>NC_134089.1:151326109-152563675 GCF_000715075.1 Nicotiana tabacum
TTTTTCAAGGAATTAGTTGTTAGCAAACTGTATTTGTAAAATAATTTTGGAGAAGATGAAATAACATATTAACAGAAATGTAAACGAAATAGAATTTAATCTGAGCCCACTGAATTCACATTATTTTCTTAAGGAACTTAATCTCCTCCTAATACCCGTGGTTGTGGATTATTTTCTCCCAAGATAGAACGAATTACACACTGGTGTAGCGGTACTTCAAACTCAGTGTTTCAGCAAACACAATGATAGTTAGCAAATCACACTTACTGTTGCTTTCTTTGTAGTTAAAACAATGCAGAAGAAAGGAGGAGAATTCAGAATTTCGTATGGAAAATCTGAGAGAATGAACTGCTATATATAGCCAACATGTTGAATTCAAAAAGAAGAGGTGCAACTCTTCAGAAGTCAGTTACGTAAAACGGTCATAACGTAAATGGTCATCTACGCAAATTAAAACGGGCAGAGGAATTTATTTTCCGTTACAAAAAACGAACGGGTGGAGGAAATGGATAATTTGGAATTAATATTAATTTTCCGTTACAAAAAATGGATAATATTACGTTAATATTTACTATCAACAAATAAATTTGGTCCAAAAAATTAATCAATTAATCATTTGATCAAATCCGAAGCCGAGCGAGCGACGACGGTGACGGCACGATGCTTGCCTTCTTCTTAATTCTTTAAGAGCTAAAAGAAGAGCAATTGTATATATACCCATCAAAATCTTTTCATCTTCCAATATGGGTCAATGTCCCTTTGTCAAGGAGGGAAGTAAAATATTTAATTTTTCCTCTATTTCCTATTCATTCACTTTTAAGCTTATTTTAGCTTAAAAAACTCAACATTAGTAGTATGTTTTCGGTTTCATGATATCAAGTAAATCGCCTTTGGGTTTGATTAATCTGGATTCACGCCAGAAAATGTCATTTTAGGGTTTGTGGTGATTGAAAATTGTGAGAAATAATTTGATAATATTGTGGCTGATGTTGTTAAGGTTTTCTATGTGTTAATTAAGTTGATTGAAGAAGAAAACATGAAAAACAAGTAATTGACGACAAAAATTAACGTGTTAGACGTATGAGGCTGTTTTGGAAGGTATTTTGTGGATGTTTTAAACTAGAAATAATATGGTACATATAAATATGATGTTCTGGTGGTTGTAAACTAATTTATGGAATAAGAGTTGGATTCAATTTATATCTTGTTAAGAGTAAAAACAAACTTGCCACTCAATATGATTGTTAAGATATTCGGAGAAACTCATATTGAATTATATCGTTGTTGTTGCTATTGTTAGTTATAATTGTTGTTGTTGGGATGTTAATGACCCTTAGTGGTCTTTGGGTTGTATTATAAATAGGGGAGTTGCTGCCCAATTTTTCTTAAGTCATACGACTAGCCAAATACGATGGTATGACATTATATGTTAATGGCAATATCATTTTACTTGTTGTAGATGAAAGAAGTCGTGTTGAGCTTGGTTGAGTAATAAGGAAGAGATCATATAGGTATGTTAAGGCAAATCTGTTAGTTTATATGAGTCCACCAAACTATAGAGTACCTGGTCCTCTATGAGTTTCCACTGAGAATACTAATGAAATAGTAAATAAATGAGACACAGGATTTTTACGTGGAAAAATCTCACTCAAGGGGACAAAAACTATGACCTAGACTTGTAGGCTTTCAACTTCACTAACTTGTAAATACTCTATTACAAGCCACTTTGTAATGACTCTATTACAAAGGTTTCAACTCAACTAACTTGTGATACACTTATCACAAGCCACTTTGTCCCTCACTAGTTACAAAGAATTTAACTTATGACTAACTCTAGTCAAAACACAAACTCAGAAAGTTTATGGTTTTACAAAGAGGTTCCTAAGCAACGGTTCTAGCTAAGCAATTTAGGAATTACAGTAAGAACAATAACAAAGTTACAACTCAACTAAGGATAACAAAATACTAGATTTAGGAACTGGTCTGTAGTAGCGTTTAACTTTGTTCTTCAAGCTCTTGAGAATTGAGTTCACTGTTTGCAGAAGATTTGAATGCTTGAAGTGAATTCTCAAGTGTTCAAGTGATGTTTTGTTATAATGCTCTTGTTAATACACCCTTGATGACATCACTTGAATTATGTAAGCATTTGGTAGGTCAAAGGCAAGTGACTGCAAAACTGCTGCACTGTGTGCACTATTTCTATGGCAGTCACTTTCCAGCTGTACATAGTTGACTTTTGTACTGCTGTCAGGGAAACACAAGGGATCAGGTCCTTGGCTTGTTTTTCTATTTTCTACACTTGCAGCAGTTCACATTAGCTAGAGTCTAGGCTGGAATCCGTTCATTTGTAACGTGTACCAAGTGAGTCAGGTCCCTATCTGGTTCTTGACAGTAAGTTTGTTAGATCATCAAAACATAAGGCAAACACATTGAAAACCCATCAGTTTTCCATTTTTGATGATTACAAACTTAGACATTGATAATATGTATTTAGAGCAAAGATAACCAGATGAAGTAACAGGAACTTCACAAGCTCCCCCTGACTTTATGCTTTCCCCTTAATCAGATCCCTATTTCAATTCAATTATACTTCCCCTTTTTGGCATCATTAAAAAGACACAAGTAGTAAAATATCATAAAGAAGTCTAGCCTAGCTAACTCATGCCACATATGTGCACGCAACATGATAGAGAAGAGAAACAGAGAATGCAATCAATGAGATAATAAAAGAGATAGATTATATATATATATATATATATAACATATGCCTTTGCTTAAAAAAGCAAAGGCAGAATTGGACTATTGAAAACGGGAGCAGTACCGATACATCCAAACCACATCAAAACAAAAGAAACAAAAAAACATTTTCCAAGTCATAAAAACTAAAAGAGACAATCCAGAAACTGTTCACTGAAGGGGGTACTTAGGGGGCACTAGGAGTAGAGGGCTTGGAAGCTGCAACAATAGTTTGGAGAATTAGGTCTATTCGAGCATTGACCGACTTTTGCTCATTGAGCAGTTCTACTTTCAGGTTCTCCACTTGTGCCTTGAGATCAACATTTTCTTTTGTCAAACGAGCCACTTCCTCATTTGACTCCGGAGCCCCTTGGGCCTGCTGACCTTCCAGGATAGCATTCCTAGCCTTCAACCTTTGAATCTCCTTAGTTGTATTATTTTGAGCATTAATGAGCTGTGAGATTATTGATGTACTGCCTAACCCCCCATTCTTCTCGATGCACTCACATTCTTCCAACGTTGTTTGTGAGAAGGTTTGCTTCTTTGTGCCTACCTTGCCTTGCCCCAGTGGCACCTTGAAACACTTAAATACTTGCATAAGCAGAAACCCATATGGAAGACCATGATTACCATCCTTGAAGGTTGCTACTTTTTGCATGTGTTTGATCATGATAGCAGGCAGGTTGATAGGGTTAAAGCCATCCAGTTGTTCCATTAGAAACATGTCAGACTTATAAGTCATGGACCTCCTCTTAGCATGAGGCAACAGAAATTTGTTCACCAACTCGAAAAGCAACTGATAAACAGGGAGTAATGTCTTCTTGTGAATCTGGTCCCCCCTTTTGGTTCGCATTATCCTTTACCACAGCATTCCGGAAATTATACTAACACGCATCTTTCACACTAGACACACCACCCGTAGGGACCTTCAGAATATCCCCAAGCAGACTCACGTCAAACACAATGTCCACCTCATTCACCAAGGCATAGATTTGGTCAGTATCAATGGGAAAGAGGCTAGCATAAAAGCTATGAACCTCGTCCTCATACACTTTGGGTGCATCCATTTGGAACAGATGACCCCATCATTGAAACTCAACCATTGCAAGAACTTGACGCATACCAGCCATATCAGAAATTGCTGGGTCAAAAGTGCGACCCAGTAGGACCTTTTGGTGCCTTAATCGTTTTGAAGAAGAACTGGTTTCACTCCTCATCTTTTTCACAGAACCAGGTTCCTTAATAGTTTCAGACATTCGTTTGCTAGACTTCACACCACTTGATTTTGCTTTTCCCTTAGACTTAACTAACACATCCTCATAAGAAACAGAAAGCTCACTCACAACATTCTTCAACTTTGAACTGGGGGTTGTAACATTCTTTATGGAAGCAGATTCCTTCTTCTTTTGGGACCTTCTCATTTGGGAACTAGGTTCCTCTGTTGTTTCCTCCTTAATCTCCACCACAGGAACAACCTAATCACACATTATAACATTGTCTATCACAAATCTCCTCTTTTTCTTCTTACTGCTTTTTCTGCTCTTTTGAAGGGTAGAGTCATAGGCTATCTTTGCTTGCAACCTAGTAGTAGGTCGCTTAGTAGAAGACTGAGGAGTGGACACTACCCTTAGCTTGACTATGAAAGCATCAAGAGCAATGTTGTCTAGATCCTCCTAATGACTAGACCTTATCTCAGGAACTTGAATGTCCAAGGGCGCAACAGCAAATGCAGGAGAAGAACTGGCCTGGGAGTCAGAACCCAAACCTGTTTCCTCTGGAGAGGGGTCAGGTTCCTCACGAGATGGCCCAATAGTTTTTGCTAGTGCAAAACCCTTAACAACCACCATGGCTCCTTCTTCTCCCATACCCTGTATCTCGGTCCTCTGAGAAATTATCTCATGTAAGACGCCATCAACAGATACCACAAAGATGGTCGCGACATTTTCTTCCTCAATAGGCTCTATGGCCACCATGGAATCTGAAGCAATAATGACAGAAACCTCTGCGACCTCAGGACTTTTACCTTGTTCTCCACTTTTTCCTCGATTAATGGGAAACTCAAAAGATAAAGAAGAAGGATCAACAATTTTAGGGGTTTCTGGGATAGTCAACTTAGAATTGGAGGGAGACGGGGAATCTAGGTTAGGAGTGATTTTAGAGATAAGAACAGGAGTGGTTACAGAAGACTCATTGGGGGCGGAGGACTCCATGGGTTTTTCAGTATTAGAGATGACTGAGGCAGGGATTTCGGAGTTTGTGTGAGCCATTGAAAAGATAGAGAGAAAGTTCTTTGGAGAAGTTCTAATGGAGGATTATGGTTTGTGAAGAAAGGAGAAGGGTTTTAATGAGAATGGATAATTATGAAGAGAGAGATAGGAACCGGTTCTGAAATGGTGGTTGTACTTGGAGAAATGTAATGTTTCAGATGGAGATGGAATGATTTGATGTGAAGGGACGTGACAACAGGGTCTAAAAAGGTGGATGACATGGTAGTTGATATTTGCACCTTTTCAAAGATGTGTATTAAAGAATGCACAGAACTACTAACCTTTGGTACAAGAACCAGGTTCTTGACCTGTTATTGAAAATTTCAATCCTCTTTATCATCCATGCAATGCATCTACAACTTATATACTCACCATGTGTGTTTACCTACAATAGTATTGAAGTGAGTTAGACTTGGCCAGAAAACACTTTAGCTAGTTTTACCTGAAGGTGATTTTCATAGCCAATTAATGAGGGATCAGATTCTCAATTGGGCTTCAATAGCCCCAGCTTCACCCTGTTTCTTCCAAAATGTTCCGTACTCAATGATTTGGCAAAGATATCTACAATTTGGTCTTTTGTGCTGCAGAACTTCATACAGATCAGCCATTTCTCTACATTGTCCCTCAGAAAATGATGTCTCACATCAATGTGCTTGGTTCTTTTGTGTTGAACTAGATTTTTAGCCATGTTGAGTGCACTGGTGTTATCACATAGAAGAGGCACACACTCAGTAAATACCCCAAAATCCTCCAGTTGCTGCTTAATCCATAGGAGTTGAGCACAGTAGGATGCTGCAGCTACATATTCTGCTTCAGCTGTTGAAAAAGACACTGAGTTTTGCTTCCTTGTGCCCCAAGAGATGAGACGTGACCCTAGAAAGTGAGCCATTCCAGAAGTGCTTTTCCTGTCCACAAGATAACCTGCATAGTCAGCATCAGCATACCTAATGAGAATAAAACTGTCACCTGAGGGATAATACAGGACCAGGTTATGTGTCCCCTTAAGGTATCTCAAAATTCTTTTGGTAGCCTTCAAATGAGATTCATTAGGATTTGATTGAAACCTTGCGCATAGCCCCACACTGAAGACAATATCGGATTTGCTGGCAGTGAGATAGAGAAGGGACCCAATAATGCCTCTATACATAGTTTGATTCACATGATATCCAGTTTCATCCATGTCTAGTCGAGTAGCCGTTGCAATGGGAGTGTCTATTACTTTTGATGCTTCCATATCAAACCTCTTCAAGATCTCCTTGATGTATTTCTGCTGACAAATGAATGTACCCTTTGTGGACTACTTCACTTGAAGAACCAAGAAGAAATTTAGCTCCCCCATCATGCTCATTTCAAACCCACTTCCCATGAGCTTTGCAAATTCTTCACACAAAGAATCAGCTGTTGCCCCAAAAATGATATCATCAACATAGACCTGAACAATGAGTAGGTTCATTCCCCATTTCTTTAGGAACAAGGTATTGTCAATTTTTCCTCTTGTAAAACCGTTTTCTAAGAGGAACTTTAACAACCTTTCATACCAAGCTCGAGGAGCCTGCTTCAACCCATACAATGCTTTGTCCAGTTTAAACACATATTCAGGGTGTTCATGACATTCAAACCCTGGAGGTTGCTTCACATAGACTTCTTCCTTAAGAAATCTATTCACAAATGTAGTTTTGACATCCATTTGGATTAAGGTGAATTCCATATGAGATGCAAAAGCGATTAGGATTCTAATAGCTTCTGTGCGAGCGACCAGAGCAAACGTTTCACCATAATCAATCCCTTCCTCCTGATTGTAGCTTTGAACCACTATCCTGGCCTTGTTCCTTGTAGTGTTTCCATGTTCATCAAGATTGTTCCTGAATACCCACCTGGTTCCAATAATGGTTTGATCTGAGGGTCTAGGTACCAGGTGCCAGACATTGTTTCTTTTAAACTGATGCAGCATATCTTGCAAGGCTATAAACCAATCTGCATCTTTCAAGGCTTCCTTGATATTTTTGGGTTTTATTTGGGAGAGAAAGGCTGAGAAGGCTAGTGAATTTCTGCCTTTTGACTTGATTTGTACTCTAAAATCTAGAGGAGTGATTATGTTGTCAAGAGGATGAGAACTTTTGTGTTTCCAGTTAGACATTTGAGGTTCATTTGTAGAGGAGGTGGGTATATCTAACTGGTTCTTTTATGTTCTTCTCTCAGGTACTAGTGGAGTACCCTATACTGCATCAACCACTCTTTTTTCAGCTTCAGTGGTTGTAATTGAGGTACCTGACTCCATTGAAGAAAAGGTAGCATTGTATTCACTCGGCTCTTTCACTTGGCTCATCATAACTGCCTTTCTATTTGTCATGTCAATGACTTCACCAGGAACTAGTAAGGCTCTCCATCTTGATCATCTTTAGCACTTTTCTCACAAGAAGGATATGACTCATCAAAGATAACATGAACACTTTCCTCAACATATTGAGTCCGCTTGTTGTATATCTTGTAAGCTTTGCTTTGAGAAGAATACCCCAGAAATATTCTTTCATCACTCTTGGCATCAA
This sequence comes from Nicotiana tabacum, assembly GCF_000715075.1. Taxonomy (NCBI): domain Eukaryota; kingdom Viridiplantae; phylum Streptophyta; class Magnoliopsida; order Solanales; family Solanaceae; genus Nicotiana; species Nicotiana tabacum. The sequence continues at coordinate 151,333,659 of NC_134089.1, forward strand.
ATTTATCAAGCTGATCCTTTCCACTGTTGAGAACATAACATTTGCACCCAAATATTCTTAGGTGAGTCAGCTTGGGTTTTCTTCAATTCAGTAACTCATAGGGGGTTTTGTTCAGGAGAGTTAATTGTTTTGTTCCATACCCCTCTTTTGGAATCAGAAGTAGAGTTAGGAACTAGAAAAGAAAAAGAAAAAAATGAAGAAAAAGAAAAGAAAAGAGAAAAAGAAGAAAAAGAAAGAAAAAGAAAAAAATGAAGAAAAAGAAAAGAAAAGAGAAAAAGAAGAAAAAGAAAGAAAAAGAAAGAAAAGAAAAAGAAAACAAACAAACTTTGTGTTTGAACTATATACGACTTGATTCTTGTCACCACAAGATATGTAGGTAGCCTTAAGGTTAAGTCACACCAAATAAAATGTTTCATAATCCCATGAAGTCAAGAGTGGGGCAATCTTTCTTAGAAATTCTCATCAAAGCAAAATTCAAAAAAAAATCCCCAGACTCCAAGAAACTGGGGCAGAAGTTTTAATTTTGTCAAAAGATCCGATTCCAAAAGTTATAATTTTGAACCCTTTTATCTTAAATTATTTTGAGGATTCATACCATCCTTTATTTCCAACCCTGTCCAAAAGCCTACATTACGGTCCAAAAAAAAGACCTTCCGACCAATATTTGAGGATGCCAAATAAAGTGTGTGGTAAAAGTATGATCTTCTTGTATCATGGGTAATACCTTGTTCTCAGCACAAAGAGAAAAAATGATAAAATAAGAGAGTCTTATTGGTGAAAACTCTCATGGGGATCGTAAGGCGATGGTAAGTTGAGAAAAAAAGAGCAAAATGAGAGACTTAATGGTGAAAACCCTTTAGGGCACTACAAGTCGACTGAGGATTGTGGATCAAATAGGACAATTGGAGCGCTGAAGCCCAGTTTCACAACTTAGAGGCATAACAAAAGTTGATGATTAGACTCGCTTGACAAATTAGGCCTCTTAATCCAAAATGCATGTCATGGTCAGTGGAGATGGCCTTCAAATTAGATTAGTTTCTACTTTGTTCTTTTTCCTGGGTAAAAATATTTTCTTGTTAGATACCATCTCTTCTCATTTTTTTCCCTTATTTTTTTCCTCTTGTTTTGTTTGAGTCCCTTTTGAGTCTGTTTTTGTCGAAACAAGTGAGAAATGACTTCAAAATATGCTACCAGCTTTTTAATCACACAAAGTCGAGTCTGGCAAGTACATCAAAATGGCATAAGACACAGGAGAATAGTGTGTGCAATAAGTTGGTGATAATAGATGTTCTTTGGGATTGATGTAACATACAAAGATTTGATGAATGTTAGAACACAAGTACAATACATCGGGCATAAAATATTGGACTTGAACGAATTAGGAATATTTCTTATGATAAGGGTTGTCCGGAAAAGCAGTCGGCCGATAACAAGCACTGTCTTCCAAGTTGAATTCCAAGTTGATTGTGACAAGTGCAAGAGAAATCACCCTCGTAATCAAGGCCACAAACTAACCACCATATTTTAAACTCACAAGTTTTCTTTGTCTGAAATAGGGATGAAGGCTATGTTCATATCAAAGCTTGAAAGCCTGAATTTTTCAGGTGTAATGCCCCAATTCTGCTGAGAAAATCGCACATCACCTCTAGGAGACGTACTTCCTAGTCCGGGTCTTTCAGGTCATATATTTTGTTTTAGAGATGCACTTCCTAAATTGAGATTTTACCCCAAGGAGACGCACTTCCTAGTCTTGATCATTTAAGTTCATTCATAGTAGATGCACTTCCTAGTTTGAGTCATTTAAGTTCATTCCTAGGAGACGCACTTCCTGGTTTGAGTCATTGAAGTTTTACCCCTAGGAGACGTACTTCCTAGTCTAGGTCTTTCAGGTTATATTTTTGTTTTAGGAGACGCACTTCCTAAATTGAGATTTTACCCCTAGGAGACGCATTTCCTATTTTTGGGTCATTTAAGTTCATTCTTAGGAGACACACTTCCTAATCTGAGTCATTGAAGTTTCACCCCTAGGAGATGCACTTCCTAGTCCTCAAGTTATATTTTTGTTTTAGGAGACGCACTTCCTAAATTGAGATTTTACCCCAAGGAGACGCACTTCCTAGTTTTTGGTCATTTAAGTTCATTCCTATGAGACGCACTTCCAAGATTGAGTCATTGAAGTTTCACCCCTAGGAGACGCACTTTCTGGTCTGGGTCTTTTAGGTTATACTGTTTAGGAGACGCACTTCCTAAATTGAGATTTTACCTCTAGGAGACACACTTCCTAGTTTTTGATCATTTAAGTTCATTCCTAGGAGACGCACTTCCTAGTTTGAATCATTAAAGTCTCACACCTAGGAGACGCACTTCCTAGTCTGGGTCTTTCAGGTCATATATTTTGTTTTAGGAGACACACTTCCTAAATTGAGATTTTACCACTAGGAGATGCACTTCCTAGTCTGGGTCATTTAAGTTCATTCATAGGAGATACACTTCTTAGTTAGAGTCATTTAAGTTCATTCCTAAGAGATGCACTTCCTAGTTCGAGTTATTGAAGTTTTACCCCTAGGAGACGTACTTCCTAGTCTGGGTCTTTCAGGTTATATTTTTGTTTTAGGAGACGCACTTCCTAAATTGACATTTTACCCTTAGGAGACGCACTTCCTAGTTTTGGGTCATTTATGTTCATTCTTAGGAGACACTTCCTAGTCTGAGTCATTGAAGTTTCACCCCTAGGAGATGCACTTCTTAGTCCGGGTTTTCAAGTTATATTTTTGTTTAGGAGACGCACTTCCGAAATTGAGATTTTACCCCTAGGGGACGCACTTCCTAGTTGTTGGTCATTTAAGTTCATTTCTAGGAGACGCACTTCCTAGTTTGAGTCATTGAAGCTTCACCCCTAGGAGACACACTACCTAGTCTGGGTCTTTTAGGTTATACTATTTAGGAAACACACTTTCTAAATTGAGATTTTACCCCTATGAGACACACTTCCTAGTTTTTGGTTATTTAAGTTCATTCCTAGGAGACGCACTTCCTAGTTTGAGTCATTGAAGTCTCACCCCTAGGAGATACACTGTCACGACCCCAGTTCGCCCTCCATGAACTGTCGTGATGGCACCTAGTCTCTACAACTAGGTAAGCCTAACAAATGCGAAAAATAAACAATTTTCGGAAGAAATAATTAAAAACCAAAATAACGAAATGAAACAGTATTTAAAATACCGCTCGGCATATACAATACAACTCTTGAAACAAAAACAATTTCCCAAAACCCGGAATCTCATGATACCACAAGCCTTTGAATGTCTACAAGTTTCTAATTCCAGAATATCTAACAAAAATAAGTACAAAAGGGCTAAAACTTAAAAAGAGAATAGAAAGGGACTCCTCGGTCTGCGGACGCGGCAGATATACCTCGATGTCTCTGGAAAAGACGCCTCGCCTCAAGAGTGATAGGACTGAGTCGAAGTACCTGGATCTGCACATGAAAAACATGCGCAGAAAGGGCATGAGTACACCACAGCGGTACTCAGTAAGTGTCAAGCCTAACCTCGGTCGGGTAGTGACGAGGAAGGTCAGGGCCCTACTGAGGTTAAATAAAATATAAAATTCAATAGTGTAGAACAGAACAGTATAAATAAGTACAACAGTAAAAGTAACACAGGATATAAAGGACAATAACAACTACTACAGAGGCAAAGTAAACACAGAAAGAAATACAGCTCAGCACAAAGATAACAACCGGGGATCTCCCAGGATACCGTCCTGTAGTCCCAAATATAAATATTCAGTGGATTTCCTGGGATACCGTCCCGTAGTCTAACTCATAATGCGGGGGTATCTCCCGGAATACCGATCCGTAGTCTCAAATGTAAATACTTAGTACAGGGGGAATCTACCAGGTGCAGTCCCGTAGTTCCAATGTAAATATGTAGGGGGATCTCTCGGAATACCGTTCCGTACTCCCAAAGTAAACATACAGGGGGATCTCCCGGGATACCGTCCCGTAGTCCCAAAGTAAACACACAGCAACAACAAGAAGAGTACATAGTTCAATTCAAATTCCATACCAAGGTAAAACAGGTGTTTCTAACCTAGCATGCTGCATGTAATTCAAATAAGGCAGTTTGAGCAAGTAAGACAATTAAGTCAATTAAACATGCTTTCATAAGCTAACAACAAACTTAAATTGCAAGTAGTATAAACAGGAAAAGAAATATACTAGTAATTGCTTAATAAAAATCCGAATTTTCAACAATTAGCACAGGTACGCACTTGTCACCTCAAAAGAGTGTTTAATTTGTCTGACTTGTACAGATAGTATGACTTGTACAGATAGTAGACAAGCACCATATAAAGATTGAGGGAAAAGACAAGAAAAATGAGGTTCCAAAAGATAAAAAAGAAAAGGAAGAAGAAAAAGTACTCCCTCGGATAAGTCAGAACTAAATTTCTAACACTGGTTGATCCTTGAAATGCAACAGCCGACAACTTTTCCTATGTTAAAGGGTAATACAAACAATATAAAATAATTGCAAATTAATAAATAAGAGATTGATGATCAAGTGCAAATCAAACTCTTCTAAGGATACATTGGTTGTTTTCAATTTTTAATATTGATCACAGGTAATTTACGGTAGTTTGACGCCAAGCAGGTGGTTGTCAATTATCCATTAACCTAAACTAGTGAATTTCTCCGTGTTTCGCGCGGTTTAAAATAACTTTTAAAATGATATTTTTTATTTAGTTGAAAAAATAAATACGTAGCTTTTACCTATATGCATATAGGAGTATAAATTAATTATACAAATTGATTATATCACAAATATAAAATTTTATCATTATGAACAGCTTGATCAATTTGACAGATATGTTACTACTTTCACTACTGTAAAATAATTAGGCATTTATTTTACAATGTTGCTCAACTTCTAAACACTCCAATTATCCTCCGTTTATGGTACTTAAATAGGAAATTTTATAAAATAAGATTTTCAATCAAATTTAACTTAAGAGATGCATAATCGTGTGTGACCATATACAGTCTTCCTTTCAAATCAGTAAAAGGAAAACCCTTAGCCATCAATGACAGATTATTTGAAGAACTTGTTGAGACAATCTCTTCAAAACTTTGTCGAAATTCCTTAATACGTGCAAAGAAGTTGAGACCCTCCTTAAGGTTCCTCTTTTGTTTCCCTACTGTTTGCATACACATACAAATTATTTCAGTTATTTGACATGCGAAAAATAATCACATCTTCTCAAGTTATCAGTTGTCTTGAACAACTATATAATCACACATCCTCAATTCTTTTTTAGTTGTTGGAAAAAATAAAAAATAAAAACCAAAATTTAATGTGAATTGCTTACAGTTATTCCTAAAATCCAAAATATATAAGGTATTTTTATGCCAAATCAAAAGGTAAGATTATTGTATTTGAATATACATAGAACACTATATGCCTGCAATATACTAAAGGAATTGCAAAATATGCATATAACATCATTAATGATAGCGTACTCATCACCAAGCTTGAACTGAATTCTCAAATACTGCCCACAAATAATGCCATATGTTCAATTCTTCCCTAATCCACAACCAAAATTATTCACAAAAAAAATTGTATGAAATAATATAATTGCGGCAAAAACAATAACAACAAAAGAAAAACAAAGAAAAAGGAAAAAGAAGAAAGAAATTTTATGTATACAAATTTTCGAACGAAAAAGAGAGGAGTTATTAATGAAGAAAAGAAGAAAGTTGTGAAGAAGAGGATGTGTGTTAGTATTTATAATAACCAATATAATTCGTAACTGACATTGGGTAATAGAAATGGAAAGAGTAACGTATAGTGAGTAATTGTAATTAATGGAATGAGTATTGAACCTATCAAGTGTAATTGTAATTAACATATACTTTTGAACGTGTCCTTTAAGAATATGAAGAGTGGGTAAACAAAATAAATGAAATATTTGGGAATTATGAACAAAATTAATAGAGGAAACGGTTATATGTTGTCTTAGAGAGATTTTTGGGCTTCTAAAAATAAGATAAATTAAAAAATGAGGGGGGAAACTCAAAAAAAAAATGAGAAAAACGATAAGTGAGTTTCTTGACCAAAGAGAGGTGCCACCTCACACGCTTTTATTTCCCACAATTAAATATATACATAGATGAATTGTCCTTGATTTATTAACTTGGTTGCCACCTAATGAAGGTTTTCTTAGAGTCATGGTCTTAGAACGTGGCTAGCTTGCCACGTGATTTTCTTATCCCAACCATTTTAGATAATTATCGATTTACTCGCACAATTAAGAATAATTTCAAATTGCTTAAAATGTTACTTACTTTTAATACATTTATATACCTTACTATAATATACTTTACTATCGTGGTCATGTGGTACCATATAAAATTAATACATACATTATTATTTTCTCACACACACACACACACACACACACACACACACACACACACACACACACACACACACACACACACACACACACACACACACACACACACACACACACACACACACACACACACACACACACACACACACACACACACACACATATATATATATATATATATATATATATATATATATATATATATTGGTATCAAGGTTATTAAACCTACGGGGTGTAACAGATGTTTTGGAAAGAAAGGTGAAAGATGAAGTAAGTAGGGCCCAAGTGTATTTTTCTTTCACAACTTTTTCAAGAAAAGACCAAAAAAAATAGAATGAAAAATCCAAATGTGACGACCCAAAGGGGTCATCACCTGTTTCTAATTGAAATCTGTCTCCGAGGCCTTGAAAACCTCATTTAGAGTCGCCTCGATTTGTGTGCGCAGTCCGGGCGCGTAGCCGAAAAGCTTAAATGTGAAATCTTGTGAAAATTTCTAAGTTTTTACCTCGAAATGAATAAGTTTGACTCCGGTCAACATTTTGGATAAACGGACCTGGACCCGTGATTTGACAGTCCCGGAGGGTCCGCAGGAAAATATGGGACGTGGGCGTATGCTCGAAATTGAATTCCGAGGTCCCATGCCCGAGTTATGAATTTTTAAGTGAAATTGTTTTCTGAAAATGTTTAAAGAAAAGTGAAATGAAAACTGATGTGAAAGTAATGGTATCGGGCCCGTATTTTGGTTTCGATGTGCGGTACAGGACTTATATATGTTTTGAATCACTCCTGTAAAGTTTGGTAAAAAATAACGGACGTCGTTTGACGTGATCCGGATCCTAATTGAAAAATTGATGTTTAAAAGGAAATCTGAGGAATTTCATGGATCTTGAGGTTCAATTCGATGTTCATGACGTTATATTGGTGATGTGATCACACGAATATGTTCGTAGGGTGTTTTGAGGTAGTGTGCATGCTTGGTTTAGAGTTTCGAGGGCTCGATGAGTTTCTAGTAGGTTCTGGGATGCCTTAGGCTTAAAAAGATCAGATGTTGCAGGTTCAGAAAAATATTGCAGGCCTCTGAACCCTTTGGCGCTGCCCGCGAGGAAACGCATGCGGCCACGGTCGCCTTTGCGCGGTCCGCGGTGGGTGCTGCGCGGCCGCGGTCGGCCTTGCGCAGTCCGCGCGGGGCATAGATCCGCAGGCCTTCAGGAAGCCTGTGCGGCCGCGGTCCTTCTTGCGCGGTCCGCGGTGGGGACTTCGGAGGGGTATAAATACACGTGAATTTCAGTTATTTTACACTTTTCAAAACCCCAAAACATAAGAGGCGATTTTCCAAACAACTTTTCTTCTCCAAAACGATTGGTAAGTGATTTCTAACTTATTTTCTTCACTTCTTAACATCTTTTTAACATGATTTCAACTTCAAATCAAGGATTTTCATGGGGAAATTAGGTGATTTGGGTAGAACCTTAGTTTTCCAAAAATTGAGGATTTGGACCTCAATTTGAGCTCCGATTTCAAAACAAACCATCTATTTGAATTTGTGGGGGAATGGGTAATCAGATTTTGGTCCGAACCTTAGGTTGCGACCACGTGGGCCCGGGGGTGAATTTTGACTTTTGGGTAAAACTTTGGAAAACTCATTTTCATTCATTGGGGTTGATTCATTTAGCATTTATTAATGTGATTAAGTAACTTATGACTAGATTCGAGCGGATTGGTGGTGGAATCAAGAGGTAAAGCTATAATTGAGACTTGAGTGGTGTTCAAGGCATCGAGGTAAGTGTTTGGTTTAACCCTAGCTTGAGGGATTAGGAGTTGGGTCATAATTTCTACTTGCTTCTTGTTGAGTACGACGTATAGGCATGGTGACGAGTATCTATACGTTGGTGTCAAGCATGACCGTGGGTCTTAACTTGAAAATTGTTGTGTTTTTGAATGACACCTTGTATACTTTAATTAATGATCCTCTATGATTAAGTATTTCCATTAATTGAACTGAGTACTAGCAAAGTGAGATTGGTTATAGCTGATTCTCCCTTGCCGGGATGACTATTTCGGTATCCTTGTTCCCTTGCCGGAAAGTTATTATATTACTTATGTTCCCTTGCTGGAATTTCTTGTGATTGTGTGGTGAATTGAAATGGGAGCGGGTGGTACGCCTACCACAAGATATTATGAAATGGGAGCGGGTGGTACGCCTACCACAAGATATTATGAAATGGGAGCGAGTGGTACACCTACCACAAGATATTATGAAATTGGAGTGGGTGGTACGCCTACCACAAGATATTATGAAATGGGAGCGGGTGGTATGCCTACCACAAGATATTATGAAATGGGAGCGGGTGGTACGCCTACCACGAGAGATAATAAAATGGGAGCGGGTGGTACGCCTACCACAAGATATTATGAAATGGGAGCGGGTGGTACGCCTACCACGAGAGATAATGAAATGGGAGCGGGTGGTACGCCTACCACGAGATAGAATGAAATGGGAGCTGGTGGTACGCCTACCACGAGATATGAGAAATAGGATCGGGTTGCACGCCTGCAACAAAAGGAAATTGAAAGTGAAAGTTGCCTTTATTTACTTCATTTGTGATAGAAGTTATAGTGCTAGCTTTCTTATCATTCCCTGTTATTCCTTTTAACTGCTATCCCCGAAGCATGTTCCCCTTCCCCAGCTTTAACTGCTTATTACTTGTTTATTTTTCCGCCATATATCATATAACTGTACAGGTTTATCTGGAGTCTGGTCCTAGCCTCGTCACTACCTCGCCGGGGTTAGGCCAGACACTTACCAGCACATGGGGCCGGTTGTGCTGATACTACGCTTTGTGCTCTTTTTGCACAGATCCAGGTTTTGGACAGCAGCAGTAGCGCGGGAGCCAGCCTTCAGTCTAGTGAGACACTGAGGTAGCCTTGCAGGCGTTCGCAGGCCTGGCGTTCCCAGGCCCGGCGTCTCCTCTATCTTTTATTTCCGTCTGTTATCTCATATATTCGAGACAAATAGTTTATATTTTCTTCCAAACGGTTGTATTTAGCACTCTTAGAAGTTCGTGAGTAATGTGACACCAGTTCTTGGGTGGAAGCATATGTTGATTCTCGCATTATTGTTCAGTTTTCTTTAAATTTAAGTCTTCCGCATATTTATTTAATTCCGTTGCGTTCATGCTATCGCCGATAATTGTTAAAAGAAGTAATTGTTAATGAAGTAAGCAGTTAAGGATTGGCTTGCCTAGCTCTCATTAGTTGGCGCCATCACGACTCCCGAGGGTGGGAAATCCGGGTCGTGACACCAAAAAGATTTTGCATTTTCCCATCATTTTTCCAAAAAAATATCAAAAAAAAGAGAAAAAGAAAATCCAAAAAGATTTTACATTTTTCATCATTTTTCAAAAAGACAAAAAAAATATAGTTTTTCCAAACTAGTTGCATTTTTAAAGTTTTCTCCCATGTCCTATCTTCCCGAACTACGCATACCTGATTTTCGTCTTTCGAGGTGCGATACGTAGGCAGTCCACATAGGGTCCGGTCTTCCTAGTAAGTCTTAGGTTTTTGGCTGCCGAGGTCGTAGCCAAATCTTGCATGTTTAGCCACATTTGGCCATATTGGCCATTTTTGCAATATAGGACTATTTTCTTAAAGAAGTTTTTTATCCCGTGTCTTAGAGACCTAAGTCTAAAACAAGGTATTCTCTCAGTTTTAAGGTCCATTCATGTTGAATTTGCATGTCTAGCCACTTTTGGGTCATATCGGTTATTCTTGCAAAATGATCTCATTTTTGCAAAAGTGGTTCAATAACCCATGTCTTAGAATCTTGAGTCTACAATTAGGTGTAATGTTACTTTAAGGTCCATCCATTTTGAGTTTGCATTTTTAGCCATGTTTGCAAAATGGGTCATTTTTGCAAAGTAATTTCTAGGGCCATAATTATTGGGAGTTTGAAGCCATATAAGCCTTAGTGAGGTATTTCCATGTCTTTGAGGTCACCTTTGTTGAGTTTACGCTAATAGCAACTTTTGGCCACGTATGTTAATTTTCAAAAATAGCTCAATTGTGTCTTACATGTGTCCAATATGAGGTGTTGTGACATCGCATAGTGTCTCGAGTCACTAACTCTATTTGGTCTTATTTTTCTCATTCAGGTATGGATCCATTTGCTAGAGCTTGAGCATGACAAATACCCTAGGACCACTGCATTTAGGAGCTGCTTAAAGATACTTTTATGTTTTGAGTCTGTCATTCATGTTGTCTTTTACTTTCTAGTCTTGTACAGTAATATCGAGTCTTTTGTTATATTACTTCCCATTCTTTATTTGAAAACCCAAAAAAAATTAATTAAATGAAAAATCCAAAAGGATTTTTGTTTTTTAGTCTATTTTGTCCATTACTTTTCTAGAACTACGCTTGATCTTATTCATGAGGGACATGATACGTAGGCAACCCACATAAGGTTCGATCGAATCATTTTCTTTAAAAAAAATTAAAAAAAAGGGATAAAATTATGGGATGTAAGAAATGAGAGGAAAGAAAGAGCGATAATCAGAAAGAAGAGAGATGATAGAAATGAGCAAATTAAGGAGCGTAAAAGAGGAAAAGAAGAGAAAAGGGGCCAGGAGAGTAAAATTGGGATGATGCCAAATGACCTTGTGACCCTCGAAGTCATTCTAGAACCATTAATTGTTACTAGAGGTATTGCACGCAATGTGATATTTCTATCTGATAAATGCCCTAATGATAACATGTTGGCTTTGTTTTGCTCCTCTTTGTTACTCTCATTGTTATCATAACAGAGGGTGGTTAGTTTGTGGCTCTTTGGAGATTCGTCCATATAACACAAGGTGAAAGAGAAAGGTAGCCATGGCTAGCAAAGAAATAGACACAGGAGTTGTAAACCTACTAAGGGAGATTGTTGAATCAAAATCGGAACTGAAAGAGGAGGTCCGAAGGTTAAAGCATCAGATGGTGGAAATTTATCAGGCTTGGATTAAGAGACATCCTCCACCTTCATTCCCTAGCAACTATATAGAAAACCCTTCTTCCATTCCACCAATGTCCCAACCCCAGATGCCAAGTACCATTGATCTTTTCCCACAACACGTATCAGGCTTCACCCCTTACCACTCCTACCCCGGCACTTCGGCCCAAATTCTTCATGCTCTACCAGCCAAAACAACCTCATACCCTGCTCCGACATCTGCTCCTATTTTTGTACCCCCTCCATAAGCTACCCTCCACCGATCCTCTAGTGAGCCCGCATTCCAAGCTCCAGATACCCAATACTATGCCTCGGAACCCACTTTCAAAGTCCTAGATCCTTATTCCTACACTCCTCACTTTGAGCCTCATGTTGAAATTGAGAAACCACCCAAGAACGCGGATCAAGAAGAGATATTTAGGAAAGTAAAGAGTCTGGATCAATCATTGAGAAATATGCAAGGGTTAGGAAGCCAGGTGAGTGTGGCTTATAAGGATTTGTGTATGTTCCTTGATGTCCAATTGCCCGCCGGGTTCAAGATGCCCAAGTTTGACTTGTATGACGGACATAGGGATCCTGTAGCCCATCTGAGAGGTTATTGTAGTAAGATGAGAGGCATTGGGGGGAAACACGAATTACTGATAGTGTACTTCAGCCAGGGTCTGAGTGGAGCGGCTCTAGAATGGTACACCTGCCGGGATGCCAGTAGGTGGTACATATGGGATGATTTAGCTCAGGACTTTGCTCGGCATTTTTAGTACAACATAGACATTGTCCCGGATTGCCTATCCTTGACCAAGATAGAGAAGAAACCAAGTGAAAGTTTCAGGAAATATGGGTTCCGATGGAGGGAGCAAGTTGCACGAGTCAATCCTCCGATGGAAGAAGACGAGACGGTTGAATACTTTCTTCAAGCCCTGGAGCCTACTTACTTCGGCCATTTGATCTTAGCCATTGGTAAGCCTTTCAATGATGTGGTAAAGATGGGAGAAATGGTGGAATATGGGCTCAAATCGAGCAAGATCATGAGCTACTCTGCTATAAAGGCAACCACACGGGCAATCTAGAGTGGTACAGGAAAATTGTCGGGTTAGAAGAAAAAGGATGATGTTGCCATAGTTGTTTCAGAATCACGGCATGGCCTAATGGGTCCACCTCACCAATATACTCAGCCTCGACCCCGACCTTGACCCCAAACCTATCCCCGAGCTCCACATAATCAACCTCAATATTATCCTCCGAACAATGTCCGATTATCTGTCCAACCACTAGCTCACTCCTTATGGCGAGCTCCAGCACCGCATAATACACTCTTGTGTTCACAATATTTTCGAGCATCCAACAAACCTAGAAAATAGGGGCATGGAGGACAACAAAGGCAAAGAAAAAGTTTCACGCCAATCGGATAATCCTGCACAAGCTTGTTTGAAAAGTTAAAACATTCTGGCTTGATTGAGCCGCTCCTCGGCTATACTCCGGACCCATATGCAAAAGGTTTTGATCCTACTGTACGGTACATGTACCACTCTAATGTCCAAGGGCATAGCATTGAAGATTGTCGTGCTTTGTAAAGGGAGAAAGAAAGAATGATTCAAGAAGGGATAATTGTGGTCCAGGACAGTGACACCCAGAATATCGCGCATAATCTTTTACCTGCACATGATGATGCACACTTTGTGGGGAAGATGCGTAGTGACAGGGAGTATGAGAATCCTCTTGGAAACTTGCTGACTAAAGTTAATGATATTGAAATTGGTGAAGGTCCCAGTAATTTTGATGTGCAACTAAGTGGCTAAAATATCGAGCTTGGTAATTGGAAAGACACTCCTTTATTGGCTAGCCAGGGAGGAGTTTTGGTGGTTTATTTTATTGTCATTTCTATTGTCCAGGTTATTTCAGGTTTGTAATCCGGATATTGTCTTATGGCTCAAACCTTCTTCTTCTTATTTTGCCTAGTTCATTTAGTGGTAGTAACTCGTCTAGTGTTATCTAGGATTGTTCCGGGTTTGTAACCCATGTCTATTTTGCTTGTTTTATTCAAACCCTTTTCACCATCTGTCTAATGCAATCTCTTGCTTTCTGTTAGTTCTAGTAAGTTTTTGTTTAGGTCGCTTTTTCTTTTATAGTTTTTTTTCATGCTGACTCTAGTGACATAACATGCACGCATAATTTTCAACCTAGTCTTGAAAGTTGGTCTAATCATGAAGCAATGACACAGTTTTGAATATAATAAAAGGATGCATTTGAGGGAATAAGTAAAGATTCACGCATTCTAAGATAACCTGAAGCTTGAATTGAGTGAAACTGAAGCAGTTAGTCTGGAAAATCAAAAGGTTGATAAGAGCATACAACAAAGAAATGTCTCTCAAGCAGTTTGAAGTAGATCAGTCAGTGCTGAAATGCATTCTTTCACATAAAGATAAGTTTGAATCAAGTCTGCTTCGAACTGTCAAGGAACATTCATTGGGACAAAGGTATTTCCCGTCGACACTTTGTGTTTGTGTTGATGCCATCAATAGATATTGTGTATGATTTCTTTGCTTTTCTTCAATTGCATGTTTACACTTGGCGATTTTAAAGCTTGGTATGACGAAGGCATTTTATTCTACTACCTAGACACTTTTATCTTTTACTACCCTTTTTGAGCCTTAATTATTTTGTTCCATACCCCTCTTTTGGAATCAGAAGTAGAGTTAGAAACTAGAAAAGAAAAAGAAAAAGAAAAAAGAAAAGGAAGAAAAAGAAAAGAAAAGAGAAAAAGAAGAGAAAAAAAAAGAAAAACAAAGAAAAGGAAAAGAAAAAAAAATAAACTTTGTGTTTGAACTAAGTACGACTTAATTCTTGTCACCACAAGATATGTAGGTAGCTTTAAGGTTCAGTCGCACCAAATAAAATATTTCATAATCCCATGAAGTCAGGCAGTCTTTCTTAGAAATTCTCATCAAAGCAAAAATTCAAAAAGAAATCCCCAGACTCCAAGAAACAGGGGCAGAAGTTATAATTTTGCCAAAAGATCCGATTCCAAAAGTTATAATTTTGAATCCTTTCATCTTAAATTATTTTGAGGATTCATACCATCCTTTCTTTCCAACCCTGTCCAAAAGCCTACATTACGATCCAAAAAAAAAGACCTTCCGACCAATATTTGAGGATGCCAAATAAAGTATGTGGTAAAAGTATGATCTTCGTGTATCATACCCTCATGGGCATGAAAATGAGAGAGACTTAATGGTGAAAACCCTTCAGGGCACTACAAGTCGACTGAGGATTATGGATCAAATAGGACAATTGGAGCGCTGAAGCCCAGTTTCACCACTTAGAGACATAACAAAAGTTGATGATTAGACTCGCCTGACAGATCAGGCCTCTTAATCCAAAATGCATGTCATGGTTAGTGGAAATGGCCTTCAAATTAGATTAGTTTCTACTTTGTTCTTTTTCCTAGGTAAAAATATTTTCTTGTTAGATACCATCTCTTCTCATTTTTTCCCTTATTTTGTTCCTCTTGTTTTGTTTGAGTCCCTTTTGAGTCCCTTTTGAGTCTGTTTTTGTCGAAACAAGTGAGAAATGACTTCAAAATCTGCTACCAGCTTTTTAATCACCCAAAGTCGAGTCTGGTAAGTACATCAAAATGGCATAAGACACAGGAGAATAGTGTGTGCAATGAGTTGGTAATAATAGATGTTCTTTGGGATTGATGTAAAATACAAAGATTTGATGAATGTTAGAACACAAGTACAATGCATCGGGCATAAGATATTGGACTTGAATGAATCAGGAATATTTCTTGTGATAAGGGTTGTCCGAAAAAGCAGTCGGCCGATAACAATCATTGTCTTCCAAGTTGAAGTCCAAGTTGATCGTGACAAGTGCAAGAGAAATCACCCTCGTAATCAAGGCCACAAACTAACTACCGTGTTTTAAACTCACAAGTTTTCTTTGTCTGATATAGGGATGAAGGCTATGTTCATATCAAAGCTTGAAATCCTGAATTTTCAGGTGTAATGCCCCAATTCTGCTGAGAAGATCGCACATCACCTCTAGGAGATGCACTTCCTAGTCCGGGTCTTTCAGGTTATTTATTTTGTTTTAGGAGATGCACTTCCTAAATTGAGATTTTACCCCAAGGAGATGCACTTCCTAGTCTTGGTCATTTAAGTTCATTCATAGGAGATGCACTTCCTAGTTTGAGTCATTTAAGTTCATTCCTAGGAGACGCACTTCCGGGTTTGAGTCATTGAAGTTTTACTCCTAGGAGACGCACTTCCTAGTCTAGGTCTTTCAGGTTATATTTTTGTTTTAGGAGACGCACTTCCTAAATTGAGATTTTACCCCTAGGAGACGCATTTCCTATTTTTGGGTCATTTAAGTTCATTCTTAGAAAACACACTTCCTAATCTGAGTCATTGAAGTTTCACCCCTAGGAGACGCACTTCCTGGTTTGAGTCATTGAAGTTTTACTCCTAGGAGACGCATTTCCTAGTCTAGGTCTTTCAGGTTATATTTTTGTTTTAGGATTCGCACTTCCTAAATTGAGATTTTACCCCTAGGAGACGTATTTCCTATTTTTGGGTCATTTAAGTTCATTCTTAGGAGACACACTTCCTAATCTGAGTCATTGAAGTTTCACCCCTAGGAGATGCACTTCCTAGTCTAGGTTTTCAAGTTATATTTTTGTTTTAGGAGACGCAATTCCTAAATTGAGATTTTACCCCTAGGAGACGCACTTCCTAGTTTTTGGTCATTTAAGTTCATTCCTATGAGACGCACTTCCAAGATTGAGTCATTGAAGTTTCACCCCTAGGAGACGCACTTCCTAGTCTAGGTCTTTTAGGTTATACTATTTAGGAGACGCACTTCCTAAATTGAGATTTTACCCCTAGGAGACACACTTCCTAGTTTTTGGTCATTTAAGTTCATTCCTAGGAGATGCACTTCCTAGTTTGAATCATTGAAGTCTCACACCTCGGAGACGCACTTCCTAGTACGGGTCTTTCGGGTCATATATTTTGTTTTAGGAGACGCACTTCTTAAATTGAGATTTTACCCCAAGGAGACGCACTTCCTAGTCTTGGTTATTTAAGTTCATTCATTGGAGATGCACTTTCTAGTTTGAGTCATTTAAATTCATTCCTAGGAGACGCACTTCCTAGTTCGAGTTATTGAAGTTTTACCCCTAGGAGACGCACTTCCTAGTCTGGGTCTTTCAGGTTATATTTTTGCTTTAGGAGATGCACTTCCTAAATTGACATTTTACCCTTAGGAGACGCACTTTCTAGTTTTGGGTCATTTATGTTCATTCTTAGGAGACACTTCCTAGTCTGAGTCATTGAAGTTTCACCCCTAGGAGATGCACTTCTTAGTCCGGGTTTTCAAGTTATATTTTTGTTTAGGAGACGCACTTCCGAAATTGAGATTTTACCCCTAGGAGACACACTTCCAAGTTTTTGGTCATTTAAGTTCATTTTTAGGAGACGCACTTCCTAGTTTGAGTCATTGAAGCTTCACCCTTAGGAGACGCACTACCTAGTCTAGGTCTTTTAGGTTATACTGTTTAGGAAATGCACTTTCTAAATTGAGATTTTACCCCTATGAGACACACTTCCTAGTTTTTGGTCATTTAAGTTCATTCCTAGGAGACGCACTTCCTAGTTTGAGTCATTGAAGTCTCGCCCCTAGGAGATTCACTGTCATAACCCCAGTTCGCCCTCTATGAACTATCGTGATGGCACCTAGTCTCTACAACTAGGTAAGCCTAACAAATGCGAAAAATAAATAATTTGCGGAAGAAATAATTAAAACCCAAAACAACCAAATGAAACAGTATTTAAAATACCGCTCGGCATATACAATACAACTCTCGAAACTAACAACATTTCCCAAAACCCAAAATCTCATGATACCACAAGCCTTTAAATGTCTACAAGTTTCTAATTCCAGAATATCTAACAAAAATAAGTATAGAAGGACTAAAACTTAAAAAGAGAATAGAAAGGGACTCCTCGGTCTGCGGACGCGACAGATATACCTCGATGTCTTTAGGAAAGTCGCCTCGCCTCAAGGGTGATAGGACTAAGTAGAGGTACTTGGATCTGCACATGAAAAACATGCGCAGAAAGGGCATGAGTACACCACAGCGGTACTCAGTAAGTGCCAAGCCTAACCTCGGTCGGGTAGTGACGAGGAAGGTTAGAGCCCTACTGAGGTTAAATAAAATATAAAGTTCAACGGTGTAGGGCAGAACAGTATAATAAGTACAACAATAAAAGTAACACAGGAGATAAAGGACAATAACAACTACTACAGAGGCAAAGTAAACACAGAAAAAAATACAGCTCAGCACAAAGATAACAACCCGGGATCTCCCAAGATACCGTCCTGTAGTCCCAAATATAAATATCCAGTGGATTTCCCGGGATACCATCCCGTAGTCCAACTCATAATGCGGGGTTATCTCCCGAAATACCGATCCGTAGTCTCAAATGTAAATACTTAGTACAGGGGGAATCTACCAGGTGCAGTCCCGTAGTTCTAATGTAAATATGCAGGGGGATCTCTCGGAATACCGTTCCGTGCTCCCAAAGTAAACATACAGGGGGATCTCCCGGGATTTTCAACAATTAGCACAAGTACGCACTCGTCACCTCACGTACAAGGCATTTCAATTATCAATAATACCAAATCCTAAAGGGAGTTTCCCTCACACAAGGTTAAGCAAGCCACTTACCTCGAACCAGCTCTAAATCAACCCGAAACCACGTTCTTGCCATGAGTACTCGACTCCAAATGGCCCAAATCTATTCAATTCAATTGCATAAGGTAAATAACACTTCAAGTAACTGATTCTACAAACAAATTCTAAGCTAATACGCGAATTTAGGTAAAATGACCAAAACACCCCTCGGGACCACGTCTCGGAACCGAGTAACATTTACATTTTTATAATCCTCATACTCTCAAGAGTCTATACATATCAAGAACACTAAAATTGGAGTTCAATTAACCCCTTAAATACCCACTTTAAGGTCTCTTAATCTCAAGTCCTAATTACCCATTTTGCACTGATTCTTCCCTAATTTTTCACCACTATTAGACCTTTAATCACATATAAACAGGTTATGAAGTCAAGAATATTACCTCCAAGTGATTCCCCTTAGATTTCCTCAAAAGCTTCAACCCTGTTAAAAAATAGCGGAAAAATGAAGACGGGTCGCGGATTGGCTATTTAAATATTGCCCAGGTATATCCTTCTTCGCGAACGCGGAAGGACCCTCGTGTTCGCGAAGCACAACTTTTCTTGGGTCCAGATTCCTTTATCGCGAATGCGATGCCCAGGTCGCGAACGCGATGCAAAACCCTCTCCTCCTACGCGAACGTGGGAACACCATCACGAACGCGTAGGTATAAAATCTCCCAGCTTCGCGAATGCGGGAGAACCTTCACGAACGAGAAGCATTAAACCTCCCCCAGCCCCAGCCCCAGCTCCTCTTCGTGAACACGAGACCCTACTTGCGAATGCGAAGAAGGAAACCAGAACTGGGTTGCTGCAATTTTCTGCAATTCCAACAAGTTCCAAAATGACCCGTTGAGCATCCGAAACACACCCGAGGCCCCCGGGACCTCAAACAAACATTCCAACCAATCCTAAAACATTATTCAAACTTGTTCCAATCTTCGGAAAGCTCAAAATAACATCAAAACACCAATTAAACAACGGATTCAAGCCTTAGATCTCCAAAAACTCTCAAATTACGCTTTCAATCAAAAAGTCTATCAAACCTCGTCTGAATGACCTAAAATTTTGCACACACGTCACATTCAACACTACGAAGCTACTCCAACTTCCGGAATTCCATTCCGGCCCCGATATAAAAATTTCACTATCGAACCGGAAACTTCAAAACTTTAACTTTCGGCATTTCAAGCCTAAATTAGCTACGGACCTCCAAAACACAATCTGAACATGCCCCTAAGCCAAAACTCACCCAACGGAGCTAAAGGAACTGACGGAATTCCATTCCGAGATCGTCTTCACACTGCTCTGACTATGGTCCAAATTCTAAAGCTTAAGCTCTTATTTAGGGACTAAGTGTCCCAAAACACTCTGAACTCAAAACCAAACATCCCGGCGAATCAAAATAGTAGAAACAAACACGGGAAAAATAGTTAATAGGGGATCGGGGCGTTAATTATTAAAACAACCGACCGAGTCATTACACGCACTTCCTAGTCTGGGTTTTTCGTGTTATATTTTTGTTTTAGGAGACGCACTTCCTAAATTGAGATTTTACCCTTAGGTGACGCACTTCATAGTTTTGGGTCATTTAAGTTCATTCCTAGGAGGTGCACTTTCTAGTTTGAGTCATTAAAGTTTCACCCCTAAGAGACGCACTTCCTAGTCTAGGTCTTTCAGGTTATATTTTGTTTTAGGAGACGCGCTTCCTAAATTGAGATTTTACCCCTAGGAGACACACTTCCTAGTTTTGGGTCATTTAAATTCATTTCTAGGAGACACACTTCCTAGTTTGAGTGATTTGAGCTTTATCCGTAGGAGACGCATATCCTAGTAGAGTTTTTTCTTTAGTTTTACTCTCACCATTGCATCAATAGAATAGATGATTTACAGTTTTGCTAACACTCACAAATCTTCCTAGTGTAAACTGGGGCAGGAATTTTGCTTATTTTGTTGTTTTCATTGTAGGAACCCACATAGAGAACGAGGAAGTTCTTTTCAGAGTTACTTCAAATTTCAAATCAGTAGCAGGCGCCCACCTGAAGAACGAGAGAAGTCATTTTAGAATTTAATTCAACTTAGAAGTAGCAGAAGCTCGCCTCAAGAATGCGAGTCAACAGTCCGAGATAACCAAAAGAAGAAGTCACAATCCAGAATAAAGAAAATGAGGTAAATCCAAATGCAGAAGCAGATGAAAGTTGTGAACTGCTCAAGACGTGGATGAAGTTACAAGCATTTCATGTCCGATATCGATACAGAAAAGTTGAAGAAGAACGAACTAGCACATGTAGCTAGCAAGCGTCAAGGTTCAAATTTAAAGTTTGCATGAAGAACCATTCAAGACTCGAGATCAAGCTTCAGAAGACTTATAGATAGAAATCTTGTAACTCATAGCTGATAGGCTTAGTTAGTCTTTTTCATTTTTTGATTTTGATGTAATAACTGGACCATGGACCGAAACCTCGACGGAACGGCACCTTAATCGGATTTCCACCTCGGTATACTCCATCATTATTCCTACTTCTGAACTACACGTGACCTGATTCCTTTACAGCCAAGGTTATGTAGGCAGCTCAGATACTAGGGCTTGGTCACATTCTCCTTTTTTTAGTTTTTGGTCTCTCTAAATAAGGGTCGGGTCAAAAAAACATGTCTCATCATTCTTTGTCTGAAAACTCTTTGTATTTCCAGTGGAAGAGGGATAGCTGTAGACACGTAATTTTTGACCCTCCCCGAAATTTTACACATTTTAGCATTTAAATATTTAGTTTAAGTCTAATATTGTTATTTTAACTAGTTTTGACACTTTTACTTTATTTTTATCACAAAATTGAAAAATGCAAAAATAGTTTCATTTTTTTCTATTTAATTAAGGTATTAGGTATTTTTCGAAAAATATTCTTTTTAACCCATTTTTATTTTTAGTATAATCCTTGAAAATATCAAAAATAGGTCCATGTCAAAATATAGTTGTTTTAGTTAATTAGGGTTAATTTTATATTTTTATGGTATTATTTAGAAAAGAAATTAATATTTTTAGCCAAATTGCAAGAATTATAGAATTAAAAGCCAAATTTATAACCCAATTCACCAAGCCCAATCTTCTTGGCCCAATTGACCCACTAGCCTAACCCTAAGACCTAAGATATCCTCCCCTTTAATGGATCATCTCTTTCACTTGGACAAAGGGAGAAGAAGCAGATCGGCACCCCCGCCCCTACCCCTAATCTCTAAGACCTTAGAACCTAGTATACACAAAAAAGGCATCCTTCACATCTTCTTCTCCAAGACTCAAAATCGGCAGACCATCTTAAATCCCGTCCTCCTCCTAGCAGCGGCTCGCCAGCCCTTTCCGCCATGAGCTCGCCGGAATCAATGGCATCCTAAACAAAGAGATAATCAGCCGCCACCAACCTCTCTGACACACAAGCCATCGGCGACAACTCCACCCCTAATACCAACAGCCGCCACCCCAACTCCTTCCTCTCAAATCCACCGCACCCCAGCCCTTTTCCACTGAAATTCACTGAAAAATACGCATATACGCATAGAGTGATTGAACAGTGAGAGAATAGAGCGAAAAATAGAGTGCGAAGGGACAGAGTTGACGATCCCATTTTCTGACAATTTTCGGATGTAGGGAACAGATTCCCTTCGCCCCTTTTGAAAATCGGTCACCCTCACCCATCTCACCAACCTCTCCAAAATAAGGTGGACTCGGATTCGTTGTCGTTCACTAGTTGCCATCGAGATCCAGAGGTGTTGTTTTCATTCGTGCCGAGCAAATTCAGTCTAGTTTATGTTTGAATTCTAGTTGCCGTTTTGTTTGATTTTTGTTGCTGCTGCTACTGCTTCATTTCTTTTGGGTCATTTTGATTTTTTTTCATTTCAAAATTACGGGGTTCGATTGAGGTTGAGCTGAGTTCGAGTTCGTCAGCGAGATTCGAGTTCCTCTGGCGAAGTTTGATCAGTCTGTTGCCTGCCGAGTTTTCGTTTGTGATCCTATTGCTTGTGAGCTTCAAAGCAGCCCAAGCTTTTGAATTTCAAATTCTATTTAAGGTCCGCTCATATCTCCTTAACTTGAAGTCTCTTATTTGATTTATTTGGTATTAAAATTGATTCACGAAACTTCTATTTACTTGTCTTGATTTGGATATTAATTGATGCTTTGGATTCTTTGCTTAATCTATTTGATGGCAAATTGATCTCATCATTGAGCAATTAAAATGGATGAGCAGTTAATGAGTTAAGTGGTCGTGGGGTTTGGGGTATTGCAAATTGAAAAGAAGGATTGCAGCATGTGGTTTGCTGGGGATTAAAATTAATGGCATCAATTAATAAGTCTTAAGATGATTCCAATTGTTATTATTTTACTCTATTGAGTCGATAGTAGTATGCTTAGGTCCGCTAACATTTGGGTAGGCAAGCCTTAAAATTTTGTTAGTTTTGAGGCGAGAGGTCGTTCCCTTAGTTAAATTTATCCAGGGAATGCCCCGAAGGATTTATATATTTTTTATTCCGGGGAATGCCCCGTAGTATCAAGTATTTGGAGGTCGTGATGAATTTCATGGAAGAAATATAGAATATATTAGTATTTAGGACTTTACTTTAATTTTCTTTTCTATTTTCTTTTATTAGGTGGGGACGACCTCAAGCCTCTTCAGTACTTATTTTTGTTTTTTGTGGGTTTCGACCTCAATTAGAATATTTTAAAAAGCCAACTAGATTGAGTATGCAACCGTACTAGTTACGGACTGGGGGAATGCCTAATACCTTCTCCCCAAGTCAAATGAATCCCCTTACTCAAATCTCTGGTGCGGACATAGTTTTGGAGTCCAAAGTGTTTTAAAAGGAAAAATCATTTTTAAGAACGGTGATCTGGCACACCGAAACCTATGTCAGGTGGCGACTCTGAAAAAATCCTTTGAAACACAATGTTTTTGTCACTTTTTAATTAAAAACCCTTTTTGAGCTTAAAAATCTTTTTATTTATTTTAAGAGGCTTAGTAAGGTAAAACAAAATGGGTGTGACACCAAGTAGCCTCCTCCACGGGCCGACCTCTCCGTTGCACCTTCACTGAGGCTATATTCTTTGATCTCAACTTTCGGACCTACCACTCCTAAATAGAAACTGGCTCCACATCATAAGTCAAATCATCATCAAACTGAACCGTGCTGAAATCCAAAACATGAGACGGATCGCCGACATACTTCCGGAGCATAGAAACATGAAATACCGGATGCACACACAACAAGCTAGGTGGAAAAGCAAGCTTATAAGCCACCTTGCCAATCCTCCGAAGCACCTCAAAAGGCCCAATGAACCGAGGGCTCAACTTGATCTTCTTCCCAAATCTCATAACACCCTTCATATGTGATACCTTCAGTAGAACCTTCTCCCCAACCATATAAGACACATCACAAATCTTTCTGTCAGCATAACTCTTTTGTCTGGACTGAGTTATATGAAGCCGCTCTTGAATCAATTCCACCTTGTCCAAAGCATCCTGTACCAAGTCTGTACCCAAAATCCTAGCCTCATCCGACTCAAACCAATCTACCGGAGATCTATATCGTCTCATACATAAAGCCTCATACGGAGTTATCTGAATACTCGACAGATAACTGTTGTTATAAGCAAACTCCGTGAGCTGTAGAAACTGGTCCCATGAACCCCAAAAATCAATAACACAAGCGCGTAACATATCCTCCAATATCTGAATAGTGCGCTCGGACTGTCCGTCTGTTTGAGGGTGAAAAGTTGTGCTCAACTCAACCTGAGTATCCAACTCTCGCTGCACGGCCTTCCAAAATTGCGATGTAAACTGAGTACTGTAGACATGTGATTTGACTCTCCCCAAGATTTTTCATATTTTAGCATAAAATATTTAATTTAGGCATAATATAGATATTTTAAATAATTTTGACTCTTTTACTTTATCTTATTACAAGAAATCAAAAATTACAAAAATAGGTTCATTAATGTTTTGTAGTCATTTTAATCTTAAAAAAAATATACAAACAATAGTATCGTATTTTTATTTTAATATGATATTTGAAAATACCAAAAATAGATTTGTTTTAATGGTTAGTTTTATTTTAATAATTATTTAAATAGTAGGAATAATACATAAATGGGCATGTATTTTTAATCTCGTTCGCAGCGAAAGAATAGAACTTGGGCTCAAGCAACCCATCTTTAGGCCTAATTTTGGACCTAGCCCACAATTGCCAAGCCCATAATTCCTAGGCCCATACCCCTTAACCTAAAAAACCCTACAGTCTACAATATAAAAAAGAGGAAACCAAAAAATCTAAGGGGGATGGAGAACAAAAGAAGGGATTAGGCGGAACGAAAAGAAAAAAAGCTGAAAACAAAAGTAGCTGAAAAGCTGCACAGCAAAACGAACCCACCCCCCGACTCCATCGTCTCCGACGACCCATGCGCACAAACGGACCCCCTAACCGGATCTGGTTCTTCTTTATGAGGACACAAAAATAACCCTAGAGATCTGGAGACCAAGGAATCAGTGGCAGAACACCAAGCGAGATACCCTCGTTCATCTCCTTCAGCCAACGTTTATCCACTAGAGAGACAGCCCCATATCGTCTTCTCTATGAAGCCCAAATGAACGACCCCCTTCTACTTAACACCTAAGAGAAGTAGCGGCTGAACAATAATGACCCCACCCCGCCAGTCTTCTTCTTCGTCCTCGCGTCCACCATGCGACCACTCTCACGCTAGCCTAAACCAAACAGCCATCTCCACCTTTCTCCTTCAACCATAACACACCCAAAACTTAGAAGAAGCTTCAGTCGTTTGGGCCCCTTTGCCTCCAACAGAAAACAGATCCTAAGACATCAAGAGCTAGAGCTGTTTGGCTTCAATCTTTTGGACACCCTAGAGCATCCCTTCTTCCTCTCTCAAAGGGTAGGTCGAGCAACAGAAAAACCGAGTAGGGAACGAAAACTGAGGTTCGAGGTTCAGGTCAGTCGTCGGTTTGAGTTCGGGTCCGACGAGATCGTCCGTTCGTTAATTCCATTCGCGGTTCGAATATTTGTTTGTTGATCTTTGGTTATGCTTATCCTGCTTATGAGTGCTTTAAAATGTGGAAATGAATACACATAATATTCAGGAACCTCATTTTTGTTGATGCTAGTGTTGGATCTTAGTTGTGTATTGATAGTTTGTGATTTGTGATGCTTTTGTTTCGTGGGTTTCAATGTACAGCTAAGCTAAGTTGACATTTTTCATATACTTGTGGTGCCCCGAAACTAAGGCAAATTTTGATTAAAATGTGGGTGTAAGCACGTGATTTTTGACCCTCCCCAGGAATTTTTACGCTCTTAGCTTAAAATATTTAATTTAGGACTAATATAGTTATTTTGACTATTTTTACTTTATTTTTCTCGCAAAAGAAAAAATTACAAAATATATATAAATTTAGTTTATGTATCCCTCATAAACTTGAAAAAATCAAAAATTGCACTTTATTTTGTACTTTATATAATTTCGAAAATTACAAAAAAAAAATATATATAATTCTATTAAGGTTTTGTAGTCATTTTAATTTGGAAAAAAAATGCAAAAATATTACTTTACATTTTATCTTTATATAAAAACGAAAATTACAAAAAAATAGTTTTATTAATATTTTGTAGCTATTTTTAATCTTGAAAAATATTTAAAAAAAAAAGATATAGTTTTGTTTAAATACTAGTCTTATTTTTGGTAGTTATTTTGCTTACATAGGACTAGTTAAGCGACGTGTTCCTATTTCTCGGGTCCGGGCAAAAGAATAATATTCGGGTTCAAACTACCCGGTTTTAGGCCTAATTTTCGGACCTAGCCCATAATAAATCGAGTCCAGGACACATGGGGAACCCCACCACGCGTGGGGGACATAAGTCTCGAACCCCACCATGCGTGGGGCTCATTTTTCTGGGCAAACCCATACAAATGCACGAGACTTGGACGGGGCAAAAGGAGAACTTTGGAATTTTGAAAACGGGGTACTGTTGATCTTCTTCTTAAAAGGAAGAAGAAGAAAACCTAGCACAGGTTCACCTTCACCAACGCCAAGAATACCACCAAACGAAACCAGCCCTTCCACCACCCAAAAACCACCATAAGCAACACCTCCATCACCACCCGTCACCTTCCCCGGCGCCCCTACGGTCACAAACCCTCCCCGACGCCGGAACAGCAACCTCCAGCTCCACCGTGTCAACCACTGACCAACATCACCAAACGCCCACCTCCATTAACGCCGGCACCCCCACTGTCGCACCAAACAGTCCACCAAAACCTCCGACACTAAACCATCGTCAAACAACCAACCCTACTACCCGCGACGACCAGTCGAAGACCGGACCCCTAACCATCGTCGAGGACTGTATCCTCGTCTTCTTCCTGAAGAAGAAAGGAAAAAACCCTACTGTCAAAAACAACCATCCGCAACCCTCCCCCTCGTCGGAGCCCTTCACCACAACCAGCCTCCCATCACCACCAGCAGTCCACCATTTCTACTTCGTCCGTCGTCCCCCACACACCACAACCACACGATCAGTTGAACCTCCATAATTGGTCATTCACGCTACTGTCCAGCAGTGGGTTCCCTGCGTTCCATTTTGTTGTGCGATCTCTTTTGTCATTCAAAGTGTCGTTGCATCCCAGCCCGTTAGTTTGAGTCTATTTTTGGAGATCGTTTGTTGAGGTCTGTTCGGAGGCGTGTATCGAAGCTTCGAGGTTGTTGTCCGAGGTTTCGTCGCAGGTCCAACGCATCGGACGATAATATCAAGTAGGTCATCTCTGTCCGTGTCCTTCATATTTGTTGTTTAGTAACATGTACATGCGCTTGTTGAAATATAATCCTAGTTCATGCGGATAGTACGCGAAATTACGCGAGACATATATACATGATGATTGCGAATTGCTATATTTGATAATTAACTCCGTATGGTGTTGAAATTTGGCCGTGAATGTCTTTTCCGTTGTTTCGTTATTTTAAGTAGCTATTTGACATTTTGTTTCTTCAAGTTTAAATTGTTGTTATCCAAATATTGGTCGTAATAGAGGTTTGCACATATTCTGAAAGGTGTTAATTATTTAGTTTGTCTTAATAGTTGTTTATACATGTGGTAGTAATGTTGAAATTATAGTAGCAATGATAATTCCGCGGAAAAATACTCGCTTCATCAAATAGGTTCAATCTATAACCTATGATCTCGCGATGTAGCAAAAAAAAACGTAGTTATTTTAGCCTTGTCCTATTTCTAAAAAAAAAAGAGAAAAATAAATAAATAAATAAATAAAATGAGACGAGCCTCGCCAAAAAAAATACAGGCTGTGGGGCCCTCTAAATGTATATATTAAATACTTAGATTCCGGGACGGGCCATTTAGCAAATTTCACGCCCCTACCCAAAATAATAATGCGCTAGTTGCTTCAGGCGCGCCTTTAATAATTTAATTTCCTTAAACTCGGGTGCACATTGATGTGACCCAAATCCAAATCTCAACGGAGTCAAAGTGTGTCGACGACCACGGGTACATTGATTGTAATGCGGTTCGAGATACGTTTTCACAACGTTGCAATTCTTGATAAAAACAGTAAATGATAAAAGCGGTTAAAAGTTAAATTTTGCACATAAGTTCACACTTGTATAAAATCAGATAATCAAGCCGAATATAACAGTTGAGCGACCGTGCTAGAACCACGGAACTCGGGAATGCCTAACACCTTCTCCCGGGTTAACAGAATTCCTTATCCAGATTTCTGGTACGCAAACTGTAATATGGAGTCATTCTTTTCCTCGATTCGGGATTAAAATTGGTGACTTGGGACACCCTAAATCTCCCAAGTGGCGACTCTGAAATAATTAAACCAATCCCGTTTCGATTGTCCTTTAATTGGAAAAAACTCCCCTGCGCCCCCTCGGGTGCGGAAAAAGGAGGTGTGACAGCTCTGGCTACTCTGCTGGGGACTAGAACACCCAGAACCACTGGTTCAGAGTTAAGAATTCGAGCTTAGAATAATTGTTATTATTTGGCTTTGTCTATTATCTGATTATTACATGTTTTGAGCCTAATGTGCTAAATGCTGCTTTTACCGCTTTGATATTATTTGAACTGTATATAAACTGTGCCGAAACCTTTCTTTTCTTACCTCCGGGGATGTGCTTAATGGTTGAGACTCCCTATTCTGTTAGTGTCATACCCTAAATAAAAGAGGCTCGGAAAGTTTCTAAGCCGGCTGGCCTTTTGGTTCCCGGAAAAGAGCTCCTTCCTCAGCTCGAGTTGTCCGCTCGGGTACACTGTCTAGAACACCGACCCAGGTTTTTGAACCTAGTATAACAAAGCCACATGCCGGATCCCTAGTAGGAACGTTTATTTGCATCATGTGCATTTGACTTAGGGGACTCAACATAGGGGTTGGGTCCGTCTAGGACAAGCAACCTGAAAATAATAGACCATCTTATGGCATCCTATGTGATACATGTTGTATTCAGTCAAGGGCGAATGAGTCATTTGGTCATTTCCAGCATGATGTTATTTTAATCAAAGCATGGGGAATATTTTTGGAATCCAAGAAGCCTTGGAATTCCCTATGTCCCCCACGCTTACTTTTTGCGAAAAGCACATGGGGAACATTTGTGGAATCCAAGAAGTCTTGGAATTCCCATATGTCCTCCACGCTTCATATGTTGGGAAAAGCGCATGGGGAGCATTTGCGGAATCCAAGAAGTCTTGGAAATCATTATGTCACCCATGCCACATTTTTGAAAGAAATAATAAATATAAAAAATAAAATTACAAATAAAACAAAGCATGAAAATTCAAAAAAGATTTTGTACGTTTTCATTATTTTCCACAGATTAAAAAAAAACAAATCGTGAAAAAGAGGAGAAAAATGACAGTGTAGAGATATAACTACTTATTTTTAGAGAAAAATCAATGTCCGAGTAGTATCGAAACTCTGCCGAAATTTTGAGAAAATGAAAATGAATGTCTTATTAGTTTGTTATATTAAAAGCAAAGGAAAAATAGAGAAAATTATCATTGTTCTGTCTTGTTTTTTTAAAAAAATATAGAAAAGAAAATAGTTTGTTTTGCCATAAAAATGAAAATAAAAAAAAAGGGTTTTGTTTTAAAATGGGTTTTTATTTATTTATTTGTTTATGAAAATGTCAAAATAAAAATAATGAAATAAAAAGAGTTGGGCGTTGAAAGTAGTTTTATTATTTGTTGCAAATATATATATATATATATATATATATATATATAAAAATCCAAAAAGTTTTTCTTTATTTTCAAAAAATGTATATATATCTTTATTTGTTGCAAAAAGTCAGAAAAGTTTTTAGGCTCCCAATTTCCAAAACAAATAATCCAAAAATATTTTCCATTATTGACTTCTTTAGAAAGTCTTCTAGTTGTTTCTTTAAAAAATAAAATAAAAAAAATAAAAAATATATATAATATAAAAAAAAACAAATCCGAAAATATTTTGATTCTTCTTTCAAAAATTGAAAAGAAAATTCAAAATTCAAAAAAAAAACATTTTAGAAGCATTTCTTATATTAAAGGTAAAATTCCGAAAAATATTTTCTTCTTTTCTTTAGAATAAAAAAAAACGAAAATTCAAAAAAAATATTAGTCTTTCTTTTAAAAAGAAAATCAATCAAAAAATAATATTTCCTTGCTTCTTTTAAAGTAGTTCTTTTAAACGAAAATTCAAAAAAGGTTAGTTCATCTGCTTATTATTATTTGCCTACTTATTCTTATTGGACCGAACTACGCGGGTTTGAATTCTCACCGGATGTGAGATACGTAGGCAACCCTCATCGGGTCCAACCCCACCTTTTGCTAAATAGCCAAAAACAAATAAAAAGAAAAACATGTCAAGATTTTTTTTCATAAATAAGTCGGGTGATGTCCAACTTCCCCTTTTACAAAAAAAATAATAGCAAAAATATATATGTCAAATTTCATAAAGAAGTCGGGTGACGCTGTTTTATCAAGACATAGCCGAATGTTCCCGAAAGGGACGCCGGAAGGCTGACTTTGCATAAACAGCCACTTTTGGGTCATTTTTAAGACTTGGTCCAGTTGACCCCCACAGCCTAAAAATCTTCGTCCCCGAGACGTTGAAAGGCCGTGTTTGCAATATTGAGTTTCCTATTTTTGAAAAAACAATAAAAGAGTCATAACTAAGTCAGGAGATGTTGTTTGTCATAAATAGCCGAATGTTCCCGAAAGGGACGCCGGAAGGCTGACTTTGCGTAAACAGCCGCCTTTTGGGTCGTGTCTGGGAGTTTGGTCCAGTTGACCCACACAGCCTTAAAAAATCTTCGTCCCTGAGGCGCTGAAGGGCCGTGTTTGCAACACCAGGTCTTTATTATAATTTGAAAAAAAAAACAAAGAGTCGGCGGTCAGGTGAATACCGTTTGAATTTTGTCATAATAAGCCGAGCCAACTTCGGCCGCGTCTTAAACCGTTCTTGCCGAAATAGCCTTAGAGTATCTTTCAGTTGTCGAAAGGCTATTTTCGTAAAAGAATGGACAAGTTTGTAAAGTGTCATATATAATCCTCCCCGGCCTCAAAATTCATGTGAAATTTGGAAGGGGCCACATTTGTAAAAATAACTGTTTGGTTGCATTTGTCGAACAGAGAAAGGGAGCTAGCCTTTTGTTTTTGAGTTTATAAATCTCTTGATTAGAATAATGTGGGTTGCTTGAGTTTCAAGTTTGTAGGTCATCTTCAAACCTTTGAAACTCAGTTTGTTTCAATATGAAAATTGGAAAAAATGTTCATTATTGTTTATCTTTTATTGGGTCGAACTACGCAAGGTTTGATTCATGCGGGGTCATGATACGTAGGCAATCTCCATAAGATTCGACCACAACAAAAAAAAGAAATGAAAAAAAGAAATGAAAGAAGAAATGAAAAAAAAAAGAATGAAAAAAGAGTGAAAAAGAAAAGCGAAAAAAAAAAGACAAAAAAAGAAAAACATCGAAAAAGAAAAAGAAAAAAAGATGTTGTTAATAATGGGGACAGACTGAGTCCATTTTAACCTGTTTCATTTTGAATCACAAAGTTAAGGTGGTTGGTTTGTGGTAAGCCGGACAATGACACCCAGAATCCTTTACTTGCACCTCATGATACACACTCTGCGGGGATTAGGCCTGATAGCAGAAGCACTCAAATCCTATCGGGAACTTATTGACGGAGGTTGATGATATGGAAGCTGGCAATGGTCTTGACAGTATCGATGCAAAGCTCAGTGGCTAAGATGCCAATCTTGATAAAGTGGAAGGACGCTCGTTCCTTGGTCAGCAAGAGAAAATCTTGTGGTGGCTTATTCTGTTGTCATTTCTGTTGTTCGGATTATTAGGATTGTAATTCGGATTTGTTTTGTGTCAATATCTTTCCGCTTATCTTTCCGTTTTGTCATAGCGGTTTGTTTAAGTTTTGTCCAAGTTGTTTAGGATTTTATTCTGGTTTGCTTTGTTTTTAAAACCATTTGTTCAGTCTAATGAAAAAAATTCAGTCTTTTATTATTTCCATTCATCTTCTTGTTTAGTCCTTTTATCATTTTGTTCAAAGCCGATTCTAGGGACATGACATGCGCACACACTTTGGGCCTAGTCTTTAAAGTTAATCATAAAACCCCGAGAAGGTGATCAGACCATTTAAAGAAAATGAGGACGGTTTGAGATTATTCAGAGCTCGAGTCATGTGGAACTGGGGCAAGTTAAGCACAAAGAAAACCGTTAAAAGCAAGATTCTCCAAATTGGCATGAGGGGCGTTCATGATAATGAGAGTATCGCCCAACGGTGCTTTAGAAAGGACCAATGAAAAAGCAAATGTTGAATATAATTGTCAAGTCCAGCACCATCAGAAGAGACTACAAATTTAAATTGTGTTGTTTGCACTTGGCATGTTTTGAAGACTGAAATGACGAAGGCATTTTGTTCTGCTACCTAAACACTTTATCCTTCGTTACCCCTTTTGAGCCTTATTTATTTTTCTTTCATACCCCTCGTTCGGAATCAGTAACAACGAAAAAAAGAGAAAGAAAGAAAACAGCAACGAAAAAAAAGAGAGAAAAAAAAAAGAAAAGAAAAGAAAAGAAAAATGATAACAAAAGGCAAAAAAGGAAAGTCAAATGAAAAAGAGGAATTGGGAACTACGTTTGACCTGATTCCTCAAAGAGGATACCTAGGCGCTTCACGGCTCGGTCATAGTTTTGAAAAAATGAAAAAAAATCAATTAAGATATCCCCAAGCAAGAAACTGGGGCAAATGTTGCGTTTGTTGTAAATAAATCTAATTCCGAAGGTTGTAACTAATAACCCAAAATTAATGCATTTTTGAGCCTTTTATACCCTTTCTTTCTAGCCTATCCAAAACCCACATTACGGTCCAAAGAAAGACCTTCTGATCAGTCTTCAAAAGATGCCAAGTCAGACAAATGAAGAGTCTTACCGGCGAACATAACACTCTGTTCCACAGCAGAAAGGACTCTAATCCCCAACAGAAAGAGTCATATCGGCAGCACTCCAAATCCCCAAGCTGGAAAGTGATATAAAACGAGAGAGTCTTATTGGTGAAAACCTTCACAGGCACCATAAGGCGATGAAAGATGAGAGAAGAACCCAAAAATGAGAGAGACTTGATAGTGAAAACCCTTCGGGCACTATAAGTCGAATAAGATTGAGAATCAGATGGGGAATCGCCAATTGAAGATCTTGAAAGATGATTGACGGCAGAGGATAGGCCACATGTGCGTGTCATGACCATTAGAGTTGGTATCTGCGTTTGATAGGTTTTTATTTATAGTCTCTTTTGTTAAAAGGTCATCTTTTTCCTTTTATCCTTTTATTCTGTTCCCTTTTATCTTTTTTTTCCTTTCATAGAAAATCCCCAATAGAGTCTGTTTGGTCAGAACAAGTGTGAATTGACTTCAAAATAGGCCATCAGCTTTCCAAAATGAGATCTGACTAGTACATCCAAGTGGTATAGTCAGCAGGGAACAAACGCGAGGCCATTGTCAAAAGATATCCCCAGCAAAAGGGAATTGACAGAAGGATTGACAAGCGTCAAGAGGGATACCGTTGCCTTTATCAAAAGTTATAAACCTCAAGGCCAAGGCCCATAAACAAAGCAAGGAGAGAAGTGAGCATATTTGGGAAAATCCATACTAGACTAAAAGGTCGGGGAAATGCCAGTTTCCAAGCTATGCCACAAAAGAAGAAGGATATCCCCAGCAGGAGGGGATTATCCCCAACAAATAATATCATCCCCAACAAGTCGTGGAGCACAGCGCAATGAAGGAGAAAGGGAAAGCCATCCCAGTAGGAGTATCACAACCGACCACCATGTTTTAAACTAACAGTTTTGCTTGATTTGAAACAGGTAAAGGAAATGGCATTGATGCCAGAACTGCATGCCACAAGGGATATTATCAAACTGGGGCAGAAAATTTTCCTTCCATTTAGAAAATTTTCTGGAAGTCAGGTACCCCCAGCTGATAACATTTTACCCCCCAACAGGTAAGTAAATCAAGGGAGGTAGTCTTTGAAGGAAGAAGCTATGCAAAAACAAAAAAAAAAGGAATAATAATAAAAATGGGGAAGGTAGAAAAGGAAAATTCATCCCAATCCCCAGGATATGTTGGGTTCATCCGCCCTCAAATAGGATATGTCGGGTTCATCCGCCCTCAAATAGGATATGTTGGGTTCATCCGCCCTCAAATAGGATATGTTGGGTTCATCCGCCCTCAAATAGGATATGTTGGGTTCATCCGCCCTCAAATAGGATATGTCGGGTTCATCCGCCCTCAAATAGGATATGTCGGGTTCATCCGCCCTCAAATAGGATATGTCGGGTTCATCCGCCCTCAAATAGGATATGTCGGGTTCATCCGCCCTCAAATAGGATCTGTTGGGTTCATCCGCCCTCAAATAGGATATGTCGGGTTCATCCGCCCTCAAATAGGATATGTCGGGTTCATCCGCCCTCAAATAGGATATGTCGGGTTCATCCGCCCTCAAATAGGATATGTCGGGTTCATCCGCCCTCAAATAGGATATGTTGGGTTCATCCGCCCTCAAATAGGATATGTTGGGTTCATCCGCCCTCAAATAGGATATGTTGGGTTCATCCGCCCTCAAATAGGATATGTTGGGTTCATCCGCCCTCAAATAGGATATGTTGGGTTCATCCGCCCTCAAATAGGATATGTCGGGTTCATCCGCCCTCAAATAGGATATGTTGGGTTCATCCGCCCTCAAATAGGATATGTTGGGTTCATCCGCCCTCAAATAGGATATGTTGGGTTCATCCGCCCTCAAATAGGATATGTTGGGTTCATCCGCCCTCAAATAGGATCTGTTGGGTTCATTCACCCTCAAATAGGATATGTTGGGTTCATCCGCCCTCAAATAGGATATGTTGGGTTCATCCGCCCTCAAATAGGATATGTTGGTTCCAGTCTTTATATTTCCAGAGTTGAAGTTGGGAGCCCGCCCAGATAACAGAGGCATACATTCAGTCTTTTTATTTCAAGTGTTGAAATTAGGCGCCCACCTGTATAACAAGGGAATACATTCCACGTCTTTACCCATAGGAGATGCATTTCCTCCTAAGTTTGTTTTAGTTTCATTCATAGGAGATGCATTTCCTCCTAAGTTTGTTTTAGTTTCATTCATAGGAGATGCATTTCCTCCTAAGTTTGTTTTAGTTGCACTCATAGGAGATGCATTTCCTCCTAAGTTTGTTTTGGTTTCATTCATAGGAGATGCATTTCCTCCTAAGTTTGTTTTAGTTGCACTCATAGGAGAAGCATTTCCTCCTAAGTTTGTTGTAGTTTCACCAATAGGAGACGCACTTCCTAAGGAGACGCACATCCTAAGTTTAGTTTCACCAATAGGAGACGCACTTCCTAAGTTTATTGTACCCACAGGAGACGCACTTCCTAAGTTTCAGTTTCACCAATAGGAGACGCACTTCCTAAGATATGTTTCACCATAGGAGACGCACTTCCTAAAGTTCAGTTTCACCATAGGAGACGCACTTCCTAAAGTTCAGTTTCACCATAGGAGACGCACTTCCTAAGTTCATTTCACCCATAGGAGACGCACTTCCTAAGTTTAGTTCTACCAATAGGAGACGCACTTCCTAAGTTCAGTTTTACCATTAGGAGACGCACTTCCTAAGAATAGGTTCACCAATAGGAGACGCACTTCCTAAGTTCAGTTTCACCAATAGGAGACGCACTTCCTAAGTCCATTGTACCAATAGGAGACGCACTTCCTAACCTAAGTTTCACAAGTAGGAGACGCACTTCCTAAAAAGTTTCACAAGTAGGAGACGCACTTCCTAAAAAGTTTCACCAGTAGGAGACGCACTTCCTAAGTTCAGTTTTACCATTAGGAGACGCACTTCCTAAAGTTTAGTTTTACCCCTAGGAGACGCACTTCCTAAGTTTAATTCCATGCACAGGAAACGCACTTCCTGAATTAAGTTTTCATTACTAGGAGACACACTTCCTAGTCTGGTTCGCTCAGGTTATACTTTTTCTTTAGGAGACGCACTTCCGGAATCGATATTTCGCCCTTAGGAGATGCACTTCTTAGTCTGATTCATTTTAAGTTCGACCATAGGAGAGACAATTCCTAGTCCAGTTTTTTGAAGTTTGCCCGTAGGAGACGCACTTCCTAATCGAGATTTTATTCATAGGAGACGCATTTCCTAGTTCTAGTCATTGAAGTTTGCACCCTTAGGAGACGCACTTCCTAGTTTAGCTCATTCCGATTCAACCATAGAAGACGAACTTTCTAGTTTGAGTCATTGAGGTTTTTATTTTGGCAGATACATTTGATAGCAAGAATTTTGGTTTTACTCATAGGAGATGCACATCCTAGCCTAGTCTTTAGTTTACTCTCATCATTGCATCAGTAGTGTAAGTGAGTTACAATTTTGCTAACAATTCACAAATCTTCCCAGTACAAACTGGGTTAGAAAATTTTGTTTGTTTTGTTTGTTTTGATTGTCAGGGACCCGCCTGTAGAACGAAGTTTGTGGTACGTCAAAGATCGAAGAAGTCAGGAGTCCGCCTGTCAAAGATCAAGCAGTGACCCACTGGAAAGCAGAAGGATTACAACAGAAATCCCCAGCATTCAATGCAAGTAAGAAGCTCGCCCCAAGAATGCAAGTCAATAGTCTGGGATGATCAACAGAAGCTGGTAACCAAAAAACAAAAACAAGAAGAAAAAAAAAAGCGAAAAAAGAGGAAAAGGAAAGAACCCAAATTACGGAAGTGGAGAACAGATGTGGTCTGCTCAAGAACTAACACCTACAACTAGCAAGTCAAGGTTCAAATCCAAAGTCTGTATGAAGCACCATTCAAGACTCAAGACCAAGTTTCAGAAGACTTGAAGATAGGAATCCTTGTAACTAGTAGCTGATAGGCTTAGTTAGTCTTTTTCAGTTTTCATTTTTGTTGTAATAACAGGACCGCGGACCGGAACCTCAACGGAACGGCACCTCGATCGGCTCTTCACCTCGGTACAACTTCACTATCTCTCTCATATCTCGAACTACACGTGGCCTGATTCCTGTATAACCAAGGATATGTAGGCAGCTCAGATACCAGTGCTCGGTCACATTCCCTCCCTTTCCTTAAGTGTAGTCCGTACAAGTAATGGTCGGGTCAAAAACACGTCTAGTCGTTCTTTGTCGGAAAACTCTTCGTGTTTCCAGTCAAAGAGGGGCAGCTGTAAGCACGTGATTTTTGACCCTCCCCAGGAATTTTTACGCTCTTAGCTTAAAATATTTAATTTAGGACTAATATAGCTATTTTGACTATTTTTACTTTATTTTTCTCGCAAAAGAAAAAATTACAAAATATATATAAATTTAGTTTATGTATCCCTCATAAACTTGAAAAAATCAAAAAATTGCACTTTATTTTGTACTTTATATAATTTCGAAAATTACAAAAAAAAATATATAATTCTATTAAGGTTTTGTAGTCATTTTAATTTGGAAAAAAAATGCAAAAATATTACTTTATATTTTATCTTTATATAAAAACGAAAATTACAAAAAAATAGTTTTATTAATATTTTGTAGCTATTTTTAATCTTGAAAAATATTTAAAAAAAAAAGATATAGTTTTGTTTAAATACTAGTCTTATTTTTGGTAGTTATTTTGCTTACATAGGACTAGTTAAGCGACGTGTTCCTATTTCTCGGGTCCGGGCAAAAGAATAATATTCGGGTTCAAACTACCCGGTTTTAGGCCTAATTTTCGGACCTAGCCCATAATAAACCGAGTCCAGGACACATGGGGAACCCCACCACGCGTGGGGGACATAAGTCTCGAACCCCACCACGCGTGGGGCTCATTTTTCTGGGCAAACCCATACAAATGCACGAGACTTGGACGGGGCAAAAGGAGAACTTTGGAATTTTGAAAACGGGGTACTGTTGATCTTCTTCTTAAAAGGAAGAAGAAGAAAACCTAGCACAGTTTCACCTTCAC
Organism: Nicotiana tabacum; assembly: GCF_000715075.1. Taxonomy (NCBI): domain Eukaryota; kingdom Viridiplantae; phylum Streptophyta; class Magnoliopsida; order Solanales; family Solanaceae; genus Nicotiana; species Nicotiana tabacum. The sequence goes on from NC_134089.1 coordinate 151,371,348, forward strand.
CAACGCCAAGAATACCACCAAACGAAACCAGCCCTTCCACCACCCAAAAACCACCATAAGCAACACCTCCATCACCACCCGTCACCTTCCCCGGCGCCCCTACGGTCACAAACCCTCCCCGACGCCGGAACAGCAACCTCCAGCTCCACCGTGTCAACCACTGACCAACATCACCAAACGCCCACCTCCATTAACGCCGGCACCCCCACTGTCGCACCAAACAGTCCACCAAAACCTCCGACACTAAACCCTCGTCAAACAACCAACCCTACTACCCGCGACGACCAGTCGAAGACCGGACCCCTAACCATCGTCGAGGACTGTATCCTCGTCTTCTTCCTGAAGAAGAAAGGAAAAAACCCTACTGTCAAAAACAACCATCCGCAACCCTCCCCCTCGTCGGAGCCCTTCACCACAACCAGCCTCCCACCGGCGACCACCAGCAGTCTACTATTTCTGCTTCGTCCGTCGTCCCCCACACACCACAACCACACGATCAGTTGAACCTCCATAATTGGTCATTCACGCTACTGTCCAGCAGTGGGTTCCCTGCGTTCCATTTTGTTGTGCGATCTCTTTTGTCATTCAAAGTGTCGTTGCATCCCAGCCCGTTAGTTTGAGTCCATTTTTGGAGATCGTTTGTTGAGGTCTGTTCGAAGGCGTGTATCGAAGCTTCGAGGTTGTTGTCTGAGGTTTCGTCGCAGGTCCAACGCATCGGACGATAATATCAAGTAGGTCATCTCTGTCCGTGTCCTTCATATTTGCTGTTTAGTAACATGTACATGCGCTTGTTGAAATATAATCCTAGTTCATGCGGATAGTACGCGAAATTACGCGAGACATATATACATGATGATTGCGAATTGCTATATTTGATAATTAACTCCGTATGGTGTTGAAATTTGGCCGTGAATGTCTTTTCCGTTGTTTCGTTATTTTAAGTAGCTATTTGACATTTTGTTTCTTCATGTTTAAATTGTTGTTATCCAAATATTGGTCGTAATAGAGGTTTGCACATATTCTGAAAGGTTTTAATTATTTAGTTTGTCTTAATAGTTGTTTATACATGTGGTAGTAATGTTGAAATTATAGTAGCAATGATAATTCCGCGGAAAAATACTCGCTTCATCAAATAGGTTCAATCTATAACCTATGATCTCGCGATGTAGCAAAAAAAAACGTAGTTATTTTAGACTTGTCCTATTTCTAAAAAAAAAGAGAAAAATAAATAAATAAATAAAATGAGACGAGCCTCGCCAAAAAAAATACAGGCTGTGGGGCCCTGTAAATATTTGTTTTCAAATTGCTTAGATTTCGGGATGGACCGTTTAGCAAAATTCCACGGTCCTACCCAAAATAAATACGCTAGTCGCTTTAGGCGCGCCTTTAATAATTTAATTTCCTTAAACTCGGGTGCACATTGATGTGACCCAAATCCAAATCTCAACGGAGTCAAAGTGTGTCGACGACCACGGGTACATTGATTGTAACGCGGTTCGAGATACATTTTCACAACGTTGCAATTCTTGATAAAAACAGTAAATGATAAAAGCGGTTAAAAGTTAAATTTTGCACATAAGTTCACACTTGTATAAAATCAGATAATCAAGCCGAATATAACAGTTGAGCGACCGTGCTAGAACCACGGAACTCGGGAATGCCTAACACCTTCTCCCGGGTTAACAAAATTCCTTATCCAGATTTCTGGTACGCAGACTGTAATATGGAGTCATTCTTTTCCTCGATTCGGGATTAAAATTGGTGACTTGGGACACCCTAAATCTCCCAAGTGGCGACTCTGAAATAATTAAACCAATCCCGTTTCGATTGTCCTTTAATTGGAAAAAACTCCCCTGCGCCCCCTCGGGTGTGGAAAAAGGAGGTGTAACAGTGGGTTTGAATCCGTGCTTGGTTGAGTTTTCGGTGACGATTCGAGATTCCGTCCGTTTTTAAGCTTTCCGGTGTTAATTCGAGTCTCGTCTGTGGTTCGTTACATCTCGAGTTCAAAGTAGTGAAATAATCAATTGTCCAGCTCTATTGAGGTTCAACTCTCTCATCCTCTATTCGTTTTATGCAAGCTTAATACTAATTATTTATTTGGTGATATGATCCCGTTGATTTTGTAACTGTTCTCTGTGGTTTTGAATTTGTTCGCTCGATTATCTGCTCGTGTTTACTCGAATTGGTTATAGCTGAACATTATTTTGTTCCAGTATAGAAATTGGGTTGCTATTCATCAACCGAACTACATCAAATTAGATAAAAAGGCTCGGGTGCGCATTTATGTGACCCGAATCTAAATCTCAACAACGTTAGATAAAATGCGTTGCGGGCTGCGGGTGCATTTATGTGACGCGGTTCGAAACATGTTTTATGTGACGTTGAATTTTTCTTAAAATTAATTAAAGGCGGCTAAAAAGTTAAAATGCACATAGGTTTAAAAGTGTTCTAAAATCAGATAATTTAGCTAAATATAACAGTTGAGCGACCGTGCTAGAACCACGGAACTCAGGAGTGCCTAACACCTTCTCCTGGGTTAATAGAATTCCTTACCCAGATTTCTGGTTCGCGGACTGTTAAATAGAGTCAATCTTTTCCTCGATTCGGGATTGGAACCGGTGACTTGGGACACCATAAATCTCCCAAGTGGCGACTCTGAATCTTTAAATGAAATAAATCCCATTTTGATTAACTCAGAATTCGAATTATCTGTTGGGGACTAAGAACCCAGAACTTTTGGTTTAGGGTTCAAAATTCGAGCTTATAATAATTGTTATATCTGGCTTTGTTTATTATCTAATTTTATGACATGTTTGGGCCTAATGTGCTAAATGTTGCTTTTACCGCTTTGATATTATCTGAACTGTATATAAACTACTACGAAACCCTTCTCTTCTCACCTTCGGGGATGTGCTCACTGGTCGAGACTGCATATTCTGTTAGTGTCATACCTTGATATAAGAAAGAGGCTCGGACAAGTTACTAAGTCGGATGGCCTTTTGGTTCCCGGTACGTAGACCCCTCCTCGGCTCGAGCTATTCGCTCGGGTACACAGTCTAGAACATATAACCAGGTTTTGAACCTAGAATAACTCAGCATCATGTCGGATCCCTAGTAGGAATGTTTGTTTGCATCATGTGCATTTTGATTTTGGGGACTCAACACAGGGGTTGGGTCCGTCTAGGACAGGTGTACAAAAAATAACAGACCATCTTGATGCATCCTATGTGCTACATGTTGCATTTATTCAAGGGTAAAAGGGTCATTTGGCGGACCAATGATAGTTAAGGGCAAATAAAAAATGAAAAAAGAAAAAAGAAAAAAAAAGAGTAAAGTGTGGAGATAAAGCGAGTTGGCCCAATTTTGTTGTTAAAAAAAGAGCTTGAAATTTCAAAAGAAATTGCACTTTTCATCATTTTACGAAAATCAAAAAAATCGAAAAAAAAAAGAAAAGAAAATCCAAAAAGATTTTATATGTTTCATCATTTTTCGAAAAAAAAAGAAAAAAAATGTGTTTTCTATATGTCAGTTGTTTTTTTATTATTCTCGCCCGTATTCAATCTGCCCGAACTACGCAAAGATCTGATTCATGCGGCGTCATGATACGTAGGCAACCTACATAGGGTTCGATCGAATCATTTTTTATCATTTTATTAAAAAAAAAGAGAAAAAAAGAAACGAAAAAAAAGAGGTGAAATTGTGGGATGTGAGATATAAGAGAAAGAAAGAGTGATGAAAAAAAAGAGAAAAAGAAATGAAGGAAAATGGGCAAGCTAGCAAGTACCAGAAAAACAAAGAAAAGAGAGGTTGAAATGAACAAATTGGGATGATGCCAACTGACCTTTGTACCCTCGAAGTCATTTTAGAACCGATAACTGTGGCTATGTGCATTGCACATAAAGTGAGATTATCTTATGTTAAATTCCCTAATGCTAACGTGATGGCTTCATTTTTTTTATATTCATAGCAGAAGGGTGGTTGGTTTGTGGCTCTTAAGATAACTCATCCATTCAACACCAGGCCAAAGGGCAAGGTAGCCATGACTAGCAAAACTTGGGCACAAGAGTTGTTGACCCGTCAAGGGAGTTTGTGGAGTCGGAGTCTGAATTGAAAGAGGAATTCCAAAGGGTGAAACAACAGATGGCAAAAATGTATCAGTCTTGGATCAGGGGCATCCTCCGCATTCATTCCCCACTAACTACACCGAAAACCCTGCAACTATCCCACCACTATCCCAAATCCAGATTCTTACTGCTGCTGATATCACCCCACAACCTTTTCACACTCTACACGCCAAAACCACCTCGTATCCTGCTCCTCTGCCTACTCATGCTCTTGTAGCTCCTCCCCCAACTACTTTTCCTCGATCCTCTAACGAGGTTGTGTTCAAAGTCCCCGATTCCCAACACTGTGCTCCAGAACCAACTTTCAAAGTCTCAAATTCATACTCTCTTGCTCCTCATTTTGAGGCTCCTGGTGAAACTGAAAAGCCTGGCAACACAATGGAGCAGGATGAGATATCCAGGAAGATGAAAATCTTAGAGCAGTCTTTAAGAAACATGCAAGGGATAGAGAGCCAGATGAGCGTGTCTTACAAAGACTTGTGTTTGTTTCCTGACGTCCAACTGCCTGCTGGGTTTAAGATGGGAAAGTTTGATTTGTATGACGGGCACAGAGATCCCGTGGTCCACTTGAGAGGTTACTACAGTAAGATGAGAGGCGCCAGTGGGAAAGACAAATTATTGATGGCATATTTTAGTCAGAGTCTGAGTGGGGCAGCTCTGGAGTAGTACACCCGCCAAAATGCTAGCAGGTGGTACACGTGGGATGATATGGCTCAGGCCTTTGCCAGGCACTTTCAGTACAATATAGAAATTGTCCTAGATCGCATGTCCCTTGCTAAGATAGAAAAGAGGCCTAATGAAAGCTTTAGGGAATACGGGCTCAGATGGAGAGAGCAAGCTGCCAGAGTCCATCCTCCCATGGAAGAAAAATAGATGGTCGAGTACTTTCTTCAAGCTCAAGAACCAACTTACTTTGGGAATTTGGTCACGGCTGTGGGTCGGTCTTTTAATGATGTGGTAAAAATGGGAGAAATGGTAGAAGATGGGTTGAAGTCTAGCAAGATCATGAGTTATTCTGCTGTAAAATCCCCAACACAAGCAATTCAGAACGACACAGGAAGCTTGCTGGGTCAGAAGGAACATGATGATTTTGCCATGGTTGTTTCAGAGTCACGACATGGACCAAAGGGTCTGCTTCACCAATATACCCAGCCTCAACTCCAACCCCAAACCTGTCCCCGAGCTCCACATAATCCACCTCAGTATTATCCTCCGAACAATGTCCGGTCATATGTCCAACCACCAGGTCACTCCCTATGGCGAGCGCTAGCACCACATAATGCATTGTTGCCTTCACAACGTTTTTGAGCACCCAACAACCCTAGAAAATAGGGGCAGGGAAGGGAACAAAGGCAAAGAAATAGTTTCACGCTAAATGGGGAGTCCTACACAAGCTTGTTTGAAAAGTTAAAGCATTCTGGCATGATTGAGCCGCTCCTCGGCTATACTCCAGACCCATATGCAAAAAGCTTTGATCATACTGTATGATGCATGTACCACTCTAATGTCCAAGGGCATAACATTGAAGATTGTCGTTCTTTGAAAAGGGAAATAGAAAGAATGATTCAAGAAGGGGTAATTGTGATCAATGACAGTGATAGGGAGCATGCGAATCCTCTTGGGAACTTGCGGACTGAAGTTAATGATATTGAAGTTGTTAATGGTTTTGGCAATATTGATGGGGAACCCAGTGGCTAAGATGTCGTGCTTGGTAATTGGAAAGACGCTTCATCTCTTGGCCAGCTGGAGAGGAGTCTTGGTGATTTATTTTGTTGTCATTTCTGTTGTCTGGGTTATTTTCAGGGTTGTAATCCAGATATTGTCTTGTGATTCAAACCCTTCTATCCTTTTATTTTGCCTAGTTTATTTTTCGTAGTAACTCGTTTAGTGTTGTCTAGGTTTGTTCCAGGGTTGTAACTCAGTTTAGTTTGCTTGTTTTGTTGTTCAAACCCTTTCACTATCTGTATAATGCAATTTTCTGTTATTTTTAGTCATTTTGTTTAGTTCTCTTTTCCTTTTATAGTCTTTTTCCTGTTGACTCTAGTGACATGACATGCACTCATAATTCTCAGCTTGGTTTTAAAAGTCAGTTTAGTCACGAAGCAATGAAACAACATTGAAGATGTAGGGACATTGGAGGGAAATAAGTGAAGGCATTTTGAGATCACTTCAAGCCCGAATTGTGTGAAACTGGGGCAGGTGGAACATAAAAATACACTATTGAAATGCATCATGTTGCATCGGGTGAAGATAATGGCAAGTTTGCCCCAAATTTGTAGGGGGTTGTTCGTGGTAATGAGAGTGAGGGTATTGTCCAATGGGGCTTGGTAATTAACAGATGTAAAAGGCGAATGTATGGATATGGTTATCAAGTCTAGTACAATCAAAAGATGTTACAAATATTTTCCTTGGTCTGTTTAATTGTGTAGTTTGCACTTGGCATGTTTTGGAGATTGGAATCACGAAGGTATTTTGTTCTGCTATATAAACACTTTATCCTTCGTTACCCCTTTTGAGCCTTATTTATTTTCTTTCATACCTTTTTTCGGAATCAGTAGCAAAGATCAGAAATGAAAGCACGAAAGATGAGTAAAGGAAAAAGAGAAAAGAAAAAGAATGAAAAGAGAGAGAAGAAAAAGAAGAAGAAAGAGAAAAGAAAAAAAACAACAAGAAAAGAGAAAAAGAAAAAAAAAGAGAAGAAAAACAACAACAAAAAGAAAAAGAAGGAAAGAAGAGAAAAGAAAAAGAAAAGAAAAATCACAACAAACAAGGTAATTCCTATCACATGAACTATGTTCGATCTGATTCTTTTTAAGGATACGTAGGCAGCCTCACGGTTCGGTCCCATCAAAACAAAAATCCAAAAGTCCCCAAGCAAGAAACTAGGGCAGAAGCTATGTTTGTTGCAAGAAATCTGATTCCAAAAGTTGTAATATTGAACCCATGAGAATTGGTTTGAGTCTTTGATACCCTTTCTTCCTAACCCTATCCAAAAAGACCACATTACGGTCCAAAGAAAGACCTTCCGATCAGTCTTCGAGAGATGCCAAGTCAAGCAAGAAGAGGTAATTCATATCAGGGGCAACACTCTGGTCCAAGTAGAAAAATAATGAAAATAAGGGAGTCTTATTAGTGAAAACCCTCACGGGCACCGTAAGGCGACGAGAGCTGAGAGAAGTCAAAAATGAGAGAGTCTTATTGGTGAAAACCCTCATGGGCACTGTAAGGCGACGGGAGCTGAGAGAAGTCAAAAATGAGAGAGTCTTATTGGTGAAAACCCTCGCGGGCATCGTAAGGCGACGGTAAGTTGAGAGAAAGAACAAATGAGAGAGGCTTGATGGTGAAAACTCTCCGGGCACTACAAGCCAAATAAGGATTGTGAGTCAGATTGGATAATTGGAGCATTGAAGCCCAGTTTCACGGTTTATGGGTATAACAGGAGTTGGGCATCAGACTTGCTCAACAGAATAGGCCACAAGTGCATGTCATGGTCATTATAGTTGGTATCCACATCTAATAGGTTTCTACTTTGTAGTTTTCTTGTTAGGAATCACTTCTTTCCTTTGTCCTTTACTCTGTTCCTTTTGTCTTGTTTATTTCCTCTTCCTGAGTCTGTTTGGTCAAAATAAGTGAGAAATGGTTTCAAAATTTGCCACAAATTTTATCTGGCTAGCACGTCATAGTGTCATAAGTCAGGAAAGAATAACAAGCGCACTGAGTTGGTAACGATCAACATGCTTTGGGGTCCATGGGAAATACAAAGGTTTGGTATATTTCAATTCATGAACAATGCAACATATAGAGGATGTTGTGTGAACGGGTCAAAGGTATTCTCTGTGATGAGATCAACAAAGAAAGTGGTTAACCAGTTACAAGCGAGGTCTTCCAAGCAGAAATCAAAGTTATCGTGACAAGTGAGGGAACAATAGACTTCAAGGCCAAGTCCAGTGATTTAAGTCAGGAAAAAAATAGCATGTGCAATAAGTGAATGGCAATTAACGTGGTTTGGGATTCATGTGAAACACAAAGGTTTGGTAGACGTCAGTTCATGAGCAATGCAATAGATAGAGGGTATTGGGTCTAAATGGAGAAGAGGTATTTTCTGTGATAAGGGTGACAGAGAAATTGGTTAGTCAATAAGTGAACAATGTCTTTCAAGGTGAAATCAAAGTTATCATGGCAAGTGAAGGAGCAACCGCCGCAAAGTCAAGGCCACAAACCAACCACCATGTTTAAACTCACAAGTTTTCTTTGTCTGAAACATGGACGGAAGCTATGTTTATATCAAAGCTTGGAAGGTTGAAATTTTCAGGTGTAATGCCCCAATTCTGCTTACGCAAAGGCTATTGAGAATATCACACATCACCATTAGGAAGAGCATTTCCTAGTCTGGGTTTTCAAGTTATGTTTTGCTTTAGTAGACGCACTTCCTAAATTGAGAGTTTACCACTAAGAGACGCACTTCCTATTTGGTTCATTTAAGTTCATTCCTAGGAGATGTACATCCTAGTTTGAGTAATTGAGATTTCACCCCTAGGAGACGCACTTCCTAGTCTGGGTAGTTTAGGTTATATTTTTGTTTTAGGAGACGCACTTCCTAAGTTGAGATTTCACCCCTAGGAGACGCACTTCCTAGTCTGGGTAGTTCAGGTTATATTTTTGTTTTAGGAGACGCACTTCCCAAATTGAGATTTCACCCCTATGAGACGCACTTCCTAGTCTGGGTAGTTCAGGTTATATTTTTGTTTAGGAGACGCACTTCCTAAATTGAGATTTCACCCCTTAGGAGACACACTTCCTAGTCTGGGTAGTTCAGGTTGTATTGTTTTTTTAGGAGACACACTTCCTAAAATGAGATTTTCTCCTAGGAGACGCACTTCCTAGTCTGGTTCATTTAAGTTCATTCGTGGGAGACACACTTCCTAGTTTGAGTCATTGAAGTTTCACCCCTAGGAAACACACTTCCTAGTCTGGGTTTTTCAGGTTATATTTTTGTTTTAGGAGACGCACTTCCAACATTGAGCTTTCCCCTAGGAGACGCAATTCCTGGTTCCACACACTAAAGTTATACCCTTAAGAGACGCACTTCCTAGTCTGGGTTTTTTAGGATACACTTTCAGGAGACGCACTTCTTAGTTTGGATCGTATGAGTTTTAGTCACTGAAGTTCTCACTCCTAGGAGACGCACTTCCTAGTCTCGGTCATTTAAATTCATTCCTAGGAGACGCACTTCCTTGTTTAAGTCATTAATGTTCCACCCCTAGGAGACGCACTTCCTAGTCTTGGTATTTCAAGTTATATTTTGGTTTACAATATTGCTAACAACTCACAAATCTTCCTAGTGCAAACTGGGGCAGAAAATTTTCTTTGTTTTGTCTATTTTGTTGAAATCAGGAGCATGCCTGGAGAGCAGGGAGTATATTTCAAGTCAGCAATCAGGAGCCCGCCTGGAGAGCAGTGAATAGTGTCAAGCGCAGCAGTCAAGAGCCCGCGTGGAGAACAAGGGAGTACAATTCAAGTTTTAACTTTCAAGTTCTTATTGATATTTGGTAATGTGATCCATTTTACACTTATATCTGTGCCTAGCCCCCAAATCGGGGCAGAAAATTTTCTTAGTTTTGTCTATTTTGTTGAAGTCAGGAGCCCGCCTGGAGAGAAGGGAATACATTTCAAGTTAGCAGTCAGGAGCCCGCCTGGAGAGCAGGGAATACATTTCAAGTTAGCAGTCAGGGGCCCCGCCTGGAGAATAGGGACAGTTTTTACTTTAGTCAAGCTTAGTTTATAGTTTTCCTAGTCTATTCTTTAGTTTAATTTCATCATTGCATCAATAGTACAAGTGGTTTACAATTTTGCTAACAGCTCACAAATTTTTCTAGTGTAAACTGGGGCAGAAAAATTTCTTTGTTTTGTCTATTTTGTTGTAATCAGGCACCCACCTGGAGAACAAGGGGAGACAACTCAAGTTTCTAGGGAAAGCAGTTTCGAAGGAAGACATTTCAAGTTTCAGGGAAAATAGTTCAAGGTGCAAGGGAAAATAATGTCAAGTAACAAGAGAAGACGGTTCGAGTTCAACAGTCAGGTGTCCACCTGAAGAAAAGGAAAAGCATCTAAAATTGCAATTCAAGTCAGCAACCAAAGAATCTCGCGGCAAGAATGCGAGTCAACAGTCCGAGGTGATCACCAGAAGTTAGTCAAAATAAAGAAAAAGAGAGAAAGGCAAGAAGTGAATCCAAATGCAGAAGTTGATGGAAGACGTGAACTACTTAAGACACGACTGAGGTCACAAGCACTACATGTCCGATTTGGTCCGAAAAGCTGAGGAAGAATGAATTAGCACCTGCAACTAGCAAGCATCAAGGTTCAAATCCAGAGTCTGCATGAAGAACCATTCAAGACTCAAGATCAAACTTCAGAAGACTTATAGATAGGAATCTTGTAACTCGTAGTTGAGAGGTTTAGTTAGTCTTTTTCATTTGATTTTTGATGTAATAACAGGGACCGCGGACCGGAACCTCAGCGGAACGGCACCTCGACCGGATCTCCACCTTGACATACTACGTCATCTCACTCATTTCTGAACTACAAGTGGCCTGATTCCTTTATAGCCAAGGATATGTAGGCAGCCCAGATACCAGGGCTCGGTCACATTCCCCTTTTCTCTTAGTTTTAGTCTCTCCAAATAAGGGTCAGGTCAAAAAACCTATCTAGTCATTCTTTGTCTGAAAATACTACGTCTTTCCAGTCAAAGAGGGGCAGCTGTAGACATGTGATTTTTGACCCTCCCCAAGATTTTTAATATTTTAGCAAAAAACATTTAATTTAGGCATAATATAGATATTTTAAGTAATTTTGACTCTTTTACTTTATCTTATTACAAGAAATCAAAAATTACAAAATAGGTTTATTAATGTTTTGTAGTCATTTTTAAACTTTAAAAAAAATATACAAACAATAGTATCGTATTTTTATTTTAATATGATATTTGAAAATACGAAAAATAGATTTGTTTTAATGGTTAGTTTTATTTTAATAATTATTTGAATAGTAGGAATAATTAATAAATGGGCCCGTATTTTTAATCTCATTCGCAACGAAAGAATAGAACTTGGGCTCGAACAACCCATCTTTAGGCCTAATTTTGGACCTAGCCCGCAATTGCCAAGCCCATAATTCCTAGGCACATACCCCTTAACCTAAAAAACCCTACAATCTACAATATAAAAAAGAGGAGACCAAAAAATCTAAGGGGGATGGAGAACAAAAGAAGGGATTAGGCGGAACGAAAAGAAAAAAAAGCTGAAAACAAAAGCAGCTGAAAAGCTGCGCAGCAAAATGAACCCACCCACCCACCCCGACTCCATCGTCTCCGACGACCCCTGCGCACAAACGGACCCCCCAATCGGATCTGGTTCTTCTTCATGAGGACACAAAAATAACCCTAAAGATCTGGAGACTAAGGAATCAGTGGCAAAACACCAAGCGAGACTCCCTCGTTAATCTCCTTCAGCCAACGTTTATCCACTAGAGAGACAGCCCCATATCGTCTTCTCTATGAAGCCCAAATGAACGACCCCCTTCTACTTAACACCTAAGAGAAGTAGAGGCTGAACAATAACGATCCCACCCCGCCGGTCTTTTTCTTCGTCCTCGCGTCCACCATGCGACCACTCTCACGCTAGCCTGAACCAAACAGCCATCTCCACCTTTCTCCTTCAACCATAACACACCCAAAACTTAGAAGAAGCTTCAGCCGCTTGGGCCCCTTTGCCTCCAACAGAAAACAGATCCTAAGACATCAAGAGCTAGAGCCGTTTGGCTTCAATCTTTTGGACACCCTAGAGCAGCCCTTCTTCCTCTCTCAAAGGGCAGGTCGAGCAACAGAAAAACCGAGTAGGGAACGGAAACTGAGGTTCGAGGTTCAAGTCAGTCATCGGTTCGAGTTCGGATCCGACGAGAACGTCCATTTGTTAATTCCATTCGCGGTTCGAATATCTGTTTGTTGATCTTTGGTTATGCTTATCCTGCTTATGAGTGCTTTAAAATGTGGTAATGAATACACCTAATATTCAGGAACTTCGTTTTTATTGATGCTAGTATTGGATCTTAGTTGTGTATTGATAGTTTGTGATTGGTAATGCTTTTGTTTCGTGGGTTTCAATGTATAGCTAAGCTAAGTTGACATTTTTCATATACTTGTGGTGCCCCGAAACTAAGGGCGAATTTTGATTAAAATATGGGTTTGAATCCGTGCTTGGTTGAGTTTCTGGTGACGATTCGAGATTCCGTCTGTTTTTTAGCTTTCCGGTGTTAATTCGAGTCTCGTCTGTGGTTCGTTACATATCGAGTTCAAAGTAGTGAAATAATCAATTGTCCGGCTCTATTAAGGTTCAACTCTCTCATCCTCTATTCGTTTTATGCAAGCTTAATACTAATTATTTGTTTGGTGATATGATCCCTTTGATTCTGTAACTGTTCTCCGTGGTTTTGAATTTGTTCGCTTGATTATCTGCTCGTGTTTACTCGAATTGGTTATAGTTGTACATGATTTTGTTCCAGTATAGAAATTGGGTTGCTATTCATCAACCGAACTACATCAAATTAGATAAAAGGGCTCGGGTGCGCATTTATGTGACCCGAATCCAAATCTCAACAACGTTAGATAAAATGCGTTGCGGGCTGCGGGTGCATTTATGTGACGCGGACTGTTAAATAGAGTCAATCTTTTCCTCGATTCGGGATTGGAACCGGTGACTTGGGACACCATAAATCTCCCAGGTGGCGACTCTGAATCTTTAAATGAAATCAATCCCATTTCGATTGTCACTTTAAGTTGGAAAAAACCCCTTTATACATCCCCTTACGGGGTATAGATGAAAAAAGGAGGTGTGACAAGTACCTTTATCTGATATGATGGAAACTGGGACACTATGTTACGCCCCGCAATATTACGATGATGTTACGCCTTGCAGTATTACATTATGATGATGTTATGCTTCACAGTATTAAATTACGACGATGTTTTACCCTGTAATATTGTACGTTGAATTTGTTGTAAGGTAATTGACATCAGTCCAAGGAAAAGATTATTTGGATCTTATAAGTATTATGCTATTTTAAACAAGTGATGAGTAAGTTCGTGAAGGTGAGAGGGGAAGCAAGTCAAAAAAAATGATTTTTTGTCGAAGTTTGGCAATTTGGGATAAAATACAGTCCAAGCTATAATACCCCGATATTTATGGACCAGTACCATACAAGGTACCATATGACCACGATAGTATGATGTATAAGGTATATTAAAAACGAGTAATATTTTAAGTAATTTGAGATAATTCTTAATTATGTGGGTAATTAGTTAATGAGAGATTAAAAATTGATTAAGATAATTGGTGGTTAATTATTGGACAATATCCATAATGTGGCAGCAAACCCAACTAAGGATTGTGACTCATAAGTCACTATGATTATGTTTAAAGTCTTTAAGAGCATGAGTCATCCTCATTAAATAAAGAAGAGACATATTTCATTAGCAATTTTTATAAGTTGTGATTAGATCAGAATGTTAGCCATTTTGTCAATTCCTACAAATTTTCAAATTCTCATTTTCACAATATATCCACCTGTAGAGGCTTGTAGATATATCCTGTTAGTTAGTACAACATATTGGGCTTGTAGGCCTTCTATGCATATTTGGTTGGTTTGTCAGCTGTAGGAATTATGACGGCCTTGTCGGCCCAGCTTTATATTGATATATAGTCAGTATTCGCAACTGTCTTGCAATGTGGCCCATGGCCAAAGAATGATATCATATGTTCAGAGCCCCTTAGTCGTCTGTTGGTACGCAAGGATAGGTGAGGCATCGGGTTTCGGTCTCTCCCCCCCCCCCTAAGTTTGAGGCGTGATAGAAGTGGTATCAGAGCAGTTCTATCCTAGGGAATCTACAAGTCGTGTCTAGTAGAGTCTTGTTTATGGGTGTGTTGTGCACCACACTTATAAGCGGGAGGCTATAGGGCATTTAGGACTGTCACTCTTTATTCTTACTCTAGATCGTGTGGTAAAGGTCAGTTGTAAGAATTTAAATTCAGGTCCCGAACTTCTATTCGTAATAAGATGATGCCTACATTCAGAAAGACGATCGATAAGAGATATAGCTGTGGAAGTGTTAAGTTAGAGGAACTCGATTTTGCATCTTGCTTATGATGAGTAAATATGAGGTCTTCAGCAGATCATGCGTGTACTAAAAGGTGTACGGTTCTTGATAAGGAGCTTTTAGGAAAGAATACTTATCCACTCTTATGATAAAAAGGAATAACAGAATCGGAAGTTAGACACAAGTTTCAATAAGTAAAAGAAGCAAGGTGAAGAAGTGTATGAGGTACCCAGTTAATAAAGATTATCATTATTTACTATTCAGGATGGGAGATATAAGCATTTTGAATTACCTTCAACAATAATAGATGTACATACAATCGGCCACACCTATCCCAGTCATGCCCTATGGGAGCTAACAGATATGGTTTAAGAGAAGGAAAGGATAGTAGAATTCGGGTGGGGTTAGAGTAACCCAAAATGATGAATGGATGGTTTGCGTTAGTTGACATTTCTGAAGGATATTACAAAGGTGCTAATGGACCTCTTTCTGAGATACCTAGATGGTATACTCTAAAATAGTACAGCTAGATATGAGTACTACAAAGACGTGCACTAGAATACCCAAAGGGGTAAATATTACCTTAGTGTGGCTCCCGTCCCTAGTAGAGAAAGAATGTTTGGAAATTCGAAGAGCCAATGGATGGAGAAAGGGGAGCTAAAAGCAAAAAAATATTTTATTCGAATTTTTAGAGTAAAGTAATAGATAGAAATATTAGCAGAAAAGTACGAAGAGGGATAATGAAGCATTATGAGTGAGATGCGATACATGAATAGCAACGGTAGAATGTTACATAATCTATAGTCAAATGAAGAAAGAAACGAGAGGTGATGGACCTTAAGACAACCAAAAAGTGTAGGCCATACAGTCACATCCTCATTTTGAGAAATAAGTTCGCGACTCTAACATGATTAATAGAAGGAAAAGTTAGACCCTAGAGTAATAGAAAATCAGTATGGGCTGGTGAATAAGATAAACTAAACATGAACTAGGAACTGAGTAATTTGATAATAGTCAGCATCATGAGAATTTCATATTCCATTCCAGCAATAATAGAATGGACAACAGAAGAAGGTCCATGATGAATTCAGAGAACGGTCATTCAGGGTGTTGATACCCAATTTTTCCCTGTATATTTTTATATGCAAAATACTTTCAAAATAGCAGGTATATGCATATATAAGTATATACCAAACTTTTACTATTTTTTCTCTTAATTTTTATAGATTTTTAAATCTATTTATTGCCCTATTTTATCAAGAAAAATCCAATAATTATCCCCAAATTATTATTTTGGGTGATTCACTTATTGGATTCTCATATTTATATTAAGTATAGCCGGCATAATTTTTGCATATTTTTACAAATTTGTTTAGTATTTTTAAAGCTAAATTGTGTATAATTGCGATATTAGCCTATTTTAAGATTTAATTGTTTTCATAATTATAAAATTGACTCCAGTATTTTTAATTTGATAATTATGTATTATAATCATTTTAGTACCTTTAATTTATTTTTAGAAATTATTTTACTAATTTTATAAAATAAATAAGGGAAATGACTATTTAAATGTTAGCCCCATTCATTTCAATTTTAGCCTTATTTGAACCTTCAATTGAACCCAATTTTAAACCCAATTACCCTGACCCAATCCCTGTTTGAACCGACCCAAATCAAACCCTGTTAAACCGCTCCACCTACTCAATTAATCCAGGCCGTTGATAAAAATGATCAACGGCCACCAAATACCCTTTCCTTTTTAATCCCGACCTACCCCCTAACCCTAACCATTTCACAACCCCAGCCGCAACCCTGCACTCTCTCGAGTCTTCTCAGATTCCTAGCCGCCTCTCACCACTTCCACCCTGAAAGCCACCGGAATCCATGGCTTCCAGGGCTATGAGAGTCTTATACCTACCTCATGTTGCTCTTACACACCTGATCTCTGAAGATTCAGGGCCTGTCCTTGAAGGTTTTCACCCAGACCTCTATCGATTCAAGGTTCCAGAGTCATCGTCGGCCTTGCTCCGGCGTACCATGGTGTTTTGAGCCTAGTTCTGACCTCTCCGACTCAGATCGGTGACCTTTTCAAAGCCTTTCTCATTTCTAGGGTTCTTCTGAAACCCTAACCCTTCGAGGTTTTCTCTGATCTCTTTAGATCCATTGTGTATTTGTGCTCTCTTTGAGTTTTCAAACGATCTCCCTAACTTTTCTTTCGAAAATTACTTTTCAAAGTCTTTCTTTTACGATTTAGGGTTTTCTGAAAATGCTTAAGTGTTTCTCTGACTTTCTTTTTCTTTTATTTTGTGTGTATTTGCCTCTATTGTGTTCTATTTTTTTCTTCTACTATGTATATTCTTCTACTGTGCTTTCTATGTTCCGTTCTTGTATGATCTTCTACTGTGCTTTCTATACTATGCTCTTGTATGCTTTTCTATTATGTCCTGATATTTTCTTCTACTATGTTCTGGTATGTTTCGCCTACTGTATTCTTCTACCATGTTCTTAAGTGTTCTTACTATTTTTCTTCTATTGAACTTTGTTTAAGTTTCTTTTAAAAGGATCTTGTTAAGCATGCTTTCTTCTACTGTTCTTATCAGTCTTTTCTCATCATGTTTCGAATTAGTTTCTTTACTTTGTTTGCCTTGAACCCCTCTACTGTATTTACATGTTATTCATGAGTTCTGTTGCTGGAAGAAGCATGTTAGAAGTTTCAGTTCTTTTCTGAAACCTCTAAACATGTTTCGATTCAACTACTTGCCTCCTCATCTCTGTTCTTGATTCAAGGTGGAAACCCTAGAATTTGGGGGTTCTGCCGAGGTTTGATTGAACTAGGGTTTTAATTTAGAATCCTTAACTCTTTTAGACTGACTTTGAGTCTCTGAACTGAGTTTGGACATCTTTGTTTTCATATAATGCTGAACTTTTTGCTAAACTCTTCTACACTAGATTTTTTCTACTGATTTACACGACAGTCTTCTTTCATGCTCACATGCTCCTTATATATGATGAATTTTCCTCTAAATGGTTTTCAAATTTGCAATTAGTGCAAACTTCCTTCTGAATATGGCTTGATTGATTTCTTTCCATTGTTTGTTGATTCTCCATGTTACTCGGCCTAAATTAAAACCCTTCTTCATCTTTTCTGACTCGGTTCATTCATGCAAAATCTCAGACTCTTTTGATTTACTGTTTGTTAATTGATTTGCTTACCTTATTTGCACAAATCGTGTATTTCAAAACCTTGTCCTTAAATAACTTTTTATGTATTTGCCCTGATTGCATGTTGTGCACAAAGTGCTTACTCAATTTCTTTCCTTAAATGGTTTTCATCCGTTTGAATTTGAATCCTTTAATTAAGGGAAGCCTTATGTAATTGATTGACAATCAGTTCCTTAACTGTTTTTCTTGCCTTATTTCTGCGTGTTTTTACACTATAAAAGGCACGACCCTCTTCACACACTACAACATCAGAATCCTTCTGAACTCACACTCTCTCATAATAATATTCTCTTCTTGACTGCATTGTGGCATGTTTTACAAGACTTGCTGCTTTCCTTTACTTGTTTCCCTGAAAATTGGTATGTCCTGATTTAATTCTTAGCACTACAACAATGTTTAATTACTGCTTTTGTATCCATGTTCATCTGCTATTTCTGTATATCTCAGCACTTAAATTAGCATGCTGATTTCCTTATGTGTGTTTTATTATGAACCCCCATTCCCCAATCACCCCTATGTGTTTGGAGTGGTGACTTAAGGCATGGCAATGTAAGTTGTTGTCCATGAATTAAGTTTGAACCACTGGGGTTTTGACCTCTAAGCAAACAGGCCAGAGGGTGTGCCAGCATCTCTCATTGCTGGGTATGCCCTTCAGCCCGCTTTTCTGTTGCCTCTTGCAACTTCCCATTCCCCTATACCCTTATGTGTAATGATGTGAGTTGCTTCCCTTTTCCCTTTTCCCCTTTCAGAATTCTACTTCTGCATTTGCACTCTCTCTTAGTCCCTAAGTTCTGCCCCCCTCTTGAGAACCTTGCCTTGGGACCTCGACCTCCCTCTGAACTTGGACACATGAGGGCTGGCCCTTCCACACTGCACTATGGCTTAATCCGTGATACATTTATGTGTAAGCACTGCCCGGAGTTCATATGAGACTCTTAGGGAACTCTGACACACCCCAAATAGGAGAAAGGCTTTGAAATATGATCTCTTGGAGTTGATTTACTTCATACTTCAGACAGGAAGTCTGAATCAGGCTCTCCTTGGTTGTACTTTTTAATTTCTGATATATTTTTCCTTTACTTTACTTTTCCTGGGTTGTAATAAAACTCTCGGGGATGGTAAGTGAAGAGATAGGGTAGCTATGTATGCAAAAGAGGTAGATAACCTGCCTATAGGAGTTTATGAATTTATGTATTCTCATATAGATACCATGTCTATAGGAATCTTGCATTTGTGTCTAGATACCATGTCTATAAGAATTTCTGCATAGATACCATGTTTATAGGAATCTTGCATTCTCATATAGGTACCATGTCTATAAGAATTTCTGCATTCTCATATAGATACCATATCTATAAGAATCTTGCATTCTCGTGTAGGTATCATGCCTATAGTTTATTTCTGAACTTCTGCATAGCGTATAGATATCATGCCTATAGGAATTTTTGAATTTCTGCACATCATGTAGATATCCTGCCTATAGGTTCTTTCTGAATCTTACATATGCATTCCTCATCAGGCAAACATGTTCTAGGTCTTAAATAATCAACTACAATTAGATATCATGTTCACAGGCTTTAAACTAAATTCAGCATCTAGATGTCATGCCTATAAGGTTTCTGCATTTTTTACTACATTTATAAGAGTGTCCAAAATCGACAACACATAGAAAGCATGCCTATAGGAGCCTTAATCAAATCTAAATCGTTTCACTCGCTTATAGGTCTAAAACCAATAACAATGACGCATGCTCTTTTGTTAAAACTTGTCTTTCTTTAATAATAGACGATTTTCTCAAATCAGTATGTATTCATGTTTGTTTCATTAATCAGTAGATATCATGCCTATAAGGGTCTTCGTCTAACACTTAGGCAAGCCATAGGGTGAATATTTATAAACTGAATCAGACTTTTTATCAGCTACAACCAGCAGGCAGGCCTGATTCGGGCTTCTTATCTGAACTATGTAATAAATCAATTTGCCTCCACCGTTTAAGTTTTAATCAAACCCTAAATAGTAAATGCAAGTCATGCTATATTATGTGCTTTCTTTGGTTTAAAGGAGGTCTGTTTGAACCCTTTTATTTGTTTATATGCTTCCCCAAACTTGTTATATGTGTTTTGTTTGTCGCCTTAGTATTTTACCTTTTGAAACCACAAATAAGCCCAATACCTACTCCCTCTAGGATTAGTAGTCCCAAGTGCCTTCGGGGCTGATAGGATTGGGGCAGGTAATAGCATGCAATAAGTAAACGAGACCATTCCGCGCTTTAATACCTTAACGGGGTGGGAAAGGGTAGACATGGATATGATGACCGCGTGATAACATCACGTGTAGCCCCTCATTGAGGAGTGATTACCGGATGTTGTGTGGGGTGATCCATATTATTAATAAACCTAGGACCCCTCTTCCCTTTGTTTTCTTTGTTTCTTTTATATCTTTTTTAAACCATTTCTTTTAAGAAAATAAACTCTTTTAGTTTATTTTTCTTACTTTTGTTTATTTGTAACCATTACGTGAAAATACCCACTTCTTTGAAGCCTTTATTTGCCTATGTGTTATTTGCACTTAAGTCATAATAATAGTTTGGCCGGGAACCACACTAGTAGATCCTGAGGGGTGCCTAACATCTTCCCCTTGGGATAATTTCAAGCCCTTACCCAATATCTGGTTACTCAAAACAAACCCCTCCTAGTGTCCTAATGCACTTTAATCATTAGGTGGCGACTCTTCAATTCAAAACCCAATTCCCGAACGGTAACGAGTTGTCTCCCAAATGTTATAAACCCGATTTCACGAGAAAAAGGGGGAGCGACACAGGGAGACTCTTCACTAAAGGAAGCAATATGAGCAAAGTTAAGCTTAAGGGATTGTATGTGCCAGTTATACTAAGTGTCACCATCGCGAGTGAGGAATTTCGTTATCCTTGGTACAGAAGAATTACCGCAAGGTGAGTAAGGGTCATTGATAATGTGAAAGGACGCCAAAGATGAAGATGAAAAACATCTATAGGTAGGTCGTCATAGCTCCAAGTTTTAGTAATCCCCAAAAGGATGGAATATAGAATGATAAAGGAAGAATGAGATAAAAATGAGAAAAGGATGAGATTGCACTTATCCAAATAATATAGATATACTATGATTCCAGAACATTATATAAGCACGACGTCAAAAAAAGGAAGTAAGGGTTCCTTCCTGGGATATTATTGATAGATAAGGCGCCAGTACGTAAGGTAAGTTAAGACAAGGAAATAACCCAAGAAAGATTACGCGGAATATCGATATGAGAATGGGACGACGAGTAGTTAGTAGTTGATTTAAGAAGAGCCTAGTCATGACTAGACAAGAGGTTACATATAAATCAGCAAATCATGCAAGATAAATATAGTAAACCCCAACATGGAGGATTCAGCCTCGCAGTAATGTCATTATAATACTTGAGATATATTCAAATAAGGCTCGGGGCAGTTCAAGGTACCGTATGAGTGTTACGGAAATAAAAGAGAGTGCCACTAGGAAGACAGTCAAAATATCAATTCAGAAGCAACCCTACAAGCACAAGGGCATGGATGTTAGGCAAGGAAGGACATCAGAAGGTCCGTCGAGTATACAATGTAATAGGCTCACTGCTTTACAAGAATCAGAGGGTCTTCCCTAAGTACTACGATGAAAGACTAGCTGAGGAAATAAGGAAGAATGTTTCAACCTAAGCACAACGACCTAAAGAGGAAATGGTCATGTGACAACAGTCTCAAAACAACATTGTATGCACTCCTTAAGAAAGTGGCACCTACCGTGGCTAATGAATAGGGAGTAAAATCAGAAGTGATATTTAAGATCATATGAGTTGTATGGAATATCAATATGAGTGGGCACTAAGATAAGTTAAGTATGGACGCAACAAGGGGGCAGAAAGACCAGGAAAAGTAATAGCTTACACTTAACGAAAGCTAAGATGGAAAGAAAGGAATTATTCGATCAATGATCCAGAGTTTGATACGTTATGAACGCACAAGGGTTCGGAGTTTTATACATACAGCATATACAGCCATATAAGATTCTGGTATACGTTAAAAGAAATAATTGAGCCCAGGTCATAGACAAAGGATTAAATTGTTAAAGGATTGTATCATGCATATCCCATAGCGCCATGAAAGGCTAAAAGTAATGACAAACACCATGAGCCGCATATCGGAATATAGCTTAAGCCTATATAAAGATTGATCAGAGGAAAGAGGAAACTAAAGAGTTACATCAACTAAGTAAATCAGGAGTTTGATTACTGAACACAGAAAATTATGGACATAGTGATTAAGAACATTGCAGAGTCACTCTTAATATCACAGGTCCAGTTAGAAGAATACCAGCCTCATAAGAAGTCAGTATAAAGCTCTCAACGAATCATGTAAAAAGGTGCAAGCATTATAATAGAAGTTCAAGTTGTGGATGTGAATTCTACCTATATAGAAGGAAGGTCATGAAGGAGATAGAAGATGTGATACGAGACTTTAAAGTAAGTAAGGTAAAGGTGAATAACGTATGAGATACTCAAATGCAAAAGGTTGTGAATAGTCCATACTTCGGATAGAAGGATAGAAGCATGGGGATTCACTATCCAAGAATGATAGCGGCATCGTCAATGGCATATCTTATAACCTATGGTTTCTAGGTACCAAGAGGTCTATTTAAGAGAATAAAGAAGAGTTAGAGACGATGTGATATTTTGCTTGATGTTCCAAAATAACATAAGGAAATATATAGTTCAAGGAAGTTGAAGGAGGGCTGCGAGTAGTATAAATGGATATGTATTGGTCACAAGCTAAAGTATGGTAGAGCGACAAGGTTGTAGGAAGACAAGAGTAAGGATAAGAAAGGGCGAGTGGGAAGGTGACAAGAATGGATAAGCCCTCGGGATTAAGCCCATGAAAATGAGAGAGAGCTGATGGGTTCTATAATTTATATAAAGCTCAGTATAGCTTGAATAAGCTCAAAGAAGTCTAAGACTAGTAGCATTTAAAAGAAATGGAACGCTGACCTGGTAATAAAATGAGGGTATAATTGTGACAGATAAAGGATGATGTTTGGGCCTTCGTTTGAATAATGATTTGAAGAAGAAAAAAAGGAGAAAGAGAAAAGATTTCGCAGACGGCATGAGATTAGGATACCCTCTATAGTGAATCACATTGAGATACTATGAAATATGATTATAGAAATCACTTCAAATATTCCTCAATGCAACGTAAGCCCTAGCGGCAATGTATTACGTAAGAAGTTTCAAGTCTTCAAGTGGTGGATTGTAGATCAACATTGAGGTGAATCAACAATGGACAGATACAAGTTACAAAGTATGACATGAGATTAGGCCATCATTCTTAAGACGAACGGTTATGAAGGAGCATTAAAGGATTGAGATTTATACCTAAAGGATAAGCAACAAAAGTAACCGGGAGTTTGGTAGCATACCTCAGCAACGATAAATTGAAGTAAGAATATGGTATAGTATGACCTATGTAGATGCAGTAAAGTCATACGAATAGATAACCAGGTCTATGAAATAAGGTATAGTCATATTCGCAAGTTCTACAAAGTACCGAGCGAAGAACTTCAGTACACCTATAGATGCCCAGAGAGGCATCCTATTAAGCCTTGTATATGTTTACAAAGCAAGGCCTAGAAATTGGATAAAAGCTAAAGGAAAAAGGAGAGAAAAGCCACATAGGCACAAGGTCAGTATCGTAGAGACTACATGATAGAAGGTAGTAACAGTTACGAGATTGGAAGGAATTAGATCACAAGTCATGGCATGGGAAAGAGGCTTAAATGGCAAGGAGAGTATTAGGGTATTCACAAGAGCTATAAGTTATGAAAATGATAAAAGCATCAGTCAACATTCGAGGACGAATGTTCCAAAGGGGAATGATAATACGCCCCGCAAGATTACGATGATGTTAAGCCTTGCAGTATTACATTACGATGATGTTACGCTTTGCAGTAGTAAATTACGACGATGTTGCACCCTGTAGTATTGTACGTTGAATTTATCATAACGTAATTGACATCAGTCCAAGGAAAAGATTATTTGGAGCTAATAAGGATTATGTTATTTTAAACAAGTAATGAGTAAGTTCGTGAAGGTGAGAGGGGAAAAAAGTCAAAGAAAATGAATTTTCGTCAAAGTTTGGCAATTTGGGATAAAATACGGTCCAAGCTATAATACCCAGATATTTATGGACTAGTACCATACACAGTACCATATGACCACGATAGTATGATGTATAAGGTGTATTAAAAATTAGTATTATTTTAAGTAATTTGAGATAATTCTTAACTATGTGGATAATTGGTTAATGGGAGATTAACAAGTTGATTAAGATAATTGGTGGTTAATTATTGGAAAAAATCCATAACGTGGCAGCAAACCCATCTAAGGATTGTGACTCATCAGTCACTATGATTATGTGTAAAGTGTTAAAGAGCAGGAGTCATACTCATTAAATAAAGAAAAGACACATTTCATTAGCAATATAAGTTGTGATTAGATCAGAACATTAGTCATTTTGTCAATTCCCACATATCTTCAAATTCTCATTTTCGAACACTCCAAATCAGATTCTAACCCTTACATTAAGCAACGTGAATTCTTGCAACCAAAAGAAATCCAACAAGAATTATTAAAATCATAGTAACGTCAAAATTTTGTGGTTCTAAAGGAGTACGGTGCAACCTTTTCTAAGAACAACATATGTATTTTTATTCCTACTCCAAGTATGTTAAGGCTAAGCTCTTCCTTCATTTTGCATGATCTCGTAATTACATGAGTTTGATAACGAAGCATAAAGAAAAATTCATATCCTTAAATTTACGTATATTTTTCTAGTCTTGTAAGTTACAACATTCAATTGAGTATTTCCTCCTTCCAGTCAAGAGAGAAGAGAGTCTATATATACAGTATTGCAGTATTTTCATTATCATCGAGCTATGATCGATGTGCAGGCCCCTATTGGGCAACCTCTAATCAAATGGTAAGTTATATACCGATCCTACTGTGGTTGAGCGCCTATGAGCGAGCCTAATTGGTCGAGATACAGAACCTAGTACGGCCGAGCATCTATGAGCGAGCCTATTACAGCACAGTAGTTATATATATATATATACCGAGCCTTATAGGCCCGAACAACTATTTTACTTACTATATTGAGAGAGAGTTGAGTCAGTATCAGCAGGTAAGCATATCTTCAGATTATCTTTGACTTCTAGCTGCTTTTACTTATTATATTATTAGTTCAATTTTAGCTTTTAGTATATTGTCTTACATACTCGGTACATAATTTCGTACTGACGTCCCTTTTCTAGGGGCGCTGCATTTCATGCATGCAGGTTCAGATAGACGGACTGATAGACCTTCTCATTAAGTGTTGCCCGAGTTCAGCTTGATCGGTAAGCTCTATACCTTTCGAAGTTCCCGAGTCTAGAGCTTTATGTCCATCTTGTGTATATATGTATATATGTTATGAGTAGGTCGGGGAGCTATTCCGATCATAGTATATCCACCAGTAGAGGCTTGTAGACATATCCTGTTTGTTAGTGCAGCATGTTGGGCTTGTATGCCTTGTATGTATATTTGGTTGGTTTGTCAGCTATAGGAATTATGACGGCCTTGTCGACTCAGCTTTATATTGATATTTAGTCAGTATTCGCAGTTGCCTTGCAATGTGGCCCATTGCCAAAGAATGACATCATATGTCCAGAGCCCCTTAGTCGTAAGTTGGTATGCAAGGATAGGTGAGGCACCGGGTGCCGTTCTCGCCCCCCCTCCCCATGTTCGGGATGTGACACACCATGCAGGCGAACAATCTCTTGGACATAAATCTCAGCTAACCACTCTGAAGATTAGATAGTACACACAGGAATGAAGTGCGCGGACTTGGTTAGTCGATCCATAATCACCCAAATAGCATTGACTTCCTCAAAGTCCGTGGGAGTCCAACTACAAAATCCATGGTGATCCACTCCCATTTCCACTCTGGAATATCCATCTACTGAAGCAAGCCACCTGATCTCCGATGCTCATATTTCACCTGTTGACAATTGAGACACCGATCTACAAACCACACTATATCTTTCTTCATTCTCCTCCACCAGTAGTGCTGTCTCAAATCCCGGTACATCTTCGCGGCACCCAGATGGATGGAATACCGCGAGCTATGGGCCTCCTCTAGAATCAACTCCTGAAGCTCATCTACATTGGGCATGCATATCCTGCCCTGCATCCTCAATTTCCCATCATCACCAATAGTCACATCTCTAGCATCGTTGTGCCGAACACTATCCTTGAGGATAAGCAAATAAGGATCATCATACTGGCGCTCTCTTATATGATCAAACAAGGAAGACAGAGAAACCACACAAGCTAAGATCCGACTGGGCCCCAAAATATCCAACCTCACAAACCGATTGTCCAGGTCCTGAACATCAAGTGAAAGAGGTCTCTCCCCAACAGGAATAAATGCAAGACTGCCCATACTCATTGCCTTCCTACTCAAGGCATCGACCACCACATTGGCCTTTCCCGGATGGTACAAGATAGTAATATTATAGTCGTTTAGCAGCTCCAACCATCTCAGCTACCTCAAATTGAGATCCTTCTGCTTGAACAAGTGTTGGAGGCTACGATGATCAGTAAACACCTCACAAGACACACCATAGAGATAATGCCTCCAAATCTTTGACGTATGAATAGTGGCAACCAACTCCAAATCGTGAACATGGTAGTTCTTCTCATGGAGCTTCAACTAGAGAGAAGCATAAGCAATCACTCTACTTTCCTGCATCAACACACACCCAATATCGACCCGCGAAGCATCACAATACATCGTATAAGAACCTGAAGCTGATGGCAAGACTAACATTGGAGATGTGGTCAAGGCAGTCTTGAGCTTCTGAAAGCTCGCCTCACACTCATCCGACCACCTAAAAGAAGTACCCTTTTGAGTCAATTTGGTCAAGGGTGATGCAATAGATGAAAATCTTTGAACAAACTGACGGTAATAACCCCCCAAACCAAGAAAGCTATGAATTTCTATGGTTGAGGACGGTCTGGGCCAACTCTGAACCGCCTCTATCTTCTTCGAATCAACTTGAATACCCTCATTAGACACCACGTGCCCCAAGAACGCCACTAAACTGAGCCAAAACTCACACTTGGAGAACTTAGCATAAAGCTTATCCTCCTTCAGTCGTTGCAACACAACTGTCAAATGCTCAGCATGTTCCTCCTGACTACGCGAGTACACCAGAATATCATCAATGAATACAATAACAAACGAGTCGAGATAAGGCCGAAACATGTTGTTCATCAAATGCATGAACGTTGTTGGGGCATTGGTTAGCCCAAAAGACATCACAAGGAACTCATAATGGCCATATCGGGTCCTAAAAGTTATCTTAAGAATGTCCGAGTCCCTGATCTTCAACTGGTGATACCCTGAACTGAGATCAATCTTGGAGAACACCCTCGCTACCTGAAGCTGGTCAAATAAATCATCAATACAAGGCAAAGGATACGTGTTCTTGATTGTGACTTTGTTCAACTGCCTGTAATTAATGCACATCCTCATCGTGACATCCTTCTTCTTTACAAATAAAACAAGCGTACCCCAAGGCGACACACTAGGCCGAATAAACCCCTTTATCAAAGAGTTCCTGAAGTTGCTCCTTCAATTCTTTTAACTCCGCCGGTGCCATACAATACAGTGGAATAGAAATGGGCTGAGTGCCCGACACCAAATCAATACCGAAGTTAATATCCCTATCCGGTGGCATGCCCGACAGGTCTATAGGGAACACATCCGGAAAATCCATTACCACCAGAACTGAATCAATGGTAGGAGTCTTTGCACCGACATCCCTCACAAAGGCCAAATAAGAAAGACAACCCTTCCCAACCATTCGTTGGGCCGTCAAGAATGAAATCACCCTACTAGGAACATAATCCGTCGAACCTCGCCACTTAATCCATGGCACCTCTGGCATAGCCAACGTCACTGTCTTAGCGTGACAATCCAGAATAACATGACACGGTGACAACCAATCCATACCCAATATCACATCAAAATCAATCATACTAAGCAACAAAAGGTCTACTCGGGTCTCCAAACCCCCAATAGTCACCACACATGACTGATATATGCGGTATACAACAACAGTATCGCCTACCAGAGTAGATACACGAACAGATAAAATAAGAGACTCGTAGGGCATATCCAAATAATGAGCAAAATATGACGACACATATAAAAATGTGGAACCAGGATCAAATAATATAGAGGCATCCCTGTGGCAAACTGAGACAATACCTGTGATTACAACATTTAAAACAATAGCATCTGTTATGGCTGGGAGTGCATAGAAACATGCATGACCACCACATGATCGACCTCCCCCTCTGGGGCAACCCCTAGCTAAATGTCTTCCACCCCTAGCTGACTAGGTGGGTTGTGAAGCAACTGGTGCTGAAGTCGATAGTTGACTCCTCTGCTAAGGCAGACCCCCATGATGACGAGGACACTGCCTCCATATATGCCCCAACTTTCCACACTCATAACAACCCCTTGGTGCTAGTGACGGGGACTAAAGGGAACCCCTAGCACCAAGATGACTGGTAGAAGAACCTGGCATGGAGGAGCCCTGAACTGATGGAGCACGGGATGAACTCTGGGTTGGGAGGGAACTAAGTGATGAATGGACCTGATGAGAACTGTGAGAACCATGGCCCGATGATGACCCACAGTGAACTGGGCGAGCTGACTGAGCATGTTTGAATGGACGGCCTCTGTCATGCTGAAATTGACCCCCATGAGGAACACCTCAAAACTACCAGATCCATGAGGCCTCTTGGCCTCCCTCTTCACTCACTCCTAATGGCGAATTGACTCTATGTCCCGAGCAATGTCAACAACCTCCTCAAAAGAAGCACCACATACCCTCTCTCTGGTCATAAGAATCCGTAACTCGTAGGAGAGGCCATCAACGAACCTTCTTATCCTTTCCCTATCTGTGGGAACCAACCAGATAGCATGACGGGCTAACTCATATAACCTTATCTTGTACTACATCACAGTCATATCATCCTAACGCAACTACTCGAACTGTCTGTACAGCTCCTCTATGCGAGACTACGACACATACTTCTCCAAAAGAGAATTGAGAACTACTTTCAGGTAAGGAGCGCTGCACCAACAGGCCTATGCCTCTTATAAGCCTCCCACCAAGTAAAGGCAGCTCAAGAGAATTGAAAGGTAGTAAATAAGAGCCCACTAGTCTCCAGAATACCCGATGCATGTAGAATCCTCTAACACTTGTCCAAGAAACCCTAGGCATCCTCGCCCTCTGTACCACTGAAAGTCGGAGGCTGAAGCCTACCAAACCTCTCTAATCTATGATGCTCGTCATCAGGCATGACTGGTACTACATAATCCTGAGCATGTGCAACCAGCTAGGCTGGTGGTGCCTTCGGTGTCTGTAATCACTGAACAACCTGCTCAGGTTTACGGGTAGCAGGAGTCCGAGCTCCCCCGGCCTGGGAAGTAGCTTCTGTAGTAGAAATAGCGACCGCCTGAGCAAGATTGGTGCACACGGTCAAGATTTGAGTTAAGGTCTCCTAAAGACCTGGGATAACAATAGGCATAGCCGGTGCCTGAGCTGGACCTGCTGGAGCGTCCATAATCGGGACCTGATCATGTACTGTGGTGGCTAGTGGATCTGTAGGTACTGCCCTAGCTATTGTGCAAGCTACACCCCTGCCCCTACCTTAGCCTCAACTGCGACCTCGGCCTCTCACGGCCCCAATTGGTGGTACTTGGCCATCCGTCCTAACCGGTGGCACGTGTCCTCACCATCTATGAAAGAATAGAAAAGCAGAAGTTTAGTCAACAGAATCAACAGATTCACATGACAAGAATTCAAGAATATGAAGTTTTTCCAAAAGGTTCTACAACCTCTCGAAGATAAGTACAGACGTCTCCGTACCGATCCGCAAGACTCTACTAAACCCGCTCATGCCCCGTGAGACCTATGTAACCTAGGATCTGATATCAATTTGTCACAATCCAAATCTACCATGTCGTGATGGCGTCTAACGTGGAAAGAGGCAAGCCGACTCTTTTACCAAAACAACCCGATAATCCAAAATGAAGATGTCATTAAGCTATTAATTAATAAAACTTCATAATATAAGTCTGAATAACAAAGTACGGAAAGAAAAGCCCGACATCGGGGCGTTACAAGTCATGAGCATCTACTAAAAAAACTATCCGAAATACTAAGACCAATACAGTCTGGAAATCAACTAATAAAATCTATAGGAAGATAGGTGGGAGAAGAGCAAGGCTGCAATCGCCATGCAACTACCTTGCCAACTCCAAAATATCCGCGACGGATGAAATCAACGCTTGCTAGCACGTCCAGCAACCCATGGATCTGCAAATAATATGTAGGGAGTAATGTGAGTATGCCAACTCAGTAAGTAATAAAGGTAAATAAAGATTGAGCAGTAGGAAACACATAAAGACCACATCATGAAATTTTAGTAAGTACAACATGATTTCAAATCAGTATGTGAGTTAAATCATCTCGTTTAAAAATCTGGTTTCAATAAAAACCATTTAAAATATCTTTCAATAGTTTTCAATTCCAAGTGCTGAAATAGTGAGTAAAAATGATGAAAACATAAATAGCCCCTCGGGCAAAACATCACTCGTGAACAGCCCCTCGGGCGAACAAGAATCATAAACAGCCCATCGGGCAAACCTCACAGTCACTCATATACAGCCCCTCAGGCATACCTCTCAATCACCTGTAAAACAGCCCCTCGGGCACAATATAAATCAAGAACAGCCCCTCGGGCATAACATCATATCACTCACTCAAGGTATTCGCGCTCACTGGGGTGTGCAGAATCTGGAGGGGCTACTACAGCTCAAGTGCTATAATAAGTCACCTCGTGGCATAAATCAATCAGGTCCTCGGCCTCACATAATCATGAATCAGTACAATATGCTGTGGCGCGCAGCCCGATCCCATAATATCCTCACAAAAAATAGGCCCTCGGCCTCACTCAGTCATAAACCTCTCAAGCCAGTGGAGCTATTAGTAAAAACAGGGTGCTCAGCCCAAAATAACATCTTATATGCATCAAAACGGGGTAATAAAGATTGAGTTATGAAATTAGTTAAACATAGCATGACTGAGTATAGGTTTTCAATCAAAACAGTGAGAGGATAATTAAAAAAGGCCCCTAAGGGTCCAAACAGCTCTGGCACAAGGCCCAAATATGGCATGCAACCCCAATTTATAGAAATTATTTCTAAACCACATAAGTATCATATAAATTTAGTCAAATATGCAACTTTATATTTGCTACAGGACGGACCAAGTCATAATCCCCAATGGTGCATGCCCACACGCTCGTCACCTAGCATGTGCATCACCTCAAAATAGCGAAACGATGTGAAATCCGGGGGTTCATACCCTCAGGAATAGATTTACAATCATTACTTACCTCGAACCGGTCAAATCCCTACTCTGTAATGCTCTTTCCGCTAGAATCGACCTCAAAAGCAATATAGTGCAATCAATATAGGCCAAGGAACCAATTCCTTACGAAAAACTATCAATTTATACCAAAATCCCAAAATTCACCCAAACTCGACCCTCGGGCCACATCTCAGAATCTGACAAAAATACCAAAACTGGAAACTCCTTTCACTCATGAGTCAATACATACCAAATTCATCAAAATACGATATCAAATGGTCCCTCAAATCCTCAAATCAAACTCTCCAATTTCCAAGCTCTAACTCCTCAATTTCATCCCTAATTTCTACTAATTTCATGCTTAAACAACTGAAAATTACCATAATTACAAGTATTAAGCTCAAGTAACTTACCTCAATGTAAACCCCCTTGATTCTCTCTTCAAAACCCTCCAAAAAGCTCCAAGTCCGAATAAAAATGGTGGAAATAACTCAAATTCCGCGAAGGGTTCAATTTATATCTTCTGCCCAGGCATTTCCGCACCTGTGACCCTTTTCTCGCACCTGCACAACCGCTTATGCGGTCAAAAAAACTGCACCTGCAGAAATCACTTAAAATTCCAAAGCAACCATCTGTGCCCCAAGCACCGCACCTACGGGCCCGCAGATGCGTCAAACTCACCGCATCTGCGGTTCTTCTCTTGGCTCTCAACTTCTGTATCTGCAGCTTCCCCACCGCATCTGCGACCTCACACTTGCGGTCCCCAATCCACAGGTGCGGAAACATCAGAAGCAGCAGCTTCAGCTGCACAATCCCACTTCTAAATCATCCGTTAACTATCTGAATTCATCCCGAGGCCCTCGGACCTCAACTAAAAAATACCAATAAGTCACATTTCAAAATTCAAACTCAGTTGAACCTTCCGAACACTCAAAATAATATCAAAACACCGAATTACCCTCGAATTCAAGCCTAAGAACTTCTAAACTTCTGAATTCCACAAACGATGTCGAAACCCACCAAACCTCGTCCGAATGACCTAAAATTTTGGACACACATCACAAATGACACTACGAACCTACTCCAACTTCTGGAATTCCAGTCCGAACCAGATATCAAAATTTCCACTGCAGACCGAAGAACATCAAATTTTCAATTTCGCCAATTCAAGCCTAAATCTACCACAGACCTCCAAATCACATTCCGGATGCGCTCCCAAGCCCAAAATCACCTAACAGAGCTAATCAAACCATTATAAATCATATCCGAGACCGTTTACACATAAGTCAACATCCAGTTGATTTTTTCAACTTAAACTTCTAAATAGGAGACTAAGTGTCTCATTCCGCACCGAAACCACTCCAGATCCGAACCAACCAACACAATATGATGAAATACAGCTGAGGAACACATAAAAAAGCAGAAATGGGGGAATGGGGCTATAATTCACGAAACAACCGGTCGAGTTGTTATAGTGGCTTTCTACTCCAACTATTTACTTTAACGTATATTCTGTTTTGGTTTACTATCCGTTATTTGGAGATTAAAATCCTAGAGATTTTCTACTCCATTGGAGATTAAAATCTATGTGATTTTCTACTCTATTGGAGATTAAAATCTACAGGATTTTTTACTCCAATTTTATTTGGTTTACAACAACAACAATAGCAAACCCGGTTTGATACCAACATGTGGGGTCTGGGGAGGTAGTCTATACGCAGACCTTACCCTTACCTAATGCAGGTAGAGAAAATGTTTCCAATAGACCCACAACTCAGGAAGGGTAAGAAGAAGAAGAGGTAAGCACGGAATGAAGAAAGATGGAAGAGAAAAAAGGGAGAGATAAAGGATAAGTAGTATCAAACAATAGCAACAAGGAATATAATACCTGAGGCGAACAAAATCACATATCGTAATAAAAACCTAAGAATATGAAGGGACATGCACGCTACTAAGCCTATCGATGAACACTATAAACTACCTACTAACCTTCTACCTTAATCCTCGACCTCCACACCCTCCTATCAAGGGTCATGTCCTCAGTAAGCTGAAGCAATGCCATGTCCTGCCTAATCACTTCTCCCCAGTACTTCTTAGGCCTACCTAGACCCCTTCTCAAACTCTTCATGGCCAGCCTCTCACACCTCCTGACAAGGGCATCAATGCTTCTTCTCCTAACATATCCGAAACATCTCAGCCGCGACTCCCGCATCTTGTCCTCCACGGAGGCTACTCCCACTCTGTCCCGAATAGCTTCATTCTTAATCCTATCTAGCATGGTACACCCACACATAAATCTCAACATCATCATCTCTGTTACTCTTATCTTCTGCATGTAGGAGTTCTTGACTGGCCAACACTTAGCCCCATACAGCATAGCGGGTCGAACCACCACTCGATAAAACTTACCCTTAAGTCTTAACGGCACATTCCTATCACATAGAACACCGGAAGTGAGCCTCCACTTCATCCATCCCGCTCCAATGCGATGTGTGACATCTTCTTCAATCTCCCCGTTACGCTGGATAATAGACCATAGATACTTAAAACTCGCTCTCTTGGGGATAACTTGACCATCAAGCTTAACCTCTATGTCTACATCATGGGTCTCACTGAATTTGCACTCCAAGTATTCTATCTTGGTTCTACTTAGTTTGAAACCTTTAGAACTCCAAGGTCTGTCTCCAAACCTCTAACCTCGCGTTAACTTTGCTACGCGTCTCGTCAATCAACACTATATTATCGGCAAATAGCATGCATCAAGGCACCTCCCCTTAGATCTGACGCGACAGTACATCCATCGCCAAGGCAAACAAAAATGGGCGAAGAGCCGATCCCTGGTGCAACCCCATCACCACAGGAAAATGCTTTGAGTCACCACCCTCAGTCCTCACCCAAGACTTAGCATCATCGTACATATCCTTAATCACCCTAATGTACGCTACCGGGATGCCGCTAACCTCCAAACACCTCCATAGGACCTCCCTCAAAACTTTATCATATGCCTTCTCAAGGTCAATAAACACCATATGCAAATCCTTCTTCCTCTCCCTGTACTGTTCCACTAATCTCCTTACCAAATATATCGCTTCCGTAGTTAAACGCCCCGGCATGAATCCAAACTGATTCTCGGAAATAGACACGCACCTCCTCACCCTGGCCTCTACCACCCTCTCCCAAACCTTCATAGTGTGACTCAATAACTTGATACCCTTATAATTATTGCAATTTTGGATATCACCCTTATTATTGTAAAGCGAAACCATCGTACTCCACCTTCATTCTTCGGGCATCTTCTTTGTCTTAATAACAACATTAAACAACCCAGTGAGTCAGTCCAAACCTGCCTACCCCGCACTCTTCCAGAATTCCACTGAGATTTTGTCTGGCCCCATTGCTCTGCCCATGTACATCTTACGTATCGCCCCCTCCACCTCCTCTACTGTAATCCGCCTACAGTACCCAAAATCCCTCCAACTCCTGGAGTGCTCCAACTCACCCAGCACAATGTGTCTATCCCCCTCCTCATTCAACAGTTTATGGAAGTATGTCTACCACCTTCTCCTAATGAGTGCCTCGTCCATCAACACTTTGTCATCCTTGTCCTTGATGCACTTGACTTGGTCTAAGTCACGGGCATTCCTCTCCCTCACCTTGGCCAACCGGTACAACCTCTTATCCCCGCCTTTGCCCTCGAGCTCCTCGTACAAACCAGCAAATATTGCGTTCTTAGTTGTCGTAACTGCTAACTTTGCCTCTTTCTTCGCCTTTATGTAACACTCCCGATAAGTCCTTTTTTCATCCTCGTTTGTACTCTCTACTAGCTTCAAATAAGCAGCTTTCTTAGCTCCCATGTTACCTTGAACCTTTCCATTCCACCACCACTCCCCTTTATGACCCCCAGGAGAACCCTTCGTTACCCCTAAGACCTCTCCAGCAGCTACCCTAATACAATCCGCAGTCATGGACCACATACTAGACGCATCCTACCCCACAACTTCTTCCCTAACTCTTGAGCTTTGTCGTTGGTATATATTGGTTTGAAAATATAAAAACTTCGCCGTATATTAAATATTATTTGTGTCATTCTTTTATAAAAATGACGACTGAGAACAGAAATTAGCCTGTTCCTATGGTGATTGTCAATGCATCAACAAGCCAAACAACACCGGCACCGGCAGAAAAGCCCGAAAAATTTTCGGGATTGATTTCAAGCGGTGGTAGCAGAAGAGGTTCTTCTACTTGACGACTTTAAGTCTACAGAAGTTCATTAAAGAAGATGTTCCTGTTCTACCTGACGAAACTCCAGACAATGAATACTTTCTCGTGACTGAGCGTGGAAGCATTCTGATTTTTTGTGCAAGAATTATATTCTTAGCGGATTGGAGGATGATTTGTATAACATCTATAGTAATGTGGTGACGTCAAAAGAATTGTGGATTGCGCTTGAAAAGATATACAAAACTGAGGATGCCGGGTTGAAGAATTTTGGACTACAAAATGGTAGATAGCAAGTCTGTTATTACCCAAGTCCAGGAATTGCAAGTGATTATTCACGATCTCCTTGCTAAAGGTATAAGTCGAATTAATACTTATGTTGAAAGTATTAATTATATTATTATTACTAATAGAATTTTTATTGAAGGTCTTGTAATCAATGAAGCATTTCAAGTTGCAATAATGATTGAGAAGTTGTCTCCTTTGTGGAAGAAGTTCAAAAATTACTTGAAACACAAATGCAATGAGATGTGGCTCGAAGATCTTGTTGTTCGGTTGAGGATCGAAGAGGACAATAAAGTTGTTGAAAAGAAAGGTCCTGAAAACTCAACAATAATGGAAGCAAATATTGTTGAGGATGCTCCACAAAATAATAAAAAGAGGAAGAAGCCTTCAAAAAACAACCCAAGCAAGAAACGGTTCAAAAGAAATTGCTACAACTATGGAAAAGCTGGACACAAATCTGTAGATTGTCGTGCTCCAAGGAAAGACAAGAAGACGGGTCAAGCAAACATGGTTGAAAAGCACGAAGATTTTGATGACTTGTGTGTTATGCTTTATGAATGTAACCTGGTGGGAAATCCTAGGGAATGGTGGAATGATTCTGGAGACACTCACCATATTTGTGTTGTTGGAGAAGAGTTTGCTACATATGCTCCCATTGGACCCGAAGATATGCTTTCTTGGGAAATTCTGCAACAGCCAAGATTGAAAGATGTGGCAAGATATTTCTGAAAATGACATCTAGCAAGGTGATGACTCTGAATAACATCCTTCATGTTCCTAAAATTAGGAAGAACTTAGTCTCTACTGCACTTCTCGTCAAGAATAGGTTTAAATGCATTTTTGTACTTGATAAGGTTGTAATAAGTAAGAACAAGATGTTTGTAGGAAAAGGTTACCTCACTGAGGGACTTTTCAAACTGAATGTAATTGTCATTGAGAATAATAAAATTTCAGCTTCTTCTTACTTACTTGAGTCAAATGATTTATGGCATATACGTTTGTGACATGTCAATTATAAAACCTTGCGAAAAAATAATTAATTTAGAAGTATTGCCTAAGTTTGAATGGGACAAATCAAAATATTAAATATGTGTGGAATCTAAGTATGTTAAACATCCTTATAAGTTAATTGAAAGGAATTCAAATTCTTTAGACTTAATTCACATAGATAAAGTCAATACCATCTCGCGGTGGAAAGAAGAATTTCATAACTTTTATTGGCGATAGTACTCGATATTGCTGTATTTACTTACTTAATAGTAAAGATAAATCAATAGATGCATTCAAGCTATACAAAAATGAAGTTAAAATGCAACTTAACAAGAAAATCAAAATGATAAGAAGTGATAGGGTGGTGAATACGAATCTCCTTTTGAAGAAATATGTTTAGAATATGGAATTATTGATCAAACAATGGCCCCTTACATGCCCCAATCCAATAGAATTGCGAAAAGAAAGAATCGTTCGTTAAAGGAGATGATGAACGCCTTGTTGATAAGTTTCAGTTTGCCACAGAACTTGCAGGGGGAATCCATTCTTACGGCTAACTGGATATTAAATCGAGTATCCCTTAGCAAAAACTCAATCCATTCCAATATGAAAAATGGAAAGAGATGAAGCCCAACTTGAATTATTTTAAAGTGTGGGGGGTGTTTCGCAAAGACTGCAAGTTCCTAAACCCAATAGGGTAAACCATTATTTGTGTTTTCATATGATATGCGACCAATAGTAAAGTATATCGACTTCTGGTTCATAAATCAGAAAATATCGACATTCATAATCATAGGGTTATAAAATCATATAATCTCGAGTTCTTCGAATATATATATATATCAGTATATAAAGGAATGTGAGTCGATTGGTGAAAGATCTAATCGACCTCGGGAAGAAACAAAAGAAAGTACGTCTAATCAGGAGGATCCAAGACGTAGTAAATGTCAAAGAACGTCTACTTTATTTGGACCAGATTTTGTGACTTTCTTATTGGAAAATGAGTCTCGAACATTTGAAGAAGCTATGTCTTCTTCGGAATTATTATTTTGGAAGGAGGCAGTCAATAGTTAAATAGAATTCATATTGAACAACCATACATGGGAATTGGTTGATCTTTCTCCTAGAAATAAACCGTTAGGTTCTAAATAGATTTTTAAGAGGAAAATGAAAGATGATGGAACTATTGATAAATATAAGGCAAGAGTTGTGGTCAAAGAGTATAAACAACGAGAAAGTCTTGACAATTTTGATACATACTCTCCAGTTACAAGAATTACATCCATACAAATATTAGTAGCATTAGCTGCGGTTTATGCTCTTAAAATTCATCAAATGGACGTTAAGACGACCTTCTTAAATGGAGATTTGGAGGAAGAAATCTACATGGAACAACCGAAGGGTTTGCGGTTCCAGGTAAAGAAAAGAAGGTGTGTAGACTTGTTAAGTTCCTTTATGGACTAAAACAAACACCCAAATAATGGCATGCGAAATTTGACCAAACAACGTTGTCAAATGGTTTTAAGATAAATAAATGTGATAAATGTGTGTACATTAAAAATGTTCTGAATCACATAGTCATTGTTTGCTTATATGTGGATGATATGTTGATAATGAGTAATGGCATTACCAACATAAATGCGGCTAAACGTATGTTTACTAGCACGTTTGATATGAAAGACTTGGGAGTTGCCGATTTAATTCTGGGTATTAAGATCCATAAGACTCCTCAAGGTCTGGTATTGTCACAATCTCATTACATTAAAACAATATTGAAAAATTCAAGCACTTAGATTTTAAAGTTGCAAAGACTCCAATTGACATGAATCTTGCACTAGCAAAGAACAAAGGCCAAAGCATATCACAATTGGATTATGCTCGTGTGTTGGGATGTTTAATGTATATCATGGATTGTACACGACCAGATATAGCTTGTGCTATAAGTAAATTAAGTCGATACACGAGTAATCCAGGCTAATCTCATTGGATGTCAATGAAACGAATTTTAGGATATTTAGAACATACCAGGACTTTGCTTTGCACTGTAGTAAAAAATAATTCAATAACTTTAGGCAAGTTAAGTACTAACATTTAAGGTACAAAATATCATTTAGTAACTTTTGTGATACCTAGACAAAGTTTAATAACCTTTTTATTATAGAAAATAATTTAATAAAATTAAATAAAAATTGAGTTACCATCCAAAAATTACATCTACTAAGAGTCATAGGAAACTTCAAATCTTCTGAAAACTGGACGGCTGTGATCGCAAATAATCGTTTAGTAGTAGTAAGCAGAAAGAAACAAAGAAAAAGAAGGAAATTCGCGTTAAGCAAAGCAATTGGTCAAGTCCTTTTTTCTTTTTGGTCTTTCCCTCCACTGTTTTGTCTCGCCACTTTCTCACTGGTGACTTGGTACTGAGTGATAGCAGTGGAGAAGCAAAAATTTCCAGAAATTTCCAAAAAGCATATGCTGAATCGGAAACCCTAACAGAGAAAAGCCATTCCGGTTTCATTCACCTAAGGTGAAATTTATCTAACTTTCTGTTCTCCGTTTTCATTTACTTCTTCTACATTCTCGAGTTTTCTAATTATAATTTTTTTTCATAATGTGCATCGAGTACTAATTTTGTTTTAATGAATATTTTGATAACTAGTAGTTTTTGTATTAATTGCTCAATTTTGCCTATTTTAGTCTGCATGCAATTAAATTTCTTGATTTTCAGTTTCAGAAAAGATTCACTCTGATACAGTGTTAAATGCATATTTACTCGTCCACTTCTTTTTGGGCATTTTTCTTAGTGATTTATTCTTTCAATGTTCAAAGTTTCTAATATATGAATTTAAAAAATTAAATACATTTTTTGCGTGTAATTTGATGTTTCTACTTATTGTCTTCATCACGTTTGAACTATTTGACCATAAATTACTTTGCATACAGTGTACTGCTTTTCATGAAGATTAAATATTAACTTGATTTGAGTAGAGTGGATGAGATACATGGTTTCATATGCAGAGTTGGGGCTAGGATTTGAAGTTTAAGGGTTAGGGATTCTAGTCTTTTTAAGTTATCGGGTTCTAAATTAATAATTTATAAATATGAATTTATTAAGACAATTACAGAGTTTCGACTAAAGCTTCTGGGTTCGGCCGAACCCGTAAGCTATAGTCTAGCTCCACCCATGTTCTTATGATAGCCTACCACAAGAAGTTTGGAATTGAGGTGTAGTTGGTTGATTGATATATATTCTAACTACATTATCCTTGTCAGACAAGAAACTATAACAAGCTTAAATTTTGTAGTTGTGCGCATATGATGTATCCATAGAGGGGTATAAATTGAGGAGACGGTTTAGAAAGAACTCTGATTTCAGTAGCCTTCTTCTTTTGGCGTTTATCCAGCTAATAAAAATTTCTCCTAGGTGACTGTTCCACTTGAAATATGGAAGGAAGTGAGGGAAGACAGAGTTTTTGCCCACCTGTGGCAGTAGCACCACCAGTTATAGCGTTGGACGCGGAGCCAGAGAGAGTTGATCAGCCCAAGCGTACTGTAATGTCGAGGCCTGGGAATGGAACATCTGGACGAGGGATTACTTTGCTCGCAAACCACTTAAAAGTTTCTGTCAAATGTCCTGATGAAATATTTTACCAATACAGTGTATGATTGCTAATTATTGAGTCCTTCTTCAGTCATTTTGAAGCTCCCCGTGCACTTAACCAAATTTCTGTGTTGCACTATTACAGGTCTCTATAACTTGTGATGAAAAGAGGGATGTTAACATCAAGCGGATTGGAAGAAAAATCATAGATAAAATTCACGAAACATACTCATCTGAATTTGCGGGAAAGAAATTTGTTTACGATGGAGAGAAGAGTTTGTACACAGTGGGACCTCTGCCACGCAACAAAGTGGAATTCACGGTGGTTGTTGAAGAGTCTAGTGCAAAGCAGTAATATCCTTGAAAAAATCTTTGACTCTATAGTCGCAGTTACTTTAAGGCTTCTATAATGTACCTTAAGCTTATGTTATACTTTGTTTGTAGTGCTAGTGAGAGCCCCTCAGATAATGGAAGCAACAATCACTCTAGTAAAAGATCTAAGCGTTCTCTTCATTCAAAAGCTTTCCGGGTGGAGATCAACTTTGCAGCTAAAATACCATTAAAGTCCATTTCTCTTGCCCTTCAAGGAGCTGATGCGGAAAATGTTCAAGATGCATTGAGGGTTCTGGACATTATATTGCGACAACAAGCTGCTAATAGGTAATTCCCTGTTATTCTAATGACCGTCAATCTTTTCCCGAGCCAAAACTTATCCAGATATTCATGTTGGTCACAGAGGATGCCTCTTGGTTAGACAGTCATTTTTTCATGACGACTCAAGGAACTTCACAGATGTTGGAGGGGGTGTAATGGGTTGTAAGGGGCTCCATTCCAGCTTTCGTCCAACCCTTGATGGATTGACCTTGAACATGGGTAGTACTTAGAAACTCTCCAGTCTAGCTGTCTTCTATAATTTTTATAAATCTTAATTCTGCTTACTTCCTGGTTGTAGATGTGTCTACAACTATGATCCTATCACCTGGACCTGTAATCGACTTTTTACTCGCTAACCAGAATGTAAAGGAGCCTCGTTATATTGATTGGGCAAGAGTGAGTAATATCTAACTACACGCTAAAACTCTTCTTTCTTTCAGCTCTCCACGCTTCGCTAACTTCCAGTTTTATACAGGCAAAAAGAATGTTGAAGAATCTGAGAGTTAAAGCTAAGCACAGCAACAAGGAATTCAAAATCATCGGTCTGAGTGAGAGACCTTGCAATCAACAGTTGTGAGTGTCTATTTGTCTTGTGCATATTTATTACTAACTACTCAGAGATATGTAAC
Source organism: Nicotiana tabacum (assembly GCF_000715075.1). Classification (NCBI taxonomy): domain Eukaryota; kingdom Viridiplantae; phylum Streptophyta; class Magnoliopsida; order Solanales; family Solanaceae; genus Nicotiana; species Nicotiana tabacum. The sequence continues at coordinate 151,412,747 of NC_134089.1, forward strand.
ATCTACTTTTGTTGCCTTTTTAATAGATTTTCTATGAAAGTAAAAAATGGTGATGGCCTAGATAATGGAGGAGAGACCATAGAGATAACTGTTTATGAGTACTTCACTAAACACCGTAACATAGAACTTTCAAACTCTGCTTATATGCCATGCCTGGATGTCGGAAAACCGAAACGACCAAACTATCTGCCACTGGAGGTGTGCAGAGTTATTATTCTTTCTTTTTACATTACTGGACCCTAATTAACTAAACCAGCTTCTAAGAGCCAAATTTTTTTCTTTCCTTAATATTCAGCTGTGTTATTTGGTCTCCCTTCAAAGATACACAAAAGTGTTATCATCAGTGCAGCGGGCATCTTTAGTTGAAAAATCAAGGCAGAAGCCTCGAGAACGAATTAAAGTTATAACAGATGTAAGTTGGTGCAGGTTTGATTGTGCTGGTACTTTTAATTTTTGCTTCTGTACCTTACTGGAAATTTGGCAGGCTGTCAGGGACTACAGCTATGATGATGATCCCCTTCTTGCCACTTGTGGAGTCTCGATAGAAAAGCAGCTCATTCAAATTAACGGCAGGGTCCTTGAGGCTCCAAAGGTAGTATCTATACATCTTGAACGGTGTTCATTAAAATTTAATTATTTTTTTCTGACTTTACTTATATTATCTTACAATCTCTAGTTGAAGGCTGGTAATGGCGAAGAGGTCGTTCCCCGCAACGGCCGATGGAATTTTAATAACAAGGTACAATTTAACCGCATAATATCACCTTGCAGTCTGGCGCGATAAACAGCAAATATAAGGAGAGGTGGAAATAATCATCTGTGGTTGTCCTCTATTATTTTGTTACTACATGGGGATCAACCTTTTGAGAACTTGACTATGAAGGAGAGGAGGGATGGCGGATATGAATTTATCCTCATTATTCTCCATATCTGAGGATAATCTTTGTGAAAATGAAAAAAAGTTTCTATTGTTAGACTTAACCAACTGTAGTGAAAATGTTATAAAAGTTTTCTGCAGTTTTTCGTTTGAACCATACCTTCCATCTCTCTCTACCTTTTTTTTTCCCTTTCTTGTAGCATCTTTTGACCCCTGCACGAATTGAACGCTGGGCAGTGGTCAACTTCTCTGCCCGTTGTGATACAAGTCACCTTTCGAGGGAGCTTATTAGTTGTGGAAGGACCAAAGGCATTGTATGTAGCGCTACATCTACATCTTTCATTGTTTAATTTTGTTGCGATGAATTCTGAGTTCAAATTCTTCTTTATCAGCATTTTGAACGCCCACATACACTCATTGAGGAAGATCCCCAGAATAGGCGAGCTGGGCCTGTAATTCGAGTAGAAAAGATGTTCGAAGAGATAATAGCTAGACTTCCTGGCCCTCCTGACTTTCTTCTCTGTGTCTTGCCAGAGCGAAAAAACTCAGAGATATATGGTAATATACTAATTACAATGTTAGACCTGCTCGCTTTGGTTTCAATATCCTATACTAACTTATACATTTCATAATGTCAAGGACCTTGGAAGAAAAAAAGCTTGACTGACTTGGGAATTGTTACTCAATGTATCTCTCCGTTAAAGATCAATGATCAATATCTAACGAATGTGCTTCTCAAAATTAATGCAAAGGTAGTCTTTTGAATTTGTGATCAACAGTTTGGATTTTTTTCTATTTTCAGTTTTTCTGAACTAGGATAGTCTTTTTTGCTTGTGTTTAATAGCTTGGAGGGACCAATTCATTGTTGGCTATGGAACATGCATCTTATCTGCCGCATATTCAGGAAACTCCAACAATGATTCTGGGCATGGATGTCTCTCATGGATCTCCTGGTCAATCAGATATTCCATCAATTGCTGCGGTTGATCTTCTTCCCAAAATATTTTCTCCTTTCTTTTGTCAATAGCGTTGCAACTGATTTGTTCTGCCTTATTATCACTGTTCTTCCAGGTTGTGGGATCCTTATATTGGCCATTAATATCCAAGTACAGGGCAGTTGTCCGTAGTCAATCTCCAAAGTTAGAAATTATAGAATCCTTATACAAGCCTTTACCAAATGGAGACGATGAAGGAATCATGGGGTGCATCTTTATTGCCTATAATATGTCAAGTTTCTATGACAACCTATGTATAGAAGCATTTAAATTATACAAATTTACTTGTGCTGCAGAGAACTTCTTCTGGACTTCTATAGGACATGTAACGGCCATAAACCAGCTCAAATTATTGTCTTCAGGTATTCCAATATTTATGTCTGAAGTCTGCTGCAGATGCTGTCCCACATATGAGCAATGACAGCTGCTAAAGTTAAATAAAAATTTGTTGGTTCAGCCTCACATTTAGCTTTATACTAGTAAATTTGCATGAATATATTTATATTGAAATTAGTAAGTTAGTAAGCTAATAATGAAATTAGATGCCATCCCTCAAAAAGCTTATAAAGTACTTTTTTCGTCTATGTGCAACTAAAGAAACACATAAGTCACTTGTTAAATTGTTTCATTACACCTTCCTCTCTTCTTCTTTTATCTCCCGCCACTTTCAAAATTTCTTAGCCTATTAAGGATTAGCTTTTGTTATATACTTATACTTCCTAATACTTGAGTATTGAAATTTGTGAGATATATAACATTTGAAATTAAAAGAAGTTAAAGATAGACTTAAATAAGCAAAGGAATCAAAACTAATTGATTTTCTATAAATCCTAAAAGTTTCAAAAATGGAATATTGTCAAACAATTGATGATGAACTTCACCAATTCTTAAAAAAAAAAATTTAAAAATTAAAGATATCAATTAATAAAATAAACTTTGAAGAAAAGAAGCAACCAAAACTGTTATTATATGATTTTGTAACTATATGCAGTTGACATTTGTGGATCTTGCTAGCCCCAACTTCTGTGAACCTCCACCTTTGTTCCCATCTCAAGGGTAACACAATGCGCCAGTAAGCATATATCTACTACTCTGCATTTCTTGATGAGATGGGCTGAAGTCTGTTGCTAACAAATATTTTCCAAGACTTGAGGAAACAGAAAGAATACTATATTACTAAACAACGCAACATAATTAACATTGTCAATTTACAAATTGTTAGTTTTTATCTCAGCCATTAAGAAAATAGTGAATGTAAACTAAAGTGGATCCTCACTTAGCAAATGTTGATCTATACCTATTCTTGAACTAAGCTGCATACTTTAAAAACACCATTAGACTAAGCAAAGGGCTTCCTGATGGTTGCTGCCAACTTAATTTGTATTCATATTAAACAATGGTTAATGAAAGTGGTGAAAGCTTCTATTTGTTGAAGAAACGGTGAAGTTGGAGCAACAACATAGATCCGATTGTTTACATCTCTTTACCGCAACACAACACTGATTCAACAAACCTCCGTGGACCGAAGATATAAAACAAACAAACAGTGACTTGAAAGTTGATATTCCGCCTCATTCTCTGAATAGGGTTACTAAAATAGATGCAGAGGTGATAATTGGCGAAGAGGAGAGAACCGGATTTGTATGTAAACAATAGGAGAAGCAATGTCTACAAAGAAAAACGACAAAAAACTATTAAAGATAAGTTTTTATTGTTAACTCATTCATTCCCAAGTTAATAAACCATAACTATTATGCAACTTTAAATTTATTTTTGTTTATCAATTTCTCGTTAAGGAATGTTCTTTCAATCAAGTCTAAGCTCCATATCACTATACTATAATCAACTTTTATAGATAGTGTTGTCAAACATTGTTACCATTTTAAATATCAGTAAAACAACATTCTTGTACTTCATAATGAAACTAAAAAGTAACAGGAAGTTGAAGCACTATCCAATACCAATATCTAACACGGCATAGAAAATCTTATATAGCCTAAACTCCACATCACTATATTATGATCAACTTCTGTGGATATTGTTGTCAAACTTTGTCACAATTAATTAAAAATATCAGCAAAACAACGCTCTTTGCTGATATCAGCAAAAGTTAATGGTCCGAAGTGAAAGTGAAACTGTAAATGTAAATTGCAGAAGTGAACGATCACAACATATTAGTTTCCATTATTTCCTGTTTAATAGTGTTAAGTTGAAAGAGTCTAAAATTTAACATTACAAATATATTCAAGAAGGCATAGTTGGTAAATATGTATTTCAAAAGGATTTCAAACCGGCATTTGTTGAGTAAATAGCAGCATTTCATAATTCTATGGGGAAGGTCAACCTATAGGGTCTTTTTTCGAACACTTCATGGGCGTCAAAATAAGCATGTGTTTGCTCTGTTGTATTTCATCCCTTTACGTTTGTATGGTTGTGAAGATTTCGTGAGAGGATTTTTGGTTTCAAAAATTCTTCTGTATAAGTCAATGACATATTAACCAATAATAAGACAATGTTAGTCTGCACATCAAGATTACAAATCACAATAACTTTCACAAAATTAGTATATTCAATCTTCATTGTTTTGATATGTATGGTCATTCAATCTTCGTTAACAAATTGAAAAAACCGAAAAAATGAATGAACTTTGAGACTCACAGCCAAAGCGGCAAACTAAAGAGAAAAGAAAAAGAAATAGGAAAATAGAAGAAGATACCTGACAGTAGGTCTGAATACGAACGGTGGCAGCAAGCCGGAGAATGTAATAGAGAAAGAGAGAGGAAAGACAAAAGTTAGAAGAGTAAAGAATCGGTGTAGAAAGAAACAGTATTGTTTTTGAAGCAGCGTTTTTGTTTTGCGTGCTTTTTTGGTCTTTGATAGTGAAAAATCAGAGGAAACCCCTAAAATTTCTAGAAAAAAATAAATGCAATTGCTGCTTAAAGAGAAGTGCCACGTATCCGTGTGTATGGCCCTCAATTATATATATATATAGATAGATAGATAGATAGATAGATTTGGAAAGGAATTAGATATAAGCCTTGGTCAAAAAAATAGATCTTACTGTTTCAAATTCACATAACAAATAATAAAAAGAAAAGAAGCTGAATCCACATATATGTAGTTTTTCTGGAAAACTGTTTCCGTTGGCCAAAAGAGAAGTGGGATATAAACATTGGTGGATTAGTCAAGGTGCGGGCAAGCTGGCATGGGTACACCATATTTAAAACACAAAGTTAATAGGAATGAGTATCATAAAGCACACTATACAATGTTAAAGTTGGAGCCTATCTTTCTGAGACAAACAAATCATAAATCTTACAGTTTCTCCAATGAGAAGATGCGAGTTGCAGATCTGTGTTCTTAGATGTCATCTTCATATCCTATCAATCTTGAGAACCTTTTGATAGAACAAAATATCTTTACCTGGATAGATTGAAATGGTACATTATGTCCTTATGATATGCAATTTATTTTTGGCGAAATGGGGAACTTCACAACTATATAAGGGTATCAGGCGAGAAGGTGAATTTTAACCATTGTACTCTGTACTTCTGCAGAATATTGCAATATATGTGGCTGTGACTTTTATAGCAGTCCTATAATTTTGAAATGGTATAGCAGTCCTATTTCAAGTTTTTGTTTGCAATCACATGATGATTGTTCATTAATATTATATTGCTAGCCATTTGCGATCAACTTAAAATTTCCTTTGTTAGGGATGGCGTCAGTGAATCACAGTTCAGTCAAGTTCTGAACCTTGAGCTAGATCAAATGATCAAGGTAATGTCCATCTATCTGAAAAATGTCTTTTGCCATTCCAATGCACTCACTTAACACTGCATCATAAAATAGTTTTTTTTGTTTTGCTTGTGGAGATGTTTAATTTCTTACTTTAATTTTTTCATGACAAAAACATTTAAAGGAATGGAATATCCACAGGTTACGCACTGAACTTTTGCAGCTAATGCTCTGGAATAGAGTAATAATACTTTAAATTTAGGCATCTCTTAGGATCTGAGTTCTATATGCTGTCCATCAGTTATTAGTTCCTGGTATGTTTAATACGTCTGGCATTTTCCAAAAGCAGGCATACAAGCATCTTGGTGAGGGAGACATCCCCAAGTTCACCTTGATTGTGGCACAAAAAAATCACCATACGAAACTGTTTCAAGCTAGTGCACCTGAAAATGTTCCACCAGGTCTTTAACTTTCCAGCAATTCGTTTGTTCTGCTTCAAGTGATCTGTTCTAAAGTAGTCTCTAAGACACACCGTCTCTCTCCCTCAGGTACTGTTGTAGACACAAACATTGTGCATCCAAGAAATAATGACTTTTTCATGTGTGCACATGCGGGAATGATAGTAAGTTACTCAGATCCTTTTACCCGTTGGGGTTTTCCTAGATGTTGTCCTATTTATCATGGCATATAGGACCTGTTCCAGCAGTTTCTTAGCTATTTCTTGTGTCATTATGTATAACCTGCGCTTTTGAATTTCTTCCTTCATCTCCTTCAGCGCTTCAACAATATGAAAACAAATTGAACTGAGCTAGTCTGTCTATGAATTTTACAACAGGGAACAACTAGACCTGCACATTATCATGTATTGCTCGATGAGATTGGTTTCTCACCTGATGTCCTGCAAAATCTCATACATTCACTATCATATGTGTAAGCTATCTGATATGCAATCTATAAGTTATGAATGAATTTGCAAGTTCAATGTGATAGTGCTTTGCTGTCTTTCAGGTATCAAAGGAGCACGACTGCGACCTCTATTGGTAATTCTGTTTATCCTTGCATTACTTTCTTTTTTGTTCCTAGGGAGAGATTGAAATGTTAAGAGACATAGATAGGCATGTGATAGTGAAACTGTTATCAGTCATCTTAAATTACAGAATTAGCAAAAGTTAGCATATTATCTAATTTCATTGTTGCTGCAGTGGCTCCTGTCCGTTATGCACATCTAGCAGCACAACAATTTGCACAGTTTGTGAAGTTCGAAGATCTCTCCGAAACTTCTTCAGGACACGGCAGCGTCAAATCAATTGGGAGCACCTCGGTTACTGAACTGCCCAGGTTGCACATGAATGTCAGTGACTCAATGTTTTTCTGTTGAAGTTGAAGTTTTCAACTGCACATGCTGTAAATTCTTGGGTAGTATAATACTCTATACTCTATGGCTCCAAGTTTTGTGGAGGCTTTAGTCAAGCACTTTTAGGTCGTCTAACAAGGGGCAAAACATCTTATTTCTGACAGTTTTCTGGAAGTAACTAGGCTAAAAATATCACTGTTTAAAGGGCATAGAATTTTGGTACAGCTACTTGTAGCTATTTAGAATTTAGGACTGACTTTTGTATAGTCAATTTTTGGCCTAAATTTGGTGCGCCTGATTTGTTAAACACCAGGAAGCTTTGGTCTATATAGTATTGAAATGAAATTCGTCCGTCATGCAATTGCCTTCATGAATATTCACAAATTTAAAGTTATTTTTATTTGCTAATAAGATTGCCGACTTGGAGAATGAGTCAGAAAGTGTTAACTTTGATCACGTCTAACCCAAATTTCTCAAAAGGAAAAGGTCCAAATTTGTATCTGAATCGAAATTAAATTTTCTCACCGTTAAACCTTTGGTTCATTCATATCTTTGCATTCGCAATGTATCAAAATTCCCCGAGGAAAAAAAATATATTAATTCTTCAACTTTTGAATTAGGTATAATTTGATTATTGATAAATTCTTGCGGCCATCATTTATGTCAAGTAGTATACACGCATATTTTCATCCGGCGTAACATACCCTTTTAAAAGCCCGGTGCATCATGCATCCTATGTTTACGCTAGGTCCAAAGAAGGGCCACACCTCAAGGATAGGGGTGATGTAGGTAACCTACCATGATGCAAGCATTAGTGGTTGATTCCACGAATCGAATCCGTGACCTATACGTTAAACAGAAACAACTTTACCGTTGCTCTCTTAGAAAAACACTCTTACCGAATCCTAACACTGTTGGGAATCAAATTTGCTCAATAGGCATTAGCATGCCTATTGCTGCATGGAAAACCCTCATCCAAGTTCCTCTTCAGTTCTCAAAACTTGCATGAAATGACAGAAATTCAGAATGCCCAACAAAACGTGCCCGTGCTCAATCGCACTAATAATGCTATGATTAACAAAGTCAGTATGGGGCTCTAGTGTGTAAAATTTCTGATATTCAGACATCAATATGCTCCCATCAATACACCATCAAGACTTCACATATACTTTTATCGATACAACAATTGTTTGGAGAGCTAGTGATGAGACCGCGCATATTGCAGCTGCTCCAAGTCCTTACAGAAACTCCTTCACTTGCAATCAGTTCAAACTTAACACAACCATGATTATCTGATTTCCAAAGAGTTGCTCGAATAAAACATGTAGAGCCAGTTTAGGCAAAACAACAATATACTAAATTTGAAAAATTCATCTGTACAAAAGCTATCCCATAGAACCTCGGATGGCATTATACCCAAGTAGAGAATTTGACCATTCAATGTGCACGAACTATTGAAGGTTTACTGTAGTGGGGGCATGAATTGATGCCAAAACAAAGCCAACCCAGTATTCCAGAAAATGAATAGTTATTACGAATCAAAGGCAGTACATACGACTTTACACAGCATGTGTTCTGGTCACCAGGGGGCATTTCTCCAGATAGTAACTTGAAAGACTTAGTTGTGTATATACATGGGTCGGGAGTGACAAGGAATACAAACCGACTAACTCTCAGCCTTTTCTACCACTGTTAAGTATTCTATGCAGATGGAAACCTTCACCTTGATCCCCATTCAAAGACCTCTTCTCCAAGAAGCAAGCATTTAGCTGCCTGAGTAGCCTCTCAAGACATGAATGTAAGCAATCTTTTGAATCTTTCACGCTTGGGTTCATTGATAAAATCATTGCATTGACAGCATCAGCCACAACTTCTCGCTGTGAATCTCCTAGAAGATACCCAACAGAGGATTTTTGTGGTTGTTCATATGCAAGCAGAGCAGCACAATCCTATAATGGATAGGGAAAGAGAAACAGTATTAATAAATATATTTGCTGAGGATAAGATTATAGATGCTAAAACACATAATAAGGATTGCTTAAACATTCTCTGCATTGTAAAATTAACGCATCTTATGGTAAGAGTAACTATTGAGTTCTCTAATCCAGATAAGTAGACGGTGCTGGCCAGCACAAAGCAAGGAGAAAACCCAAAGATGCTATGACAGAAATGTCACTGCTGTACATGTTTTGAAATTTAGATGTGTAAATGTGTCATCTCCTGGTGTTATATACAAATTATATGGGAGGAGAAAATAGTAGAATTCATTAGCTCAGTACTGTAATGACCTGTTTTATTGTAAATAGGAAAAACTGTATAAGGACTTTTTTTGCAATGTCCAACACTATGTTAGTGATAGGCTGCTCATACTAGTACGATGCTAATCAGTAAACACAGCCACAAAAGGGTTAATAGAATTTCCTTCAGTACCTTGACCAAGTCATCATAGTCTCCCAACTTGTAGAATTTTTCAAATTCAGTCCTTCCATATAACACAGCTTCTTCAAGCTTTCCAGCCTACAGATAGAACATAGCACTTCAAATTGTTTGCTAATTTATATGACTACACGGCACCATAAAACACTAATGAAATACATATTCTGAAGACAAGCATATATGTATCTCCAAAGAAATGAATATTTTGGCGCTTCCGTTGACATTGGTTAGATGCATCCTTGAATTATCGTATTCCTACACTCATTCTGGTATTGTATAAGAATGTAATTTGTTGGCTTGCCTTCAGAAGAGACGCACTACTCCGGTAGGCCTTACCAATTAGATCACTAACAGAACATCTAATTCTCCTTCAACACAAATAGGGTTTAAATCGGACGGCCCAAACTGTATTATCTAGATATTATCCATTTGCCAAATAACCAGTCAAAATAATACATTCTGATAAGGTAAAGCACCAGATAGGAAGCAAACTAGCTATATCACATGAACTGCTTACAAATTGCATAGCACGTCTACCTTTTTCTTTGGATTGTTCATAATGAGTTCTTACTTGCATATAGAAATTTTCTTTTGTTGGCCCGTTGACCCCCCTTTTGCCACATACCTGAGTTTTCTTCTTTTGCATGCACCACTATTTCTACGTCTACTTAAAGCTTTTGTGACCTGCCTAGTCATTAGCATGAGCCTAAGTTCTTCTCAATGTCATTTTAAACCAATTTTTTCACCACCAAGTTGAAAAAATTAAACCATTTGCTATGGGATAATGCAATTTTTTGTCCTGCAGCATCATCTCTTCATATCATTGAATCATTTTTTACAAGTTTTATACATAGAAAGAAACATGAAGCAGCAGAAGCATGTGTACAAACAACTTACCCGTACTAGCTCAATAAAATTTTGACAGTGAAGCAAAAAGCATATAGCTGATGTGCCATCCTAAAGAGCATAGAACAGCTTATCAGGAAAGGAAAGGTGAGTAAAAAAGAAACAAATTCTTTTGTCTGTAATAAAAAAGAAACAAATTCTTCGCCACATTGTCGACAAAAGAATGGCATTCGAGTTCATCAAAACTCAAGGTAAATAGCAAGCAAATTTCAACTTATTGAAAAGTAGTGTAGTTCAAAGGTGAAGTTCAAGAAATAATATGGAGATATAAACAAAAAAATGTCATCCTCCATATGTACATCTTAAATATATTCACAATGTTAGAAAAGAATAGGTTATCGTCAAGCATATATATCTATTAAACTAATGTCAAGAAATGAAAAACCTAAGTCCTAAGGTAAAAAAACAAAAAACAAAGTTAAGAGTAGAAAATAAAAGTAGAGTGTTGATAATTAAAACTGCAAAGTTTTACATGAATTGACATCAAGTAAGGAAGTTCCACAGCATCTTTGTGCAAAAAGGTAAAGGGAGGTGAATGAAGTTACAATCATATGATGTTCCACAATATCGACTAACAGAAAAATTACCTGAACTATCTGAGGATACCACTCTCTAAGTTTCGTAAAGGCATCACCAATTTCACCACTTCGAATTAGCTGTTTAAACAAAAAATACATTCCTGTAAGTATCATTTCTATGTCAGCAAAATGACAACAACGTAGACCAAGGTAGGAGGGTTAAAAGGACGTCAGAAAGCACCACATTATTTTTTTCCTTTGGACTGTGCGTGGGGAGGAGAGTTAATTACATTGTTTTGTGCAGATCTGAAAATAATTGAACCAAAAGTCCAAAACTAGTATTTAGCAAGACGAGAACAGCATTGGATGGTAGAAAGTAACTGGCTGTTCATCAACTAACCCGTCCGGCAAAACGGAAGTTTTGGATACTAGATCTGGCCAGAGACTATATTCATGTGTTAACTTTGCGTTGTCAAAGAGAAAACACTCCAACATGAGAAGAATAACCAAAAGGTAACAGTCTTAGGAACCTTCTTTTTATCTGGTAACCCCCACCCCCCAAACCCAAGGAATCCAACAGTGTCCTTTCCCGCTATACTCCCTAGGTAATTCAAACAGCCAACTTATGGTCGGAAGTGTAGGGTTTTCGCCACTAATCTATTCCTTCACTTGTAAATAGCCATAAAAATCTAGCGTACCAAAGCTACCATTTACTGATAAGCTTGCATCTTTTTTTCTTTTCCTATTTTCTTCCACCTTATAAATTTTTTTTCTTACGAGGAAGCAGTTGAAAGAAGAGACCATCTAGAATATCATCCAAAAATTAAAGTAATGTTCCGTCAAGACATGAAGATTAAAGGATCTTAATACGAATCTTAAAGAGAGAAAGGAAGCTGCTTGTGCGAAGGGAATTATCCTTAATAATACCACTAAGAGACAAGTAACATGAAATCCCTTGAACAGTATCACACAAAGACAACCTTTAATAGAATTCCAAACTGAGAATTCACAACTGAAAAAACTAGCCACTGATATCACCTAATAAGATTATCTTCATCTTTCCTAATTCATTAGTTTACCACAGTACCGAAAGCTTATATAATACTTCTCTTATTCACTTCCTTCCAGACCCAGTAACTGTATTTCACCAGATGACTTTCTTCATCTTAACAAACTGTTCAGTTAGTTATTTCCATTTTCCATTTCCATCAAACATTGAAACTAGTTAAACACAACATAAGCAACAAGAAAAGGCAAATTTTGCATCCTTTTGAAGAATGCCCTTTTAAATCTTTCTTGGGACCAATGTAACAAAGGGAAAACGAGAGAAGAGTTAAACAATATCCAGCCCTTTGTGTTTGGTATGCATAACATAAAGGAGAAGATAATATACAACATAAAACGTCTTTCCAGCAGCCAACAGATCTTCTCTCACTCTCTCCAAACAAAGAGCAACTCTTACCTGTTTCGTTTTCTACCCATCCCAAATAGTAACTAATCCTACCCAATTTTTCTTTATCCTCTCTCTTTTCATTATCTCTTCCGTGGTTTTCTTTTACAAGGGTAAGGATCAGTAAAAGTGGAAATAAAAGAAGTAAAAGATGATCAATCAGCTAGTCTCAATCCAGTCACCGAAAAAAGGGAAAAGAAAGTGGTCCTGCAGGCACCGACAGCAATAAAAATCAAGTGACTACTGTCTCATGTGTATCTTTGCATCATACATTAACATCATCATGAAGGAAAAATAATGCTTCCACATTTCATACCTGACGAAGAACCTTTCTTTGATTTAATGAATACATATTCATGTCCTCTGTAAAGCCATTTTCTTGAATAAAGGAGATGGGTGGAAGAGTACTTTTACTTTCAATGTCAAACATTCTCAGCGTATCTTCATATCCATAATGTTGTAAATACGAGCGAACGATTCTGGAAGTTGAAAACCCGTCAAAAAGAAAAGAAGAAATGCATTTCTAACAGTAATGATTTGCAATGTGCACAAAGAGATTTACACTTGTAACCAAAGTGCTTTAATTACTCCTTTAATTCAACAGTCTAAAAACCTCCGCCGCTCCTTTTCTTCATGCTCGGAATTAAGATTCAGCAGAATATGGGGTGAAAATCACTCAAATCTAATTGATGAATAGCTGCACACTCCTGGGAATCCAAATCTCGAATATCTAAACTGCAAACCCATCCTGATATCTAGAAGATTCTCTCACGTAGCTCACGAAAGATATACTACTAGTCTACCACTATTTCTTTCATTATCTTTGATTTCGACTATCATGATAAAATATGATTTTGGTCTTTCATTTATCGAAGAATTCCACGTGCTGCCTGACTAAGCACAATTAAATCTTTAGTTCTATCATTTAAAATTTCCACAAATCTTTAGTTAAACCACGTGACTAGTCAAAAAGATCTCTTAAACCACGAATGTTTAACTTCTCTCTCTCAAAAATGCCAACCCTGCCCTAATACAATTTTGAATCTGAACTGATACATTGGTTTCTCTAAATCTTTACAAAGTGTATGAGATAATTAATTGCCTCACCACGCAACAAACAGCTGTTCCAGATAGATGCTCTAACAATAATGAACAGTGTCTTTTGAACATTTTTCTTGTCTTTTTTTGCTTTTTTTTTTGAAAAGGTAAGCAGTAACAGTTTCTTTTGAGCATTAACCTTTTATATAGTTTAGAGAAAATTACAAAATATTTATAGAAAAAAAAAATGGAACCTGCTATGAATTTTTGGGTATTTTAGTTGATGATGGAACCTACACGTCGCCATGTCTGAAACTCATTCAACCCCATATTCCTACCAAAACCTTATGGGAACCATCATTGGATATGTGACAGGGTAAAGATACAGTTGCCAAATACAGATGTTCCATTATAGATTCAATATGCATATATATACTCAGAAAAATATGTTTGTAGAGCAAATGAATCAACATTCTCCTTGTTCTTCCGTGTGTTTAAACCTCATTTTTCTACCCACCACTTCAGTTCTAAATTGAGACTATAAAAAAGATGCACTCCTTTATCTGGAAGAAAATAGATATAATAACTTCAATGTGCTTCATCACCGTCCTACTTCGTTACTCCATTCTAAAATGCCTTCCACTTTCTTAGATCAAAACTTCTTTCTCTTCACTGTTTATTACTTCCTGAATATTATACTAGGAAAAGAAAATGTAGGACTAGCTTTTTTCTTTTTAAGTTCTAAAATTAAGCCAAATATTAACTTTACTAATAGGACCACTTCTCTCTATTTAAAAACTATAATTTTAACTCCCAACCAAACAAAGGTGATAACAATAGAACAATGGGGGTACTTACCCATAACTGGCATTCTGAGGTATAGACAATTTTTCAATAGTTGAATGCTGCTTTGTCCTTTCCTGCGCTTCATATGCCTAACCAAAGAAGGCAAAAACCACAAGGGATTAATACTAATGTATGCTATCATGCTTTTTATCCACTTATTTTTCTATCAGATTGTCCATTTTTTAATTTCTATTTGGTGTAAAATGGCATGGGTAAATGATGTTGAACCCCTGCAACAGATGATAAAAACTTTTGTATAGCAAGGATTTTTTTTTTTTGGGGGGGTGGTGGTTCTTCTTTTCTCTTATATTTCTCTTTCCTTTTCTTCTTTTTTGGATGCAATCTCAGCACTTTCTTAGTGCTGTTTGTTTTGTGACATCAATAGTACTTATCATTAAAAAACAAAAGTTGCTGCAGACCATAATTTACCCCAAGGCAGAAAGGTGAGTGTACAAACATGCACTCGTCTTATCTAAGGCTGATAAAATAGTGGTAAAATCAGCATCTACTGTCTGTTTGAGATTATCTTGAAAACGGAAGCACATAGCATTACATGCATAATTAATAGGAGAGAAGACCAACCATAGCCCAACCAGGGAAGGTAAAACACACAGTTACATCTATTTTCTCCAGCTCATGGCACATGGTAAAGCAAAAGGAGAACTATTTAACTTAATAAACAAGAAGAACCTTTACCTTAATATCAAAAACAAATGGATCCTTCCCGAAGTTGATGGTAACCCTGTGATAGTTAAATTTACAAAGAACTGCAAGAAATCAGAAATGCTAAATTTGATGATGCATACTACTAAGTCAGAGTTTGGACAAACTAACCAAGGATCAATAAAGCTATTGCTGAGAGAATCAACTAGAACTAACTATAGAACTACAGATCTTTTTTTCTTTTTGACTAATCATATTTCATTATTACATGTATATCAAATGTAGTTTGGTAAAAGTATGCACTAAGCGATAAGACCGCACTCATAGAGAGTAATCTTGACGAATTTGTAAACAATCCGGAAGCACGACATTTGTAAAGATGAATTTGTAATCTATATGAGATAACAACAACAACAACAACAATAAACCCAGTTTGATCCCATAAATGGGGTCTGGGGAGGGTAGTGTGTACGCAGACCTTATCCCTACCTCATAGAGAGTAATCTTTATGAGATAAATAATAAATTAAAAACAAATACAAGGTACAGATAATAAGGCTATATCTACATACTCTTCATTTTGGCTGTGCACCGCAACTGTAGGAAATAGTGGCCCCTTTACATCCTTGAAAACTGTTCCTACAATAGTTCCATTTTTCCTGGCATTAAAAATATAAAGCACAACTTCCTGAGAATTTCGTATAGGAAAATATTTGAGTCAAAGCAGATATGCATTTGCTTTTGGAATAAAAGCGATAAGACCGCACTCATCCAGAAATTATAATGTAAACAGCAAGACTATTTCTATAGACTCAACAAAAATCATCCAGAAATCTAACATGAACATCTTTGTAGAAGAGGTAAAAAACAGATAAATTCTTACGTGAAAAATAGTTCTTGAGAAGCATAATTGATTCCACCGCCAACAGTATCACCTGTTGAGTAAGTCGGGCCAAATGCCTCTCCCTTTCCTTGTCCATGGTAAAGCAGTCCATCATCACCATGATATCCGTAACTGTTTGGATCCCAGCTGACAAACATAGAAAGATAAAAAATAGAGTGAGAATGAAAGACAATGATCGAACAACAAAATGCCACTCCTATGCAATTCTTCTCAGTCTATGTTACATAGACAAATAACCAAGGAGCCACAGATAAGACCAATAATGCTGTGTTAGGCTCCATTAGAATGTGTATAGATTCATTATACATGTCTAGTTAACTGAGTGAAAATAGTTCTAATCTTTACCACTCCATTTAATTTGGCAAAGAATTCACATAATAATGTGGAACATTCTTAATTTTTGTACAATAACTAAGAAACTTACCTTATTTCGTATGAGTCCTCTAGAAGTCTAGGTACTTTATCATCAATGTACTAAGACCGTTATCGCTTCTTTCTCGCAACTCATATGGTGTGAAAGCGAAAGAGTTAAAAGCTTGGCTATCTCACTCTTGTCAACTCTTCAACAGTAATTCTCATATCATAGCAATTCATTAAAACTCAATAATTGATCAGAATATTAGAATTATCAGCAAAGAACCAGGATTTTCTCCGACTTTATTAAAGGTAGCAAGAGTCAAAAGAAGCTGAAGTTTGGTCTATGTTCACTAGCAGTACAGTGCTTGCCTAGAGACGGAGCTGGATTTTGTGTTTAAGGGTTCTAGATTATAGAAAAGGCAGATTACTGATTTATGGATAAATTATTTACACGTATTAAGTGGATTTACTGCGTAGTAAGCACCACTGTAGCTCTGCCCCCGCTGCCTTCACTGGCATTAACCTTTCTTGGTAGCCTTTATTATGAAGCTAATTAGCCGTTGATGTACACTAATATATTTATGATCATAAAAATTCTTTTTAACTTTGGTTAAACATAAAGAGATTGCCACTAGATTGATCCTATATATTTTCAGGACAAGATTCAAGCTTTCACATTATAATTGAAATTGAAAATGAAATGTAAGAAACACCATGCAAGTAAAAAATAAAAAGATTTTATTAAAAAGTTTCAATTTCATAAAAGAGCAATTCAATACAAGAACAAGAAAATACCCAGGTTGGCGACGCAATTTAAAGCCAGGGGAAGTGAAACCAATGGAAATTTGGCCCTTAGCACCAGCATTCTTCACAGAAATCTCAAAGTAATAAACGAGGCGTTTACAAGGAGCGGGCCGATTAGCTTGAACAACTCCAACATCATGTCCATGAAGATTCACATTAGGGTAATGGACTGAAAGTTTATCAGGTCCAACAATCGAAAACCCACCGGAACTATTCAAAGTATCCAGCTCAGTAGGTAACTCTTCTTTTTCATCTTCTGATTCTTCTACTTCCATTAACTGAGTTTTTTCCGGTTCAGCGACTGATTCGGATTTAGCGGCGGCGGATTTGGATTTAAGTCGCCATTGATCCAAGAAGTAGGAACCGATTAGGTCTTGAGTTTCGGAATTGGTGTGAGAAAGAGACAGAGTTAAAGATGCATCCATGAATTTTCTGGGAAAATTCGAGAGAAAAGTGAAACCCTGAAAATGAATTAAATTGGAGAAGAAAGAAGAATTCGAGTAAACAGCAATTGGGATCGAACAAAAGGTTTTTCTTGAATTAAGAGGAAAGAGGAAAAAAGAAAGAGATTTTTAGGAAAAAAGAAAGAGATTTTTATCTTTCACCGCTGCAGAACTGACAAGTGAAAATTGATGGTTCGAATGAAACTGAATCAAATCGATAATTAATACTACTGTATAATCTAAACATTTTTTTTATATACATAATTTATTTACTTTTCACTTCCTCCTTGCGCATTGTATGATGTACTATTGATTACTATACCTAGCATCGGATCCTATCATGCTATGGGTAATGATGCTCTCTTTCTTATCTAGTTCTCTATTATTATTATTATTATTATTATTTTGGTTTACCTCCCATGGTTGGATATTTATATTAGGGCCCGACCAAATTTGAATTCGCGTCGAAACATTTTACATTGGGATAAAACGCTCTTTAACAAAGGTAATTTCATACTAAAACTCGAATTCAAGAAGCGTGATTAAGATTGAAGGAGTACTTACCAATTATCACTCAACCACAACCCTATTGGTTCTAGTTTTCTATTTTATAGTGCAAGTCTCTCACATAAGAAAGTTCTCGATAGTCAAAGGTCCGTTCATTTGGTTAATTCTCACCAAACATATATTGACATGTTAACTCTAGTGAATTAAATGTATACTTTAGTTGTAAACTAATTCTGGAAAAAAATAGAATAACATATAAACAGAAAATGTAAAAAAATAAAAGTAAATCCGAGCCCACTGAATTCGCAGTATTTTCTTAAGGAATTTAATCCCCTCCTAGTATCCAAGGTCATGGATTATTTCCTCCTATGATAGAACAAATAACACACTGGTATAGCGGTACTTCAAACCCTAGTGTTTCAGCGAACACAAAGTTCGGTAGCAAATTACATTTACTGTTGCTTTCTTTGAAGTTAAAACAATGCAGAAAAAGAAGGAGAAACTCAGAAATTCGTATAGAAAATCTGAGAGAATGAACTTGTATTTATAGCCAATGTTGGGCTGAAATTTGAAGAGGTGCAACTCTTCAGAATGAATGTTTATGCAAAACGGCCACAGCATAAATGTCATAACATAAATGGCTATTTACTCAACAATAAAGAGGAAAAATAAGAGGAAAAATTGAAGAGGATAGTTAATTTTCTGTTACCAAAACAGAAAACGGAAAAATGGAAACGGTTGGATTTTAATATTAATATTCTTAGATTTAATATTAATATTTTTTATTAAAATGGATATTTAATAATATTTCAATTAATATTTACTATTAACAATCAAATTTGGTCCAAAAAATTAATCAATCATTCATTTGACCAAATCCGAAGCCGAAGCCGAAGCCGAGCCGAGCGAGCGAGCAACGATGACGGCGCAAGGCTTGCCTTCTTCTCGACTCTTTAAGAGTTAGAAGAAGAGCAATTGCTTATATACCCATTAAAAACCTCTTCCTCTTCCAATATGGGACAATGTTCCTTCGTCAAGGAGGGAATCTCAAATGAAACTCAAATATTTCATTTTCCCTCCATTTCTCATTTACCCTCTTTTAAGCATTATTAATGCTTAAAACCCAACAATCCCCCATATGAATGGGGAATGGCTATATCACGGAAATATGCATGAAAAACTGTGTGATTCGCAAGCAAGGATTAATTGAATCTGGATAAGTAGGTTTCCTTTTGAACTTTCCGTAGTGAACTTATGTCGGATATACTCGGTCAATCGGTAGATTTGGCATCTTTGAACTGTCGAACTTTGGTGTATACCTAGACAACCATAAGTCACACAACCAACCCTTAACCGTCTTTGGTTCTCATTGTTGTGTTCGTTTCAGCCATGAACACCGTCTGGTTTCATAAGCGCATAGAGAACTGGCCTTGCAAAATTCTCCTTGAAGCGGCTAACACTTCACACTTACATAGGTGATTCCTAAACGTGTCATCTCGTAGATACCCTATTTAATATACCCCGTATCAAATTTAGAAATCATTAAAAGGCCTTAATATTTTATCCTTGGTACCGAACATTGTCTCATCACGAGAATGGACCAAAAGTTTAGTTAACAATGTTGGACCCTCATTAATGACTTTGTTTGATCTCCTTGAATCTAGATCTTGGGATTTCAAGTCTTCTAGGTAGAGTTACCGCCACTATGACTTGTTCTCGGCCACAGTCTCATTCCCCTTGATGATTTCTCAACTACCTCTCTAGTTAGGCATTTTGTAAGTGGATCCGACGTATTATCACTTGACTTTACATAGTCAATCACAATAATTCCTCCAGAGAGTAATTGTCTAAGGGTTTTATATCTTCGTCGTATATAACGAGATTTACCGCTATACATAACCCTCCCAACCTTCCAATTGCCGTTTGACTATCGCAATGTATGCATATTGGTGTTAACGGTTTGGGCCAAATGGAATGTCTTCCAAGAAATTTCGGATCCATTCATATTCTTCACCGACTTTATCTAAGGCTATGAACTCATCCTCCATTGTAGAGCGGGCAATACAAGTTTGTTTGGACAACTTCCAAGATACCGCTCCTCCACCAATAATGAATACATATTCACTTGTGGACTTGGAATCAATTGATCCGGTGATCCAATTTGCATCACAGTATCCCTCAATGACCACAGGATATTTACTGTAGTGCAAAGTAAAGTCCTGGGTATGTTCTAAATATCCCAAAACTCGTTTCATTGCCATCCAATGAGATTGACTTGGATTGTTCGTGTATCGACTCAATTTACTTATAGCACAAGCTATATCTGATCGTGTACAATTCATGATATACATTAAGCATCCCAACACACGAGCATAATCCAACTGTGACATGCTTTGGTCTTTGTTCTTTGCTAACGCAAGATTCATGTCAATTGGAGTCTTTGCAACTTTAAAGCCAGCTGCTTGAATTTTTCAAGTAATGTCTTAATATAATGAGATTGTGACAATGCCAGACCTTGAGAAGTTTTATGGATCTTAATTCCTAGAATTAAATCAGCAACTCCCAAGTCTTTCATATCAAATTTGCCAGTTAGCATACGTTTAGTCAAATTTATGTTGGCAATGTCATTACTCATTATCAGCATATCATCCACATATAATCAAACAGTGACTATGTGATTTGGAACATTTTTAATATACACACATTTATCACATTCATTTATCTTAAAACCATTTGATAATATTGTTTGGTTAAATTTCGTATGCCATTGTTTGGGTGCTTGTTTTAGTCCGTAAAGGAACTTAACAAGTCTGCAGACTTTCTTTTCTTTACCTGGAACCACAAACCCTTCAGGTTGTTCCATGTAAATTTCTTCTTTCAAATCTCCATTCAAGAAGGTCGTCTTAACGTCTATTTGATGGATTTCAAGACCATACATCGCAGCTAATGCTACTAACATCCGTATGGACGTAATTCTTGTAACTGAAAAGTATGTACCAAAGTAGTCAAGACCTTCTCGTTGTCTATACCCTTTGACTACCAGTCTTGCCTTAAATTCAATAGTGTCATCATCTTTCATTTTTCTCTTAAAAATCCATTTAGAACTCAAAGGTTTATTTCCAGGAGGAAGATCAACCAATTCACATGTATGGTTTTTCAATATGGATTCTATTTCACTATTGACTGCCTCTTTCCAAAATAATGATTCCGAAGAAGACATAACTTCTTTAAATGTTCGAGGCTCATTTTCCAACAAGAAATTCATAAAATATGGTCCAAATGAAGTAGACATTCTTTGACGTTGACTACGTCTTGGATCCTCCTGATTAAATGTACTTTCTTTTGTTTATTCCTGAAGTCGTTAGATCCTTCATCAATCGACTCACATTCTTTTTTATATGGATATATATTTTTAAGAACTCTGCATTATCTAATTCTATAACCGTATTATTATGAATGTCAGAATTTTCTGATTTATGAACCAGAAATCGATATTCTTTATTATTGGTCACATATCCTATGAAAACACAATCAACAATTTTCGGTCCTATTTTTACCCTTTAGGGTTTAGGAACTTGCACTTTTGCCAAACACCCCCACACTTTAAAATAATTCAAGTTGGGCTTCCTTCCTTTCCATTTTTCATATATAATGGATTGTGTTTTGCTATGGGGTACTCGAATTAGTATTCGGTTAGCCATAAGAACGACTTTCCTCTACAAGTTCTGTGACAAACCAGAACTTATCAATAATGCGTTCATCATCTCCTTTAATGAATGATTCTTTCTTTCTGCAATCCCATTGTATTAGGGCATGTAAGGGGCCGTTGTTTGATAAATAATTCCATATTCTAAACATATTTGTTCAAAAGGAGATTCATATTCACCACCCCTATCACTTCTTATCATTTTGATTTTCTTGTTAAGTTGCATTTCAACTTCATTTTTGTATTGCTTGAATGCGTCTATTGCTTCATCTTTACTATTAAATAAGTAAACATAGAAATATCGAGTACCGTCGTCAATAAAAGTTATAAAATACTTCTTTCCACGGCGAGATGGTATTGACTTAATGTCGCAAATATCTGTGTGAATTAAGTCTAAAGGATTTGAATTCCTTTAAACTGACTTATAAGGATGTTTAACATACTTAGATTCTACACATATTTGACATTTTGATTTGTCGCATTCAAATTTAGGCAATACTTCCAAGTTAATCATTTTTCGCAAGGTTTTATAATTGACATGACCCAAACGTATATGCCATAATTCGTTTGACTCAAGTAAGTAAGATGAAGCTGAAATTTTATTATTATTCTCAACAACCATTACATTCAGCTTAAAAAGGCCCTCAATGAGGTAACCTTTTCCTACAAACATTTCGTTCTTACTTATTATAACCTTATCGGATACAAAAACACATTTAAAACCATTTTTAACAAGTAGTCCAGCAGAGACTAAATTCTTCCTAATCTCGAGAACATGAAGGATGTTGTTCAAAGTCACCACCTTGCCAGAAGTCATCTTCAGAAAGATCTTCCCACATCTTTCAATCTTGGCGGTTGCAGAATTTTCCATAGAAAGAGTCTCTTCGGGTCCAACAGGAGCATATGTTGCAAAGGCTTCCCTAACAGCACAAACATGGCGAATGGCTCCAAAATCAATCCATCACTCCTTAGGATTTTCCACCAAGTTGCGTTCAGAAAGCATAACACACAAGTCATCAGCATCTTCATGCTTTTCAACCATGTTTGCTTGACCATTCTTCTTGTCTTTCTTCGGAGCACAACACTCCGTAGATTTGTGCCCAGCTTTCCTACAGTTGTAATAATTTCCGTTGAATCGCTTCTTGCTTGGGTTGCTTTTCGGTGCAGAAGCCTACTTCCTCTTTCTTTTATTTTGAGAAGTATCCTCAATAATATTTGCTCCCATTAATGTTGAGTTTCCACGGCATTTCTTTTCAGCAGCTTTGTTGTCCTCTTCGATTCTCAACCGAACAATGAGATCTTCAAGGAACATCTCCTAGTGTTTGTGTTTCAAGTAGTTTTTGAAGTCCTTCCACAAAGGAGGCAACTTCTCAATCATCGCTGTTGTGAGCACGTGATTTTTGCCCTATGAAAATTACTCCCAGACATTCAAAATAAAATAATTTTCCTTTGTGTGCAATTTTGAGAATTTTCGTGGCATTTTTGGTTAATTATTTGTATTTGTCTATGCGTGTTTATTTTGTTTTAATTAATGAAAAATACAAAATTACACGTTTCATGTGAATTTAGGATCTAATTTTTATAGATAGGATTAATTAAGTAACTCGTTTTACGAAAATGAAAAAATCACAAAAAAATAATGTACTTTGCATTTTTTAGCATTTGATGTCGAATTGTATGATTTTATTGTTAAATGGTATTTAATTATATGTGATAAATGTTATTAGAAGATAATTAGTATTTTTAATTTGGGTTTGTAATTTAATCTAAAATTTTAGTTAGGAAATAAGAAAAAAACAAATAAGAAATTCGGACCAGGCCCATGCCAAAATGACCAAACCCAGCCCAAAACAACTCCATACCCGGCCCAAGTCGTCCAAATCTCACAGACATGCAAAACGACGTAGTATTATGATGGAACTACGTCGTTTCAACGTCAATCAATCCCAGTCGTCCATCTAGCCCTCATCCAACGGACACAACTCATTACCCATATCCAAAAGCCAAACCCGACCTGTTTACCAGTGATTGATCCGGTCTCAAAAGTGTCTAAACGACACCGTTTCGTTAAGTGAGTTGATCCGAGCCGTTGATCTTAATTGATCCAACGGCTAGGATTCAACCTTTTGCCCAGTATATAAATGATCTAAACGAACCCCACCCCCTTAGAGCCCCCACCCCACTCTCGTCTCTAGCAACTCAGAGACAGCCCTGTCTCTCACCACCTTGCACCGCCGCCCTCCGCCCACCGGAAATCGCATCATGGCGGTTCCGGTGGCCCAAATCGTCTCAAAGTTACACCTTAGCCTCTCTTCCACCTCCTCATTCCAATTCCACACTCCATTAATCTCGAATCATCCTATAACCTCTCGAATCTTCGATCGAAGATCCCCTTCCCAAACTCTAGCATGTCCGCTTAACCCCAAAATCACACCCAATAATCCCCTTGATCTCCTCGCCGCTAATCCCTAACCAAATTGGCTCGAATCCGAGTAAAACTCGTCGAATGGCGGATCTAGGGTTCAACGGTTCGAGACTGTTTCAAAGCTGTCAGGGTTGAATGGGTTCTAGTTAGTATTATAAGCCTATTTCTGATGAAATAGACGTATAATGCTAAATGGGACTCAAGTTTAAAAGGGCATGTTGGTGGGATCCGAGAAAAGAACAGTAAGTTCTTCTTAGCTTCTTCTTTTCCTTTTTCTATATGTTTATTTGTATGTGTTAAGTTGTAATTAGTCGCTTCTTTAGGTTTTCAGTTTAAGTTAATTCTTAATCTAGTAAATATTCCGCCTCTTTTTCTGATTCTGGTCAGATTAAATACTCCAATGTTCGCTTGAGTAATTCAATCGATTATTCGTTTGCCTAAATTAGGTTCGTTGTAATTCGTCTTTGTCCGTTATTTTCTCCCTTCTCCATCAGACCATTTACTTAGTCCAGTTTTCTTCTGTCAATTAATAACATATGTTATAAATAGTTTCGTCGATTAATTCATTCTTGTTTGTAGACCAGTAGTCTTAATGGTTTGATGTTGAGTGTTGTATGTACTGATCCTTAGACACTTAGCTTCAGGGCTCATCGTTAGTATGCTTTCTGCTCCTACATCTTTGTTTTAATGCTATTCATTTAATTTGAGTTTCGAGCTTAAACTGTGGTCTGAGTTTGATGAATTGAATCCTAAGGTTGTCATGTTCAGGGTCTGATATGAATCTATCATTGGTTTAAATTCAGTTTTGGTGTGATAGTGTTGATTAGGAGTTAGTTTCATGTGGTTAATTAGTTAATTGTTAGGTGGATTGGTTATAGATGATGGGTAGTAATCACAGGGGTTTCAGGGGATAATTTGGGACTTAAAAGTTTAAAAATGGTTAGTTTAGGGGTTAAAGCAATCAAAACGACCGACCGGGTCGTTGCATTCTCTCCCTCTTAAACAAACGTTCAATTCAATGATTATGGGTAGTACATACTTTAATTACATTCCCATAATCATTGAATTAAATAAAGAAAAGACAAGAGTTAGTGGGGAACAAGTGAATCAAAAATAGAGAAAAACATATAGGGGTGGGGTTCTAGAGAATATCATGGGCAAAATATGCTTAATTAATGGGTCGGAGTGCTCCTAAGAGCTGTAAAAAGGGCTGTAGTTTGCATATAAATAGGGAGATTTTTGGACAGAGTTAGGGGTCTTTTTTTCGAGAATCTTTGAGAGAGTCTTCCTTTTTGAATCAGTTTTAGAGAGATATAGAACTTTTAAGGCATTCAATTTTGGAGAGTATTGTAAGAGCATTGTTAATTGAATCTTTGAGGCTGAAAACAGGCTGAGAATATAGGCATACACACTTGGGTTCTACTGTTCCATTCAGGCCAGGTCTTAGATAATATTCTTAAAAGTTATAGCATTCAACCCTGAAAGGAGCTACTGTTCCGTAAAAAAAGGAAAAAAAAATGTTGTTACATTGGTTTAGAGTTTCATGCTGGGTAATTTTGGTCAAAGTTGAGTAGATTTTCGATTGAGTTTTGTTGCTGTCGAGATTTCAAAGGTTTCAAGACAGCTTGAGATGAGTTTGGGTGTAGTGTTGCAGTAGTGTGTTTTTCTGATTTCATTTCTGAGGTCGTTTGAGCTGTTTAAGTTTGAGTGTCCCAGTTTTGACTGGTTTCAAATTCACCTGGGTTTGTTGCATATGTTACTGGGCTGTTTGCGGATTGTTGTTTGTTGTTGCTGTGTTATCTGCTGCTGCTGACTATTCCTTCTCCTCTTCTTGTATTGCCATTTCCAGGTATACAGCTTGATCCTGGTTAATTGTGAACTGAAATGTGAAGAATGGCATAGAAACTGAAGCATGAGATTATGTGATTTAGTCATTTGATTTATGTATCAGAATGTTTGATTTCTTAATGTATTAAGACCTTTGCTTGAAGTTGTACTAGTAGGACTGAAATTAGTTATGTAACAATAAACTGAAAAACTGTTGGTATTAGCATGGACTGTTAATTGTTTTGCCCCGAAATGTATGTAAGTTTTCTGCTTAATCTGAGTGTTAGTTGTAATTAGGTTTAATATAAGTTGGGATAATAAGTTAGGTTACCTTCAGCCAGTTTCCTATCATGTGCTTCCTTCGTAAATATGTTTGAAAAGCCAAACCAACAATAAGATAAACTTTCAGTAGTTATCTTTCCTTTCATTTGTAATTAAAAGGAATTTGGGGTATCTCATTTCACATCTGCTCTAATAATTGGAAGCCAAAAAAAAGCATAACTTACAAAGCAAAATGAGTCCATTGCTTAATTATGTCTGATTAAATGACGAACACATCGGTGAGCCGTTTCGTGGCTTGCCCGGCTACAAGGATTCGACTCCTTAACCTCGCCTGGGCGGTTCCGCCCCATCCAACTTGGGTCCCGTCTCAGGCCCAATACCATGCCCATTAATGTGACTAAGTTCAGGCATCTTCTTAAACTGGACCTTAAGCTTTTGAGCACTTTAATTAATTTTTTTTTGAGAGACAAAAAAAATAGAAAATCATAGTCACTTTAGGATCGACCTTTGAATAAAAATGAGACGAGCCTCGCCAAATAAAAATGCAACTCTGTGGGGCCCTCAATAAATGGTTATAATAAAACATTTAGAATTCGGGACGGACCGTTTAGTGAATTTTACGGCCTTCCCCAAAATAATAATGCGTTAGTCTCTTTAGGCGCGTATTTTAATAACATTACCTCCCTAAACTCGGGTGCACATTTATGTGACCCAAATCCAAATCTCAATGGAGTCGAGATGTGTCAACAACCACGGGTACATTGATGTGACGTGGTTCGAGATGCGTTTTTACGACGTTGCAATTCTCTTTTAAAATAATAATAATAATAATAATAAAGCGGTAAAAAGTTAAAATTTGTACACAGGCTCAACATGTATTAAAATCAGATAAATAAGCCGAATATGACAGTTGAGCGACCGTGCTAGAACCACGGAACTCGGGAATGCCTAACACCTTCTCCCGGGTTAACAGAATTCCTTACTCGGAATTCTGGTTCGCGGACTGTAATACAGAGTCAATCTTTTCCTCGATTCGGGGTTCAACCGGTGGCTTGGGACACCATAAATCTCCCAAGTGGCAACTCTGATCTTAAAATAAACAAATCCCGTTTCGATTGTCCTTTAATTGGAAAAACTCCCTTATGTTTATACCCTTTACGGGGTGTAGGTAAAAAGGAGGTGTGACAGCTGCTATTTGGAATGCTTCATTGATGACAAGATCTTTAATGAAAATTCTGTTAGTAAAAATACTAAGATTACTACTTTCAACATCAGTATTAATTTGATTTATACTTTTAGCAAGGATATCATGAATAATCACTTGCAATTCCTGGACTTGGGTAATAACAGACTTGCTATCTACCATTTTGTAGTCCAAAAACTTGGCAGCAACGAATTTCTCAACCTGACATCTTCAGTTTTGTATTTCTTTTCAAGCGCTGTCCATAATTCTTTTGACGTCTCCACGACACTGTAGACATTATACAAATCGTCCTCTAGTCCGCTAAGAAAATAATTCTTGCATAGAAAATCAGAATGCCTCCACGCCTCAATCACGAGAAAGCGTTCATACTCTGGAGTTTCATCGGGCAGAACAGGAACATCTTCCTTGATGAACTTCTGCAGACTTAAAATAGTCAAGTAGAAAAACATCTTTTGCTGCTACCGCTTGAAATCTAACTCAAATTTTTTTTCGGGTTTCTCCGTTGGTGCCAACATCGGTGTTAGGCTTGTTGACGCATTGGCAGTCACCATTGAAACATCCTTGTTCCCGTTATCATTAGTCATTTCTGTAAAAGAATGACACAAAGAAACGTTAAAATCACATAGATTTTAATCTCTAACGGAGTAAAAAACCCACAAAGGTTTTAAACTCCAAAATAGTGAATATAACACAAATATAGAATACAAATTAAATTCCTTAAGCTTGTTAGTAAATGTATTTGTAAACTAATTCTGGAAAAAAATAGAACAACATATAAACAGAAAATGTAAAGAAACAAAAGTTAATCTGAGCCCACTGAATTCACAATGTTTCCTTAAGGAATTTAATCCACTCCTAGTACCCAAGGTTATGGATTATTTCCTCCCAAGATAGAACGAATTACATACTGGTGTAGTGGTACTTCAAACCCCAGTGTTTCAACGAACACAAAGTTCGGTAGCAAATCACACTTACTGTTGCTTTCTTTGAAGTTAAAACAATGCAGAAGAAGGAGGAGAAACTCAGAAATTCGTATAGAAAATATGAGAGAATGGACTTGTAATTATAGCCAATGTTGGGCTGAAATCTGAAGAGGTGCAACTCTTCAGAATGACTGTTTATGCAAAACGGCCACAACATAAATGTCATAACATAAATGGCTATTTACTCAACAATAAAGAGGGAAAATAAAGAGGAAAAATTGAAGAGGGTAGTTAATTTCTGTTACCAGAATAGAAAACGGAAAAATGGAAACAGTTGGATTTTAATATTAATATTCTTGGATTTAATATTAATATTTTGTTATTAAAACGGATATTTAATAACATTTCTGTTAATATTTACTATTAACAAATAAATTTGCTCCAAAAAAGTAATCAACCAATCGATCATTTGACCTAATCCAAATTCGAATCTATTAAAAGGGATATTTAATATTTACTATTAACAAACAAATTTGGTCCAAAAAATTAATCAATCAATCGATCATTTGACCAAATCCAAATCCGAATTCGAATTCGAATCCGAAGTCGAAGCCGAAGCCGAGCTGAGCGGCGACGATGACGTGAGGCTTGTCTTCTTCTCGACTTTTTAAGAGTTAGAAGAATAACAATTGCTTATATACCCATTAAAACCTCTTTCTCTTCCAATATGAGACAATATTCCTTCATCAATGAGGGAATCTCAAATGAAACTCAAATATTTCACTTTCCCTCTATTTCTCATTCACACTCTTTTAAGCATTATTAATGCTTAAAACCCAACATACTCTATATGATCGGAGAAATAAATAGAAACCAATCTATTTATCTATACTATATTAAAAGCACGAAGGCTCTTAATGAAATATCGTTCACCTTTTATACCCCTTTAAAAATAGAGTCTAGTGCGGATCTATGTATAAGGGACAGGGTGGTACGCCACCCGCAAGCTTTGGCCGAGACTATGCAATAGTATATATACATGTATGTGTATATAGAAGGAATGTATACAAATATTTTAAGTGGCACCCTCCATAATAAAAAGCTCAAGGTACCACTAGCAAGCACTACCATTTTCACCCAAATGGTGGGGGTTCGAACTTGGCCTCATTCTTTTAAAAGCTTTTGTTTGGTGCATTTAAGACAATTACAGGAGGATCATTTGTTTCTTCTTCTCTTTGTTTAATTGCTCTTTTTTGTTTACTAATAGGTCCTATTGACTTTTTCTTTGATCTTATTAGTTAATTTTGAAATTTCTTTTCTCCTTTTTTTTCTTTAAACATTTAACAAACATAAATATAAAAAAAACTTTCACAAATTTATTCAAAGAAATCCCTATTGTTGCATTTTCCTAACTCTTTCGTGATTTATCAATAAATAAAGAAAAATTAATTGTTTTCTCCGAGACCACAATTTTGGAAATCTATTTGCAGAAGCCATAAAAAAACTTGAATAAGTTATTGTTTTAATCAATGATAAAAAATTATTTTGTTTTCAGATTGCTCTAAAGTATGACAATTGTATATAATATCGAATGAGTTAATTTTCATAAAAAATATAAATTAAAAAATGTCCATAACCTTACTTAATATTTAGAGTACTTATTAGTATAAGTTTTTTCCTTAAGTATCTAAATATAAAATGATACGAGTCTTTTTCTGGTACAAAATGCATAATCCATTTGAATTTTTATGCTTTTTTTCCAAGTTGTCATATTTCTTACGTAATCATTTTTCTCGATCGATTTGTTTATATTAACTCCAAAGACGAATAACCCGAACCGAAACCCAAATAGACCAAACCGATTAAATTTATAACCTATTTAGACAATGTAAATTGTAATATACTACATTCAAAAAATTTGGCACCCGGAGTCTCTAAATCCTGGATCCGCCTCTGCGCACTAGACAAAATAGTCATTGAATTAATTTTCTAATATGTAGATTAATTATTTAATTAGTTTCCTATATTTATGAATAGTCATTTAATTATTTTCCTTATATTTAGGACTTTTGATTTTTCAATATTATCATTTAATATTTTCCTAAAATATAGTACTTTGAAATCAACTAAAATTTTAGTACTTATTAATTTTTTTTCTTTGAACTAGAATTATTTCCTTTAAATAATATTTGAACCCCTTTCCTTCTATGAATGAACGTAGAACATCATTATCGCTTTAAATTTGTTTTAAGAAGTCAATTATTATTTAAATTAAGGGTTTACTAAATAACAATGATTTTTTTGCTAAGACACTTTATAATGTATATATTTGAAGAGAACTTAATGTAAATATAAATATAATAAAGGAACTTAAAAATGTGAATGATAGTTATAGATACTTTCAAATGCATTATGACATTTGTAATTCCCTCCATAGTTATTAGACCATCAAGCAAGGTCAATAAACAAATTTATAAAGTATAGAAAAATAAACTTTTTCATTACTTGTAATTTAGATAAAACTGTAATTTAGTTATTTTTTAATAGTTAGGACTTTAAAATCAACTGAAATTTTAATTATTAAATATTGCCTTATTTAATCATATAAGAAGTCCTAATATTAAGGACTTTAAAGTATATATATTATTTGAGAGAAATAGGAGTATTAGGTTTCTTTTCCTCGTATACCCTAACAGCAATTTCCCTTGAAAATATGTTTCACATGCATTCTCTTATCAGGCAACTTATAAGTTTTAACGAGATGTCTCTATTTTTTGTTACTATTAAAAGTAAGAGAATTTTCTTTGATATTTGTTCAACAACTCAAACAAATTATTTAATAATATTTAAGTAATTTTTAAAAATTATATATTCATTGATATAGGTACACGCGCAAAGTGCATACCCTAATACTAATTAAAGTAAATATATAGATGACCGGCCTAGATGGTATACTTTTTAATGTAATCATGAGCAACTCTGTATCTAGTCGTTCAATAAAATAAAACGAAAATTACACATATTTCCCCTAAGATTTCACCTGGTAACACATATTCCTCTCGAATTGGAATTGTCAAGTCATCCATACTTATTTAGTCAAAAGAAAATTCATTTTGATCGAACCGTCTAGTTTGCTTTGTTTATTGGTTTATTGTAGGGCATATCTCATTGCAAGATTCATCGACTGGAATCCAATTTTATTTTTATTTTATTTATTTCTATTTTATTTAGTTAGTAGAACCTTCTAACTATATATTACTCTTATACAAATCTCTTGTTTTCATCAAGGATTTTCTCTAAAGACGGGGATTCTAAATTAATTACTTATCTTATTTCTTCTTTAATTAGAAATTCTTTAAAGATTTCTATTTTTTTCTATAAATAGAATGAGGAGTTCTTTTTGTCTTTTCAAATAAGGAAAATAAGGTATTTAGTTCCCGTATTAGTGCTTTATTTCATTTTTAATATGGGAGTCCCAAATTGGTATTACAAATATGTTGATGTAGTATTTATATAGCCTGGGCTCTCCCACCTTAATAGCTAGCTTTTGGGGTGTAATTCTTCCTGAGTTGTATCAATGGTATAAGAGCCACCCATCGCCCTCCGTACCTACCGTGCCATGGATATTGTATGGTGACGTTGGTATTGCAGTGTTCGCCCGGTGCTAGAAAAGTCTAGCGCACAGCCGTCAGGATGACGGATCCGGATGAGTCCCACATCAGTATTGCAATGTGCTGATGTGAGATTTATATAACACTGGGCTCTCCCGCCTTAATAATTAGCTTTTGAGAAGTGGTTCTCCTTGGGTTGTATCAATAATATTAGATCCACCCACTACCTTCCGTACCTACCGCGCCATGGATATTGGATGGTGACGTCGGTATTGCAGAGAAAAGTCTAGTGCACAGTCATCGGGACGACGGATGCGGAGTGTGGTAGTTTGTTATGGTCCATTGCAAGGTATGGACTTGAGTCCCATATCAATATTGCAATGTGATGATGTGGGATTTATATAGCCTTGGGCTCTCCCTTGGGGTGTGGTTCTCCTTGTACCAAGGTCAAGGATTCCATGAGATGTTAGTGATGTGATTGAAGAATTTGCTGAGTAATATATGAATGTAGTGTAATAGAGGAAGCAGGGACTAAATAAGTGCAATGCTGAACTCCCAGGATCCAATCTCCCGTTGGTTTAAATTGGCTCTTGCGGCTCACTGACAGTACAAGCACCATATCTGTCGAGCAATACGAAATGCATAGCGGCGAAACTCCACAAGTTCGAATGCCTTTTACAGAAATGAAATTGAGGAGATAAAAGGAATGGGAAAACTATCTTCTTTTTTCATGTAAAAGGGCACCAAAATATAAATAAAAGTTCAAGTTATGTTACCTCCTAATCTATAATGAATGTGGATTGACATTCATTGGAACAAGTTGGATTTTTGATGTTGGATTGTTGATGTCATTTGAACATAGCATTCCTTTAAGCGTTTCCCAGTTGCTTGACCTGCTTTCAAAATGGACATAGAAAGAAAACAAAACCCAAAGAGACACCTCAAAATCAGTATTAGCCAACCAGTTCAAGAGATGCAAAAGATTATTAGATGAATTCAACCAGTTCATCATCTTTTTACAATGGTAATGTTGGAAACAAGAACATGACTCTTTGCCAACTTAGCCCTCATATAACTGTTACGACCCGAAATCCGGACCGGTCGTGATGGCGCCTCTCGTGAAGACAAGGCCAGCCGACACTTCCCATTTCCAATTATTAACAGTTAAACTATAAGAAATAAATCTAAATCATGATAAGATAATCCAAAGTTAACAAATAAAGGTATAATTTGCGGAATACAACCCAATATAGTCCGATACCGGGGTGTCACTAGTCATGTGCATCTAAACAATCTGAAATACTCCAAGTCAAACTACAGAGTTTAATACAGAAACTAAGAACATGAAGAAATAAGATAGGGAAGAGCTCCGGGCTGTGAACTAAAGGCATAGTTTGCGGAATACAACCTAATACAGTCCGATACCGGGGTGTCACTAGTCATGAACATCTAAACAATCCGAAATACTCCAAGTCAAACTACAGAGTTTAAAACAGAAACTAAGAACATGAAGAAATAAGATAGGGAAGAGCTCCGGGCTGTGAACGCCAACAACTACCTAAAGACTCCTCGGATCCGTCTGAGCTGGAAATGATCAGTACTCGGGAGTGAGACCAGATACGCCTAAATCTGCACACAGGGTGCACGGAGTAAAGTGAGTACTCCAACTCAATGAGTAATAATCATAAATAAAGACTGAAAGTAGGAAATCACGTAAGGCACAAAGCATGCTATAATGAAGCAGTAAAACCATTAAAAACAGTAAACCGGTGAAAGATAGGAAAAAATCCTTTAACTCAGATTTAACTTCATGAAAAGCCTTTTTCAACAATGAAGCAGGTAATTGACAAGCAATTAAGAAAAGATAAACACATAAAGGTTCGCCCCTCGGGCACAGTATCAACAAATTCGCCCCTCGGGCAATATCTCAGAACAATACCAGTCCCTCGGGCTAAATCTCACATCACAACGGGTACCCGTGCTCACTGGGGGTGTACAGACTCCTAGAACCCCCTTACGGCCCAAGCGCAATATCAAGCCATCTCGTGGCGTACATCACTAGGATCTCGGCCTCATATCAATCAAGTCACCTCGTGGCGTACATATTTCAGGCCCTCGGCTTCATAATCAATATCAAATGTTTCCTCACAACATAGGCCATCGGCCTTACTCAGTCAAAATCCTCACAAGCCACTCGGGCAATAGTAAAACATGATTCTCGGCCCAAAATATCATTTAAAAGATTATTTAAGTGTTAAAATAGAGTAAACATGGTTGAGTACGAAAACAATGAAATATATCAGGACTGAGTTCAAGTATAAAGTCAAAACAATAAGGAAATATCAATAAAAGTCCCCGAAGGGTTCAAATAGTTGGCACGAAGCCCAAATATGGCATTCAACCCAAATAATGATGATAGCAAATAGATTTCAGTCAAATATGCGGTAAAATAATCATTCGGGACGGACTAAGTCACAATAACTAACAGTGCACAACCCCACGCCCGTTATCAAGCGTGTGCGTCACCTCAATATAGCACAACGATGCGCAAATCCGGGGTTTCAAACCCTCAGAACATTATTTACAATCATTACTCACCTCAAACCGGTCAAATCTCTAGCTCGCGACGCCTTTACCCCTCGAATCGGCCTCCACTCGCATCGAATCTATCCAAAATCAGAATCACGACATCAAAATATGCTAAGGGAACGAAGCCCAAGCAAAAATAATCAATATACGACACAAATCCCGAAATCACCAAAACCTGACCCCCGTGCCCACGTCTCGGAATTCGATAATCTTTACATCAATAGATTCCTTATCTCCCCACGAGTTCATACGTATCAAAAATTCTAAAATCCGACCTCAAATGGTCTTTTAAATCCTCAATCAAAGGTCTAAGTTTTCAAGCCCTAGTTCTTCAATTTTTGGCTTAATTTCCATGATTATTTAGGTGAAATTCACATTAGAATCGAGTTTTAAGTCCAAGAATCTTACCTTCAAGTGATTCCCCTTGAATCTCACTTCAATCCCCTTCAAAAGGCTCCAAAAACGACCAACAATGGAAGAAATAAACCCCAAAATCGCGGATAAGACGAGTATTTAAACATTCTGCCCAGGCCTTAATTCCTTTTTCGCGAACGCGGTCAACGCCTCGCGTTCACGAAGCACAAAATGACTTTGACCAAAAAATCCTCTTATGCGAACGCGGCATGCCCATCGCGAACGTGATGGTTCCTCTAACTTACTCTACGCGAACACGCTCCCTTTCTCGTGAACGCGATGCATAAATATCCAGCACTTCGCGAACGCGTAGCCTTCCCCGCGAACGCGAAGGCTAAAATCATCTGCTTTCTCAACTAACCCTTCGCGAACGCAAAGATCTACTTGCGAACGGGAAGGTCAAATTCTCTATAACACTTCAGCAATTTTTCTGCAATTCCAAACAACATGAAATGGTCCGATTGACCACCCGAAACTCACCCGAGGCCCTCGGGACCTCAACCAAACATGCCAATATATCCCATAACCTCATTCAAACTTGTTCCAACCTTCGGAACGCTCAAAACAACATCGAAACACCAAATTCGTATCGGATTCAAGCCTAAGAATTCCAAAATCTTCTAAATTACGCTTTTGATAAAAAACCCAACCAAACCATCTCTGAATGACCTGAAATTTTGCACACACATCCCAAATGACACAAAGGAGCTACTACAACTCTTGGAATTCCATTCTGACCTTATATCAAAATCTCGCCTACCAACCGAAAATTGCCAAAATATCAACTTCGCTAATTCAAGCCTAAATCTACTCCGAACCTCCAAAACTCATTCCGGTCACGCTCCTAAGTCCCAAATCACCTCTCGAAGTTATCCGAACCATCGGAACTCACATCTGAGCCCTATAACACATAAGTCAATATTCGGTTGACTTTTCCCACTTAAGTTTCCTCAAAAGAGACTAAGTGTCTCAAACCTTACCAAAATCATCCCGGATTCGATCCGACCAACCTGATACCACATAACACAGATAAACAAAGCATAAAAAAGCAGAAATGGGGGAAACGAAGCGGTAACTCATGAGACGACTGGACGGGTCGTCACATTCTTCCGAACTTAAACAAATGTTCGTCCTCAAACGAGTCAGGAAACATACCTGAAGCCTCAAACAGGTAATGATATCTGCTCTGCATCTCCCGCTCGGTCTCCCAGGTAGCCTCCTCCACGGGTCGACCTCTCCACTGCACTTTCACTGAAGCTACATCCTTTGACCTCAACTTTCGAACCTGACGACCCAAAATAGCTACTGGCTCCATATCATAAGTCAAATCATCATCCAACTGAACCGTGCTGAAATCCAAACATGAGACGGATCCCCAATATACTTCCGGAGCATAGAAACATGAAATACCGGAGGCACACTCGACAAGTTGGGTGGCAAAGTAAGCTCATAAGCCACCTCCCCAATCCTCCGAAGCACCTCAAAAGGCCCAATGAACCGAGGACTCAATTTACCTTTCTTCCCAAATCTCATAACACCCTTCATGGGCGAAACCTTCAACAGAACCTTCTCTCCAACCATGTAGGACACATCTCGAACCTTCCTATCAACATAACTCTTTTGCCTCGACTGCGCGGTACGAAGCCTCTCCTGAATCACCTTCACCTTTTCTAAAGCATCCTGCACCAAGTCTGTTCCCAATAGCCTAGCCTCACAGGGCTTGAACCAACCAACTGGAGATCTACACAGCCTCCCATACAAAGCCTTATATGGAGCCATCTGAATACTCGACTGACAGCTGTTGTTATAAGAAAACTCTGCAAGCAGTAGAAATTGATCCCATGACCTTCCGAAATCAATGACACAAGCACGCAACATGTCCTCCAATATCTGAACAGTGCGCTCGGACTGCCCGTCCGTCTGAGGGTGAAAAGCGGTGCTCAACTCAACCTGAGTACCCAACTCTCGCTGCACGGACCTCCAAAACTGCAAAGTAAACTGAGTGCCCCTATCTGAAAAGATGGAAACTGGGACGCCATGCAAACAAACAATCTCCCGAATATAAATCTCTGCCAAACGCTTTGAAGAATAGGTAGTACACACAAGAATGAAGTGCGCAGACTTGGTCACCAATCCATCACCCAAATAACATCGAACTTCTTCAAAGTCCGTGGAAGTCCAACTACAAAGTCCATAGTGATCCTCTCTCAATTCCACTCTGGAATATCCATCCGCTGAAGCAAGCCACCCGGTCTCTAATGCTCATATTTCACCTGCTGACAATTGAGACACCGAGCTACAAATCCCACAATGTCTTTCTTCATTCTTCTGTGCTGCCTCAAATCCTGATACATCTTCGCGGCACCCAGATGAATGGAATACCGCGAACTATGGGCCTCCTCCAGAATCAACTCCCGAAGCCCATCCACATTGGGCACACAAATCCGGCCCTGCATCCTCAACGCCCCATCATCACCGATGGTCACATCTCTGGCATCATCATGCTGAACTCTATCCTTAAGGACAAGCAAATGTGGATCATCATACTGGCGCTCTCTGATGCGATCATATAAGGAAGACCGAGAAACCACACAAGCCAATACCCGACTGGGCTCCGAAATATCTAACCTCACGAACCGATTGGCCAAGGCCTGAACATCAACCACAAGAGGTCTCTCCCCAACTGG
Organism: Nicotiana tabacum; assembly: GCF_000715075.1. Taxonomy (NCBI): domain Eukaryota; kingdom Viridiplantae; phylum Streptophyta; class Magnoliopsida; order Solanales; family Solanaceae; genus Nicotiana; species Nicotiana tabacum. Next base: position 151,450,250 of record NC_134089.1, read on the forward strand.
AATATATGCCAAACTCCCCATACTCACCGCCTTTCGGCTCAAAGCATCGGCCACTACATTGACCTTCCCAGGATGGTACAATATAGTGATATCATAATCCTTAATCAACTTTAACCACCTCCGCTTCCTCAAAGTGAGATCCTTATGCTTGAACAAGTGCTGGATGCTACGATGATTAGTAAACACCTCACAAGACAAACCATACAAGTAATGCCTCCAAATCTTCAACGCGTGCACAATGGCAGCCAACTCCAAATCATGAACGGGGTAGTTCTTCTCATGGGGCTTCAACTGACGAGAAGCATAAGCAATAACTCTACCCTTCTACATCAAAACACAACCAATACCAACTCTCGAAGCATCACAATACACAGTATATGAACCTGAAGCTGATGGCAAAACTAACATTGGAGTTGTGGTCAAAGCTGTCTTGAGCTTTTGAAAGCTCTCCTCACACTCGTCCGACCATACAAATGAAGCACCCTTCTGAGTCAACTTGGTCAAGGGTGATGCGATAGATGAGAATCCCTGAACAAACCGGCGATAATAGCCTGCCAAACCAAGAAAGCTGTAAATCTCTATGGCTGAGGACGGTCTGGGTCAACTCTGAACCGCCTCTATCTTCTTCGGATCAACCTGAATACCCTTGCTGGACACCACGTGCCCCAAGAAAGCCACTGAACTGAGCCAAAACTCACACTTGGAGAACTTTGCATAAAGCTTCTCTTCTCTCAATCTCTGCAACACAACTCTCAAATGCTCCGTGTGCTCCTCCTGACTACGCGAATACACCAGAATATCATCTATGAAGACTATGACAAACGAATCGAGATAAGGCCGGAACACGTTGTTCATCAAATGCATGAATGCTGCTGGGGCATTGGTCAGCCCAAAAGACATTACCAAGAACTCATAATGACCATATCGGGTCCTGAAAGTTGTCTTAAGAATATCCGAGTCTCTGATCTTCAACTGGTGATAACCCGAACGGAGATCAATCTTGGAGAACACTCTCGCTCCCTGAAGCTGGTCAAACAAATCATCAATGGGAGGCAAAGGATACTTGTTCTTAATTGTTACCTTGTTCAATTGCCTATAATCGATGCACATCCTTATAGTGACATCATTCTTCTTCACAAATAGAACCGGCGTACCCCAAGGTGACACACTAGGCCGAATGAACCCCTTATCGAGGAGTTCCTAAAGCTGCTCTTTTAACTCTTTCAACTCCGCTAGTGCCATACGATACGGCGTGATAGAAATGGGCTGAGTGCCCGGCACCAGGTCAATACCAAAATCAATATCCTTGTCCGGTGGCATGCCTGGCAGGTCTGAAGAATACACATCAGAAAAATCCCTCACAACTGGGACATAATCAATATTGGGAGTCTCAGTTCCGACATCCCTCACAAAGGCTAGATACGAAAGACATCCCTTCCCAACCATACGTTGGGCCTTCAAGAATGAGATCATTCTACTGGGAACATAATCAGTCAAACCTCGCCACTCAATCTGTGGCACACCCGGTATAGTCAATGTGATTGTCTTGGCATGACAGTCCAGAATAGCACGACATGGAGATAATCAGTCCATGCCCAAAATGATATCGAAATCCACCATACACAATAGTAAAAGATCCACTCGGGTCTCCAGACCCCCAATAGTCACCACACACGACCGGTACACACGGTCTACAACAACAGTATCGTCCACTGGAGTAGGTACATAAACAGGTGAAATAAGAGACTGACGGGGCGTATCCAGATAACGGGCAAAGTATGATGACACATAAGAAAAGGTGGAATCGGGATCAAATAATACAGAGGCATCTCTGTGGCAAACTGAAACAATACCTGAAATCACGACATCTGAAGCAGCAGCATCTGGTCTACCCGAAAGGGCATAGAAACGGGCCTGCCCACCACCTGATTGACCTCCCCCTCTAAGGCGACCCCTGACTGACTGACCTCCACCCCTAGCTGGCTGGGTGTTGAAGTAACTAGAGCAGAAGTCGAGGGCTGACCCCTCTGCTGAGACGGACCATCATGAAGACGAGGACACTGCCTCCTCATATGCCCAAACTCTCCACACTCATAACAACTCCCCGGTGCTGGAGATGGGTATTGAAGGGAAACCCTGGCACCAGAATGACCAGTAGAAGGACCTGGCATGGAAGAACCCTGCACTGATGGAACACGAGACGAACTCTGGGCTGGAAGGGCACTGAGTGATGAGTGGCCCTGATGAGAACTGTGAGAACCATGACTCGATGATACCCCACGATAACTGGGAGAGCTGAATGAGCCTGCCTAAATGGATGGACTCTACCCTGCTGGAACTGAGCCCTCGAAGGAGCACTACTAAAGCTACCAGATCCCCGAGGCCTCTTGGCCTCCCTCTCCTCTCGCTCCTGGCGGCGAACCGACTCAATCTCACGGGCGATGTCAACAACCTCCTCGAAGGTAGCACCTATCACCCTCTCCCTAGTCATGAGAATCCAAAGCTGATATGTGAGGCCATCAACAAACCTCCTGATCCTCTTTCGATCTGTGGGAACCTACCAAACCGCATGACGGGCTAACTCGGAGAACCGCATCTCATACTGCGTCATAGTCATCTCTCCCTGACGCAACTGCTCAAACTGCATGCGCAGTTCCTCTCGGTGGGACTGTGGCATATACTTCTCCAGAAAGAGAACAGAGAACTACTGCCAAGTAAGGGGCGCTGCACCAACCGGCCTATGCCTCTCATACGTCTCCCACCAAGTGAAGGCAGCTCTAGAAAACTGATAGGTAGTGAAAGCGACCCTGCTGGTCTCCAGAATACCCGTTGTACGAAGCATCCCCTAACACTTGTCCAAGAAACCCTAGGCATCCTCGCCATCTGCACCACTGAAGGTCGGAGGCTGAAGTCTACCAAATCTCTCCAACCTACGATGCTCGTCCTCTGGCATAGCAGGAACTACATAGTCCTGAGCAGCTGCAACGGGCTGGGCTGGTTGTGCCCCCGGTGTTTGAAGTCCCTACACGACCTGCTCAGGTGTGCCAGCGGCGGGAGTCTGATTGCCTCCCCCGGCCTGAGAAGTAGCTGCGGCTATAGTGGCTAAAACCGCCTGAGCTAGGCCAGTGCAAACGATAAGATCTGAGTCAAGGCCTCCTGAAGACCCGGAATCATAATGGGCACAACTGGTGCCTGAGCTGGTGTTGTTGGAGCATCCACAACTGGGACCTGATCTTGAACTGGGGTGGCTGATGGATCTGCAGGTGCTGTCTTAGCTGCTGTACAGGCCACACCTCTGACCCTACCGTGACCACGACCGCGTCCTCGGCCTCTGGTGGCCACAGCTGGTGGTACTGGTGGTCGTCCATCCTGACCGGTAGCGTGTGTCCTCACCATCGGTGAGAGAATAGAATAATAGAAGTTTAGTACTCGGATCAACAAATTCGCATGACAAGAATTTCAAGAATATGAAGTTTTTTCCTAAAGCATCTGCAGCCTCTCGAGGATAAATACAGACGTCTCTGTACCGATCCACGAGACTCTACTAAACCTGCGCATGACTCGTGAGACCTATGTAACCTAGGCTTTGATACCAACTTGTCATGACCTGAAACCCAGACCCGGTCATGTTGACGCCTCTCGTGAAGACACGACCAACCGACACATCCCATTTCTAATTATTAACAGTTAAACCATAAAAAGTAAATCTAAAGAATGATAAGATAATCCAAAGTTAACAGATAATAGCATAATTTGTGGAATACAACCCAATACAGTCCGATACTGGGGTGTCACTAGTCATGAGCATCTAAACAATCCGAAATACTCCAAATCAAACTACAAAGTTTAATACAGAAACTAAGAACATGAAGAAATAAGATAGGGAAGAGCTCCGGGCTATGAACGCCAACAACTACCTAAAGACTCCTCGGATCCGTCTGAGCTGAAAATGATCAGTACTCGGGAGTGAGACCAGATACGCCTGAATCTGCACACAGGGTGCACGGAGTAAAGTGAGTACTCCAACTCAATGAGTAATAATCATAAATAAAGACTGAAAGTAGGAAATCACGTAAGGCACAAAGCATGCTATAATGAAGCAGTAAAACCATTAAAAACAGTAAACCGGTGAAAGATAGGAAAAAATCCTTTAACTCAGATTTAACTTCATGAAAAATCTTTTTCAACAATGAAGCAGGTAATTGACAAGCAATTAAGAAAAGATAAACACATAAAGGTTCGCCCCTCGGGCACAATATCAACAAATTCGCCCCTCGGGCAATATCTCAGAACAATACCAGTCCCTCGGGCTAAATCTCACATCACAACGGGTACCCGCGCTCACTGGGGGTGTGCAGACTCCTAGACCCCCCTTACGGCCCAAGCGCAATATCAAGCCATCTCGTGGCGTACATCACTAGGATCTCGGCCTCATATCAATCAAGTCACCTCGTGGCGTACATATTTCAGGCCCTCGGCTTCATAATCAATATCAAATGTTTCCTCACAACATAGGCCATCGGCCTTACTCAGTCAAAATCCTCACAAGCCACTCGGGCAATAGTAAAACATGATTCTCGGCCCAAAATATCATTTAAAAGATTATTTAAGTGTTAAAATAGAGTAAACATGGTTGAGTACGAAAACAATGAAATATATCAGGACTGAGTTCAAGTATAAAGTCAAAACAATAAGGAAATATCAATAAAAGTCCCCGAAGGGTTCAAATAGTTGGCACGAAGCCCAAATATGGCATTCAACCCAAATAATGATGATAGCAAATAGATTTCAGTCAAATATGCGGTAAAATAATCATTCGGGACGGACTAAGTCACAATAACTAACAGTGCACAACCCCACGCCCGTTATCAAGCGTGTGCGTCACCTCAATATAGCACAACGATGCGCAAATCCGGGGTTTCAAACCCTCAGAACATTATTTACAATCATTACTCACCTCAAACCGGTCAAATCTCTAGCTCGTGACGCCTTTACCCCTCGAATCGGCCTCCACTCGCATCGAATCTATCCAAAATCAGAATCACGACATCAAAATATGCTAAGGGAACGAAGCCCAAGCAAAAATAATCAATATACGACACAAATCCCGAAATCACCAAAACCTGACCCCCGTGCCCACGTCTCGGAATTCGATAATCTTTACATCAATAGATTCCTTATCTCCCCACGAGTTCATACGTATCAAAAATTCTAAAATCCGACCTCAAATGGTCTTTTAAATCCTCAATCAAAGGTCTAAGTTTTCAAGCCCTAGTTCTTCAATTTTTGGCTTAATTTCCATGATTATTTAGGTGAAATTCACATTAGAATCGAGTTTTAAGTCCAAGAATCTTACCTTCAAGTGATTCCCCTTGAATCTCACTTCAATCCCCTTCAAAAGGCTCCAAAAACGACCAACAATGGAAGAAATAAACCCCAAAATCGCGGATAAGACGAGTATTTAAACATTCTGCCCAGGCCTTAATTCCTTTTTCGCGAACGCGGTCAACGCCTCGCGTTCACGAAGCACAAAATGACTTTGACCAAAAAATCCTCTTATGCGAACGCGGCATGCCCATCGCGAACGTGATGGTTCCTCTAACTTACTCTACGCGAACACGCTCCCTTTCTCGTGAACGCGATGCACAAACATCCAGCCCTTCGCGAACACGGAGCCTTCCTCGCGAACGCGAAGGTCAAATTCTCTGCAACACTTCAGCAATTTTCTGCAATTCCAAACAACATGAAATAGTCCGATTGACCACCCGAAACTCACCCGAGGCCCCCGGGACCTCAACCAAACATGCCAACATATCACATAACCTCATTCAAACTTATTCCAACCTTCAGAACGCTCAAAACAACATCGAAACACCAAATTCGCATCGGATTCAAGCCTAAGAATTCCAAAATCTTCTAAATTACGCTTTTGATCAAAACCCCAACCAAACCATCTCCGAATGACTTGAAATTTTGCATACACATCCCAAATGACACAACAGAGATACTGCAACTCTTGGAATTTCATTTCGACCCCTATATCAAAATCTCGCCTACCAACCGGAAATCGCCAAAATATCAACTTCGCTAATTCAAGCCTAAATTTACTCTGAACCTCCAAAACTCATTCCGATCACACTCCTAAGTCCCAAATCACTCCCAAAGCTATCCGAACCATCAGAACTCACATCCGAGCCCTCTAACACATAAGTCAACATCCGATTGACTTTTCCAACTTAAGCTTCCTCGAAAGATACTAAGTGTCTCAAACCTTACCAAAATCATTCCGGATTCGATCCGATCAACCCGATACCACATAACACGGATAAACAAAGCATAAAGAAGCAGAAATGGGAAAAACGGAACGGTAAATCATGAGACGATTGCCCGGGTCGTCACAGTAACATACACAGAACAAAAACAACATAGCAAGATGAGAGAATTAAAGTCTTTGCTTGTAGTGATGGTGTATATTCACAATGTGTTGTAGCATAGTAAAGCAAATTCACGCCTAAACAATCTTTTCAGTTTTTAAAAAATTAAAACGAAAGGAGAAGACAGCCAACCATGTTACGGATCCTTGTTGGTGAATGTTCTAACCCTAGACATCTGGTGGCTCAATACTGAACGTTCATCATAGCATCCTGACTTTTTTGAGAAAATATAACAAAATATAAGAAACAATTTTGGTTAAAGTTGGATACATGGCCTAAGTATAACAGAGAATACAGTATACAAGTGCCTTTTATTTACTTTCTCTGGGAAGAAATGCAGGTTCAGGTGACCACTGCTTCACCAAGTACTGAATATCATACTTGGGAGCAACCACCAAATGTCCCCAAGGCAAGAGATGAGAATCTCCAGAAAAGCAGTAGAGTTACCTAAAACAAGATGATATCTGAGGTACGCCTCAATATTGAAAAGAGCAAAAACACGAAAGGGTGAAAATCTCGGCTAATGTATTTTTTTGGGGGGTAAGCAAACCCATTGCTAGTGGTTGGTACCAGAGGTTGCTGACATTTATCTTACAAGCTCTCTGTTTAATTTCTGAGTGGATGAATGCTTGAAGAATGGAAACCACAGAGCAAGATGTCTATATTATTGAACTTTGATCTATTCCGTGCATCCTTACATTGCAGGTAAGTAAGATATACTATTTAAAATAAGTAGTATCAATAATTGGATAGAGTCTCAGCCTTCACGAGCATTGATTTCGAAAAATAAGTTCAGCATCAACATGACTACACAATCAAATCCATCTATGGTCAGTTAATGACTTTGGCGAATATAATCACAGATGCATGCAGACACACACATTCGCACACATAGAGTGAGGAGAGAAAAGGGGGAGGGTTGGGCTAAGAATCTAAAAAGAACAGCAGAAACCGTATCCATCTTGCATTACTTTCACCACCACCACAGTGTATTCCCATAAGAGGGGTCTGGGGAGGGTAGTATGTACGCAGACATTACCCCTGCCTTATGAAGGTAGAGAGCCTGTTTTTGAAAGAACCTCGGCTCAATAAAAAAATATCACAGCAGTTATGACAAAGAACAATGGAAAACGAAATTCTAACAACAGCCAACTAACTTTCACCACGAATACTTAAAAATCAACAGAAAAGAATTCTTGTCCAACTCTAGAAATATAACTTCAGCTAATCTTTTTGCATAGGAAACTTGATATATTTTCAATTAGTTCAGAGATTTTTTATGCTTAAGTTTTACCGCAGTGACAAAAGTAGTTGAAATTCAGAAAAAAATCCACTCAGAACACCATATATCAGACAGTATATCTGGACACAGACATTTACAAGGCTAACTTAGAAAAACACATACTTGAAAATACATGTCACTTTAAAAATGAAGACTCACCTTAAGAACGATTTCCATACTCTACGTGAATACCAAAATGAAGCATTCCATCTGGAGATAGATCACCACTGCTAATCAAGCTTGATGAATATGGCCAACTGAAATTCATTCAAGCTAAGGATGTGGGGAAGCAGACCTCACAACTCAATCAGCTAGAACTCAGAAATTGAGTCATTCTGTGGCTGGGCAGTTGCGCGGTCTATCACAAAACAACAGATGAGGTAACAAAGAGAGACTGCAGAGCTGGTCCACTTATTATTTTTCACATAGATCTTCCTCTCTACCACAATTTGTTTCATTTCGGGGGTCGGGTTGAGGGAAGGATTTGCTTTATAATTATTATCCTCCATGTTCTTCACCAGCGTATTTTCTCAGGAAGCAATATTTCTTTGTTTCACCAAATACAAAGTTTTCTACTGCTAATATAAAAGGATCAGCTACTTATATGAAAGACACAAACTATACAGTATGAATGTATGATGATGTTATTCTTCCTCTGTTGCTAAATATTCCCACAGCTAATTCATCTGCTTTACTGCTTAATCTATTACTTCCTCCATTTTCCCTGCAATTTGCCGCTACTGATGATGAAAATTGTGTGCACATCTCATAATCCTGAGGCATCAAAAGTAGTAGTCAAGAAAATGGAAAAGATGACACATACACACATACCCAAACAAATACAGGAAAATCTCCAATGTGCTAACTGTAACGAACTCATAAATGATTCGATGAAGCTGAGCAAGTATAATTTTTTATTATAATTCCAACTTTCTTTATACAAAAAGGGTAAAATAAAAACAAAAAAATTGCAAAGAAAACTAGATCAAGAGATAGGAGAATAACTCAAGATCAGATCCAATGTTTGTGTTACAGATTACAAATACAGATACAATCTTTCTTAATACAGATCGTATCATGACTCAGTAGTAGACTAATCTACACATAATCTAAAAAAAACCCATTTTTTTGTTTCTCAATATCCACCATTTGGGTTTTACATCATTTTTTCCCGAGGAAAATTTGAAGGAAAAAAAAAAGTAAGCAGCTTTAACAAAGAAAACTTAAAAAAAAAAAAAAAAGCTTTTCTTTTCCTTTTTTTTCTTCATCATCAAATTGATTAACAACAACATACATCATCGTAACAGAAGAGTAATTAGAGACATAAAGCGGTGACATGTAAATCATCAGCATCAACATCATCTGATGGAGGGGGCAGATTCAGATCGAACGGCAGAGGTTGTTTGGGCAGAAACGACGACGTCTGATCTGCATCACAACGATCATCCACCACCGACGAGGACGAATCACAATCGCTCCGGCAATCTTCCGGCGGAAGAACCGGGCGAGGGATTTTCATCCGGGTCAGCTTATTACCCGATCCACGAGGCCCACTAGAAGATTCCAACGTGCTGCTCATGCTGCTAGAAGCCGGTCTCGAATTAGGAAAAAGCTCAAATTGATTCGATCCATAAGGATTATTATCCTGTTGTGTTGTTATAGCTGCTAAATTAGGGAAATTAGTTTTGGCTTTAGGTCCACGGAGAGCGCGTGCAGCATCGTCGTAAGCGCGTGCAGCATCTTCAGCTGTATCGAATGTGCCAAGCCAAACTCGAGTCTTTTTTATCGGATCTCTAATCTCTGCAGCAAATCGGCCCCATGGCCGTTTACGGACGCCCCGATAACGAGGTGGGTCGGCTTCGGGTTGTTTCAGGAGGTCGGATCCTCGTCTATTTACCTCCGCTGACTTCCGATGGCGCATCGCCGATTGATTAAAATCAACTTTTTGGCGTAAAGATTTGATCTTTAGCTATTATCGCCGTTGTGGGGATTTTTCAATTTTCTTGCCGGCTATCCATAAGAAGATGATTTTGAAATTAGGTTTTGCTAAATTTGGATTGGGAGATCTGTTTGGGGGAACACGGGGGCGGAGAAATGGGGAGGGGGGTGTATGTTGAAGAGGGCAAATGGGCAATGGAGAAAGGGGGGATTCATCCCCTGGCCTGATTTTTTTTGCTATTTTTTTTATTTTTATAAATAATTTAATTTGGTGGATATGGAATTATGCCATGGATCCAAATGAAAAATTACAACTATCACCAAAGATTACGATGAGAATAAGATTCTTCTATACTAAAAAGTAGAAAATGTTCTCGTTTAACAATCTTACGTGTTATGAATTTAATTTACTAGTCTTAGTATAAAATTTTAAGAAATCACTTAAACAATAATTTGCTTGAGTTATAAATAAGATTAAATAAAAAATATATGTTCATGAAAATGTTGAATGTTGATTTTTAGTCGTAATTCTCATTTTGCGTTTGTGGCGTTCAATTTAATTTTTTCTACATCGTAATGCCATATTTATTATGTATTAGTTAAATTCATTTTGGAGTTCAAAAGACTAAATTTTGAAAGAAAATTCGCATTATGACTCACATTTTAAGAATAACTTCATGCATTTTTTCGTGTTATGATTGTTATTTCCTTTTTAAAATATAATTTAGCAGATTTTTCTTTTTTGAATTTATTCTTAAAATAATAATAAAATCATTAAAGACAAATATGCCATAGTTTCGGTCTAAAAATGCTTGTGTCGCTAGAAAAATAAAATATACGACAAACAAAATTTCTTTTGAATAAATATTTTAATTGACTTCAAAATCTTTATATGAGTATTGGTCATTCATATAGTGTGTTATAAGAAAAGAATTATTATAAAGTAAAATCTTAATTAATTTAAAGGCACAAATTTTAGACTTTCTATCTATTAAGGAAAGACTTAGTAATTATATTTTTAGTTGTTTTCAATGTCCTAAAGAGTAAAAAAAGCGAATAACATTTTGCTAAAACCATTCATAATTTAGAAAAGATTTGAATTAGATTTTTAGCTAACTAATTAATTCAAAGATTTAATAATTTATTGTCAACGTTAAAGGAATAATTTATTTCCTTGTTGATTTAAATTATAAATATTGCCTTTGGCACCAGAAAGGTGAGGATCGAAATTCGGAGAGTGAAGAGAGGAAGGAACCCTCTTTTTAAGTCCTACGTACTGCTCTTCTCTCAATCATCTCCAATTTTAAATATTTAACTATAATATAATTTTATTCACTAAAATTCTATTCCTATAGCATGTATGCGGAAGAATCGATTTGAAAAGGAGTAAAAACGCAAAGAAACGCAAATCCTTTACTTCTTTCCCTTTCATTTGTTTTTCTTTATTTCCTTATTCTGAAAATTAATATTAGAAAAAATAAACATGGAATGTTTTGTTACCTTCTTAGGGAAGTGTTTGTATATAGTAAAGTTTTAATCGATTTCAAAATGTAGAACTTTATATTTTAAACCAAAATTTTAGTTGATTTAAAACTCCTAAAAATTATGAAAAAACTTAAATTACAATTTTGTCCTACATAAAATCTACTTTTAGAGGGTAAAAAAGGCAAACGACATTTTGCTAAGGATTTTCGTGCTTTTAATATAATATAAATATAGATTCAGTGCCTAATATAAGTATCAAACAACAAGTAAATGACTAAAAAGAACTACGACTAAATAACTAATTTTGTCCTTATATTTTGTCCTCGATGTTTAATTTTCATATATATGTAAAATAAACTTATGCAAAAATAACTAAATGTTTATGCTCTTACATAAATCAAAAGTATAAAGACCTTGAGGACAATTAGCATAAAAGATGAGTATAAAATAGAAACAGTGGAACACGTCACGTAAATTTATATTTATATCTATATTATATTAAAAGCACGAAATTTTTTAGAAATATTGTTCGTTTTTTTACCTTTTAAAAATAAAGTTTACATTAGGCAAATTTATAATTTAATTATTTTTCTAATATTTAGAACTTTAAAGTCGACTAAAATTTTAGTTATTAATACTTTCTTTATTTTAATTAGGTAAAATTTCCTAATATTTAGAAATTTAAATTGAGTAATATTCTACTTAGGATCCTCGAACCCGATATAATTTTAGTTCCATTACGTTAGAGATTTTTATGTAATTTCTTTTCATCTTATGCTTTTTCCAAGTAAAAAAAAAAAAAGTATGGGACACCCTATTTGGTCGCCCCTTTTTAACTAGTACCCGCTTTGTTTTTTCGTTTGCATCCGTACCCGTTTTTGTTAAAAATATTTTAAAAAGATGATTTTGCCCTTCTTTAGTAAATGACTACTTTCTCTCCAAGTATATTCCGTATTGTCTCTTGTCTCTGTCTCTCTCTCATTCTTCATGTTTTTGATTTGTTCTTCTCTGAATTCAAACGTATTTCGATATTTCATTCTTCTTGATTTTGCAACTGTTTCTTCGCCAACAATATTAAATATAATCTCAGGTACAATTTTAATGGTTTCTTTTGTATATTGCATTATATATTCTTACCTTATTAAAGTTACGCGAAATACAAAAAATTCTTTTGCTATTTCGCTTTCAAATTACAAAAGATAATTTCTTTTTCCCGGGAATCCTCGAACCCGTTATAATTTTTAGTTCCATTACGTTTAGAGATTTTTATGTAATTTCTTTTCATCTTATGCTTTCTCCGAAGTACTAACAAATGGGCCATTAATTCGTTTAGTATTTTCATTTTTAATTATAATTTAACATTGCTATATTATTTGGCTAAAAAGTGAATAATCACTATAACTTTAATAAGAATAACAAAATTGGATGGAACTTCGTATAAAAGATTGAAAACAAAGATTTATTACTCTCTTTGGTCCATAATAAGTAACTTTTTGGTCTTTGGCACATCCCTTATATTATACTCCATGTTTTCGTAGGTAAGAGTATGTCGTAAGTCAATTAATGTAAGCTCGATAATGAGATCGTCTTTGAAAGTACATAAAGTAAGTTAATAATACTATCTTGGAGATTACAAATATTTAATATCGTGAATAACAAGTACCAAGAGGGTTGGAAAGCTTAGATGCTAAACGAATTGAAGAAAATAAGTTTCGTCGAAAGTCGACATGTTTGGAATGTTATAAAATGTACTTTTGGGGTGATACTAGAGTGCTTAACATGAGAGTTATTTTAGTCATATGATAGTCGTGTGTTACGTTTTTAAGTCAAGCGTATTGTGGAACAAAAGTTGGCAAAGGTCATTACAAGTTACATTTATAAATGTGCTAAAAATTAGGTCAAATGTAGCTGAGCTTTTATCCAAATATACTTAGAATTACGGGGTGATCTACCTACCAAATTGAATATCTTCGAGTCTAGTTTCTAACGTATTAAACCGTTTGTCTATATGACATCAGATTAAAGAGATATTTGCATTTTTGCGAGACTGCGCCAAGAAGCTCTCAATGGGACCCCACATAGGCGGTTGAGATATATTGATATACATAAGACGCCTCAACCCCTTTTTAACTCATTCTTTTTCAGTATCTTCAGACCCTAGACATCTTAAAACACTCTCTCAAGGTTCTCTCATGATCCAAGACCTAAACAAAGGGCAAACAACACAAATCAAGTGTCGGGAATCCCGTCGCGCTAGTAAGTTTCTTGTTCTTCTTATTGTTGCTGATTTTTGGGTGGTTCCAGCTCGTGTGGGAGGTTGTTTTAAGTGGTTTAAATTCTATAAAATACTCTTCTATAGTTTTCATATCAACCCTAAGTTATTTCAAGTCTTGGAAATGGATTACACCATATTTAAACATCAAAAGTTAGTTCTAGTGAAGAACAACACCTCTTTGGGTTTGTATTGTCATTGAGGATAGTTATGGGATGTGTTTGGCTTGAAATTTCAAGTTGTTGCTACTGGAGAAGGTGAGTATAATAGCCTAATAATTATGCCTAAGCTTGCTTGTATGTTGGTTAAGTTGTTAGGATGAGAAACTACAAGACAATACTTGGATTAGCTTAAATCACTTCTATGGTGTCGTATTGCCATTGAGGGCTATTGTAAGCTAAATATAATTTGTATTTCGGCTTGAAGCTAATGTAGTAGGTATGTGTATTGTATTGTTGCATGTTCTTAAGGTTATTTTGATGTTGATTAAGTTAAATGGATGGACTAGACATGAACTAGTGAATAAAATTGATAATTAAAGATAGTTGGAGTTGTGGATTATTTTCTTTGTTATAAATATATGATATAAGGATGAAATCATTGATGAAATAATTCATTATCATGTTATGATTCTATTAAGTTAATGTAAGAATTCTATAAGGGATGATATGGGTTATACGGATTCCAATCGGAGCTTGTCGCTCATCGTGAAGTAGTTGTGACTTGTTGTTGTTATATGGTGTCTTGTTATTGATATTTATATGTTGATGGATTTCTCTAGTTGTTTTTGTTGGTATATGGTATTGGAGGAGGCTCTTGTTACAGGGGAGATGCTGCTCGAATTTACATAAACGAGCTACTAGCTTAAGTTACAGACTTAGTCTTTGCTCAACACTGATTTTGAATCTCCTTATGCTATGATAGATTGAGTTGACTTGTTTGAAGAGTTGCTTGGAAGGTATTAAGGACTCAAAGTGGTTAAGGTATGTTGAGGCACTTTCTTATTTCTCCTGGCATGATCTAAAGTGAAACGAACATAAACGATATGCTATTTCATAACAGATCTACTTCTAACAACTAAGGTTGTCCATGTTGTTCTTTCCTTATAAAGTTATTCTAAGCATGTATGTATGCTACTTGAATTCTATTGAGATTCGTATTGATGGTATGACGTCCATAACATTAATAGAAGCTGTATACGTCACTCCAGAAGGTTTAGAACGTGATTCCATGAATCCAACATATATATATATGTATCTACTTTACTCTACCGAGTCGCGCTATAGTCGGTCGGGTACGTTTTTACCGAGTCCTTTTCGAGGCTAGGTACAATATGATGGTGATAATACCCACAGATGCATATGTTTTTAAAAGTTTATGCATATATATGTATCATGCATTTCATGTCAGTATCTCTCAGTGGCACTCATATGATATAGGTTGTATCTCCTATATCTCTCTTTGCATTACTATTCTTATTTATGCTTTCCTGCCTTACATACTCCGTACTTTATTCGTGCTGACATCCTTTTTGCCTAGGGACACTGCGTTTTATGCCTGCAGGTCCCGATGGACAAGTTGACAATCCTCTTAGTAAGCTATTAGCTCAGCGGAAGGTATTGGTGCACTCCACTTGCTCTGGAGTTGCCTATTGGTCAGTATGATTTGGACATATATTGATTAGTATGGCGGGCCCTATCCTGACCTTTATGATATTTATGTACTCTTAGAGGTTTGTATATGGATATCATGTATATGGATACTTGTATGGCTTTTTCGGTCTATGTTTTGAGTGTACAAATGATCATGTCAGTATTATAGGCCCGTATGTCACAGTAATAAGTTTTCTATATCATGTTGGGTCGTCCTATATATAACATTCCCTTATGTTTTATTCTGGTTATCTCATGATGGCCCTTCTGGCTCATTTACCCATGATGGTATGGTAAGAAAGATGTTACATTATACTCGGATGAGTAAGGTACCGGGTGCCCGTCACGGCTCTCCGATTTGGGTTGTGATAGAAGTGGTATCAGAGCAGTTCTATCCTAGGGAGTCTACAAGCCGTGTCTAGTAGAGTTTTGTTTATGGGTGTGTTGTGCACCACACTTATAAGTAGGAGGCTACAGGGCATTTAGGACTGTCATTCTTTCTTTTTTACTCTAGATCGTGTGGTAAACCTCAGTTGTAAGAAATCAAACTCCTAAATTTTATTATTCATAATACAACGATACCTTCATCAAGAAAGATAGTTGGTAAGAGATTGAATGTGGTTATGAAAGAGTTGAATCAAAGGAACTCGATTTTACATCATGCTTATGATGAGTAAAGGTGAGGTCTTCTGTAGATCATATGTATACTACGATGTGTAAGCTTCTTCATAAGGATCCCTATGGCATTAATTTCTATCCATCATATGGTAAAAAGCAACGAGAGAATCAGAAGGTAGATACAAGTTTCAACAAATAAAAGAAGCAAGGTGAAGAAGGGTACAAGGTACCCAGTTAGTGAAGATTATCAGTTTTTACAATTCAGGCAAAGAAATATAAGTATTCTAAGTTACCTTCAACAGTAACAGGGGTATGTACAATTGGCCACATCCATATTTAATTATGTCCCATGGGAGCTAATAGATATATCTTAAGAGAAGAGTGAGAAATCAGGATCCATATGGGATTAGAGTAACCCAAAATGGTGGATGTATTATTATCATTATCTAACATTTTTGAAGGATAGTGCAAATGTGGTATCGGTTCTCTTTGTGAGGCATTCAGATGGTGCACTCTAGAATAGTCGATCAGATATGAATACTAGAATGTTCAATAATTTTAGAAGTTAAGCAGCAAAATCTTGGAAGCGGTAAATGTTTACCTTATTATGACTCCTGCCCCTTAAAAAAATATAGAGAATGCTAGGCGTCCCGAAGAGCCAGTGAGAGGAAGCAAGGGAGCTAAAAGTGAAAGAATATTTTGTTGAAGTTTTCAGAATAAAGTGATAGTCAAAAGTATTAGCAGGAGAATAAGAATAGAGTAAGTGAAGCATTATGAGTAAGATATAATAAAATGGGTGATTACAGTTGTAGCACCCCGGAAAATTTCGAAGTACTTAAGTGCTATTAAGAAAGTTGATGTGTGATAATTACATTATTTTGTATGCAGACGAGGACTATTAATATGACGAATATTAATTGAATATGATAATAAGTGTACGAGGTATATTATAAGTGATGTGGGGTCTAAGGATAACCCTAAGTCCAAGTCAAGTTGGAAATTACATGGTAGACTAAAGTTCCAAATAAGTACGCACACGACCTAACTTTGGACAAGCATATCTATATATGTACTAAGCGTTATGTGATGTACAACCTATCAAATGAAAGGTCTTTGAGTCTAGTTTCTAACTCTTCAAACCTTTTGTCATTTGGATATTCCTACAAGAAGATATGACCAAATTATCAAAGGCTGGCGGAGGAGCCTGCGGATGCGAAGCTTCCGAAGCCGCGTCTGAAATATTGACTGACAGTGAAGTGCTGACATAGCGTCCAAGTTCACGTCCGAAGCCCAGAAATCTGGGCCTATAAATACCAAGTCGGGGGAGAGAGTATTTTGAGTATTGGGAGTTAGGGTTCTTGAGGTGAAGGGGCGATTTTGAGCTCAAATCAAGTCCAATCAACCGAGGTAAGTTTTTAATGATGTTTTGGGTTGATATTACTCAATATACATGAGTTATAACATCATTCTAACATCCAAATTCTACATTTCATCATCAAATCCTCAAGAACACAAAAATCACCAAAGTTGTGATTTTTCAAGATTGATCTACTATAGGTAATTCCAATGTTTCAAACTTGTTTATTATGAGTAGTTAGAAGTATTTGAAGTATTTATTACAAGTTTTATTGATTGAAAGATTGGATTATAAAAATCTAATTCATAGCATGAATAGTACTTTAAGGAAATAAGAGAGAAGATGAATGTTAAATCTTGGGAATGAAATTGATTGAATACAATGAATCTATGGAATTATTTGTTAGCAAAAGATGGAAGTGATCAACTAAATAATCATCCGTATTATATATGGTGCAAGTTTTGATTATGGAAGATGATGAATAGTAACTTGGTGGCATTGGGCAATGGATATAGTAACATTAATGACTTCGAATGGGTATTAAAATATAAGGATGAAGTTGAATGGTCTAGCTTATAAATTTATTTGGCGATTTGAGTTGTTGGAGGCTTGTAGCCACTTTATGAGCCATATATGGATATTGCTTAATATCTTAGGTCATATTTTGATGTAATTAGGATATCTAATCGTAGATATCAACTTGTTGGTAATGTTGAGCTTTTTAATCAACATTGGAATGATGGAAGAGGATTGAAAGCTTGTGAATATTAATAAAGCGAAAGCGAGGTAAGTTGATTAAAACTTACTCTTCTTGAGGGACTTTCTCTAAAAGCATGTTTCAAGTTAATACTTAAGTTGTTTGCAAATGTGCTTTCGTACTTGTGGGGACAAACAAGTACGGATGTCTCCATGTACTAAAATATTATGTTGCATATGTAGTGTCATGCCGTTTTGTAAAATTTTATTTTAAATCTTATTGGCTAAATGACACTCAAGGTAAATGTTATAAGTTTTTATCAAAACTTATGTATTGACAAGAGTATACATATTTGAGTGCTAAAGAAAAGTTTTCATGGAAAGTATTTCTTTTGGAAATTGATATGCAGAATAGCCCTTGTGGTATTTTTTAACTATTGATGTTAAATTGCTAAAGGCTTTAGCATGTAAAAGGTTATTTATTTAATTTTTGTTCAAATGATTTAGATTTTATATTAATGCTATGATTTGATAAAAATAGATTCTTTGAAGCTACTATGCTATGAATCTATTTTTGAAGTATCAAATGTTTTGGGAGTTACTTGTGTTCACCGAGATTGACTTCGGATATATTGTGTTCATCATCATAAAACTACACGTGCCGGTGTAGGCGTAGATGACCACTTTGTGGTATAGACTACGGCAGAGTGCTCTCCCTCGAGAGGGTACTATTTTGTGTTATTATTAGCATGGCTGAGTCGATTAATACGACACTATGATGAGACGACCTGAGCAAGTAGGGTATATGATACTTGCCGCTAGGTATATAACCTAGTTGACCTTCTTATATCGGTGATGGTATGGTACTCCCAGTGAAAGGTAAGGATGATTTTCTTATGTTTAGGCCTAAAGAGCCGAAAGTGATTTCAATGACTTAAAGCAAATGAAATGAATTTGTATGATTTTATCCCAAATCTTGGATTGGTGTAAGCATTTTAAAAGGTTATATTGTGGGTTATATTTCACTTGGCTTTGGTTCAAAACGCCAAGGGTCATGATTGATAGATTTTTTTATCGTTTTATTTCAAATATTGGTGCATTATTTTTATAAAGTTTAACCCAAGAACTTAAGTTAGAGAGAGTTTATGACACTTATTGAGTACCGCTGTGGCGTACTCAGCCATTACGGGCCCCCTCCAGGGTCCTGCTTACTTTACATATTTCAGGATGATGTATGATACATGGCATGCGGTCAGGCCAGGATGACTCTCTTTCCAAGGTATTATGAAGCACCACTTTTATTTTGTGGTAGCTATCATGTTCTTCCTTATTTTATTTTGTTGGAATTTCTCCAACCGTTGGTTCTATTATTTGTTATAGAGGCTCCATAGATGGTTATGAAAGGTTATAGTAACGGGGATGTACATGACATTCATGGAAGTATATTTGTTTTACTTACTCTTATTGTTATTATCATGAAAGGGTGTCATGTGTGATTTTGAATTGGAAAATATTTTATCATTTAACTTGAAAATGTATATGGTTTTCGAGGAGCTTCCGCAATTAAATTGGTTTTCATGCACATGATTTGGGTGCATTATATGGGTTGGTTCACTCGAGTCGGGTAGTGTGCCGGGTGCCGGACACGTAGATTGGGGTCGTGACAAATTTGGTATCAGAACCCTAGGTTCTAAGTCGAGTCCTAGGAAGTCTACGGAGCCGTGTCAAGTAGAGTCTCTCTTATCGGTGTGTTGCCGACCACACTTATATCGGGGAGGCAACAATGACATCTAGGGTGTTTCATTTTCTTCATACTCCAGATCATGCATTTGTGCCTGAAGTGAGAGTACGAATTTTTGATCGTATTAATTACCTATTGTGGAAGATATAGAAGTAACGAGAATAATGCTCAAGGTTCAAGTTATAATACAAGATGTTTTGGCTGATAGCCAGAAAGTGTCAGATTTGTTCAAAATGGAAGGATAAGTTGAGAATAGATTGGGACTAATACAGTTAACATGTATAACTTTGGTGAATAAGAATTATCAATCAAATACTGAGAAATCATGGAAGAAAATAAGGTGATGATGTCATCTAATATTGTCAGGATGGTGTCCTTACTTATAAAGAATTTTACTAATGGATGCGAATAAGGGCACCTATGTTAGACCCTGGATTTCAATTCATGGTTGTTGGTCAAATTGTTTACTATGGTAATCACCGTTAACGAGTTAAGCAAAGTTCAAAAAAATGTAAATGAAGATGTTGCATCTTAAACTATCATGACAAGATACAAATAGGTGATATGGATCTAATTGATAAGTCAATATGGATCAGTCAAGTTTGTGGTAAACATAGTATGACTCATAAGGAATATGGCTGAAACGACCCGAACCGTCGTTTCCTGTATTTTCGTCCCGTATACCCTGTTAAATGCTTATTCATGTTTCAATATGTGTACTTGGTGAATTTGAGTCAATTCGGATCGAGTTTGGTATGAAATGGGACAATTAGTCTATTTAAGGAAGAATTAGTTTGGAAAAGTCAACCGGACGTTGACTTGTGAGTTAGAGGGCTCGGAATTGAATTCCGATGATTCGGTTAGTTTCGGGGGATGATTTAAGGCCTAGGAGCGCAAACGGAATTAATTTTGGAGGTCCGGTGAAGAAATTAGCTCATTTTGGCGAAGTTAGTATTTTGGCGATTTCCGGTTGATAGGTGAAATTTTGATCCGACGGTCGGAATGAAATTCCGAGAATTTTTGTAGCTTCGTTATGTCATTTTGGACTTGTATGCAAATTTGAAGTCAATCGGACGTGATTTGATAGGTTTCGGCATCAGAAATAGAAGTTGGAAATTCTAAAGTTCATAAAACTTGGATTGGAGGTTGATTCATGATTTTAGCGTTGTTTGATGTGATTTGAGGCCTCGAGCAAGTCTGTAATGTATTTTGGGACTGGATGATATTATTGGTCGGGGTCCCGGGGGCCTCGGGTGTGTTTCGGATGCCCAACGGGTCATTTTTGGAAGATTTTTGCCGTTTTGAGCATAAATGTAATGATCTAAGGGTTCATTTTTAGTTCTAGAGATCCAAATTTGATTTTGAGACTTCCAGAATTTAAATCATGATTTATAGGACTGATCTAGAAATTTTGGTTTAATTTCATCAAGTCGCGATTGGGTTTTTGACGTGAAATGTGAGTTAATTGTTTAACGAGCGAAATGGGTATTGAACTGGGCAAACGATCCAAATTGAGTTTCAATTGAAGGGTTGTGTTCGTATTATTATTTTTGACTCATAGGAACAAGAATCGTCTAATTCCGAGTTCGTATGATGGAGTTAGAGTCATTTTAGTGAAAAATGGCTGTGCTGGAAATTTCTTAAAAGCTGTTGTATTTTCTGCAGCAATGAACAGTACCCGCGCGTGAACAGTAACCGCGTGGGTGAACACTGAACAGTGACCTCACGTGCATGAATAGTGCCCCCGCGTGAACGGTACCGAAAATTTCTGGACAGATTTAATGTCCAGCAGTCCGAGTTTGGTCATTTTTTTTTACTTCCAAGCTCGGATTTTGGGCGATTTTTAGCAAGAAAACTTGGGAAATCTTGAGGTAAGCCACTTGTGATTATTTCTACTCCATAATATTGAATTATCATCGAATAATCCGACTAGATTACATGTTTTTGAGGAGTAAATTGAAGATTTAGGCCTAGGGATTTGAAAATAAGATTTGAAGATTTGAGGGGTCATTTGAACTCCAATTTTGATAAATTTTATATGTACGGACTCGTGACGAGACGAGGAATCCGGTGATGTGACTTTCGTAATTTTTCGAGAAGTGGGCCCGGGGCTCGGGTTTTGCGAATTTCATGAATTTCGATATGTTTCGAGTCTTTTCGATTGGGTTATATTCCCTTAGCCTATTGTAATGTATTCATTGTGGTTTTGACCAGATTCGACGCGCGAAGAGGTAAGTTCGAGAGGCAAGGGCATAACGGAGTAGACATTGGACCGTCTTGAAGTGAGTAATGATTTTAAATGATACAATGAGGGTTTGAAACCCCGGATTGCACAACATACTGCTATGTTGAGATGAGACACGCATTGTATGACGAGCGCGGGGTCATTTACTATTGGGGATTGTGACTTGGTCCATCCCAGTTGACATTTTTACCGCGTAATTGATAAAGATTTATTGTTTTTCACTATGATTGGGCTTATTGCCATATTTGGGCTTCGTGCCAATTATCTGAAATCTTTTGTGAATTTACATCACTATTTTCCTCACGAATTGAAATATTATTTGAACTCAGTCCAATTGAATTATATTATTTTTTGAACTCAACTACATTTATACTCAACTCGAGATTTAATGATATTTATAATGCTGTTGAGCTGAGCACTATTGTTTTACTGATGCCCAAGAGGCTTATGATTATTTTCTGGACTGATCGAGGCCGAGGGCCATACGTGAGGATATGTTGAGTGATGTGAGGAGGCTTTCAGGCCTCGTGTGTGATGTGTGAAGGATTTCAGGCCTATTGATATTGCGCTTGGGCTGTAGGAGCCCCTCCAGAGTCTGTACACACCCCCAGTGAGCGCAGGGTACCCAAGTGAGTTGGGAGTGGGTCCGAGAGGCCGTTGCTTGTGTGTGGTGAATTGGGAGTGAGCCCGAGGGGCTGATGTTCCGTGCTGGTGAGTTGGGAGTGAGCCCGAGGGGCTGATACTATACTGAGATTTACATATTGAGCCCGAGGGGCAAACTTTTGATTTATCCTTACTGTGAAAATTATTTGTCTTTACTGTTTTAAAAGAAGAATTATCTGATACTCACTATTTTACTATATAACTGATTTTACTGCTTGGGATAGCGCTATATTGTGCCGTTATGAGATTTCATGTTTTCAGTCGTTATTTATTTTTATTACTCACTGGGTCGGAGTACTCACATTACTCCATGCACCATGTGCGCAGATACAGGCAGAGCTGAGTTCGCTCTTGAGCGCTGATTCTTTCCAGATCAGGCGGTGACTAAGAGTAACGAGGTAGCCGTTGACGTCCGCAGCCCCGTTTTCTCCCTTATCTTTGTTATTTATGATAATTCCAGACTTTGTAAAATATTAGTAAACTCTGTAGTAGCTCATGACTTGTGACACCTCGATTTCGGGCTGAGTTGGGAGGGTTTTCCTTGTTCTATCACGTTTATTTCGCATTTAAGATTATATTGCCCATGATTTAGACTTATTCCTGCTAAGTAATTATAAAGAGATGTACTGTTTTATTGATTGGCTGGCCTTGTCCTCACGAGAGGCGCCATCATAACCGGGTTGGGATTTTGGGTCATGACAAGTTGGTATTAGAGCCTAGGTTACTAGGTCTCGCGAGTCATGAGATGGTTTATAGAGTCTCGCGGATCGGTACGGAGACGTCTGTATTTATCCTCGAGAGGCTGCAGAACCTTTAGGAAAATTTTATATTCTTGGAAATTCTTGTCGTGCGACTTTGTTGGTCCGAAAACTAAATTCTGTTGTTCTATTCTCTCGCAGATGGCGAGAACATGCGCTAATGGACAGGACGGACGACCACCATTGCCACCTACTGAGGCCACCAGAGGCCGTGGATGCGGTCGTGGTCGAGGTAGAGCTGCAGGGGTAGCATCTGTAGACCCACCAGTTGCCCCGGCTCAGGATCAGGCTCCAGCTGCAGAGACTCCAGCTGTGCCTATTGTTATTCCGGGTCTTCAGGAGGCCCTGGCTCAGATTCTGACAGTTTGCACTGGCCTGGCTCAAGCAGTTTCAGCCACCACTGCAACAGGAACTTCACAGGCAAGGGGAGGCAATCAGACCCCCGCTGCTCGCACACCTGAGCCAGTAGTGCAGGGATTATAGACACCAGAGGCACCACCAGTACAGCAGGTTGCCCCAGTTCAGCCGGTTGCACCGGTTCAGGATAATATGGTCCCAGTTATGCCAGACGATGAGCAGCGTCGTCTTGAGAGATTCAACAGACTTGCACCTCCTACTTTCAGTGGTGCTCAGGGCGAGGATGCCCAAGGTTTTCTTGACAAGTGTAGACGTATGCTGAGGACAGCAAGGATCTTGGAGGCTAGCGGTGTATCCTTTACTACTTTTCAGTTCTCAAGTGCAGCTTTCACTTGGTGGGAGGCATATGAGCGGCGTAGGCCGGTAGGTTCAGCGCCCTTGTCCTGGCAGGAGTTCTACACTCTCTTTCTGGAGAAGTGGGTACCGCGATCTCAGAGAGAGGAGATGCGTAGGCAGTTTGAGTATCTTCGTCAGGGAGATATGACCATATCTCAGTATGAGGTGAGGTTCTCAAAGCTGGCTCGTTATGCTCCATGGATGGTCCCAACTGATCGAGAAAAGATTAGGAGGTTCGTAGATGGGATTAATTATCCCATTCGTATTCTGATGGCTCGAGAAAGGATTCTGAGCCATACTTTTGAGGATGCAGTAGAAGTTGCTCGCGATATTGAGACGAATCGTCGTCTAGAGAGAGAGGAGCGGGAGGCTAAGAGGCCTCGTGGATCAGCTAGTCACAGTGGTGCTCCATCTAGGGGCCAGTTTCAGTAGAGTAGAGGTCGTTCTTACAAGCCTCATCAGTCAGCTCGTCCAGAGTACCGCGGGCCATCTTCAGGCCATGGTCATCAGGGATTTCAGCAGGGCCAGTCATCACTCAGTGCCCTTCCAGCTCAGAGTTCTTCACGTGCCCCGTCAGTTCAGGGTCCTTCTGCACCGAGTGCACCAGCTAGTCACTCCGGTGTGAGGGGTTCTTTTCAGTCCCATCCTCTAGCATCTAGGGGTTGTTATGAGTGCGGAGAGTTAGGACATGTGTGGAAGCAGTGTCCTCATCGTACCGCAAGTTCATCACAGCAGAGGGGTCAGTCCTCATCTTCTGCACCAGCTACTTCAGTACCCACCCAGTCAGCTAGGGGTGAGGGTCAGGCAGCTAGAGGCCGCCCCAGAGGGGGAGGTCGAGCGGGCGGTGGTCCGGCTCGGTTTTATGCTATTCCAGACCGGGCAGATGCTCTTGCGTCAGATGCTATTATCACAGGTATTATCTCAGTCTGCCACACAGATGCCTCTGTCTTATTTGATCCGGGATCCACCTATTCTTATGTGTCTTCATATTTTGCCCGTCATTTGAGTATGCCCCGGGAGTCTCTTACTTTACCTGTTCATGTGTCTACCCCGGTGGGCGATACTATTGTTGTGGACCGTGTGTATCGGTCATGTGCTGTGATTATTGGGGGTCTGGAGACTTGAGTTGATCTACTGCTGTTGAGCATGGTAGATTTTGATATTATTCTGGGCATGGATTGGTTATCTCCATATCATGCTATTATAGACTGTCATGCTAAGATAGTTACTTTGGCTATTTCGGGTATTCCGAGGATCGAGTGGCGTGGCATGACTAATTATGTCTCTAGCAGAGTAATTTCTTTCTTGAAAGCCCAGCGTATGGTTGGGAAGGGTTATCTATCATATCTGGCTTTTGTGCGGGATGTTGGAGCTGAGACTCCTAGTATTGATTCTGTCCCAGTTGTGAGGGACTTTCCTGATGTATTTCCTGCAGACCTGTCGGGCATGCCGCCGGACAGGGATATTGATTTTGGCATTGACTTAGTGCCGGGAACTCAGCCCATTTCTATTCCGCCATATCGTATGGCACCAGCAGAGTTGAATGAATTGAAGGAGCATCTTCAGGAACTCCTAGATAAGGGGTTCATTCGGCCTAGCGTGTTCTCGTGGGGTGCACCTGTTTTATTTGTGAAGAAGAAAGATGACACAATGAGAATGTGCATTGATTATAGGCAGTTGAATAAGGTAACAGTGAAGAACAAGTATCCTTTGCCTCGCATTGATGACTTATTTGATCAGCTTCAGGGAGCGAGGGTATTTTCTAAGATTGATCTCCGTTCGGGCTATCACCAGTTGAAAATCAGGGAGTCGGATATTCCCAAGACTGCCTTCAGGACTAGATATAGTCACTTATGAATTTTTGGTTATGTCTTTCGGGCTAACCAATGCCCCAGCAGCGTTCATGCATTTGATGAACAATGTATTTCAGCCTTATCTGGATGCATTTGTAATTGTATTCATTGATGATATCCTGGTGTACTTGCGTAGCCAGGAGGAGCATGCCCAACATTTGCGTGTAGTGTTTCAGAGATTGAGAGAAGAGAAGCTTTATGCAAAATTCTCCAAATGTGAATTTTGGCTAAGTTCTGTGGCATTTTTGGGACACATAGTGTCCAGCGAGGGTATACAGGTTGATCCAAGGAAGATAGAAGCAGTGCAGAGTTGGTCTAGACCGTCCTCAGTCACAGATATTCGGAGTTTTCTTGGGCTAGCAGGCTATTATCGCCGATTTGTTTAGGGGTTTTCTTCTATTGCATCGCCTTTGACCAAGTTAACTTAGAAAGGTGCCCCATTTGTATGGTCCGGCGAGTGTGAGGAGAGCTTTCAGAAGCTCAAGGCACTACCCTATTCATGATTTGGAGTTGGCTGCTATAGTTCATGCCTTAAAAATTTGGAGGCACTATTTATATGGCGTATCTTGTGAGGTATTCACTGATCATCGCAGTTTTAAGCATTTATTTAAACAAAAAGATCTTAATTTGAGGTAGCGGAGATGGCTTGAGTTACTTAAAGACTATGATATTACCATTCTATATCATCCGGGAAAGGCCAATGTAGTGGCCGATGCGTTGAGCCGAAAGGCAGTCAGTATGGGGAGTTTGGCTTACATCCCAGTTGGGGAGAGGCCTCTTGCAGTTGATGTTCAGACCTTGGCCAATCAGTTGGTACGGTTAGATATTTTTGAGCCTAGCCGGGTATTGGCTAGTATGGTTTCTCGATCTTCCTTATATGATCGCATCAAAGAGCACCAGTATGATGATCCGCATTTGCTTGTCCTTAAGGACAGAGTTCAGCATGATAATGGCAAAGATGTGACTATAGGTGATGATGGCGTATTGAGGATGTATGGCCGTATTTGCGTGCCCGATGTTGATGGGCTTAGAGATTTGATTCTTGAGGAGGCCCATAGTTCGCGGTATTCCATCCATCCGGGTGCTGCGAAGATGTATCAGGACTTGAGACAACATTACTGGTGGAGGAGAATGAGGAAAGACATTGTGGGATATGTGGCTCGGTGTCTCAACTGTCAGTAGGTGAAATATGAGCATCAGAGACCGGGCGGTTTGCTTCAGCAGATGATTATTCCTGAGTGGAAATGGGAGAGAGTTACTATGGATTTCGGGAGTGGCCTTCCTCGGACTTTGAAGAATTTTGATTCGATTTGGGTCATTGTGGATAGGCTGACCAAGTCAGCGCATTTCATTCTGGTGTGTACCACATATTCTGCGGAGCGGCTGGCTAGGATCTTTATTCAGGAGATTGTGCGATTGCATGGTGTTCCAGTTACTATTATTTCGGATAGAGGTACTCAGTTCACTTCTCAGTTTTGGAGGACTTTTCAGCACAAGTTGGGCACTCAGGTGGAGTTGAGTTCAGCATTTCATCCTCAGACGGACGGACAGTCCGAGCGTACTATTCAGATATTGGAGGATATGTTGCGTGCCTGCGTGATTGATTTTGGAGGTTCTTGGGTTGAATTTTTACCACTTGCAGAGTTTGCCTACAACAAAAACTATCAGTCCAGTATTCAGATGGCACCGTATGAGGCCTTATATGGGAGGCGGTGTAGAACTCCAGTGAGTTGGTTTGAGCCCGGTGAGGCTAGGTTGTTGGGGACAGATTTGGTCCAGGATTCCTTAGAAAAGGTGAAGGTGATTCAGGAAAGAATTCGCACAGCTCAGTCGCGTCAGAAGAGTTATGCGGACCGGAAGGTCCGAGATGTGTCATTTATGGAGGGCGAGAAGGTTTTGCTGAAGGTTTCGCCGATGAAGGGTGTTATGAGGTTCGGAAAGAAAGGGAAGTTGAGTCCGCGGTTTATTGGACCATTTGAGGTACTTAGGAGGATTGGAGAGGTGGCTTACGAGCTTGCTTTGCCGCCTAGATTGTCGGGTGTTCATCCGGTATTCCATGTGTCCATGCTCCGGAAGTACATTGGGGACCCGTCTCATAATTTAGATTTCAGTACAGTACAGTTAGATGAAAAAATGACTTATAATGTGGAGCCAGTGGCTATTTTGAGTCGACAAGTTCAAAAATTGAAATCAAAAGATATAGCATCAGTGAAAGTACAGTGGAGAGGTCGGCCCGTGGAGGAGGCTACTTGGGAGACCGAGCAGGAGATGCGGAGCAGGTACCCACACCTATTTGAAACTCCAGGTATGTTTCTTAACTCGCTTGAGGACGAGCGTTTGTTTTAGTTGGGGGAAATATAACGACCCGAACCGTCATTTCCTGTATTTTCGTCCCGTATTCCCCGTTAAATTCTTATTCATGTTTCAATATGTGTACTTGGTGAATTTGAGTCAATTCGGATCGAGTTTGGTATGAAATGGGACAATTAGTCTCTTTAAGGAAGAATTAGTTTGGAAAAGTCAACCGGACGTTGACTTGTGAGTTAGAGGGCTCGGAATTGAATTCCGATGATTCGGTTAGTTTCGGGGGATGATTTAAGGCCTAGGAGCGCAATCGGAATTAATTTTGGAGGTCCAGTGAAGAAATTAGCTCATTTTGGCGAAGTTAGTATTTTGGCGATTTCCGGTTGATAGGTGAAATTTTGATACGACGGTCGGAATGGAATTCCGAGAATTTCTGTAGCTTTGTTATATCATTTTGGACTTGTGTGCAAAATTTGAAGTCAATCGGATGTGATTTGATAGGTTTCAGCATCAGAAATAGAAGTTGAAAATTCTAAAGTTCATAAAACTTGGATTGGAGGTTGATTCATGATTTTAGCATTGTTTGATGTGATTTGAGGCCTCGAGCAAGTCCGTAATGTATTTTGGGACTGGTTGGTATTATTGGTCGGGGTCCCAAGGGCCTCGGGTGTGTTTCGGATGCCCAACGGGTCATTTTTGGAAGATTTTTGCCATTTTGAGCATAAATGTAATGATCTAAACGTTCATTTTTAGTTCTAGAGATCCAAATTTGATTTCGAGACTTCCAGAATTTAAATCATGAATTATAGGACTGATCTGGAAATTTTGGTTTAATTTCATCAAGTAGCGATTGGGTTTTTGACGTGAAATTTGAGTTAATTGTTTAACGAGCGAAATGGGTATTGAACTGGGCAAACGAGCTCCGAATTGAGTTTCGATTGAAGGGTTGTGTTCGTATTATTATTTGTGACTCATAGGAATAAGAATCGTCTAATTCCGAGTTCGTATGATGGAGTTAGAGTCATTTTAGTGAAAAATGGATGTGTTGCAAATTTCTTAAAAGCTGTTGTATTTTCTGCAGCAATGAACAGTACCCGCGCGTGAACAGTAACCGCGCGGGTGAACACTGAACAGTGACCTCATGTGCATGAACAGTGCCCCCGCGTGAACAGTACCAAAAATTTCTGGACAGATTTAATGTCCAGCAGTCCCAGTTTGGTCATTTTTTTGACTTCCAAGCTCGGATTTTGGGCGATTTTTAGCAAGAAATCTTGGGAAATCTTGAGGTAAGCCACTTGTGATTATTTCTACTCCATAATATTGAATTATCATCGAATAATCCGACTAGATTACATGTTTTTGAGGAGTAAATTGAAGATTTAGGCCTAGGGATTTGAAAATAAGATTTGAAGATTTGAGGGGTCATTTGAACTCCGATTTTGGTAAATTTTATATGTGCGGACTCGTGGCGAGACGAGAAATCCGGTGATGTGACTTTCGTAATTTTTCGAGAAGTGGGCCCGGGGCTCGGGTTTTGCGAATTTCGTGAATTTCGATATGTTTCGAGTCTTTTCGATTGGGTTATATTCCCTTAGCCTATTGTAATGTATTCGTTGTGGTTTTGACCAGATTCGACGCGCGAAGAGGTAAATTCGAGAGGCAAGGGCATAGCGGAGTAGACATTGGACCGTCTTGAAGTGAGTAATGATTTTAAATGATGCACTGAGGGTTTGAAACCCCGGATTGCACAACATACTGCTATGTTGAGATGAGACACGCGTTGTATGACGAGCGCGGGGTCATTTACTATTGGGGATTGTGACTTGGTCCATCCCAGTTGACATTTTTACCGCGTAATTGATAAAGATTTATTGTTTTTCACTATGATTGGGCTTATTGCCATATTTGGGCTTCGTGCCAATTATCTGAAATCTTTTGTGAATTTACATCACTATTTTCCTCACGAATTGAAATATTATTTGAACTCAGTCCAATTGAATTATATTATTTTGTGAACTCAACTACATTTATACTCAACTCGAGATTTAATGATATTTATAATGCTGTTGAGCTGAACACTATTGTTTTACTGATGCCCAAGAGGCTTATGATTATTTTCTGGACTGATCGAGGCCGAGGGCCATACGTGAGGATATGTTGAGTGATGTGAGGAGCCTTTCAGGCCTCGAGTGTTATATGAGGAGGCTTTCAGGCCTCGTGTGTGATGTGTGAAGGATTTCAGGCCTATTGATATTGCGCTTGGGCTGTAGGAGCCCCTCCGGAGTCTGTATACACCCCCAGTGAGCGCAGGGTACCCAAGTGAGTTGCGAGTGGGTCCGAGATTGCTTGTGTGTGGTGAGTTGGGAGTGAGCCCGAGGGGCTGATGTTGCGTGCTGGTGAGTTGGGAGTGAGCCCGAGGGGCTGATACTATACTGAGATTTACATATTGAGCCCGAGGGGCAAACTTTTGATTTATCCTTACTGTGAAAATTATTTGTCTTTACTGTTTTAAAAGAAGAATTATTTGATACTCACTATTTTACTATATAACTGATTTTACTGCTTGGGATAGCGCTATATTGTGCCGTTATGAGATTTCATGTTTTCAGTCGTTATTTATTTTTATTACTCACTAGGTCGGAGTACTCACATTACTCCATGCACCATGTGCGCAGATACAGGCAGAGCTGAGTTCGCTCTTGAGCGCTGATTCTTTCCAGATCAGGCGGTGACTAGGAGTAACGAGGTAGCTGTTGACGTCCGCAGCCCCGTTTTCTCCCTTATCTTTGTTATTTATGATAATTCCAGACTTTGTAAAATATTAGTAAACTCTGTAGTAGCTCATGACTTGTGACACCCCGATTTCGGGCTGAGTTGGGAGGGTTTTCCTTGTTCTATCACGTTTATTTCGCATTTAAGATTATATTGCCCATGATTTAGACTTATTCCTGCTAAGTAATTATAAAGAGATGTACTGTTTTGTTGATTGGCTGGCCTTGTCCTCACGAGAGGCGTCATCACGACCGGGTTGGGATTTTGGGTCGTGACAAGTTGGTATTAGAGCCTAGGTTACTAGGTCTCGCGAGTCATGAGATGGTTTAGTAGAGTCTTGCGGATCTGTACAGAGACGTCTGTATTTATCCTCGAGAGGCTGCAGAACCTTTAGGAAAATTTCATATTCTTGGAAATTCTTGTCGTGCGACTTTGTTGGTCCGAAAACTAAATTCTGTTGTTCTATTCTCTCGCAGATGGAGAGAACACGCGCTAATGGACAGGACGGACGACCACCATTGCCACCTACTGAGGCCACCAGAGGCCGTGGACGCGGTCGTGGTCGAGGTCGTGGTCGAGGTAGAGCCGCAGGGGTAGCATCTGTAGACCCACCAGTTGCCCCGGCTCAGGATCAGGCTCCAGCTGCAGAGACTCCAGCTGTGCCTATTGTTATTCCGGGTCTTCAGGAGGCCCTGACTCAGATTCTGACAGTTTGCACTGGCCTGGCTCAGGCAGTTTCAGCCACCACTGCAGCAGGAACTTCATAGGCAGGGGGAGGCAATCAGACCCCCGCTGCTCGCACACCTGAGCCAGTAGTGCAGGGATTATAGACACCAGAGGCACCACCAGTACAGCAGGTTGCCCCAGTTCAGCCGGTTGCACCGGTTCAGGATAATATGGTCCCAGTTATGCCAGACGATGAGCAGCGTTGTCTTGAGAGATTCAACAGACTTGCACCTCCTACTTTCAGTGGTGCTCAGGGCGAGGATGCCCAAGGTTTTCTTGACAAGTGTAGACGTATGCTGAGGACAACAAGGATCTTGGAGGCTAGCGGTGTATCCTTTACTACTTTTCAGTTCTCAAGTGCAGCTTTCACTTGGTGGGAGGCATATGAGCGGTGTAGGCCGGTAGGTTTAGCGCCCTTGTCCTGGCAGGAGTTCTACACTCTCTTTCTGGAGAAGTGGGTACCGTGATCTCAGAGAGAGGAGATGCGTAGGCAGTTTGAGTATCTTCGTCAGGGAGATATGACCATATCTCAGTATGAGGTGAGGTTCTCAAAGCTGGCTCGTTATGCTCCATGGATGGTCCCGACTGATCGGGAAAAGATTAGGAGGTTCGTAGATGGGCTTAATTATCCCATTCGTATTCTGATGGCTCGAGAAAGGATTTTGAGCCATACTTTTGAGGATGCAGTAGATGTTGCTCGCGATATTGAGACGGATCGTCGTCTAGAGAGAGAGGAGCGGGAGGCTAAGAGGCCTCGTGGATCAGCTAGTCACAGTGGTGCTCCATCTAGGGGCCAGTTTCAGCAGAGTAGAGGTCGTTCTTACAAGCCTCATCAGTCAGTTCGTCCAGAGTACCACGGGCCATCTTCAGGCCGTGGTCATCAGGGATTTCAGCAGGGCCAGTCATCACTCAGTGCCCTTCCAGCTCAGAGTTCTTCACGTGTCCCGTCAGTTCAGGGTCCTTCTGCACCGAGTGCACCAGCTAGTCACTCCGGTGCGAGGGGTTCTTTTCAGTCCCATCCTCCAGCATCTAGGGGTTGTTATGAGTGCGGAGAGTTAGGACATGTGTGGAAGCAGTGTCCTCGTCGTACCGCCAGTTCATCACAGCAGAGGGGTCAGTCCTCATCTTCTGCACCAGCTACTTCAGCACCCACCCAGTCAGCTAGGGGTGAGGGTCAGGCAGCTAGAGGCCACCCCAGAGGGGGAGGTCGAGCGAGCGGTGGTCCGGCTCGATTTTATGCTATTCCAGACCGGGCAGATGCTCTTGCGTCAGATGCTATTATCACAGGTATTATCTCAATTTGCCACACAGATGCCTCTGTCTTATTTGATCCGGGATCCACCTATTCTTATGTGTCTTCATATTTTGCCCGTCATTTGAGTATGCCCCGGGAGTCTCTTACTTTACCTGTTCATGTGTCTACCCCGGTGGGCGATACTATTGTTGTGGACCGTGTGTATCGGTCATGTGCTGTGATTATTGGGGGTCTGGAGACTTGAGTTGATCTACTGCTGTTGAGCATGGTAGATTTTGATATTATTCTGGGCATGGATTGGTTATCTCCATATCATGCTATTCTAGACTGTCATGCTAAGACAGTTACTTTGGCTATTCCGGGTGTTCCGAGGATCGAGTGGCGTGGCATGACTAATTATGTCTCTAGCAGAGTAATTTCTTTCTTGAAAGCCCAGCGTATGGTTGGGAAGGGTTATCTATCATATCTGGCTTTTGTGCGGGATGTTGGAGCTGAGACTCCTAGTATTGATTCTGTCCCAGTTGTGAGGGACTTTCCTGATATATTTCCTGCAGACCTGACGGGCATGCCGCCGGATAGGGATATTGATTTTGGTATTGACTTAGTGCCAGGAACTCAGCCCATTTCTATTCCGCCATATCGTATGGCACCAGCAGAGCTGAATGAATTGAAGGAGCAGTTGTTGACGTCCGCAGCCCCGTTTTCTCCCTTATCTTTGTTATTTATGATAATTTCAGACTTTGTAAAATATTAGTAAACTCTGTAGTAGCTCATGACTTGTGACACCCCAATTTCGGGCTGAGTTGGGAGGGTTTTCCTTATTCTATCATGTTTATTTCGCACTTAAGATTATATTGCCCATGATTTAGACTTATTCCTGCTAAGTAATTATAAAGAGATGTACTGTTTTGTTGATTGGCTGGCCTTGTCCTCACGAGAGGCGCCATCATGTCCGGGTTAGGATTTTGGGTCGTGATAATGGCATAGTTAAGACAGTGTCAACAATACCAAAGACACCTTCTCGAAGGAAAAAGAACAAGACTTTCTTGATTATCCAGAAAAGGGAATAATATTAGATAAGGGAGATGACCCTTAATTATGCTAGAGATCGGGTTTCCTCTAAGCATTATAGGTTATCGTCATGATTGTATCATATATAATAGAAGTGACATACAAGAAATAAAGTGCCACGTGTAAGTAAGAGTTGAGGATAGACGAAGCATGTCATATGTAAAAGATGGGCATGACAACCTTGAGTTCCTCCAGATGATGAATGTGATACAAGTAAAAGTCAACCTTTAATTATGCATGCCAAGGCATGGGAGGATAAAGTATGCTGATTTAAATGGGTAAGCGTGAAAATATTAAGGCATGAGATGCACAAAAGGCGTAATCTTGGAGGTTATAAGAAGCAATATAGATTGTCAGCGAAGGAAGAAAGTAAAAAAATTGATATGAAATAATAATCTTGAGTTTTTCTAATCGAGGTATATTTTATTTTATTCTGTTGAAATGATGAAAAATTAAGAATTTCCAAGAATGATCTCAAAGCAACTCTGTATATGCCCAATATTGAACGAGCAGTTAGCTTGTGAGTGAACGGATCCTTATAATTTAAGAAGAATAAATATTGAAATGGCTCATGTGTTAAGTTAAAGTTGTTGGAAAGTTATACATGTAATGTGTACGACGTAAGGCTCAAAAACAAAAATGAAAACGGTTATGGTATGGATTTGTAGATTGAGAAGTTACAAGAATTCTAAGTCTACATGATAATGTGTCACAAATTCCTAACATGATATGTATGGACGAGGTCAGTGATACCATGAAGAATGAGAAGATATGCAAGTATATTTTTTTTATATAAAACATGTTGATGTAAATATGTGGTATTAGCTATGGGCAAAAGAGTTCGCATTATGATGAAGGCATGAGGTAATAAGACCCTACAGGCATGACATCTTTATTATAAGTATTAGCCTACTCGGTGGGATACGTCAAAATAATGTTTTATGAAAGGACTTAGTAGCAAGAAATATAATTCCAGAGAATATTCTATATGTATGTATGTATGTATGTATGTATGTATGTATATATATATATATATATATATATATATATATATATACTTAGTAGCAAGAAATAATTTCAGAGAAATATACTATATATATGCGGCTTGAGAAAATAATGGTGGCCTAAAGATAGAATGCGTAATTCTCGCATTTAGCATTGTGAAGATGGTGTATGTTGTGAAAATTTATATAATGATATGTGAATTTCGCCTAAGGGAGTCACACTTGTTCAGCATATTTAAGCACGAGATTAGAGGCGTAAGGCAGTTGTACTTGCTAGAACTGTATTAGAGCATGGATTGAAGGTTGAAATGTTAGAAAAGGTTTTAACGGTAGAGTGAATACAAAAGAGTGAAGTGATAACTATAATGATGTCGTAAGGGCAGAGAATAATGGCCCTTAGCAATATATGTTGCAGCTAGTAGCGACATGATACTTGGATACAAAAATGAACAAATAAAGTTCCTATGAGTATGATGAATCTATCCTATTGTCAGAATAATGAGTATATCGACATAGTGATGAAATAAAAGTCAATGTACGATAAAAGACTGAAGCGCTAAAATAGAGATATCTAATTGGGAGAGATAAATAGCCTATTGTAGTGGGTGAAGAAATTGATTGTCAATGAAAAGTTCTATGTGAGATATAAGTTTAATATTGACTTCGAATGGCAAGTAAGAGTTTGAATTGGGTTTACTCCTAAGTGGGGGAACATCGGAACAGAAAGGATTCACCTTAAAGATAATGGTTTGAGAAATAAGATATTTTATTTACTAGAGTCAAGATGAAGAGAAAGTATTCGGTAACTTCATAACGGAATGAATACAATTACCATAAAATTTTTGTTGGGATTCAAAGACTCATTACAAGTAATAGTTGCGACGTTCTTCATCAGGGATATTTAAAAGTTATGTCTAATAGTCAAAGATGTAATGGGCAACTCGAATATATTCCTACAACTTTGGGGGCATGTGCGATTTGAATTAAATTCAAGTATTGGCGTAGAATAAGGAAGTACTTTAAATTGTACGTGGGATAAAGTGGAATACGAGGATATTTTAATGTGTGCACACTTTAGCACGAAATGAAATAGAAAAGAGTAATGTAATGTGCATTCTTGAATGAGAAAATACTCTTCTATACAAAAAATAAAGTATGCCAGTAAAGGGCATGAGTTTAAAGAAGAACACTAATATTAAAAGAGTGCAAGTACCATCATGATAACAGTGACTCTCGACTGTTGAAAACTTACAGGCTACGGTAGCATGTCTATGGTGCGCATGGTAATAAATGAAATCCCAAGTTTTGGTAGAAAAATATCACAAGATAGTGGGGTCAAGGAATTGTTAAAAGTTAAGAAATAAAACTAGAACACGGATGTCCGCGATTAGGTGGCAAACTAGTATCATGAAATTGAATGAAGTGAGTTGAATTGCTTTCAAAGTAAACTTGCTGGTAATAATAGTTATCAAGTTATGAATCTAGCATGAGATCTAAAGGTATGAGTGAAAGTAGGGGTATAAAATTACTATATGATGGATAAATCTGAGACAAATATCTTATTAATCTTCGGAAGGAATAAAAGGATATTCCAAAATAATTATGATGATTAGAGAATATTAAAAGTCTTAAGTGGGAAAACTTTTCCTGGAAACAGGACTCAAAAGAGCAACAGACTAATTTGAAAGTATTGGTTATAAGAAAATTTCGATACTATGAGTCGGAATAGATAAGTTTACAGATACCAAGTGGGCAACATAAGTTTGCTCTCACCAAGCATGAGCCATAGCTTTGAGGAAGCTGAGAATTTAGGCAGCATGGAAAAGTGCCATTCTACGTTATTCAAAAAAAAAAATATTAAGGACGTCCAATCACAGAGAGATTTTTGGTTTATTTGAAGATACTTTTTAGGTACAACTTGACGTATGCATGACTAAAGAAAATGTATGCAGGTATAATAATGATATGGGAGCTATGTGTAGTAGCTATTATTGATATTGAATGGTATTCACATATGTCACTAGTTAAAAGTTTTAAAGATTAACATTTGATGCACTTATGGTATATGTACGGCCGAGTGGGGTCAAGATGGGACATTATATTGTGTATTGTTAGTTGTTAAGCGATATTGTTATTGGTGCCCATGTGGGGGCTTGTTCTGGACAGGTTAAAGCTTTTGGATAGTCCTAGTTATATGGAAAACTCTGCTGAAATTTTTAAGAATTTGTAAAGATAGCCAAATTTTGAGGTCCATGAGTAAGTTGAGATTTTGGAAAGAAAGTATAAGACCCATGTAGTCATAAGTGCCTATGCATAATGGTGGGAGGTAAGTGGATGGTAAATCTATTATTAGAAGCAACTTGTAAAACATTCGAGGATGAATGTTCTTAAGTGGGGGAGAATGTAGCACCCCAGAAAATTTCGAAGTACTTAAGTGCTATTAAGAAAGTTGATGTGTGCTAATTACATTATTTTGTATGCAGACGAGGAGTATTAATATGATGGATATTAATTGAATATGATAATAAGTGTACGAGGTATATTATAAGTGATGTGGGGTCTAAGGATAGCCCTAAGTCCAAGTCAAGTTGGAAATTACATGGTAGACTAAAGTTCCAAATAAGTACGCACAAAATCTAACTTTGGACGAGCATATCTACATATGTATAAAGAGTTATGTGATGGAAAACCTATCAAATGAAAGGTATTTGAGTCTAGTTTCTAATGCTTCAAACCGTTTGTAATTTGGATATTCTTACAAGAAGTTAAGACCAAATTATCAAAGGCTGGCAGAGGAGCCTGCGGATGCGAAGCATCCAGAGCCGCGTCCGAAAGATTGACTGGCAGTGAAGTGCTGCCATAGCGTCCAAGGTCACGTCCGAAGCCCAGAAATCGTGGCCTATAAATACCAAGTCGGGGGAGAGAGTATTTTGAGTATTGGGGGTTAGGGTTCTTGAGGTGAAGGGGCGATTTTGAGCTCAAATCAAGTCCAATCAATCGAGGTAAGTTTTTAATGATGTTTTGGGTTGATATTACTCAATATACATGAGTTCTAACATCATTCTAACATCCAAATTCTATATTTCATCATCAAATCCTCAAGAATACAAAAATCACCAAAGTTGTGATTTTTCAAGATTGATCTACTATAGGTAATTCCAATGCTTCAAACTTGTTTATTATGAGTAGTGAGAAGTATTTGAAGTATTCGTTACAAGTTTTATTGATTGAAAGATTGGAATATAAATATCTAATTCATGGCATGAATAGTACTTTTAAGGAAATAAGAGAGAAGATGAATGGTGAATCTTGGAAATGAAATTGATTGAATACAATGAACCTATGAAATTATTTGTAAGCAAAAGATGGAAGTGATCAACTAAATAATCATCCGAATTATATATGGTGCAAGTTTTGATTATGGAAGATGATGAATAGTAACTTATTGGCATTGGACAATGGATGTAGTAACATTAATGACTTCGAATGGGTATTTAAATATAAGGATGAAGTTGAATGGTCTAGCTTATAAATTTATTTGGCAATTTGGGTCATCACTTGTTTTAAAAGTGAATTCTACATTCTGAGGCCTTAAAAATCTCTTTCGACATTACCTCGATTTGTGTGCGCTATCCGGGTGCATAGCCAAAAAGCCATTTTGTCAAAATCTGTGAAAAATGATAAATTTTGACTATAAAATGAATTAATTTGACTTCAGTCAATATTTTCGGTAAACGGACCCGGACCCGTAGGAAAATATGGAACTTGGGCGTATGCCCGAAATCGAATTCCGAGGTCCCAAGCCCGAGAAATAAATTTTTAAAGAAAATTATTTTCTAAAATTGTTTATGAGTTTTAGAAATAAATTGTGATTAAAACTTGATGGTATCGGGCCCGTATTTTGGTTCCGACACCCGGTACAGGTCTTATATATGATTTAAGATAAGTATGTGAAATTTGGTAAGAAACGGACTTGAAACGACGTGAATTAGATCGTTTTTAAGAAAATTGGAAATTTGAAGTTCTTAAGAAAATTTCATGATTTGGATGCTAAATTCATAGTTGTTGATGTCATTTTAGTGATTTGAATGCACGAGTGAGTCCATATGATATTTTTAGGTTGGTGTGCATGTTTGGTTTGGAGCCCCAAGGGCTCGGATGAATTTCGGATATGCTACGGGGTGGATTTTGGACTTGAGGAATTGCAGACTTTCAGCTATGCATTGCAGGCCTGCAGGCTTCGCATTTGCGAAGCCTGGCTCGCAAATGCGAGTTCGCAAATGCGAAGGTCTTGTCTCAAATGCAAACATTAGCTCAGGCCAGCTTCCTCACAATTGCGAGGAAATCCATTGCAAATGTGATGCCTCCCCTCCGAGCCAATAGTCGCAAATGTGATGCAATCTTCGCAGTTTCTATCTCGCAAATGCGAGAGGATGTTTGAAATTCCCAACATAGCAGAGGTCGGGGTTCGCAATTGCGAACCCTGGTCGCAATTCCCATATCTACAACCTGCAATTTTTATACTTAGCTGAAAAACTCCCATTTTTCACACTCTTTCAAAACCAAAACACTTTCGGGCGATTTTTCAAAGACAGCTCTTCTTCCAAATCGATTGTAAGTCAATTTCAACTCGTTTCCTTCAATCATTTACATCTTTTAACATGATTTCAACTCAAAATAAATGATTTTCATGGGGAAAATTGGGTGTTTTGGGTAGAACCTAGGTTTCAAAAAATGGGGATTTGGACCTCGATTTGAGGTCCGATTTCAAAACAAATTGTATATTTGGGTTCGTGGGGGAATGTGTAATCGGGTTTTGGTTCGAACCTAGGATTTTGACCATGTGGGCCTGGGGGCGATTTCTGACTTTTTGGGTAATACTTTGGAATACTCATTTTCATGTGTTGGAGTTGATTCATTTAGCATTTATTGATATAATTAAGTAACTTGTGCCTAGATACAAGTGAATTGGTGGTGGAATCAAGGGGTGAAGTGATAATTGAGACGTGAATTGTGTTCGTTGCATCGAGGTAAGTGTTTGGTATAACCTTATCTTGAGGGATTAGGAGTCGAGTCCTATTTGCTATGTAGTATTTGTCGAGTACGACGTATAGGCATGGTGACGAGTATCTATACGTTGGTTTCAAGCATGCCCGTGAGTCTTATATTGTATTATTATGGTTTCGTTGTATTATTCATGCTTTGATGATGATTTCTATTGTTGGGCAAAGTTTGTGGAAGTAATTGTGACATTTGAGTATTGAGGAGCGTTGGCTCAAGTTGTACAATGAAATGTGAAAGTATAAGTGGAAATTGAACCTTTTAGAGCATTGGCTCAAAGTTATGAAGTGAGTTGTGAAGTAAAAGTGAAAAAGAGAAGAGAATCATCATATTATCTCCCTTGCCGGGAATTTGTTGTTTTTTTTTATTACCTCCCTAGCCGGGATGTTGATCCTTCTTTTGATGCTATTCTCTTGCCGGGACTTGATTGTTGAACTATTGTTCCCTTGCTGGGATTCTTATTGTAATTTCATTTATTCCCTTGCCCTATTGTTTGTGATTGTTGTTTGGGTGAGGAAGAGTGTTAAATCACGAAGGGTGATACCGTGTATTGTTTTGGTGAGATAGTGTTAAAGCACGAAGGGTGATGCCGTGTATAATTTGTGAGGAAAGAGTGTAAAGCACGAAGGGTGATGCCGTGCACATTTTCATTACTTGATTGCTTTGGTGAGGACTAGAGTTAAAGCACGAAGGGTGATGTCGTGCACTTATTTATTCTGGTTCGTTGTTGACACTCGAGATATGTTGTTTCTTTCAATTACATGTTGTCTTTCTATTCTAAATTGATATCTCCCCCGCAGCATGCTACCCCTCCCATATTTGCATATTTGACTATTTATTTATGTTCTTCTTTTCCGCTGTATATAGTTGAATTGCACAAGTTGTTTGGTAGTCTGGTCCTAGCCTCGTCACTACTTTGTCGAGGTTAGGCTAGGCACTTACCAGCACATGGGGTCGGTTGTGCTGATACTACACTCTGCACAATGTGCAGATCCCGGAGCAGCTTTTGGACCGTAGATTATGTGGCTACCTTCAGTCCATGCGGAGATCCAAGGTAGACCTGCAGGCATCTGCAGGCCCTGGCGTCTCCTCTATCCTTTGTTTCATGTTTCATTTCTTTAATTAGGAAACTGTGTATCTTTATTTTCAGACTTTGTATTTAGCACTCTTAGATCGTCTGTGGTACTGTAACACCAGTTCTGGGTGGTTAAGGCTTAAATAGTTGTATTAGTTACATGTTTAGATATTTTATTGCTTTTCTTTCGCTTATTCTAAATTCCCGTTGTTTACACGTTATTGTTTTATAAATGTTAAAGTATATAAAATGGGTAAAAAGGTAATTTGTTCAATAATTGGCTTGCCTAGCTCACATCAGTAGGCACCATCACGACTCCCGAGGGTGGGAAATCCGGGTCGTGACAAGTTGGTATCAGAGCTCTAGGTTACATGGGTCTCACAGTTCACATACAAGCTTAGTAGAGTCTGAGGGATCGGTACGGAGACATTTGTATTTATCTCCCAAAGGCTACAGAGTAAGGAAAAACTTCACATTTATTCTCTCCTATCGTGCGGTTTGGTTTCTCAATTCTAATTGAATTTCTACTCTGTTCTTTCGCAGATGGCGAGAACACGCACTTCCTCATCCACTGACCAATAGCCCGAGCCCCCAGCAGTAGCTCCCACGAGGGGCAGAGGGTGAGGCCGAGGCCGTGCTAGAGGCCGAGGTAGGGGCAGAGCTCAGCCCAGAGCAGCAGCACCAGCGGGGGAGCCTCAAGTTGACTTTACTGATGAGGTTCCAGCCCAGACAGTTCCTGTAGGCCCAGCTCAGGTCCCAGAGGGGTTTATTGCTACCCTAGTACTCCAGGATGCTCTGGTCCGTCTAGTGGGCCTTATGGAGAGTGTCACCCGGGCAGACTTGCTTCCTGTAGCACCAGTCGTCTCTAAGGCTGGAGGAGGAGCCCAGACTCCTGTTACTCGTACTCCGGAGTAGGTAGCTCCCCATTTTCAGACTCCAGTAGTTCAGCCAGTTGGAGCAATTCAGCCGGGTGTGGTAGCTCAGACCGGTGATAGAGCAACTATGTCTGCCAATGCTTTGTGGAGGTTGGATAGGTTCATCAAGCTCTTCACTACTACTTTCAGCATTGCATCTTTCGAGGATCCCCAGGATTATCTAGACAATTGTCATGAGGTTCTCAGGAACATGGGGATAGTTGAGACCAATGGGGTCGATTTTGCTACTTTTCGCTGGTCTGGATCCGCCAAGACTTGCTGGAGAGATTATTGCTGGGCTAGACCAGCCGGATCACCAACTTTGACTTGGGAGCAGTTTACTCAGTTATTTCTGGAGAAGTTTCTCCCTATTACTCAAAGAGAGATCTATCGGAGGTAGTTTGAACGTCTCTAATAGGGTTCTATGGCTGTTACCCAGTATGAGACCAGATTCATCGACTTGGCTCGTCATGCTCTTATCATACTTCCCATTGAGAGAGAGAGGGTGAGGAAGATCATTGAGGGACTTATTCAGTCGATTTGTCTTCAGATGGCTAGGGAGACAAGGAGTGAGATTTCCTTCCAGGAGGCAGCCAATGTGGCCAGGAGAGTGGAGATGGTTCTGTCGCAGGGAGGTGGTCAGGGTCTGACAAGAAGCCTCGTCATTCAGGCCGATTCAGTGGTACCTCATCTGGAGGCAGAGATTCGTATGGTAGAGGCCATTCTCCCAGGCCTTTCCAGGTCTCTCACGGTGCTTTAGGTAGTTGTGGTCCTCAGATGCAGTATTCTGATCAGTAGTCCTATAGTGCACCACCAGCTCCTATCAGTGCACCGCTGCTTCAGAGTTTTCGGGGTGGTCATTCAGGTCGTCAGGGTCAGTAGTCTCAGCAGCCGAGGGCTTGTTACACTTGTGGTGATATGGGTCATATTGCTAGGTTTTTCCCTCGAGCACCGAGTAGCTCTCAGCATCAAGGTTCCTGTGCCATGGTTCAGGCACCGAGTGTTCCACATCCCGCCCAGCCAGCTAGAGGTGGGGGTAGAGGTGCTAGAGGTGGAAGTAGAGGTATTAGAGGTGGAGCCCAGACCGCTAGAGGTGGAGGCCAACCAGTAGCAGGCCGTCCCAGATATGCAGTTTATAGTGGTGGGGCCCAGCCCCGATGTTATGCTCTTCTAGTCAGGCCTGAGGCTGAGGCTTCCGATGCAGTTATCACATGTACTATTTTGGTTTGTAGTAGAGATGCTTCAGTTTTATTTGATCCAGGATCTACGTACTCCTATGTGTTATCTTATTTTGCACCATATTTGGTCATGCCTAGTGATTCTTTGAGTGCTCCTATTTATGTGTCTACACCGGTAAGTGATTCTATTATGGTAGATCGAGTCCATCATTTATGTGTAGTTGTGATTGGGGGTCTTGAGAATCGTGTAGATTTGCTTCTTTTGGACATGGTTGATTTCGATGTCATATTAGGGATGGATTGGTTATCACCTTTTCATGCTATCTTGGACTGTTATGCCAAGACTGTGACCTTATCCTTGCCAGGTTTACCTCGTTTATAGTGGAGAGGGACTCTCGATCATTCTACCTGTAGTGTTATCTCTTATATGAAGGCTCGGCGTATGGTCGAGAAGAGGTGATTGGCCTATTTGGCCTATGTTCGTGATTCTAGTGCTGAGGTTCCTTCTATTGATTCTGTGCCAGTTGTTCGTGAGTTCTTTAAGGTATTCCCTTCAAACCTACCGGGTATTCCACCCGACAGGGATATTGAATTTCACATTGATTTGGCTCCTAGCACCCAGCCCATTTCTATCCCGTCGTATCGTATGGCCCCGCCTGAGTTGAAAGAGTTGAAGGAGCAGTTGCAAAACTTGCTTGAAAAGGGTTTTATTAGACCTAGTGTTTCACCTTGGGGTGCGCTGGTGTTGTTTATTAAGAAGAAAGACGAATCGATGAGAATGTGTATTGATTACCGGTAGTTGAACAAGGTTACAATCAAGAATAAGTATCCATTACCGAGGATTGATGATTTGTTTGATCAGCTTCAGGGTGCCAAGGTATTTTTGAAGATTGACTTGAGATCTGGATACTATCAGTTGAGGATTAGGGCATTTGATGTCCCTAAGACAGCTTTCCGCACTTGGTACAGGCATTATGAGTTCCTGGTGATGTCATTCGGGGTGACAATTGCACCAGCAGCTTTTTATGGATTTGATGAACCGGGTGTTCAGGCCTTACTTGGATTCATTCGTGATAGTCTTCATTGATGATAAATTGATCTATTCCCATAGCCAAGAGGAGCACGAGCAGCATCTTAGAGTGGTTCTTCAGACCTTGAAGGATAGTCAGTTGTATGCTAAATTTTTGAAGTGTGAGTTCTGGTTGAGTTCAATTGTATTCCTGGGTCATGTTGTATCAGCAGAGGGTATTCAGGTTGATCCGAAGAAGATTGAGGCAGTCAAGAACTGACCAAGACCAGCATCAACTACAGAGATTCGGAGTTTCTTGGGATTGGTAGGCTACCATCGTTGGTTCGTGAAGGGGTTTCATCTATCGCAGCCCCGATGACCAGGTTGACCCAGAAGGGTGCCCAGTTCAGATGGTTGGATGAGTGTGAGGCGAGCTTTCAGAAGCTCAAGACAGCTCTGACTACGACACCGGTGTTGGTTTTTCCCACAGGTTCGGGGCCTTATACAATTTATTATGATGCATCTCGTATTGGACTCAGTGCGGTGTTGATGCAGGATGGCAAGGTCATTGCCTATGCTTCGCGGCAGTTGAAGATTCATGAGAAGAACTATCTGGTTCATGATTTGGAGTTGGCAGCCAGTGTTTATGCATTGAAGATTTGGAGGCATTATCTGTATGGCGTGGCATGTGAGG
Source organism: Nicotiana tabacum (assembly GCF_000715075.1). Lineage (NCBI taxonomy): Eukaryota > Viridiplantae > Streptophyta > Magnoliopsida > Solanales > Solanaceae > Nicotiana > Nicotiana tabacum. Next base: position 151,495,060 of record NC_134089.1, read on the forward strand.
TGTTCATGGATCACAAGAGTCTGCAGTATTTGTTCAAGCAAAAGGAGTTGAATTTAAGGCAAAGAAGGTGGTTGGAGTTGTTGAAAGACTATGATATCACCATCTTATATCATCTGGGAAAGGTCAATGTGGTGGTCGATGCTTTGAGTAGAAAGTCAGCCAGTATGGGCAGTCTTGCTTATATTTCGATCTGTGAGAGACCGCTTGCTTTGGATGTTCAGGCTTTGGCCAATCAGTTCGTGAGGTTGGATTTTCTAAGCCCAGCCGTGTGCTAGCTTGCATAGTCGCTCGTTCCTCTTTATTGGAGCGTATCCGAGATTGGCAGTATGATGATACTCATTTGTGTGTCCTTAGAGACACGGTGCAGCACGGAGGTGCCAAGCAGGTTACCTTAGGTGATGATGGAGTTTTGAGTTTGTAGGGTCGAATTTGTATGCCTAGTGTGGATGGACTATGAGAGTTGATTTTAGAAGAGACCCATAGTTCCTGATACTCTATTCATCTGGGCGCCGCGAAGATGTATAAAGATTTGCGGCAGCATTATTCGTGGAGGAGAATGAAGAAGGATATCATTGCATATGTGGCTCGGTGTTTAAATTGTCAGCAGGTTAAGTACGAGCATCATAGGCCCGGTGGTTTGTTCCAGAAGATTGAGATTCCTGAGTGGAAGTGGGAGCATATCACTATGGACTTCATTGTTGGACTCCCATGAACTCAGAGGAAGTTCGATGCAGTGTGGGTTATTGTTGATAGGCTGACCAAGTCAGCACATTTCATTCATGTGGCAGTCTCCTACTCTTCCGAGAGGTTATCTGAGATCTATATCCGGGAGATTGTTTGTCTTCATAGTGTGCCTGAGTCTATCATTTCGGATCGAGGTACGCAGTTTACCTCCCATTTCTAGAGAGCAGTTCAGCGAGAATTGGGCACACGGGTTGAGTTGAGCACAACGTTTCATCCTCAGACGGACGGGCAGTCCGAAAGGACTATTCATATTTTGGAGGATATGCTCCAAGCTTGTGTCTTTGACTTTGGAGGCTCGTGGGATCAGTCTTTGCCTTTAGCAAAGTTTGCCTACAACAACAACTACCAGTCGAGTATCCAGATGGCTCCATATGAGGCTTTGTATGGTAGGCGGTGTCGGTCGCCGGTTGGGTAGTTTGAGCCAGGAGAGGCTCGATTCTTGGGTACGGATCTGGTTCAGGATGCCTTGGACAAGGTCAGGATTATTTAGTATAGGCTTCGTACAGCTCAATCCAGGCAAAAGAGTTATGCCGACCGCAAGGTTCGTGATTTGGCATTCATGGTCGGTGAGCGGGTATTGCTTCGAGTGTCTCCTATGAAGGGCGTGATGAGATTCAAGAAGAAGGGCAAGCTTAGCCCTAGGTTTATTGGCCCATTTGAGATTCTTGATCGAGTAGGAGATGTGGCTTACAGACTTGCATTGCCACCAAGCTTATCAGCCGTGCATCCAGTGTTTCATGTGTCCATGCTTCGAAAATATCACGGCAATCCATCCCACGTGTTAGATTTCAGCACTGTCTAGTTGGACAAGGACTTGTCTTATGAGGAGGAGCCGGTAGCTATTCTAGACCGGCAGGTTCGTCAGTTAAGATCGAAGAGTTTTCCTTCTGTTCGTATTCAGTGGAGAGGTCAGCCTGCTCAGGCATCGACCTGGGAGTCCGAGTCTGATATGCAGAGCTGTTATCCCCATCTTTTCCCCAACTCAGGTACTTCATTCTTTTGTCCGTTCGAGGATGAACAGTTGTTTTAGAGGTGGAGGATGTAGGTCATCACTTATTTTAAAAGTAAATTCTGCATTTTGAGGCCTTAAAAACCTCTTTTGGCATCACCTCGATTTGCATGCGTAGTCCGGGCGCGTAGCCGGAAAGCCATTTTGTGAAAATCAGTGAAAATGATAAATTTTAACTATAAAATGAATTAATTTGACTTTGGTCAACATTTTGGGTAAACGGACCCGGGCCTGTGATTTGACAGTCCCGGAGGGTCCGTAGGAAAATATGGGACTTGGGCGTATGCCCGGAATCGAATTCCAAGGTCCCAAGCCCGAGAAATAAATTTTCAAAGAAAATTATTTTCTGAAATTATTTATGAGTTTTAGAAATGAATTGTGATTAAAAATTGATGGTATCGGGCCTGTATTTTGGTTCCAATGCCCAGTACAGGTCTTATATATGATTTAAGATAAATCTGTGAAATTTGGTAAGAAACGGACTTGAAACGACGTGAATTGGATCGTTTTTGAGAAAATTGGAAATTTGAAGTTCTTAAGAAAATTTCATGATTTTGATGCTAAATTCATAGTTGTTGATGTTATTTTAGTGATTTGAATGCACGAGCGAGTCCGTATGATATTTTTAGGTTGGTGTGCATGTTTGGTTTGGAGCCCCGAGGGCTCGGGTGAGTTTTGGATAGGCCACGGGGTGGAATTTGGACTTGGGAAATTGCAGTATTCAGCTGATACATTGCATGCCTGCAGGCTTCGCATTTGCGAAGCCTGGCTCGCAAATGCGAAGGCCTTGTCGCAAAAGCGAACATTGGCCCAGGCCAGCTACCTCGCAATTGCAAGGAAATCCATCGCAAATGCGATGCCTCCCCTCCTAGCTAGTAGTCGCAAATGCGATGCAATCTTCACAATTCCCATCTCGCAAATGCGAGAGGTTGTTCGCAATTCCCAATATAGTAGAGGTCGGGGTTCACAATTGCGAACCCTGATCGCAATTCCCATAGCTGCAACCTACAATTTTTACACTTAGTCGAAAAACTCCTATTTTTCACACTCTTTCAAAACTAAAACACTCTTGGGCGATTTTTCAAAGACAACTCTTCTTCCAAATCGATTGTAAGTCAACTTCAACTCGTTTCCTTCAATCATTAATATTTTTTAACATGATTTCAACTCAAAATCAATGATTTTCATGAGGGAAATTGGGTGTTTTGGGTAGAACCTAGGTATCCAAAATGGGGATTTGGACCTCGATTTGAGGTCCGATTTCAAAATAAATTATATATTTGGGTTCGTGGGGGAATGTGTAATCGGGTTTTGGCTCGAACCTTGGGTTTTGACCATGTTGGCCCGGGGGTGATTTCTGACTTTTTGGGTAATACCTTGGAAAACTCATTTTCATGTATTGGAGTTGATTCATTTAGCGTTTATTGATGCAATTAAGTAACATGTGTCTAGATACAAAGGTATTGGTGGTGGAATCAAAGGGTAAAGCGATAATTGAGACGTGAATTGTGTTCGTTGCATCGAGGTAAGTGTTTGGTATAACCTTATCTTGAGGGATTAGGAGTCGAGTCCTATTTGCTATGTAGTATCTGTCGAGTACGATGTATAGGCATGGTAACGAGTATCTGTACGTTAGTGTCAAGTATGCCCGTGAGTCTTATATTGTGATTATTATGGCTTCATTGTATTATTCTTGCTTTGATGATGATTTCTATTGTTGGGCAAAGTTTGTGGAAGTAATTGTGACATTTGAGTATTGAGGAGCGTTGGCTCAAGTTGTACAATGAAATGTGAAAGTATAAGTGGAAATTGAACCTTTTAGAGCATTGGCTCAAAGTTGTGAAGTGAGTTGTGGAGTGAAAGTGAAAAAGAGAGAAGAATCATTATATTATCTCCCTTGCCGGGAATTTGTTGTTTTTGATGATTATCTCCCTAGCCAGGATGTTGATGCTTCTTTTGATATTATTCCCTTGCTGGGACTTGATTGTTGATCTATTGTTCCCTTGCCGGGATTCTTATTATAATTTCATTTATTCCTTTGCTCTATTATTTGTGATTGTTGTTTGGGTGAGGAAGTGTGTTAAAGCACGAAGGGTGATGTCGTGTATTGTTTTGGTGAGAGAGTGTTAAAGCACGAAGGGTGATGCCGTGTATGATTTGTGAGGAAAGAGTGTAAAGCAAGAAGGGTGATACCATGTCGTACGATGTACCATTCCATGACGATTATATTGATTATATGGTGAGGACGAGAGTAAAAGCACGAAGGATGAAGCCGTGCACATTTTCATTACTTGATTGCTTTGGTGAGGACGAGAGGTGATGTCGTGCACTTATTGATTCTGGTTCTTTGTTGATATCCGAGATATGTTGTTTCTTTCAATTACCTGTTGTTTTTCTATTATGAATTGATATTTCCCCCGCAGCATGCAACACTTTCCCCCCTCATATTTGACTATTTATTTTTGTTCTTCTTTTCCTCTGTATATAGTTGAATTGCACATGTTGTTTGGTAATCTGGTCCTAGCCTCGTCACTACTTCGCTAAGGTTAGGCTAGGCATACCAGCACATGGGGTCGGTTGTGCTGATACTACACTCTGCACTATGTGCAGATCCCGGAGCAGCTTTTGGACCGTAGATTGGGTGGCTACATTCAGTCCACGCGGAGATCCAAGGTAGACCTGCAAGCGTCCGCAGGCCCTAGCGTCTCCTCTATCCTTTATTTATTGTTTCATTTCTTTGATTCGGAAACAATGTATCTTTATTTTCAGACTCTGTATTTAGCACTCTTAGATCGTCTGTGGTACTGTGACACCAGTTCTGGGTGGTTAAGGCTTAAACAGTTGTATTAGTTACATGTTCAGATATTTTATTGCTTTTCTTACGCTTATTCTAAATTCATGTTGTTTACAAGTTATTGTTTTATAAATGTTAAAGTGTATAAAATAGGTAAAAAAAAGGTAATTTGTTCAATAATTGGCTTGCCTAGCTCACATCAGTAGGCGCCATCACGACTCCCGAGGGTGGAAAATCCGGGTTGTGACATATTGCTTAATATCTTAGGTCATATTTTGATGTAATTAAGATATCTAATTGTACATATCAACTTGTTGGTGATGTTGAGCTTTTTAATCAACATTGGAATGATAGAAGAGGATTGAAAGCTTATAATATTAATAAAGCGAAAGCGAGGTAAGTTGATTAAAACTTACTCTTCTCGAGGGACTTTCTCTAAAAGCATGTTTCAAGTTAATACTTAAGTTGTTTGCAAATGTGCTTTCGTATTTGTGGGGACAAACAAGTACGGATATCTTCATGTACTAAAATATTATGTTGCATATGTAGTGTCATGTCGTTTTGTAAAATTTTATTTTAAATCTTGTTGGCTAAATGACACTCAAGGTAAATGTTATAGTTTTTATCAAAACTTATGTATTGACAAGAGTATACATATTTGAGTGTTAAAGAAAAGTTTTCATGGAAAGTATTTCTTTTGGAAATTGATATGCAGAATAGCCCTTGTGGTATCTTTTAAAGATTTATGTTAAATTGCTAAAGGCTTTTGCATGTAAAAGGTTGTTTATTTAATTTTTATTCAAATGATTTAAATTTTATATTAATGCTATGATTTGATAAAAATAGATCCTTTGAAGCTACTATGCTATGAATCTATTTTTGAAATATCTAATGTTTTGGGAGTTACTTGTGTTCACCGAGATTGATTGTGTTCGTCATCATAAAATTACACGTGTCGGTGTAGGCGTAGATGGCCACTTTGTGGTATAGACTACGGCAGAGTGCTCTCCCTCGAGAGAGTACTATTTTGTGCTATTATTAGCATGGCTGAGTCGATTCGTACGGCACTACGATGAGACGACCTGATCAAGTAGGGTATATGATACTTGCCGCTAGGTACATAACCTAGTTGACCTTCTTATGTCGGTGATGGTATAGTACTCCCAGTGAAAGGTAAGGATGATTTTCTTATGTTTAGGCCTAAGGAGCCGAAAGTGATTTCAATGACTTAAAGCAAATAAAATGAATTTGTATGATTTTATCCAAAATCTTGAATTGGTGTAAGCATTTTAAAAGTTTATATTGTGGGTTATATTTCACATGGCTTTGGTTCAAAACGACAAGGGTCATGAATTGATAGAAATTCTTATCGTTTTATTTCAAATATTGGTGAATTATTTTTATAAAGTTTGTCCCAAGAACTTAAGTTAGAGAGAGTCTATGACACTTATTGAGTACCGTTGTGGTGTACTCAGCCCTTAGGGGGGCCTTGTAGGGACCTGCTGACTTTACATGTTTCAGGATGATGTATGATACATGGCATGCGGTCAGGCCAGAATGACTCTCTTTCCAAGGTATTATGAAGCACCATTTTTATCTTGTGGTAGCTATCATGTTCTTCCTTATTTTATTTTGTTGGAATTTCTCCAACCGTTGGTTCTATTCTTTGTTATAGAGGCTCCATAGATGGTTGTGAAAGGTTGTATAACGGGGTTGTACATAACATTCATGGAAGTATATTTATTTTACTTACTCTCATTGTTATTATCATGAAAGGGTGTCATGTGTGATTTTGAATTGGAAAATATTTTATCATTTAACTTAAAAATGTATATGGTTTTCGAGGAGCTTCCGCAGTTAAATTGGTTTTCATGCACATGATTTGGGTGCATCATATGGATTGGTTCACTCGGGTCGGATAGTGTGTCGGGCGCCGGTCACGTAGATGTGGGTCGTGACAACAGTAAAATAAAATATGACAGAATGACAGTCTATAGTCAAGTGAAGGAAAAGACAAGAGGAGATATGCCTCGAGACAATAAAAATATAAGCCCTAAATTCATATTCTCATTTCGAGAAATGAGTTGGTGAATCCAACGTGATTACCAGAAGAAAAAGTTAGACCACCGGAGTAGTAGAAATTAGTATGGGATAGTAAACAAGATTAAAAAAATCAAACATGAATTAGGGATCGAAAGAATTGGTAATAGTCGGCATCATGAGAATTACAGAGATCGTATTTCAACAATAATAGAATGGACAACAGACGAATAACCTTTAAAGGTCATTTAACAAGACGCTTATCTAAAGCAAGAACTGTGAGCAGAGTTAAGCTTAAGGGACTAAGTGTGCCAGTTACACTAGGTGTCATCGTAGTGCGTAAGATATTCAATTATCCTTGGCACATAAGGGTTACCACAAGGCGAGTAAGATGTCATTGAAGATGTAAAAAGACGCCAAAGATAATGAGGTAACTATGAAACAGAAAAGGAAGAATTCAGTAAAAAGGTGAAAGGAATGAGATTGCATTTATTTAGACCCTATAGATATGTTACAACTTTAGAACATTATACAAGCACGATGCCGGGGAGAGGCAGTAAGGGTTCCCGCACCAGATGATATTGATAAATGTTGTGAATGAACACTTGATACATAAGAAGCCACTACGAGAGGTAACTTAAGACAAAGGAAATAACCCAAGAAAGATTACACATAATATAGATATGAGAATGGACCAACGAGTAGTTAGTGGTTGATCGGGAGGAGTCTAGTTATGGCTAGACAAGAAGATACATATAAATCAACAGATCGTGCAAGATAAACGTAGTGAAACCCAACATAGAGAATTCAGTCTCGCAGATATAATGACATCGTCATCCTTGAGAAATATTCAGATAGGAGTTGGGATTGTTAAAGGTACCATATAAGTGTTATGAAAATAAAAGACGGTGCCACTGGGAAGACAGTCAAAAATTTCAGTTCAGAAGCAATCTTACGAGCACAAGGGCGCAGAGGTAAGTAAATAGGGATAATTATAGACGAGCAAGAACATCAAAAATTCCGTCAGGTATAGGATGTAATAAGCTCGCACCTTTACAAGAGTCAGAGGATCTCCCCTACGTACTACCACGAAAGACTAGCTGAGGAAATAAGGGAGAACGCTTCAACTTAAGCATAATAACTTGAAGAAGAAATGATCTTGTAACAACAATCTCACTAAAATATTGTAAACACTCCATAAAAAAGTGGCACCTATCGAGGCAAATGAACGGAAAGTAAAAATCAAAAGTGATATTTAAGATTATATGGGTTACAAGAAATTCCAGTATTCGTGGGCACTAAGATCATATGAAACATCGATCGACAATATGTTTACTCCTCTTATTTTTCAATATCGAGTAAATGTTGTGATTGTGTTATTTTTATATAATTTGATTGCTTATGAATATATCTCTAAACTTATATTGATATCCATTTCCATTCATCTTGAAGTAACGTAGAATTCATTAAAATATGTTCCAGTTAGTAAGCTTTAATATGAAATAAATTACTAAAACTTCAATAGTTTGGTGGTAAACTTCTCTTTTTCACTTAATTTGTTTTCAAATCACCATAATCCCTTGATTACTATTGTTACAATTGAATCTTTACACCCTTTTTATTATATATATAAAATATCCAAGTGTTGTGTTAAAAAAAAAAAAATCTTTACACCCTTCTTGTTAGTTCTGACGAAAAGAAATATGGGTAGTATTATTAGAGCAACTTCAAAAATAGAAGTAAAAAGAAATTATGAAATAAATCATTTAACACATTTAAGTACAACAATTGTTAGTTTCTTACGATTTCCAATTTACCCGCAACACGTGGTATGAAATGTGCATGGTTGCAATGTTTGGTAAGATCAGCGACCATTGAAAAATGAACATTGCTATAGAGGACATGAATAGAAAGAATTAAGGGAAAATGACGTTGTATAACCTCTTTTAAAATAATAGTTGAAAAAATATATAGTTTTTGTGTGTGTGTATATATATATATATATATATATATACACACATACATTCTATATGTTATATATAAAAATTATACAAATTTTATATATTTTTTTGGCTACCGAACGTAAATAATTTTTGACGCGGACTAAAAGTTAAAAAAAAAAACCAGAACTAACACTAAAGTTCTGGAATTTACTAGTCAATTACAGAACTTGGTTATAAGAAAAGGCTGCGCAATAAATTTCAAATTTCTCCAAGTTTGAGTTGAGTATGGACTATAAGATAGCTACATTAGCAAGAAGGGTTAAATTTTGAATAATTACCGACTAAGATGATTTCCTTTTTTTTTCATCAACTAAGATGATTTCATAACTCTTTAATATATAAACTACCAAGTACCTATATATTCAAACAAATTACATGCTAACTACGAACCAAAAAGATAGGATATAAAGATGACATCTACTTCATCTGAAATATTGTTTAGATAAACTTGACAGAAAATTACGCCCAATGACCTTAAAGTTGATGGTTTTGATTTTTGACCCGCTTGCCCCACAGGCAAATTTTTAATGTCAAAAGTCAAAAGTTTTGCCTATGGAGCAAGCGAGGAGCAACACTTGTTAAACTTAAAGTTCTGCCCATGAGACAAGAGGGGTTAAAAAATTAATAGTGACATCGTAGCGTCCTATTTGTGCAAATTACCCAAAACATGAGGTGTTCACTAACTTGTGGGCCTAGCTGTTTGGGCCTTAATAATTTGCCCAATGACGCAAAGACACTGCTCACTCAATATTGGACTTTTTTTCATGAATATGGACCATTCTCAAACTTGTTGGCTTGGCCCATTTTATATTACGAGATTAAATAAATAATTTTGCTTGTTGTTAAGAAGACACCGGCCATTCTTGTCCTAATGGTTGAGAGAGTCCTCTCAATTCCACTAGGTCAAGAGTTCAAGGCTGGTAGGAGAAGGAGAATGAGCAGAAGAAAAAGAGGTATTCTAAAATACCTCCTTTTGATTGTAAAAATTTGAAACTTGATTAAAATTTAATATTTATAAGATAATTAAAAATCAAACTAAACCAAAAAGATACAAAAAGCCTGCCAAAGGTCCTGATATCAGCCTTGCTGATCACCTATAAGATTACCTTGTTGGTTTACACGACACAAGATTAGAGAGAAAAATATGAAGACGAAGAGAAGCAACTTGACTTTACCTGTACTTTTTATATCGATAAACATTGAGTCTGATGCAAAAGATAATGTTAAAGAAAAGATCCAAGACAAAGAAGGTACTTCTCAAGACCCCCAGAAATAGACTTGAGGCATACAGCAGACTTTCAAAGTACAGCTTGCCAATATTGAAAGCAAATAGTTTAAATCGAAGCCTGGGCTACTGCCGAGCCAAACTGTATTTGCTGGTTGAACATACATACAGATGAAGACTTGAATAAACAAACTCCTTAACCTACATAGAACTAGGAACTGTACGAGGCACCATTGTTTAGAACCAAAAATCACTGTCGAATGGCTTATAAGTTCCTCAAGTGCTTGGCCAATTCGCCCTACAGAAAGAGAACAAACTAAACATCATAATATGAACGAACAGAGAAATGTTTCAAGTAAAAATCATTCACTTGTCACCATGCGAAAATGAAGATGCAAAATCTGATAAAGCCAATAGAGCGACTTCAAAACTTATGAGCTGGACACTCCTACCTGTTAGGAAGTTTTTTAGCCCATTTATAAAGCTTCTTCTTCCCTAAGAATTCGACTCTCCAAATATTAAGTAGGTCAAATATATGAAGTAATACTTTCCATGCAATGACCAGATGGACCAGGCTATTACAAAAGCAAAAGGGTGATATGGAAAAAACACAAAGAAAAAAGAAAAGGAAAAGGAAGATACATCCCCTGACGATGGTGTCTGATTCTGCAAAAGAATCAGCTAGAGAAGTGAATAAGCAATCCCTCTCCATAACTGAGCTGAGGAGACTAGACCATATCTAAAGATAATTTTTGGCTTGTTTTGAAGCTTCCCTAGGATTGTTTGTGGATGAGATTCCTATTCTAATTAGCGATAACAGGGTTAGGGTTCACTCATGTTCATTATCTAGCTTTCACCCTGCTCATGTTTTTTTAATCAACAAACAGTTTGTGATTAGAGAATCAAAGATAAAAGGTAAAGAATTAATTTAACTTTTGTTTTCTTTCTTCTAATATCCAAACTTCACAAAGCAAATTCTTCACTAGTCCTCTCAAATCACATGTCAAGAACCTCTCACATGGTTGAATCATAGCTTAATAGCCAAGGACGCGTCTTAAGTCACCTCTCTCTACTTTCTCTCTCTAGAAACTCCCCCGAGTTAGAAGGCTTAGGTTAGCATCAGACTAGCCAGCGGATCTTCCCCTGGCAACAGCTCTCATTCACCCTCTATTTCAGCTCTCTCCTGCAACTAGATTCAATAAGCTCTCTTCTGTCTAACTGTTGTCATATTAGATCTAGAGATAAAATGATCTTTTTGTTCAATCTTCCTGTTTATATGGTGATAAAATGATCGTTTTGTTCAATCTTCCTGTTTATACGGCTAGATTTTGAAGATTCTCATAGTTAAATGTTTTAGAAAAAGAAAAAGGTGGCCAACAAAGAGGATTTTTTCACCTCTCCTCTTTCATCATTTTGACCTTTTCGTATGTTCTGCAATGGAGTCTATAAATATTGTTTGTCTTTCCTATGACATCAATGACCAACAAGTAAAGCAAGTGGTTGGAGAACGACAATCCAGTCCATGGTCACCGCTTTTCAGTTCTCAAAGTTTCAAGACCTATGGGGCTTTTCCCAGGGGTAATTGAGCAGCTTATGGACAGGCTCACTGTTAGCAAATAAGTGGAGTCCCCCTTTAATAGCAATGAGGAAAGGAGAAAAAGGTAACTGGTATCTTTTTTTTTTTGCTCAAGGGTTTATAACTTTTTGGATCATTAGGTGGCAAAAGGGAAGACAATCATGGCGAGACTAAACTGAGCATCACGGTGCTTGAGAAGGAAAGGAAAAAGTAGGGAAATTCTTTGAGCGCAAGCTGTCCCCTCAAGAATTTTCAACCAGGAGAATTGTCATAGGATCTAACTGTCCATTTTGAGAAGTATTAAGGAACTCTAGAAGAATAGCCATCACTATAACATCTCTCATTTCAGTTTTTAAATTGAGTTTTAAATCAGTGTCAAGTTCGAGACAAGAAACTGTAAGAGCTTATCTAACAGGTTATCTTCCGTACCATTTTTTGTATCCCAAGAAGAAGGTAAAGAAGCTTAAACTCTAGATGCTTTCAACACTTTGCGTCCATCCCGTGTAGAACCATAGTATTTCATATAAAAAATAAAGAAAACACCACATAAAAGATTTTTAATTAATGCTTCATCTTAAGTACTGAAGAGCGAGAACCATAACTAATCCAACCAAAAAAAAGAAAAGGAAATAAGTACTAAAGAACCATACACTTTTTCAAGTAAAAGGTAACCTTGCAAAAGTAAAGCTGGATTATCTATTTAGATTTTCGAAATATTTAAAACTTCCTAAGTACATATTTTAACTCTTTTGATTTTTTTTCTTCTTATGACAATCAAACATTATTGAACATCTTGAAATCCGAAGCCAAAAATGATGCCTGCATTGATGCTGGTAACATATTATAGTACATAGACAACATCTACTTGAAACAAGCTAGAGAAATTAAAAGATAACTGTACCTCAAACTGATTCTTTAGATGATCAAGTTCCTTATCAAGATCGTTTATAGCCTGGTTATATGCCTGCATAGGTGAGGACTGGCTTGTTGTTTGAATCTACAAATCAAACAAAGCAATAGGTCAAATCCACAAGATCTAAGTGCATAAAAACAAAGAAGATTGCAGTAAAACATCATAGTATCCAACAGACAAATTAGAACCTAAAGAGATTCTATACAAATCCACAAGAAATACAGCGGAAACAATAATGCAGAAGACATGACTGCTTTGGCAGCAACCATTTCAGGACGTACACCCCTGAACAGGGAAAATATTCACAATTTTTTTCATTCTCAAAAAAAGAAAGATTCTATTCTTCCTACACTACGGAAGAAAATACAACCTTGGAATCTTATAACGCAGAAACTCTGAAAAATGAGTATATAGTGAAGACCTAACAAATCAAATAAGCTACTAACAAAAACTACAATAAAACTAACATATAAAAAACTCAACCACCAGGACTGCAAGACTAACAACCTATTATCTAATCACCAGACAACTAATTCCTACCATTCCATTAATATGCTTAAAATTAAACAAATAGTGGACAGCACACTGTAATAAATGGAGGTGGTTAATTCAGTAAGGTAACTGCTCTAGTCGCCCTCTAGCAAAAGAAGCAGTGGCATGTTATATAGTATGATTTGGCGTGGGAGGAAGTGATTTGCCCCGATTTTGTATGGTCTATCAGGAGCGGCTTTGCTGGTTGGCTCTAGTAGACTTCGTATGCAATAGGAGACAGTATATTGTTTTTTTTATAAATATAAGGATATTCTAGTGATTTTCTTTTTCTGTTTCCTTTGTATATTTCACCAGATTGTAGCTTTACAACTGTTTTACTCATCAGTGTTTATGTGAGTAATTCAAAAACCAACAAATCATTATTTTCGTTTGAGTTATGACCGACCTACAACGTTAAATCTTGTCTTGTCACATGTAATACATGATTTTTGTAGTCTATTCCACTGTCACCTACGACCCGCTCAAAATATTCCATTTAAATTTAACACCTCTTTTATTAATTGTTAAAGTCATATTCAAGGTGCAAGATAGCATAAGGAAAGTCTTGAAGCGTGAAAGCTTCTACAGGAATGAAGAAAAGGAGCCAAAGAATCTTTTTAACTGTCAATAATTGATTTTTTTTTGCTACTCACTTCTCAGTTTGAAATCTAAATTGGTCATTTCTGCAGAGGAATATCCACCGAAGCGATCAACTAGCTGGAAAACCATACACTAGCTATCTGCACTTAGCAAGCACTGAAAATGTAACCGTATTACTTTGCTTTCGGGGCACTGAAATTACCCTTCTAATTTACTATACTAAATGCATGACACATCTTTCCAGCTTCCATAGCTTTATTTTCCCATCCCAATCAATTCAGATTTTTCAACTACTCTTATAAGTAATAGGAACAGGTTTTATCTAGTGAATACAATCCTATCTTTCCCGTATTCATCCTTGTTTGTGAATACTCACTGCCCTTCTTTCTGTTACGTGCACCTTTAGAACATAACTAGCTTGACTCGTGCATCTTGCTATCCTTTGTGAGCAATACAACAAGCTACGACATTTCCTAGTTGCTCCAAGCCATCTTTTTTTTTTTTTTCGCACTCACAATTATCACATAAAAAAATATACACATTTGTCTTACTTTAAGGGGTTGTTTGGTTCAAAGAGAAGTTATGCAGGAATTAGGAATTAGTTTTTTTTTTTGAATTGGTAACTATTGTATATATTAAAAACATCAGTACATAGGTTGCACTGAAAACCAGATTTACATGGAGAGGATTAGTAGATGTTCTAATTCGAGACCTAGCAAGATCTTAGTATGTCTATGATTGTCAATGTATCTTCTATGTAAATCTGTTTGCACCAAAAACAAAAAAGAAGAATACAATTGAGTTTGATCTTCTGCACTGGATTGCTTCTATCTTCAAAACATCTATTGTTCCTTTCCCTCCAAACTGTCCACCAGATACAAGCCGGGACAGTCCTCCATCTATCTCTACTAGTTGCTTCAGCTCCAGCTTCTTCCCAGCTATAAAGGACATATTTAAGCCTGTATGGCATTTACCATGAAATACCCCTAAGACTAATAAAGATTTTCCATAGTTGGTCTGTAATCTTGCAATGTAGAAACAAATGTGTGACAGTTTCAGCATTTTCCCCTGGAATTAGTTATGTTGAGATTAATCTTTTGTTGAATGTTTAATCTACGGCAAAGGGCCAAATATACCCCTATACTTTAGAAAATGGCTTAAGAATACCCCTCGTTGTACTATTCGGCTATTTATGCCCCTGCCGTCATACTTTGGAACAAAAATACCCTTATTTTGGATGGAGTGCCACGTGGCAGCACCAGATTAAAATGACTTATTTCTTTTATTTTTTTACCCTATCCATTTAAAAGAAACCCACCACCTGACCCAAATTTCAAGAGTTGTGGGCTGTTTTCAAGAGTGTGGACTTTTTGCTGCAGTTGTATTCTTAGTTTTGGACTTGTTTTTTGCCGTTTTTAGTGTACCTTTATGGGGTTCAATGCGCTGAAATATGCAGCCTTGTTTGAATTGTGTTCTCCAGTATTTTAGTTATAGTTCTTAACTATTTTGTGTTGGTTTTAGTGAGATGAAAAAAGAGTTAATAGGTATTACAAAGAAGATACAAAATTACGTCCTTTTGTGTGATGTAGTTTTGGTACATTATGTAAGTGCGTTAGTCTTTGATTTCCAGTTTTACTTTTGGCTAATTATCCAGATTTGCATATATATGTTAGTTGCAGTTTTCCAATTTTATTTTTCTCGTACCTAGTCTATTTCTATTTAGAAAGCATGTTAGAGAAATTGACGTGCAAATTATTAGTTGGCCAATATTTATTTCCTTAGCATGGATTTGTTTTGGCTTTTCTTTTGGTTTTATTCTGTAAATACGTATCAGTTGAAATGGTTGTGAAATGCTAGAATAGAGATATGGAAACGTGCACAACAACCAGTCCACAACTCTTGAAATTTGGGTCCGGTAGTGGGTTTCTTTTAAAGGAATCGGGTAAAAAAAGAAATGAGTCATATTAATCCGGTGCTGCCACATGACATTCCATCCAAAATAAGGGTATTTTTTTCCAAAGTATGACGGCAGGGGCATAGATAGCCCAATAATATAACGAAGGATATTCTTAAACCATTTTCGAAAGTACATGGATATATTTGGCCCTTTGCCGTTTAATCTATGTATTGCTAATACCCGTATTGTTATTTCACATCCTATCCCACATAAAAAAATACATACCTTCCCGCATAATTTATACAAGTATTATTTATTTATGAGGGAAAACAAACTAGTAACCAAACAATGCGGAGTTTTATAGCGTGATTAATTCCCCATACCAACCAATCAAACGAGCACTTAAATGCATTGCAATTATACGAGCAAAAAAACACAAAAAAAAAAAAAAACTGAAGAAAGAGGCACAAACAAGAAAATATACAGGATTAATACTAACCCTGAGCAAGATTTTGTACTGAAGAGGATGAGGCAACTTGTAACCAGCAAATAATACATTCTCATCCCTATGCAGTTGCCTGTTATGTTCAAAATAATCATGTGAATATTACCAAAAAATCAGGGTCTTTACAATGGTGCAGGAATGTTCGAAGAAAAAAGAATGAAACTTTAACAGAAAAAGAGAAAAATGAGCAATTCAAGTTGTTTTTACTTACATGCGAAGAATGTTTCCGATAGTGTGTTCCTCTCTTTCAATGGTGAATGTTGCTGCATTTATGATCTTTGTGTCTCTCTCGTACGAAACCCTAATTAAATTTAAGAAAATCGTTAACCCATTGTTCAACTAACACACACTATAAAGTGAGAAAATAGAGTAGTTACTTCTTAACGCCCTCAGGAACGACAAATCGTTCGTAACGATCTGGAGCATTCATCTTTCTCTCCTATTCTTCTTCGTCTTCAACAAATACAATTCAATTTCAGCGGCATCTGAAAATGTGGGGAAACAACATGTTGGAGAAGCTAAAAAGTAAAATGACAAAAATGATCACTTATGTTTTGGAGTAAGTTAAAAATAGTCCCCTAAATATACGCTTGAATAATTTTGGTTCTTTAATTTTACCAAAAGTGAATTGTTTTGATACTCATTAAATATTTAACAAACTCTTACTGTTTTAGATTAAAAAAGTTTTAGCAATCGCGACTATTTTTATTTCTTTAAGTTAATAAAATAAAACATGTCACACTGGATATGTTAATTTATTGTTCGGAAAATTAATCAAGCACTAATGAAATACAAAAAAAACTAATTGGGAAATTTTTGTGTGTCATATTATTACATGGAGGAGGATGTATCAAAGAGACTTGGGTACAATTTTTATTTTATTTTTATCGATAAGGAAGCTTATATTAATAATAAAGTAAAAGACTTACATAGTTACTATATAGTTTCTAAGGACATTACTATTGTTCAAAACTACTAGGATGTTACAAACATTGGTACTTAAAAGTTTTGATCCAAAACAAAGACCTTGTCCTTTTCCAAAACAGCTTCAACAAAAAGAGGTGGACGAGCAAGGTAAAAACATCTATTAGGATTGAAGTTCTTGATAGCTTCCTTTGCTAGTCGATCTGCTACTGTATTGCCTTTCCTGAAGTTATGTCTGATCATTGGTATTTTTAACTGGTGCATCAATAACCTGCAATTAAGTAAAGTATTGTTAGTAAGGGCATTGTCTTCGTTAATCATTTATGAGGAATCCGATTCAATTTCTAATGTAGGGAATGACATATCCAAAGATATTTTAAGGCCTTGCTCCATTGCTAGTAACTCTGCCTGCAAAGGACATGTTGCATAACAAGATTTGTAAAATCCCATAATCCAATTGTCATTATTATTACGAAAGGCTCCTCTTATACCTGCATGTAAATTTGTCCTTTAAAAAGTACCATCAATATTAAGCTTGATAGTGGGGGGTTTTGACCAATGAATGTATATTTTGATTTTTGATTGTTGGAGGGAGGTTTTTCAATAAAGAAGTTATATTCCCATGATTGATAAAGAACTAGATTCACATTAAGATCTAGATCATGGTTGTTCACATTATTACTATTTCTATTTTCCCAAAGGTTCCAAATAGCAAAAGGAAAAATATTTATCCATTGACAATGTTGGTTACTGCCTTGTAGGTTAGAGTTCTTTAGGGTAATTAGCCAATGAGTATCATCATCAGTTTTTTCCAGAATTAATCCAAGATTTAACCAGAAACGAGTAGCTATAGGACAATTAATGAAGATATGAGTGGCATCTTCTGGCCCTTCTTTGCAAATGGGGCATTTGGTATCGATATTGATTTCAATATGGTGGAGGTATGATCTACATGGTATTTTATTGTGTATGCACTGCCAGATAAAGAACTTAATTTTATTAGGGCACTGTGATTCCAAATCCATTTGTAATCAGCTTCTTTTCTGGATTGATCGAGTAATTTTCTTGTAGGAGCTTATAACACGACTTAGAGGTAAACAAACCACTACTACTCATATCCCAAGTCATATAATTCTTACTACCATTTAAGTCGTTAGGGATAGGGGTGGCTTTAATTTGTTTTAATTAAGGAGCTGGGGAGATCAAAGGAGATTTTAAAAAAATCTCAGTTATCAACATTTATGAGGTATTGTAGAGTGATACTATAATCCGATAGGTGGTGGGGGCCTTCAATACTATTTCTAAGGCTAGGGGCATTGTGGATCCATCTAGAGATCCAAACATTAATGTTAGATTTTCTGCTAGGTTGCCACAAGGTCCCTTGCATGTAGATTTTTCAACCTTTTATTAGGGTTGCGAGATAAACGAAGAATTTATAGTGATTTTTTTGGGTATATTTACTAGAAATTAATTAAGCCTAAGGATTGTTCGGATAATTAATAAGTCTCCATGTTAGGCTAGCGAACATAACCATATTTTTTTTTGAAAGCTGAGTGGATCCCTAGCCCTCCTTCTAATTTATATTTAGTAACATCCTTCCAATTTACTAAGTGAAGCTTTTTCTTAGTATTAATGATACCCCATATGAAATCTGTTTGTATTTCATCTATTTGACTCAAGATTTTTTTAGGGAGCATGGTATATTGCATTAAATGAGAAGGTATGGAACCAAGACTGGAGGTTGCTAATGTTAACCTACCAACTATGTTTAGAAGATTAGATTTCCAGAGGGAGAGTTTATTACGCATTTTATCAATTACAAATTGAAAATCCTTGGGCTTTGGTTTTTGATTTAAAATGGAAAATCCAAGGCATTTTCAAAAGTTTAATTTTATATTGAATAAGTTTGCAAAATAAGAAGTAATATCTGGATGACATTTTTTTTGAGAAGACAAACCTGGATTTAGCAAAGTTAATAGACAAGCCAGTTTATTTTATAAACAGATTTAGGCAACACTTAATGCAGCTACTCGTTTTCTGATTAGCTTTACCAACTAGGGTTAGATCATACGCAAAGAATAGATGAGAGAAGGAGGATCCCCTAGGGCTAATTCTAACAAGATCCCAGAGCATGGTATCTATTTGATTTTCTATTATTCTAGACATAAGTTCCATACATAATATAAATATGTAAGGAGACATAGGATCTCTTTGACAAATTCCTCTACTAGGACTGAAGTACTTGGTCTTGGTTCTATTAACTAGAATTCCAATATGGCTTGATGCAATGCATAATAAGTTTGGAAATTTTTGGGGAAAGTTGAAGAAGATAAAGGTTTTATGGATAAAATCCCATTTCAATTTGTCAAACGCCTTCTCAAGGTCGATTTTCAATAACATATCATATTTTGAGCTATTAGAGATCCGCATATTGTTGATAAGTTCTTGAATAACGATAGCATTATCGCTAGCTCTCCTATTTTTTATAAAACTAGTTTGCGTTGGACTAATTAGGCTAGGAAGAAATTGTTTTAGTCTATTGACAATAAATTTGATAATATTGTAAGCCGTGTTACAAAGACCAATAGGCCTAAAGTTTTTTAGATCAGTAGCATTATTATTTTTGGGTATGAGGCATAAGTAAGTGTTATTAATACCCAAAGGAAAGGATTGAAATTCAAAAACCGTGTGACATAATTTAATAATAGAATCACCAACTATGTTCCAATACCTTTGATAAAAAAAAGAATGAATTCCATCCGGACCAGATGCCTTGAAGGGTTTAAATGAAAAAAATTGCATCTGTGATCTCTTCCAAAGCTAAAAGTTTATCCAAGATTTCTAAATCAATAACAGGAGCATTATTGTCTTGATTTTTAATAATAGACCTTGGTACAAGTTGAAGTTGGGGTATAAAATATGTATTGAGCCTTTTCAAGAGATTATACTTACCAATAATTGAACATATTTATATTATACGAATGCCTTTAGCAAAATATCGTTCGTCTTTTTTATCCTTTAAAATTAGTTTTCACAATAGACAAAATTGTAATTTAATTATTCTCCTAATATACAAGATTTTAAAATTAAATAAAATTTTGTTTATTAAATCTTTCCTTATTTGAACTATGTAGAAGCTCATAATATTTAGAAGTATTGAAATTTACTATAAATTAACAACTTTGACATTTCTAGATCCTTTTACCCATAAAAAATAACGTACTTCAAAATTAGAAAAAGAAAAAAATTAATTTGAATTAAACTATTCAAAATGCGTAGGAAGGAAATTGTATCTACTTTCGCCTTTGAAAGATGCTCGTTTCTGACAACCACGCAGCAGCCAAGGATCTCTAGCAAATTTTATTATCAATTTGATTCCTTTGAAATAATTTTTTAGAAAAAAAGTATCCTAAATGTAAATAAACAAGAAAATTATCTCTTTAAGAAGGAACAAAGTTGTCTTTAAAGTATTTAACAATTCCTAATTTATATAAAAAAGAAATATCTTGAGTATAATTACAATTTTTTCTAAAATAAATTATGAAATATACTTTGATTTACATGGTTAAATTCTAATATAAATAAAAAAGAAGGTAAAAGATACCCTAGAACTCCTACCATAAATAAATGAGAAAAATAGTTTTCAAGAAGGAATCAATTTGTCTTTAATTTCTAAAATCTAGGTAAATAAAAGAGAAAAATATCTTTTCAAGTAAGAAACGAACCATCCTTGCTTCTTTATAAAATTATAGTTAATGTGTCTTTATCTCCAAAAGTAAGAATATTATAACACAATATTTATTTATGGATGCACATATCTTTTTATAATGTTAATAGATCATAATACTCGTCAATGATGTACTATTTCATCAAAATATTATACATACAAAAATATAAAATTGTTTAATAATGAATAATAAATAAAACTATAGCATATTCATGTCTCCTTATATAATTGTGGTATCCTCTTTATTGTTCATTTTTTTAGAATAATACAAGCTTGTTACATTCACTTTAACCTTTTAAGTTGTTTCCTATAAAGAAATTTAGAGATTATTGCTAATACAAATTAACACATTGTGCTTATTTTGAGCTTGTAAACTAAATACAAAGCTCATGTATCGAAATCCAATAAAATATATCAGGACTTTGTGGGGCGACGTTTCTTTTCTTATAGAATTAGTTAAACAAAATTAACATTCATATTTTTAGGAAGTTAACAATTTCCTTTAGTTTAAATTCTATATCAAGATTAATAATATTTATGTGATTTTTATAAAAATTTTGATTGTAATATGGGTACCCGCGCAACGTGCGTACCCAAGACTCGTTTATTAATAATTACAAATGACTCCAAGGTAATAGCAAATGCGCAAAAGTTTGTTTAGTATATGCAAAAGTTTATTGTTAATTATACACAAATGAAATCCTTCTTAATGAGAAATCAATAAATCTTAGTGGCATGAGTACAATTTTCACTAATAAACAATTCGATTTTTGTTATTTTTCCCACAATCCTAATTTAAAAGAAGAAAAGTATGCGAAAAAGATGAAGCCAAATCGAGAAGCTGAAATATACGGCCCAGATGCAATATCCTCAGCAAACCCTAAATTGACGGCTCTTATTCAAATGGACTTTTCCCTTTCCGCAAGTTAATCACTCATTGTTAAGCTGCTGTAGAGTGAAGACAACTCTACGCAATTAACATTAGTAAATTGTGTCCCAAATTCCCACCCGCCAAAGTGAGTACGAAGAAATAAAACCCATTTCTCCTAAAATTTGCAAAGTAAAATTGCAATTTTTGGTGGAAGCCATGTATATGTACAGAGGTTTGCAGCGGTTTAGAACCTCTGGCTCCTCAATTATTAACCGTCTTACTGTGCCTCAGTTGAAAAGAAAAGCTTCTAATTCTTGGTCTGCTATTCAAGACACTTATTATTCAACAAAGGTACAATCATTCTTTTGAAGTTTTGTTAAAGTTGTTTCTTTTTTCATAAACACATTTAATCACGGAAGTATATTTTTTTTTTTTTGTATGATATTATTGGGAAATAGGATATATTCGAGAGGCATAAAGTGGTATTTACAATCTCCACGTCTATAGCATCAGTTGCTACAGCATGGTTCGGTATGTCTATTGTATGGTTTTTTGTCCTCACAGATTTTCATTGACTTGCTTGCCAATTCTTGTTGGAGATTTTGGTATTTATTTCAGTTATGAAATTCTGTATTGTTTTCCATTCTGTATAATGAATTGCCACCTGAAAAGGTTTTGATGTGTAAGAGAATAGTTATTCTTTATCTTATAAGGTGTTATTGACAAAATTCCTTGTACTCATATGCAAAATCAAATCATTTATAGAGAAAATGAAGAAAGAGCTAGAGGGAAGTTTGGAGAGTAATTCATTCTATGCATAATACACACTGCTTGAGCCTCGAGTTATGTACAAAGTATCGCAACTTGCAATGCGTATAACTGTCTGTTTTTGTGGCCAGAATTATCTATTGACTGATCTACCAACTGGAATAGATTGATTAACGAGAAGAACTTCAGCTACTTAATAGTATCAACTACAATGTCTTATTAATTTTAAACAGTAAACGCTAACCGTCCAATGTAAAGTTGCAAGCATAATGCCACCATTATGCTTGCAACTTGAAATGCGTTCTGCTTTCCAACGTGCTCATCTGTTAATTAACTCATATAATTTCTCCATTTCTTGACAAATGAATATATGTCTATTGACTGTATAAACACGGTTAAAATTTTGATTTTTAATAAATCGAGCTGACTGCGAGCATACTTGAGTGTTTTCTCGAATATGCGAGAATGCTGATCCATTGAATATGGCTTAATAATAAGTTTAGATATCCTGCCGATCTGGGAGATTGTTATTTCGCATTAATTGATCAGTTGACTGTTGAGTGAATGAGATTTTAAGGTTGGTTGTCAGACATGCTCATATGACCTATCGATTCGAATATGTAAAAGTAACTTTTTGCCTCCAACTTCATTGTGTCTGGCTTTGCTTTTCTTTGATGGCTTGATGCTTCTCTTATATATTCACAGAGCACCATTCCATTGAAGGTGTCAATTGTGTTTTTTCGCAAGAGTTTCTCCCTTGTCTGCTTATATGATGTGCAGTCTATCTGGGTTCGAACCCTTGGCTATATTGTGAAGTGTTTGGTGAAAAAATTGGATTTTTCTTTAGAATTATATGCTGAGAACATGCTAGAAGTGCATGCACTTAATCTCTTGTTCATTGTATATTTATAATATCTGCTTTCCTTTCCATAGATTCTTTTGGACTTTTGCAGGTTATACTTTACGACACGTTCATCAATCAAGAGTTGACCATCGTCTTGAATCTATAGAGAAAGCTGTAAGTTTTAACTGCAGAATAATGTTGCCTCATGGTTGTTCTTCTAGCTTTTTCTGCTCAAAAGAATAAGATGCATGCTACCCAAGGGGATTTGTTGGAGTGCTATACAGGAAGGAGGTGGGTGGGGTGGGGGGGTTAACTTGTGTTCATAGGTTGTGTAGAGAGGAATGATCCAGTCTAGACTTTAGAATGGAGTAAGTTCTTTTAGATAAAGCGATAATTTGTTAATGTGGGAGAACACCTCGTATACAAGTGGTATACAAAAAAAGTAAAGAACATACACAGAGATATGATTCTTGTCTAAGAAAGCTACCAAATTACCAATCTGGCAAGAATCTCATGGGTGCACCAAAAGTTAGCCAAAACGCAAAACCGGCTCTGAACCCTACAGATTCAATTTCTACTCCTTCAGAAGTTCTTCCATTCTTTTTCCTCCTAGGTACCCATGTAAGAGCCAAATGAGTTGACATCCCATGCTCTGTGTCTCCTTCCTTCTTCTGAAAACCTAGCTATGCATCAAGTTCTTGACTGTTTATTGTAGCTACGAAGACCTAGCTATGCATCACTGTATTCTAACCAGTTCAACCCACTTACTACCTCACAGTCCAGTTGCAAGTGATCCACATCTTCTCCTGAACATTTGCAGATGAAGCACCAGTTGACACATGTCGTCTTCCTTTCCCTTAGGTTTCAGCTTTTAGAATCGCCCCCTTCTTTGTTATTATGCACGTGAAAAAGCATACTTCTGTGGATATTCTGTGATCCAAATTGATAGATGTAAGAACTTTGTATGCTAATAGCACTTTTCCAGAAAAGATCCGCTTCCCTTTCTGTTCCACTTCCCAGTGTGCTAATATGCCCGTCTTTTGTCATGCTTATAGAGTAATTCCATCAAGTTTGAGAATATAACTATCTCCTGTCTTGTAAATTCCTTTTGAACCTCAAGTTCCAAAGAACTCAGGCATGTTCTGCTCTGTAGATGTGATAGATGTAGTCATCTCCTTCTGGCTCGATATGTTAATAGATATATGCGAAGATAACTCTCAGTTTGTCGTTGCCACATTACGTGTGCTTCCAAACACTAGTCAAATTTCCCTTCCCAACGTTAAAACTGATGTTTCTACTGAAGTCTTCTTATCCCCCATGTTGTTCCAAATTAACTTCCTTTAAAGCCTCTCAAACTTTTAGATTTTAATAAACAGTGCATGCATAAGAGACATGTGATATGTTGGGGTTCTCTTTGATGACAGGTACCTCTTTTGCTACCTTGCTAGCCTCTTCTCATCCTTTTCTATTATTGGTCTCAAATTTGCAGTCTTTATGTTATGCTCTAATGGCAACCCTAATAAGTCATCAGTGGTGTCCCATTCTGCAAATAGACACATGTGCTAATTGTGCAATACTGTCTACTTATTCCTACTGGAATAACCTCACACTTCTTTAAATTAAGCCTCTAGTCCTGATATTGCTTGGAATCGCAAAAGCACCTGTTGCAGATATGTTGGTTAAGACATCTCAGCATCACAAAGTACAAAATTTCGTCTGCAAAGAAAAGATGTAAATTGGTTTAGAATAGAGTAGGATTAGTAGCAAATGTGGTGTTAATTGTTGGGATTAATTCTTCGAGAATATGCCCTTACAAATTAATGTAATTAAATACATGAAGTTTGAAAAAAAAATTAGTACCACCTAGAAATATTTGATAATTGAGTGTTCTGTTAAACTTTAAAGTACTTCCTTTATAGCCCAGGGCAATGAGAGCATGTGGCGCAGTTGTGTCTTCTTTGGTTAATGTGTATATAGAGAAAAGAATTGGAATTTGACCTCTCTGTACAACTATAGATATGGAGTCCATTGTTTAAGATTCAATTATTATTAAGCATGGTGTGGAGTACGGACTGGAGTGAATTAGTATTTTTTATGTTCCCCAGCTTGTGTACTCACCTCCCTAGCGGCCTAGGGTGCAACTTGCCTCCTAGAAAACCTAGCATAAGTAACTCATCGCTTCTTATAGGAATGTAAGTGCGTGGGCATGCAGAAGTAGTGAGTGGGAGCTGGCCTGGCCAAAGTAATCTGGAAGATACCAATATCAAAAATTTGATCCATCAAGACTATCTCTTTTTCTTTCAATGATCACTTCTTCTTGCTGCTCAATCGCTAATCTTGTTCTCTGTCACCCTGCGACTAGTATTTCTCCATTCATCTGTTTCTAGTTTGTTCTCCTACCTCTCTTGATCCCTCGCTCGTTCTCCAACATCCTCCACCATCGCCACTTGTTTTTTTTTAAACTTCTACAAATTGATTGTACTTATCTATGAAAAAATAAAATAAAAATCCACAAACTAATTATCATAGATTATTGCCCCCATTTCTTTGCATGCTAAAAGAAATACAATACAGGATGTGTGGTAGGTAGATGTCACGAATTTGGCTCTGCTGACTAAAGTAGGAGGAGAGCAGAGGGGCGAGGGGCGGGCCCATGCTCGCACGAGTTATCAAACCTGTGAGATTTGCCGGCTAACCCACAGGTTTTTTTATTATCCCAACTCTAAAAGATATGATTGATTTTCGAGTAGCTGAACATCAATATATGTCATTTCCCTAAGTATCCTTGTGAACATATTATTCAGCTCCAAAACAATCACTGTTTCCTTTTTGATTGGCTAAATAATGTTCTTTTAATAGGTTAGCTTAAGAAAGTTCATTATCTGGACTCTGAAGGTTTGGCTTTGTGTTCGGCAAATGGCAATAGAGTATACCAAGATATGAATACCAAGATTTTAATAGGTTAGCTTAAGAAAGTTTATTATCTGGACTCTGAAGGTTTGGCTTTGTGTTCGGCAAATGGCAATAGAGTATACCAAGATATTAATATTTCATGAACATGGAAAAAGGGCAAAGAAGTGCTAACAAAAGAGAATTTGGGGATGTGGGGCTGGGTGAAACCTAATGGAGGTTATGGGAGAGGTTTCAGAAGCTTCAGCTGGTGTGAGCGGCTGATATGAGCAGAAGTCATTTGGGCCCTCTCACCGTCTCATGTGTTCGAAGCTGCTGATATGAGCAGAAGTCATTTGGGTCCTCACACATGTTCGGTCTTCTTTTAGCAGTTTCCATGGAGCACGTTGGTTTTCTTACGTGCCACGAGCAATTCTTTTGAATTTTGTTAATCCTTTTGTTGTTTATTGCATACTATATGATTTGACCTTTTCTATATGGCAGATGAAGAATAATTATCAAATTGAAGATCCTGAGTTTAAGAAGCTTGTGTCTGGTTCCGTTACTGTTCCAGCTTGTGTTGCAACTGCTGGAACCACACTGATTATCGGGTTTGTGAATTTTTCTTTCTGTTTCAGTTACCTTGTTCTTGCTTTGTTTTCTTTTTTCTTCCCTTTACCCAGCTGGTTAATTACAAGAAAAATGGCCATGCTTCGTGTAGTCTTTGCTGCCTCCATTCTAGTTTTATTTTTTTGGTGTTTTTATTGATGAGTAGTTTTCGTTACTTTCTTATTGTTTTCGGAAAAATGTCGAATTCAATAGTCTGACAAACAGAATCGCTTTCTGAATATCCTCTAATGGGAGCAAAAGAACTTACCTGGGGAAAAGAAGATGGAATTTGTGTTAATTTCTTGTCGTATGATGGTGGTTAATTTCTTGTCTTATGATGGTGAACTGTTGAATTTTTTTGTCTACTTCCTGTACATTTGGTTTTATTAGCCATTACATTACCCAATTTTTACTTGCTGAATGCCTTCTTGTAGCCATTATAAGGTCTGCGTACACTCAACCCTCCCTAGACCCCACTAGTGGGATTACAGTGTGTTGTTGTTGTTGTTTTACTTTCTGAATGCTACTGATGTTGGTGATCCCTCTCCTCCATGAGTAGCTGTAGCCTGTCACGTTTCCTCTCGCCATTTTTTTTTGTGTGTGCGCGCGTGTGTGTATGCTGCTGTTAATTCTTTCTCTGTATAGTTTTCATAACTTGTGGAAAGAAGCTAGAAAATCTTAAGAACTCAAAACCTGCTTCAATACGCCCTTTGATTTGCTTTTTGTGCCTTTGCTTTTAGGTGTGGCTTGGGTTGGCGAGGTGGAAAATGGTACGCAAACAGAAAGTTTAGAAGGGAGCAGATGAAACTGTTGGGACAGATAAATTCTAAAAGATGGCCACTCAGGTTTTTACGACGACCACTAATAAGGTCTAAATCGCCAGAAAATCTATTAACTGGTTCAGAAGCATTGCCAAAGGATGCATCTGTTTCCCACCGTTGAGGAGAAATTCCTACCTTTGCTGACGAAATGAGTCCCAATGGCAAAATTTTTTGTTCTGCCGATATTATTACGAGTACAGATTAGCTGCATAGTATTGCCAAATGTTCATAACCATTCTTGTTTACAACTTCTGTTGGGATTACTCTTTTTTGATTATCAACCAGGCTCACAGTAACTTTATTCATAATCAAAGAGCAATTTCAGACAAGGATGATACATTACACTTGACATAAATCTTAAAGAATGAAAACTAAATACAACCATGTTTGTTTAACTAAGTCAAAGAATGACCAGAAAAACAAATGACTCGCTTATACAATTGGATGAATGAAATAAAACAAGAATCATATAATCACACTCAGTAATCGTAACTAAATAAAAAATTAAGGAAATAATCTAGCATTTAGGTAGATCTGGTGGGGGAGGAGGTAGCCTGGTTGATGGTGTTGGCCCATTCTCAACAACAAATGATGTGGCTAATCCCCAAGGCAAGTGAACATCCAAATGACAATGCGTCAACCATACACCTGCAATTTCCAAATTAACAATTAAAACAATAAATCATCAACTAACAACATAATCCCACAAGCAGAGGCGGACCTATGCTATAGTGAGAAGGTTCACCAACACCTGTAAAGTTCGGCAAAAATTTCATGTATTCATGTATATGTCTTTAGAAAATAGTGATATATTAGTAGTTGGCACCCTATATACAAAACAAATTTTGGTTGAATCCAGAAGTATACCCCGATCTTTAAATCGTAGGTTTGCCTCTGTCCGCAAGTGGGGTCTGGGGAAGGTAGGGTGTACGGAGATTTCACCGCTACCTTGTATGTATAAAAAATATATTTCCGATAAACCTTCGGCTCAAGAATATAACTTTCAGTATCAAGCTAATGAATGTGTTATATATGTACCTGGATTATTAGCTCGGAATCTAATGACAGCCCATCCTCCAACTGGAACACCAATAGTGTTACGTTCTTGTGGATTGAAAAGGTTAAATTTTTTCCGATCAACCGCGGGGTTATAATTTCCAAATCCTTGAGCCAAGACATGGAAGTTAAATCCATGCAAGTGAATAGGATGGTTTTCTATCCCAATCAAAGCAGTATTTTGGAACACAATCTCAACTGTGGCATTGAACTTAACTTTCTTCACTTTAGTAGACTTTGTAGTCATTATAATAGCAGGATTCATGCTATTATTAGCATTTGTGTAGTCAAATTTCAGTGGTGGTTGGTTTGGGAAATCAGTGGTGTAAACTCCATTCACATTGTGGAAAAATGCCTCCAACATTGAAATCTTGTCAGGGAATTGGAAAGATGCATTGTTCATACTGGCAGCAAATCTTTGTCCATTTGGGCCTCCACATGTTGCATTTCCTTGTCTATTACAAGCAGTTAGGCCCAGCCCAATAGTAATAAACATGTGCTCATCCACTTTACGAGGTGGAGGGATCCAAAATGGCCCAGTTACAAGCCCAGTTAAATTGGTGAAGAATTTATGGGCTGTTGGTGTGTCATTAAAGGCTGGTAAAATTGGCATTAATGGAGTTGATGTTTGTGCACCTTCATATATAATAATTCCTCTTGTGGTTGTGTTGTCAAATGGTACCCCGGCTGCACTAGCGTAGGGGTTAGCCGCCATGTAGTACGACGCCGGTGCCTGATCGGCCGTCAAGAGGACGTCGGTCGTCTGACCTGGTCCGGTGACGACTACGTCCGTAACGTAAGGATCAGTGTAAGCAGCATCAACCGCGACAACTTTCATTTTATGGTTTGCGATCTTAAAAAAGAGCTGGTTATTGAGTGCAGCATTGATGATACGAAGGAGATATGTTTTCCCATGTTTCACTGTCAGCTTGTATGTTTCTAATAAAAACAAAAATAAAAAAGGAAAATCCAAGTTAGCAAGAAGACAAAATAGAACAAAATCACAAATTAATTAAAAATCTGATTAGTATGTAATTCTTACGATTAACAGAGCAAGGGTAAAGATCTCCCGGCCATCCATTAATGGTGTAAGCATCAGAGTTATTAGGTGCACCACCACTAGCTAGCCCTTCATTCTCCACGTCCACAACATTGGCATTCCACCATTCTCCTGCATTAACAAATCAACATACTTCTTCATTTCCTAGTTTTATAAATAGGTAAATTTCACTACATATATTTGTCAATTCTTGTAGCAGTACGTAACTCAATACATAAGCAAAAATATCTATATGAGTTACTATTTACTACTCCATCCGTCCCACTTTACGTGATGCGATCCAGAGTGCAAAAGCCAGACGTATCTAATTTTCGGTGTAAATTCATAATTTTCAAGTTTTTTTTTTTTAAAAAAGAATCACATATTTAGAAACTACATAAAAAATACTATGAATTACAGTAACTAACAATTTAAAATATTTAACTGATACAAAAATAAGTGGTCAAAGAAAAATTTCTTTGACACTCCAAATAGTAAATGCATCACATAAAGTGGAACAAATGAAATACTAAGGACTCGTTTGTCCATAAAATTTTGTACGTTTTTGGAGATTTTTCGAAAATGAGTTTTTCAAAAAAAAATTAATTTTTTTGGAAAAACATTTTTTCCTACTCACAAAACTACAATATCTATTTAAAAAATAAATGCATGTTCAAACATAATTGCAAATTTCAAATATCATTTTTCAACTTTACTCCAAATACAACAATAATAACAACCCAGTATAATCCCACATGTCAACTTTACTCCAAATGAAGTACTTATTTTTTTAAATTTTTTTATAATTTTTATGTCCAAACGCCAACTAAGTCAAATAAAATTCCTTTGACTCCCCAACTAATAATTGCATCACATAAAGTGGAACAAACGAATTACTATATATCAAGGTAAACTCATAATTATAAATATTTCTAGTCTTATATTTCTATACAATACTAAGAAATTGAAGAATTAATTTGAAGAAGGTAAAATTACCTAAGAGGATAGGGACTTCTCTGTAAGGTTTAGGGAAAGGATAAGAGTTTCCTTTTTTGGGTCGAATAATGAGTGCACCATGAACCGTCGCTCTAAGCCATGAAACATGTGCATGCCACCAAAGAGTCCCTTCTTGACCCGTTACGTTAAACTTGTAGGTGTAGCTATGTCCGGGTCGGATCGGGCACTGGGTCGAAAATTCGGGTCCATCAGCCCACCCACTCAGTAGCTGAAAAACTCCATGCCTGCATTAATCAATTAATTTGCAATAATTAAGTTTTATTTTTCACGTCATTCCATGAATATGTAATGACATTATTTAATAAGCGTTCAACTCCCCTTTGCTTTTACTAATTTTGTTAAACTCTTTTTCTTTAACTAATTGGAGGGTGATAGTGCTGATAGCGATAGTTTCCACAGATATATTAAATAAAGATCACTAACTATCTATATATTAATTATACTACTATTATTGAATATTTGAATTGACTTTTTTTTATGTTAACGTAACGGCATTTTTGTGATTGTTTAGACAAGAAAATCAACTACTTTACACGAGTGTAACATTATGAAACCAAAAAAAGAAGTGGTTTGTTTTATTCTTAGTTTGATTTCTTTCTCTCATTTTTTGTTAACAAACTGCGTGTTTACTTTTTTTTTTTTCTATTAAAATATTGAAGGACTTACCAATGAATAGTGAGATTATAAGGTGAAAGGTTGAAGACATGAACAACAAGGGTGTCCCCTTCGTTTACGCGTATGGTTGGACCAGGAAGACTTCCATTTACAGCAGTGATCACTTGTCTACGACAAAGTCTCGTTATAGTTCGGTTTTGCACCTATAAAAAACCAATATCATAAAAAATAAATAAATCACAATTAATTAAATAGAAGTTCTAGTAAATGTAATTCTCGTTTGCCACTTTTCATAACTATTTAAATTAGACGAGGTGCAACAAGTAGAACAAATAGTTCCACTCGATATGCATGTGTATGTGTGCGCGCGGCGATCACATGACGGCAATTTTAAGCTTTTGAATTAAGTATAGTATATTTAAATTGTAGCCACTCAAGTGTAGAAATGAGTCACATGCAGAGGCGGATCCAGGATTTGAAGTTTATGAGTTCGTATTGTAAACTCAAATTAATATATAATAATTGGGTTCAAGAGTAAATATTATATATATATATATATATATATATATATATATATATATATATATATATATATATATATATATGGAGCCTTGAAGAACGGTAGAGTTGTCTCCGTGTGACCTATAGGTCACTGGTTCAAGTTGTGGAATCAGTCACTAATTCTTGCATTAGCGTATGCTGCCTACCTTACACCCCTTAATTGGTGGCAGCCTTTTCCGGCGGATTTTGCGTGAACGCGAGATTGCTTTGTGCACCGAACTTCATATATGGTCTAGGAAAAAGCTATTGAATTCATACGAATCCATAACCGGCCCTCTAGATCCGCCCCAAAATTAAACAAGGTAATGTTCTATGAAGAGTTGACGAGCTAGCTATTTTGCATGGGAAATAAAGAAGATAATTACTACGTACATGAAAAGAATGCTCAACAACTGCAGCTGAAGCCAATGAGGAGTAAGAAGCTAGAAGAGCTATTATAGTGCAAACAAACAAGAAAACCTGATGATGCGCCATTTGATTTTTAAAAAAAAAGAAATATACTACAATTCAATTGTAAGGCTAGAACTTGAAGAATTTGGTGAAGAGAAAATGAGAAATGAATGCCTTTATATAAGGAGGAGTTTGTACACCTACAAAAGCCACAGGCGGCAGTATTTTCTAATTAAGAAATGTACGTAATACAATTATTTGTTTTCTTCTTCATTATTTCTTCTTCTTTTTGTGGAATTGTTTATCCTATGTCTTAGCTAGCTAAATTTTACGTATTTCATCTCAGTTTCCTAATCTCGCTTTCCATATGTAGTCTTGATTTATCTAATTATTTGCCAAACTTTTCCACGATTGCGTGAAAGACTTTGTTTAAGGCAAAGTGATGCAATTGAAAAATGTGTTTTGAAAATTATTTGTAGACAATTAATAATTTCGCAAAGGTTCGTTATAGAACAGCTTGAGTTGGCCATCAAATAAGTACTAAACTGAATAAGACTTTATAGCTTATAGACATATAATTTAAAGGATTTTTCTTGTATTGAGGAACATCATTTAACTGTTTCGTCTATTAATTTGTTTTTCTAAGTTTTTTTCCTCGGTCGTTTCTTAGGCTTCTTTTATTTAGATTAGGTAGCTTCAATTGTCGTTAAGTAGTTGAGGTTATATTGACATTTGTAACTAGCTAGCATTCTACGTATTCTTTTCTGTTATCGATCTTTTGTTGCTAATAGAGGCGCAGGGACTTTTACTCAGTCCAGACTAACTTAATATAATTTTTTTTATTGAAGTAAGTGTTATTCACTCTGTTGCTTACAAATGCTTCATTATGCTTAGTCTGCGTCATTTGATATATATATAATCCAGTGGCATAAACAGAAGGGGTTAAATCAGGGCTGCTCAATGAATTTTGTGGCCTAAAGCCAAAATATATTAAAAGGCCCTTAAATTTTCATAAACTCCATATTATAGTGAGACATAAAAGAAACCTACGTGACTTTGGTCTAGTGGTAAGAGTGAAACACGTGATGAGATTAGGCTCACATCACGATTTCGAACTCTCTCGTGGACAATAGCATGGTATTTAAGTAAAAAAGGGCAGATGAGCAGACTCATTATCCATCGATTTGAATTTTGTGCCGCTGCCCTCAAGAATTTCTTAGCTAAAAAATATGAGACATATATAAAAGAACTTGCTTTATGATATATGGATCAAACAAATATGACAAAAAGAAATAGCTAACTCAGAGAATGCGAGTTGAAATTAAAGAGTGAAATCGTCAAAAACATGAAGAAAAAAAGTGTACATAAAAAAATTTAGAATTGATGGGAAGGTAAATAAATCGTTTAATTTAATAAGACAGGAAATTTGTAATTATTTACTCACTTAGTCATACAACCTCAGGCAAATTTTAAAAAATATAAAAAATTGAAATCTTTTGTTAATAATAATTATATAAATTATATGTTATATGTAATACTAATATACTAATAGTATTTTATAATTTTGGGGCCCTTAATATTTGGGGGCTAAGGTAAGGGCTTCATCTGGCCGCCCCTGGGTTAAATAGAAATGAAATATTATATACATGTTAACAGTTAAAGTACATTCTTCATCCTCGTATGAATATGGCAATTTTCTTGATTAAGGTAATCAAACTTTGTATGAATATTATCCCATTTCACACGTACCAACCAACTAATGACAAGCTTTAATTATTAATTGGAAAATAGGACTTTGATACCAGTAAGTTATCGATGGGGTTTACAAGTTACAGCCTAGTACTTAGCTAATTAGATTACTTGGTCAGGGACTACGTACATTTGACAGTAATTAATTTTTTCCTAATACATTTGACAATTTGTATTAGCAATACTTCACATTCTGCGTCGTTGTTCTTTTTTTTTTTTTCCTCACGAAGGGAGAGATGCCATTATACTGGAATATTTGCTTGTATTCGATGTTTACATCTAAATCACATAATTTAATTTTAGCAGTTTCAAATTAAAATAAGAATATATATTAGTTAGTTGATTTGGAGTAAAAATCGAATATGGATAAGTTTTTACGATATTTTAAATATAGGGCTTGTGAATATACTTGTAAGGCCCTTAATGAATGTTAATCTCGTCGCTAACAAATCCATGTATTTTGCATTTCATGCAACTAATCATATATCCAAACTATACTTTATAAATACATATTCAGTGCATAATTATATTCCTGAAACGCATTATTCACTGCACTAGACAATTTCTATGTTTTGTCAATCTTTTTATTTAGAACTAGTCATCATCTGATGTGCAAACGCAAACTACCTGGTGTGGACTCCACCGTTCTAGAATGAAAGATAGATTATTATATGGTTGATGGATGGTCAAATCATATGCCCACGGGAATGACCGTAAAAAAATATTGTATGTTTTGGAACATACAAAAATATTTAGTATATAATATTGATTATGATTTTCATTCAAAATTTAAACTTTGACGTGGTATTTTTTTCTACTCATAATATTATAAATGATAAGCGGGAATAATATTATTTATATATTTTATTTACAGTAAAAGGTGGTTTCTTAGTTGACATCTTCAAGTATGTCACAACCAAATTTTAATTAATTCTATTTGATCGTAATCTTCTCTTCAAATATCTTAATTAGAAGACTTTGAATATTGAATAGTAGGATTAAGGATAGGGACCAGTTCTTGTTATATATGTTTTGTTTTTTCAACAATTGTAGAGGGAGTAGGAAGATAGTTGAAGTATCAAAACCAGCTTGCTTCTACTTCTCAACCAATCACATTTTTCTTTTATTTGAGACGGAAAAACTATACATTTGAGACTAAAAAAATAGACAGCTAGCGGGGAAGGAGGATAATAATACTAATAAAAATAAGGAAAGGAAGAGAATAACTCAGAAAATCTCTTTCTAAATTTCACTTCCTTCCAACGATACTCAACGAAGAGATCTATGCCAACATCATCCTAGCTTTTATCTTCAGCTATGTTCGGCGGACTTTTCAAAATATTATCGTATTTTTGTTAGATTCTTCAAAAATATACTATTTTTGACAGATCCGATACATATCTGACGATATTTTCGAAAAGTCCGGACAAGGTAAATCTTCAGCAATTTACAAAGTCAGCCAAAATCATAATATATAGTAATAAGCATATAAAATAGTGAATATAATTGTGTTTAATCACTTATCCATAAGGGTCCTAATTAAGGAAAAATGACATGCATGGTGTTACACGTATTTCTGGTAAATATCTACTTGTGTTACTTGCTTTCTTAGAGAATTTATCCTTCATCAACTTGTAGAAATACATGATAGTGAAGAAAAGAAGCATCAAAAGACAAAAAATTAGGACTAAAATAGAAAAATAATTATTCAGTCACTTAATTAAGTAACATTTTCTGTGATCTTTATCAACAAATTGAAAGTACTTTTTTTTTAATTAAACATATAACCCTAATGATAAAAAGTTCCCCCACCCCCCACCCCAAAATTTTAGGGGCATAAAACATGTGCTTTATTGGCTTTACCCAATAGCCGGCGTTTATAAACTTCAATTCTTATTTGATTGAGTGTCAATTGCCACTACTGAATTGAAAATGCAAGGTTTTCGTTATTTGCTTAAGATATAATGATAGAAACGTTTGAGAGAGGTAGCTAGCCTAGTTCGTTATGTGTTTGGTAGACGCCTTACCAAAATAAAAGAGTCAAATTGGATTTCGATGAAGACTGGTCATGACTTGCTTGGGATTTAAGTTACTCTATTTTTGTGTTTGTTAATTAATTAGTGTGTTTTGGTGTGTGTTCGTTAGGGTGGGGGAAGGGCTGAGAAAGACAGAGATAACTAATGTAATTAATTCCGTAAAATAATAGAGACAAGAAAATATGATTAGTTTGCTTGTCATTTTCCCCATGCATGGATCTCTAAGTTATATGTATTTCGTTGTGCCAAATCGATTTGAAAATTTATTTTGGGTTTAAATCATGCTTTCGACTGTCTACTGTCTAGTTAGTCTTAATTTATTTAGACTTTTGAAATAAAAACTTAAATCTGTCGCTATTTCATAATACTTTTTCTTTGAATTTATAAATTGTCTAATACTATTTTTTTCTAAATTTTGAAGATTTCTAGGTACTTACCTCGCCATTGAGGGCTACTATTTCACGTGTTGGTTTCTAGATT
The DNA here is from genome assembly GCF_000715075.1 of Nicotiana tabacum. Classification (NCBI taxonomy): domain Eukaryota; kingdom Viridiplantae; phylum Streptophyta; class Magnoliopsida; order Solanales; family Solanaceae; genus Nicotiana; species Nicotiana tabacum. The sequence goes on from NC_134089.1 coordinate 151,531,293, forward strand.
CACCAAATATAAATGTTGTACGTTAAGAGGCGGAGCCAAAATTTCAAGCTTATGAGTTCGGAATTTTAATAGCCTTAAGTTACTAGGCTCTAAATTAATAATTTATACATATTCAATAAATTTTTTAACAGTTCGAACCAAAGCTACTAGGTTCGACCGAACCCGCTCTCGACACTCTAGCTCCGCCCCTATATGTACATTGCTTCATCAGAATTTTTAGTAATGTAGTGTAATTGGGGAGTCTTTAAAGAGAAATTTGACAGATCTAGCTCTTCGAATGAATTGTCTAACAGTAAAGAAATTGAAACCTCGTCCATATTTATCATATCTTTTCGAAATCTTTTTTCACTCAATTTTTTTACAAAATGCTGCGAGCCAACCGGGGAGAAATGAGTTGGGCTAATATTTTTCAGGCCCTTTCAAGTGAAGGTCGGTGTCGAGTTGGGCTGAATCGTTGAATTCTCGTAAAAATAGCACGGTATAGCCAGTTTTCGGACTGGTCATTCAAAGATAGCCAGCATTTACGAAGTCAATGAAAAATAACCACTATTTTGTTGCAATAGAGACCGATCCAGCATAATATACGGGAGTTCGGTGCACCTGTGTATGAACTCCAGCATATTATGCTGGACCGGTATACTTTGCTGACTCCAATATAATATACTGGAGACTGGAGCACCGGTGCTCCAAACTCCAGTATATTATACTGGACAATTATACTTGCTGGAACTCCAGTATATTATGCTGGAGTTCTAGTGTACTTATGCTGGAACTCCATCATATTATGCTGGAGTTCCAGCATACTTTATAATATACTGGCGTATTTTCCGGGTTTTGAATAGTGTTTTCGCTCAGATTTATCTTTACATGAAAAGTGGCTAAATTTCAATTACTTTTAAAACTGGGCTATTTTTGAACGACTAGTTGTAAATCTGTCTATTTTTGAACGACCAGTTGTAAATCTGGCTATTTTTGAATTTCTCCCTGAATTCTCCCGCTTTTAGAGGATATTTTGGCAGTTTTGAACATCTTAGAGGATCAACATACTAAAGATTATATTAATGATGAAGATGAAGAAGAACTTCAAAGATGTGTTAAGAAATTCAAGTCAGCTCAATTTGATGGTGCCATTTTGTTTTATACTGATAGTGTATATAACAACAACATACCCAATATTATCCCACACCGTGGGATCTGAGAAGGGTAGTGTGTATGCAGACCTTACCCCTATCTTGTGAGGATAGAGAGACTGTTTCAAATAGACTGTCGGATCAGGAAAGCATAAGCACCACATTAATGAAAATATAGACAAGAAGGGATAGTACTGTGAGCACGTGATTTTTGCCCTATACATCAATTACTCCCATAAATTTAAAATAAAATAATTTCTTTTCATTATTTGCAATTCTTGTGGATTTTGTGGCATTTTCTAATAATTGTTTGCATTGGTCTGTGCATTTTTATTTTTGTTTAATTAATGAAAGTACAAAATATGCTGCATCTGCATTTAGGATTTAATTTTACATTTTTTTAGATTAATTAGTAAATTAGTTTGTTTTATAAGATATGAAAATCACAAAAATAGTTCATTTTGCATTTTAATTCTTTAATTTTGAATTTTATAGTTTTTCTCTAAATTTAGGATTTAATTAATTATTGTAAATGCCATGATGAATGATTAACCTAATTGGGTAGATTAATTTAGTTTAAAAATTAATTTAGGTGTTATTTTTAATTTGAAAAGAAAAAGGATTTGAAATTGAAAAAGAAAAAGAAAAGAAATAAAAGAAAATCAAGTTTGGGATGTTATAATTAAATTTCCCCCAGGACCAAGTCTTAAACACCCCTTACCCGTCCAGAACCGACCCAAAATCTACTCCAAAAACCGGCCTGCCCCCTCTAAGCCAAACGACGCCGTTTCGCCCTATCTCACCCCAACCGTTGGATCAACTAGATCCAACGGACCAGAACTGGCCCTTCCCCCGTATAAAGGTGTCCGAAACAGACCACCCCCTTCCCAAACCCCCTCCTTAGTCTCCCTCGTCTCTTTCAGCAACGAACCCTAGATCCCGCCGCCCTAAAAACCCACTATTATATCCGGTGGAGGCGCGGCCGTAAACCACCCCAATCCACCCAAAATTCACACCCTAGAACCCTCTCCTTCTCCTCTTCCCAAATCTCCGAAACCCCTCTCTCGAATCCTAGCGGAACTCTTCGAATATTAAATCGAAGAGGAAGACCAAAACTCCAACTCACCCAATCGATTCCAAATCAATACCGCATAACCACCATACCCCCTCACACCTAATCCACTGTTGGTTTCATTCGAATCTATTCAATGCTCCTCGAATCTTAAATTCGAGTTCGAGCCCTAAAAGTTCAAAACCAATTCCTGTTGAATCTGGTGGCATGCATCGACTCAAGCCTTCGTTGTTCATGACTAAAAGGTTGATTCATTGCAAAACTGAAGTTGTTCGTTTGTTCTTAATAGAGAACAAGTGATTAGCATCAGTTTCGTGTGAATCAGGGCATCAAGTGTAACTTCGAGTTCGATCGGTGAGTTTCTATCTATCTTGGTGTCTATTTGTGGTTTTAGTTCACTTTTCATCCTTCTTCTTTTCTTCTCCTTTTCTCTGGTTGAAAATTTCACCGATTTTCTGATGTTTGAATTTTTCTGTTCCCTCCGAGTATCTCCCTTTCTATGTTAGCCTCATTAGTTTAATTAGGTTATTTCTGATTTAATAACTTAGTTAATTTTCTGCCTAGTCGTGTTAATTGATCAGTAGTTTAGTTGGTTTGCTTTAAAATCATTTCATGTTATCATGACTAGCAGATTTCCTCTTCAAATAGATAAGTGTTCGTTTAGGCTTTGGTTTGTCTTTGGTCCATTTAGCAAAGAGCAACCCGTCCAAATTGGTTTGGGTTATTGGGTCAATTCTGACCCATTTTTGGGTCTGGTTTTCAGAGTAAAAAACAGGTCTTAAAGGGGTAATTTAGGAACTGTAGGTGGGAGGAATCTTGAGTAACAGAATTCAGAAACTTCTAGGAAAGTGAGGTGGGGACTTATATAAAATCTGATGTTTTAAACTAAGGGCTTTTGAGCAAAAATGAAAATATGAAAAGGGTCAAAATGAAAAATCTGATTTCTTTAGGCTGCCCTAGTGCCTTACCTATAAAGGCATCTTACTTGATATTCAAGTCAGGTTTGGAAGAGATAAAAAAAAATTGAAAACTGAAACGACTGGAAATATTAAAAAAAATCATTGTTCCATTGAATTTCTTCTGTAATTCTTGAGGTTTTCGATTTTTAAAGTGAATTCTGATTCTTCTGGGGTTGAAATGGATTGAATTTGGGTCTCTTTTTCTATAAAATTTTGGGTTGGATTTTGCTGGGAAACACTGTTCCATTGCTCATCTTGAGCTGATTTCTGCTGTCACTTTCCTGTTTCATTTGGCTTGCTGTTACTGCTGCTTCCTCTTAGTTTCAGACTAAGTTTGGTCTATTTTGCTGTTATTCAGGTACACACTTCTGCACCTACCTAATGTAGGTCCTGATTTAGAATCGAAATGGAAATCTGGAGCTTTGAGTTTTAGTCACAATTAATTTTGTTCATAGCTTAGTTTACTTTGCTTACTTGCTTAGTTCCTAGTTTTATGGTACGTGGCATTCTGTTAGCTGTTGACAAATACCATGTTGCGAGCTGTATTTGGTTTAAAATTAGTAGGGGAATCCAATTTTCCATTGGATGTCTCATAGCTAGTTGTTGGGTAATATGCATAGGATAGTGAACTTGTAAGTCTAACCTTATAAAATAGTGTAATGATAATGTACTGCACCTGAACTTTTCTACCTGTTGATTCTTTAAGACTGTTGCTATAAGTGTTTAGTTAAATAGCATTTTGTTCGTAAAGTGAATGGTGGAATGAACTTTATGTTGTGGTTGATACACAGTTTTTGTGAATGAAGAAAGAACAGAAGAGCCTAAGAGTAAAGGTTGCACTGATTTACTCTTGATATGTTTTTGAGCATGTTTAAGTTGGAAAGAGTGTTTTAGACTATCAAAATGCTTGGCTAATTGATACGTGTTCAGACAGTCAGAATTCAGAAATGAAGTAGAATATTAATTCAGTTTCATGTCTCATGAGGTTGTTGCTTGATTTGCACTTAGTCGATTTTGTGTAATTATTGGTTCTGGAGAATGGGGGCTTATAGCTGGTTGTCATTTAGTTTGATCTTTAAATAAAATGGAATACTGTGCATCTACTGTTATTGGAATAGCCGAATTTAAGCAATTTTTATTTCCAATGATGCTGTGGTTTGACGATGCTTCACCCTTCGCTGCTTTATTTGAATTAAAATCCGACATGGGTCAGCTGGTGTTTTTAAACCCCGAATGTATGCTGCCTGATGCTATGAATGGACTTGATCTTGAGTCCCAAGTTTGGTACACTAATTTTATTTTTAGAATTGGGCTCCTTCGGGCCCATCTTGGATTGAAGTCAGTTGTTGGCTCAATTGGGCTTCACGTTAGGCCAAGCCCAAGCTTCGAAATAAAATGAAGTAATTTTAACTTAGTCTTAGCTCCTTTAGATTCACAATTTAAATTAAGTTGTGTTTTAACAAGTAGCTATGATTCCCTTAAGTCTTATTTAGTTAATTTAATTAGTGGAAACATGCCATTCGAAATCAAATAGTTTATGGCCCTTTAAGTGTAGTTGAAATTCCCTTTTTTAAAATTGGAAGTCGAGGTGTGCGAACAAACAACAATTGCTCGGTCCTCGTTTTGACTAGCTTCGTTTGACCCCTAGAATTCGAGGTGCACCATTTAGCAAATTTTCATGGCCCTTGCATTAATATTAACTTAGTATAAAATAACCTCAAACACTCGTAGTTTGCTTTAGGCCCGATTTAGATTAGTATTGCGATTATGTATACGTTCGCGTAACATAATTGCAAATTAAACTCTTAAAAGACTCGAGGTATGCGTTCGCGCAACTTCAACCAAATTTTTCTTAAATAAATAAACAGCATTATTAATTGTGGACACGTTCGCGTGACATTATTTCTGACGCGCCAAAAGAAAGGAGTATACGTACGTGTAACTCAATTCTTTAATTGCGAATAAATCAAGTGATTAGAAGCGGTTAAAAAGAGGTAAGTGCACATAGGTTCTAAAACGAGTAATTAGACAATTTAATAAGCCAAGTAAGATCAAAGCGACCGTGCTAGAACCACAGAACTCGGGAATGCCTAACACCTTCTCCCGGGTTAACAGAATTCCTTACCTGGATTTCTGTGTTCGTAGACCGTAAATAGAGTCAACTTTCCTCGATTCGGGATTTAAAACCGGTGACTTGGGACACCATAAAATTATCCCAAGTGGCGACTCTGATTTTTAATAAAACGATCCCGTTTCGATTGTCACTTTATTTTGATAAAAAACTGCCTTATATACCCCTTTACGGGGGTAGGTAAAAGGAGGTGTGATAGATCTGGCGACTCTGCTGGGGATCGAACCCAGAATCTCTGGTTTAGGGTTCAAGAATTCGAGCTTGTTAATGATTTTTACTTGGCTTCATTTATTGTTAATATTACTGTATTCTGTGAATCTTTTGTGCTAAATGTTATTTGTTTATAAATGTTTTCTTACGCCACCTCTCCGAGTCTTCAAAAAATGGTGCACACGTTCGCGTGACCCACTTTTTCTGTAGAAATTATACCAAATAGAACAAGGCGGGGCAAGCAACAAGGCCGGGTAGACTTCAGTGCTCCCGGTACGTCGCCCTCTCTTCGGCCCCAGTTATCCGCTCGGGTACCCAAGTCTAGACCAAAACCCCAGGAGATAAACCTAGAAAAATACAGCTTCATGCCGGATCCCTAATAAGAGCGTTTATATGCATCATGTGCATTTGGCTTAGGGGACTTAACACAGGGGTTGGGTCCGTCTAGGACAGGTGTGCCCGGAACAACAGACCATCCTGATGCATTCTATGTGCTATGTGTACATTTATTTGTTTGGGCTTGCATGCTGACCGGCTAGGGAAAATAAAGCAAAAAGAAAAACCAAGAGTGATGTAGGGAAGGAAATAAAGCCCGATTCTAAAGAAAACCTCGGTATTTGAAAAAACGTCCCGAAGCTCTGCCAACATTTTTCAGAAAAGAAAGAGTCAAACACTGTGTTCTTTCAAATATGTCAAAACTGACCAAACTACGCAAGTCTGATTCTCACCGGATATTGGATACGTAGGCAACCTACATAAGGTTCGGCCTTATTTTTGAAAAAAAAAGAAAGAAAAAAAAGAAAAGAAAGTCGGTGGTCGAGTGAATGTAGTCTGGATTCTTGATCAAAATAAGCCGATCCAGCTTCGGCAATGTCTTAAACCGTTCTTGCCGAGATAGCCTCAGAGTATTTTTCAGTTGTCGAAAGGCTATTTTCGTAAAAGAATGGACAAGTTTGTGAAGGGTCATAAAATAATCCCCCTGCCTCAAAATTCATGTGAAATTGGGAAGGGGCCGCATTTGCAAAAACAGTCACTCAGCTAAAATTGGCATATAGGGGAATAAATCATGGGCCTTTGATTTGTTTTTTTTCTTTTCTTCTTTTCTTTTCTCTTTTTTTTTTCTTTTCTTCTTTAAAAACATGTTTACAAAATGATCCACTCGAGTCAACCCTAACCTTAACCTTCCACAGGAACAGAATGAATACCATCCAGGATCCGCCAGAAGTGGTCAGGGAAAATGCCCAGTTGCACTTGCGTATGTGGTGGAATGATCTAGATGAAGATGGTCAGAAATGGGTGAAAAAGCAATTGGGTGCTCTTATAAACATTTTTTAGATCAAACCACGGGAAGATCTGATCAAGGCTTTGGTAACTTTCTTGGATCCTGTCCACAATGTCTTTCGTTTCTCGAATTTTGAGATCACCCCTACTTTGGAGGAGATAGCTGGGTACATTGAATTCAGACGAGATTTGAGGAAGCAACAACTTATATTTCCAAAGGCTCCATCGGTGCACAAGTTCTTTGACCTCCTGAATATCAGTAAATAGACAAATAAAGAACGTGTGAGCAATGGGTGTTGTGCTTTCTATTTCTTATACTTCAGGTTCGGGCACTCTACTGGTTTTGAAATGCATGAAAAGTGTCTGAGCAACAAACAAGACAAGGGCCTTTGGCAAATTCATCGCCGGTTCGCATTTATTGTGGCATTCTTGGGGATAATGGTTTTTCCAAATGAGAAAGGGACGACGGATATTCGTATGGCTAGAATTGTACAAATCCTCACTACCAAGGAAGATCATACACTTGTCTCGTTGGTGCTGGCAGATATTTATCGAGCATTGACTTTATGCAAAACAGGGGCTCAATTTTTTGAAGGTTGCAGCATCCTTCTGCAAATGTGGTTGATCGAGCACCTTCTCCATCATCCCAGATTCATGAGTTATGGTTCGAGCCCGAATAACTTCATCACTAGTTATGAGGAGAGGGTAAAAGATTACAACACACCAGATCTCTCACTTGAAAGTTCTTAACGCAGGTCAGGTCGAGTGGACTATAGGATGACTCCCGAGGACAGAAGCCATCTATATGACTGCTACCAAAGGCTACCTAAGGTTAATAAGCGTAAGGAGTATTCAGCTGTATGCACCGCAGAGGGTCTTGAGGCAATTGGGAAGGTATCAGATTGTGCTTAAAGATGAAGATCTAAGCACCCAGGTCATAAAGTTACATCCAGAAGCTGCATTGCCCGAGGCTGTAGTTCAATAGGATTGGAATAGCTGCCGGTATCTATAAAATGGCACCCAGGTACCAAACATCGCCAAGGGGGAAGTAGATCCAAATTATGCTGCTTGGTTTGAGAAAATGTCTTATGTAAATAATGAGCCAGATCTCGAGAGGCCCTTAAAAAGGCCTCATGTTCAAGCCTTTGATGATAAAATTCAGGAGAGGTTAGCCTAGGGGGAGAAGGAAAAGGAATATAAGGCCACCATCCATAATCTACGAGAAGAGTTGAGAAATGTCACCTTCAACAATGATTTACAGGCACAAGAGGTCGAAGGTGAGAGGAGAAGATTGGTGCGAGAAAATGAAGCTCTCAGAGCTCAGGTTCGACAGTTGAAAATTGAAGCCGAGAACCCAGGCCGAAGCAGGAAAGATGAAAGGCTCATTTATAACCTTACTCAAAAGGTACGTGACTATGAAGATGACCTGCAGAAAGCTGAGTCTGAACTAGCAAAAGTACAAACAAGGTTGGCTGAAACCACCGAAAGGCGTGCAACTTTCGTTCAACAGATAAAAGAAAGATATGAAAAAAGGGTCACAGGTTAGGAAAAGGCAATTGACAACCTCGAGGTTGAAATGGCTAAACAAGCCAAAAATTTTAAGGTTGAAAGAGAATATTTTTACGCCTTAATGGCACGTCTAGAAAGAGACTTGCAACAACTTCAAGAGCAGAACCAGGTAGCCGAACAAACTTTGGAAGCCAGAACCGAACAGATTGGGCGTTTGTTGCAAGAGAAGGGCGTCATAAGAGAGCGAGTCAAAAGGGTCACCAACTACATCGTGATGAAGTGCAGTAGCTGTGAGGATATGACTAGATTTATGTTCTTCGCTACTGTGATGATTTTTGTTCGCCGGGTAATGGAAGATCTCTACCACCTCCAAGGGGATTTAGCGAGTCGGCCCGCGACGAGGCCGAATGATTCCCCGCGGGTTTCGGGGCCAATTGAGGCACTGATGTATTCGTGATTTCTTGAGTCTGTATTTTCTTTCTATTAAAGTCTGCTAGTTTGTCTTGGAGTATATATTTCTTTTATCAGAGTATGTGGGTTGTTTGTTTTTCGAGTCTGTATTTCGTCCTTCATCAGAGTCTGTTAGTTTTGTTTAAGTTTATTTCCGAGTCTTATTATGATTTTTTTTTTGAAAATTCCAAAAATGTTTTATTATTTTTATCTCCAAGAACTACACTTGGTCTAATTCATGCGGGGTCATGATACGTAGGCAGTATCCATAGGATTCGACCGTAACTAAATAAAAAAGAGATAAAGAAAATAAGAGGAAAAAACAAGAGAGTAAAGAAAAGAAAAGAGCGGAAAAACAAGAAAGAAAAGAGAGAATAAAAACAAAGAGAGAACAGAGGCAAGAGTGAAAGGAAGGAAAAGAAAAAAGAAAAGGGGGAAGTTTGCAATTGAGAGTAAGAAAAGAGTCCGCGATGATGCATGCAATCGATCAAATACATAATAGAGATGGTTAACTGTTTAGGTGCATTCATGCCCAATGTGCGGTTACCAATCTGTTAAAGCCTAATCGCTAACAAGGTTGTTGTTTGATGTATTGAGTCCAGGCAGGTGGTTAGTTGATTTGCATTCTGGAAACTCACTCATACAACACCTGATCAAAAGACAGGCTGAATATGACCAACCAAGAACCGGAGACAAGTATTGTTGACCCGTCAAAAGAGGTGGAAGAACTAGATGTTAATGCAATGAAGGAAGAGATGTATAAGTTAAAGCAGTAGATGGTTGAAATGTACCAAGCCTGGGCCAAGGGGCATCCACCACCGGTTTATCCCGCCAATCCTGCTTATATCCCACCATCAGCCCAACCTCCGGAGCCTCCCACTGTGAACTCATCTCTAGCCTTTCCTCTCTACCAACAATGCTATGGCGCCACTTCCCATACTTCTCAAGCTCCACCACCCAAACAAGTCCCATACCCTCCCCCACCAATTACACCTGTCTTTGTGGCACCTCCACCTGCTACACTACACCGATCTTCCAGTGAACCTCTGTTCCAAACTCATGACAACCAGTACTGTCCCCCTGAACCCACCTTCAAAGTTCTAGAACCATATTCTTGCACCCCTCATCTTGATCTCCTAGCAGAGACCGAGAAGCCACCCAAAAATCTCGAGCATGAAAAGATGATCAGAAAGGTCAAAAGCTTAGAACAATCGTTCAGAGATATGAGGGGATTGGGAGGTCAAGTAAGTGTGGCCTATAAAGATTTATGTCTGTTCCCAGATGTTCAGTTGCCAGCAGGGTTCAAAATGCCCAAGTTTGATTTGTACGGCGGGCATGGTGACCCAGTTGCACACTGAAGAGGATTTTGTAGCAAGATGAGAGGAGCAGGTGGAAGAGATGAATTGCTGATGGCATATTTCAGCCAAAGTTTGAGTGGCTCGGCATTAGAATGGTATACCAGACAAGATCATAGAAGGTGGTACACATGGGACGATTTGGCCCAAGCTTTTGCCTGCCATTTTCAGTACAACCTTGAAATTATCCCAGACCGTATGTCATTGACAAAGATTGAGAAGAAGCCCAGTGAGAGCTTTAGGGAATATGAATTCCATTGGAGAGAGCAAGCAGCGAGGGTTGACCCTCCGATGAAAGAAAGTGAGAAGGTTGATTATTTCTTGCAGGCTTTGGAACCCACCACTTATTTTGGTCACTTGGTGTCAGCAGTAGGCAAGTCCTTTAATGAATTTGTAAAAATGGGAGGCATGGTTGAGGAGGGACTCAAGTCCAACAAAATCATGAGTTATTCAGCAATCAAAGTGACCACCCAGGCCATTCAAAACGGTACTGGGGGTGTACTCGGGAAAAAGAAGAAAGAGGATGCTGCTACAATTGAGTCGGGAGCTTGGGTTGGATCCAGGAACATTCCACGTTACTACAACCCGCCTCGACCCTACCACCAAACTTACTTCCACACTCCATATAGTCTACCACAACACTACTACCCACCGCCCGATCCCTATTTTTCCGTCCATCATGCACAAACCTATACCCAACCTCCCGCTTACGCACAATGGTGTGCGCCGATTCCACAAAGTCCATACCTAGCTCCACAAAATGCTCATCCACCCCCGAGAGCCTACAAAAATCCCCTTGGGACAAGTTTTAGGCCAAATCAAGCCTTTAAGAATGAGAGGTTGCAGAAGCAAAAGACTTTCATTCCTTTGGGAGAATCATATGCTAGTCTATTCTATCGACTGAGACAGTTGGGTATGTTGAATCCGATCGAGGGTAAACTGCCGAATCCCCCTCCTAGAAATCTTGACCGCTCGGTGAGTTGCAAGTATTGTTTAGAGACCCCGGGTCATGACACAAAGAAATGCTGGAAGTTGAAAACAGCTATTCAAGAGCTCGTTGATACTAATCAGATTGAGGTCCAAGCCCCGGAGGCACCCAACATCAACCAGAACCCGTTATCGGCCCATCATGAGACTAATATGATTGAGATAGTGCATAGGGGAGGGGAGCCTAAGAAGCCTTCACAAACCGTCATGATGATTCGGGCTAGTGAAGTCAAGCCATTTGAAAAGTCAACAAGTGAGAAGTCTGTGATCAAGTTGAACGGGGCAAATAGCGAACCATCCTTGGAGGTCAAGAAGGGGGTCCTTAAGTGATGTTGCAGGAAAACATGAAAGAGCGAAAGTGGTTGTGCCAGGAGTGACGAACAAGCCTGTGGTAATTGTGAAGGGCGCCTGCACAGATCCTGTCATTATCAAACCGGTAACTCAATTGCCCATAGTCAACAGCAAGGTAGTCCCATGGAATTATGAACGAGTGACAGTGACTTACAAGGGGAAAGAGGTTAAAGAAGAAGTGTGTGAGACTCATGGTTTGACTCGATCGGGGAGATGCTTTGCCCTTGAAGAGTTGAGAAAAGCTAAGACCTCAAAAGATAATCCAGTGTTCGTGAAGAAAGCGGTGACCGAGGAAGAAGAAGAAGAATTTCCGAGAAAGATGAAAGTACAAGACTATTCCATTGTGGAGCAGTTAAGGAAGACACCAGCTCAGATCTCGCTCCTGTCATTATTGATCCATTCAGACGAGGATGAAGATCTTGAACGAGGCCCACATTCCTGAAAAAATCTCAGTAAACCACTTGGAAAAGATAGCTAACAAGATATTTGAGGTAAATAGAGTCACTTTTTCTGATGATGAGTTGCCCATGGAGGGTACCAAGCACAATAGGGCCCTCTATCTGACGGTGAAATGTGAAGATTCCGTGGTTACTCGGGCACTAGTTGACAACTGTTCCAGCACAAATATTTGCTCTCTTTCCACTCTGAACAAGTTGAAGGTGGATAACGAAAGAATTCACAAGAACAATATCTGCGTTCAGGGATTCGACGGTGGAGGGAAAGATTCGGTCGGGGATATAGTGCTCGAGCTTACAATAGGGCCAGTTGAATTTACTATGGAATTCCAGGTGCTTGATGTGGCTGTTTCTTACAATCTGTTGTTAGGTCGACCCTGGATTCATGCTACCAAAGCGGTCCCATCCACTCTGCACCAAATGGTTAAGTTTGAATGAGATAGACAGGAAATTGTTGTGCATGGCGAAGACTATTTGTGTGTTCTCAATGATGCCATTATTCCATTCATAGAGTTTGAAGACGACAAAAGGCCGTGGGTTTATCAGGTTTTTGACACGATAGCGGTAGAGAAAGTTCCTGAAGGGAAGTGCGTGCCGACTCCAAGGGTTGCTGCTGCATCAGTCATGGTAGCCGTTGAAATGTTGAAAAATGGTTTTGTACCGGGCAAAGGTTTGGGTGCATCTCTGCAAGATATCATACAACCGGTTTCTCTTCCTAAAAACTTTGATACATTTGGTCTGGGGTTCAAACCCACAGTCGCAGACGTGAGAAGAGCTAGAAAAATGAAAAAGAAAGCATGGGCCCTTCCAAAGCCAGTCCTGCGTCTTTCCCGATCATTTGTCAGGCCTGGTACCAGAAAATGCCCAGTGACGGAGGTTCCCATTTCGGTGGTTGATGTGGATGAAGATTTGATGAAAGGTTCGAGAGGATATTCGCCGATGTGAACGTATTGGAAGCTGGAGAGGGTTCTAGCAATGCGGATGTACAATTTGTTGGGCCCGGTGCAAAGATTAACAATTGGGAAGCTACTCCTCTCCCCACCAGGAGGGATTTTTGGTAGTTTGCTTTTCTTTTCTTTCAATTTATCTAGATTATTCCAGGGTTGTAATTCAGATTCTATGTTCCGTCCGTTTGGATGTATAAACCCCGTTCTCTTTAATTTCAATGAAATGCAATTTCTCTTTTCCTTTCTTCCTGATAGTTTTATTTTTGTTTTCCTTTTTTCTTGTACAAATATTTTTATGTCGGCTTCAATGATATGACATGCATGCGGAATCTCCGGCCCAATCTTAAAAGCCAATCTAATCCTGAAATAGTAATTCAAGAAATAGAGTGTGATGTTGAATCAGAATATGACGAGGATGAAGCCTTTGAAGATATTAGTAAAGAATTAAGCTATTTTGAAGAAAAACCCAAGCCTAACCAGAGTGATACAGAAACAATCAATTTAGGGGACTAAGATAATGTCTGGGAAACTAAAATAAGTGTCCATCTTGAACCACAACTCAGAGAGGAGATAATTAAAACACTGTTCGAGTATAAAGATGTTTTTGCATGGTCCTATGATGACATGCCAGGTCTAAGCACTGGTTTGGTGGTTCACAAATTGCCCACTAATCCGGCATTCCCCCTGTCAAGCAGAAGCTGAGGAAATATAAAACTGATATGAGTGTGAAAATCAAGGAAGCGGTCATCAAACAGTTCGGTGCGAAGGTCATTCGGGTCACCCGGTATCCCACCTGATTAGCAAATGTTGTGCCTGTGCTGAAGAAGGATGGTAAGACCAGGGTATGTGTTGATTATCGAGATCTCAACAAGGCAAGTCCCAAGGATAAATTCCCATTGCCGAACATCCATATATTGATCTATAATTGTGCCAAACATGAAATTGGTTCTTTTGTGGATTGTTATGCGGGTTACCACCAGATCTTAATGGATGAGGAGGAAGCAGAAAAGACTGCATTCATCACGCCATGGGGAACATACTACTATCGAGTCATGCCATTTGGTTTGAAAAATGCCGGGGCAACCTACATGAGGGCAATGACGACCATATTCCATGACATGATACACATGGAGGTTGAGGTTTATGTGGATGATGTGATTGTAAAGTCTAGAAAGCAGTCTGACCATGTCAGAGATCTAAGAAAGTTCTTCCAAAGGCTTTGCAGGTACAATCTCAAGCTCAATCCTGCAAAATGCGCGTTCGGTGTTCCATCTGGAAAGTTGTTGGATTCATATTCAGCCGACGAGGTATTGAATTAGACCCGTCAAAAATCAAAACCATCCAGGAATTGCTACCTCCGAAGAATAAGACTGAGGTGATGAGTCTGTTGGGAAGATTGAATTACATCAGCCGGTTTATTGCTCAGCTCACGATAACGTGTGAGCCTATCTTCAAATTGTTAAAGAAAGATGTTGCAGTCAAGTGGACAGATGAATGTCAGGAGGCCTTTGATAAGATAAAGGGGTACTTGTCAAACCCACCTATGTTGGCCCCGCCAGAACCAGGGAGACCTTTGATTTTGTATTTGACAGTCTTGGACAATTCATTTGGGTGTGTGTTGGGATAGCATGACATCACTGGCAGGAAGGAGCAGGACATATATTATCTGAACAAGAAGTTCACATCTTACGAGGTTAAGTACACTCAGCTTGAGAGGACATGTTGCGCCCTAACTTGGGTAGCCCAGAAGCTGGAACATTATTTGTCCTCTTATACTACTTACCTCATCTGTCGCTTGGATCCGTTGAAGTATATCTTCCAGAAGCCCATACCCACGGGAAGGCTCGCAAAGTGGCAGATCTTGCTCACAGAATTTGACATTATCTATGTGACTAGGACCGCAATGAAAGCACAAGCATTGGACGACCATTTGGTTGAGAATCCTGTGGATGAATAATACGAACCCTTGAAGAATTACTTCCCTGATGAAGAGGTAATGCACATTGATGAGTTGGAACAAATTGAAAGTCCAGGATGGAAGCTTTTCTTTGATGGTGATGCTAACATGAGAGGCATTGGAATAAGAGCGGTACTTGTTTCTGAAACAGGGCATCATTACCCTGTTATAGCACAACTTCGGTTCTGCTGTACTAACAACATGGCGGAATACGAAGCATGAATTTTGGGTTTGAGGATGGCTGTGGACATGGGTGTCCAGGAAGTCTTGGTCTTGGGTAACTCGGACCTTCTGGTACATCAGATTCAGGGAGAATGGGAAATACGGGATTTAAAACTCATACCGTACCGGCAATGTTTGCATGATCTTTGTCAACGATTTCAATCAATAGAGTTCAGGCATATTCTGAGGATTCACAATGAGGTCGCCGATGCTTTGGCTACTCTGGCGTCAATGTTACATCATCCAGATAAGGCTTATGTAGACCCGTTGCTTATTCAGGTCCGTGATCAGCATGCTTATTGTAACATGGTGGAGAAAGAGCTCGATGGGGAGACTTGGTTTCACAACATCAAGGAATACATCCGAAGGGGAGCATATCCGGTACAAGCCACAGGTGATCAAAAGAGAACAATTCGTCGCTTGGCAAGTGGATTTTTCTTCAATGGAGGAGTTTTGTACAAAAGAACTCCTGATCTTGGGTTATTAAGATGTGTAGATGCCAGACAGGCCACAACTATCATGACCGAAGTACATTTTGGAGTCTGTGGACCGCACATGAGTGGGTATGTGTTGGCAAAGAAGATTCTCCGGACAGGTTATTATTGGCTCACCATGGAGCGAGATTGTATCGGTTTCATGCGTAAATGTCGTCAGTGCCAAGTGCATAGAGATTTGATTCATTCTCCACCATCTGAATTACATACAATGTCCGCACCATGGCCTTTTGTTGCTTGGGGAATGGATGTCATTGGTCCAATCGAGCCAACAGCGTCCAACGGGCATAGGTTTATTCTGGTGGCCATCGATTATTTCACCAAGTGGGTAGAGGCTAAAACATTCAAGTCTGTAACCAAGAAGGCGGTGGTCGATTTTGTGCATTCAAATATCATTTGACGGTTCGGGATACCGAAGGTGATCATTACATACAATGGGGCTAATCTCAATAGTCATCTGATGAAAGAGGTATATCAGCAAGTCATGATTACACATCGCAATTCTACCCCATATCGCCCTAAGGCAAACGGAGCAGTTGAGGCGGCCGACTGATAATGGCAAGAGCATACAACAAGAAGGTGCGTCCACAAAAGTTTGAAGTGGGGAAGTTAGTATTGAAATGCATTCTTCCTCATCAAGTTGAAGCAAAAAGAAAGTTCGCCCCGAATTAGCAGGGGCCGTTCGTCGTGACTAGAGTGTTGTCCAATGGTGCATTGTATTTGACAGATGTAGAAGGCAAATTTGTAGAAATGGCTATAAATTCTGATGCAGTCAAGAGATATTATGTATGATTTCTCTCTTTGATTGTATTTGTTTGTATTTGGCATGTCTCGAATATTGAAATGACGAAGGCATTTTGTTCTGCAATCTAAATACTTTATCTCTCGCTACCCCTTTGAGCCTCATTTATTTTCTTTCATACCCCTCATTCGGAATCAATAGCAAATATCAGAAACACAAGCGTAAAGATAAGTAAAGAAAGGAGAGGAAAAGAAAAAGAAAAAGAGAAAAAAAAACAACAATAGAAGAACAAAAAGAAGAAAAGAAAAGAAAGAAAAGGGAAGAAAAATCACAACAAACAAAGTAATTCCTATGTCATGAACTACGTTCGACCTGATTCTTTTTAAGGATATATAGGAAGCCTCACGGTTCGGTCCCATCAAAATAAAAATCCAAAAGTCCCCAAACAAGAAATTGGGGCGGAAGTTGTGGTTGTTATCAGAAATCTAATTTCGAAGGTTGTAAATTTGAACCCAATCAAACGGTTTTGAACTTTTTATACCCTTCCTTTCTAAACCCATCCAAAAGCCACATTACGGTCCAAAGAAAGACCTTCCGATCAGTCTTCGAGAAATGCCAAGTCAAGCAGGTAGCGCTGATTCTCATCAGGGGCAACACTCTGGGCCAAAGAGGGAAAAGAAGTCAAAAATGAGAGAGTCTTATTGGTGAAAACCCCCACGGGCGCCGTAAGGCGACAAGAGCTGAGAGAAATCAAAATGAGAGAGTCTTATTGGTGAAAACCCCCACGGGCACCGTAAGGCAACGAGAGCTGAGATAAATCAAAATGAGAGAGTTTTATTGGTGAAAACCCTCACGGGCACCTTAAGGCGAAAGTGAGTTGACAGATGAAGGAATGAGAGAGGTATGCTGGTGAAAACTTTTCAAGGCACCGCAGGATGAACAAGGTCGGGATTTGAGGTGAAGAAATCAGGTTTTGGAAATTCTGGGACAACAAAGTACGGCAACTGAAAGTTGATTGGTTGGATAGATTGGTCCGATTAATCCAAATTGCATGTCATGATCATTGGTGCCAGCTTTTCCGCTCAGATAAGTCTCTTTTCTTTTTCTCTTCAGATAGTCTTCCAATTTTGGACTTCCTTATCCTTAACTCTGAAAGTCATTGCATTTCATTTCTTTGGGTTTATTTCTCTAAGATGTTCCTAAGTTCAATTCTATTTAAGCAAATAAGAAGGAATTTCAAAGCTCACTACCAGCTTCAAGATTGCAAAGCACAGTACGGCCAGAGCATACCAAAGATAGTATGATGTAAAAGGGGATAAAATGCCAGCAAGAGTTCCATCGGCAAGATAATTTGATGGGAGATGCAGAGGTTCAGTTAAAGGGGTCAGAGATGTGAAACAACGGTTCGGGAATAGAACACTCGGGTCATTCAAGTTATGGGTTTTTGAAAGTCAGTCAGAAAGTCCAGCGGTTCAGGGACAACTCAGAGAAGCTAGTCAAAACAAAACAATGCAGCGGAAAAACCTTCAGCAAGAATGCCATCAACTAACCACTATATTTAAAACTGACAAGATTTTCCTTGGTTAAACAGGGGCAGGAAATTTCGTTTGTTTCAGAGAAACCTTTCGTAGATAAAGACAGTCACCAAACATGTTTGATTTTTGATTTTCAGGACCCTCTGGGAAAATGGGACCTAGTTTAAATGTTCAAAATAACATAATCTAGCATAAATGCATCCCAAAGGAATATAAGTCGGCGTAGAAGTTTGCATGTTCGAGATAGGATTCAATTAGGAGTTTTCAGGACCCTCATGGATAATGAGACTTAATTTTAAAGTTTCGGTTAGATAGCAACATTTAGCATAAATCCTGCTGTACGGTAGTATGATTCAGCTATAAAAGCTGTCACGCTTAAGATAAAATTTGACCTTGGATTTTCAGGTCCCTCCTGGATAATGGGGAGTAGTTTAAGACCCTCTTAGATAACAAGATCTTGCGGAAGTCACACCTTTAGAAGATATAACTTAGATTTAAAATTGTCGTTTAGGTAAGAATTGTCAGGATCCCCCCATAGATAATGAGACCTAGCTTTCGAATTCTTATTAATATTTGGTAATATGATTCAGTTTAACACTCACATCTGTGCCCAACCTCCAAACTGGGGCAAAAATATTTCTTTGTTTTATCTGTTTCATTGAAGTCAGGAGACCGCCTGGAGAGAAGGGAATACTTTCAAGCGCAGTAGTCAGGATCCCGCCTGGAGAACAAGGGAGTACAATTTAAGTTTAACCTCCAAATCCTCTGTTTTGTCTATTTTGAAATCAGGAGCCCACCTAGAAAACAAGGGAGTACTATTCAAGTTTAGCAGTCAGGAGCCGACCTGGAGAGCAGGGAATACGTTTCAAGTTTAGCAATCAGGAGCCCACCTGGAAAACATGGAATACATTTCAAGTTGAAATCAGGAGCCCGACTGGAGAGTAGGGAATACACTCAAGTTTAGCAATCAGGAGCTCGCCTGGAGAGCAAGGAACACGTTTCAAGTTGAAGTCACAAGCCCGCTTGGAGAGCAGGGAATATATTTCAAATCGAAGTCAGGAGCCCGCCTGGAAAACAAGGGAATACATTCAAGCACAACAGTCAGGAGCCCGCCTGGAGAGCAGGGAATACATTTCAAATTAAAGTCAGGACGCCCGCCTGGAAAGCATGGAATACTTTCAAGTTTAACAGTTAGGAGCCCGCCTGGAGAACAAGGGAGTACAATTCAAGTTTTGGTTTTCCAAAATTCTTTGATATTCGGCAATGTGATTCGTTTTACACTTACACATGGCCCACATACCCAAACCAGGGCAGAAAATTTTATTTGTTTTTGTTTATTTTGTTGAAGTCAGGAGCCCACCTGGATAGCATGGGAATACATTCACGTTTCGAAGTCAGGAGCCCGCCTGGAGAGCATGAGAATATATTCACGTTTTGGAGTCAGGATCCCACCTGGAGAGCATGAGAATACATATTAAATTCAGCAGTCATGCATCCATCTGGAGAAAGGGAAAACATCTCAGATTACAATTCAAGGCGGTAACAAATGGATTTCACCAGGAGAATATAAGTCAACAAGGCAACAAGAACCACAAGAGCAAGTTTGAAGAGATAGATATGATTTTTGTAATGCATAGATCATAGTCTAGCCTAGCTTCTTTTTATTCTAACATGGTGTAATAAGGGGTTTCAGTAGGCAGTAGCAGCAACAGCAGTAACAGTGAAATCACAGCTTCATGGTAGTCCCAACTACCAGACATTCCCGAACTACACTGACTTGATTCCTTTTTAGCCAAGGATATGTAGGCAGCCTCAGAAGCAGGGTGCGATCAAATCTTTCAAAAATGCTTCATACAGAGTATTCAAACGGGCAAAAATCACTCGTATCCGCTCACTTATCTTTGCATGAAAACTCTTCGTATTTCCGAGCAAAGAGGGGCAGCTGTGAGCATGTGATTTTTGCCCTATACATCAATTACTCCCATAAATTCAAAACAAAATAATTTCTTTTCATTATTTGCAATTCTTGTGGATTTTGTGGCATTTTCTGATAATTGTTTGCATTGGTCTGTGCATTTTTATTTTCTTTTAATTAATAAAAGTACAAAATATGCTGCATCTGCATTTAGGATTTAATTTTACATTTTTTTAGATTAATTAGAAAATTAGTTTGTTTTATAAGATATGAAAATCACAAAAATAGTTCATTTTGCATTTTAATTCTTTAATTTTGAATTTTATAGTTATTCTCTAAATTTAGGATTTAATTAATTATTGTAAATGCCATGTTGAATGATTAACCTAATTGGGTAGGTTAATTTAGTTTAAAAATTAATTTAGGTGTTATTTTTAATTTGAAAAGAAAAAGGATTTGAAATTGAAAAAGAAAAGAAAAGAAATAAAAGAAAATCCAATTTGGGCTTTTATAATTAAATTTCCCCCAGGCCCAAGTCTTAAACACCCCTTACCCGTCTAGAACCGGCCCAAAACCCACTCCAAAAACTGGCCTGCCCCCCTCTAAGCCAAACTACGCCGTTTCGCCCTATCTCATCCCAACCGTGGGATCAACTAGATCCAACGGACCAGAACTGGCCCTTCCCCCGTATAAAGGTGTCCAAAACAGACCACCCCTTCCCAAACTCCCTCCTCAGTCTCCCTCTTCTCTTTCAGCAACGAACCCTAGAGCCCGCCACCCTAAAAACCCACCATTATATCCGGTGGTGGCGCGACCGTAAACCACCCCAATCCACCTAAAAATCACACCCTAGAACCCTCTCCTTCTCCTCTTCCCAAATCTCCAAAACCCCTCCCTCGAATCCTAGCGAAACTTTTCGAATCTTAAATTGAAGAGGAAGGCCAAAACTCCAACTCACCCAATCGATCCCAAATCAATACCGCATAACCACCATACCCCTCTCACACCTAATCCACCGTTGGTTTCATTCTAATTTGTTCAATGCTCCTCGAATCTTAAATCCGAGTTCGAGCCCTAAAAGTTCAAAACCAGTTACTGTTGAATCTGGTGGCATGCATCGACTCAAGCCTTCGTTGTTCATGACTAAAAGGTTGATTCATTGCAAAACTGATGCTGTTCGTTTGTTCTTAATAGAGAACACGTGATTAGCATCAGTTTCGTGTGAATCAGGGCATCAAGTGTAACTTCGAGTTCGATTGGTGAGTTTCTATCTATCTTGGTGTCTATTTGTGGTTTTAGTTCACTTTTCATCCTTCTTCTTTTCTTCTCCTTTTCTCTGGTTGAAAACTTCACCGATTTTATGATGTTTGAATTGTTCTGTTACCTCCGAGTATCTCTCTTTCTATGTTAGCCTCTTTAGTTTAATTAGGTTATTTATGATTTAATAACTTATATAATTTCCTGCCTAGTCGTGTTAATTGATCAGTAGTTTAGTTGGTTTGCTTTAAAATCATTTTGTGTTATCATGACTAGCAGATTTCCTCTTCAAATAGATAAGTGTTCGTTTGGGCTTTGGTTTGTCTCTGGTCCATTTGGCAAAGAGCAGTCCGTCCAAATTGGTTTGGGTTATTGGGTCAATTCTGACCCATTTTTGGGTCTGGTTTTTAGAGTAAAAAACAGGGCTTAAAAGGGTATTTTAGGAACTGTAGGTGGGAGGAATCTTGAGTAACAGAATTCAGAAACTTCTAGGAAAGTGGGGTGGGGACTTATATGAAATCTGATGTTTTAAACTAAGGGCTTTTGAGCAAAAACGAAAATATGAAAAGGGTCAAAATGAAAAATCTGATTTCTTTAGGCTGCCCTAGTGCCTTGCCTATAAATGCATCTTACTTGATATTCAAGTCAGGTTTGGAAGAGATAAAAAAACTGAAAAACTGGAACGACTGGAAATATAAAAAAAAATCATTGTTCCATTGAATTTCTTCTGTAATTCTTGAGTTTTTCGATTTCTGAAGTGAATTCTGATTCTTCTGGGGTTGAAATGTATTGAATTTAGGTTTCTTTTACTGTAAAATTCTGGGTTGGATTTTGCTGGGGAACACTGTTCCATTGCTGATCTTAAGCTGATTTCTGCTGTCACTTTCCTGTTTCATTTGGCTTGCTGTTACTGTTGCTTCCTCTTAGTTTTAGACTAAGTTTGGTCTATTTTGTTGTTATTCAGGTACACACTTCTGCACCTACCTAATGTAGGGCCTGATTTGGAATCGAAATGGAAATCTAGAGCTTTGAGTTTTAGTCACAATTAATTTTGTTCATAACTTAGTTTACTTTGCTTACTTGCTTAGTTCCTAGTTTTATGGTACGTGGCATTCTGTTAGCTGCTGACAAATACCATGCTGCGAGCTGTATTTGGTTTGAAATTAGTAGGGGAACCCAATTTCCCATTGGATGTCTCATATCTAGTTGTTGGGTAATATGCATAGGATAGTGAACTTGTGAGTCTAACCTTATAAAATAGTGTAATGATAATGTACTGCACCTGAACTTTTCTGCCTATTGATTCTTTAAGACTGTTGCCATAAATGTTTAGTTAAATAGCATTTTGTTTGTAAAGTGAATGGTGGAATGAACTTTAAGTTGTGGTTGATACACAGTTTTTGTGAATAAAGAAAGAACAGAAAGGCCTAAGAGTAAAGGTTGCACTGATTTACTCTTGATATGTTTTTGAGCATGTTTAAGTTGGAAAGAGTGTTTTAGACTATCAAAATACTTGGCTAATTGATACGTGTTCAGACAGTCAGAATTCAGAAATAAAGTAGAATATTAATTCAGTTTCATGTCTCATAAGGTTGTTGCTTGATTTGCACTTAGTCGATTTTGTGTAATTATTGGTTCTCGAGAATGAGGGCTTATAGCTGGTTGTCATTTAGTTTGATCTTTAAATAAAATGGAATACTGTGCATCTGCTGTTATTGAAATAGCCGGACTTAAGCAATTTTTATTTCCAATGATGTTGTGGTTTGACGATGCTTCACCCTTCGCTGCTTTATTTGGATTAAAATCCGACATGGGTCAGCTGGTGTTTTTAAACCCCGAATGTATGCTGCCCGATGCTATGAATGGACTTGATCTTGAGTCCCAAGTTTGGCACGCTAATTTTATTTTTAGAATTGGGCTCCTTCGGGCCCAGCCTGGATTGAAGTCAGTTGTTGGTTCAATTGGGCCTCACATTAGGCCAAGCCCAAGCTTCGAAATAAAATGAAGTAATTTTCACTTTGTCTTAGTGCCTTTAGATTCACAATTTAAATTCAGTTGTGTTTTAACAAGTAGTTATGATTCCCTTAAGTCTTATTTAGTTAATTTAATTAGTGGAAACATGCCATTCGAAATCAAATAGTTTATGGCCCTCTAAGTGTATTTGAAATTCCCTTTTTTAAAATTGGAAGTCGAGGTGTGAGAACAAACAACAATTGCTCGGTCCTCATTTTGACTAGCTTCGTTTGACCCCTAGAATTCGAGGTGCGCCATTTAGCAAATTTTCATGGCCCTTGCATTAATATTAACTTAGTATAAAATAACCTCAAACACTCGTAGTTTGCTTTAGGCCCGATTTAGATTAGTATTGCGATTATGTATACATTCGCGTAACATAATTACAAATTAAACTCTTAAAAGACTCGAGGTATGCGTTCGCGCAACTTCAACCAAATTTTTCTTAAATAAATAAACAAACGTTATTAATTGTGGACACGTTCGCGTGACATGATTTCTGAGGCACCGAAAGAAAGGAGTATACGTAAGCATAACTCAATTCTTTAATTGCGAATAAATCAAGAGATTAGAAGCGGTTAAAAAGAGGTAAGTGCACATAGGTTCTAAAACGAGTAATTAGACAATCTAATAAGCTATGTAAGATCAAAGAGACCGTGCTAGAACCACGAAACTCGGGAATGCCTAACACCTTCTCCCGGTTTAACAGAATTCCTTACCTGGATTTCTGTGTTCGCAGACCGTAAATAGAGTCAACTTTCCTTAATTCGGGATTTAAAACCGGTGACTTGGGACACCATAATATTATCCCAAGTGGCGACTCTGATTTTTAATAAAACGATCCCGTTTCGATTGTCACTTTAAATTGGAAAAAACTACCTTATATACCCCTTTACGGGGGTAGGTAAAAAGAGGTGTGACATCTCTGGCGACTCTGCTGGGGATCGAACCCAGAATCTCTGGTTCAGGGTTCAAGAATTCGAGCTTGTTAATGATTTTAACTTGGCTTCAATTATTGTTAATATTATTGTATTCTGTGAATCTTTTGTGCTAAATGTTATTTGTTTATAAATGTTTTCTTACGCCACCTCTCTGAGTCTTCTGAAAATGGTGCACACGTTCGCGTGGCCCGCTTTTTCTGTAGAAATTATACCAAATAGAATGAGACTGGGCAAGCAAAAAGGCCGGGTAGACTTTAGTGCTCCCGGTACGTCGCCCCCTTTTCGGCCCCAGTTGTCCGCTCGGGTACCCAAGTCTAGACCAAAACCCCAAGAGTTAAACCTAGAAAAACACAGCTTCATGCCGGATCCCTAATAGCAGCGTTTGTTTGCATTATGTGCATTTGACTTAAGGGACTCAACACAGGGGTTGGGTCCGTCTAGGATAGGTGTGCCCGAAACAACAGACCATCCTGATGCATTCTGTGCTATGTACATTTATTTGTTTGGGCTTGCATGCTGACCGGCTAGGGAAAATAAAGAAAAAAGAAAAACAAAGAGTGATGTAGGGAAGGAAATAAAGCCCGATTCTAAAGAAAACCCCGGTATTTGAAAAAACGTCCCGAAGCTCTGCCAACATTTTTCAGAAAAGAAAGAGTCAAACACTGTGTTCTTCCAAATGTGTCAAAATTGATCGAACTACGCAGGTCTGATTCTCACCGGATGTGGGATAAGTAGGCAACCTACATAAGGTTCGGCCTTATTTTCGAAAAAAAGGAAAGAAAAACAAGAAAAGAAAGTCGGTGGTCGAGTGAATGCAGTCTGGATTCTTGATCAAAATAAGCCGATCCAGCTTCGGCAATGTCTTAAACCGTTCTTGCCGAGATAGCCTCAGAGTATTTTTCAGTTGTCAAAAGGCTATTTTTGTACAAGAATGGACAAGTTTGTGAAGGGTCATAAAATAATCCCCCGACCTCAAAATTCATGTGAAATTGGGAAGGGGCCGCATTTGCAAAAACAGTCACTCGGCTAAAATTGGCATATAGGGGAAGAAATCATGGGCCTTTTATTTGTTTTTTTTCTTTTCTTCTTTTCTTTTCTCTCTCTTTTTTCTTTTCTTCTTCAAAAACATGTTTACAAAAGGGTCCACTCGAGTCAACCCTAACCTTAACCTTTCACAGGAACATAAGAATACCATCCAGGATCTGCCAGAAGTGGTCAGGGAACATGCTCAGTTGCACTTGCGTATGTGGTGAAATTATCTAGATGAATATGGTCAGAAATGGGTGAAAAATCAATTGGGTGCTCTTATAAACATTTTTTAGATCAAACCATGGGAAGATCTGATCAAGGCTTTGGTAACTTTCTGGGATCCTGTCCACAATGTCTTTCGTTTCTCGGATTTTGAGATCACCCCTACTTTGGAGGAGAAAGCCGGGTACATTGAATTCGCACGGGATTTGAGGAAGCAACAACTTATATTTCCAAGGGCTCCATCGGTGCACAAGTTCTTTGACCTTCTGAATATCAGTAAACAGACAAATAAAGAACGTGTGAGCAATGGGTGTTGTGCTTTCCATTTCTTATACTTCAGGTTCGGGCACTCTGCTGGTTTTGAAACGCATGAAAAGGGTCTGAGCAATAAACAAGACAAGGGCCTATGGCGAATTCATCACTGGTTCGCATTTATTGTGGCATTCTTGGGGATCATGGTTTCCAAATGAGAAAGGGACAGTGGATATTCGTATGGCTAGAATTGCACAAATCCTCACTACCAAGGAAGATCATACACTTGCCCCGTTGGTGCTGGCAGATATTTATCGAGCATTGACTTTATGCAAAGCAGGGGCTCAATTTTTTGAAGGTTGCAACATCCTTCTGCAAATGTGGTTGATAGAGCACCTTCGCCATCATCCCAGATTCATGAGTTATGGTTTGAGCCCGAATAACTTCATCACTAGTTACGATGAGAGGGTAAAAGATTACAACGCACCAGAAGGGTTTGAAGCATAGGTCTCTCACTTGAGAGTTCTTAATGTAGGTCAGGTCGAGTGGACTATAGGATGTCTCTCGAGGATAGAAGCCATCTATATGACTGCTACCAAAGGCTACCTGAGGTTAATGGGCGTAAGGAGTATTCAGTCGTATGCACCACAAAGGGTCTTGAGGCAATTGGGAAGGTATCAGATTATGCCTGAAGATGAAGATCTAAGCACCCAGGTCATAGAGTTACATCCAGAAGATGCATTGCCCGAGGTTGTAGTTCAGCAAGATTGGAATAGCTGCCAGTATCTAAAAAATGGCACCGAGGTACCAGACATCGCCAAGGGGGAAGTAGATCCAAATTATGCTGCTTGGTTTGAGAAAATGTCTTATGTAAATAACGAGCTAGAGCCTGAGAGGCCCGCCAAAAGGCCTCATGTTCAAGCCTTTGATGATAAAATTCAGGAGAGGTTAGACTGGGGGGAGAAGGAAAAAGAATATAAGGCCACTATCCATGATCTACGAGAAGAGTTGAGAAATGTCACCTTCAACAATGATTTACAGGCACAAGAGGCCGAAGGTGAGAGGAGAAGATTGGTGCGCGAAAATGAAGCTCTCAAAGCTCAGGTTCGACAATTGAAAATTGAAGCCGAGAACCTAGGCCGAAGCAGGAAAGATGAAAAGCTCATTTATAACCTTACTTAAAAGGTACGTGACTATGAAGATGACCTGCAGAAAGCTGAGTCTAAACTAGCAAAAGCACATGCAAGGTTGGCTAAAAGTGCCGAAAGGCATGTAACTTTCGTTCAACAGATAAAAGAAAGATATGAAAAAGGGGTCACAGGTTGGGAAAAGGCAATTGGAAACCTCGAGGGTGAAATGGCTAAACAAGCCAAAAATTTTAAGGCTGAAAGAGAACATTGTTACGCCTTAATGGCACGACTAGAAAGAGACTTGCAACAACTCCAAGAGCAGAACCAGGTAGCCGAACAAACTTTGGAAGCCAGAACCGAACAGATTGGGTGTTTGTTGCAAGAGAAGGGCGTCATAAGAGAGCGAATCAAAAGGGTCACCAACTACATCGCGATGAAGTGCAGTAGCTGTGAGGATATGACTAGATCTATATTCTTCACTACTGTGATGATTTTTGTTCGCCGGGTAATGGAAGATCTCTACCACCTCCTAGGGGATTTAGCGAGTCGGCCCTCGGCGAGGCCGAATGATTCCCCTCGGGTTCCGGGGGCAA
The DNA here is from genome assembly GCF_000715075.1 of Nicotiana tabacum. Lineage (NCBI taxonomy): Eukaryota > Viridiplantae > Streptophyta > Magnoliopsida > Solanales > Solanaceae > Nicotiana > Nicotiana tabacum. The sequence goes on from NC_134089.1 coordinate 151,558,432, forward strand.
TTGAGGCACTGATGTATTCATGATTTCTTGGGTCTGTATTTTCTTTCCGTTAAAGTCTGCCAGTTTGTCTTGGAGTCTATATTTTTTTATCATAGTATATGGGTTGTTTGTTTTTCAAGTCTGTATTTTGTCCTTCATCAGAGTCTGTTACTTTTGTTTAAGTTTATTTCCGAGTCTTATTATGATTTTTTTTTGAAAATTCCAAAAATATTTTATTATTTTTATCTCCAAGAACTATGCTTGGTCTGATTCATACGGGGTCATGATACATAGGCAATCTCCATAGGATTCAACCGTAACCAAATAAAAAAGAGAGAAAGAAAATAAGAGGAAAAACAAGAGAGTAAAGAAAAGAAAAGAGCGGAAAAACAAGAAAGAAACGAGCGAAAATAAGAAATCAAGAGAGAATAAAAACAAAGAGAGAACAGAGGCAAGAGTGAAAGGAAGGAAAAGAAAAAAGAAAAGGGGGAAGTTTGCAATTGAGAGTAAGAAAAGAGTCCGGGATGACACATGCAACCGATCAAATACATAATAGAGACGGTTAACTGTTTAGGTGCATTCATGCCCAATGTGCGGTTACCAATCTGTTAAAGCCTAATCGCTAAAAAGGTTGTTGTTTGATGTATTGAGTCCAGGAAGGTGGTTAGTTGATTGGCATTCTGGCAACTCACTCATACAACACCCGATCAAAAGACAGGCTGAATATGGCCAACCAAGAACCGGAGACAAGTATTGTTGACCCGTCAAAAGATGTGGAAGAGCTAGATGTTAATGCAATGAAGGAAGAGATGTATAAATTAAAGCAGTAGATGGTTGAAATGTACCAAGCCTGGGCCAAGGGGCATCCACCACCGATTTATCCCGCCAATCCTGCTTATATCCCACCATCAGCCCAACCTCCGGAGCCTCCCACTGTGAACTCATCTCTAGCCTTTCCCCTTTACCAACAATGCTATGGCGCTACTTCCCATACTTCTCAAGCTCCACCACCCAAACAAGTCCCATAACCCCCCCCCCCCACCAATTACCCCTGTCTTTGTGGTACCTCCACCTGCTACACTACACTGATCTTCCAGTGAACCTCTATTCCAAAGTCACGACAACCAGTACTATCCCCCTGAACACACCTTCAAAGTTCCAGAACCATATTCTTGCACCCCTCATCTTGATCTCCCGGCAGAGACCGAGAAGCCACCCAAAAATCCCGAGCATAAAGAGATGATCAGAAAGGTGAAAAGCTTAGAACAATCGCTCAGAGATATGAGGGGATTGGGAGGTCAAGTAAGTGTGGCCTATAAAGATTTATGTCTGTTCCCAGATGTTCAGTTGCCAGCAGGGTTCAAAATGCCCAAGTTTGATCTGTACGACGGGCATGGTGACTTAGTATCACACTTAAGACGATTTTGTAGCAAGATGAGAGGAGCAGGTGGAAGAGATGAATTGCTGATGGCATATTTCAGCCAAAGTTTGAGTGACTCGACATTAGAATGGTATACCAGACAAGATCATAGCAGGTGGTACACATGGGACGATTTGGCCCAAGCTTTTGCCTGCCATTTTCAGTACAACCTTGAAATTATCCCAGACCGTCTGTCATTGACAAAGATTGAGAAGAAGCCCGGTGAGAGCTTTGGGGAATATAGATTCCGTTGGAGAGAGCAAGCAGTGAGGGTTGACCCTCCGATGAAAGAAAGTGAGATGGTTAATTATTTCTTGCAGGCTTTGGTACCCACTTATTTTGGTCACTTGGTGTCAGCAGTAGGCAAGTACTTTAATGAATTTGTAAAACTGGGAGGCGTGGTTGAGGAGGGACTCAAGTCCAACATGATCATGAGTTTTTTCAACAATCAAAGCGACCACCCAGGCCATTCAAAACGGTACTGGGGGTGTTCTCGGGAAGAAGAAGAAAGAGGATGTTGCTACAATTGAGTCGGGAGTTTTGGATTGGATCCAGGAACATTCCACGTTACTAAAACCCGCATCGAACCTACCACCAACCTTACCCCCACACTCCATATAGTCCACCACAACACTACTACCCACCGCCGATCCCCATTTTTCTGTCTATCACGTACAAACCTATACCCAACCTCCCGCTCACGCACAATGGCGTGCTCCGACTCCACAAAGTCCATACCTAGCTCCACAAAATGCCCATCCACCCCCAAGAGCCTACAGAAATCCCCCTGGAACAGGTTTTCGGCCAAACCAAGCCTTTAAGAATGAGAGGTTGCAGAAGCAGAAGACTTTCACTCCTTTGGGAGAATCATATGCTAGTCTATTCCATCGACTGAGACAGTTGGGTATGTTGAATCCGATCGAGGGTAAACTGCCGAATCCCCCTCCTAGAAATCTTGACCACTCGGTGAGTTGTGAGTATTGTTCAGGGACCCCGGGTCACGACACAGAGAAATGGTGGAAGTTGAAAACAGCTATTCAAGAGCTCATTGATACTAATCGGATTGAGGTCCAAGCCCCGGAGGCAGCCAACATCAACCAGAACCCATTGCCGGCCCATCATGAGACTAATATGATTGAGATAGTGCATAGGGGAGGGGAGCCTAAGAAGCCTTCGCAAACCGTCATGATGATTCGGGCTAGTGAAGTCAAGCCATTTGAAAAGTCAACAAGTGAGAAGTCTGTGATCAAGTTGAACGGGGCAAATAGCGAACCATCCTTGGAGTTCAAGAAGGGGTCCTCAAGTGACGTTGCAAGAAAACATGAAAGAGCAAAAGTGGTTGTGCCAGGAGTGACGAACAAGCCTGTGGTAATTGTGAAGGGCGCCTGCACAGATCCTGTCATTATCAAACCGGTAACTCAATTGCCCATAGTCAACAGCAAGGCAGTCCCATGGAATTATGAACGAGTGACAGTGACTTACAAGGGGAAAGAGGTTAAAGAAGAAGTGTGTGAGACTTATGGTTTGACTTGATCGGGGAGATGCTTTGCCCCCGAAGAGTTGAGAAAAGCTAAGACCTCAAAAGATAATCTAGTGTTCATGAAGAAAGCGGTGACCGAGGAAGAAGCAGAAGAATTTCTGAGAAAGATGAAAGTACAGGACTATTCCATTGTGGAGCAGTTAAGGAAAACACCGGCTCAGATCTCTCTCATGTCATTATTGATCCATTCAGACGAGGGTGAAGATCTTGAACGAGGCCCACATTCCTGACAAAATCTCAGTAAACCACTTGGAAAAGATATCTAACAAGATATTTGAAGTAAATAGAGTCACTTTTTCTGATGATGAGTTGCCCATGGAGGGTACCGAGCACAATAGGGCCCTCTATCTGACGGTGAAATGTGAAGATTCCATGGTTACTTGGGCACTAGTTGACAACGGTTCCAACACAAATATTTGCCCTCTTTCCACTCTGAACAAGTTGAAGGTGGATAACGAAAGAATTCACAAGAACAGTATTTGAGTTCGGGGATTCAACAGTGGAGGGAAAGATTCGATCGGGGATATAGTGCTCGAGCTTACAATAGGGCCAGTTGAATTTACTATGGAATTCTAGGTGCTCGATGTGGCTGTTTCTTACAATCTGTTGTTAGGTCGACCCTGGATTCATGCTGCCAAAGCGGTCCCATCCACTCTGCACCAAATAATTAAGTTTGAATGGGATAGACAGGAAATTGTTGTGCATGGCGAAGACAATTTGTGTGTTTCCAGTGATGCCATTGTTCCATTCATAGAGTTTGAAGACGACAAGAGGCCGTGGGTTTATCAGGTTTTTGACATAGTAGCGGTAGAGAAAGTTCCTGAAGGGAAGTGCATGCCGACTCCAAGGGTAGCTGCTGCATCAGTTATGGTAGCCGTTGAAATGTTGAAAAATGGTTTTGTATCGGGCAAAGGTTTGGGCGCATCTCTGCAAGGTATCGTACAACCGGTTTCTCTTCCTAAAAACTTGGATACATTTGGTCTGGGGTTCAAGCCCACAATCACAGACGTGAAAAGTGCTAGAAAAATGAAACAGAAAGCATGGGCCCTTCCAAAGCCTGTCCCGCATCTTTCCCGATCATTTGTCAGGCTTGGTACCAGAAAACGCCCAATGACGGCGGTTCCCATTTCGGTGGTTGATGTGGATGAAGATTTGATGGAAAGGTTCGAGAGGATATTCACCGATGTGAACGTATTGGAAGCTGGAGAGGGTTCTAGCAATGCGGATGTACAATTTGTTGGGCCCAATACAAAGATTAACAATTGGCAAGCTACTCCTCTCCCCACCAGGAGGGATTTTTGGTAGTTTGCTTTGATTTTCTTTCAATTTATCTGGATTATTCCAGGGTTGTAATTCAGATTCTATGTTCCATCCGTTTGGATGTATAAACCCCGTTGTTTTTAATTTCAATGAAATGCAATTTCTCTTTTCCTTTCTTCCTACTAGTTTTAATTTTGTTTTCCTTTTTTGCTTGTACAGTTCTTTTTATGCCGGCTTCAATGATATGACATGCATGCGGAATCTTCGGCCTAGTCTTACAAGCCAATCTAATCCTGAAATAGTAATTCAAGAAATAGAGTGTGATGTTGAATCGGAATATGACGAGGATGAAGCCTTTGAAGAGATTAGTAAAGAATTAAGCTATTTCGAAGAAAAACCCAAGCCTAACCTGAGTGATACAGAAACAATCAATTTAGGGGACCAAGATAATGTCCGGGAAACTAAAATAAGTGTCCATCTTGAACCACAACTCAGAGAGGAGATAATTTAAACACTGTTCGAGTATAAAGATGATTTTGCATGGTCCTATGATGACATGCCAGGTCTAAGCACTGGTTTGGTGGTTCACAAATTGCCCACTAATCCGACATTCCCCCTGTCAAGCAGAAGTTGAGTAAATTTAAAACTGATATGAGTGTGAAAATCAAGGAAGAGGTCATCAAACAGTTCGATGCAAAGGTCATTCGGGTCACCCGGTATCCCACCTGATTAACAAATGTTGTACTTGTGCTGAAGAAGGATAGTAAGACCAGGGTGTGTGTTGATTATCGAGATCTCAACAAGGCAAGTCCCAAGGATAACTTCCCATTGCTGAACATCCATATATTGATCGATAATTGTGCCAAACATGAAATTGGTTCTTTTGTGGATTGTTATGCGGGTTACCACCAGATCTTAATGGATGAGGAGGAAGCAGAAAAGATAGCATTCATCACGCCATGGGGAACGTACTTCTATCAGGTTATGCCATTTGGTTTGAAAAATGTTGGGGCAACCTACATGAGGGCAATGACGACCATATTCTACGACATGATACACAGGGATATTGAGGTTTATGTGGATGATGTGATTGTAAAGTCTAGAAAGTAGTCTGACCATGTCAGAGATCTAAGAAAGTTCTTCCAAAGGCTTCGCAGGTACAATCTCAAGCTCAATCCTGCAAAATGCGCGTTCGGTGTTCCGTCTGGAAAGTTGTTGGGATTCATAGTCAGCCGACCGGGTATTGAATTAGACCTGTCAAAAATTAAAGCCATCCAGGAATTGCCACCTCCGAAGAACAAGACTGAGGTGATGAGTCTGTTGGGAAGATTGAATTACATCAGCCGGTTTATTGCTCAGCTCACGACAACTTGTGAGCCTATCTACAAATTGTTAAAGAAAGATATTGCGGTCAAGTAGACAAATGAATGTCAGGAAGCATTTGATAAGATAAAGGGGTACTTGTCAAACCCACATGTGTTGGTCCCGCCAGAACCAGGGAGACCTTTGATTCTGTATTTGACAGTCTTGGACAATTCATTTAGATGTGTGTTGGGACAGCATGACATCACTAGCAGGAAGGAGCATGACATATATTATCTCAACAAGAAGTTCACATCTTACGAGGTTAAGTACACTCAGCTTGAGAGGACATGTTGCGCCCTAACTTGGGTAGCCCAGAAGCTGAAACATTATTTGTCCTCTTATACTACTTACCTCATCTCTTGCTTGGATCCGTTGAAGTATATCTTCCAGAAGCCCATGCCCCCGGGAAGGCTCGCAAAGTGGCAGATCTTGCTCACAGAATTTGATATTATCTATGTGACTAGGACTGCAATGAAAGCACAAGCATTGGCCGACCATTTGGCTGAGAATCATGTGGATTAAGAATACGAACCCTTGAAGACTTACTTCCCTGATGAAGAGGTAATGCACATTGATGAGTTGGAACAAATTGAAAGGCCAGGATGGAAGCTTTTCTTTGATGGTGCTGCTAACATGAGAGGCATTGGAATATGAGAAACAGGGCATCATTACCGTGTTATAGCACAACTTCGGTTCTACTGTACTAACAACATGGCAGAATACGAGGCATGCATTTTGGGTTTGAGCATGGCTGTGGACATTGGTGTCCAGGAAGTCTTGGTCTTGGGTGACTCGGACCTTCTAGTACATCAGATTCAGGGAGAATGGGAAACACGACATTTAAAACTCATACCGTACCGACAATGTTTGCATGATCTTTGTCAAAGGTTTCAATCAATAGAGTTCAGGCATATTCCGAGGATTCACAATGAGGTCGCCGATGCTTTGGCTACTCTGGCGTCAATGTTACATCATCCAGATAAGGCTTATGTAGACCCATTGCATATTCAGGTCTGTGATCAGCATGCTTATTGTAACATGGTGGAGGAAGAGATCGATGGGGAGCCTTGGTTTCATGACATCAAGGAATACATCCGAAGGGGAGCATATCCGGTACAAGCCACATGTGATTAAAAGAGAACAATTCGTCGCTTGGCAAGTGGATTTTTCTTCAGTGGAGGAGTTTTGTACAAAAGAACTCCATATCTTGGGTTATTAAGATGTGTAGATGCCAGACAGGCCGCGGCTATCATGACCGAAGTACATTCTGGAGTCTGTGGACCGAACATGAGTGGGTATGTGCTGGCAAAGAAGATTTTCAGTGCAGGTTATTATTGGCTCACCATGGAGAGAGATTGTATCGGTTTCGTGCGTAAATGTCATCAGTGCCAAGTGCATGGAGATTTGATTCATTCTCTACCATCTGAATTACATACAATGTCCGCACCATGGAATTTTGTTGCTTGGGGAATGGATGTCATTGGGCCAATCGAGCCAGCAGCGTCCAACGAGCGCAGGTTTATTCTGGTGGCCATCGATTATTTCACCAAGTGGATAGAGGCTAAAACATTCAAGTCTGTAACCAAAAAGGCAGTGGTCTATTTTGTGAATTCAAATATCATTTGCCGGTTCGGGATACCGAAGGTGATTATTACAGACAATGGGGCTAATCTCAATAGTCATCTGATGAAAGAGGTACGTCAGCAGTTCAAGATTACACATCGCAATTCTACCCCATATTGCCCTAAGGCAAACAGAGCAGTTGAGGCGGACAACAAGAATATAAAGAAGATACTTTGAAAAATGGTGGAAGGTTCTAGGCAGTGGCATGAAAAGTTGTCGTTTGCATTGTTGGGTTATCGCACTACTGTCCGTACTTCAGTAGGGGCGACTCATTATTTGTTGGTGTATGGCACCGAAGTAGTGATACCCGCAGAAGTGGAAATTCCATCCCTTCGAATTGTCGCGGAGGCTGAGATCGATGATGAGGAGTGGGTCAAAACCCGCTTAGAACAATTAAGTTTGATCGATGAAAAGAGACTGGCAGCAGTGTGTCATGGCCAGTTGTATCAACAAAGAATGGCAAGAGCATACAACAAGAAGGTGCGTCCACGAAAGTTTGAAGTGGGGCAGTTAGTATTGAAACGCATTCTTCCTAATCAAGTTGTAGCAAAAGGAAAGTTCGCCCCAAATTGGCAGGGGCCGTTCGTCATGCCTAGAGTGTTGTCCAATGGTGCATTGTATTTGACAGATGTAGAAGGCAAATGTGTAGAATTGGCTATCAATTCTGATGCAGTCAAGAGATATTATGTATGATTTATCTCTTTGATTGTATTTGTTTGTATTTGGCATGTCTCGAATATTGAAATGATAAGGCATTTTGTTCTGCAATCTAAATACTTTATCCCTCGCTACCCCTTTGAGCCTCATTTATTTTCTTTCATACCCCTCCTTCGAAATTGTAGACATGTGATTTTTGACCATCCCCAAGATTTTTTATATATTAGCGTAAAATATTTAATTTAGGCATAATATAGATATTTTAAGTAATTTTGACTCTTTTACTCTATTTTATTACAAGAAAACAAAATTTACAAAAATAGGTTCATTAAGGTTTTGTAGTCATTTTTAATCCAAAAAAAATATACAAAAAAAAGGTATCATATTTTTATTTTAATATGATATTTGAAAATACCAAAAATAGATTTGTTTTAATGATTAGTTTTATTTTAATAATTATTTTAATAGTAGGACTGATTAATAATTGAGATCGTATTTTAGTTTTGTTCACGGGGAAAGGATAGAACTTGGGCTCGAGCAACCCGCTTTTAGGCCTAATTTTGGACCTAGCCCACAATTCCTAAGCCCATACCCCTTAACCTAAAAACCCTACCCAAAGAAAAAAAACCCTAAACTATATATAAAGAATAAGAACGAAGAAGGCTGGATGAAAACACGCAGAAGCTGCACAGGGAACGAACACCCCCCCTGCGTTGTCTTCTTCACGACCCCCCACCCCCCTGCGAGTCGTCTTCTCCAAACACCCATCTCCCCACTGCTTTTCGTCAACAGCAACACCATAACAAGGAGCTTCTAATGCTTCTCCATCTTGCGACCCCTCGCCGGAAACCAGTCCACAAACGACCACCCCGAGCTTCATCTTGGCTATACCATTCGAACACGTAGACATACACGAAAAAACACGGCGGGAAAGGGATTGAAACAGAAGCTCCAAAGTCCAGCCATGGTCGAAACGACCTCATCCATCATTCTTCCTCACCCTATGTCATCGCTAACAGTTTGGTGACAGATCTGGCCGGAAAAAAAATGCCATATCCGGCGACCTTCACCTTCGCACACACACGCACATGAACGGAGTGAGGGAGCGAGCGTAAGGCAGCTGAAATTTTGGGGTCGTTTGTGAGTTCGAGTCGTGAGGAAAGTTGTCGTACGTTGGTTCCGGTCTATGGTTATCGATGTCCATTTTTTCCGTCGAGCTCGAGCCGCTGAAACTTGACGTCGCTGTAAACTCAGGCGTTCCGGTCGTACGTCGAGGTAATGCTGGTTTCGAGGTCCGTTAAGTTCCGTCGAGGTTTGGGTTTTGGTCCGATAAAGTTTCTGTTCGGATTTCTTCTACGTGGGCTCGGGTTGGTCATTCAACAAAAGGTTCCGTTTCTCTATTCTTGATTTCTGCTGTTTGCGTTTCCATGACAAATTTGTTAATTTGTAAATGTTTTACATTGAAATGACTTTCTTGTTGCACCCCGATTTGTCTGGATTTGCTGGATATGTCCATGAAGTTGACAGATCTTTGCTCATTATCGTTAAAGTGTTTAAACTCAAGAGTATTTAGCATTAATTTGTGATTGCTATGGATATTACACATAATATTGATTATGTTTAAGGCATTTGTGAACCTTAACCTTTTTTTAAGTATAATCCAAATTGAATGCTTTCCATGAATTAATGACTTGCCTGCCGAATACATGCAACAGACAACTACTATGGTACTAATAGAAATGCAACGGTAAGGTATTAACATCCAATACAAATGTAAAGAAAATCCACGATAAGCAAAAATCTTCATTACCCTCTAGCTTGAGTGAATTTAAGAGAGTTGTATCAGTTTGTAGCAAATGTCTCATGTGGAATAGTCGGAAATATTGTTCTTAATTAATCTATCTTGATTATGTACACGTTCGCGTAACATGATTGTGATTTCTAAAAACAAAATCGGAGTATACGTTCATGTAACATCAGCTAAACTTTCTTAATAATAAACAAGCATTATTAATTATGGACACGTTCGCGTGACATGATTTTTGATGCGCCAAAGGGAAAGAGTATACGTACGCGTAACTCAAATCTTTTACTACGAATAATCAAGTGATTTAAAAACGGTTAGGGTAAATGCACATAGGATCTAAAATGAGTAATTAAATAATTTAATAAGCCAAGTATGATCAAAGCGACCGTGCTAGAATCATGGAACTCGGGAGTGCCTAACACCTTCTCCCGGGTTAAAAAAATTCCTTACCCGACTTTCTATGTTCGCAGACCATAAATAGAGTCAGTTTTCCTCGATTCGGGATTTAAACTGGTGACTTGGGACACCATAAAGTATCCCAAGTGGCGACTCTGAATTTTAATAAATAAACAATCCCATTTCGATTGTCCTTTAATTGGAAAAACTCCCTTGTATTTATACCCTTTACAGGGGTGTAGGTAAAAAGGAGGTGTGACAAGAATCAATAGCAAATATCGGAAACACAAGCGTAAAGATAAGTAAAGAAAGGAGAGGAAAAGAGAAAGGAAAAAGAAAAGAAAAAGAAAAAGAGAAAAAAAAAGAGAAAGAAAAAGAAACAACAAAAGAAGAACAAAAGAAGAGAAAGAAAAGGGAAGAAAAATCACAACAAACAAAGTAATTCCTATGTCATGAACTACGTTCGACCTGATTCCTTTTAAGGATACGTAAGCAGCCTCACGGTTCGGTCCCATCAAAATAAAATCTAAAAGTCCCAAAACAAGAAATTGGGGCGGAAGTTGTGGTTGTTATCAGAAATCTGATTCCGAAGGTTGTAAATTTTAACCCAATCAAAATGGCTCCTCTAGGGTTTGTTCCTTAATAATTACCGTAGAGTATTTGTTTCAAAAAGAAGAAAAATTCAAAAAAAGAGATTTGCTTCTTTATTTCTCTTTTCTCATCAGAGTAGTCACTAAGGTAAAAAGAAAATGAAAAAGAGAACGTCAGTTTGTTTCCTTTATTCATGATCTTCCAGAACTACGCAAAGATCTGATTCATGCAGGATCATGATATGTAGGCAACCTACATAGGGTTCGATCGAATCACTGTTTTTTACTGTTAAAAGAAAGGAAAAAGGGAAACGGGAAAAGAGAAAGAAAAAAAGGTGAAGTCATGGGATGTGAGAAATGAGAAGGAAGAAAAAGAGCGATAATCAGAAAGAAAAAAGGGAAGGAAAATGAGCGAGCTAAGAAGTGCTAGAAAAACAAAGAAAAGAGAGGCTGAAATGAACGAATTGGGATGATGCCAACTGACCTTTGTACCCTCGAAGTCATTTCAGAACCAATAACTGTGGCTAGGTGCATTGCACATGAAGTGAGATTATCTTATGTTAAATGCCCTAACGCTAATGTGATGGTTTCATTTTGTTATATTCATAGAAGAAGGGTGGTTGATTTGTGGTTTTTAAAGTGGTAACTCTTCTCCACAACACAAAGTCAAAAGGCAATGGCAGACAACAACAGAACTGAGTTGGTTGATACCGGTGCCCGAAAGCAGTTGGTTGAAGAGGATAAGGGGTTGGTTGAAGAGGTGAGGATGTTAAGACAACACATGGCAGACATGTATCAGGTCTGGATGACTGGGAGGGCACCACCCCCGCCACCACCTAGCTTCCTAGATGCTCCCCTTACCCAAACACCGGTCACAGTGCCAGATGATCCCCCATACTTTCCAGATTCACCCGCTTACCATGGCTTTCCCCAACCACCCTAGTAGCTCCGTCACTCATCTTCCAATTACCTTTCCTAAAAATTTTCCTCCTGTCTTTTCCACCATCCCCAACAATGAACACCCACTCAAAGCTCACGATGCCCGATATTACCCCTCAGAGGTTGCCCACAAAGTTCCCAACTCATACAAACAGAGCCCTCGGGATAAGTTGCATGTTGAAATGAAAGGTTCACAGGAAGAGAAAGGAAAGAGGGGATACCTAGGAGGCTGAAAGGCATAGAACAATCCTCGAAGAACAAACAAGGAAGGGAAGATCAGGGCAGCATGTCCTACAAAGAATTGTCTATGTCCCCCGACGTTCGTCTGCCTGTGGGGTTTAAAGTGCCAAAGTTTAACTTGTATGATGGGTGTGGAGATCCGGTAGCCCATTCGAGGGATTATTGCAGTGAAATGAGAAGTGTTGGCGAGAAAGTTGATTTGTTGATGGCGTATTTCAGTGAGAGCCTGACTGGGACAGCTTTTGAATGGTATAATTGTCAAGATGTTGGTAAGTGGCCTACATTGGGTGACATGGATCAAGATTTTGTTCGATAGTTTCAATACGGATCAGGCGTTACCCCAGACCGCTCCTCCCTATCCAGAATGGAAAAGAAGCTGGAGGAAAGCTTTAGAGAATTCGGACTCAGATGGAGGGAGAAGGCTACTCGAGTCAATACCCCGATTGGTGAAGAAGAAATGGTTGAGCTCTTCCTAAAAGCCCAGGGGCCCACCTTCTTCAGTCATTTGATCCCGGAATTGGGAAAGCCTTTCAATGATGTGTTAAAAATGGGGGAGATGGTAGAAGAGGGAATCAAATCAGGCAAAATCATGAGTTGTTCGAAAGACATTTAGAACATCCCAATAAGCTCGGGTGGAAGAAAGAGAAACAGAAAAGATAATCCGATGGGCTTTCCTGATCAACACTTCCATCCTTGACATCGTCCCCATGGATATCCTTGTGCACCAAATGATCCTCCCCAATGCCACTTCTCTCCACAGAACTCCCAAAATCGTAACTCACTCTCCAGTACCCAGCTCCACAAAATGCCTATCCACCCCCACGAGCCTACCGAAAACCCCCTGGATCAGGTATCCGGCCCAATCAAGCATTTAAGAATGAGAGGTTGCTGAAAAAAGAAAAGGCTTTCACCCTATTGGGAGTGTCATATGCCAGTTTGTTCCAAAAGTTGAAGCAATTGGACATGTTGAAGTCGATTCATATAAAAATGCCAAACCCTATGTCAAAGAAGTTTAATTTTTCTCAAAGGTGCGCATATTGCTCAGAAGCCCCGGGGCATGACATAAAGAAGTGTTGGAATCTGAAGAAAGCAATTCAGAAGCTTATTGATACAGGTGACATTGTCGTGCAAAATCCAGATGCAACAGACACTAGCCAAAGTCCATCGCCTGAGACGCATATGGTGAGTATGATTTGTTTTTAAAAGGAATATGAAAATTCTTCTGAGATCCTCGAAGACCCACGCACTGCAAAGTTTTCAGTGCTATCAGAGGTTGATCTTAAGAACGAGCTAGCAAAGGTAACCCAAAAGCAATTTGTTAAGAACAATGTGATGGAAGTTCGTGAAGGTCCTAGTAATGTTGATGCAGAATTCAGTGGCTAAGATGCCGAGCTTGGCAATTGGAAAGATGCTCCTGCCTTGGTTAGACAGGGAGGAGTTTTGGTGGTTTATTTTGTTGTCATTTCTGTTGTCCGGGTTATTTCAGAGTTGTAATTCGGATATTATCTTATGACTCAAACCCTTCTATCCTTTTATTGTGCCTAGTTTAATTTTTCATAGTAACTCGTTTAGTGTTGTCTAGGTTTGTTCCAGTGTTGTAACCCAGTTTAGTTTGCTTGTTTTGTTGTTCAAACCCTTTCACCATTTGTCTAATGCACGTTTCTGTTTCCTATTATTTTTAGTCATTTTTGTTTAGTTCTCTTTTCCTTTTATAGTCCTTTTCTTGTCGACTCTAGTGACGTGACATGCACGCATAATTCTCAGCCTGGTTTTAAAAGTCAGTTTAATCATGAAGCAATGAAACAATGTTGAAGATGTAGGGACATTTGAGGGAAATAAGTAAAGGCATTTTGATATCACTTCAAGCCCGAATTGTGTGAAACTGGGGCAGATAGAATATGAAGAAACCCTGTTGAAATGCATCATGCCGTATCGGTTTGAAGCTAAAGGCAAGTTTGCCCGAATTGACAGGATCCGTTCGTGGTAATGTGAGTGAGAGTGTTGTCCAATGGTGCTTTGTAGTTAACAGATGTAGAAGGCGAATGTGTGGATATGGTCATCAAGTCTGGCGCAATCAAAAGATGTTACGAATGTTTTCCTTGGTTTGTTTAATTATGTTGTTTGTACTTGGAATGTTTTGAAGATTGGAATGACGAAGGCATTTTGTTCTGCTATCTAAACACCTTATCCTTCGTTACCCATTTGAGTCTTGTTTATTTTCTTTCATACCCCTCTTTCGGAATCAGTAGCAAAGATCAGAAACACAAGCGTGAAAGATAAGTAAAGGAAAAGGAGAAAAGAAAAGAACAAAAATTGAAAAAAAAGAAAGAAAAAAAGAGGAAAAAGAAGAAAGAAAAAAACAACAACAAAACAACAAAAAGAGAAAAAGGAAGAAAGAAAAGAAAAGAAAAGAGAAAGAGAAAAGAAAATCACAACAACAGAGCAATTCCTATGTCATGAACTATGTTTGACCTGATTTCTTTTAAAAATACGTAGGCAGCCTCACGGTTCGGTCTCATCAAAATAAAAATCCAAAAGTCCCCAAGCAAGAAACTGGGACAGAAGTTGTGGTTGTTGTAAGAAATCTGATTCCGAAAGTTGTAATTTTAAACCTATGTGAATTGTTTTGAGCCTTTGATATCCTTTCTTTTTAACCCTAACCAAAAGCCCACGTTACGGTCCAAAGAAAGACCATCCGATTAGTCTTCGAGAGATGCCAAGTCAAGCAAGGAGAGGTAATTCATATTAGGGGCAACACTCTAGTCCAAGCAGAAAAATAATGAAAATGAGAGAGTCTTATTGGTGAAAACCCTCATGGGCACCATAGGGCAACGAGACTGAGAGAAATCCAAAAATGAGAGAGTCTTATTGGTGAAAACCCTCGCGGGCGCCGTAAGGCAACGGTAAGTTGAGAGAAAGAACAAAATGAGAGAGGCTTGATGGTGAAAACCCTTCGGGCACTACAAGTCGAATAAGGATTGTGAATCAGATTGGATGATCGGAGCATTGAAGCCCGATTTCACGGTTCAGAGGTATAACAGGGGTTGAACATCAGACTTGCTCAACATAATAGGCTACATGTTCATGTCATGGTCATTAGAGTTGGTATCCACATCTTATAGGTTTCTACTTTGTAGTTTTCTTGTTAGGAATCATCTCTTTCCTTTGCCCTTTAATTTGTTCATTTTGTCTTGTTTACTTCCTCTTCCTGAGTCTGTTTGGTCAAAATAAGTGAGAAATGACTTCAAAATTTGCCACCAGCTTTTCAATTGCACAAAACGGGATCTGGTCAGTACATCAAAGTGTCATAAGTTAGGAAAGAACAACAAGCGCATTGAGCTGGTAATAATCAACATGCTTTGGGATCCTTATGAAATACAAAGGTTTGGTACACATCAATTCAGGAATAATGCAATAAATGGAGGGTGTTAGGTGAACAGATCAAAGGTATTTTCGGTGAAACACAACGGTCTGGTACATATCAATTCATAAACAATGCAACAAGATGGAGGGGTTTGGTGAACAGATCAAAGGTATTTTCTATGGTAAGATCGACAAAGGGTGTTTAATCAGTGACAAGCGAGGTCCTCCGAGCAGAAATCAAAGTTATCGTGGCAAGTGAAGGAGCAACAGACCTCAAGTCCAGGGCCAATGGTTAAGTCAAGAAAACAACATGCGCGATGAGTTGGTGGCAATTGTCATGCTTTGGAATTCATGAGAAACACAAAGGTGCAGTACACGTCAACAAAAGAGCACGATGCAACAGATGGAGGGTGTTAGGTTAACGAATCAAAGGTATTTTCGGTAAAACACAAAGGTTGGTAAATGTCAGTTCATGAGCAGTGCAACAGATAGAAGAAATTGGGTCTGAATGGGGAAAGGGCATTTTCTGTGATAAGGATGGCAGAGAAAGTGGCTAGTCCATAAGCAAGCAAGGTCCTCAAGGGGAAATCAGTTATCATGAGAAGTGAAGGAGCAACCGCCCTCAAAGTCAAGGCCACAAACCAACCACCACATTTTTAAACTGATAAGATTTTTCTTTGATTTGAAACAGGGGCAGAAAATTTCGGTTGTTTCGGAGAAACCCTCCGTGGAGAAAGGAAGTCACCAAACAGGTTTGATTCTTGATTTTCAGGACCCTCCGGGAAAATGGGACCTAGTTTAAATATTCAGAAATAACATAATCTATCATAAATGTATCCTAAGGGAATATAAGTTGGCTTAGAAGTTTGCATGTTCGAGATAGGATTCAATTAGGAGTTTCCAGGACCCTCCTGAATAATAGGACTTAGCTTTAAGATTTCGATTAGATAACAACATTTAGCATAAACTCTTCTGTAGGGTATAATTCAGACATGAAAGTTTTTACCCTTAAGATAAAATTTGACCTTTGATTTTCAGGACCCTCCTGGGTAATGGGAAGCAGTTTAAAGATTCTCTTAGATAGCAAGATTTAGCAGAAGTCACACTTGTAGAAGATATAACTTAGATTTAAAATTGTCGTTCAGTTAAGAGTTGTCATGACCCCCCTGCATAATGGGACCTAACTTTCAAATTCTTAGTAATATTTGGTAATATGATTCAGTTTAACACTCACATATGTGCCCAGTTACCAAACTGGGGCAGGAAATTTTTCTTTGTTTTTGTCTTTTTTTTGTTGAAATTAGGTACCCACTTGGAGAATAGGGAGAAGCAGGTCAAGTCTAGCAGTCAGGAGCCCGCCTGGAGAGCAGGGAATACATTTCAAGTCGAAGTCAGGAGCCCGCTTGGAGAACAAGGGAGTATCATTTACATTTTAGCTTTCAAATTCTTTGTTTGTTTATTTCGAAGTCAGGAGCTCGCCTGGAGAGCAGGGAGTATTTTCAAGTCAGGAGCCTGCCTGGAGAGCAGAGAATACATTTCAAGTTGAAGTCAGGAGTCTGCCTGGAGAGCAAAGAATACTTTCAAGCGCAGTAGTCAGGAGCCCGCCTGGAGAGCAGGGAGCACTTTCAAGTTGAAGTCAGGAGCCCGCCTGGAGAGCAGGGAGCACTTTCAAGTTGAAGTCAGGAGCCCGCCTGGAAAGCAGGGAATACTTTCAAGTCAGCAATCAGGAGCCCGCCTGGAGAACAATGGAGTACAATTCAAGTTTTAGCTTTCAAGTTCTTATTGATATTTGGTAATGTGATCCATTTTACACTTACATCTGTGCCCAGCCACCAAACCGGGGCAGAGAATTTTCTTTGTTTTGTCTATTTTGTTGAAATCAGGAGCCCGCATGGAGAGTAAGGAATACATTCAAGTTTAGCAGTCAGGAGCCCGCCTGGAGAGCAGGGAATACATTTCAAGTTTAGCAGTCAGGAGCCCGCCTGGAGAGCAGGGAATACATTTCAAGTTCAGCGGTCAGGAGCCCGCTTGGAGAGCAGGGAATACATTTCAGTTACCAGTCAGGGGCCCCGTCTGGAGAATAGGGTCAGTTTTTATTTTAGTCAAGCTTAGTTTATAGTTTTCCTAGTTTATTCTTTAGTTTGATTTCATCATTACATCAATAGTACAAGTGGTTTACAATTTTGCTAACAACTCACAAATCTTCCTAGTGCAAATTGGGGCAGAAAACTTCTTTGTTTTGTCTATTTTGTTGTAATCAGGCACCCACCTGGAGAACAAGGGGAGACAACTCAAGTTTCTAGGGAAAGCAGTTTCGAAGGAAGGCAGTTCAAGTTTCAGGGGAAAATGGTTCAAGGTGCAAGGGAAAACAGTGTCAAGTAACAAGAGAAGACGGTTCGAGCTCAACAGTCAGGCGTCCACCTGAAGAAAAGGAAAAGCATATCAGATTGCAATTCAAGTCAGCAACCAAAGAATCTCGCAGCAAGAATGCGAGTCAACAGTCCGAGGTGATTAACAGAAGCTAGTCACAATAAAGAAAAAGAGAAAGGCAAGAAGTGAATCCAAATGCAGAAGTTGATGAAAGATGCGGGCTGCTCAAGACATGACCAAGGTCACAAGCACTACATGTCTGGTCTTGGTCCAAAAATCTGAAGAAGAACGAGCTAGCACCTGCAACTAGCAAGCGTTAAGGTTCAAATCTAAAGTCTGCATGAAGAACCATTCAAGACGCAAGATCAAGCTTCAGAAGACTTATAGATAGGAATCTTGTAACTCGTAATCGATAGGCTTAGCTAGTCTTTTTTATGTTTTGATTTTGATGTAATAGCAGGACTGCGGACCGGAACCTCGGCGGAACGACACCTCGACCATATCTCCACCTCGGCATACTCTGTCATCTCACTTATTTCTGAACTACACGTGGCCTGATTCCTTTATATCCAAGTATATGTAGGCAGCCTAGATACCAAGGCTCGGTCACATTCCCTTCTCTCTAAGCTTTAGTCTCTACAAATAAGGGTCGGGTCAAAAACCTGTCTAGTCAGTCTTTGTCTAAAAACTCTATACGTTTCCAGTCAAAGAGGGGCAGCTGTAGACATGTGCTTTTTGACCCTCCCCAAGATTTTTTATATATTAGCGTAAAATATTTAATTTAGGCATAATATAGATATTTTAAGTAATTTTGACTCGTTTACTCTATTTTATTACAATAAAACAAAATTTACAAAAATAGGTTCATTAAGGTTTTGTAGTAATTTTTAATCCAAAAAAAATATACAAAAAAAAGGTATCGTATTTTTATTTTAATATGATATTTGAAAATACCAAAAATAGATTTGTTTTAATGACTAGTTTTATTTTAATAATTATTTAAATAGTAGGACTGATTAATAATTGAGATCGTATTTTTAGTGTTGTTCGCGGGGAAAGGATAGAACTTGGGCTCGAGCAACCCGCTTTTAGGCCTAATTTTGGACCTAGCCCACAATTTCCAAGCCCACAATTCCTAGGCCCATACCCCTTCACCTAAAAACCCTACCAAAAGAAAAAAAAACCTAAACTATATATAAAGAATAAGAACGAAGAAGGCTGGATGAAAACACGCAGAAGCTGCACAGGGAACGAACACCCCCCCTGCGTTGTCTTCTTCACGACCCCCCACCCCCCTGCGAGTCGTCTTCTCCAAACACCCATCTCCCCACTGCTTTTCGTCAACAACAACACCATAATAAGGAGCTGCTGCTGCTTCTCCATCTTGCGACCCCTCGCCGGAAACCAGTCCACAAACGACCACCCCGAGCTTCATCTTGGCTATACCATTCGAACACCTAGACATACACGAAAACAACAGGGCGGGAAAGGGATTGAAACAGAAGCTCCAACGTCCATCCATGGTCGAAATGACCTCATCCCTCGTTCTTCCTCACCCTATGTCATCGCTAACAGTTTGGTGACAGATCTGGCCGAAAACAAACGCCATATCCGGCGACCTTCACCTTCTCACACACACGCACATGAACGGAGTGAGGGAGTGAGCGTAAGGCAGCTGAAGTTTTGGGGTCGTTTGTGAGTTCGAGTCGTGAGGAAAGTTTCAGTACGTTGGTTCCGGTCTATGGTTATCGCTGTCCATTTTTTCCGTCGAGCTCGAGCCGCTGAAACTTGACGTCGCTGTAAACTCAGGCGTTCCGGTCGTATGTCGAGGTAACGCTAGTTTCGAGGTCCGTTCAGTTCCGTCGAGGTTCGAGTTTTGGTCCGATAAAGTTTCTGTTCAAATTTATTGTATGTAGGCTCGGGTTGGTCATTCAACGAAAGGTTCCGTTTCTCTATTCTTTATTTCTGCTGTTTGCATTTCCATGACAAATTTTTTAATTTGTAAATATTTTACATTGAAATGACTTTCTTGTTGCACCCCGATTTGTTTGGATTTGCTGGATATGTCCATGAAGTTGACAGATATTTGTTCATTATAGTTGAAGTGTTTAAACTCAAGAGGATTTAACATTAATTTGTGATTGCTATGGATATTACACATAATATTGATTATGTTTAAGGCATTTGTGAACCTTAACTTTTTTTTAAGTATAATCAAAATTGAATATTTTCCATGAATTAATGACTTGCCTGCCGAATACATGCAACAAACAACTACTATGGTACGAATAGAAATGCAACGGTAAGGTATTAACATCCAATACAAATGTAAAGAAAATCCACGATGAGCAAAAATCTTCATTAGCCTCTAGCTTGAGGGAATTTAAGAGAGTTGTATCAGTTTGTAGCAAATGTCTCATGTGGAATAGTCGGAAATATTGTTCTTAATTAATCTATCTTGATTATGTACACGTCCGCGTAACATGATTGTGATTTCTAAAAACAAAATCGGAGTATACGTTCGTGTAACTTCGGCTAAACTTTCTTAATAATAAACAAGCATTATTAATTATGGACACGTTCGCGTGACATGATTTTTGACGCGCCAAAGGGAAAGAGTATACGTACGCGTAACTCAAATCTTTAACTACGAATAATCAAGTGATTTAAAAACGGTTAGAGTAAATGCATATAGGATCTAAAATGAGTAATTAAACAATTTAATAAGCCAAGTATGATCAAAGCGATCGTGCTAGAATCACGGAACTCGGGAGTGCCTAACACCTTCTCCCGGGTTAACAGAATTCCTTACCCGGATTTCTGTGTTTGCAGACCATAAATAGAGTCAATTTTTCTCGATTCGGGATTTAAACTGGTGACTTGGGACACCATAAAGTATCCCAAGTGGCGACTCTGATTTTTAATAAATAAACAATCCCGTTTCGATTGTCCTTTAATTGGAAAAACTCCCTTGTATTTATACCCTTTACAGGGTGTAGATGAAAAATGAGGTGTGACAGGAATCAATAGCAAATATCGGAAACACAAGCGTAAAGATAAGTAAAGAAAGGAGAGGAAAAGAAAAAGAAAAAGAGAAAAAAAACAACAACAGAAGAACAAAAGAAGAAAAGAAGAGAAAGAAAAGGGAAGAAAAATCACAACAAACAAAGTAATTCGTATGTCATGAACTACGTTCGACCTGATTCCTTTTAAAGATATGTAGGCTGCCTCACGGTTCGGTCCCATCAAAATAAAAATCCAAAAGTCGCCAAACAAGAAATTGGGGCGGAAGTTGTGGTTGTTATCAGAAATCTGATTCCGAAGGTTGTAAATTTGAACCCAATCAAACGGTTTTGAGCTTTTTATACCCTTCCTTTCTAAACCCATCCAAAAGCCACATTACGGTCCAAAGAAAGACCTTCCAATCAGTCTTTAGAAAATGGCAAGTCAAGCAGGTAGCGGTGATTCACATCAGGGGCAGCACTCTAGGCCAAAGAGGGAAAAGAAGTAAAAAATGAGAGAGTCTTATTGGTAAAAACCCCACGGGCGCCGTAAGGCGACGAGAATTGAGAGAAATCAAAATGAGAGAGTCTTATTGTTAAAAACCCCCACGGGCACCGTAACACGGCGGGAGCTGAGAGAAATCAAAATGAGAGAGTTTTATTGGTGAAAACCCTCACGGGCACCTTAAGGCGAAAGTGAGTTGATAAATGAAGGAATGAGAGAGGTCTGCTGGTGAAAACTTTTCAAGGCACCGCAGGATGAACAAGGTCAGGATTTGAGGTGAAGAAATCAGGTTTTGGAAATTCTGGGACAACAAAGTGCGGCAACTGAAAGTTGATTGGTTGGACAGATTGGGCCGATTAATCCAAATTGCATGTCATGATCATTGGTCCAGCTGTTCCGCTCAGATAAGTCTCTTTTCTTTTTCTCTTCAGATAGTCTTCCAATTTTGGACTTCCTTATCCTTAACTCTGAAAGTCATTGCATTTCATTTCTTTGGGTTTATTTCTCTAAGATGTTCCCAAGTTTAGTTCTGTTTAAGCAAATAAGAAGAAATTTCAAAGCTCACTACCAGCTTCAAGATTGCAAAGCACAGTGCAGACAAAGCATACCAAAGATAGTATGATGTAAAAGGGGATAAAATGCCAGCAAGAGTTCCATCGGCAAGATAATTTAATGGGAGATATAGAGGTTCAGTTAAAGGGGTCAGAGATGTGAAACAACGGTTCGGGAATAGAACACTCGGGTCATTCAAGTTATGGGTTTTTGAAAGTCAGTCGGAAAGTCCAGCGGTTCAGGGCCAGCTCAGAGAAGCCAGTCAAAACAAAACAATGCAGCGGAGAGACCTTCAGCAAGAATGCCATCAACTAACCACCATATTTAAAACTGCTAAGATTTTCCCTTAGTTAAACAGGGGCAGAAAATTTCATTTGTTTTAGAGAAACCTTCCGTAGAGAAAGGCAGTCACCAAACATGTTTGATTTTTGATTTTCAGGACCCTCCTTGAAAATGGGACCTAGCTTAAATGTTCAAAATAGCATAATCTAGATAAAATGCATCCCAAAGGAATATAAGTCGGCGTAGAAGTTTGCATGTTCAAGATAGGATTCAATTAGGAGTTTTCAGGACCCTCCTAGATAATGGGACTTAGCTTTAAAGTTCCGGTTAGATAGCAACATTTAGCGTAAATCCTACTGTAGGGTAGTATCATTCAGCTATAAAAGTTGTCACACTTAAGATAAATTTGACCTTGGATTTTCAGGACCCTCCTGGATAATGGGGAGTAGTTTAAGACCCTCTTATATAACAAGATCCAGCGGAAGTCACACCTTTAAAAGATATAGCTTAGATTTAAAATTATCGTTTAGGTAAGAATTGTCAGGACCCTCAGGACCCCCCCCGGATAATGGGACCTAACTTTCAAATTCTTAGTAATATTTGGTAATATGATTCAGTTTAACACTCAAATCTGTGCCCAACCTCCAAACTGGGGCAGAATATTTTCTTTGTTTTATCTGTTTCATTGAAGTCAGGAGCCCGCCTGGAGAGCAAGGAATACTTTCAAGCGCAGCAGTCAGGATCCCGCCTGGAGAACAAGGGAGTACAATTTAAGTTTAACCTCCAAATCCTCTGTTTGTCTATTTTTGAAATCAAGAGCCCGCCTGGAAAACAAGGGAGTACAATTCAAGTTTAGCAATCAGGAGCCCGCCTGGAGAGCAGGGAATACGTTTCAAGTCTAGCAATCAGGAGCCCGCCTGGAGAACAGGGAATACGTTTCAAGTTGAAATCAGGAGCCCGCCTGGAGAGCAGGGAATACACTCAAGTTTAGCAATCAGGAGCCCGCCTGGAGAGCAGGGAACACGTTTCAAGTTGAAGTCAGGAGCCCGCCTGGAGAGCAGGGAATACATTTCAAATCGAAGTCAGGAGCTCGCCTGGAAACAAGGGAATACATTCAAGCGCACCAGTCAGGAGCCCGCCTGGAGAGCAGGGAATACATTTCAAATTGAAGTCAGGACGCCCGCCTAGAAAGCAGGGAATACTTTCAAGTTTAGCAGTCAGGAGCCCGCCTAGAGAACAAGGGAGTACAATTCAAGTTTTGGTTTTCCAAAATTCTTTGATATTCGGCAATGTGATTCGTTTTACACTTACACATGGGCCCACATACCCAAACTGGGGCAGAAAATTTTCTTTGTTTTTTGTCTATTTTGCTGAAGTCAGGAGCTCGTTTGGATAGCATGGGAATACAATCACGTTTCGAAGTCAGGAGCCCGCCTGGATAGCATAGGAATACATTCACTTTTCGAAGTTAGGAGCCCGCCTGGATAGCATGGGGATATATTCACGTTTTGGAGTCAGGAGCCCGCCTGGAGAGCATGGGAATACATATCAAATTCAGTAGTCACGCATCCACCTGGAGAAAGGGAAAACATCTCAGATTACAATTCAAGGCGGTAACAAATGGATTTCACCAGGAGAATATAAGTCAACAAGGCAACAAGAACCACAAGAGCAAGTTTGAAGAGATAGATAGGATTTTTGTAATGCATAGATCATAATCTAGCCTAGTTTCTTTTTTTTCTGACATGGTGTAATAAGGGGTTTCAGTAATCAGTAGCAACAACAGCAGTAATAGTGAAATCACAGCTTCATGGTAGTCCCAACTACCAAATATTCCCGAACTACACTGACCTGATTCCTTTTTAGCCAAGGATATGTAGGCAGCCTCGGAAGCAGGGTGCGGTCAAATCTTTCAAAAATGCTTCATACAGAGTATTCAAACGGGCAAAATTGCTCGTATCCGCTCACTTATCTTTGCACGAAAACTCTTCGTGTTTCCGAGCAAAGAGGGGCAGCTGTGAGCACGTGATTTTTGCCCTATACATCAATTACTCCCATAAATTCAAAACAAAATAATTTCTTTTCATTATTTGCAATTCTTGTGGATTTTGTGGCATTTTTTGATAATTGTTTGCATTGGTCTGTGCATTTTTATTTTTGCTTAATTAATGAAAGTACAAAATATGCTGCATCTGCATTTAGGATTTAATTTTATATTTTTTAGATTAATTAGTAAATTAGTTTGTTTTATAAGATATGAAAATCACAAAAATAGTTCATTTTGCATTTTAATTCTTTAATTTTGAATTTTATAGTTTTTCTCTAAATTTAGAATTTAATTAATTATTGTAAATGCCATGATGAATGATTAACCTAATTGGGTAGGTTAATTTAGTTTAAAAATTAATTTAGGTGTTATTTTTAATTAGAAAAGAAAAAGGATTTGAAATTGAAAAAGAAAAAGAAAAGAAATAAAAGAAAATCAAGTTTGGGTTGTTATAATTAAATTTCCCCCAGGCCCAAGTCTTGAACACCCTTTACCCGTCCAGAACCGGCCCAAAACCCAATCCAAAAGCCGGTCTGCCCCCCTCTAAGCCAAACGATGCTGTTTCGCCCTATCTCACCCCAACCGTTGGATCAACTAGATCCAACGGACCAGAACTGACCCTTCTCCTTTATAAAGGTGTCCAAAACAGACCACCCCCTTTCCAAACTCCCTCCTCAGTCTCCCTCTTCTCTTTCAGCAACGAACCCTAGAGCCCGCCGCCCTAAAAGCCCACCATTATATCCGGTGGTGGCGCGGCTGTAAACCACCCCAATCCACCCAAAAATTACACCCTAGAACCCTCTCCTTATCCTCTTCCCAAATCTCCAAAACCCCTCCCTCGAATCCTAGCGGAACTCTTCGAATCTTAAATCGAAGAGGAAGACCAAAACTCCAACTCACCCAATCGATCCCAAATCAATATCGCATAACCACCATACCCCCCTCACACCTAATCCACCGTTGGTTTCATTCGAATCTGTTTAATGCTCCTCGAATCTTAAATCCGAGTTCGAGCCCTAAAAGTTCAAAACCAGTTCCTATTGAATCTAGTGGCATGCATCGACTCAAGCCTTCGTTGTTCATGACTAAAAGATTGTTTCATTGCAAAACTGATGCTATTCGTTTGTTCTTAATAAAGAACAAGTGATTAGCATCAGTTTCGTAAGAATCAGGGCATCAAGTGTAACTTCGAGTTCGATCGATGAGCTTCTATCTATCTTGGTGTCTATTTGTGGTTTTAGTTCACTTTTCATCCTTCTTCTTTTCTTCTCCTTTTCTCTGGTTGAAAACTTCACCGATTTTCTGATGTTTGAATTGTTCTGTTCCCTCCGAGTATCTCCATTTCTATGTTAGCCTCATTAGTTTAATTAGGTTATTTATGATTTAATAACTTAGTTAATTTCCTGCCTAGTCGCGTTAATTGATCAGTAGTTTAGTTGGTTTGCTTTAAATCATTTCATGTTATCATGACTAGCAGATTTCCTCTTCAAATAGATAAGTGTTCGTTTGGGCTTTGGTTTGTCTATGGTCCATTTGGCAAAGAGCAGCCCGTCCAAATTGGTTTGGGTTATTGGGTCAATTCTGACCCATTTTTGGGTCTGGTTTTCAGAGTAAAAAATAGGGCTTAAAGGGGTAATTTAGGAACTGTAGGTGGGAGGAGTCTTGAGTAACAGAATTCAGAAACTTCTAGGAAAGTGGGGTGAGGACTTATATGAAATCTGATGTTTTAAACTAAGGGCTTTTGAGCAAAAATGAAAATATGAAGAGGGTCAAAATGAAAAATCTGATTTCTTTAGGCTTCCCTAGTGCCTTGCCTATAAAGGCATCTTACTTGATATTCAAGTCAGGTTTGGAAAAGATAAAAAAACTGAAAAACTGGAACGGCTGGAAATATCAAAAAAAAATCATTGTTCCATTGAATTTCTTCTGTAATTCTTGAGGTTTTCGATTTCTGAAGTGAATTCTGATTCTTCTGGGGTTGAAATGGATTAAATTTGGGTTTCTTTTTCTATAAAATTTTGGGTTGGATTTTGCTGGGGAACACTGTTCCATTGCTGATCTTGAGCTGATTTCTGCTGTCACTTTCCTATTTCATTTGGCTTGTTGTTACTGCTGCTTCCTCTTAGTTTTAGACTAAGTTTGGTCTATTTTGCTGTTATTTAGGTACACACTTCTGCACCTACCTAATGTAGGGCCTGATTTGGAATTCGAAATGGAAATCTGGAGCTTTGAGTTTTAGTCACAATTAATTTTGTTCATAGCTTAGTTTACTTTGCTTACTTGCTTAGTTCCTAGTTTTATGGTACGTAGCATTCTGTTAGCTGCTGACAAATACCATGTTGCGAGCTGTATTTGGTTTGAAATTAGTAGGGGAACCTAATTTCCCATTGGATGTCTCATATCTAGTTGTTGGGTAATATGCATAGGATAGTGAACTTGTGAGTCTAACCTTATAAAATAGTGTAATGATAATGTACTGCACCTGAACTTTTCTGCCTGTTGATTCTTTAAGACTGTTTCCATAAGTGTTTAGTAAATAGCATTTTGTTTAAAAAGTGAATGGTGGAATGAACTTTAAGTTGTGGTAGATACACATTTTTTGTGAATGAAGAAAGAACAGAAGGGCCTAAGAGTAAAGGTTGCACTGATTTACTCTTGATATGTTTTTGAGCATGTTTAAGTTGGAAAGAGTGTTTTAGACTATCAAAATGCTTAGCTAATTGATACGTGTTCAGACAGTCAGAATTCAGAAATGAAGTAGAATATTAATTCAGTTTCATGTCTCATGAGGTTGTTGCTTGATTTGCACTTAGTCGATTTTGTGTAATTATTGGTTCTGGAGAATGGGGGCTTATAGCTGGTTGTCATTTAGTTTGATCTTTAAATAAAATGGAATACTGTGCATCTACTGTTATTGGAATAGCCGAATTTAAGCAATTTTTATTTCCAATGATGCTGTGGTTTGACGATGCTTCACCCTTCGCTGCTTTATTTGGATTAAAATTCGACATGGGTCAGCTGGTGTTTTTAAACCCCGAATGTATGTTGCCCGATGCTATGAATGGACTCGATCTTGAGTCCCAAGTTTGGCACGCTAATTTTATTTTTAGAATTGGGCTCCTTCGGGCCCAGCCTGGATTGAATTCAGTTGTGGGCTCAATTGGGCCTCACGTTAGGCCAAGCCCAAGCTTCGAAATAAAATGAGTAATTTTCACTTAGTTTTAGCGCCTTTAGATTCACAATTTAAATTCAGTTTTGTTTTAACAAGTAGCTATGATTCCCTTAAGTTTTATTTAGTTAATTTAATTAGTGGAAACATGCCATTCGAAATCAAATAGTTTATGGTCTTCTAAGTGTAGTTGAAATTCCCTTTTTTAAAATTGGAAGTCGAGGTGTGCGAACAAACAACAATTGCTCGATCCTCATTTTGACTAGCTTCGTTTGACCCTTAGAATTCGAGGTGTGCCATTCAGCAAATTTCCATGGCCCTTGCATTAATATTAACTTAGTATAAAATAACCTCAAACACTCGTAGTTTGCTTTAGGCCCGATTTAGATTAGTATTGCGATTCTGTATACGTTCTCGTAACATAATTGCAAATTAAACTCTTAAAAGACTCGAAGTATGCGTTCGCGCAACTTCAACCAAATTTTTCTTAAATAAATAAACAAGCGTTATTAATTGTGGACACGTTCGCGTGACATGATTTCTGACGCGCCAAAAGAAAGGAGTATACGTACGCGTAACTCAATTCTTTAATTGCGAATAAATCAAGTGATTAGAAGAGGTTAAAAAGAGGTAAGTGCACATAGATTCTAAAACGAGTAATTAGACAATTTAGTAAGCCAAGTAAGATCAAAGAGACCGTGCTAGAACTACGGAACTCTGGAATGCCTAACACCTTCTCCCGGGTTAACAGAATTCCTTACCTGGATTTCTGTGTTCGTAGACCATAAATAGAGTCAACGTTCCTCGATTCGGGATTTAAAACTGGTGACTTGGGATACCATAAAATTATCCCAAGTGGCGACTCTCATTTTTAATAAAACGATCCCATTTCGATTGTCACTTTAAATTGGAAAAAACTCCCTTATATACTCATTTACGGGGGTAGGTAAAAGGAGGTGTGACAAGTACCAAAAAGCCATATAAAAGCAGAATAAAAATTACAAGACATTAAGGTGATCAACAATGAAATAAAACGTTTACGCATAAAAACCTACTACCAACAGAAAGCGAGACTGTGTGCCAATACTACTATTATGAACACTCTAGACTACGTACTCTACTACTCTAATCCTCGACCTTCATACCTTCCTATCAAGGGTCATGTCCTCGGCCAGCTGAATCTATGTCATGTCTTGCCTAATCACCTCTTCCCACGTCTTCTTTGGCCTACCTCTACCTCTTTGTAAGCCCTCCAATGTCAACCTCTTACACCTCCTCACCGGGACGTCTGCTCCTTCTCCTCACATGACCAAACCACCTAAGCCACGCTTGCCGCATCTTGTCCTCAATAGGGGCCACACCCACCTTGTCACGAATAACCTCATTTATGACCCTATCTAACCTTGTATGCCCGCACATCCATCTCTGCTACCTTCATCTTCTGGACATGAGCGATCTTGATTGGCCAACACTCAGCCTCATACAACATCGTTCATCTGACCACCACTCTGTAGAGCTGACCCTTAAGTTTCGGCGGCACCTTCTTGTCACACAAAATACCGAAAGCGAGTCTCCATTTCATCCATTCTGTCCCAATACGATGTGTGACATCTTCATCAATCTCCACATCCCCCTGAATAATAGACCCAAGGTACTTAAAACTCCCTCTTCTAAGGATAATCTGCGAGTCCAGCCTTACCTCCCCTTCCCCACCTTGAGTCTCGCCACTGAACTTACACTCCAAGTATCATGTTGCCTACGCTCATATATATATATATATATATATATATATATATATATATATATATATATATATATATATATTTGTAATTTTTTTGTATGTTATTACAAAAAATATATAAATTTTATATACTTTTGCAACTATCAGATATAATTAATTTCTGACACAAGATAAAAGTGATCTTTGGCCATAATAATTTGAATTCACTATAGAACTAAAGTTTAGATTGTTGAAAGCTGTGAGCCCATGACCGTGCCGCACTATTAGAAAGGCCCAATTTGTTGCTCTAGGGATGTAGTCAAATAGCATGGGTTAGCCAGTTTTCGGACTAGTAATTCAAAAATAACTAGCGTTTGCAAAATCATTGAAAAATAGCCACTATGCTGTAACACGGAAAGTTCCAGCATAATATACTGGGGATTGGTGCACCTGTGTATGAACTTCCAGCATATTATGCTGGAAGTTCAACACACGAAAAGTTCTAGCATAATATACTGGAGATTGAAGCATATGTGTATGAACTTCCAGCATATTATATTGGACTTCTAGTATATTATACTAGAACTCCAATATATTATGCTGGAATAGTTTTCGGATTTTGAATAGTGTTTTCGTTCAGATTTATCTTTACATGAAAAGTGGCTAAATTTCGATTACTTTTGAAACTGTGGCTATTTTTTAATCATCACTTATAAATTTGGCTATTTTTTAATTTCACCCAAGGATGTATGTAATTGTCTGCAACTCATCGAATCCATTTCTCTCTATGTACATGTCTCTTGAGACCCAAAACTAGTTCGAACTATAGCTAACCCAAGAGACAGAATGCATTGCTAATACAGTAGCATTTACATAATCTTTTTCTTCTTTGAAAAAATATTTTTGAGTTCAAATTTGTTCCAAACAGAATTGTGTTTGAATACTTATAGGTCTTTAAAAACTTTGTAAGTAGAAGTTTTTGCAACAAATTATTTTTGATACAAAAATAAATTGCATCTACAATATAAATATGAAGAAACATTATTGATAAAATGATGTGGATACAATTCTGTTTGTTCCCTTGATTCTTCTCTCTAGATTCTTTTCCGTGATTCGAGGGCTTAACCGGCGTATTTATAGAACGTAGGATGAGGCAAACTTCCTTCGGATGTATTTGACCTCCAGGAAAAGGAAGAACATCCGTTGATCACTTTGGCAGCTTTGGGAAAGATAATATTTGATGTCTTTGATCTCTTTGTGAATATTCCATTAATTTTTATGAAATTTCGAGATGCTTTCAAAAGGAATATGTGTCCCCCTTTATAGGTGTAGTTAGGATTTGGGTAGAGTACCCTCCAAGCTAGGATTTCAGGTAGAGTAGCCTCTAAGTTAGGGTTTCAGATAGAGTAGCCTCTAAGAAACATCGATGGACTCTACTTGTAATATCTTAAATTTAGGATTTTGCCTATATTTCATATGGATTTGATCGATAAAATTTTGATGTCTACAAATGCTCTTTACTTCAAGGCTTGTCAGGGAGTAGATCTACAAGATCATCATAGACAAGACTTGAAGTGCCAACAAAGAAGACACAACATTCTTTTTACCGTGAGAGAAGAGATGAAGGGCAGATTTGGTCCCATCGGGCGTACCAAAATTTGTTCGCAATAAATTTTCGTAGTGCGGAAAATAAACTGTAACAAAAATAATATTAAGAAAAAGATATTTTATTGATGAATATTTGTGAGTACGATCCTATGTATCCCTTGATTCTCCTCTTTGAAATTCTCCGTGATTCGAGGGCTTGAGAAGCGTCTTTCTCGAATGTAGGATGATGCAGACCTCTTTGTGATGTATTTAATCACCAAGAACGTCGAGCAACGCTTCATTGTTTCGGGTTGATCTCCGGGAAGAACTCCATTGATCACTCATTTGTTGAAGAACTTTGACTTGATGATTGATCTCTCTATTTGCGGATACCTTCATCAATTGCGAAATTCTCTTCTCCAAGTCTGAATGTCCCCAGAGAGTTATGGAATCCCTCTACTTATAATGGTAGAGGATGGACAATCCAACTACATATGAACTCTCTTGCTTGATTCTGATTGGCTCATGTAAGTCATCAAACTTATCACATAAGCTATGCGATAAGCTTGCTTGTGATTGGCCAAGACATGTCATTTTAGACACTTGGCAATTCTTGATTGGTCAGTATTTTAGACTAGGATTGTCACATCATTTCACACGTGGCGTCATCTTGTTGGCTTTGAGTTTGACTGGATATGCCATGTCACTTGACACATGGCATGAATCTGAGCCTTAAGATGAAATGGACTTTGGGCTTGCAAATAATAAAATGGACTAATTTAATTTGTAAAGTCCAAATTAATTATTTAACCCAAATAAAATTAAGGTTCAACCCAAATTTTGTATGGATTAAACTTAATAAATATTATATGTTTACAGATGCCCCTACTTCAATTCTTGTCGATATTTATAATTTTAAAGACTTGACTTGAAGTATACATTAACCCAGTGTATTTAAAATTAATCATAATGCATGGCAACTAATGTGTGACAACAAAATTAACCAATTCTATGGATGTATTAGATAAGATTTTTTTTTTTTTAAAAAAAAGACGACTCAATTCCCCTGTGATGTTGTAGAGATCTACTCCATATAAGACTCCAATATGATTTCATTAACCATGATAGAAAAAATATCACAGATAACGCCAAAAAAGGGGGAGTCATATGAACCCAAGGATTCTGAATTGTCAACAACAACTTAACTCCTCCAAATTTAATTTAGGTCATACTATTAAAGTCTAATTTGAGTCCCGCCAAAAGATTTATAATTTTGCCGCCTCAACAAACTTATATATAGTAGAACTTCGTTAACAAGAAAAATTAACTTTTGGCTTCGTCTCATAGCAGACATCATTATCATCAGCCGAAACCTATCTCAAGAATTCCCTTTCTGTTGCACTTCTCTTTTTATTTGCTCTTGTTCACACTTTTCTTTTTCTTTTTTCGCGCACCGAAGCACCATCAAAGGAAGTTCAAATTTGCAAACTTTGAGCAATGAAGATTGTTGTTTTGATATTGAACTTGGCCATAGTTTAAA
Organism: Nicotiana tabacum; assembly: GCF_000715075.1. Taxonomy (NCBI): domain Eukaryota; kingdom Viridiplantae; phylum Streptophyta; class Magnoliopsida; order Solanales; family Solanaceae; genus Nicotiana; species Nicotiana tabacum. The sequence continues at coordinate 151,590,385 of NC_134089.1, forward strand.
GTTTCGTGTCGTAGGCGCCGCTACCTGTCATGCCGATTCAAACTCTGAGTAACTACTACTTCTTTTTCCCTTTTCTTTAAGCCAATCACTTATTATTTTCCTTGCGCGTTTCAGGTACATATCCTCTAAGGCTATTGTACCTCAATGGGCCGACCCATCGATTGACCTCGATACAAGTCGAATCCAGAAAAGATCGAAGGAATGAAATCAGGAGGGACCTTGCAGCTCCATGATCCAACAGGGAACGACATCTACCATATGTTAGAAGCGTCATTGCGTCCTCCTCCCGCCACGAAGAGGGCTCACCCAGATCAAGAACAGGAATTCACCGGAACAAAAAAGGTACGCCCCCTTTGTTATCTGCTCACAATTTTTGTGTGTCACATACAGAAATAGTCTACGCCTTGGAGAAGCTCGGACCAAAGGTGAAGTGGCCACAAAAGATGAGTTCAGATCCGAGTACCAAAAGGTCGAATGCCATTTGCGAGTTCCACCAAGAACGAGGAAACAAAACGAGTGCATCTCCCTAAGACAGGAGGTCGTGAACATGCTTCGACATGGACACCTCAAAGAATTGTTGAGCGACCAGGGAAGGACCAACTTTGCCAAAGGACGCGAACAACATCAGGGACTGCGAAACCGCCCTCGCAACCCGCACCGTCCATATGATTATCGGCGGCGGGGACGATGCTTCTATCAATAGCATGAAGTCCACCACAACCCACAAGCTCAAATGGTCGATCACCCACGAACGATATGACGAACTCGAAGAAAGTAACACCTTCGATAAGTCAAATACCGACTGTTTGGTCTTCCCTCACTATGATGCCCTTGTTATCACTTTACAAATTCCAGATGCCGATGTGAGACACATTATGGTAGACGATGGGAGCGGCGCGTGCATTATCCACCCTCGACTACTTGCACAAATGAAATTCGAAGATATGATAGTGCCGCATTGCATCACACTAACGGGTTTTATCAATGCAGCTGAGCGAACATCTGGAGAAATCACACTCCTCGTCCTGGCCAGCTATGTCACTTTAGAAGCCACATTCCATATCATGGACAAAGACACAGCATACAACGCCATAATAGGACGACCATGGATACACACAATGAGAGCCATCCCTTTCAGCTTATACCAAGTCATCAAATTCCCAACTCTATGGGGAATATTCAGCATACGAGGGGAGAAACGCACATCCCGGGAATGTTACCACATCGCATTGGATTGCACGATCACCCAACAAGCGAAGGATAAAGAAAAAGAGGCATAGCAATCAACAGGGTTGAGGTCGATATGTGATGATAGCGAGGACATCATCAGAGACCCCGATACGGTCGAAGCCGCGAGGTCGACCATAGAAGACCTTGATCCCGTCTAATTAGATAGCAACAATCACAGCAAGAAGGCTTACATCGGTTGCAAACTTTAGGAACCGAGTAAGTTTCGTCAATTCTTAACTACTAACGCGGGCTTGTTTGCTTTTAGCCAGGCATTCCAAAGGAAATCGCCACACACAAACTGAACGTTGATCCATTCCAACCCCCTGTGAGGCAGGTCCGCGTAAGTTCAACTCCGTGATCAATGACGCAGTACGCGAAGAAGTGGAAAAACTATTATAAAATGGTTTCGCCAGAGAGTCAAAATACCCCCAATAAGTCGCCAACGTGGTCATGGTAAAAAGAAGAATAGGAAGTGGCAAAAGTGTGTAGACTTTACAGATTTGAATAAAGCATGCCCCAAGGATTCATTTCCATTACCTCATATCGACCAACTCATCGGCGCAATGGTCGGGCATGAATTGCTGAGCTTTTTGGACGCCTATTTAGGATATAATCAGATCCTCATGGAAGAAGAGGACCAGGAAAAAACCACCTTCATCACCTACCAAGGGACGTATTGCTACAGGGTCATGCCCTTCAGGTTGAAGAACATAGGGGCTACTTACCAAAGGTCGATGACAAGGATGATCAAAGATCAGCTCGGTAAAACAATGGAGGTCTACATAGATGACATGCTGGTCAAGTCCAAAGGAAAGAAGATCACATGAACCACATAAGAGAAACCTTCGACATACTTAGACGGTACAAAATGAAACTTAATTCCGAAAAATGTGTATTCGGCGTGGCCTCAGGAAAATTTCTAGGTTTCTTGGTGTCGCAGCGAGGGATCGAGGTCAACCCTGATAAGGTAATCAAACTGTTGAATGAATTTATCTCATTTCACACGTACCAACCAACTAATCACAAGCTTTAATTATTAATTGGAATATAAGACTTTCTTACCAGTAAGTTTCCGATGGGGTTTACAAGTTACTACCTAGTACTTAGCTTGCTTGGTCAAGGACTACATCTGTCAAACTTGTTATTTTTTTGTCTTCTTCCTTTTTTTTTTTTTGCTAATATATTTGACACAATTTGTGGTAGAAATATTTCACATTCTGCAACATTCTTTTTCTTTTCTTCGCCAAGGGAGAGATGGCATCATATTGAAATATTTATTTGTATCCGATATTTACACCAAATTAAATAATTTAACTTTAGCAATTACAAATTATAGTGCGAATTTGTATCAGTCAATTGATTTGCTGTGAAAATCAGATGTGGGCATATTTTTACCATGTTCTTAGTATAAGGCTTTCAATATACTTATAAGGCCCTTAATATAATGACAAAGTTGTCCTCCGTCTTATCAGTGATTTACATACAATAGCTGTAAAAGGAATGTTAATCTAACCGCTAACAAATCCTGTATCCTGCATGTCATGCAATTAATGATATATATATATATATTAATGTTATATCCAGTTCAATTAAGACAATTTCTATGTTCTGTCAAATTATTAATTGGTAAAAGAATATGTTAATTTGATCCTTGTGGAAGAGTTTCAACATAATCTTGCAAGATAAACAAATAGTGACAACTATACATCAATCAAACTGATATAGTTACATGTTTCATTTCATTGCGTTTAAATCCACTTCGATCCAATATCCTCGTAATCTTAAAAGTAGGAACAACCATACGTGCAGATTTACAATAGCTAGACTGTCAGCATATTACATTTGAGGTTCTAGAACATTTCATTGATTTTAGAATACTTTAATTTCCACTTGTATATTTGTCATTCAAAGTTAACAAAAGATATTCATGTGACCTTTTTACCTCTCTTTAATTTGTAAATTGCGAAAATTCAACATCTTAATTTATAAATGGAGTACTACAAGAAAGAATCCATTATTATTCGCATAAGTCAATATATGCACGTATTTAAAAGAAAATACCACCTCTTACCCCATACCGAGTCAAGTTCTAGCTTAGCAAAAGTTTATTACATTTCAGATTGCAATAGATCATATCAAAGCTTATAAAATATATTAATGTGTATGATTGAATGTTTTCCTTTTGTTATACTAACGGTGAACGAATTTTCGAGGAAAACAAGCTTTGAAAGAAATCAGATGCCATCTTACGTCAATTTTAATTTTTTCTTTTTATTTACCTATCCATTGACCTGGGGGTTTTCTTGAACACAATGTAATGCAAATTTTTTTAGTGCATCGAATGCATTACTACATTAGAACCCGGGGCGGAGCTAGAAATCTGACATGTTCGGTTGAACCCAACTGTTTTTGTTTAAACAGTATATTTATATTTAAAAAAATTATTAAATACGTACAAATATTAAATTTAGAACTCAATTATTAATTGAAGTAATCGTTCTAAAATTTAAAATTCATAAAATTGAAATACTAGCTTCGTCGCACTAAAACTAGCCATGTACCCGGTGGACCCCACCGCTTTAGAATGAACGATAAATTATGGTCAAAGACTCATATCATCTGCCCACGGAAATGACCGGAAAAATAAAAAGTGAGAGAGAACATCCCTTTGCTAGAAGACCAACATAAGTTCATTACTATGGACTAGCTAGTACTACTTCTTTGTTTTTTGTTTTATGAGATATTCGTTCTGTTTTGGAACATTCAAATATATTACTATTCAAAATTTCACTAATTTTGTCAAACTTGATGATTTTTATTCAAAATTTAAAATTTGACATGATTTTTTTCTCTATATATAATAATGATAAGGGTGAATATCATTATTTATTTATTTATTTTCATTTAAAAGATGGTTGCTTAGTTGACATCTCCAAGTATGTCACAGTTTTTTTTTTTTTTTTTGCTTAAACCGATTGGTAATTCTATTTAATCGTAATCTTCTCTTCAAACATCTCTATTAGAGGACTTTGAATATTGAATTGTAGCAATGAGGATAGGGACCAATTCTTGTTATATTTGTCTTTCCAAACTACTAGGAGTAGGAAGACAGTTGAAGGATCAAAACCAGCTTGCTTCTACTACTCAACAAATCACATTTTTCTTTGATTTGAGACTAAAAAACTAGACAGCTAGAGGATATGAGGATAATAATAAAAATAAGGAAAAGAATATTGAATAACTCTAGGAAATCTCTTTCCTAATTTCACTTCCTTCCCAGATACTCAACGAAGAGATCTATGTTGCCAACATCATCTAACATGGAGTATTAATAAGTACTATATAAATAGGGAATTGTTTGATTACTTATCCATAACGTTCCTAATTAAGGAAAAATAACATGTTTGTTGTTGCACGTATTTCTGATAAATGTCAACTTGTATTACTTGAAGGGGAGTCTTGGCGTAACTTGTAAAGTTGCTAGCATGTGACTATTAGGTCACTGGTTCGAGCCGTGGAAATAGCCTCTTGCAGAAATGTAGGGTGAGACTGCGTATAATAGACTCTTATGGTCTGACCCTTTTCCGGACCCCGTGCATAGTGAGAGCTTAGTGTACCAAATTTTTTTTTTTAATCTACTTGTATTACTTGCTTTCTTAGAGAATTTATCCTTCATCAACTAGTAGAAATACATGATAGTGAAGTAAAGATGCATAAAAAGACAAAAATCTAGGACTAAAATAGAAAAGTAATTATTCAGTCACTTAAGTAATATTTTCTGTAATCTTTATCAACAAATTAAATTAAGCACTGTCATATTAGTCTGTGTTCCACGAAGTATTATATGGGGATAATGGGAATATATCGCATACAAGGGAACTCATTTTTTTCAGCAAACTTTTTCACCAAAGTTTGCAAAAATAATAAAATGCTTGATCGATAGACTTAACAAACTTGTTCAAGAGCTTAATTTAACATGTATACTTAGTAACTATCATAGATTTAACCCGGTAAATTTAAAAAAATTATAGAAGATAAGAAACTAGTGGTAACATTTATTTGATGGGTTTAAGTTATATATATCATTAGCGTAAAAAAAAAAATTCATTATCACGTCACTCAAAAGATATCTACAAGTAAACCTTCATAAAATATATATGAGACATGTCATCTTGAAGATAAGACTTGTTACTTGCTATAACAAATTACAGGGGCGGCTCAACACTAACAGGGGCCTAAAACCTTAATTTATTTTTTCTGAAAAAAAAAAATAGCTTTCATATATATATATATATATTCTCACAAATTCAACCTTTCTCCTTTTTCTGATGTTTCGAATAACCGGATTCATACTTTTTATTTGATAATACCTTTTTTGGAAAAAATAAAAATAAACTTATTTCAACCATTTGTAATGTTATGTACCTACGTAATAGAGATGTCAAGAAAAAAATAAATTTTAGTTGAAAAATAATACTAAAATGTTGAAATAACAAAATCTAGTGCAATAACTTGATCCGAAAATAAATACTTGTTGTTTCAATATAATTCTTGCAATACTTGGTATCCAAAAAAACACAAAACAATACACTTTAGCTTTCCCAGAACAATATTGCAAGTGGACTTTTTTGGAGGAAAAATAAAAATACAATAGTAAAGTAGTATACGTTTTTGGTGAGAACGATAAAAGAAGGATTATCTTTCCTTGTAGAATCAAAATATATAGTTTTTTTTCACTTGAAAGTACTTTTTAAAAAATAAACATATAACCCTAATGATAAAAAGTTCCCCCACCCCCACCTCCCACCCCCCACCCCAAAATTTTAGGGGCATAAAACATGTGCTTTATTGGCTTTACCCAATAGCTGGCGTTTATAAACTTTAATTTTGGTTGAGTGTCTACTGAATTGAAAATGCAAGGTTTTCGTTATTTGTTTGAGATATAATGATAGCTATTTCGCAATGGCTTCTTGATAGAAACATTTGAGAGAGGTAGCTAGCCTAATTCGTTATGTGTTTGGTAGACGCCTTACCAAAATAAAGAGTCAAATTGGATTTCGATGAAGACTAGTTACTTGCTTAGGATTTAAGTTAGAATAAAATCCAGTTTACCCCTTAATTTTTATAGGTTGGGAAAGGATAACCCCTTCACTTTTTGAATGGGAAAGGAAATCCCTTATGCATTCTTTTTCCGATTAGTCTTATTTTTTCTTTTTCTTTTTTAAAAAAACAACTCCTTGTTTATTCTTGATCTTTTTTTTACATATTAACTAACCTTGATTAAATATAGGACTGTGACTAAAATCCTAAGGTCAATTTTCTGTGTTGTTGCACCTTCTAGATGAAAGCGCTAATCTAGTAATTTTTTACTAGAAATCAAATAAGCGAAAGTGAGTCAAAGGACCATAAAACACAATGTTATTAGATACCTAAACATCAACCGATAATCCAATGCTTATCAAAACTTTAGGCCAATAAATTAACGTGACACTAACAAAAGATGCAGCACTAGAAAATTGTATTATATAATAAGATATAGGATTGGAAAGTTCTTACTGTTATAATTTCTTGTTGTTGGATTGAAAAGATATGAATTCCTCCACGACGATCGATGAAGAGCAACAATCCAATATTTCACTTAAAAATAAATTACTATAATATATTATCTTACTAAAATATAGCGTTAAAATTATTTCTTAGTGCCCAATATATTCCCTCCAAAAAAGGATTGTTTTGACTTTTTACTTTGATGGATAACAATTTATTTCAAAAAAATAAAACAAAATAAAAGAAGAAGAATGTAGGCATGTAAAATTTATTGGATTCAAATTCAATAAATAATTTAGATTATATTTTAAATATATTAGTTTAAATAAATATTATGGGTTAATATAATTGGATAATTATTTAAGTCCAATAAATATTAATTGGGCTAGCCCATTTGGTTGGGCTACAAATGTTGAGCCCACTTCATTAGGCCCAATATGTCATTCTCTTAGAGGCCCAGTTTGGTGCCATGTGTCAAATGACGTAGCACGCCAAGTCAAGCGGAAGAGCCAATATGATCATGCCACGTGTCAAAATGACAAGGCATGCCAAGTCACATTAAAAGGCCAATAAAATCGCGCCACAGGTGCAAGTGACATATTATGGCCAATCAAATGAGGCCTTGTCACACTTCAATATGATTGGTCGAAATGAGTTTTTTCTTATCATAACTCTTTCCTTCTACAACGATAAATAGGGGTCTTCATAACCCAGAAAAGACACCAGAAGTTATAACAAAAAGCAAGAGAGAGCTCGTGGATCAAACGCCGCAAATTTCTCTACAAATTTCAAGCTTCAAGCAATCAAGTTCAAGTTCAAGAAATCAAGTTCAAGCTCGAGAACGAAGAACAAATCAAGTTAAAGCACAAGAACGAAGAACAAATCAAGTTCAAGTTCAAGAACGAAGAACAAATCAAGATTCAAGGAGTACAAGTTTAAATCAAAGTTCGTGCTAGTTGAATTCAAGATCATCGTTCATGGAAACAACCACATATTCAAGATCAAGCTCGAAGGCCCTTAAATTTATTTACTATTTGTCACACCTCCTTTTTACCACACCCCTCAAGGTATATAAGGGAGTTTTTCCAATTTAAGTGACAATCGAAACGGGATTATTTATATTAAATTTAGAGTCGCCACATGGGATAATTTATGGTGTCCCAAGTCACCGGTTTAAAATCCCGAATCGAGGAAGTTGACTCTTATTTATGATCCGCGAACACAGAAATTCGGGTAAGGAATTCTGTTAACCCGGGAGAAGGTGTTAGGTACTCCCGAGTTCCGTGGTTCTAGCACGGTCGCTTAGCAATTTATACTTGGCTTAAATCATTTAAATACTCATTTTTAGGATCTATGTGCATTTACCTTTTTACCTCTTTTAATTGTTTGATTAATTCGTACTTGAAGAATTAAGTTACGTGTACGTATACTCTTTTCTTTTGATGCGTCAAAAATCATGTCACGCGAATGTGTCCACATTTAATAACGCTTTGTTTATTTATTAAGAAAGTTTGATTGAAGTTGCGCGAACACATCCCTCGGTTTATTTTGAAAATCATAAATATGTCACGTGAACGTGTACACAATCACGATAATAGACTAAGTCGCACCTAAAGCGTTTCTACGAGTGTTCAAGAATCAAGATTGTCTCCTAAACTACTTTGATATTATTATAAAATATCAGTTATGGACTGATTGTGGAGAAAGGGCAAGACTTTAGCTAATAAGATTTAGATCGATTATGTGCAAATCACTATCCAAAAATAAGACAAAAACTACAATTAATTCTTATAACTAGTCATGCAACCCATTTAACCTTGAATTAAAAATGTGGCAATTAAAACCAGTTAGTCCTTCAGATGTTCTTGAATCATGGGAAAATTGATTTTGAGCAAAAGAAATCTAATGATGCGTTTATGATCAGGTTGAAGGCAGAACTTTACCAAGAACTAAGAGATTTTCAACGCAAGAATCTTGGGGCACAAATAAACTTCCTATTGTTATGAAATAAAAGCAATTTAGTAAAACATGAACAAGAAATAAAAGCAATTTAGTAAAACATGAACAAGAAATAGAGATAGAGAGAAGGAAGAGATTTTCTTCTTCAATTGTGTGTATTTTCCTATCTATTACAAGGCCTTTATATAGGCATGAAAAGTGAAGAAAATATGTCATGGAATATGTCATTGAACATAGAAAATATGTCATTGAATATGTCATTAACCATTTGAGAGAAAGATCATGGAGGAAGAGTAGACATCCACCATATTTTGATTTTTATCATAACACTCCCCCTTGGATGTCCATAAATAATGTGCCTCGTTAAAACCTTATTAGGAAAAAACCCTATGGGAAAAAAATCCTAATGTAGGAAAAAGAGTACACATATTTAGAAATACGTCTTTTGGTTGCCTCGTTAAAAACCTTGCAAGGAAAACCCAATGGGACAAAACCTTGTAAGGGAAAAAAAGAGTACAACGCGTATTAACTCCCCCTGATGAGATCATCAGTTCACATCGTTGAGCCTTCGTATCCTAATCTTGTACACTAGTTTCTTGAAGGTTGACACCGGTAGATATTTGGTGAACAAATCAGCCATATTATCACTTGAACGGATCCGTTGTACATTAATATCACCATTCTTTTGAAGATCATGTGTGAACAATAATTTAGGTGAAATGTGCTTTGTCCTAACTCCTTTATGAATCCTCCCTTTAATTGGGCAATGCATGTTGTATTTTCTTCATACAAAACTTTGGGTAGTTTATCACACTTCAAACCACATTTGTCTCGAATAAGATGTATAGTAGACCTCAACCATACACATTCTCGACTTGCTTCATGAATAGCAATTATCTCAGCATGATTAGAAGAAGTAGCCACGATTGATTGCTTAGTCGATCGCCAAGATATGACAGTGCCACACATGTAAACACATAACATGTTTGAGATCAAGCCTTGTGTGTGTCAGATAAATACTCCACATCGACATAACCAACAAGATCGGTATTGCAATCATTGCCATAAAATAAGCCCACATCGGTAATCCCCCTTAGATAACGCAATATGTGCTTGATTTTATTCCAATTTCTCCTTGAGCAGAGCTATATCTTGTTAAGACATTAACTGAAAAAGTTATGGCATGCCTTGTAGTGTTAGCAAGATATATTAGCGCACCAATTGCATTAAGATATGGTACTTTAGGACCAAGAAGCTCTTCATTATTTTCATGAGGTCGGAGTGGATTTTTATTTATATCGAGTAATCTCGCAACCATCAGGGTACTTAATGGATGTGCTTTATCCACATAGAAGCTCTTTAAAATCTTTTTAGTGTACGCTGATTGAAGGACAAAAATTCTATCTTTCATATATTCAATTTGTAGACCAAGACAAAATTTTGTCTTTCCAAGATCTTTCATTTCAAATTCTTTCTTTAAATAGTCTACTGCTTTAGGAAGCTCTCCGGGAGTTCTAATGATATTTGAATCATCAACATACATGACGATTATAACAAATTCAAATCCATATCCTTTTATAAGGACACAAGTACAAATTGAATTATTCTTATACCCTTCTTTCAACAAGTACTCTCTCGGGCGATTATACCACATGCGCTCTGATTGTTTCAATCCATATAAGTATTTTTGAAGCTTTATTTAATAAATTTCTTGGAAACCTTAATATGCTCCAAGACAATTTAAATCTTTCAATGATATCTACTATATGCATATCAAGTTTTTCATATATTGCCAGATTAAATCCTGAAGTGACTATATCCACTATAAGAGAACATGTCTCCATATAATCAATGTGAGGATATTTACTAATTTTCTTGTGCCACAAGTCGTCTTTATGTCTATCGACTTGAACCTTTCGCACAAGAACACATTTATACCTCAATTGACTTTATACTTTCAGGTGTTGGACTATCCGTCCGACTTCACATTTTTCAAGTGAAGTCAATTTCATTGCGTATTTTTTATTTGGCCAATCTTTTATCCGTCCAAATTTCATGATAGATTTGATCTCAAGATCCTCGTCAATATTAATCATATTGAGCGCTACATTATATTAACAATATTGTCGACAATCATTTTATGTCGGTTCCATTATTACCCAATAACGACATAACTTATTGAGATCTCTTTATTTCATTATTTTCAGGTACCTGAGCCTCTCCCATGAGGTCTTATGAAGTGTTATGTCGTAGTGCTCTTCTAGAGCGCTTGCCTCCTTATTATGACCATTTTGAATATTTACCCCTCTCCTTCTTCAAGGAGTTTTATCTTTGGAACTGATTGGTCTGTTACACTTCATGCGTGCCATAGACTCTATCCCTCATGGACTTTATTCTATTTAGAGCATTAGCAGCTGAAATATGACATTTAGCTTTGGGTCAGCAAATGCGTCTGGCAATAATTTGTAAATAAATTATCACTTGAACTTCAAGTTTATATTTTCTTGTGCGAGGATCTATATGTATTCATAATAATTAATTTCACGTATCACTTTCTCAGCTGCCCATTTTCTCCCCCTAATGTTGGAATCACCAACACATTTCCCAACCATCTTTGGGAACTCATCTTTGTGCATTTTGGTGGCATAATTAATTCATATAGCACATCCATATTTCTATATAGAAATTATTTGGTTCCTGACCCTGAACCGATTGTGATAGGGAGAAATTTTTATAACTTGGCTAGATGCGTACAAGTGTTGTTGTATATTAAATAATAAATCTCATACCAAATTTCATTTTTGGGAGTTTTGTTCTCATAACCAATGATTTAGCTATAATTGGAGGCATACAATTTCTGCTAAATCAACTTGGATTTAAACCAGTATTATCAAGATAAATCATCATAATTTATATTCTGGAACTGTGCTCTAATAATTTGAGCAAGCAATCTTGCAAAAGTCAAACTGCAAGTTGATAACAAATGCACATGTGACCATAGAATAGATGCATCTATTAAAAATCATATATTAGTAAACGGTCCACATGGCAGGTGACTGGGCCCATATATTTATCACCTTTTATTCGTTCCAGAAATCAAGGGATTCAATCCCAACCTTAACTGGTATATCATGAGAATAAGCAGCACAAGAGAATTCTTGAAGAATCTTCTATTCTTCAATATATGTCAATATAATTCTTAATTAATTTTTTCGCATCATAATTGAACCGAGATGGTCAACCGGTCATGCCAATTAATATTTGTTTTAGTAAACCTCTAGTTTACTTGTGGCATATGATTCCATCATCATGCTTATATTTGTGTAGTACAAATAGGAAGAAAATCGGGTAACCTTTTATATTTACCCGGTATGATTATAGAAATATGAAGATATTCAATCTTCATTTCATTTGTAGTCTTAATTTGACAACCACTTTGACTTATACATTTGAAATTCAAAAAGTTTCTTTTGAGACTTTACAATATCAATGTCATGAATAATTTTATTCATCTGGGTAGTAACAAATTAGTTTTTTCGGAGCTCTTAACAACTTTTGTACTACAAGATCTTTTATCATACCATTCATATGGTAAATGTCTCCTTCACGGAGAAACTTATATCATAATAAATTGTCATGGTCAAAATTATCATAAGCAAAATTATTTCTTGCTTTAATTTTGCCTTTAATATTTTTTATAAGGTATGCCAAAATATTTTGGCGTATCACATGTACGAGACCAATGACATATTCATGTAACCACACAATAATATTTGTTCTCTTTATTTCATTAAAACCTCCCTCAAAGGTGAGTTGTGTGGTACTCATCCAATCATGCCTTGCATGTCTTTATTCATTACTTTTATCACATATTACCACATTCACCTTTAGGAATGGGTCTGCATTCTCAATGCTTATCACAAGTCACATTCTCTTCAAGGAATGAATCATAATCAGCGATGTGCTTCATACCAATTTGATGATAAACATTGCCTTCACATTTTGAAGGACTATTTTGAGAACCCTTATTGTTCTCCTTTTATAATCATTGTGATGATTATTATTATTTGGAACGCTCTCGTTCATTGTTCAACCACTTGTCTTCATTTAGACTTATTATGCACTGCTATCACATTTACTTCAAGAATGTAGCAAATCAAGTGGGACAATTTTCATGCCTTTTCATGAAAAATATATTATTTTTCTTTAGTCATCATTATATCATAAATATGGTACATTGGGACTCAAACCCAATATCTTACCAATATAAAGGCATGTTAGGTCATAATAAATTGGGACCCAAACCCAACTCTTATCATTATGGAGCATCAGGACTTGATCTCGATGTCTTACCCTCAATCAATGGCATAATAGGCTAAACAATATTGAGATTCATTCTCAAGACTTAATTTCAATCACATGCCAAGAAAGTTATACACAACTAATTTGCATCTTAGCAAATCAAATTTGCTTTGTTAAATAAGTGTACAAATCTCAAATCAGCGTAAAGCTTTATTAATCATTTGTAGCATCTATATGAAATACAACCGTTTGTAGTCAGAATATTTCTTTTAAATTCTATTAGAGTTTAAAAGGATCATAAAATCATTGTCATAATATTTATTGAGTCTCTCTAAAAAATATTGTTGTTTTCGGGGTATACCCTACCTATTGGATTTGATTAAATGCCATGACTTTCCTTCACTCAATTCAACCAAGCAATTAGTGAATAAATTTACCAAAAGTACACCATATAGGTAACAATACATATATATAGTACTAATACATAAATTCAACATTTATATTACCTGAAAAGTGATATTATAGGTCACAACTGACCAGTTGTAGCTTGTGCATCATTCATATAAAATACTTAAAAATGGTAAGTCAGTAGCAAGCATCAAGTAGGCCATGGATACTCAAAAATACCTCTTCTAGTAGTCATACTAATCATTGCTTGCTTTCAAATGATACGACCATAAATTATGAAGTATACTTTCTCAATAGCTGGTTTGTTTTCCAAACTTCAAAGAAGTAATTAATCAACCTAGATAAAGATGTGAAGTATTTCTTGTTTTCTTCAAGATGATTTATGCTTTTAATCAATATGACCAATTTTATTTTATTTTTTTATTCCTTTTTTTTTTGGTGCTATATGCAAGTGTAAAAATCCAAAAGGAAAAAAAATATTCATCCAAGTAAAAGAAAATGTTTAAAGCGGCAAGACAGATTGAAGATAGTTAACACATAAATATGCATAGGACAATTTATATAAAATATCCTTGGTTACCATGACATGCATCATATCAACAATTAACTGCTACTATGATTTTCACATATAGAACTTCGAAAATTTTATTCCATTCATGTGATATAAAAGATGTAATATTAATATGTGCTTATGCAATACAGGTGTAGTACGAAGTTGTGTGCATATGAGATTTTAAAGGAATGACAAGTATAAGATAATCATACCTTCTTACATTTCATTACTTACCATATGTAGTTTCTCTTTACATTTAACCATGTGATGATATGTATAGCTTCTAATTGTAATTTTTTCGGATGTAGGAAATTTTTTTGTAGGTATATATACAATTGGTTAGAGACTCGTGCTGATAACGTGTTATGAAATAAAAGCAATTTAGTAAAACATGAACAAGAAATAAAAGCAATTTAGTAAAACATGAACAAGAAATAAAAGCAATTTAGTAAAACATGAACAAGAAATAGAGATAGAGAGAAGGAAGAGATTTTCTTCTTCAATTGTGTGTATTTTCCTATCTATTACAAGGCCTTTATATAGGCATGAAAAGTGAAGAAAATATGTCATGGAATATGTCATTGAACATAGAAAATATGTCATTGAATATGTCATTAACCATTTGAGAGAAAGATCATGGAGGAAGAGTAGACATCCACCGTATTTTCATTTTTATCATAACACCTATCAATTAAAGTCAATCAATTAAACCCATTACACAAATTTGCCTTTCCCGTCAGTTTCCATCTACGGCCCATTAAATATTTAGGAAAATTTAAACTAAAGAAAACCTATTTCCATATACAACAAATGAACCCGACTCTCTCTTTCTGATGACTCATTTTTAATTCATTTTAAATCAAACCCCATATCTCATTGATCAAATATTTACAGAAATGAAATAAGCTAGATACTAAAACATTGCATAACCAGAACAAGAGATTGACGATGCATAACCCAAGCGGAATTACCCCAAACTTCCAAACTCCCTAAGCTAAATTAACTAACTCAATAACTTGTATTAGATGATTTATTTAAACATGCTACCACAAAATAAACATAAGCATATCAGCAAGAAGATCAGAATTCATGGCAAACCAGGATATTGAACCAATGAAAATTCTTCAACAAATAGCACAAGTAAACACATAAACAGAGATTCATGAGCAAACATATTGAAGAGATCAACCAAAATATAAATCGAAAGTGAAAAAAAAAAAGGACCTCAACGAGATAAATTCTCCAAACGGATTTTTTCAGCTAACACGTACAAACGTGACGACGAACCCCAGCATCTAAACCAAATGGGAAACAAGCATCGCAACAGAAATTCCGACGGGAACCACGAATGGCCACCTCACTAACAACCTCAAAGCTCGGCTGAAATGGTAAGACCGTTTCTCGGCGAAAGAAGTAGCATTTGAGCCACTGTTTCCGAATGGTTTTCGTGCTGTTCAGCAACACTCTTGACTAGTGTTTGGCAGCGGATTTTCGTGGTTAAGAGGTGCGACAATGGCCAGTGTTAATAGTTGTTCTGTCGCTGATTTGCAGCTGGCGTTAATGGAGGTTTTTTTTTTGGAAGAAGAGTTCCTGCGAGGAAGATGAAGGGGACGACTGGGTCGTTGTTTGGGGTATAGCGGCGAGCTCGCCGCTGGTGAGGAGAGGAGGAGTCGAGGGGTCGTTTTGGGTGGGGGAGGAAGACGAGATCGTGGGGGGTGGGGTGCTTAAAGAAGACGATACCGGGGGGTGGGGGTCGTTCCTTGCGCAGCTATTTTTAGCTGCTGCTTCCTTCTTTCGTTGTTTTTTCCTTTTCTTCCTTTATTGATTTTTTAAGCACTTATTTATAGGTAGAGTCTAGGTCTAGGTGTATCTTTGTGTATTTTGTTCATTAGTCCCTAGGTCTTTTGTGTTAAGTCCTTAAGGTCCTCTTTATTTATTTTTTTATTTCAAAGAAGATTCTAGAAGGGTCCCTAGGCTTAATGGACTTACCCGAATTGGGCCAAGAATTGAGTTCTAAAACTCTTAAAATTATGATCCAACACCTTAATTGACTCATTTTAAAGTAAGATAAAAATACTACCCCATGCCAAAGGCTAACATGAAACTATTATATATTTTTTATTTTTAAAATTATATAAAGATAAAAATAAGTACTATTTTTGTATATTTTTATTTAAATTTATGAAAGATACGTAAGCTAAAAATATATTTTTTTTAATAATTTTTGTTTTTTGTGACGAAATAAAGTAAAAGAGTCAAAATCAGCTGAAATAGAGATATTAGGCCTAAACTAAATATTTACATGCTAAAATGTGAAAAATCTTGGGGAGAGTCAAAAATCACATGTCTACACTATTGAAAAGAAGAATAAGAGGATTCATAAAGATTGTACACTCATATTATTTGAAATCAAATACTACCGTTGTTGTAATATTTTCGGTCTTGATTTTATTTTTTCGATGCAAATTTATTGTCTACAAATTCTGGCACACCTAGTGTGACAATATCTACCTCTCATCTCAACTTTTCAATAACCAAAGTTCGAGAACATCGAAATGGCTTCAAAGAAAATCACCTCCAGATCAACGTCCACTAAGGTTGCTAATTTCAGGTTCTATGCTGATGTGGAAAGCATCCTCGATGTTACCTTTGGAAACTTTGGACCGACTACAAGGAGCAAGGCAAGCTCTTTAGGAAAACAAGCACTCTAAATGTCATCCACATCAACCCCTATTTTCGGATCTTCATCCTCAAAAGGAGCAAGATCTTCCACATATGCACCCAAAGGAGGAAGCGATGTTGTAAAAGATTAAGAAAACTCTTGCTCAGCTTGACCTCTCCAGATCCAAGAACTCTGCTGTGAAGGAAGTTGATGATGCTTCAAGTGATGGATCCTCTCCACTTACACCACATAGAATGAGCCTTTCGAGAATCAATCTGTGTGACAATCCATGCTATTTCCCATCATCCACAACAATCATGCAAGCCTTGGTGACAAACACTTCATCTATGGAAAAACAATTGGCAATCTTGACGGTAGCAATCGTTGGCTTGACCAAGTGCATGCAAAACCAAGATGCTAAAATTGACAAGCTAACAGACAGGGTAGGAATCTTGATGGAAGAAGAATCCACCCATGCACCTGGAAAGCTCCCAGAAGTTTCCATAGATTGATTCTCCCCCAAGACATGTAGCATCCGCTAAGGCTATTCGTTTCTCATATGAAGGGATGATTCCAATTGATCAACTGAAGTAGTTCATTGAAGGAACTATTAAAAGTAAGTATGAAGTTTCTTCCAAGTCTTCTCTTACATACCAAAGTAGTATACTACAAGGGTCGATATGTTGAAGATGCCATGTTGGCTATCAACCTCCAAAGTTTCAACAGTTTGATGGTAAAGGTAATCCAAAACAACATGTGGCGCACTTTGTTGAGACGTGCAACAATGCTGGGACTTATGGAGATTTTCTTGTCAAGTAATTTGCTTGCTGCTAAAAGAAAATGCTTTTGACTGGTACACAGACCTCGAGGCTGGATTTATTGATAGTTGGCATCAACTAGAGCAAGAGTTCCTCAATTGCTTTTATAGCACAAGGCACACTGTGAGCATGGTGGAACTTACAAATACTCGTCAACGGAAGGGTGAACCAGTTATCGACTTTATCAATCATTGTAGGAATGCAAGCCTCAACTGCAAAGATAGGCTTAATGAATCTTCTTCCATAGAGATGTGTATCCAAGGCATGCATTGGGTACTATGCTACATCTTGCAAGGTATCAAGCCTAGCACATTTGAAGAACTTGCGACTCGTGCCCATGACATGGAGTTGAGCATGGCCTCTGCTGGAAATGAAAGGTTGCCTATCTATGAGCCTCACAAAGGGAATGACAAGCAAGAAGTTAAGAAACAGAGCAAGTTTGTACCCAAGTCTAAAAATAAAGAAGCTATGAATGCCAACACATCACCTATGAAGTTCATAACAAAATCGAGCAAGAAACAGAGTAAGAAGTCCACTTCTTTTCAAGATAAGCCAAGTGGAAAATTGACTCTAAAAGAAATGCAAGAGAAGGAATACCTAGTTCTGGATTCTGATGTGCCAACCATTTTTGAAGAACTCCTCGAGTTATATCTTATTGAGCTTCTGGAGATGAAGCGGCCAAATGAAACTGGGAAAACGAATGACCCAAATTACTGCAAATACCATCGACTTGTTAGTCACCCTCTGGAGAAGTGCTTTGTCTTCAAGGAAAAAGTTGTGGACTTGGCTCGTGAAAAGAAGATCGTGCTTGAAGATGAGAAAGCAAGCGCAAACCAAGTCTCTATCACCTTTGGCTCATTCAGTCCAGATGAATTATGTAGTTTTAAAAACAATAAAGATGAAGAATTACTGGAGGACAACAAAGTTGAAGTTGATCAACCTGATGAGGATGAAGGTTGGACGTTGGTGACTCGTCGTAAGCGCTACAAAAGGAGCCCATGTAAAGAATCTATAGAACAACCAACAAGAAAAATAATGGTAAAAAGACCAAGGAAATGGAATCCGTTAAGAATTTAAAAAAGGCAAAAGTAAAGGTGCACCATCCCCAAAAGCCACGACATCTAGTGACCTTGGAGGAGTTCTTGCCAAGTTGGTTCCGCATGAAGATTTCCCGTGATGGTATTGAGGCATCTTCTTGCAATGCTGATAAAGGGGAAGAAAATAGTGATGACCTACCATTGGCACCATCTTCAGAAAAGCTCATTGAGTCGATTTCTCAAGAAGTTAATGCTTGAGAGAAAAACGTTACGTTCACAAATGATGATTTCTACTAGGTGACACTACTCATAATTGCCTGTTGTACCTGGTTGGCTATATGCACGATGAAAGGGTAAATCGAATTTTGGTTGATGGGGGATCCTCAGTGAATATCTTGCCAATTCGCACTGTGAAAGAACTTAGTATTCATATGAACGAACTTTCGGAAAGACGTGTCATAATTCAAGGATTTAACCAAGGAGGGAAAAGAGCCATAGGTGCGATCAGATTGGGAATCACCATTAAAGATATGCAATCAAGTGCATGGCTGCATGTGATCAATGCAAAGACTTCATATAACGTCTTGCTTGGAAGGCCTTGGATACATGAGAATAAAGTGGTTCCATCTACCATCAATGTTTGAAGTAATACGAGGGAGGATTCGAGAAGAAGATAGTTGTTGATGACGAGCCAGTCACCGAGGCTGAATCACACTTCGCCGATGCAAAGTTCTACCTGAAGAACTACATTGTGAAGGAGCTAAAATCTAATGATGTCATGAGTGGCAAGAATGACGAGTCCACGACTAAGAGAGCTGAGATGGTTGCCGACAAAACCAAAGATGTTGCTGAGGAAGTGCACCCTAGCTCAAATAAATATCATAAAGGGAACATTGGGTCTCACGGCAAGAACGTAACTCTTGCGCTTCGCTATGTCCCTAAAAAGAAGAAAGATGAGGGAGAATCGGCCAAACTCCAAACCAATATACTAAGGGAGTTAATTCTTCCGATCAACTGAATTGATGCAGTAAACTTTCCCTCAATGCTACTCACAGGGTTTGTGGCCCAAAATCCTTTGCAGAATGTGGCACTCCCTGCGAAGCATATAGATGAAGGCTTTGATCCTAATGCTTACAGTCTATTTGCAAAATCTGGATATGATTCTAATGAGCCAGGGAAGCTCCCATCAGAAGATGCTACAAGGCAATCACGTGAAGGTTTGGGGTACAAGCAACCATCACCAATTCGCATCTCTATAAGAAGAGAAAACAATAATTATATCATTGTAGAAGATGAATCTGCCGCTTCTAACAGACCTTCGGTCTTTGATCGACTTGGAAAATCAATTGTGAAAACTTCAGTATTTGAGAGATTGGGTCCATTAAAGAAGGGGAACAAGTTCCATATAATTTATCAAAGCATAAGAACACCCGCTTCGCCCAAAATCAAGAAGATATCTAAGGATTTCCAAAGTTTGGTTCCTTCTTGAATGATGCGACAAACAAAACTTGTGGTTTCATGTAAAGAAGTACAGAAGGTAAAGCTATATACTATGGTCTACACTAAGGAACGTGACGAAGATGAAGAAAGTGTGGGTTCTTCGTATTATATTGTTGTGCAAGGCGAGAATGGTGTTCCATCTTCAATGGAGGATAATACAAAATTGGAGGATGTTTCACCGTGTTATCACATATCCTTCGATGATGGGGACCCTCAAGAAAATGAAGATGCAAAGGATGCTCCGCCTGAACTTGAAGAGGGGGTAAAGACAACAGTGGATGCTTTGAAAGAAGTAAACCTTGGCACTAATGAAGAATCGAGGCCCACTTATCTAAGTGCTTTACTAGCAGCAGATGAAGAAAGAACTTATATGGAGCTACTCAAGGAGTTTAAAGATGTCTTTGCTTGGAGTTACAAAGAGATGTCTGGCTTGGACCCTAAAGTAGTTGTCCATCACCTTGTAGTCAGGAATGGTGTTCGTCCTATTAAGCAAGATCAAACGTGTTTTTGGCCAGACTTGGTTACCCTAATTGAAACTGAAGTTAACAAACTCATCGAAGCTAGTTTTATTCGTGAAGTTAAATACCCAACATGGATCTCAAGTATTATCCTTGTAAGAAAGAAGAATGGCCAGATTCGGGTGTGTTTTGACTTCAGGGATCTCAATAATGCGTGTCCCAAAGATGAATTCCCTCTTTATATTCCAGAGCTGATGATCGATGCTACTACTAGTTATGAGTCAATGTTTTTCATGGATGGTTCGTCCGGCTATAATAAAATTCTCATGTCACCAAAAGACGAAGAGCTTATTACATTCCTCACCCCCAAGGGTATTTATTGCTACAAAGTAATGCCTTTCGGCTTGAAGAACGCTGGTGCTACTTATCAAATGGCTATGCAGAATATCTTTGATGACCTTCTCCAGAAGAATGTAGAATGCTATGTGGACTGTTATACCCTAGTTTTTGTACTTAAGAGTACGTCGTAAGTCAATTGACGTAAGCTAAGAAATGAAATCATCTTTGAAAAATTTAAAGTAAGCTAAATATGGTACTATGGAAGCTAATGATATTTAAGATCATGAATAACAAGTACCAAGATGGTTGGAAGGCTTAGAAGCTAAACGAATTGAAGAAGATAAGTTTTGTTTAAAAGTCGACAAGTTTGGCATTACACCTTGTGTGTTCTAATATGATGTATAATGAATATGAGACTTGTTTATCATGATTGAATGAGTATAAAGTCATAGTATGACTATATATGATGTTTGGACATAAAATATAATATTTTGGAAAAATTGGATTTAACTTACGGAAAAATCGAGTTACGATTTGCCTGGTAATGAGCCATTTTGATAAATTAAATTTGTAAGCTTTATGATGTCATTTTGGGACATATATTATACCAAAATTAAGGTCTTGGAACCTAGTTTCCAACGGTACAAACCATTTATTCATACAACATCGGGGTAGAGAAATATGAATTTTTAAAGTAAGGGTCACCAAGTCACGTTTCCGCACTTCGGAGAAACTGGCAAGTTTATAGGCCAAGTTACGACGCAGTTTTCTCCCAATATATTAGGAGTTACATGGAGATATTTATATGGAATTAAAGACATATGTGTCTAGTTTTGAATTCTGCAAACCGTTTGTCAATACGATAATAGAGTAAAGAGATACAAGTATCTGAAGTGGCACTGCTCAAGATGTCAAGCAGGCAGCTTACCCACCTGTTTGGAGAATTGAGGCGGTGGGCTTATAAGCTGTCTATATCCATTATATTTCGTCAATATCCAAAGATCAATTACTGCAAAATACTATCAAACTCTCCAAGAACTTGTCCAAGGTTCCAATTACTAAACTCAAGAGAAATCAACACAAATCCTCATAAAAGGTGTTAAAGACTACAAGAGAATACTTCTATGATGTTGTGGTGTGATTGAGGGCTATTGTGAGCTAAGTTGGGATGGGGATTTGAGTTTTAGCTGCTATCTAAGATATGTATAACATATTCTTAATTGTGCCTAAGGTTAATCTTGTGTTGGTTGTGTTATTTAAGTGAAAAACCATAAGATGCACTTGAAGAAACATGAGATACGGTTGTCTATTTGGTTGGACTGTTTTGTGGTAAAAGTATGGTTTGTGGTGGCTGAAAATTGTGAGAAATAATTTGATAATGTTGTGGTTGTTGATGTTAAGCTTTCCTAGGTGTTAATTAAATTGATTGAAGAAGAAAATATGAAAAAAGTGATTGACGATAAAAAAATTAAGGTGTTGGACGTATGAGGTTGTTTTGGTAGGCATTTTGTGGAGGTTTTAAACAAGAAATAATATGGTACATATAAGCATGATGTTCTGAAGGTTGTAAACTAATTTATGGAATAAGAGTTAGATTCAGTTTATATCTTGTTATAAGCAAAAAAAAAAAGCTTGCCGCTCAATATGATTGTTAAGATAATCGGAGAAACTCATATTGGGTTATATTGTTGTTGTTGCTAGTGTTGGTTATATTTGTTGTTGTTGGGCTATTGAGGACACTTAGTGGTCTTTGGTATGTATTAAAATAGGGAAGTTGCTTCCCGATTTTCCTTAAGTCATGCAACTAGCCAAATACGATGGTACGACATTATATGTTAACGGCAATATCGTTTCACTTGTTGTAGATGCAAGAAGTTGTGTTGAGCTTGGTTGAGTAATAAGGAAGAGATCATACAGGTATGTTAAGGCTAAGCCCTTCTTTCATTTTGGCATGATCTCGCAATTACACGAGTTTGATAACGAGGCATAAAAAGAAATTCATATTCCTCAATTTATGTATGTTTCCTAGTCTCATAAGTTACAGTATTCTCCCTTATCGGGACTTCTTATTCAATTGAGTATTATTTTGTTCCAGTCAAGAGAGCAGAGCCTATATATACAGTATTATAGTATTTTTATTACCATCGAGCTATAATCGATAGGCATGCCCTATTGGGCAACCTCTGATCAGATGGTAAGTTATATGTCGATCCTACTATGGCCGAGCGCCTATGAGAGAGCCCAGTTGGTCGAGATATAGAGCCTAGTATGGCTGAGAATATATATATATATATATATATATATATATATATATATATATACCGAGCCTTATAGGGCCGGACATCTATTTTACTTACTATATTAAGAGAGTTGAGTCAGTATCAGCAAGTAAACATATCTTCAGATTATCTTTGACTCTCAGTTACTTTTAGTTATTATATTATCAGTTCAGTTTAAGCTTTCAGTTATTCTGTTGCCTTACATACTCGGTACATTATTTCGTACTGACGTCCCTTTTGCTGGGGGATGCTGCATTTCATGCCTATAGGTCCTGATAGACAGCTAGATAGATCTTCCCAGTAGACAGAGTCAAACATCAGCTTGGTTGGTACGCTCCATTTTCTCGGAGTTACCAGGTCTATACATTGGAGACTATTTTATATATACAGGTTTGATGGGTAGGTCGAGGCCCTGTCCCGATTATGATACAATTCAGTTATCTCTAGAGGCTGTAGAAGAGTCCGATATATTTTGGTCTATCGGTAAACGTTCATGGCGGCCTCATCAACTTGTTTTTTTTTTTTATATATATATATATATATATATATATATATATATATATATATATATATATATATATATATATATATATATATATATATATATATGAGCTTTTGGGTATGTTTACCCCTAAGATGAGAGAGATGATTTTTTAAGATTATTCTGAGTATGGCCTCATTGGCTTAAGTTATGGATTACTCCTCCAGAGTTCATAGTTACAGAGTGGTACACTCGGGCCGAGTATGACATCGGGTGCTCGTCGCGGCCCATCGGTTTGGGTCGTGACATGGTATCAGAGCAGTTCTGTCCTAGGGAGTCTACATGCCGTGTCTAGTAGAGTCTTATTTATGGGTGTGTTATGCACCACACTTATAAGCAGGAGGCTACATGGCATTTAGGACTGTCACTTTTTCTTCTTACTCTAGATCGTGTGGTAGAGCTCAGTTGTAAGAACTCAATTTCCTAAACCCTATCTTATTCATAATACAACGATGCCTACATTTAGAAAGACGGTTGGTAAGGGATTGCACATAGTTATGGAAGAGTTGAGTAAGAGGAACTTGATTCTGCATGATGCTTATAATGAGTAAATGTAAGGTCTTCAGCAGATCATGTGTGTACTAAGACATGTAAGCTTCTTGTTGAGGAGCCCTAAGGCATGAATATTAATCCACCTATATGGTGAAAAGTAACGAGAGAATCAGGCGGTGCAAGTTTCAACAAGTAACAAAAGTAAGGTGAAGAAGGGTACAAGGTAACCCGTTAGTAAAGATGAACATTATCTACAATTCAGGAAGAGAGATATAAGCATTTTGAGTTACCTTCAACAATAACAGAGGTATGTACAATTGACCACATCGATCTTAGTTATTCCCTACGGGAGCTAACATATATGGTTTAAGAGAAGGACGGGATATCAGGACCCGACTGGGGTTAGAGTAACCCAAAATGATGGATGGATTGTTTGCGTTAGTTGACATTTCCGAAGGATATTGCAAATGTGCTAATAGATCTCCTTGTGAGACACCCAGATGGTGCACTCTAGAATAGTACAACTAGATATGAGTACTACAAAGATAGGCACTGGAAGCCTTGAAGGGTCATCGATGATGTGAGATGATGCCAAAGATGAAGAGGTTAAACATCTCAGGTAGATTGTTGTAACGCTAAACCTTAGTACTCCCCTAAAGGGGGGAATATTGAATGATGTGGCACTAAGTCAGAATTAAGTGATTTTAGTAATTTTGGAATGGTGAATGAAGAATGCGATAAAAATATGAGAAAAGGGATGAGATTGCACTTATCCAAATCCTACTGATATGCTGCGATTCTAGATATTATGCAAACATGACGTCAAGGAGAGGAAGTAAGGGTTCCTACCCGAGATGCTATTGATAAATAAGGGGCCAGTGCGAGAGGTAAGTTAAGATAAAGGAAATAACCCAAGAAAGATTACGCAAAATAATGATATGAGAATGGACCAACGAGTAGTTAGCAACTGATTCAAGAAGAGCCTAGTTACGGTTAAACAAGGGGATATAAACAAATCAATAGATCGTGCGAAATAAACATAGTAAATCCCAACATACGGAATTCAGTCTTGCAGATATGACATCGTAACCTTGAGAACTATTAAGATAAGAGTTAAGGTAGTTAAAGGTACCGTATAAGTGTTATGGAGATAAAAGAGAGTGTCGTTGGGAAGACAATCAAAATATCATCTTAGAAGCTACCCCACAAGCAAAAGGGCATGAAGGTAAGTAAGTAAGGATAATTACAAGTAAGAAAGAACATCAAAAATTCTGCCGGGTAAATGATGTAATAAGCTTGCAGCCTCGCAAGAATCAGAGGGTCCTCCCTAAGTACTACAATAAAAGACTAGCTAAGAAAATAAGGAAGAAGGCTTCAACCTAAACATAGTGACCTAAATAGGAAATGGTCTTGTAACAACAGTCTCACTACAACATTATATGCACTCTATAAGAAAGTAGGATTCGAGATCATGTGAGTTGCACGGAAATTCCGTCATGCATGGGAACTAAGAAAAGCTAAGTATGTATGCTACAAGGGGGTAGAAAGACTAGGAAGAGTAATAGCCTATGTTTAAAGAAAGTTGAGAAGAAACGAAAGGAATTATTCGAACAATGATCCAGAGTTAGTTACGTTATGAATGCACTTAAGAGTTTGGAGTATTATCCATGCAACATATATGTTGACAATCATACAGTTGTAGAAGACTCCGGTATAAGCTAAAAGAGAGAATTGAGTCCAGTTCATAGACAAAGGATTGAATTGTTAGAAGATTGTATCATGGATATTCCATAGCGTCCATGAAGGGATAAATCAATAACTAAATGCCATAAGCTACAGATCAGAAGATAGCTTAAGCCTACATAAAGGCCGATCAAAAGGAAGAGGAAATTAAAGAGTTACATCAACAAGTAAATCAGTAGTCTAATTATTGGACCCAGAAAATTATAGAAATCATGATTGAAAACATTGCAGGATCACCTTTAATATCATAGATACAAGAGAGATAGTACGACAACCATATTATATAACGCTGTACGAGAAAGCTAGCTAGAAGTGCACTAGCCTCATAAGAAGTAGTATGAAGCTCCCATCGGAATGGGTATGCACCAGAGGTGTAAGTATTACAATAGAGCTTCAAGTTGTGGATATAAATCATACCTATGTAAAAGGGAAGTTATGAAAGAGACAGAAGACGTGATGCGAGATTTTAAAGCAGGTAAGGTAAAGGTGAACAACGTACAAGACACTCAAGTGCAGAAGGTTGTGAATATTCCTTACTTCGGATAAAAGGCTAGAAGCATTGGGATTCAGTATCCAGGATAGATAGCGGTGGCATGCCTTCTAGCCTATGGGTTCTAGGTATCGGGAAGCCTGATTAAGAGAGTAAAGAAGAGTTAGAGACAATGTGATGTCTCGCTTGATGATCCAGAATAGCACAAGAAAATCTATGGTGCAAGCAAGTTGATGGAAGGTTGCGAGTAGTATAAATAGACATGTATAGGTCGCAAGCTAAAGTATGGTGAAGCGACAGGTTTTAAGAAGACATGAGTAAGGACAAGAAAGGACGGGTAAGAAGGTGACGAGAAATGGATTAAGTCCTCAGAATTAAGCCCAAGAAAACAAAAGAGCTGATGGTTTCCATAAGTTATAGAAAGCTCAGTATAGCCTGAAAGAACTCAAAAGAGTCTAAGACTAGCAGCACTTAGAAGAGATGAAATGCTGCACTGGTAATAGAATGAGGATGTAGTTGTGATAAATAAGGGATAACGTTTGGGCCTTTGATTGAGTAATTATTTGAAAAAGAGAGATTTCATGAATTGTACAGGATTGACACACCCACGTAAGGTGAATGACATTGGGATGCTATGAAAAACGGTTATGGAAATTACTCCAGATGTTTCTCGATGCAACATGGGCCATAGTGATTACATAAGAAATTTCGAGTTATCTGTGGTAAATTCTAGATCAATATTAAGGTTAATCAACAACGAATGGACAAAATTCACAAATTATAAGATGATATTAGGTCGTTGTTCTTAAGATGAACAGTAATGATGAAGCATTAAAGTATTTAGATTTATGCATATATTATAAGCAACGAGAATAACCTGGAGTTTGGTGGCAGGCCTCAGTAATTAGTATGGCCTACCTAGATGCGGTAAAGTCATATGGATGGATATCGGGTCCATGAAGTAAGGTATAGCAATATTCATAAGTTCATCAAAGTACCGAGAGAAGAACTTCAGTATACCTATGGATGCCTAGAGGGACATCTTGTCAAGCTCTGTATATGTTTACAAGGTGAGGCCAAGAGATTGGCTAAAAACTGGAGGAAAAAGCTGGAGGGAAGAGTCGTATGCCTAGGTAGAAGATACAAGATGCATGATAGAAGGTAGCAACAATTACGAGATTGTAAGGTTTCCGACTATGAGTCGTGGTGTCAGAAAGAGGCCTAAAGGGGAGGGAATGCCCTGACCTTTGGATTTATTCACGAAGCAGTTAGCTAGATGCAAGGACAATATTTAAATATTCGTAAGAGCTATACGTTATGAGACTGATAAGTGCATCAGTCAACATTTGAGGACGAATGTTTCAAAAGGGGGTATGATGTTACACCCCATGTGTTCGTACTTAAGAGTACATCGTAAGTCAATTGATGTAAGCTCATAAATGAAATCATCTTTGAAAAATTTATAAAGTAAGTTAATCATGTTACTGTGAAAGCTAATGATATTTAAGATCATGAATAACAAGTACCAAGATGGTTGGAAGGATTAGAAGCTAAACGTATTAAAGAAGATAAGTTTTGTTTGAAAGTCGACAAGTTTGGTGTTATACCTTGTGCGGTCTAATGTGACGTATAATAAATATAAAACTTTTTAATCATGATTGAATG
The DNA here is from genome assembly GCF_000715075.1 of Nicotiana tabacum. Taxonomy (NCBI): domain Eukaryota; kingdom Viridiplantae; phylum Streptophyta; class Magnoliopsida; order Solanales; family Solanaceae; genus Nicotiana; species Nicotiana tabacum. Next base: position 151,618,408 of record NC_134089.1, read on the forward strand.
AGTGTAAAAGTCATAATATAACTATATATGATGTTTGGACATAAAATATAATGTTTTGTAAAAATTGGATTTAACTTACGGAAAAATCGAGTTAAGTTTTGCCTTGTAATGAGCCGTTTTGAGAAATTAAATTCATAAGCTTTATGATGTCATTTTGGGACATATATCATACCAAAATGAATGTCTTGGAACCTAGTTTCCAATGGTCCAAACCATTTATTAATACAATATCGGGGTAAAAAAATATGGATTTTTAAAATAAGGGTCACCAAGTCACATTGCCGCACTTTGGAGAAACTGGCATGTTTATAGGCCAAGTTACGACGCAGTTTTCTCCCAATATATTGGGAGTTACATGGAGATATTTATATAAAATTAAATCCATATGCGTCCAGTTTCCAACAATGCAAATCGTTTGTCAATACGATATCGGAGTAGAGAGATAAAAGTATCCAAAGTGGCACTGCTCAAGCTGCCAAGCAGGAAGCTTACCCACCTGTTTGGAGAATTGAGGCGGTGGGCTTATAAGTTGTCTATATCCATTATATTTCATCAATATCTAGAGATCAATTACTGTAAAACACTCTCAAACTCTCTAAGAACTTTTCCAAGGTTCCAAGAACTAAACTCAAGAGAAATCAACACAAATCCTCATCAAAGGTGTTAAAGACTACAAGAGAATACTTCTATGATGTTGTAGTGTGATTGAGGGCTATTGTGAGCTAATTTGGGATGAGGTTTCGAGTTTTAGCTGTTGTCTAAGGTATGTATAACATCTTCTTGATTGTGCCTAAGATTAATATTGTGTTGGTTGAGTTGTTTAAGTGAAAAAACATAAGATGCACTTGAAGGAACATGGGATATGGTTGTCTATTTGGTTGGACTGTTTTGTGGTTAAAATATGGTTTGTGGTGGTTGAAAATTATGAGAAATAATTTGATAATGTTGTGGCTGTTGTTGTTAAGCTTTCCTAGGTGTTAATTAATTTGATTTAAGAAGAAAAGATGAAAAAAGTGATTGACGATAAAACAATTAAGGTGCTAGATGTATGGGGCTATTTTGGTAGGCATTTTGTGGAGGGTTTAAACTAGAAATAATATGGTACATATAAGTATTATGTTCTGAAGGATGTAAACTAATTTATGGAATAAGAGTTAGATTCAGTTTATATCTTGTTATGAGTAAAAAACGAGCTTGCCGCTCAATATGATTGTTAAGATAATCGGAGAAACTCATATTGGATTATATTGTTGTTGCTGCTAGTGTTGGTTATAGTTATTGTTGTTGGGCTATTGATGACCCTTAGTGGTCTTTGGGATGTATTAAAATAGGGGAGTTGCTGCCCGATTTTCCTTAAGTCATGCGACTAGCCAAATATAATGGTACGACATTATATGTTAACAACAATATCATTTCACTTGTTGTAGATGCAAGAAGTTGTGTTGAGCTTGGTTGAGTAATAAGGAAGAGATCATACAGGTATGTTAAGGCTAAACCCTTCTTTCATTTTGGCATGATCTCTCAATTACACGAGTTTGATAACGAGGCATAAAAAGAAATTCATATTCTTGAATTTATGTATGTTTCCTAGTCTCATAAGTTACAATATTCTCCCTTATCAGAACTTCTTATTCAATTGAGTATTATCTTGTTCCAGTCAAGAGAGCAGAGAGCCTATATATACAGTATTATAGTATTTTTATTACCATCGAGCTATAATCGACGGGAAGGCCCCTATTGGGCAACCTCTGATCAGATGGTAAGTTATATGCCGATCCTACTGTGGCCGAGCGCCTATGAGCGAGCCCAGTTGGTCGAGATACAAAGCCTAGTATGGCCGAGTGCCTATGAGCGAGCCTACTACGGCAGAGCAGTTATATATATATATATACCGAGCCTTATAGGGCCGAACAGTTATTTTACTTACTATATTGGGAGAGTTGAGTCAGTATCAACAGGTAAGCATATCTTCAGATTATCTTTGACTCTCAGTTACTTTCAGTTATTATATTATCAGTTCAGTTTAAGCTTTCAGTTATTCTGTTGCCTTACATACTCAGTACATTATTTCGTACTAACATCCCTTTTGCTGGGGGATGCTGCATTTCATACCAACAGGTCCTGATAGACAGCTGGATAGATCTTCCCAGTAGACAAAGTCAAACATCAGCTTGGTTGGTATGCTCCATTTTCTCGGAGTTACCAGGTCTATACCTTGGAGACTATTTTATATATACAGGTTTGATGGGTAGGTCGAGGCCTTGTCCCGATCATGATACAGTTCTGTTATCTCTAGAGGCTTGTAGACGAGTCCTGTATTGGTCTATCAATATACGTTCATGGCGGCCTCATCAACTTGCACAATTATATATATATATTTGAGCTTTTGGGTATGTTTACCCCTCCGATGAGATAGATGATATTTTAAGATTATTCAGAGTATGGCCTCATCGGCCTAAGTTAAGGATTACCCCTATAGAGTTCACGGTTACAGAGTCGTACACTCGGTCCGAGTATGGCATCGAGTGCTCGTCGCGGCCTATCGGTTTGGGTCGTGACTTTGACGACTTGGTAGTAAAATCAAGAAAGAGGGGCGACCATTTGAAAGACTTGAGAATGGTGTTTGAGTTGCTCCGGAGTCCATTGAAATGAGCTTTTGGAGTTACTTTTGGAAAGTTCGTCGATTTCATTGTCCGTCTTCAAGGGATCGGAATTGATCAAGCCAAAATGGATGTCGTTTTGAAAATGCCTGGGCCTCGAGATATTCATGAATTGAAAAGTCTGCAAAGAAAGCTATCATACCTTAGAAGATTCATCTCAAACCTAGCTGGGAGGTGCCAACCATTCAGTCGCATCATGAAGAAAGGCGTCCCTTTCAAGTGGGACCAAGCTTGTAGCAATGCCTTTGAAAGTATCAAAACTTACTTGATGAAACCTCCAGTTTTGGCAGCCCCTATACCTGGAAAGTTGTTGATACTATATATTTTAGCATAAGAAAGGTCTGTTGGAGCGCTGTTGGCCCAAGAAAATAGTGATGAGAAAGAAAACCCCCTTTACTACTTGAGCAGGATGATGACACCAAACGAGCTGAATTATTCGCCAAGCGAAAAGTTATGTTTGGCACTAGTCTTTTCAATCCAAAAGTTGAAGCACTACTTTCAAGCTCATGTCGTTCGTCTTGTTTCTAGAGCAAATCCTATCAAATTCGTGATGTCAAAACCTGTCCTTAGTGATCGATTAGCAAGGTGGTACCTTCAGTTTCAACAATTTGAAATTGTGTATATCCCTCAAAAGGCTATAAAAGGACAAGCGTTAGCAGACTTCTTGGAAAATCACCCTATACCTGATGATTGGGAGTTAATTGACGAACCCTGATAAGGACAAAATGGTCGTTGAAGTACAACCTCCATGGAAGATGTTTTTTTATGTTGCTTCCCATTTCGGAGGAGCCGGTGCTGGTGTAGTATTTGTCACTCCTCAAGGGGAGGTTTTGCCCTACTCCTTTACGTTGACACAACTTTGCTCCAACAATATTTCTGAATATCAAGCTCTAATACTTGGGCTTGAAATGACTGTTGAAATAAAGCGGGTGCAATTACAAGTCTTTGGTGACTCTCAGTTGGTGATCAACCAACTTTTAGGTAGTTACGAGGTCAAGAAACTTGAACTACACCCATATCATGATTATGCTAAGAAATTAATGGGGTGGGTCGATGATATGACTATTCAACATGTACCTAGGAAAGAAAATAAGAAGGTTGATGCTTTAGCTGCCTTAGCTTCATCATTAGCCCTGCCTGATCAAGCGCAGGTTACAATCTGCCAAAAATGGATAGTATCGCCACTAAATGAGGGTGAAAATGAAGAAAATGAAATCGAGCATCTTGTCGTTGTTTCTGAAGTTGAGAAGGAAGAATGGCGACAACCCATTATCGACTACTTGAGCTACGGGATGCTTCCAGAAAATCCGAGGAGAAGGACTAAAATCCGCTGTCGTGCACCTCGCTTCCTTTACTACAAAGATACCCTATACAGAAGATCATTCGAGGGAGTACTTTTGCAGTGCTTAGGGGAAGACGAAGCACTCCAAGCTTTGCAAGGAGCGCATTCTGGGGTATGTGGATCACATCAGTCTGGACCAAAGCTCTACTTCCATATAAAAAGGATGGGATATTATTGACCGACTGTGGTAAAAGATTGCTTGGACTACGCTCGAAGATGCAAGGCTTGCCAATTCCATGCAAATTTTATTCATCAGCCTCCCGAAGTATTGCACCCGACTGTTGCATCCTGGCCATTTGACAATTGGGGATTAGATGTTATTGGACCACTGCCAAAGTCCTCTGGTGGGCACCTATATATCTTGGCTGTAATTGACTACTTCTCAAAATGGGTTGAAGTTATTGCCTTTACGGAGGTAAAGAAGGAAAATGCTGCAAGTTTTCTCTAAGTAAACATAATATATCGCTTTGGCATTCCTTTTTATATAATAATGGATAATGGAAAGTCATTCGATAATAGGTTGATGAACAAGATTTGTGATCTCTTTAGCTTCAAGCAACGTAACTCTTCGATGTACAATGTTGCCGCTAATGGCCTAGCTGAGGCATTCAACAAGACTCTATGCAACTTGTTAAAGAAAGTCATCTCCAAATCCAAACGAGATTGGCATGACCATATGGAAGAAGCTATGTGGGCATATAGGACAACTCACCGCACACCAACACAAGCGACCCCTTATTCACTTGTCTATAGAGTCGAAGCCGTTTTGCCACTTGAGCGTCAAATATCTTCATTATGATTAACTATTTAAGAAGGGATCATTGATGAAGAAAATGCTCGACTTAGATTAGCAAAGTTGAAGGCTCTTGATGAGAAGAGGTTGGAAGCTCAACAGAGTTTTGAATGTTATCAGGCTCGATTGTCTCGCGCCTTCAATAAAAAGTTCGCCCAAGATCCTTTCAAGTAGGAGATCAAGTCCTTGACATAAACTTGTAGGGAAGTTCACTTCAAAGTGGGATGGGTCATATGTCGTGCAAGAGCAAGAAGCTTATTCAAGTGGGGCTTACAAGCTGGTTGATGCAGATGACATGAGAATCGACCCTATCAATGGCAAGTTTTTAAAGAAGTATTATCCTTGAATTTGCAACACTCCTTAATGAACGGGCCTAAACTGCATGTTCCTACACTCCTGGCCCGCATGAGTATAAACTGTGTACGGCCCACACACAAAAAAGAGTCTGCTAGGTTGAAAACCTCGAAAGAGGCTGCATAGGCAAAAGTTAGGATATAAAAAAAATCACCCATTCTGAACTAGGGTATGACTTGATCCTCTTCATAGAGGTATGTAGGAATCTTAGAGTTTCATTCTCGCATAGGTTCAAAAGATACATAGTTCCCCAATCGTTGTCCAAATGAAGTATGATGGAAGTAATTCATTCAACCAGCACTTGAAAATCGGGCTGGAATTTCATTCTTCTTTTGAACTTTAGATCTCATATGACTTAGAAGGGGCAAGCCTCCATAATAAACCAGTGTCTTCAATGGGACGATTATAGTTTTTTAAGAGGATACTAAGTATTTGCACTGAAGTTCAGAGATTCATTATGTCTTCATGTTCACCAAATTTTTAAGTCCTCTGGTCTTCAAGTTCGATGCTCTTCAAGTTGAAACATTTAAGCCCTCCAAGTCTCTAAGTTGAAGTCTTCAAGTCCATCGGTCTTCAAGTTGAATTCTTCACGTTCGCCGCTCTTAAAGTTGAATTGTTCAAGCCCTCCAAATCTTCGAGTTGAAGTCTTCAAGTCTGCTAATTTTTCAAGTTGAATTTTAAAAGTCCACCACTCTTCAAGTTGAAGTCTACAAAGTCCGCTAAATCTTCAAAGTTTTCCAAGTGTTCAAGTCAATGTTGTCAAGTCCACGAAGTCTTCGAGTTGAAGCTTTCTAATTTTCCAATCTTAAGGTCGATATTTAATTCCCTTCTCACCTTAAGTTAGCCTCTTCATGGGTTTGTCATTAAAAGAAACTATAACTTTCCAGTCTTAAGGTGGACGTATAAGTCTCTATGCACCTTAAGTTGGTCTCTTCGTGGGTTTATCCTTAAAAAGAACTATACTTTCCAATCTTAAGATAGACATGTAAGTCTCTTTGATATCCCGGTCATCTTGAGAGTAATCTCTCTAATAGTCAGGTCACCTGAGAGTAATCTCTCCAATAGTCGGGCCACCTTAAGAGCAATCTCTCCGATAGTCGGACCACATTAAGAGTAATTTCTCCGATAGTCGGACCACCTTGAGAGTAATCTCTCCGATAATCGAGTCGCCTTGAGAGTAATATCTTCGATAGTCAGTCCACATTGAAAGTAATCTCTCTGATAGTCGGGTCACCTTAAGAGTAATCTCTCCTATATTCGAATCACCTTGAGAATAATCTCTCCGACAGTTGGCCAGAGTTGAGTATCCATCCCCTCACACCCTAATATTTCCTTCTTTATGCGTGAATCATCTCGGTAAAGAAGACCATATCCTTCTCGTTGAAAAGAACGAGCAAAGAAAACGATAAGAAAAGAAGTAAAATAATTTACCTTCTCGTGACTGCTTTTCAGGGCGGCTTGCAAGAACCACAAATTAATGATCAAACTACATGAGAGTAAGGGGTTTATATAGATTCCCAAAGGCGGCTACTGAAAGTTTATGGTCGATGTGGGACGTTGCGACAATATGTCTTCGAAAAGGACTCGGATAGTTGAAAGGCGGCAGTAAGAGTTGGTTATTAACAAGGATTCAATAGCAATCTTTGAAGACAAATATCCCTGGTCAACTCCTAAAGGCATTTGGATAAGTGTTAGCATGATAAAGCAAGCTTGAAATAACTTGGAATTGAGTTACGTGGAAACTTCTTAAGGCCAATTAAATTGCATTAATTATGAACTGAGCTGAATTTCAATTTATGGCCTTACATGAGCTGTACTAAACATGTCAAGTGTAGTTCTCAACTAAAATAATAATAATAACAATAAGAGTTCTTTTAAATATCCAAAACCAAAGGGGACATGAGCAAACAATCACAACTCTCACATGACTGAAGATTAGAAACTTTAGTGTTTCAAGTATGTAGTATTTGTAAGATGATTTGGCTCGAGTTTTACGTAAAAAGAAAAGGAATGACGCTTCGATATTACTTCAATCCTTGTCTTCCAAATTCATCAAAATATATATTTTGCCAAGTTTTAAAGTAGGGGCATTTGTAGACATCTAAAATTTATTGGATTCAAATTCAATAAATAATTCGGATTATATTTTAAATATGTCAGTTCAAATAAATATTATGGGTTAATATAATTGGATAATTACTTAAGTCAAATAATTATTGATTGGATCGGCCCATTTAGTTGGGCTACAAATGATGAGCCTACTTTATTAGGCCCAATATGTCATCCTCCTAGAAGCCCATTTTGGTGCCACGTGTCAAATAACATGGCACGCTAAGTCAAGTGGAAGAGCCAATAGGATCATGCCACGTGTCAAAATGACAAGGCATGCCAAATCACATTAAAAAGCTAATGAAATCGCGCCACGTGTGCAAGTGACATGTTCTGGCTAACTAAATAAGGCCTTGTCACACTTCAATGTGATTGGTCGGAAAGAGTTTTTCTTATCATAACTCTTCCCTTCCACAATTATAAATAGGGGTCTTCATATCCCAGAAAAGACAACAGAAGTTATAACAAGAAGCAAGAGAGAGCTCGTGGATCAAACGTCGCAAATTTTTCTACAAGTTTCAAGTTCAAAAAATCAAGTTCAAGCTCGAGAACGAAGAACAAATCAAATTCAAGCTCAAGAACGAAGAACAAATCAAGTTCAAGCTCAAGAACGAAGAACAAATCAAGTTCAAGCTCAAGAACGAAGAACAAATCAAGTTCAAGCTCAAGAACGAAGAACAAATCAAGATTCAAGGAGTATGAGTTCAAATCAAAGTTCGTGTTATTGAATTCAAGATCATCGTTCGTGGCAACAACTACATATTCAAGATTAAGCTCGAAGGCCCTTGAATTTATTTACTATTGAAAAGAAAAATAGAGGATTCATAGAGATTGTACACTCATATTATATGAAATCAAATACTACGATTGTTGCAATATTTTCGGTCTTAATTTTATTTTCTCGATGCAAATTTGTTGCCTACAAAAAAGAAGAAGAAGAAGAAGAAGAAGAAGAAGAAGAAGAAAGTCTAATCGAAAAATAAAATACATAAGGGGATTCCTTTTCCTAGTCAAAAGGTGAGAGAGGTATCCGTTACCAATCTATAAAGGTTAAGGGGGTAAATTGATTTTTACTCTTTAAGTTATTATTAGTATAAGTACTTGTACGATGTGCGGATAATATTGTGATGCTACTAAATTCTATAAATTAAAAAGAACAAATTATACGAATAACTATTGACATAAACTTAAATATTATAACCCCATATATAGCCGGTGATACAAACAAATAAAAATACAATATGATTCAAAAATAAATATCCTTTCCCTTTCAATTTACATAAAATATTTTTCTTATTAGTCTGTTAAAAAAGAATGATACATTTATGTATTTGGAAATAATTTTACTTTAAATTTTTTATTTTACCCATTTTACATATAATGAGAAGTTCTTACACCTATGCAAATATCATGACCCACAAAACTATTAGGATCATAAGTTTCAAAAGTTTTCTTTTTCGTTCTTAAATTTTGTGTCAAGTCAAACTATCTCATCTATATTAAAATTGAGTGAAGTCATACTATATAGAGTAATAACACATAAAAATACATTTAGTAATATCTTAATTTAAATTATAAAAATATATTATATTATTATCTCAACATAATAAATTCTCACATCAATATCAACTTCTACCAACCTAAAATTACACAGTGACAAATTAATATATACATACATGATAATTTATTAACAACCAATATATTCTAACTTTTAGGAGTACCAACTTATAAAACAGTTGGATCGTAATTTTCTCAATAGTTTTGCTAGTTACCTCGATTTTAACCACACAATTAAAGTCACATTATTTTTAACAATTTAAATAATACCTTTGAGATATAGTTAAGATTAATATATTATAATTAAATAAATATTAACCTACTTTAAATATTTTTCTTTTACGATGCACATGTACTAAAAGAAGATGAATTCTTACATGTAATTCTTAATTAAATGAATCTTACCTTATGATTTTGTGATTCACTTTATTTTGTGTAAATAGCAATCCCAAATAGTACAATTATATTCATTTATGTGTTAACTCTATCCAAATCTATTTCATTCTAATTGACACACACACACACATGTGTGTGTGTATATATATATATTCGACCTCATCGGTTGCTCGATCAATTGGCTCATACAATTTGAGAGAACATAAATATCAACAACGTGCTAAAAAGTGATTGTCCATACCTGAGCCATTTGAGAAGAATCTATCCTCCCTTCTTATATATTTTAGCATAGCTGCTGCTAGCACTAGTAGAAAAAAATGTATGTATTGCTTCCAAACAATTGAGATATAAAATAATTATAATATATTAGATAATTAATTTTACCGTAAATAAATTAAGATAAGATATAAATTCTCTATTTTTTGTTCTTTGTCTATTGTTACTGTGTTACCCGTTACATAATATGATTACATTATTACTCAACTTTTTATTAGCTTGTCACCTACTTTATATCCCTATATGTTACTTTTATTACAATATACCATAATGAATATGATTTTTATTTCTCTTAAAATAATCTTTTTATTTATTTTTAATCTTTCATTACATAATATTTGAATTTATCAATAATATTTTTGAGAAATAATTATTTATTTGTTTATTTTATCATTTATATTAATTCAAAGTATAAATTCTCTCACACTATCTTTATCCCCCTCTTTCAAAATTATTTCCTCTAGTAAGTATGATATTTTATTTAATTTTTTCATTTAGTATTTTATTCAATAATAGACAAAAATAAAAGTGCATATGATCAAACTATATAGTACTTCACCAAAATGTTACGATATTTTTATTACTAAACTTCTAGTAATTATTATTTTTATTGAAGCTTTTAACCTTTAAAATTTTTTTTATTTTGTATATTTGTTTAAAATTCAGAAAACTTAGTCTAAAATAGATACTTTGGATTATCCATTATGAAATAAATAAATTATTAAATATATTTACATTCTGAACTTTAGGTTAAAACCTTAAAATATATTCTTCAACTCATTAAAAAGTATTGAATTCTTAAAATAAATTAAAACTGCACATTAGATTACGGTAGGATATATTCTTCTCACTCGATACTAGAAAAGGAATTCAAATGCTATAGATATCAAAATTCTTTACTTTCCAAATAAAAAAAATTCAGTTAGAAAATATTAGTACAATGATTGAACTTTATTTATTTCAATTTAATTTCAATAAATGGAATTCCATATATAGTTCTTAAGTGAGATATTTTCTTATTTGACAATCTCCCACAAACTCTTTAAGATTGCCAAGTGGCTTTATAGTAGCTTTCCATTTAGCTTAACCACAATGCAAAATTTCTTGCTTTAATATATATATATAGATATCAAAATTCTTTACTTTCCAAATAAAAAAAATTCAGTTAGAAAATATTTATCACGACCCGAATTTTTCACCCTTGGAGTCGTGATGGCGCCTACTCGTAGAAACTAGGCAAGCCATGAAATTAGAATTCCTTAAGTCCTTGTTTTAATCTCCTTACAAATTACATTAACAAGTGATAAATATTTAAATACAGCGGAATATGAGATTAAGCGGAAGACTTAAATAAATATAAAACTCAAAATAATACGAAAATCTACATATGCCTCTGCCCAGAAACTGGTGTCACAGCATCCACGGACTACTAAGATCACTACACACAACTGTTAGAAAGAAAGAAAAACATTGTCTGTCTCGGATACAAGAGATAACAGAACATAATAAAAGATAGAAGAGACGCCGGGCCTACGGATGCCTGCAGGGCTACCTCGGTGTCTCGGTGGACTGAAGGCTGGCTCCCCTACCGCTGCTGACCAAGCGCTGCTCCTGTATCTGCACATAAGTGCAGAGTGTAGCATCAGCACAACCGACCCCATGTGCTGGTAAGTGTCTGGCCTAACCCCGGCGAGGTAGTGACGAGGCTAGGACCTGACTCTAGATAAACCTGTGCAGTTATATAATATACAACGGAAATATAAACAGGAAATAATAGTTTAAAAAGGAGGGGGAAACATGCTTCGGGGAAACATATCAATTCTAACAGAAACTTAATAAAGTATGAAAGAACACTCGTTGTCTACAACAATACAATAACAATACTGTTGCGGCGCGCAACCCGATCCCTTATCATTTAACATTGTTGCGGCGTGCAACCCGATCCACATATATAACTGTTGCGGCGTGCAACCCGATCCACATATATAACTGTTGTGGCATGCAACCCGATCCAATATAATATCTGTTGCGGCGTGCAACCCGATCCATATATATATATATATATATAGTAATATTGTGGCGCGCATTCCAAATATACAGTCAACAATAATCATAATTAACCATCCCGGCAAGGGATCAATAATAGACTACATTATTCCGGCAAGGGAACTAAACAGTACAAGTATATACGTCCCGGCAAGGGAGAAACAGATATAACCAAACTTGTTCCAACATCTAACTATCTCAACTATAACTCAACTAGTTTCAACATCTAACTACCTCAGCTTTAACTAAACTTGTTACAACACCTAACTACCCAGCTATAACCAAACTTGTTATAACACCTAACACAAAGAATCATCAACCTAAGCGTCAGTAATATCAATTAAGAACACAATGCAAGGGAACCTCAACTCAACAATAGCCCGGCAAGGGGGCAACATAATGATCTCTTCTCTTTCTCACTTTTACTTCACAATTCACTTCACAACTCGAGCCAATGCTCTAGAGTTTGAATTATCACTTATACTTTCACAATTACAACTGGAGCCAACGCTCCTCAACGTTCATAGGTCAAAATTCTTCCCACAACTTTACACAACAAATAGAATCTTCACCAAGGCATGAATAATACAACGAAATCATGAAAATCATAATATAAGACTCACGGTCATGCTTGACTCCAACGTATAGATACTCGTCACCATGACTATACATCGTACTCAACAAGAAACAAATAGCAAATAGGACACAACTCCTAATCCCTCAAGCTAAGGTTAGACCGAACACTTACCTCGATGCCACGAACACAACTCAAGGTTCAATTATAGCTTTACCCCTTGATTCCACCGCCAATTCACTCGTATCTAGTCACAAATTACTTAATTACATCAATAAACGCTAAATGAATCAACCCCAATGCATGAAAATGAGTTTTCTAAAGTTTTACCCAAAAAGTCAAAAATCGCCCCCACGACCACACGGTCAAAACCCGAGGTTCGAACTAAAACCCGATTACCCATTCCCCCACGAACTCAAATATATGATTTGTTTTGAAATCGGACCTCAAATCGATGTCCAAATCCCCAATTTTTGAAAAACCTAGGTTCTACTCAAAACACCCAATTTCCCCCATGAACACCATTGATTTTGAGTTGAAATCATATTAAAAGATGTCAATGATTGAAGGAAATGAGTTAAAATTAACTTACAATCGATTTGGAAGAAGAGTCGTTCTTGGAAAATCGCTCAAAGGAGTTTGTGTTTTGAAAAGATGTGAAAAATGAGTTTAAAATCGTCTAAGTATAAAGTTGCAGGTCGCAGGTATGGGAATTGCGAACACCGACCTCTGCCAAGTTGGGAAATGCAAAACAGAGTTCGCATTTGCGAATCCTTCAGGAAAGCTGGAATATCGCATTTGCGATCAACCTGTCGCATTTGCTACCTGGGAATTGCGACCACAGCATCGCATTTGCAATCACCGGCCAAAATGGAAAACTTCGCAATTGCGAAGATAATCTTGTATTTGCGAGAGGGAGCTGGCCTGGGCTTTCTTCGCAATTGCGACAAGCCGCTCGCATTTGCGAGCCAGGCTTCGCAAATGCAAAGCCTGCAGGCCTGCTATGCACAGCTGAAAACCTGCAATTTTCTAAGTTCAAAAATGCACCCCGTGACCTATCCAAAACTCACCCGAGCCCTCGGGGCTCCAAACCATATATACACACAACCTCAAAAATATCTCACGGACTTATTCATGTACTTATATCACCAAAATAACATCAAAAACATCGAATTAAACCTCAATATCAATGAAATTTATCAAAATTTCTTAAACATCAAATTTTCCAATTATGGTCCGAATCACGTCAAACGGGATCCGTTTCTTACCAAATTTCACAGAATTATCTTAAATCATATATAAGACCTGTACCGAGCGCCGAAACCAAAATACGGACTCGATACCAACATGTTCTAATCAAAATTCATTTCAATTTCCTTTAAACAATTTCAGAAAATAATTTTCTTTGAAAATTTATTTCTCGGGTTTGGAACCTCGGAATTCGATTTCGGGCATACGCCCAAGTCCCATATTGTCCTACGAACCTTCCGGGACCGTCAAATTACGGGTACGGGTTTGTTTACCCAAAATATTGACCGATGTAAATTAGCTCATTTTACAGTCAAAATTTATCATTTTTCACAGATTTTCACATCTAGGCTTTCTGGCTACGCGCCCGGACTGCGCACACAAGTCGAGGTGATGCTAAAAGAGGTTTTTAAGGCCTCAGAATACAGAATTTCGTTTTAAAACAAGTGATGACCCAAGGTCATCACAATATTAGTACAATGATTGAACTTTATTTATTTCTATTTAATATCAATAAATGGAATTCCATATATAATTCTTAAGTGAGATATTTTCTTATTTGACAATCTTCCACAAACTTTTTAAGATTGACAAGTGACTTTATAGTAGCTTGCCACTTGGTTTAACCACAATGCAAACTTTCTTGCTTTAATATATATATGTTTTTTGTGTTTGTTAGTGTATTTTGGTGTGTGTCCGTTATAGTAGGGGGAGGATTGAGAAAGACAGAGATAACTAATAATTAATTCCGTAAAATAATAGAGAAAAAATATGATTAGTTTGCTTGTCGTTTTCCCCGTGCATGGTCTCTAAATTATATGTATTTCGTTGTGCCAAATCGATTTGAATTGATTTTTGGGTTAGAATCATGCAATTCAACTGTCTAGTTAGTCTTATAGCCTGTTTGGTGAAACTTTTAAAATCAGTTTGTTTTAAAAAATGCTTTTCTCGAAGTTATTTTCAAAAAAAAAAATTGATAAGAAGCAGTTTATGTTTGGCTGATTAATGTGAAAAGTATTTTTGAGCATCGATTAGTACTTGTCTAAGATTTTAAAAAAGTGTTTCTTTATTTCTCGAAAATGTTTTTCAAAAAAATATTTTTGAAAGAACAAGTCTTTTCGCTTCTCAAAAGTTGCTTTTTTTTGGGTAATTAAACTTTTTGCATTAATCACCGATGTAAAAAAGTTGCTTTTGCTCCAACTTAAAAGCATTTTTTTCTCTCTAAAAGCTAGAACAAACACCTTGACTTTTGGGAAAAAGTACTTTTGACAACAAAAAAAGGAATCTTTACACAAATAGTCGGTCATATTTATTGTTTACTTTTTATAGTCATATACATAGATTATACAATGATTATACACAATTATACATAGATAATACATAAATTATGCATATATTATACCTCCACCGGCTATTTTTAGTTTATGTGGTTGGGTGAACGGTTATTTGGGTTAATTTTTCAAAAAACAAAAAATCACTTTTGGTCAAAAAAAAGCTTGGCCAAATAAGCTATTAATGTGTTTAGACTTTTGAAACAAAAACTTAAGTAGTTGCTATTTCATAATACTTTGTCTTTGAATTTATAAATTGTGTAATATTTTGTTCTAAATTCTGAAGAATTCTAGGCACTTACCTCACCATTGAGGGCTACTATTTCACGTTTGGTTACTAGATTCACCAAATAGAAATGTTATAAATTGCTTCATCAGAATTTCCAGTAATATAGGGTAATTGGGGAATCTTTAGAGGGAAATTTGACAGATTTAGTTCTTTGAATGAAATGTCTAATAAGTAAAGTAAATGAAACCTCATCCAAATTTATCATATATTTCGAAATCTTTTTTCACTCGGTTTATTTTGGGAGAAATTCAAAAATAGCCAGATTTATAAGTGGTCATTTAAAAATAGTCGCAGTTTCAAAAGTAATTAAAATTTAGCCACTTTTCATATAAAGATAAATTTGAATGAAAACACTGTTCAAAATCCGAAAAAATACTCCAACATAATATACTGGAGTTTGGAGCACCGGTGCTCCAGTCTCCAGTAAATTATACTAGAGCCAGCAAAATGTACCGGTCCAGCATAATATGTTGGAAGTTCATACACAGGTGCACCAAACTCCAGTATATTATGCTGAACCGGTCTTTGTTACAGCAAAATAGTGGCTATTTTTTAATGACTTGAAAAATGCTGGCTATTTTTTAATGATCAGTCCAAAAACTGACTAGACCGTGCTATTTTAACATTTCTTTTTTATATAAAATAATAGTGAGCCTACGAGCCAACCGGTGAGAAATGAGTTGGGCTAATATTTTTAAGGTCCTTTCAAATGAAGGTCAGTGTCGATTTGGGCTGAATCGTTGAATTCTGAGAAATATATATTATATTTTTAGCCACACCCTAAAATAATAGCCAATAAAATATATAATTTTATTATATACATATAATATATACATTTTATATATTTTTTTACTAAAAAATATAAGTAATTTTAGCCAATCGGTCAATCCTGTATTTTTCTCTTGAATTGTTCCGCTTTTATGGACGGTATGGGCCAACTCATTAGCTGTGGGTACTAGAGAATCAAGTGTAGGCGACGTGACATAATTTCTTTGAAACAACCACCTAATGTACAATTTCTTTCTTGCATACTGGAGATTATGGTAATGAAGATGAAGAAGAACTTCAAAGATGTGTTAAAATTTTTCAAGTCAGCTCAATTTGATAGGTGTAATTATTTTAAATATTGATAGTGTATATTAAAGGAATTTTTACCACCTATAGCAAAGGTTGATAACTTATTTATTTTAAATAAATACCATTTTATAAAATTATATCCCATAACTACCTTTTGATTTTTATAGCCAAATATCTATTTATGGTCACCTCCTACCCTTAAGCCATAAAATACGTTTTGTATTATTTTTCTTCACCCTCTCTCTCTCAACGCCAGTTTTCTCCATGAATACAAACTCGTGGATTCTCTCTCATCAGTTCCTCCGTCGATTGTTCTTTCGAGTAGTCAACAAGAATTTTCTGGGACTTTATATGAAGTGTGTATATTGAAAAAAGTCATGGAGCATATGAAGTATATTGAAAAAAGGGACATGTATTCTTGGAGGAAGCGAATGTCATTGTAATGAGCTATGTAATAGTCATGACCCAGGTTAACTTAACCATAGTTAGGCTTCTTGTAACTGTAGTTAGTTATTAGTAGTTAACTGTAATTAGTTGTTAATGGTTAGTTGATTGTAGTTAGCTGTTAGGCGGTTATATTAGGTACTACTGTAGCTTGTAATTCAATTTTGGAGAACTATCAGAAATGGCTTCCTTTTCTCTTCTCTATTCCTTCTCTCTGTAAGAGAAATTATTATATCCAGATCCACAAAATTGACATGGTATCAGAGCTTGTAGACGATTGAATCTAAAGGTTTTCACTGAGAATTTTTGAAAACAAGGGATTCATCGTTTATTTCTCAATTTTTTTTGCCGAAAACGTCAATCGCTCGCCGAAATTCTAAGCAGTCATGGCCGGAGACGAAGCTACCAGTCGTACAGAGGAAATAACGAATTGATCAACAGTGGTGATAGATCATAATCATCCACTGTATTTACATCCATCGGATGCACCAAGAGCATTGTCACTTGGGTTTCAGCTACAAGGAATGGAAAATTACACGATCTGGAGCCAAGCTATGGAAGTTTTGTTACTAACATGGAACAAGCTAGGGTTTATCGATGGTTCAGTAACGCGTGACACTTATGGAGATACTCATGCAAATCTATAGGATCGCTGCAATGCTATTGTGAAATCGTGGATAATGCACAATGTAAGTCGCGATTTGCTGAGTGGAGTATTGTTCCGGTCAAGTGCATATGCAATTTGGTCGGATCTTAAGGAGCGATTTGATAAGGTCAATGCATCACGAATTTATTACTTGCACAGGAAGATTTTTTCATTAACACAAAGTACATCCTCTGTTTTAGTTTACTACTCGAAATTGAAGGATTTATGGGATGAATATGACTCGATTATGCCTCCCCCTGTTTGTTGTGATAAGTCAAAGAAGTTCATTGAACGGCAGGAGTATCAACGTTTGTGGCAATTTTTAATGGGATTAAATGATGGCTATAGTCAAGTTCGTAGCCAAATTATAATGAAATCCAAAATTCCCCCTGTCAATCAAGCTTATGCTATGATCCTTCAGAATGAAAGTCAAAAATTAGTAGCAGGTGGTGGTTATAGTGCTGAGTCCATTGATCCTACTGCCCTATTCAGCTCTAAACTTGGTCAAAAACAAAGGAGGAACTTCAATGTTGAATGTGACTTCTGTCATTTAAAAGGGCATACTAAGGAAGAATGTTACAAGTTGATGAAATGTGATTACTGCAATAAGAAGGGACATTTGAGGACCAATTATTATAAACTGATAGGGTATCCTACAGATTTTAAGCCTAAAAATGAGCAAATATGGTTGAAGTTAAAATAATCAACCAATCACATCTTCATCAGTCATGATGACACAAGAGCAACATTTGGGATCTATGCATGGATTCACTTCTGAACAACATATTCATCAGGGGAAACAAAGCTTAGGGCGTGTGCAAATGTTCACTCCTGAGCAATATGGTCAGATTTTAAGTCTGCTAAACAAAACATCAATCTCTGAATCATCTGCCAGTGCACATATGACAGGTAATGTTTCTTATGAACCAAATACTGATGAGAAATGGATAGTAGATACTGGAGCTACAAACCATATGGTTGGTAATGAACAGCTTCTGCTTGATAAATTGTTAGTAGGTAATGCAGGAAATGTACAACTCCCTACTGGAGAGTCTACTAAGGTGTCACATGTTGGTAGTTGTCAATTAGATGGAGGTGATACTATCAACAATGTCTTGTGTGTACCGGCTTTTAAGTTTAATCTCTTGTTTGTGTCTTAACTGACAAAAGCTTTAAACTGTTGTGCTGCATTCTTTCCAAATTTTTGCATATTTCAGGATCTCTTCACTGGGAGGATGAAGGTGATTGGTAAAGAGGAAGAAGGACTATATGTGCTACATTCACAAAGGAGAAATAAGAATAAAACTAGATCATTGGTGATGATTGCCCACAGGAATGAAGATGAGCTGTAGCACAAGAGAATGGGACATGTTCCAATTCAAGTTCTCAAGAAAATTCCTAGTATAAATAGTAGTAGTAAAGCGAAATAAGCCCATGTGGTATTTGTCCTTTAGCCAGGCAAGCTAGGACTTCTTTTCCAGTTAGTACCAGAAAATGTCTTTGATTTGATACACATGGATGTTTGGGGACCCTATAAAGTTCCCACATATAATGGAAAGAGATACTTTCTCACAATGGTTGATGATCATTCTAAATGGATTTGGATTTTCTTACTACATCTTAAGTCTGATGTTATTACAGTACTGAAGAATTTCATTGTTATGGTAAAAACTCAGTTTGGTAGATTGATCAAATGCTTTAGGTCAGACAATGGTTCTGAGTTCTTTAACCATAATTGTGCAACTTTGTTTCAAATGTATGGGATTATAAATCAAAGTTCCTGCCCACACACTCCTCAACAAAATGGAGTGGTGGAAAGGAGACATAGACATGTTCTAGAAACTGCAAGGGCCATCAGATTTCAGGGGCACTTGCCAGTGAGGTTTTGGGGTGATTGTGTGGATGCAGCTGGGTATATAATAAATAGAATTCCCTCCACAATACTAGGGAACATGTCACCTTTTGAGTTACTCTATGGAAGACAACCTTCATTGTCACATATGAGAATTATATGGTGCTTATATTTTGCAACAAAGTTACCAAGGGGTGACAAATTTGCACCTAGATCCATAAGGTCAGTGTTTCTGGGATATGCAAGCATACAAAAGAGATATAGGTTATATGATATTGAACACAAGACACTCTTTGTCAGTAGAGATGTGATATTTCATGAAGATGTGTATCCATTTCAAGGTCTTGCTCAAAATTCTTCTCTCTTTATAGATGAATTTCAGAGGGTTGATCTTCCCCTTGATCAGCCTGCCATTGTTTTACCTTCTATTATCAGGGATAGGGATAACCCAGGCTCATCTACACTTCCTACACCTGCAAAATCTGTTCCTGGAAGTATTGATCCATCATTAGATTCTTCTTCTATGCCACATATAGAGGAATCAGCTATTGCATAGCATGAGGAACATACTAATAATACTGGTGAATTAAGGAGATCAGGAAGAACTTCCAAGCCTCCTATTTGGCTTAAGGATTATGTTGGGCCAATACAGAGGTCTAACCCTTCTCATGTAGCACATTGTCAATATCCTATTAGTGATTTTATTTAGTACACAGGATTGTCTGCTTCATATCAAGCTTACATCACTCAATTGTCTTCTGAAGTTGAACCAAGTTCTTTTTATGAGGTAGCCAAGGATTTGAAGTAGATTGAAGCTATGAAAGCAGAAATTCAAGCATTGGAGGACAACAAAACATGGGAGGTAGTGTCATTGCCTCCAAACAAAAGTGCAATTGGGTGTACAAGATCAAGTATACATCCAATGGGGAAGTTGAGAGGTATAAGGCTAGATTGGTAGCTAAGGGGTATAGTCAAAAGGAGGGACTAGATTATCAAGAAACCTTTTCACCTGTTGTGAAAATGGATACTGTTAGGTCTGTTGTATCCATAGCAACTGCCAGAGGTTGGACCCTATATCAAATGGATGTTTACAATGCCTTCTTGCAAGGGGATTTGGAAGAAGAGGTATACATGACCTTACCTCAAGTTTTTCTCCTGGACAAGGAAAGACACGGGTATGTAGATTGCTCAAGTCCCTCTATGGGATTAAGAAAGCTTCAAGGCAGTGGAACATTAAACTCACCACAACACTACAATTCAGA
Source organism: Nicotiana tabacum (assembly GCF_000715075.1). Taxonomy (NCBI): domain Eukaryota; kingdom Viridiplantae; phylum Streptophyta; class Magnoliopsida; order Solanales; family Solanaceae; genus Nicotiana; species Nicotiana tabacum. The sequence continues at coordinate 151,638,664 of NC_134089.1, forward strand.
TTCAAACAAAGTCATTTTGACTATTTTTTGTTTACTAAGAAGCAAGACTCCTATATTGTTATTGTTTTGGTATATGTTGATGACCTCTTAATTACTGAGGATGATGCTGATCTTATTTCAGCTACTAAACAAAGTTTACATCAGAATTTCAAAATCAAAGACCTTGGAGAGTTGAGATACTTTCTGGGGATTGAGTTTTCTAGAAACAAAGAAGGGATCCTGTTGCACCAAAGGAAGTATGCACTTGAACTCATCTCAGATGTTGGTCTGGCAGGATCCAAGCCAGTTCATGCTCCTGTTGAGCTAAATCAGAAGCTCACCACAGTGACTTATGATGATCATTTAGGCCTCAAGGATGACAGCCTACTTGAGGATCCTGGTGCTTATCAAAGACTGATAGGCAGACTACTTTACTTGACAATTACAAGGCTTGACATCTCCTTTGTTGTGCAGTCTTTGAGTCAGTTCATGTAGGCCCCCGAACACTCTCACATGGAAGATGTTTTGAGGGTAGTTAGATACATTAAGCAGAGTCCAGGTCTTGGGATTCTCATGTCAGCTACAACATCTACTCAATTAATAGCTTACTGCGATGCTGATTGGGCTGCATGTCCTAATACAAAGAGGTCAGTCACTAGCTATTTAGTGCAATTTGGTAATTCTCTCATTTCATAGAAGTCCAAGAAGCAGAGTACCATTTCCAGAAGTTCTGCTGAGGCAGAATATCGAAGTTTGGCTTCCATAGTGGCTGATATTGTTTGGCTCGTTGGTCTATTTGCTGAGTTGGGAGTCACTCTCACACTCCCAGTTCCCCTTCGTTGCGACGGTAAATCAGCAATACAGATTGCTGCTAATCCCGTGTTCCATGAACGGACAAAGCACGCTGATATTGATTGTCACTTCATTCGTGAGACGGTTCATCTGGGCTTAGTTCAAACAGTCTACTTGAAGTCTGCTGATCAACCTGCTGATATCTTAACCAAAGGCTTGAGTAGTGTTCAACATTCTCACTTGCTGTGAGCACGTGATTTTTGCCTCACGAAAACTACTCCAAAATAAATCAAAAATAAAATTAATTTCTTTTAATGTGCAATTTTAGAAATTGTGTTACGTTTATTAACTGTTTGTGTTTTATCCGTAAATGTTTGCTTTGTTATAATTAAACAAAATAAAAATAAAAATACATGTTTCATGCATATCTAGGATTTAATTATGCATTTAATAATTGAGTTAATTAAAATAAAATCACAAAAAATATGCATGTTTCACTATGTGATTAATATTTTGTCTATGTGTTAATAATTGTTAAAGGTTGATTGAATGTCTTGTAAAGAGTAATTTTGTTTTTTATAATTTTAATTAGGATTTTAATAATTAAAGAATAAAATTGAAAATAAAAAAAGAGTGGAAAATAATAGGCAAAACGGACTGGGCCAATTAATTAAAAAGGCAGGCCCAAAACTAATTTAACCCCCCCACAGCCCAATTCAACATCCCCATATCCGGTCCAGTGCAAAGCAAACCAAACGACGACGTTTGGTTGTGTTTCATCAAGGGCCGTTGGATCAAAGCCATCCAACGGTTGAGTTCCCACACCCCTTACCCGTAACCCTTACCCGACCCACTGCCCCGATCCAGCCCGACCCCAGCATTAAACCAAATGACATCGTTTGGATAAATGAACTGATCCTGGCCATCTATTCTGTTTGATCCAACGGCTTGGATCAATTCACCCCTCCCCTATATGAACCCAAATCCTTACCCCGGCCCCCTAACTAAACACCCCCCTCTTCACTATTCATCATCTTCTCCGAAAGCACACCCCTAACCCTAGCCGCCCTAGCATCCTATCGCCTGAAACCCGGCGGCAACAACGCCGCCGGTCACCACCTAAACACCCCGGACTCCTCACAACCTCCTCTTCACGGATCTGGCCTTAGTTTCCTTCGAATCAGACCCCAACTCTTCGAATCTTAAATCGAAGGTTGGTCTGAAAACTGAACCCTCTCCGATGGTCTCCAAATTCACACCGTAGCTTCCCCTAACTACCCTAGCTATGGATCTAGTGTTGGTTTGGTTCGAATCCCTCAGAACTCTTCGAATCTTCTTTTGAAGGTTCGAATCAAATATGAACTCACTCATATTCCTTCCAAATTAACACCAAATGACCCCTAGGCTTCCCTCACCCTTGTGTCATCTTTGGTTCCCTTCGAATCTGCCCAGAAGTGTTCAAATTTAAGATCCTCGAATCTGAAACCCTAAAAAATTTCCAATCTTGGAATTTTTTCAAATTCAAGCGAGGGATTGAGGTTTAATCGACCTTAGTCGAAGTATTTTCAGTTGAAAATACTTCGACTAAGGTCTGTTTGATTTCAAAAGTCCGAATCCAAGTTGAGTTTGAGTCCGTATGAAATTGAAGATTCAGAGGTATTCTCCTATGTCTTTTGTTTCCTACGTATGTATAGTTGTTTGTTTTAATAACCTGTGTAATTTTGCATATTTGTTTAGTTGATTCCATAATTCTGTCTCATACCCGTCTATTTGATCAGAATTATACAATTGTTTCTGTTGGTTATGATTATTTACAATGTGTGCAATCGACTCGATTAAGTTCGTCGATTAGTTGTGTTATAAATCCTGTTTCTGAAAATGTTGATTGAAACAACCTGTTTTGGATGGATTATTTTGTTGTAATCAGTTGTTTCGTATTTGATAGTCAGTTGATTAATACTCGTTTGTAAATCAATAAGTCTGTCAAAATAAATGTTGTGTATATGTTGTTTCCTGAACATTAAGTTTCAGGGCATTGTCAGTATATTGACAATGCTCCTATATTTGTTTGATCTTAGTTCAATGTTGAAGTTCAGTTTAACTTGTTATGTTGAATTCAGTATAATGTTGTTGTGATGTTGGGTTTGAATTCAAGTTTACAGGGGTTGGGTAGATACAAATGTGTTAGGAAGTTGATTAGGATTGGTTCTAGCTGTTTAAATCATAAGGATAATTAAGCCTGGACAGATTTTAAAATCTGTTTTGTAATAGATTCTGATTTTGTATTAATGGGCAGTAATAACAGTAGGATCAGGGCATTTCTGGGAATGAAACAGTAAAAAATAGTGTTAATGCTAGTGTGCTGGAAGTGGAATGTTAGTGGTTGTAAATCTAATAGGATAATAGGAAACCAAAGGAAGTGGAGGGGCTGAAAATAAAGTAAAGGTATCCTTAGTGCTGTTTGAATAAGAAAAAGCAGTTCAGTGGCAGATTTTAAGGGAAAATCTGCCTTAGATAACAAAAAGGGGGTCCAGGCAGCACTTAAGAGAGGGGGGCAGACTTGTATAAATACAGGGATAGACATTAGAAGAAGGGATCTGATTTTTAAGGCATTAGGGAATACACACAGAGATACATATACACAGAGAGATACACAGAGGGAAAAGATAGAAATTAAGAAAAGAAACACATACTAATCAGAAACAACAATCTGAAAAGAAAGAAGAAAACAAAAAGAAACAGAAGAATGAGAACACACACACCCACACACAATCTGAAACAGATATAGAAAAAGGAAAGAAAAACCCGAAACATATTTTTCCTGGAATCTGTCCGTGTTTCTTTATTGATACTGTGTGGTTTAAATCTGAAATTTTTTCTCAAATCTCTGTTACTATTGGTCTGGTTTCACGGGACTCGTTGATTGTGCTCAAAATCAGCTGCGTTATTTGGCATTTTCTACCTATTTTGTTGCTGCCATTACTGTTGAAATTCACTTCTTCTTCCCTCGTTTCCAGGTACATATCTGTAAACTCCTGTCATAAAAAGCTTCAACGTGACAAATAAATGAAGCTCGAATTGTAATTCTGTTTTCTATTCACTTAAGTTTGTTAGTTTAAATTTCAGCTTTGTTTCATATTGACTAACTAGTAGTGAGTTCGACACGATGACTATAAGTTAATTGTCTTATTTTGAAATTCGTATAAAAGTTCTGTAATAAGTGTTATCCATTTTGAAATCTCATTAGTGTAGTTGAATTTTCAAAATAGGGAACATGGTAGAAAGATGACCATTATTTAAACTTTATGGTATTATTAGTTAGGTACAGCATAATATGGAAATATCAAGGAAAAAATGCATTATTGGTTTATTTTATTAGTTAGTTAGTTGTTGTTTAAAGCTAGGTGATGTTGGTTGCATTTTGTTATATTATGGCATAACAATGGTTATGTTTACAATCAATAATTAAAAGTTGCATTAGTAAAATCTGCTATGTTCACAAGGTCAAACTATGGCGAATAATGTTGTATGCAATATCATTTTATTAAGTCAACAAGTAGATTTGTTCTCTTTCTTAATAACAAAGGGCCTAGGAATTTTACAATGCGAAAGTTAGTGTTTTCCAATAGTTCGCATAGGTTGAGAATAGAAATCGTTTCGATTATGTATATCCCAAACTCAATCATAAGCAGAATTAACTAAAATAATCATGCATATCGGATTAAGAACAAGCGATATAGAAGTAGATTAGAGTTATAACGTGTAACAATTTTAAGAGTGCAAAAATAGCATTCGTTGCAAAAAGAATAATGAGAATTCTTCGAAAATATCATTTCCTTTCAAGAATTGATTTTTTTTAGTTTCATACGCTATTCACATTTTTAGTATACATATGTTGTATTTACTAAAAAATAGTGTTAATCATATGTTTATTCTTATCTTTAAATTTGAATAGCTTGGAGGAATGTAATTAATACGCGAAAATATAATCAGCGATCAACATTTAATAAATTGTGAATTCTTTTCAAAGAATTTAAGGGCATCTCAAAAATGGGAATTTCTCATGATTTTCACATAAAATTGTATGAATATAATAAACAATTTGTGGAAAATCCATAATACCATTACAAATATTTTGCGCGATTAGGGATGCGTTCGCGTAACCTGATTATATTTTTAAAAGCAAATTCGGATTATGCGTTCGCGCAACTTCGAGCGAATATTTAATAAAAGGGATTTCTTCAAGGATGTTAAAATAATTTCATATAACCCGAGATGTGCAGTTCACTGTTTAATCATACAAGGGTGACGATGTTCTTAATTTTATTTCTAACTTCGAACGTATGATTTTTTTTTTAATAAAAATATATAAAAAAAATATTATCAACCTTTTGTGTACACGTATGCGTGGCACGATTCTCTGTAATTATAAAAGGTATATAATACGAATATACGTACGCGTAATTCGTTTATATAATTGTAAACAATAAACAGAAGCGGTAACAAAATCCTGCAATAAAAATGTAAAATCGAGATAAGCCAAGAATAAGAACAGTTAAGCGACCGTGCTAGAACCACGGAATTCGGAAATGCCTAACACCTTCTTCCGGATTAACAGAATTCCTTACTCAGGATTTCTGGTTCGCAGAATAACAAACAGAGTCATATTCTCCTCGATTCAGGGATTAAAACTGGTGACTTGGGACGCCTTAAAATTCCCAGGTAGCGACTCTGAAACAAATAAACAAATCCTGTTTCGACTGTCCTTTAATTGGAGAAAACTCCCACGCACCCTCGCGGGGGCGGAAAAAGGAGGTGTGACAGCTCTGGCGACTCTGCTGGGGACAACACTTGTGAAAACTGTAACCCAGAACCACTGGTTCAGGGTTTAAAGAATTCGAGCTTAAAATAACTGTGATAATTGGCTTTATTTACTATATGATTTTCAACTGTTTATATGCTTAATATGCTAAATGTTGCTTTTTACCGCTTTAATATTATTTGAATTGTGAATATATACAACTGCTACGAAACCCCCTTCTTTCTGAGTCTTCTGAATTTATGGTGTACACGTGCGCGTGGCCCACCTTTCTGTTAAAGTCATACCAAATAAGACGAAGTTGGGACAAGTAACTAGGCCGGGTAGACTTTCGCGCTCCCGGTACGTTGCCCCCACTTCGGCTCAAACTGTCCGTTTGGGTAAGCCAGGTTTAGAACAATATGCCTCAGGTTTTTTTTTACCTAGAATAACTCAGCCATGTGCCGGATCCCTAGTAGGAACGTTTATTTTGCATTATGTACATTTGGCCTTGGAGACTCAACACAGGGGTTGGGTCTGTCTAGGACAGGTGAACCCGAAATAAAAAGACCATCATGATGCATCCTACTTGCTACCTATGCATTCATTTGCCTCAAATATGCTTGTTGACCAGCTTAATTGAAATCATTGTAAGAACCGAGAATAAATGGGTTGTTTTAAGAAATTCCCAAGAAATAGTTTTAAATCTTGTAATAAAGGTGTTTAATAAATAAAAATTGAAAATGATTTTTTTTAGTGTATATTTTCAAAATGAGTTTTGACTTTATTAAATTAAATTTCAGATACAAAATGAGCACCACACAAAACCCCCCATCCACGAATACAGACGAGTTTCTATTTCAGCTTCAAATGTGGTGGTATGAATTAGGCGAAGATGGTCAAAAATGGGTCGTCAAGCATTTGGGAAATCTCATGGATATTATGAAAGTTAAACCCCGTGATGATCTGATTGCGGCGTTAGTAACTTTTTGGGACCCTGTTCACAATGTCTTTCGTTTCTCTGATTTCGAGCTTACTCCTACATTAGAGGAGATAGCTGGATATGCTGGTTTTGACGGAAGTCTAAGAAATCAGAGCCTGATACTCACAAAGGCTCCCTCGGTACATCGATTCTTCGGTCTTCTGAACATCAGTAATCAAATCAGGAAAAGCAATGTCATCAACGGATGTTGTTCTTTCAACTTCTTATATTCAAGGTTCGAAAAGCCAGATGGATTTGAAACTCATGAGAAAGGCCTTACTAACAAGCAAAACAAAGACACTTGGCAGATTCACCGTCGCTTTGCCTTCATGGTGGCTTTTCTAGGAATCATGGTCTTCCCAAACAAAGAGCGAACAATTGATATTCGCACCGTGAAAGTTGTGCAAGTCCTCACCACCAAGTAAAATCACACCCTTGTCCCCATCATTCTCTCAGACATTTATCGGGCGTTGACTTTATGTAAATCAGGAGCGAAAGTCTTCGAAGGATGCAAAATTTTGTTGCAAATGTGGGTGATTGAACATCTCCAACAACAGCCCAAGATCATACAGTATGGGCCAAACAATGATAATTGCATCGAGAGTTATGAGGAAAGAATAAAAGATTATAAGTCTCCAGAAGGGATAGAAGCATGGGTATCTCATCTAAGGGCTTTAACGGCAAATCAAATTGAGTGGACTTTGGGATGGCTCCCGATGAGGGAAGTGATACACATGTCAACCTCAAATAGTTATTTGCTACTATTGGGATTGAGAAGCATCCAGCCATATGCACCCTTAAGAGTCCTAAGACAACTAGGGAGATACCAAGTAGTTCCTGATGATGAAGATTTGAGTATGCAAGTAATCTAATTACACCCAGAAGTCACTATTCCTGAGGCTCTAATTCAGCAGATGTGGAATGGATGTCGATACTTGAAAAGTGATACTCAAGTCTCAGACACTACAAAGGGTGAGATAAATCCTGGATATGCAAGGTGGTTTGAGAAACGGTCTCGCGTGGATGATGTACCAGAACCTGAGCTAAAAAGGCCAACAAAAAGACCCCATATTCAAAACTTTAATGATAAAATCCAAGAGCGGTTGATCTGGGGAGAAAAGGAAAAAGGGTACAAAGCAACTATCCATGCCCTAAAGGAAAATATGAGGAGCCTCAGTCTGGAGAAAGATTTGCAAGCACAAGAAGCTGAAGGCGAGAAGAAGAGTCTAGTTTGTGAGAATGAAAATCTTCATGCTCGATTTCAGAAAATGAAAAAGGCTTCTGAAACACCAATGAGGAGTTGGAAGGATAAAAAACCATCGCCAATCTTTTTGAAAGAATGCAAGATTATGATTCCATTCTTGCTACAAACGAAAGGGCGTTGAGCAAAGCAAAAGAAAGAATCCAACAATTAAACGAAGAAGCCAGATCTAATAAGGAGCGCCAAGTAAGGCAATCCGAAGAAGACATGGCACAATTCAATAAGGAAAAAGACCATTGGATACGATCAGAAGACCAACTTCGTGCACAACTAGAAGAGGCAAGAAGATACAACAGAGAACATCAACAAGAGGACATCGACAGAGAAAGAGCGCAGGCAAGATTAGAGCAGGCCAGACTCCGAGCTCTATTAGAGTCAGCTCTAGATCGTGAAGACCGTGTCAGAGATATAGCCACCACTCGCCAGCAGCAATTGCAGAACCAAGACCAACGTCTCCAAGATTTCAGGGCACAAATCCACGACCTGGCGGTCTACACCTCTCAAAGTTATGTAAACTGCCAAGGAATGGATTATGAAAGGTTTACAGAGCATGCACCCATTTTTGCCCGTCATCTAGCAATGGAGTTGGAAAAGATGTATCGTACGCTGGGAGGTCATCCAGGTCAATCCCCACATTGAGCAGATAATCTAATGATTGACAACAAAAGTGGAAAGTGGGGCATGTTGTGAGATGTTAAGAGTTGTATCTTTCATTTTGATTTAAGTGTGTGTGTTTCAAACCATTTTCTTATAAGGTTTTCAAATGTAATGTCTATTCCATCTTTAAAAGTGTTTGCCTTATGACCGAACTACGCAAGGTCTGATTCATGCGGGGGCATGATACGTAGGCAATCTCTATAAGATTCGACCACAATAAAGAATATAATAAAATAAAAAGTGAATAACAATAAAAATTTCAAGAAAGCTGGGACGACACAAGCAGCCGAGCAAATGCATAATAGAAAGGGGATATTTGCCTAGGAACATTGCATCTCAACGTGTAATTATATATGTGTTAAACTCTCAAAACTAACAAGTTTGTTCATTTCCAGAATTCAAGCAGTTAGTTTCTCTAAAGAGTATACTGGCATATTATCATTATCACACGAGATCAAAAGGACCAATACCCGAAAGTATGTCTATCCCAGATGTTGACACAAGTATTTCGCTAGAGGAGATGGATGTCGGAAAAATGAAAGAAGAGATGTTTAAACTCAAGCAGCAAATGGCTGAAATGTACCAGGCCTGGTCTACAGGGTAGTTACCCCCATCTTACCCAACTAACCCTGCTTCATCAATGGCCCAAACTCAGGATAATCTTACCACTGAATTATCCCCAAATTTCCCCATTTACCAACACTACCGAGGCACCACCTCTCAGACACCGCAGTCTCCCCCTCCTAAACCAGTTCCATACTTTCCTCCACCTGTAACTCTTGTCTTTGTGGCATCTCCCACAGCTACACTCCACAAATCTCCTAGTGAGCCTACATTCCAGGCCCAGGACAACCAATATTACCCCCCGGAGCTCACCTTCAAAGCATCCGAAATCCATTCAACTACTCCTCGTTTTGACCTCCCAACCGAAATTGATAAGCCAGTCAAAAATGCTGAACAAGAAGAGATGTTCAGAAAAGTCAAAAGTCTAGAACAATCGTTCCGAGACATGCGAGGGTTAGGTGGGCAAGTCAGTGTAGCATACAAGGATTTGTGTTTGTTCCCAAATGTACAATTACCAGTTGGCTTCAAGATGCCTAAATTTGACCTATACAATGGGCACGGCGACCCAGTAGCCCACTTAAGGGGTTTCTGCAGCAAGATGCGAGGAGCTGGGGGAAAAGACGAATTATTGATGGCTTACTTCAGTCAAAGTTTAAGTGGATCAGCTTTGGAGTGGTATACACGCCAGGACCATGGGAGATGGTACACCTGGGATGACCTGGCACAAGCATTTGCATACCATTTCCAATACAATCTGGAAATCATCCCAGATCGACTATCTTTGACAAAATTTGAGAAGAAACACAATGAAAGTTTCAGAGAGTATGGCTTTCAGTGGAGAGAACAGGCAACAAGAGTGGATCCTCCTATGAAGGAGATTGAAATGGTAGACTACTTCCTCCAAGCCTTGGAACCAACTTACTATGCCCACTTGGTTTCAGCGGTTGGGAAATCATTCAACGAAGTAGTGAAGATGGGAGGTATGGTGGAAGAAGGCCTCAAGACAAATAAAATCATGAGCTATTCAGCAATTAAGGCGACTACTCAAGCTATTCAAGGCGGGGTAGGAGGAATCGGAAGAAAGAAGAGGGAGGAAGCAGCGGTAGTTGATTCAGGAATTTGGTCGGGACCCAGAGGTTCACCGCCTTACTATAATCAACAACGACCTCGCCAATCAACTTACCACCACGATTCATCCCAACACTACTATCACCCTTCAGAGCCTCATTTTTCCATTAACCATGCACAAGCATACAATCAGCCACCTGTTCACGCTAATTGGCGTGCTCCTGCCATACCAAGTACTTACCCACGAGCCTATCCCGGACCAGGTTTCAGGCCTAGGCCAGCATTCAGGGGAGAAAGGGAACAGAAAAAGAAAACCTACACTCCATTGGGGGAGTCTTACACTAGTCTGTTCCACAGGCTGAGACAGCTAGACATGCTAAGACCAATACAATCCAAGCTACCCAATCTTCCTCCAAAGAATCTGGACTACACCATTAGCTGTGAGTATTGCTCCGGTACACCAGGCCATGATACGGAGAAATGCTGGCATTTAAAAAATGTAATACAAGAGTCGATTGATACTAATAAAATCGAGGTCCAAACCCCCGAAGCTCCCAATATCAATAGAAATCCAATGCCAGCCCATCAGGAGGCCAATATGATAGAAATCATACAAGCTGATGGGGAGACAAAGAAGCCGTCACAAACTGTCATGATGATCAAGTCTCACGAAGCCAAGCCAGATAAGCAGTTAACAGAGGAGAAGCCGGTGCTTAAGCAGAACAGAAATGGTGATGAACCATCTGTGATAGACGAGAAGGGGTCTTCGAGCAAGGTTGCCACAAAGCAAGAAAGGTTGAAAGTGATAGTACCAGGGGTTGCCAGTAAACCCATTGTAGTCGTGGAAGGAGCCCGTGTAGATCGGGTTATTATCAAACCTGTAACCCAGCTACCAGTGATCAACAACAAAGCTATTCCATGGAACTATGAACGGGTGACTGTAATGTACAAGGGAAAAGAAGTCAAGGAAGAAGTATGTGAGGTGCAAGGCTTGACTCGTTCGGGAAGATGTTTTACGCCCGAAGAGTTAAGAAAAACTAAAAATAATCCAACACCAATAAAGAGAGCTGTGACGGAAGAAGAAGCGGAAGAGTTTGTAAGAAAAATGAAACTCCATGACTATTCTGTTGTGGATCAATTGAAGAAGACGCCCGCTCAAATTTCATTGTTGTCATTACTGATCCATTCAGAGGAGCACCGTCTGGCTTTGATGAAAATCCTGAATGAGGCTCATGTTCCTGAAAAAATCTATGTAAATCATTTGGGAAGAATAGCCAACAGAATCTTTGAGGCAAACAGAATTACATTTTCTGATGATGAATTGCCTGTGGAAAGTACTGAGCACAACAGAGCTCTTTACCTCACCGTGAAATGTGAAAACTCCGTAGTAACCCGGGTATTGGTTGGCAACGGGTCAAGTGCAAACATCTGCCCTCTATCCACTTTAAGCAAATTGAAAATCAAAGAGGAGAGGATCCAGAATAGTATCTGCGTACGGGGGTTTGACGGTGGAAGCAGAGATTCATTTGGCGACATAGTGTTGGAACTAACAATAGGGCAAGTTGAATTCACAATGGAGTTTCAAGTACTGTACATAACTGTTTCTTATAATTTGTTGTTGGGTCGACCATGGATCCATGCTGCTAAAGCAGTCCCGTCAACACTACACTAGGCGGTCAAGTTTGAATGGGATCATCAAGAAATAGTTGTGCATGGGGAAGAAAGTTCAAATGCTCACAGCAGTGCCATTGTACCGGTCGAGGGAACAGAAAATGACCAGGGACCATGGGTATACCAAGTGTCCGACACAGTGTCGGTAGAGAAAATTCCAGAGGGGAAGTACCTTCCGAATCCAAAGATAACCTCTGCATCAGTCATGGTAGCCTATGAAATGTTAAAAAATGGTTTTATACTCGGCAAAGGTTTAGGCTCGTCTTTGCAAGGAATTATACAACCAGTATCTCTCCCCGAGAACTGGGGAACATTCGGTTTGGGGTTCATACCCACTGTCAACGACATGAAAAAGGTCAGAAAGCTGAAACAAAAGGCATGGGTTCTTCCAAAACCAGTCCCACATCTATCAAAGTCTTTTGTCAAGACCGGTGCTAAAAATCGCCCGATAACAACAATTCCTAATCCCTGGTCAATCCTGAGGAAGAATTAATTGAAAGATTCGAGAAATTATTTGACGATGTGAATATGGTGGAAGCGGGGAAGGTTGTAGCAACGCAGAAGTTCAATTTGTTGGGCCAGAAACAAAGCTTAATAATTGGAAAGCCACTCCTCTCCCCATTCGAAAGGAGTCTTGGTAGTTTATTTTGATTTTGTTTCAGTTTGTTTGGGTTACCTCAGGGTTGTAATCCCAATGCTTATCTTACAGTTTGTTTGAAGTGTGCAAACCTTGTTATCTTTCAGCATCCAATAAAATACAGTTTCCTTTATCATTCCTGATAGTTTTCTTTTTCCCTTTCTTCTTTTTCTGTACAGTTCTTTTTACGCTGGCTCTAGTGATATAGCATGCATGAGGAATCCTCAGCCCAGTCTTAAAAATCAATCTGGTTCCGAAATATTAATTTAAGAAATATATTGTGATTATGAATCAGAATATGATGAAGATGAGGTTTTTGAAGAGATTAGTAAAGAGTTAATTCACTTTGAGGAAAAAATCAAACCTAACCTGAGTGATACCGAGGACATCAATATAGGGGACACGAGTAATGTCCGAGAAACTAAAATAAGTGTCCATCTCGAACCAAAGATCCGAGAAGAGTTAATTAAAGCACTCATAGAATTCAAAGATGTTTTTGCATGGTCATATGACGACATGCCGGGCCTGAGCACTGATTTAGTGGTTCACAAATTGCCCACCGATCCAACGGTGCCTCCTGTCAAGCAGAGGCTGAGAAAATTCAAGCCTGATATGAGTGTGAGAATTAAGGAAGAAATCACCAAACAGTTGGAAGCAAAGGTCATTCAAGTCACTCGATATCCTGTTTGGTTAACTAATATCGTTCTTGTGCCAAAGAAAGACGGCAAAATTAGAGTATGCGTCGACTACCGAATCTCAACAAAGCAAGTCCGAAGGATAATTTCCCATTACCCAATATCCATATTTTGATCGATAATTGTGCCAAGCATGATATAGGATCTTTCGTGGATTGTTATGCTGGGTATCATCAAATTCTAATGGATGAAGAAGATGCAAAAAAGACGACATTCATCACACCATGGGGAACTTATTGCTACCGGGTAATGCCATTCGGTTTGAAGAACGCCGGAGCAACCAACATGAGAGCGATGACCACAGTGTTTCATGATATGATACACAAGGAGATTGAGGTATACGTGGACGATGTGATCATAAAATCAAAGCATCAGGCCGACCACGTTGGGGATTTGAGGAAATTCTTCTTAAGACTTCGCAGGTACAACCTCAAGCTTAACCCTGCCAAATGCGCATTTGGAGTTCCATCTGGAAAGTTGCTGGGATTCATAGTCAGTCGGCGAGGCATCGAGCTAGACCCATCAAAAATCAAAGCCATCCAAGAATTACCACCTCCAAGGAACAAAACTGAAGTAATGAGTTTGTTGGGAAGGTTAAATTACATCATCAGGTTTATTGCTCAGCTTACGACAACTTGTGAGCCAATTTTCAAATTGTTGAAAAAGGATGTTGCGGTCAAATGGACCGATGAGTGTCAAGAAGCGTTTGATAAGATAAAAGGATACTTGTCAAACTCACCCGTGCTGGTCCCGCCAGAGCCAGGAAGACCTCTGATTCTTTACTTGACGGTCTTGGAAAATTCATTTGGTTGTGTATTGGGGCAACATGACCTCACCGGCAGAAAAGAACAGGCCATCTACTACCTTAGCAAGAAATTCACAGCTTATGAGGTTAAGTATATTCATCTGGAAAAGACATGTTGCGCCCTAACGTGGGTAGCTCAGAAGTTGAAACACTATTTGTCGTCCTACACTACTTACCTCATTTCTCGTCTGGATCCGTTGAAATATATTTTTCAAAAGCCTATGCCAACGGGAAGACTTGCAAAGTGGCAGATGTTGCTCACAGAATTTGACATCATCTATGTGACTCGAACAGCAATGAAAGCCCAAGCACTGGCCGATCATTTAGCCGAAAACCCAGTCGACGAGGAGTACGAGCCGTTGAAAACCTATTTTCCCGATGAAGAAATAATGCATATCGATGAGTTCAAGCAAATTGAAAAACCTGGTTGGAAAATTTTCTTCGATGGGGCTGCTAACATGAAAGGAGTCGGGATAGGAGCTGTAATCATTTCTGAAACAGAGCATCACTATCCTGTTACGGCTCAACTACGATTTTATTGCACCAATAATATGGCTGAATATGAAGCTTGTATTTTGGGGTTAAGGCTAGCCGCAGACATGGGTATCCAAGAAATCTTAGTCATGGTAGATTCGGATCTTCTGGTACATCAAATTCAAGGAGAATGGGAAACCCGAGACTTGAAGCTCATACCATACCGACAATGTCTACATGATCTTTGTCAGCGTTTTCAATCAGTAGAGTTCCGGCATATTCCAAGGATCCATAATGAGGTTGCCGATGCATTGGCTACCCTGGCATCAATGTTGCACCATCCAGACAAAGTTTATGTAGATCCACTACATATTCAAGTCCACGATCAGCACGCTTATTGCAATATGGTTGAAGAAGAATTTGATGGTGAACCATGGTTCCACGACATCAAAGAGTATATCAGGATGGGGATATATCCCGCACAAGCCACAGGAGATCAAAAGAGGACCATTAGGCGATTGGCAAATGGATTCTTCTTAAGTGGAGGATTTTTGTATAAAAGAACACCAGATCTTGGATTATTAAGATGCATAGATGCCAGACAAGCTACGGCTGTCATGTCTGAAGTACATTCGGGAGTTTGTGGACCCCACATGAGCGGATATGTACTGGCAAAGAAAATCCTCCGAGCTGGTTATTATTGGCTTACCATGGAGCGAGATTGTATCAGTTTTGTGCGCAAGTGTCATCAATGCCAGATACATGGATATTTGATTCATTCTCCACCATCCGAGTTGCACACAATGTCGGCACCATGGCCCTTCGTTGCCTGGGGAATGGATGTGATTGGACCAATTGAGCCAGCAGCATCCAATGGGCACAGGTTCATTCTGGTAGCCATTGATTATTTTACCAAATGGGTTGAGGCCAAAACATTCAAATCAGTGACCAAGAAAGCTGTGGTCGATTTTGTCCACTCAAATATCATATGTCGATTCGGAATCCCAAAGGTGATCATCACAGATAACAGTGCTAATCTTAACAGTAACTTAATGAAGGAAGTATGTCAACAGTTTAAGATTATACATCGCAACTCTACCCCATATCGGCCCAAGGCGAATGGAGCAGTCAAGGCAGCCAACAAAAACATAAAGAAGATACTTCGGAAAATGGTAGAAGGTTCAAGACAATGGCATGAAAAACTACCATTTACATTATTGGGATATCGCACTACTATTCGCACTTTAGTAGGAGCAACTCCTTATTTGTTGGTATATGGTACTGAAGCAGTAATTCCTGCAGAAGTTGAGATTCCTTCCCTTCGGATCATCGCCGAAGCAAAGATTGATGATGATGAATGGGTCAAAACCCGTCTGGAACAGTTAAACTTGATTGATGAAAAACGATTGGCAGCAGTATGTCATGGCCAATTGTATCAAAGAAGAATAGCAAGAGCATACAACAGAAGGGTGCGTCCACGGAAGTTTGAAGTGGGTCAACATGTGCTGAAACGTATTCTTCCACATCAGGTTGTGGCAAAAGGCAAATTTGCCCCGAATTGGAAAGGACCATTCATTGTGACCAGAGTATTATCGAATGGTGCACTATGCTTAACAGATATTGAAGGCAAATGCATAGACATGGCGATCAATTCTGACGCGGTAAAGAGATATTATGCATAACTTTTTGAATGTTTGTATTTAGCATTATTTCGAAGATTGGAATGACAAAAGCAATTTATTCTGCTATCCAAACACTATACCCTTTGCTTCCCCTTTGAGCCATATTTTTTTTTCCTACCCTCTCTTGGAATCAATGAAAATCAAATATGAAATAATTATAAAAAAAATCACTATTATTTAGTGAACTACGTTTGACCTGATTCCTCAAAGAAGGATACGTAGGCGCCTCACGGCTCGGTCATAGGGTGCACAATATGCATAAAGTGCACAAAAAGAAACATTAAGAGACCCCAATCAAGAAACTGGGGCAGGAATTGTATTGGAAATAAGAAAAAGATTCCAAGAGTTGTAATTTTAAACCCGTATCAAAACTATTTAACTTTTTTGATACCTTTCCATTTTCAACCACATACCAAAAAGACCTTTCGATCAATCTTAGAAAAGTGTTGAGTCAAGCAAATGAAGATGGTTCATAACACTCTGGTCCAAACAAGAAAAGAAAGTAAAAATGAGAGAGTCTTATAGGTGAAAACCCACACGGGCACCGTAAGACGACGGAAGTTGAGAGAAAGTAAAATGAGAGAGTCTTATTGGTGAAAACCTTCGCAGGCACCATAAGGCGAAAAGGAATGAAGAAATAAACAAATGAGGAAGGTTTGCCGGTGAAAACTCTTTTAAATACAGCGACCCAAATTGGGTTGTGGAAAATTTGGGAAAAACAAAATGAAACAATTGAAAAGAGGTTGGTTAAAAAGACTGGGTTGATTAATCCAAAATGCATACCATGATCATTGGTGCCAGTGACTCCAATCAGATAAGTCCTTTATTTTTTCTCCCACAGTCATCCAAATTTGGATTTTTCTTTTCATTCTAGATTTTCGAAATCGTCATGTTTTCGTCACTAATAATCTTACTTCTAAAGCTTTTGAGATGAGTTTTATTCCAAACAAATAAGAAGGAATGTCAAGGTATACTACCAAAATTCAGGGTTGCATAGGACAGAAATACGGCCATGATGGGCAGTAGGTAATAGGATAAAAAATAAGATATGGGTGGAAGAAAAGTGGAATCAAACGTGGATCAGCAATGTCAGGAGAGACATATGATTACAGTTAAAAGGGTTTGAAGTGAAAACAACAGTTGGGGATCCTATAGTCAAGGATCAATTACATGGACAAAACAGTCTTTTCAACCATTCCAAGGCGATAAAACAAGACGAAGAGAAGCCCCACCATCGGCAAGAATGCCCCAGTTAACCACCATGCTTTAAATTAATGAAGTTTTCTTTGATTTAACATAGGGTCAAAAACAACATTTGTGTTAGGAAACACCCGGTGAAAAATTTAAGAAGAAATCAGGCGTCCACCTGGAGAATGAGGATGAAGAATTGAAAAAAAGAAATCAGGCGTCCACCTGGAGAATGAGGATGAAGAATTTAAGAAGAAGTTAGGCGTCCACCTGGAGAATGAGGATGAAGAATTAAAGAAGAAGTCAGGCGTCCACCTGGAGAATGAGGATGAAGAATTAAGAAGAAATCAGGCGTCCACCTGGAGAATGAGGATGAAGAATTAAAGAAGAAGTCAGGCGTCCACCTGGAGAATGAGGATGAAGAATTGAAGAAGAAGTCAGGCGTCCACCTGGAGAATGAGGATGAAGAATTGAAGCAACAGAAGTCAGGCGCCCACCTGGAGAGCAAGGGAATATAATTGAAGTATTGAAATCAAAAGCCCGCTCGTATGAGAAAGGAGCACACTTAGAGTTAATAGAGCAGAAGAGTCCAACAAAGTCCCCAGCAGGAAACAACAAGAGTCCCAAACAGAGAAAGAAAATACGGGACACAATGAAAGGGAATGCGGAATAAGCCAAATGCCCAAGAGTCACCAAGATATCAAGACAACAAGAAACGCAAGGGCATGATCTAGATAAGATTTTATAATTCATGTACCATAGTCTAGTTTAGCTTTTTGTATTACCTTTGAAGCAAGGTGTAATAAGGAGGTCAGCAAGCAGTAAAAGCAGCATGAAACAGCAGTAACATCACAGTCCCACGGTAGTCCCAGCTACCCAAAACTTCCCGAACTACATTGACCTGATTCCTTTATAGCCAAGGATATGTAGGAAACCTTTGAAGCAGAGGTTCGGTCAAATCTTTCAAAAAATGCTTCCCACGGAGTATTTGAACGGGCAAAAATCGCTCGTATCCGCTCACTTTATCTTTGCACGAAAAACTCTTCGAGTTTCCGCACAAAGAGGGGCAGCTGTGAGCACGTGATTTTTGACTCACGAAAACTACTCCAAAATAAATCAAAAATAAAATTAATTTCTTTTAGTGTGCAATTTTAGAAATTGTGTTGCGTTTATTAACTGTTTATGTTTTGTCCGTAAATGTTTGCTTTGTTATAATTAAACAAAATAAAAATAAAAATACATGTTTCATGCATATCTAGGATTTAATTATGCATTTAATAATTGAGTTAATTAAAATAAAATCACAAAAAATATGCATGTTTCACTATGTGATTAATATTTTGTCTATGTGTTAATAATTGTTAAAGGTTGATTGAATGTCTTGTAAAGAGTAATTTTGTTTTTTATAATTTTAATTAGGATTTTAATAATTAAAGAATAAAATTGAAAATAAAAAAAAGAGTGGAAAATAATAGGCAAAACGGACTGGGCCAATTAATTGAAAAGGCAGGCCCAAAACTAATTTAACCCCTCCACAGCCCAATTCAACATCCCCATATCCGATCCAGTGCAAAGCAAACCAAACGACGACGTTTGGTTGTGTTTCATCAAGGGCCGTTGGATCAAAGCCATCCAACGGTTGAGTTCCCACACCCCTTACCCGTAACCCTTACCCGACCCACTGCCCCGATCCAGCCCGACCCCAACATTAAACCAAACGACATCGTTTGGCTAAATGAACTGATCCTGACCATCTATTCTGTTTGATCCAACGGCTTGGATCAATTCACCCCTCCCCTATATAAACCCAAATCCTTACCCCGGCCCCCTAACTAAACACCCCCCTCTTCACTATTCATCATCTTCTCCGAAAGCACATCCCTAACCCTAGCTGCCCTAGCATCCCATCGCCTGAAACCCGGCGGCAACAACGCCGTCGGTCACCACCTTAACACCCCAAACTCCTCACAACCTCTTCTTCACGGATCTGGCCTTAGTTTCCTTCGAATCAGACCCCAACTCTTCGAATCTTAAATCGAAGGTTGGTCTGAAAACTGAACCCTCTCCGATGGTCTCCAAATTCACACCGTAGCTTCCCCTAACTACCCTAGCTATGGATCTAGTGTTGGTTTGATTCTAATCCCCTCAGAACTCTTCGAATCTTCTTTTGAAGGTTCGAATCAAATATGAACTCACTCAGATTCCTTCCAAATTAACACCAAATGAACCCTAGGCTTCCCTCACCCCTGTGTCATCTTTGGTTCCCTTCGAATCTTCCCAGAAGTGTTCAAATTTAAGATCCTCGAATCTGAAACCCTAAAAAATTTCCAATCTTGGAATGTTTTCAAATTCAAGCGAGGGATTGAGGTTTAATCGACCTTAGTCGAAGTATTTTCAGTTGAAAATACTTCGACTAAGGTCTGTTTGATTTCAAAAGTCCGAATCCAAGTTGAGTTTGAGTCCGTATGAAATTGAAGATTCAGAGGTATTCTCCTATGTCTTTTGTTTCCTACGTATGTATAGTTGTTTGTTTTAATAACCTGTGTAATTTTGCATATTTGTTTAGTTGATTCCATAATTCTGTCTCATACCCGTCTATTTGATCAGAATTATACAATTGTTTCTGTTGGTTATGATTATTTACAATGTGTGTAATCGACTCGATTAAGTTCGTCGATTAGTTGTGTTATAAATCCTGTTTCTGAAAATGTTGATTGAAACAACCTGTTTTGGAAGGATTATTTTGTTGTAATCAGTTGTTTCGTATTTGATAGTCAGTTGATTAATACTCGTTTGTAAATCAATAAGTCTGTCAAAATAAATGTTGTGTATATGTTGTTTCCTGAACATTAAGTTTCAGGGCATTGTCAGTATATTGACAATGCTCCTATATTTGTTTGATCTTAGTTCAATGTTGAAGTTCAGTTTAACTTGTTATGTTGAATTCAGTATAATGTTGTTGTGATGTTGGGTTTGAATTCAAGTTTACAGGGGTTGGGTAGATACAAATGTGTTAGGAAGTTGATTAGGATTGGTTCTAGCTGTTTAAATCAGAAGGATAATTAAGCCTGGACAGATTTTAAAATCTGTTTTGTAATAGATTCTGATTTTGTATTAATGGGCAGTAATAACAGTAGGATCAGGGCATTTCTGGGAATGAAACAGTAAAAAACAATGTTAATGCTAGTGTGTTGGAAGTGGAATGTTAGTGGCTGTTAATCTAATAGGATAATAGGAAACCAAAGGAAGTGGAGGGGCTGAAAATAAAGTAAAGGTATCCTTAGTGCTGTTTGAATAAGAAAAAGCAGTTCAGTGGCAGATTTTAAGGGAAAATCTGCCTTAGATAACAAAAAGGGGGCCCAGGCAGCACTTAAGAGAGGGGGGCAGACTTGTATAAATACAGGGATAGACATTAGAAGAAGGGATCTGATTTTTAAGGCATTAGGGAATACACACAGAGATACATATACACAGAGAGATACACAGAGGGAAAAGATAGAAATTAAGAAAAGAAACACATACTAATCAGAAACAACAATCTGAAAAGAAAGAAGAAAACAAAAAGAAACAGAAGAATGAGAACACACACACCCACACACAATCTGAAACAGATATAGAAAAAGGAAAGAAAAACCCGAAACATATTTTTCCTGGAATCTGTCCGTGTTTCTTTATTGATACTGTGTGGTTTAAATCTGAAATTTTTTCTCAAATCTCTGTTACTATTGGTCTGGTTTCACGGGACTCGTTGATTGTGCTCAAAATCAGCTGCGTTATTTGGCATTTTCTGCCTATTTTGTTGCTGCCATTACTGCTGAAATTCACTTCTTCTTCCCTCGTTTCCAGGCACATATCTGTAAACTCCTGTCATGAAAAGCTTCAACGTGACAAATAAATGAAGCTCGAATTGTAATTCTGTTTTCTATTCACTTAAGTTTGTTAGTTTAAATTTCAGCTTTGTTTCATATTGATTAACTAGTAGTGAGTTCGACACGATGACTATAAGTTAATTGTCTTATTTTGAAATTCGTATAAAAGTTCTGTAATAAGTGTTATCCATTTTGAAATCTCATTAGTGTAGTTGAATTGTCAAAATAGGGAACATGGCAGAAAGATGGCCATTATTTAAACTTTATGGTATTATTAGTTAGGTACAGCATAATATGGAAATATCAAGGAAAAAATGCATTATTGGTTTATTTTGTTAGTTAGTTAGTTGTTGTTTAAAGCTAGGTGATGTTGGTTGCATTTTGTTATATTATGGCATAACAATGGTTATGTTTACAATCAATAGTTGAAAGTTGCATTAGTAAAATCTGCTATGTTCACAAGGTCAAACTATGGCGAATAATGTTGTATGCAATATCATTTTATTAAGTCAACAGGTAGATTTGTTCTCTTTCTTAATAACAAAGGGCCTAGGAATTTTACAATGCGAAAGTTAGTGTTTTCCAATAGTTCGCATAGGTTGAGAATAGAAATCGTTTCGATTATGTATATCCCAAACTCAATCATAAGCAGAATTAACTAAAATAATCATGCATATCGGATTAAGAACAAGCGATATAGAAGTAGATTAGAGTTATAACGTGTAACAATTTTAAGAGTGCAAAAATAGCATTCGTTGCAAAAAGAATAATGAGAATTCTTCGAAAATATCATTTCCTTTCAAGAATTGATTTTTTTTAGTTTCATACGCTATTCACATTTTTAGTATACATATGTTGTATTTACTAAAAAATAGTGTTAATCATATGTTTATTCTTATCTTTAAATTTGAATAGCTTGGAGGAATGTAATTAATACGCGAAAATGTAATTAGCGATCAACATTTAATAAATTGTGAATTCTTTTCAAAGAATTTAAGGGCATCTCAAAAATGGGAATTTCTCATGATTTTCACATAAAATTGTATGAATATAATAAACAATTTGTGGAAAATCCATAATACCATTACAAATATTTTGCGCGATTAGGGATGCGTTCGCGTAACCTGATTATATTTTTAAAAGCAAATTCGGATTATGCGTTCGCGCAACTTCGAGCGAATATTTAATAAAAGGGATTTCTTCAAGGATGTTAAAATAATTTCATATAACCCGAGATGTGCAGTTCACTATTTAATCATACAAGGGTGACGATGTTCTTAATTTTATTTCTAACTTCGAACGTATGATTTTTTTTTTAATAAAAATATATAAAAAAAATATTATCAACCTTTTGTGTACACGTATGCGTGGCACGATTCTCTGTAATTATAAAAGGTATATAATACGAATATACGTACGCGTAATTCGTTTATATAATTGTAAACAATAAACAGAAGCGGTAACAAAATCCTGCAATAAAAATGTAAAATCGAGATAAGCCAAGAATAAGAACAGTTAAGCGACCGTGCTAGAACCACGGAATTCGGAAATGCCTAACACCTTCTTCCGGATTAACAGAATTCCTTACTCAGGATTTCTGGTTCGCAGAATAACAAACAGAGTCATATTCTCCTCGATTCAGGGATTAAAACTGGTGACTTGGGACGCCTTAAAATTCCCAGGTGGCGACTCTGAAACAAATAAACAAATCCCGTTTCGACTGTCCTTTAATTGGAGAAAACTCCCACGCACCCTCGCGGGGGCGAAAAAAGGAGGTGTGACACTTGCTATCCAAGCTAGGCCTTAAGAACATCTTCATTAGTCCTAGCTTGAGGGGGTTAATGAGTTATGTAATAGTCATGACCCAGGTTAACTTAACCATAGTTAGGCTTCTTGTAACTGTAGCTAGTTATTAGTAGTTAACTGTAATTAGTTGTTAATTATTAGTTAACTATAGTTAGTTGTTAGGTGTTATATTAGGTACTACTGTAGCTTGTACAGTACGATTCAATTTTAGAGAGCTATCAGAAATGGCTTCCTTCTCTCTTCTCTATTGCTTCTCTCTATAAGAGAAATTATCATACTCAGATCCACAAAATCGGCACATTGAGGTCAGGGTCATCTTCGAGATCGTCAAGCTCATCTTGGGTTTTGTCATCGATCCAATCTTTGTCTTTGGATTTGGAATTGGAATTTTGATCCTCAGAAGGAGCAAAAGGGGCGGGCTTGAAAACAGGGGTTTTGGAGGGAGATTTTCGAGCTTCCTATGAATATCATCCTACTGTGTTGAGATTCCTCTGTATTTTCTCTCATCAGTTCTTCCATCGATTGTTCTTCCGAGTAGTCAACAGGAATCCGATGGGTCGTCGGAAAATTGTCGGCGAAAAATAGGTCGTCTGAAGTTTGGGGTTGAGCAACTCAAAGATTCTCTTACCTTTTTTAGTGTATTTCAATGTATGTCGCTGTTTATTTCCATGTATTTCATTGTATTCATTGTCTTTTTTCCCATTGTATTTCAATGCATCTTGCTGTATTCCATGTATTCCATTGTATTCACCGTCTCGCTATATTCCATCAATGTATTCATATATATTTTTTAATTAATATAATTTATGTATTTTATGTAAACAGATTTATAATTGCGTTTGTTGAGTTATATTAGGAGTCTATTGTGTTAGTTGATTCACTTTCCGTTTAAAAACAGTTGAATAGACTATGAATTGCACTATTTACGTTATTGTATTCACAAATACATATCGTGAATACAGTCGAATACAATAATCTATCTAGCTGTAATTCCCTGTTTCACGCCGTGAATACAGTTGAATATAATAATCTATCTAGCTGTAATTCCTTGTTTCACGCCGAGAAATGCTACTGTATTCATGAATATAGTAGCTTAAATACATCGAATACACTCTAAAAACCTGAAAACATAGCTATAGGAAGTAATCTATATCTATACTATATTTAAAGCACGAAGTCCCTTAGCGAGATATCGTTCGCCTTTTCTACCCTTTTAAAATAATGTTCACACTGGACAAAATAGTCTTTCCATTTTTTTCGTAATATTTAAAAATATTATTTAATTATTTTCCTATATTTAGGAATAAAAAATTAATTAGTTTCCTACTATTTAGGAATAGTCATTTAATTAATTCCCTATTATTTAGAAGTAATCATTTAATTATTTCCTAATATTTATAACTTTTATGTTTTAATACCTTTATGTTCTAGAATTTCAAATACATTGAATTTACACTATGAAAGTTTTGTCCATGTTTATTGAACTAATTCATACGTTAGAGTATCAAATTTCTCTTTTTAGGTTTAGAAGGGTCTTTTTTAGTTAATAAAATTTTGACATATTATTCACACGCAACTCAATTTGACATATTATTCAAATTTCAAGTTCATTCATACGTTGTACTCCTTTTAGGTTTAGAAAAAAACAAAACACTTTGAACTTCTTTTTGATTTAGGAGTATTTATTTTTTGATAATATTTTCTTTGTCTATTTGAATTATACACAATTAAACCTTATTTGAATTATACAAGCGACTACTTCTATTAAAGAAACAACGATTTCATATTTTATTATCAAAACTTTGTGTTGTTCGGGTATTGAGCAAAAAGATTTGTATTAGTAGTTGAATTTTGAATTTACATATTTGTATTAGTAGTTGAATTCATTCACAAGCTAATTTGAATTTTGCATTCACATATATATTTTTTTTAAAAGTTTATTCTTATTAATACGAGGGTCATGCGCTATATTAAAACACATGAAGCCCCTTAGCAAAATATTGTTCGCCTTTTTTACCTTTTAAAAATAAGAGGATGTTTGGCTAAGCTTATAAGCTGGTCAAACTGGCTTATAAGCACTTTTTGACTTATCTACGCGTTTGGTAAAATTAAAAGTGCTTATAAGTTAAGTACTTATAAGCCAAAAATAAGTCAAAAGCCATAAGTTGGTCTCCCCCAACTTATCAAATTTCAGCTTATAAGCACTTTAATTTTGACCAAAATATTTACTATTCTATCCCTAAAATACTTCTTTTTAAAACAAAACTCTTCGTATACCCAACTCTTCAGGTGCATATTATTAAGTTCAGCACTTTTATCCAAACACATAACTGCTTATTTTTTAAATCAGTTTCAGCACTTAAAAGTGCTTTTCAGCACCTAATGCTTATCAGCCACTCTAAATCAGCTAAGCCAAACGGGCTCTAAGTTTCATACTAGACAAATTAGTCATTTAATGCTTTCCTAATATTTAGAAGTAATTTTTTTCCTTATTTTAACTACTTTGTAAGAATTTCTATATAAGATTTTAAAAGTGTAGTATTTTACCTAATTTTTTTTCTTATTTGAACTTTGTAATATAAATATAATATTTTTTGAAAATTTAGATGGGAGAGCATTCTCGCCTATATTCCTCAATGAAGTATCTATTTTTTTAAATAACTCTTATGTAGTTATTTCTAATTTTGACGCTTAATTTGGTAGATTTTAGTGTTCCCTAATAAGGATGCAATATCAAGAAAATAAAAGACTTTGAAAAATAGGCAAAGTTGTTTCTGACAAGAAAAATGCCACAAAAAATGATTCTTCGGCCTTTTGTCATTATATTTTAAATTTTTAACCACATAAGAACATTTTTTTCCCTCTATTTTTCTTTCATATAACCTGTTCACGGTTAGTAAAACTCAATTTACAAGTGTTTTTTAAAATTTGATTGATATTTACTCATAACTATTCTTGAAATTTGATTCCGTAAGTGTTTCGACAATATTTTTTTTAGATAATATCTATTATTAGGTTTACAAATTGGAGTTATTTTCATAAAATTAATTTGTAAGTGTTTCTTTAAATTGAAAGTTTAACTGATAATTTATATTTTTTCTTGCTTCGATTTTTGAAGACATTGTACCTCTTTCATCTTTATTTCATTACTCAAATAATTTATAATAAAATATTTATGTAATTTTTACTATTTTATACTTATTGAGATAGAATACACGCGCAACACACGCACACTTAAACTAGCATAGTAAATAATAGATATAATTGGCTAATAACCACTAAAACATAGTAATTTCTGAAAGTTTCTCTATATCAAATTAAGTATTTAAGTTCCTTGTAAAACTAAAGTTCAGAATGTTGAAAGCTGTGAGCTCGTGCCGCACCAAACTATTAGAAAGGCCCAAATTTGTTGCTCTAGGGATGGGGCCAAGTGCAGAGACAAATCATTTTTAGGGATTGTATTTAGAGATTAGTCAGTATTTATTTTGTCTTGAAATTTTAAATTAAAATTTTTAATTTCAGTACAATTCAAGATATTTTGTCCTAAAAAAATTGAATAGAAAAATTAAAATTTAGGACGTACCGACTAATTTCTAAATAGCAGCCCTTTAAAGTGGCTATCTGGCGGTAATGCTCACAGTTCATTGGATCCATTTCTCTCCATATGCCTGGCTTTTGAAGCCCAAAACAAGTTCGAACTATAGCTAACCCAAGAGCGAATGCATGGTTAGTAGAGACCTTTACACAAATAGTAGGTTAAATTTACTGTTTACGTTTTCTAATCGGTATATATATATATCATATCATATCATCATACTATATTATAAGCATGAAGACCATTAGTGTGAGTTATTTTACAAAAATATCCTTATAAAATTAAATGACCAAATTATCCTTGCAATTTACCCTCTAAAATATCCCCTTTTGTAATTTATACTAAATACTAAATATTTAATAGGTCATAGATTATGGGTTTGCAGCTGTTTTCTTATGAAATTAGTTTCGCATGATAAATGCACAATAAATTTGGCGAATTGATTTAGAACCTATTAAATGGTAGCCGACAAAACTTTTTTTTTTTTCAAACCAAAAAGAAAAACTAAACTCTTCATTCAACATTAATGTAAAACAACGTAAATAATAGAATTTGTGTAGGAATATTAAAGTCTATCTTCAGATTTACAGAATTTAATTGCAAAAAATTTAAAAATTTATTATGACGCATGTATCTATAACATTATTTTCATCTTCCAATGTCTCTTGAAATGCCTACATGTACGTAATCAATAAATTAAATTCTCTCAAGGATTATTTAATGAATTAATATCAATTTGATAATGTGACTTGGATCCGATATCAAAAAACCATGTGGGCGGGTAAATAGTGTTGATTGCATAGGTAAGAAAAGTAAATAGTTTATGTATGAGTATTTAAGGGTAAATAGTTTGGATTTAGTGGGTATAAAGTGAGATTTTCCCGTAATCCATTTCCTCATATTTCTCTTTATTTGTATCAAGGTTTCACGCTTAAATTTATTTTTCATGTGATGTTGCTTTCACTTTATAATTTTTTTTTTGCCACGAAAAATCTTTCATACACTTACAGGTTCGTAATAATACCTAATTAGAGTTATTGGATACTTCTTACAACTTCATATGAGGTTTTATTCCTTTTGATGTTGTTATTGTTGTTTCTTTTTTTCTTTTTAACTTTATATTGTTTTCTAAATTATCTCTTGAATCTAATTTACATTGTATTAGTTTGTTGAAGATAGTATGTTTAATTACCAAAAAAAAAAAAAAAAAAACGATAGCATGTTCGAATGAAAATAAATGGCTGATTTGTTAGACATGGATTAGCTTGAGGTTAGTCGCGTAAAAGTAAAGATGGGCTAATTTTTTCAAATATATTCTTGAAACAAAAATGAAATAAGTTTAAATGTCAATTTGGTTATCGACTTTTCCATAATTCCTTGGGCATTACCAATATGAAGCCTTAATTTCATGTGAAGAATATAGAGCAAACTAAGGAGCAACGCCAAGTTTCAGTGATCACAACTCATATGAATAATATTTGATGACCTTTAAAAGCAGAAGTATGCATGCTTGGTTCAGTTTCAACAATGCGGGATCCCGTGATTGCAGCAATAGTTTGATGGTCCTTTTTAAAATATGGTAGCAACTAACTACACAAGCTTTAATCCAAGAATATAATTTTTGTGGAGTAGGATTTCTACATTTATTGAGTTTGTTAAATATAAGCAACTTTCAGTATTTGAATAATTTCCTTTAATTTTTAGTTTATAACTCCGACTAATTCTACACTTAAATCTATATATTTTAAAAATAATTATACTTATTGATATTGACATACGTGCAACAACACGCGTGTTCAAATATATATATATATAGAGAGAGAGAGGCGGTTGGATGGACGCCTATAGTGGTTAATTCTTCTTGTTAGTTGAATACAGTAGCATTATAGTCTTTTTCTTCGTTGAGGAAATATTTTTGAGGTCAAATGTTCAAAACAAAATTGTGCTTGAATAGTTATAGGTCTTTAAAAACTTTGTAAGTGGAAGTCATGAAAAATATTTGCTGAAAAAGAAACTGCTCAACCAATCTTTTTTAATAAAAAGTCTAACCAAACAAACCCTTTAAAAGCTTTTCAAAAGATCTACAAGCAAATTTGAACTAATTGTATTAGTGGTAAGAAAAGCTAGGACACAGTCACGTTACACGTATATATTACATAGAGAAACTTTAAATTTGATGAATTGGCTCTCATACTTTGAAAAAAGGTAAATCATATCTCGCATCTCCTTAAATTCGGAAATTATTGTACTATTAAACAAATATTTGTGATAAAAAATAATTTGCAATCACACTATAAATATGAAGAAACATAATTTTATTAATAAAATAATGCATGTACAATTTTATTTATTTTCTTGATTCTGTAGGGAAATGACACCGGAAAATAACAACAATACAACAATAAAATTATTTGTGAGCGAAAATACAGCGATTGACTTGAGTCGTGCTAGGCACTGTCCTAAGAAACTATTTCAGTAATGTGAAATATTTCCCCAGGATTAAACAAGCCCATCTCTATTTATTTAGAGGATAGAGGAATCAGCAAAATTAAATAATAAATCCAGCTATTAAAAAAGGGGAACAAAAGAAGATAGACTACTAATTTTGAGAAGGAAAGACAACAAAGAGACGCTACTGCATAACGAAAAGGCAAGGAAAGTTGCAATGGTTTTTGCCTAAGTTGAATGCCTATTTATAAGCTTTAAGAGAGGTTTGATGTCTTGAATTTTTCATGCAATTGTCACTTTTCATACTTCTTTTGCCACTTATCATAGGCTTCTAGAATGGCTAAGACATTTGTCATTTAGGCTTTGAAATAGATATGACATTTATAAAATAAAAGGGCACTTGGCTATTTAATTTTTGAAAATACTGCCACAATCCTCACATATTTTCAAAAATTTATAGGAAAAGGATAAAGGAATGGAAGAATTAACAACTTGTTGGATTTGCATGGTCCAAATGTAATAGGTTTGGTATCTTCTAGACTATGAACCAAATTTAGACCAATAAAATTTAACTCACAGAATTACTGGTGAAATATAATATTTCTATGAACCAATAGTTCTTATTGTAAGTTAGAGATTTTATCAATCACATTTCGACCCTCACGATTTTGCTGTTCAACGCGGTTTTGCGCCACTAGGCCATGCACGTGCCTGGTTATTCATAAGAGCTAGAGACTAGGCCAAAATCTCATAGGAGCGGCCCACTCCACTCTCATATTGGTAAATTCGTCAAGTGTATACTGCTTTTAGATACACCATCCATAAAGAATATAAATTTCATTAAGAATTATAACTCAACCTCTCAATTAGTAGCAGTTAAACACTCTCTTTTAGTGCATCAGTACCAATATCAATTACCCATATGAACCTACTTCATGGGATCTCCAATCACATATGTTGGGTTACCATCTCTATTGACAACATGTTGGACTTAACCCCATCTCTTTTGAGGTTTGAAGAATTAATTTTCTTCCCACGGATTTAGTTAGAGGATCAGCCAAATTTATCTCTGACTTCACAAAGTCAATGAAAATTATTCCATCAACAGCTATTTTATGATATCATGTCTCAATTTCATGTGTCTACTTTTATAATTATAAGATTTATTCTTTGCTATAGCTATTGCCGCTTGGCAATCACAATGTATAGACATAGGAGGCAATACGTCCTTTATTAAAGGGATATTAGCTAAGAAGTTTCTTAGCCACTCAGCCTCAAAACCAGCTAACTCCAGAGCTACAAACTCTGATTCCATAGTCGATCTAGCAATGTTCATCTGTTTAGCTAATTTCCACGATATTGCACCACCACCAAGGATAAATACATAACCACTAGTGAATTTTGTCTCATCTGAATCAGAGATCCAATTTGCATCACTGTACCCTTCTAAAGTAGAAGGAAATCCACTATATATGATACCATAATTCATAGTTCCTCTCAAATATTTTATTAGTCTAGCTAATGCAGACCGATGCTCGTTGTTGGGATTATGAGTATATCTACTCAGTCTACACATATCATAGGTTATATCAGGCCTTGTAAAATTCATTAAACGCATCAGACTCCCAATAATCTGAGCATATTTACACTGAGCAACTGGGTCACCATTATTCTTTTTAACTGAGAGTTAATATCAAAAGGAATACTTACCGGTGTGACTTTAAAATATTCAAACTTCTTAAAAAGTCTCTCAATATAATGTTCTTGTGACAATATTATGTCACCTTCACTCCTTATAACTTTAACTCCCAATATCATATTTATTTCACCCAGATCTTTCAGGTCAAAATTAGCAGACATAAATAATTTAGTACTTTGTACAATATTTAAACTTGTTCCAAATATAAGCATGTTATCAACATACAGACATATTATCACATAATCTGTCACGACCCAAATTCCATTATAGGTCGTGATGGCGCCAACTGCCGTTGTTAGGCAAGCCAACCCTAGTCAACTAGTGAGTTCTCATTGATTTGACCAAACAATCCCAACATGTTCTTGACTTAAATTTAAAACAAGTGATAATTAACAATCCATAATAATAGATATACAACCCAAAATGATAGTCTAGCAATGTATGTGCCAGGAATCAGTGTCACAAGTACTAGGGCAACTAGTAGAATGTACAAAAAATATAACTACCCTACTGCTTGGGATAGGATAGACAAATATAACAAAAGAAAAGAAGAGACTCTGGCATGTTGCTGAACGGCTCAGAAGAGGCAGCTCACCGTGAAGTCTCGAACAAGTATCAGGGGTGCGCGCCGGTCGGATAGCTAGATACACCTGCCTCAGATCCTGTATAGTTAAATATATAAGTGTAGTATGAGAACACAAACAACATATACCCGGCAAGTATCCAGTCTAACCTCGAAGAAGTAGTGACGAGGGATCGACTTGAGTTTTACTAAGGCCAATATCAATAATATTTAAGGATTTCACTAATCATGGATAGCATCAACATAATAACAATCTCAGAATCAAGGAGAAAACGATATATCAATTTCAGTCATGTCATATAATAATTTGCATTTCAAAGCATTTAAATAGAGTAAATCATGGATAAATTCCACATAAATAACATGCGCACATTATGCCGAGGTTGTACAGTCCGGTCCAACATAATATTAAACTGTGCACTGCTAGAGGGTCGAATGGCGCAAACTATAGATGCATCTATTTCTACCGAGGCGATCGACCCAATCCACAAATAGCAATTTTTATCAAGTAAGCACACATTGCTCATTTATAGTCAAATAAATTCATTCAAGTTCTCAAGTAAGTGCGTATATTCGTTTATAATCATTTACAATTTCTAGCATGTCCTAAACGATCTCAGAAGCAAGCAAAAACGTAGGCATTTTCACGTATAGCATGATACGAGTCCTAAATTACCCGGACAATTAGCATAATAGTAACTACGCACGGACTCTCATCACCATATATGTATATAGCCCCCACAGATAGTCACAAGCATTTATTTAATTCACCTAACAGTTTATTTCCCTCTAACAAGGTTAGAAAGGAGATTCGCCTTGCTCCAAAGCTTACTTCTAAACTCAAGAACGTGCTCAAAACCCTCAATTCGGAGCCGAACGATCCAAAACTAATCAAAGGGGGGTAAGAACTAGTCAATACAAGCTCAAGAGTTCATATTCTAGCTATTAGAGTAATTTCTCAACCCTAAATGCAAAGTTCCTAAAATTTATCCCCAGGCATACGTGCCTGGATTCCGAAACTTTTTGAAAAAATTTGTTACTCATAACCCAAGGATCAATAATATATGATTTTTACTCCATTCCATAATAAATTTCGTGGTTAGATCTTTTTTTTATCAAAACCCTAGGTTTACTCTAATTTCATGATTTTTACTAATTTTTATATGTTAATCTACCTAAAAACCAAGTATTAAACTCACATTAAGTAGAGAAAACTTACCTCACAATGCTAGGTTGAAATCCCCTCTTTGGAAGCTCCCAAATCGCCCAAGTGTAGAAGTGAAATGAAATAAATGGCCTAAGTCCCATTTTTAAAAGCTATGCCCAGGTCTCTGATGTCGCATTTGTGACATCAGGTTCGCAAATGCGACAAAATCATCGCAAATGCGAACCTGAGCTCCCTTTGCAAGGGTCGCAAATGTAGACCCTGCTGGATTCTCAAATGCGAACAAAAATATCGCAAATGCGATGACTGCCCAACTCAAGCTTCTTCGCATTTGCGAAGCCTTTATCGCAAATGCGAACAATTCCTTACATTTGCGAGACCTGCAACACTGCCCAGAAATACCAGAAAAACTGGAGTGTTTTCACTCCTAACACACGTCCGAAACTTACCCTAGTTCTCGGGGCTCCACACCGAATACTCACACAAGTCTAACAACGTCATACAAACTTGCTCGTGCGATCAAATCGCCGAAATAACATCTAAAACTACGGATTTAACACCAAAACACATGAAATCCTTATGAACATTTGAAAGTCCTATTTTTACAACCGGACGTCCGAATCACGTCAAATCAGTCCTGTTTCTCACCAAAATTCACAAACATAACTTAAATGTTATATTGGACTTGTACAGGACTCCAAAACCAACATACATGCCCGATACCAACATGATCAAACATTATTCAATTTCTTTAAATCCTTAGATTTTTAGTTTAACAATTTTTAACAAAAATTCATTACTCGGGCTAGGGACCTCGGAATTCGATTCTGGGCATACACCCAAGTCCCATATTTTACTACGGACCCTTTGGGACCGTCAAAATATTGGTCCGAGTCCGTTCACTAAAAATATTGATCGAAGTCAAACTTGGCCTTTTAAGCCAATCTTAAGGAACCAAGTGTCCCGATTTCAACCCAAACTCTTCCAAATCCCGAACCAACCATCCACGCAAGTCGTAAATCAATTAAATCAAGTATGGGAAGTCTTATTTATCGGAACAAGATTCTAGAAAGCAAGACGACCAATCGGGTTGTTACATTCTCCACCTCTTAAACAAATATTCGTCCTCGAACGAACATAGAAAAATACCTGAGCTAGGGAATAGATGGTGATATCTGCTCCGCATGTCCTCCTCGAACTCCCAGGTCGCCTCCTCGATTGGTTGGCCCCTCTACTGGACCTGTACCGCATAAATCCTCTTGGATCTCAACTAGAGATCCTGTCTACCAACAATGGAAACTGGCATCTCTTCATAACCCAAACTCTCATCTTGCTGGATAGTACTGAAATCTAACACATGGGACAAGTCCGCATGATACCTCCGAAGCATAGACATGTGATAAACTGGATGAACTCCTGATAGGATGGAAGGTAAAGCAAGCTCATAAGCAACCTCCCCTACTCACCTAAACACCTCAAATGGGCCAATAAAACCTTGGACTCAACTTGACCTTCTTCCCGAATCTCATAATACCCTTCATCAGTGAGACTTTCAAGAGGACATTCTCGCCGACCATGAATGATACATCACGCGCCTTCTGATCCGTATAACTCATCTGTCTGGACTGTGTCATGCGAAGTCTTTCCTAAATCAACTTTACCTTCTCTAAGGCATCTTTCACCAAATCTGTACCATACAACTTAGCCACACCAGGCTCAAACCACCCGATAGGAGAACGACATCGCCGACCGTATAAATCCTCAAATGGAGCCATCTCGATGCTGGGCTGATAACTGTTGTTGTAAGAAAACTCGGCCAAAGTCAAGAATTGGTCCCACTACCCTCCGAAGTCAATCACACATGCTCTGAGCATGTCCTCCAAAATCTGAACTGACTACGCATCGGTCTGTGGGTGAAATGTTGTGCTGAGCTCTACCTGGGTCCCTAACTCACTTTGTACGGCTCTCCAAAAATGGGAAGTGAACTGAGGGCCTCTATCTGATATGATGGAAACAGGCACACCATGAAACCGAACTATCTCCCGAATGTAGATCTGAACCAACCTCTCTGAAGTATAAGTAGTCTACCGGAATGAAGCGTGCTGACTTGGTCAACCTGTCGACAATGACCCAAACTGCATCAAAATTCTGCAATGTCCGCGACAACCCGACTACGAAGTCCATAGTAATGCTCCCGCTTCCACTCAGGTATAGGCATCTGCTTAAGTAGGCCACCTGGCCTCTGATTCTCATACTTAACATCCTGGCAATTCAAACACCTATCCACATACTCAACTATGTCTTTCTTCATCCGCCGCCACCAATAATGCTGCCTCAGGTCACGATACATCTTCGTAGAACCTGGATGAATGGAATATCGTGAACTGTATGCCTCTTCTAGAATCCTATCCCTCAAGCCCTCAACATTAGGAACACATAGGTGACCCTGGAGTCGCAGAACACCATCCTCGCCAATAGAAACCTCCTTAGCACTACCTTGTAGCACCATCTCTCTAAGAACTGCCAAATGAGGATCATCAAACTGTCGAGCCTTGATCTGCCCCAATAAAAAAGACTGAGCAACGACACACGCAAGGACTCGGCTAGGGTATGAAATGTCCAACCTTACAAGTCTGTTAGCTATGGACTGAATGTCCAAAGCTAGTGGCCTCTCCTCCGCTGAAATGAATGCCAAGCTACCCATACTCTCTGCCTTCCTACTCAAGGCATCTGCAACCATATTTGCCTTGCCTGGATGATAAAGAATGGTGATGTCATAATCCTTTAGTAACTCAAGCAATCTATGCTGCCCCAAATTGAGATCCCTCTGCTTAAACAAATGTTGTAAGCTACGATGATCAGTATAAATCTCACATGTCACCCCATACAGATAATACCTCCATATCTTAAGAGCATGAACAATCGTTGTTAACTCTAGGTCGTGCACGTGATAATTCTTCTCATGAATCTTCAGCTGATGAGAAGCATATGCAATAACTCGCCCCTCCTGCATCAATACATATTCCAAGCCAACGCGCGAAGCGTCCAATATACCATATACATCCCCATACCGTAAGGCAATACTAGAACTTGTGCTGTAGTCAAAGCTATCTTGAGCTTCTAAAAGCTCGACTCACACTCTTCGGACCAATGAAAAGGAGCACCCTTCTGGGTCAATCTAGTTAAAGGTGTTGCAATGGATGAAAAACCCTGCATGAATCGGCGATAATAACCTGCTGACCCCAGGAAACTCCTGATCTTAGTCACCGAAGTAGGAAGTGGCCAACTCTGAACTGCCTCAATCTTCTTGGGATCTACCTTAATACCCTCTCCTGATAAATATGCCCCAAGAATGCTACTGACTCTAGCCAAAACTCACACTCGGAGAACTTAGCATATACCTTCTGCTCTCGCAAGGTCTGAAGCACTACTCTCAAATGTTGCTCATGCTCTCCCAGGCTACGTGTATATAAAGATGTCATCTATGAAGATAATAACAAAGGAATCAATATAAGGCCTGAACACCTTGTTCATCAAGTCCATAAATGCCGCTAGGGCATTAGTCAAGCCAAAGAACATCACCAGAAACGCATAATGGCCATATCTAGTACGGAAAGCAGTCTTCGGGACATCTGAGTCTCGAATCTTCAGCTGATGATACCCTAACCTCAAGTCAATCTTAGATAACACCCTAGAACTCTACAACTGGTCGAACAAATCATCAATGCGCGGCAACTGATACTTGTTCTTGATGGCAGCCTTGTTCAACTGGCGGTAATCAATGTACATCCGCATAGTCCCATCCTGCTTCTTCACAAACAACACTGGTGCACCCTAAGGTGACACACTCGGTCTAACAAACCCCTTTGCTAACAACTCCTCAAGCTGCTCCTTCAACTCTTTCAACTCTTTCAGAGCCATATGGTACAATGGAATAGATATAGGCTGGGTGCCTGGAGCCAAGTCAATACAAAAATTAATATCACGATCTGGTGGCATGCCAGGAAGGTCAGAAGGAAACACATCAGTGAACTCCCGGACTACTGGAACTGAATCAATCATCGGAGACTCTGCGATGGTGTCCCGAACATAAGCTAGATAAGCCAAACAACCCTTCTAGACCATTTGCCAAGCCTTTAGAAAAGCGATAACCCGACTATATGTACTAACTGAGGAACCCTTCCACTCCAACCTCGACAACTCTGGCATTGCTAAAATAACAGTTTTGGCATGGCAATCTAGGACGACATGGTATGAGGATAACCAATCCATGCCCAGGATGACCTCAAAGTCGGTCATATCAAGTAACAAGAGGTCTACTCTAGTCTCAAAACCATATAATATGACCACACAAGACCGGTAGATCCGATCCACAACCACGGAAATGCAAAAAATTCCTCACATTTGCGAGACCTACAAGACTGCCCAGAAATACCAGAAAAACTGTAGTGTTTTCACTCCCAACACACGTTCGAAACTCAACCGAGCCCTCGGGGCTCCACACCGAATACTCACACAAGTCTAACAACATCATACAAACTTGCTCGTGCGATCAAATCGCCGAAATAACATCTAAAACTATGAATTTAACACCAAAACACATGAAATCCTTAAGAATATTTGAAATTCCTATTTTTACAACCGGACATCCGAATCACATAAAATCAGTCCCGTTTCTCACCAAATTTCACAGACATGACTTAAATGTTATATTGGACCTGTACCGGGATCCGGAACCAACATGATCAAACATTATTCAATTTCTTTAAATCCTTAGATTTTCAGTTTAACCCAAACTCTTCCAAATCCCAAACCAACCATCCACACAAGTCATAAATCAGTTAAAGCAAGTACGGAAAGTCTTATTTAGGCGAACAGGATTCTAGAAAACAAAACAACCAGTCGGGTCGTTATATAATCATTGTCTACCACTTTAGAATAAACACATTTATCCACCTCAACTGAACAAACACAATCTCTCAGTAAGACTTGTTCAAATTTCTCATACCACTGCTTAGGAGCTTGTTTAAAGCCATAAAGAGATTTAATTAATTTACAAACTTTATTTTCTTGTCTAGGAATGACACAGCCTTCAGGTTGAACCATATAAATTTCTTCTTCTAAATCACCATTCAGAAAAGCAGCTTTGACATCCATTTGGTGGATAAAATGCTTACGAATTGAAGCAAAGGCAATTAAAACTAGAATAGAAGAAATTCTAGTCACTGGTGCAAATGTATCAAAATAATCTACTTTTATTTTTGAGAAAATTCTTTTTATACTAATCGAGCTTTATGTTTATCTAAAGATCCATCAGGATTAAATTTCTTTTTGAAAATCCATTTACAACCAATAGGCTTTGCATCAGGAGGTAAATCAGTTAAAACCCATGTATTATTTTTCAAAATAGAATCAAATTCAACTTTTATTGCCTCTTTCCAATATTTATAATCTGAAGAAGATATAGCTTCAAAATAATTTGATGGTTCATTAGCGACAAGAAAAGTTTGAAAATCATTTCCCTAAGAAAAATATTCTTTCCTAGGCCTTTTGCTCCTTCTCAGTTCCTCATAGCGGTAATTACACTATTTGTTTCAACAAGTGTATGAGAAATTTTATTAGACAATGGATAAATATATTCAAAGAACTCAGCATTCTTTTTTTCAATTATAGTATTGCAATCAAGCACATCACTTTTTAAAATAAGAAATCTGCATGCAACACTATGTTCAGCATATCCAATAAGCATGCAATCAGCAGTTTTAGAACCTATTTTTCTCTTTTTAGATTCAAGCAAAAGACCTTTAGCAAGGCAACCCCATACTTTTAAATATTTCAAGTTAGGTTTATAACCCCTCCACAATTCATACGGAGTTTTTCCAGTTCTTTTATGTGGTATTCTATTTTTTAAGTAACACGCAGATAAAATAGCTTCACCCCACAAATTATCAGTAGCATTAGAGCTAACTAATATAGAGTTTATCATCTCTTTCAATGCTCTATTTTTTCTTTCAGCTACTCCATTTGACTCAGGTGAATAAGGCAGAGTTACTTCATGAATTATTCCATTCTTTTCACAAAAATTATTTAAAGATAAATATTCTTTACCTCTATCAGATATTCTCTTGATTTTCTACGAAGTTGATTTTCAACCTCATTTTTTTAAGAAATAAAAGCATTAAAAGCAACATCTTTATTTCTAAGCAAATACAACTTCGTATATCTAGAAAAATCATCAATAAAAGTCACATAATACCTTTTACCACCTCTAGTCATAGTCTGCTTTAAATCGCCTAAATCAGTGTGAATCAAGGATAACAATTCAGTTTCTCTATTTACAGAAAAATAAGTCTTTATAGTACTTTTAGCTTCAACAAATATTTCACACTTGTTAATATTATTTGAGTCTAAACCAGATATTAATCCTAGTGACTGGATTTTTCTTATATACACGATATTTACATGTCATAGTCTAGCATGCCATAAAGAAACAGACTCAACCACATTATCATAAGAAGATGCATTTTCATTGCTAGTATAAAAAATATTAAGCATGAATAGACCATGGTTGCAATATCCATTGCCCACAAAAATATTATTTTTGGTCAATATGACCTTATTATTTTCAAAGGAAACCTTCACTCCAACTTTTCCTAATAACCCCACAGAAACTAAATTGATTTGGATATTAGGAATATGCAATACATTACTTAATGCTAGAGTTTTACCGGATGTGAGTTTGAGAACAATTACTTGAGTCACCAGGATAAATAGTTTCTTCTCCTTCCTCAATTTGGGTGTAAAAAATTATTTTTATCTGCACAAATATCCTTAGTAGCACCAGAGTCTATCACCCAATCTCTCACATTGGTCACATTATTTATTTGGAAAATGACTGCAATAATTATATTATCTACTTTAGTCAAATTTAATTTTGACTTAGCGAGATTGTCATTTATCCCAACTCTTCTCTTGCATTGAGGTGCATTTTTCTTGAAGGTTTTAATATTAGCATTGGATATGCAACCATGTCTATTCACATATATATGATTTGATATTATTGCCTATCAAAGTTGTGGATACAATAACGTATTTGCAACACCATAGATATTTGGCAGGACAGCTAGAACAGTAGCAGCGGAGACAACACCAAAATTGGCAGCATCATCAAAAAATTTCGTAGTGGTATTACTTGCCCTAGTTTCTTAGATTGTATAAAAATGACACGTGAAAAATAATAACAATACTGCAATAATATTATTTGTGAGCGAAAATACACCAATTGGCTTGAGTCGTGCTAGACACTATTCTAAGAAACTATTTCCGCAATGTGAAATATTTTCCCAGGATTAAACAAGTCCATCTCTATTTATTTAGAGGATACAAGAATCAACAAAATTAAATAATAAATTCAGCTATTAAAAAGGGAACAATAGAAGATAGAATACTAATTTTGAGAAGGAAAGACAACAAGGAGAAACTACTGCATAATAAAAAGGCAAGGAAAGTTGCTGATGAATTTTGCCTAAGTTGAATGCCTATTTATAGGCTTTACGAGAGGTTTGAAGCATGCCAAGTGTTATACACTTGTCTTGAATTTTCTATGCAATTGCCACTTTTCATACTTCTTTTGCCACTTATCATAGGCTTCTAGAATGGTTAAGATATTTGTCATTTAGGCTTTGAAGTAGATATGATATTTGTAAAGTAAAAAAGACACTTGGCTATTTAATTTTTGAAAATACTGTCACAGATTCTTCTCTCTAGATCGTTCTCTGTAATTCGAGGGCTTAAGCAGCATATTTCTTGAACGTAGGATGATGCGAACTTCCTTATGATGTATTTGATTTCCATGGAAAGGAAGAACATGCCACTTCGGTGACTTTGAGAAAGACAATATTTGATGTATTTGATCTCTTTGTGAATATTCCACAAATTTTGATGGAATTTCGAGATGTCTTGCAAAGGGAACATGTGGCCCCCTTTTAAAGGTTGGATAGAGTACCCTCCAAGCTAGGGTTTCAGGTGCCTCCAAGTTAGGGTTTAAGATAAAGTAGCCTCCAAGAAACTTCGATGGACTCTACTTGTAGTATCTTAAATTTAAAATTTTGCCTAAATTTTATATGAATTTGATTCGCAATAAAATTTCGATGTCTACAATTATAAGAACCTCTTTCATTAAATTTTTAAAAACTTTAGGAAGAAAAGACGGTTTTATATCAATAAACATTTAACTTATTAATCCAAGGTCCAATCCTAAAATGATTCCTCTCTTTTAGCTTGATCCCATCGAGGTTAATTATTTTTTGGACCCTATGCTATAATGAGATCTCTCTACTTTTAACTAGTTCAAATTCCAACATTGAAAAAAAAATCATTAGAAAACATGCTTTCCCAACTTAACATGATCTGTTCACGTGCGAATCTAAATTAATCACTTCAATAAACATCATATACTAAATGGTAAACTTAAAAAAAAACCAAAGTATTGGTGAAAATATCTAGAACTTTCTAGTACTTGAAAGAAGGGAAAAAAAAGGGAAACAACTCATACCGTCCATTGTTTGTTGTTGTTAAATAAAACTTTTGTTGTTTGGTTTGATTATGCGTACTATACTGTAACTGAAAAGCTTCCAAAAATACCCTCAACTATTTTAAATAAAATTTACGAGAAAGGGATTAAAGTACCCCCTATCGTATGGTAAATGGTTTATAAAAGCCCCTCGTCCATCTATCCGTTTGAAAATATATAGGACGTTAATTCTATTATCAAATTTACCCCCGCGACTAACAGAACTCCATGTGGGCCTCTCATTAAATGATGTGGCATTCTTTCATTTGTCCATGTGGCTTAGTGGGGATGACATTGTATTTGGGTAATTTTTGATCCATTTAACCGATTCGATCCACTCCTTTTACCTTATACCCACTCTTTTAACCCTATACTCACATATCTTACTCATCTTCTTCCCCAATTTAGAACCTAGGTCATCAGGTTGCTTACCTGATTCTTCTTCCCCAAAATTTCTCTTTTTCAAATAATTAAACCTTGTCTTTTTCCTTCGAATCTTGTGGTTGGCTGTAAAAGTTCTGCCTTTATTGAATAACAAAAAATTCAAATGTCTGAAAATTTTGTCTCTTCTGATTCGTCGCGTCGTTATGGTTGTGGTTTAATTGCAAATCATTTTGTGGCTAAGACTCATTTGAATGATTGTTGTTGATTCTACAAATGCCCCAGTTTTGACGAGGAAGCTTCATGTGGTTTGTGGGAATGACGGGATGAAGAGATGCCGCCACATGTGACGATGTTAATCCATAGCTTGAATACTTCAATGAAGTCAGTGGAAGTTGAAAGAAATTATCTGAAGAAGATGGTGGCTAACTTGGAAGATGTTGTTTCTGCTGAAAGACTGAAAATGGAGAAAATAATGGAAGAGGTGGAGGGAATTAATTCAACAAACTTAGAGAAGATCGCTAGGATGGAGGATAAACTACAAAATATAAAGTGGTTTATTGTGTTTTCTTGGGTTGTCTTTGTGTTGGTGCTAGTTTTCAAGATGATGTAGTGTAGTTAAGTTATTATGTAATTCTGTTGATGTTGTAATTTGCAGATGTTTATGGATTAGGTTCAGATATTGTGATTTTGTAGATGCTGTAAATGCTGCATTTGTAATAGTTCTCTGTTGGTCTGAAATGAAGTTTTTTTACCATTTTCTTCACTCCCATACAACATTTTGCATACACGGACAATCACAATAATAAATAGAAACATCTCTTATAGATAAACAAGAAGAACATTGTCATTAATCGAGTAGCAAATATACACTGTTTCAAGATTTAAGCCCAACAAAATATTGCTATTAGACAAGTAAATGTGTGATCCAAAAACCTGTACCACTATCACAATATTTACTTGTTTAAAAACCTAAAACATAAACAAACATCGTGTACTTGAACAGTCATGCAAAAAAAGGTTTTAATGTATATTACATTTATCATTTCTTGCTACACTACTCCCCCTTGCCACTCCCCTTGCCTCTTATATCTTTAAGTTTGACAATCTTTTTCTCTCTCACACAACAGTTAAGCTGTTGTCATTGCCTCCTTCTCCTTCTAGGTAGTTCTCTTCGGGGAGTATGACAGTTTTATTGGTTGTGAGCTATAAGTGTGATCACTTGTGAATGGTATCTTCCTAGTTCTAGAATTTTGTTGATTCTTACGCTGAAGTCTAGTCTTAATATCAGAGACAACCTTAGGCCTCAAAACTAGGTCAGTTTCTACACCAAAGTCTGCTCGAATAAGCCTTCTTCTGGTCTGAATATTCTAACTTAGCATCTGAGTTGCCTAGGTGTCATGACTGGAGTGCTGACTTTGCATCTGAGTATAGAGACTGGATTGCTGACTTGGCTGCTGAGTGTACTGACTGGATAGCTGACTTGGCTACTAAGTGTATTGAATGGATTTCTGACTTGGCATATGAGTGTTCTAACTAGACAGTTGACTTGATTGGCTAGCCTGACTTGGCATTTGTTGGCCTTGTGCTTTAAAACCTGGATTAGGGACCATAAAAAATTCTGATTCTTGGTCTTCAGTTGTCTTAGTGTGGTCTTGCACATTCTTGGACTATGATTATAACCAATTATATTGTAAGTATAAAATACAAATTGTAAGTATAAACAATAGATTACAAGTATACCTCATTAGCTAATGGACAACTTCTTTTATTATGGTTTAGCTTGCTACAAAAACCACAAGTCATTTGAAGACCCTTCCTAGATGTTGACCATCCTCATTGCTTTTTTCTAGCTTCATTCTTCTTTCTTGACCTTTTCACTTTAGGTCTACCAACTAACTTTGCTAATGGTGGTGGTTCTATGGCTTGGTGTGGCTCAACTTTCCAGAATTTTTCACCTCTAACAGATTGCAGTTTGTGCTGATAGACCAACTACCAAGCTTGTTTGGAATACCACCAGTGAATCCCAAGTGTTGGGTCTTGTTTCTTATAGTTGAATGCCCTGATAGCATGAGCACAAGGGATTCCAAACAAGTTCCAAAGTCTGCATGTGCACCTTTGTTGCTCCAGAATCACTGTGTGCCTATCTTCACCTTCACTTATTTCAAAACCTCTTTCTCCATTGAAATTTTACTTTCACTTTGAAGCCATCTCTCTATAATCATTGTATAGCTCCATTGCATATGGGCTGTATTCACCTCTCCAACTGCTAACTTCATCTACTCTATACTTTAGTGATTTATCACCTTCAATTATCAACCAATAAACAAGCAGTTAGTTAACATTAGACTATTTAACAAACAGCTGTCAATTAGTAACATAGTAAAGCAGTTAGTCAATTAGTCAACAGTAACTAACAACAAATTAACAGTAGACTTCACCTTCACTCTTATATCCTCAAGCATCTTCACAATTGGCTTATGTCTAGCTTCAAGAATCCAAGAGTTGAAAGACTCTATAAAGTTGTTGTCCACCATTGGGTTCTTATATTGGGTATCAAAGTAAGCTCTACACCAGCTTATTGGAGGATATTTCAGCAAGTCCCTGACAACATCCTCTGACACTTCATCTAACTATTTCAACATATCGTTAAATTCTTCCGCACATGTGCTCCAGGAACACCACCACATTAATTTTTTCATCTCATTAGTATTTCAATTTTTGCTCCAGTTTGGTTCAATATGCCTTGCACAATATCTATGATATGAATGTGGATATATATTCCTTACAACATCTAATAGACCCTGCACATGAAGAAACATTACATTAACAAACTAAATAACATAATCTGTTGAGTGTAAAAGTTTTGAGCATATGGTAATATACCTTCTGCATATCTGACATGAATGTATATCTTTCACCATCTTTCAAGTTCAAAGAAGCCATCAAGTTCTCAATGAACCACTCCATGTTATTTTTGTTTCCTTATCCACTACAGCCCAAGCTAGTGGATACACATGCTTGCAAGAATCTTGAGCAACAACAACTAACAACATCCCTTTGCATTTGCCTTTTAAAAAGGTTCCATCCAGACCTATAAAAGATCTCAAACCTGCTTTGA
Source organism: Nicotiana tabacum (assembly GCF_000715075.1). Lineage (NCBI taxonomy): Eukaryota > Viridiplantae > Streptophyta > Magnoliopsida > Solanales > Solanaceae > Nicotiana > Nicotiana tabacum. The sequence goes on from NC_134089.1 coordinate 151,683,156, forward strand.
ATCCACTCTTGAGGACCTAAAAACAGACATACATCCTCAAAAGTCTTCTCTTACCTTCCTCCATTGCATCCTTGAATATCTGCATCACCACATCAGTACCAAAGTTGGTTTCTCTCAACTCTTGAGCATATGCCTCCAACTTGTTGTACTCATCCAAGTAATTGCCCTTCAATTGTTTTAACACCATCCTTTTCACCCTTTTTAACTTTGAATCACTCACATTCAAACTATATTTATCCGCTAAATCAACCTTCATCTCTTTAACCTTAAACTTAGGATTATTTTGAATCTTTCTCTTAAAATTATGTGCTAAAGTAGCAGGAGTAGCTCTTCAGTTCTCAAAAACTTCACTACATTCATGTTCATCCCTCTAAGTTTTTATCTTTACTCCTTGATCTTGCCATCCTTATAAATAAGATATTTAAAGGGACACCCAATCTGACACTTGCATCTAAGTCTTCTCCTATCACTCTTGTCAACCTTAAGGCCCCTCTTATTAGAAATAACATAATAACCAATAACCTCCTTAGCTTCAACAAGATCTTTGAAAGTCATACATTTTTTACCATGTTTTATGCCTATCAAGTTGGTCAGTTACCTCACACTTCTTCTGCCTCTCAAATAAAACTAGGGCATCACTATCATAATTACTATCAACACTTTCAATATCTGTATCATCTTCACTATTATCACAGTTAGAAGCTACAACAACAGGTACACTATCTGTTGTTGTAAACTAGGTTAAAACATGAACATTTAGAGTATCATCCAAAAGGTCAACACCAAATAATTGTACATCAGTGAAACTATCATTAATCAGGGCTTGAATCTTCTTAATCCCTTCATCCTCATCTAACAAAAAATACCTCCTAGATGGGTCAATAAATATCAACTATTGTACCTCAACAAATCCTATCACTTCAGTGTATTCTTTACACAAATCAATATAAGAGAGATGGTCTACTTCATAACCACTCAACAGGTGGACATCTCTCTTAGTATCAGACAGTGTAGGTTCCAATAACCACTCACCCCCATAATTAAAATACAAGTTCACTTTATCCGCCATCTTTCGGATAAAATCACATGCAACAACAATAAAAAAGGCAAAATGGGACCACATCAGCAATATTTAAGATTTAAACAGTATAAATATAAAGATATAAAACCCCACCATCAATTAATTATACAAATTGATAAGTAAAGATTTTGACTACTTATTTGCGCCCTTTTACTTCGTTTTAGCTTAAAAATGCTTAAAGGTATTCCCGAGAACTGATAGACTGTGCTTACTTGCAGGATTATTGGAAAATGAGCCAAAAAGATGAAAATCAACTCAAGAAGGAGTAATTTTGGGCAAGGACTAAAACAAAACAAAAAAGAGCAAAGCGCGGGCCACACAATATTGTGTGCGGCTGCAGAACATGAAGAGACCTATGATGGATTTTCTTTGCAAAATGCGGACCGCACAATTATTGTGCGGCCGCAAAAGATGAGGTTCAGAGAGATGTGATTTTGGTCCATGAAGAAGTGCGGACCACACCATTATTGTGCGGCCGCAGAATCAAAAGTGCGGCTGCACTTAGAAATGTGCAGTCCACAGAAGTCTCTTATGTCAAAGCTCAAGCTCAAGAGTGCGGTTGCACTCATAAATGTGCGGTTCATCGAATTTGAAGAAGTACAGCGACAACCCAGAATTGTGTGGCCGCAGAAGTCCATCCTGTCAAGCCAACATTAAAGTGCGTACTGCACACAGAATTGTACGGCCGCAGAACCTCCATAGGGGCAATTTTGTCTGATAATTTCAACTGTGTATGAATAGTCTTTTTTGTCAAAATTATGTTAAGTTTTGAACAATAGAATGTAGATAGCCATTTTTCCTTTACTTTTTTGGGTAACTTTTTGATAGTTTATCATTTTAACATTGGATTTTCTTCCCTTTATCATTTAATATGAGTTTAATCTTCTTTTCCTCTTTAATTTCTTCATTTTTATCTATGAGTAACTAAATTCTTAGCTAGGATTGTGACTCAACCCTAGTGTGGGTACCTAATGGGTGTTTAATTTAGGGCTTGTTTGTGATTCGGTGAGCGATATTTAGCCTAGTTTTTTCTTGAATTTAAGAATTAATGGTTGCAAACATTGATTCATGCCTAATTGACTTAGACTCTAGTTGAGAAAGAGAGACAAAGTTTAGGAAAACTTGGCTAACAAGGAATTAGGGTGAACTCAGGAAATTGATAGCCCCAATTAAAGGGTTGAATCTTGAGATAGTAAGACCCGACTTGAGTATTTATCACTTGTTTTGTGCATTACCCATTTGGACTTGAGAAAGCTAAATTGGCCAAAACCACTCTAACTACCGGGAGGTATAGAGTGGGTAATTGCATGTGATTGCTATGTTACGACCCCGACCAATCAAACTTATCATAAAGCCCACAATCCGTTAGGTAACCACCTAGATGGAAGTCAATACCCTAATCTTTTATAATCTTGAAAAACAACAATGTCAAAAATATTGTTCTCTAGCTTTTCATTTACAAATATTAGCATAAAAATTAGAAGTAGAAAGAAACAACCAAATATGTGGAAGTGCATTTTGGGCACATCGTGCACTTAGTCTAGATATATACCTAATCCAATTAGTGGTTTGAATTTGGGCGACATCAATTTTTGGCGCTGTTGCCGGGGAGCTAAAAATGGATTTAGCTATATATTCGGTTTTGTGTGTGATTTGTCTTTCTTTCCTTCCGAGGTACTAATCTTTTTGTGAAAACAATTGTAGGTGATATAATGGTTCTCAACAACAATTATCCTCTTGGAAACGTGCCATTGGGGGATGACGAGGAGGATGACCAAGTTGATGAGGTTCCTCTTGAACCTCAAGCAAATAGACGAGGCCGGCCGCCTCAAGACACGTTCATATTCCACCCCCACCTCCTCCAAGAGTGGCGGCACACTAGGTGTTGCTGAATGAAGGATACACAAGTGTCATATTCCTTCCCCGTATTAGGGCGGGAAACTTTTAAATCACAAATGTCATGCTTACACTATTGGAACAACGGGGATTCTTCACCGGGTCTCCGAGTCAAAATGCATACAAGCACTGGAAAGGGTTTGTTGAGACTTGGTGGGGGAGTAAACAAACAAACGTCTCCAAGGATGCTTTGAGGTTGAGGCTATTCCCTTTATCTCTACAGGGGAAGGCTTTGGATTGGTTAGAGAGGTTTCCAAATCATTCTATCAATACATGGGATGAATAGGCCGAGAAATTCATTTCTAAGTTTTTTTCTCCCGAGCATATGGCAACTCTTAGGGATGAGATTCTAGCTTTCAAACAACAACCCAATGAGCCTTTGCATGAGATATGAGAAAGGTATCGTACTATGGTGAAAGAGTATCCGAACAATGACATGACAGAAGTTATGATTCAACAAATTTTTTATAGGGGGATCAATACTACCAATCAGTGCGTGGTCAACCAACTGGCCGGTGGAAATTTCATGACAACACCGTTTGTAGAAGCTTGTGAGATTCTTAATGAAATGGCGAATACTTCATCGGCGTGGATAATTAGAGAAAACGTTCCTCAAGGCGATCCAAATGTGATTCACTTGCATAAAAAATTACATGATCATAAGCAAGCAATTGTCGAGTGACCACCACAATGAATCAACTAGCCAAAGCTCAACTTCAACAAGTTTAAGGTCCCAAGCAAGTAAATGCAATGGAAGGAGTTAGTATGATGGTAAACAAGAGAAGACAAAAGGGTCCTCAAGTGCAAAACCAGGTTGAAAATTATGAGTAAGATGATAGTGGATTTGATCAAGATGGACAATACAATGAACAAGAGGAGGAAGTGCAATATGTGAACAACTTCCAAGGGCAAAGAAACAACAATCAAGGCTCGATTCAACAACAATGGCGACCACAAAGAAATTAAGGAAATTGGAATTCAAACAATCAAGGTAGTTGGAACAATCAAAACAACCAAGGGAATTGGAACAATCAAGGAAATTGGAATGGTCAAAATAACCAAGGCAATTGGAGTGGAAATAATCAAGGCTATTGGGGAGGTAACCACCAAGGAGGGTGGAACAACAACAACAACCGGGGGTCGGGTTTCCAAAGGCCTCTGATGTTTCAACAATCGAGCAATCCACCTCCCTATCCTTCTCAAGGTTTGAGTATTTCCAACAATGAGATGGGCCGAATAGAGAACATGTTCAAACAAATGATGGAGAATAATGCCGACACCGATACTCGATTAGTCTCTCACAACACTTCAATTCGCAATTTGGAAGTTTAATTAGGCCAAATATCGCAAGCTTTGAACACTTACCCTAAGAGGGCACTACCAAGTGATACGGTGGTGAACCAGAAGGGTGGGAACAACACGGGACATGCTATGGCCGTGACTACAAGGAGTGGAAAAGGTGGGGAAGCAACCACCTCAAGTCAAAAGAAAATTATGGATGAGGGACAATTGGTACAAGAAGATGAGATGCCAAACAATGAAGTGCAGGCAAATGATGAGGTGAGAATTGATATTGATGACTATTTGGAGGAGATTCAAAAAGAAGTGAACCCGTCTAGGGAGCACATTGTTGACATACCAGAACCAGTATTGCCAAAGGCTAAGGCACCAATGCCAAGGCCTCCTCCTCCTTGTCCTCAAAGGCTTGCCAATCAAAATGGTGAGAACCAATTTAAAAAGTTCATTGACATGATGAAGAGTGTGTCTATTAATGTGCTATTAGTTGAGGCCTTGGAATAAATGCTGAGATATGCAAAGTTCATGAAGGACTCGGTGACCAAGAAGAGGTCGATGAATTGTGAGACTATAAAGATGACACATCAAGTGAGTGTAATTGTGCACTCAATGGCTCCTAAATTGGAAGATCCGGACCTTTCACAATCCCATGTACAATTGGAAGTGCCGACTTTTACAAAGCTTTATGTGATCTTGGGGCAAGTATAAACTTGATGCCTTATTCGGTGTTCAAAACTTTGGGAATTGGGTAACCAAGACCCACATCCATGAGGTTACAAATGGCGGATCGTACAATGAAGAGACCTTTGGGTATTATTGATGATGTGTTGGTTCGTGTTGACACGTTCTTCCTCCTGGTGGACTTTGTAATTCTTGATTGTGAAGTGGAATATGAGGTGCCTATTATTTTGGGTAGACCTTTCCTTGCTACGGGGAAGGCTCTTGTTGATGTGGAAGCCGGTGAGCTCACTTTCCGGGTGGGTGATGAAAAGGTAGTCTTCCATGTATGCAAATCTATGAGGCAACCAAATAGCAATGAAGTTTATTCGTTTGTGGATTTGGTGACTAATGTGATAATTGATGATGTTAGTGCCACAATAAATGTTGAGGATAATTTGGAAGCCATTTTGCTCAACCTTGATAATGATGAAGAGAAAGAAGGCTATGTGGAATGTGTGAATACATTACAAGGAATAGGGTCGTACACTTATGAACCCTGCAAGTTATCCTTGGATCTTGAAAATTGGAAGACTCCTCTAACAAAGCCCTCAATCGAGGAGCCTCCCACTTTAGAGTTAAAGCCATTACCTTCGCATCTCAGGTATGAATTCCTTGTCCTTCTTATACTTTACCGGTTATTCTTTCCTCTTATTTGACTAACATGCAGGTAGAGTCCACATTGGAGGTGCTATAAAGGAGGAAGAGAGAAATTGGATGGACATTGGCGGATATTCGGGGCATAAGCCCCGCCTTTTGCATGCACAAGATTATTTTGGAGGAGGGTGCCAAATCCTCCGCTGAACATCAAAGGAGGCTAAATGAAGCAATACAAGAGGTTATAAAAAAGGAGATCATAAAATGGTTGGATACCGGGGTTGTTTACCCCATTTTCGATAGTTCATGGACTTCTCCGATGTAATGTGTCCCAAAAAAGGAGGCATGACTGTGGTTACCAATAACAAGAATGAGTTGATTCCTACAAGAACGGTAACCGGATGGAGAGTGTGTATGGACTATCGCAAGCTCAACAAAGTCACAAGAAAAGATCATTTTCCACTTCCCTTCCTTGATCAAATGCTTGATAGGTTGGTCGGCCGTGCTTTCTACTTTCACATGTCCCTATGGCACTTTTGCATTCTCGAGGATGCCATTTGGGTTATGCAATGCACCGGTGACTTTTCAATGGTGTATGATGGCTATCTTCATCGACATGGTGGAGGATATTCTTGAGGTCTTCATGGATGCCTTTCCTGTGGTTGGGAATTCTTTTGATGATTGCTTGAACAATTTGGATAAGGTCTTGGCAAGATGTGAGGAGACTAACTTGGTATTGAATTGGGAGAAATGTCACTTCATGGTCAAGGAAGGCATTATCCTTGGCCACAAGATTTCAAAGAATGGTATTGAGGTCGATAAGGCCAAAATAGAGGTGATTTCTAAACTTCCGCCCCTACATCCATGAAGGGAGTGAGAAGTTTCTTGGGAAATGTGGGGTTATATCGCCGATTCATCAAGGATTTTTCCAAAGTGGTGAACCCCTTGTGTAAGCTTTTGGAGAAGGATGCCAAATTCCATTTCAATGAGGATCGCATGAAGGCATTTGAATTGCTCAAGTTCAAACTGACAACTACTCATATTATCACCACATTGAAGCTTGCCTTTTGAGCTCACGTGTGATACAAGTGATGTGGTAGTTGGAACAATTTTGGGGCAGATAATCAACAAAATCTTCCATCCGGTCTACTATGATAGTAAGACCATGATGATGCCCAAGTCAATTACACAGTGACCAAAAAAGAGCTACGAGATATTGTCTTTGCTATAGAGAAGTTCCGCCTGTACTTGATGAGTACAAAGGTGATTGTCCACACCGATCATGCGTCGCTTCGGTACTTAATGAGCAAGAAATATTCATAGGCGAGGTTAATGCGGTGGGTGCTTCTATTGCAAGAGTTTGATCTAGAGATCCAAGACTGCAAAGGTAGTGAAAATCAAGTGGCGGACCACTTGTCTCAATTGGAGGAGGAGGGGAGGCCACATGATGGCCTAGAGATCAATGATTCCTTCCCCGATGAGTAGCTTCTAGCTATTTCAATGATAGGGATGCCATGGTTTGCCGACTTAGCAAATTATCTTGTGAGTGGCATTATACCGAATGAGTTCTCTTCAAACCAAAGGAAGAAGCTCAAACGGGATTGCCTTGACTATTATTCGGATGAACCGTATCTTTTCTGGATTTGTACTGATGGTGTGATTCGACGATGTGTGCTAGAGGAAAAAGAAGTGAAAATTCTTGAGGCTTGCCACTCTTCACCATATGGTGGTCACCATGGTGGAGCTAGAATGATAACAAAAGTGTTGAGTTGTGGATTATATTGGCCTACTCTCCATAAGGACTCTAGTGATCTAGTCAAGCGTTGTGATGAATGTCAAAGGGCGGATGAGATTTCTAAGAAGAATAAGATGCCCCTCACCACCATCTTGGAAATTGACATCTTTGATGTATGGGGCATTGATTTCATGGGATCGTTCGTGAGCTCTTGTGGGAATACTTACATTTTGGTAGTTGTGGACTATGTGTCAAAATGGGTTGAAGCCATGGCTTTACCCAATAACGAAGCTCGAAGTGCGGTGGCATTTTTGAAGAAGAACATCTTTACAAGATTTGGTACTCCAAGGGTAATCATAAGTGATGGGGGTTCGCATTTTTGCAACAAGGCTTTTGATACCTTACTCACCAAGTATGGTGTCACTTGCAAAGTCTCGACCCCCTATTACCCTCAAGCAAGCAGACAAGTGGAAGTCTCTAACAGGTAGATCAAGAGTATTTTATCAAAGACAGTGAATGCCAACCGGGCGGATTGGTCAAGAAAACTTGATGATGCTTTATGGGCTTATAGGACGGCTTACAAAACACCGATTGGGATGTCTCCATATTGATTGGTGTTTGGAAAGGCTTGTCATATTCTGGTGGAACTTGAGTATAAGGCTATGTGGGCATTGAAGAAGCTTAATGTAATAGCCCAGCCCGCTAGTGATATTGTCCGCTCTGGACATAGGCCCTCACGGGTTTAAAATACATCACTAGGGTCTAAGGCTTGTTAACTTATATACCCAGCATCTCACTTGTGTTTTGCCGATGTGGGACTCTGTCTAAAGCATGGGGTGTTACATACACCCCCTCTTATGGACTCAGCATCCTCGCTGAGGTTTGCCCCACCGTATGGGATTTGCCTACACTCAGCACTGAGGTTTGCTCCACCTAACTAAGATTTATCTAAACTCAGTTGAACTCTGACCCACTATCGGCAAGGCTGATACAAGAGTGGCTCGGATACCTTCTGTAATAGCCTTTTGTCACGACCCATTTCCTGAACAAGCCGGGACCGACACTCGATCACTAAACATGACCGAGCGAACCATCTCTGCTAATGAAATCTATTATAACTCCAAACTTTATATGCAACAAGGCAATACTCTAACCAAATATTTTTTATTAATTTAAACATTTAAATAAATCAACTCCAAAACATTGTTCATAGTAACCAACGAAATACTGCTAAGTTATTATCAAAAACATCTGAATCTTAACCCAACGACTATGTCTATGAAGCCTCTACTGATAAACTGACTCACTGCTCAGGACATGAGATTTCCTGGCCAGTTCTCTAAGTAACAAAGAAATAACTAAATAAAGATGACTCTAAGGAATGCTCCACGAACAAAAGCGGAGCTCACCAATAGCACTGGAAGAGAAGGAAGTCCTAACTCGTAGCCTGCTCGCCTGCAAATCCGGTTCCTACGTTGTACCGCAGACCAATGTAGGTTCCCAAAAGAGAACGTTAGTACCATCCATTGTACTCAATGAGTCTCAACAACAGGGGGCGAAACTTTAATAACATATACATTATGAGCAAAGGTTCTAAATGCATGTAAAACATAAAGCTTATAAGAATAATTCTAAATAATTGCATAATAGCAGTTTATGAATATTCTAAAAGAAATTCTTTTCTTTTTCTTTCTTATAAAAAAACTACTTCACTTTATACTTTGGTAGTTCCAACTATCCTGACTTAATTCTGTCTCAGTCACTGTGTGATCGGCACGGGTTCGATCCCAACCTGATCGAATAGGCCCAATCCACGAGGTGCCACTCGCTTCATGGTTCTCAATGCTCATGTCTCATACCTTAGCATGGCTAAGCAAATTCTCAGCAACGAGACCCTCGGCTTGTATGCTCCCTACTTTGGCACAAGTAGTTTCAGGAAGTCAACGCCTTGGTCAGGACCCTAGGCTTGGACGGTGACCCCTTCTCAGAATAAATGATACTCCCAAAAATCTTTTCTTTCTAAAACTTCTTCTTGTGACTTTTCAAGTCTAAATCTTTTATACATACTCATACTGGTATCCTTAAATGTAAGGCATGGCATAAGAATGAAATAAACATTCAAAGGTATTTATAAAGGTTCTTGATCCTTCATGAATTTTCAACATGAAAATGGCATATAAGAATAATATAAAAATCTGGAATTTATGCACATATATCCAAATAATCATCTAAACTTTAGCTAGAAAATAATTCTAAGCTAATAGGTACTTACTACTCCAATTAAATATATATTAACTCTTTTATGCAATTCATCAAACACCTTGTGTGCGTGCTTTTATGAGTTAAACCACTTTAGTAAAGGTTGTATCAACTCACCTCAATTTCTCCTTTCAAGCAACAATGTAAGTTCCAATTCTTTTAATCAACTCAACGATCAAATATTACAATGATAAGTCACAATAAGTATCCAACGTCCCAAAAGCATTAATCTTTTGTCAACTCTAAGAACTTTAGGTTCAACTTCTAAATTTCTAAGTTTTGGGGTGAGGTCTTATTCTAACAATCCTTTACTGCCTCTAACAACCTTAACCCGTCATAACAATCCAATAAAAATGAAGAATTTATCTATTAACACCAAAAACTTAACTCGTATTTGATGGGTGTTCTTGAGGTTTTGTAAAACTTTCCTATGAATTTACCTTATTAGGGTGTTAGATTCTAGTATATAATGATGTTATAGCTTACAATTTCGTAAAAAGAATTACCTCAGTCGTGGCCTAAAGAAGGTCTTGCGAAATAGCTCTCAATGACCGGTACACTGCTTTGTTCTTGCTCCTAGACCTCTCGTTGTTTTCCAAAGGCTTTAAGCCTTTTTGCCTCTACGTGACTAAACAGAACCAAGTTCTGTTTTGCTTAAGGCTTTAAGCCTTTTGTTTCCCAACATGGGCTTTAGGCCCTTTCCCCTTTTTTTTAAACTAGTAATTAATGATATTCACTTTTAATAATTAATAATATTAAAATTATTAATATTTCCCTAATTGTATATCCAATTATTTAAGTGTATATATACACATATATATACATACATACATACATACATATACATAAATACATATACATATACATATATATATATATATATATATATATTTCACTATAGGCAAGATAAAAATAATAGTAATAATAATAATTTAGTTCTATAATTAGCGTATCTTGAAACTTTTATAAATTTGAGGAGTGTTACAATCTTCCCTCCTTAAAAACATTCGTCCTCGAATGTTGCTAGGGCCTTATTCTTAAGCTAACAATCATTCCTTAGGTCCTTGAACCTCTTAAGTTTTCTTAGCACTACTCACTTTTCCAAGGGACTCAAAATTTTGGCTAACTCCCTAAATTTTCAAAAATTTCGGCAGAGTTTCCCTTGTAAATTGGACTATCCAAAAACCTTTCCCTATCATAAATACCACAACTACACCAACAACAACCAAATATATCATAACAGGCCATTCATAGGCACCATACACATCTCATATATTAATTACTCACACTCCGGCAAGGAGGTACTACAATAACTAAAAAGAATCTAAAGTACAACACTTTAGCAAAAGTAAATCACTTTAATGAATTAAATATACTCTGGCATAAACTAAATCACTACAACAACTAAATATAATCTAGCAAGGACATAAGCATTTGCTAACTTGTATTTAATAAATAAAATATAAATGTCAAGCCAAACCTAGGTTCACATACCTTGTTACTCAAATAAATAAGGATACTTCTTCCTCATATCTTCCTCGACCTCCCACGTAGCTTCTTTTGAATCATGATTACTCCACAAAACTTTTACCGATGCTATATCTTTTGTTCTCAACTTTCTTACTTGTCTATCGAGAATTTCTATAGGTACCTCTTCATAAGTCAAACCTTCTTTAATTTCTATGGTATCGATAGGTATTATGTGCGACTCATCATGAATGTACTTTCTAAGCATAGACACATGAAAGACAAATGAACAGAGGATAACTCAACGGGTAACGCTAGCTTATAAGCCACGTTTCCTTTCTTTTCTAGAATTTCATAAGGTCTGATAAATCTAGGGCTAAGTTTCCCTTTCTTACCAAACCTCATAACTCCTTTCATTGGTGAAACTTTCAAATATACCTTCTCACCAACCATGAACTCTAAATCACGATGCCTCTTGTCAGAATAAGACTTTTGACGACTCTGAGCCTCTTTAAGTCTTTCTCTAATTAGCTGAACTTTCTCCAAAACCTTACAAACAAGCTCTGGACCAATCAATGACACCTCTTCTAGTTCAAACCAACCCACTGGATACCTACATCTTCGCCCATACATCGCTTCATAAGGAGCCATACCAATGCTGGCCTGATAGCTGTTATTGTAAGCAAATTGTATAAGTGGCAAATGATCATCCCAATTACCTCCAAAATCTATAACACACGCACACAACATATCTTCGAGAGTTTGAATGGTCTTTTCTGCCTGGCCATCGGTCTGTGGATGAAAAGGAGTGCTTAAATTGACCTTGGTACCTACTGAGGGCCTCTGTCAAATATGATTGAAAATGGAGTACCATGTAATCGGACTATTTCTTTGATGTACAACTGCGCATATTGCTCTGCGAAATCTGACGTCTTTACTGGTAGGAAATGAGCGGACTTTGTCAGTTGGTCTACAATAACCCAAATTGAATCATGTTTATGGTATGTGCAAAGTAGACCTACTACAAAATCCATATTAATCATCTCCCACTTCCACTGTGGTATCTCTATGTCTTGAGCTAGGCCACTAGGCCTCTGATGCCCGGCTTTGACTTGCTGGCAATTTAAACATTTAGCCACATGACTTGCTACTTGTTTCTTCATGCCTTTCTACCAATATAACTCTTTCAAATCTAGATACATTTTGGTAGCACCTGGGTGGATAGAGTACCTCGAACTGTGAGCTTCATCCATTTTGGCCTTCCTAAGACCATCTACATCATGCACACATAACCGATCATTCAACTTCAAAACTCTGTCACTTCCTAGAGTGAAAGTAGTGATTTCTTTACTTCTGACTCCTTTTAATTTCACTAAATACAGATCTTCGTCTTGCTTAGACTTAACATGCGCAACAAGGGAGGATTGCGCTAAGGCATAGATCGCCTTTGTACTGCAAGATGGGCCAAGACACCCATTGACTTCCTACTAAGTGCATCTGTTACCATATTAGCTTTGCCCGGGTGATAAAGGATATTGATGTAATAATCTTTCAATAGCTCGAGCCACCTTCTCTGTCTCAAATTTAGTTCTTTTTGCTTGAAAATGTACTAGTGGCTTTTGTGATATGTAAACACTTCAGAATGCTCGCCATAAAGGTAGTGTCACCATATTTTTAATGCAAACACCACTGCTGCAAACTCCAAGTCGTATGTGGGGTAGTTCTTTTCATGATTCTTTAACTGCCTGGAAGCATAAGCAATAACTTTTCCATTTTGAATAAGAACACAACCAAGGCCCACTCTGGAGGCATCACAATACACTGTGAACCCACTCGAACCTGTCGGCAAGGTTAACACAGGTGCAGTGGTCAGCCTCTTCTTTAACTCTTGAAAACTCTGCTCACAAGCGTCTGACCATTGGAACTTAACTGCTTTCTGAGTCAACATAGTTAATGGAGCTGCAAGTGAGGAAAACCCCGCCACAAACCTTCTATAGTAGCCAGCTAACCCCAAAAAACTCCTGATTTCGGTTGGTGTTGTCCGCCTAGGCTAGTTCTTGACTGCTTCTGTCTTTTGAGGGTCTACTATTATTCCTTCACTAGATACCACGTGGCCTAAGAATGCCATTGACTGCAACTAGAACTCACATTTTGAAAACTTGGCATAAAGCTCATTCTCCTTCAAGGCCTGCGAGGCTATTCTAAGGTGTTATGTATGATCTTCTTTGCTCTTAGAGTATACCAAAATATCGTCTATAAACACAATAATAAAGGTATCTAGGAATGGCTTGAAAACTCTGTTCATGAGGTCCATGAATGCAGCTGGAGCATTTGTCAACCCGAAGGACATCACTAGAAATTCATAATGCCCGTAGCGAGTTCTAAAGGCTGTTTTAGATATATCCTCTTTTCTGATTCTCAACTGATGGTACCCCAACCTCAAATCTATTTTTGAAAAGTACTTTGCACCCTGAAGTTGATCAAATAAATCATCAATTCTTGGCAGTGGGTACTTGTTCTTAATGGTTACTTTATTTAACTGCCGATAGTCGACACATATTCTGCGAGACCCATCATTCTTCTTGACAAATAGGACTGGGGCACCCCACAGTGAAACACTCAGTCTGATGAAGCCCTTGTCAAGAAGGTCTTTCAATTGTTCTCTCAACTCATTAAGTTCTGTTGGAGCCATCCTATAAGGAGGTATAGATATGGGCTGAGTGCCTAGCATGAGATCAATGCCGAAGTCTATGATTCTTTTGGGAGGATGTCCGGGAAGGTCATCTGGGAAAACTTCTGGAAATTCTCTAACAACTGGCACTGATTGAAGAGCTGGTGGTCCTGATTCTGGATTAATAATGTGAGCCAAATAGGCGAGACACCCATTACCGTCATTCGTTGTGCCTTAAGGTAAGAAATAAACTTACCTACAAGCGATGCTGAACTACCCTTCCACTCTAAGACTTCTTCATTTAGAAATTGGAACCTGACTATCTTGGCATGACAATCTAACATGGCATAGCACGAAGAAAACCAATCCATACCCAAGATCACATCAAAATCCACTATTTCTAACTCTATGAGATCGACCTTTGGTGTTGCGACCTTAGACTGAAACTATATAACCTCTATAGACTCCGGTGACTTTCACTGACTCGCCAACTAGAGTAGATACTAGGAATGACTCACTAAGTTGTTCAAGTTCTAGTCCGAGGTTAATTGCAAAGTATAGAGTCACATATGAAAACGTTGAACCAGAATCCATTATGGCATAAGCATTATGTGAGCAGACTAAAAGTATACCTGTAATAACTTCTACAGATGCCTCGCACTCTGATGATGAAGTGTAGCAAACAAACGGGGTTGTCCCCCTCCCTGAGTAACTTGGTCTGCACCTCTACCTGCTCCATGCCCGGTATGATTATGAGAACTATGAGCCTAATGTGGTGCAACTGCAGTAGCTGAGGAACTAGAAGGACGAGTTGATCCACCACTGAAATTACGTTGCAACTTTGGGCAGTTGGCCTTTATATGACCAATGTCTCCACAATGGTAGCAACCATGAAACCCGAGCTTGCACTGACCTGAATGTTGCCGCTTACATGTTCCACAAAGACTTTGCTGGTGTGAATGTTGCTCAGCATGACTCTGGCTATGTGAGGATGATGTCCTAAAATTCTGATTCTGGCGAGACTGATTTCCATAACTTTGAGTACGTCTGAAGGAAGACCCACCACCTGACTGATGACTGGACTAAGCTGGTGCTAATGACTCCTTATTAGAGGAATCCCTTCCACCTCCACTGGATGTACCATTAAACATGCCCGTTGTCCGGGCTTTCTTGTTATGCTCTTTTTTTTCTCTCCTTAGTTGTCTGTCTTTTTCTAAGTGCTTGGCAAATCCCACAACAGAGGAGAAGGCTTTCATCCCTACTGCTGCAGTTGATGTCGTATCCTTAATGTAGTAAGCTAAACCTCCAACAAACCTGCGAATCTTTGCTTTTTCAGTCTTAACCATGTGAGGAGCATGTTTAGCTAACCTTATGAATTCCATGAGTACTCTTGCACACTTTTATTCCATTGCTTGAGCTGTTCGAACTCTGTAACCTTAGTTTCCCTATCCTCTTCTGGGATAAAGTTAGCCATGAAGGCCTCTTCAAATTCTTCCCAAGTAGGTGGACCATCATCTTCATCTCTTTTCTTTTCCCACATCTCAAACCATCATAAAGTTAGCCAGTCACATCTCTAAGCTGGTAAGCAGCTAGCTCCACAGCTTCATCATCAAATGCTTTCATCACTCGGAGGGTTTTCTTGAGATCCTCCAGCCACAACATCGGATCGTCATCAACTATAGAATCATGGAACACTAGAGGATTCAACTTCAAAAATTCATTCACTCTTGAGGATTCAGAATTGTTCTGTCTATTTGATTGAGGTGGAATCTCATCTCTTCTCTCGTTCTGGTTGGCCATAAAGGCTTTAAACATCTCTATAGCACTATTGACAGCATTAAACATCTAACCCACCACGGGAGATATAGTTGCCTGAGCCAGAGCTACTGTTGGAGGCAACACTGGATCATGAGGTACTGGATCATCATGCTCCACCCCTTCTTCTTGTTCAGCCCGAGGTACTTGGACTCCCTTTGTGGATTTTCCCCTCCTTTTCTGAGTCGAAGCCTTTTTAGTTCTACCTTGAGCCATAATAGTAGCGATAGTTTCTTGAGCAACATCTTGAGTGTCGGTGTCAGAGTTGCGTGTACGAGCCATTTCTGCGAGTTTTGGAGAAACAATTAAATTAGATAATTTCTTAGAGTTAGACTCTACTGCATGATCTAAAGTATGAAAAAATAGACTTTTCCTAAATGCTTGTAGCCTCCTGTTTATAAGTATGACACGCTTCATACGCATAAACAAGACTCTACTAACACGACTTCATAGACCCCTAGGACTCCATAAACCTGAGGCTCTGATACCATCTGTAACAGCCCAACCCGCTAGTAATATTGTCCGCTCTAGGCCTAGGCCCTCACGGGTTTAAAATACATCACTAGGGTCTAAGGCTTGTTAACTTATATACCCAACATCCCTCTTGTGTTTTGCCGATGTGAGACTCTGTCTAAAGCCTGGGGTGTTACACTTAATCTTGAATGAGATGTTGCCGACAACTTAAGGGTGATATAATTGAATGAGCTAGATGAGTTCCGGTACCATGCATATACAAGTTCATCCTTATATAAGGAGAAGATGAAGTACCTCCATGACAAGTACATTCGGAGCAAGGAATTTAAAGAAGGTGATCTTGTGTTATTGTTCAATTCTTGGTTACGGATGTTTCCGGGAAAGTTGAAATCAAAATGTAGTGGCCCATTTGAGGTTGTTGGTGTGACACCATTCGTTGCATTGGACTTGAAAAATAAGAATAACGAAGTGTTTAGAGTCAATGGACACCGGGTGAAACACTATCTTAGAAAAGTTGATGATGGCCATGTCGTGGCGGTTCTTCATTTCAAATGATTGGTAATTTACGTCGTGCCGCGACGTTAAATCAGGCGCTTCTTGAGAGGCAACCCATGTGTCTTTTTCTTTTTCTTGTTTTTCTTCTTTTTGTGCTAATTAGTTTTGAAGTGTATGCGGGAAAGGGTGTGCATTGCAAGGGCTGTGACATAAAAATTGGCTAAGTGTTGAAAAAGTGCGGACCGTACATTAATTGGGCAGACCGCACAATTCTGATTGCAACAGCAGAAATCACTCTACGGCCGCACAATTCTGTGTACAGTCGCATAACTGGAGGATAAAAATTGCAAGCTCTCTGAAGTTGGTCTGTCAAAATTCATAGCCAATCTGCGGCCGCACACAAAATTGTACGGCCCGCACAAATTCTGCAGACGTACTCACTTTTGTACGGACCGTAGAGCTTCAGCAAAGTCTAGGTAAAGAGTGTGGACCGCACTCAAAATTGTGCGGCCGTACTTAGCCTAAGTTTTGGGTGACGTGGTCAACCTACAAATAGAACCTCAATGCACTATTCACAACTTTACACACTCTGAATTCTTGAGACCTAAGCAAGCATAGTGCACGTACACTTAGTTCACAATCCTCATTCATTTCAATCAGTACAGATTCTTACCTGCATTCTTCATCATCGGTATGTTCATTGCATCTTTAGATTTTTCAATTTCTCTTAGTTTTTGTTCTTCTATGGTAGAGTTATTTTTAGGCCTAAAATGTCCAATGTTAGTCATGTGTGCTTAAAATCATGTGGGTAATGTCATATGTATTCATTGGGGGACTGGGTAGATCATTAATAATGTTTATTTGCAAATACCATATCTAAATTGTGTCAAAATTGCAAAACCTAAACTAGTGCCGTGTGATTTTAAATTGTGTAGCTGCACACGAAATTGTACGGTCCATAGATCTTAAAATAAGGGCAAATGTGTTGCATGAAAAGTGCGGACCACACTCAAAATTGTGCGATCTTTAGAAAATTATGCGGTCCGCAGAAAATTATGCGATCCGTGGAAAAATGTGTGCGACTGCACTATTGAAAGATCAGAGAACCAGTAGTCTGAACTTGGGATTGTGCGACCGCACTAAAAATTGTGCGGTCCGCACATCAGGATGTGCGACCGCACTTTGAAATTGTGCAGTCTGCACATGGTAGTCTGCGACTGCACTCAAAATTGTGCGGTCCGCACTGTCTCTTCTGTAGATTGTTTTCCTGCAACTGTAATGCAACTGTTTGCACTATTTTGAACTCTAACAGACTTATGTACCTTGTATTGCAGACAATGGTTCGATCACGAGGTAAAGGTGACACTTCTAAGGGGAAGGGTGAACCCTCTCGAGGCCGAGGCAGGGGTAACCTCCCACTCTCAGTACAAAGATCAATAAACAAAAAGGAAACTACCAATAGAGTCCCTAAACCCTCAGAATCCAGTGAGTATCTCCCGTCTAGGGAAGGTTTAGAGGGCAACTCTGTGTAAGCACAACCCGATGCCCAATCTCAACCCAAAAAAGTGTCGGGTAAACTATAATTGAGAGATGAATCCTCCTCCTCTGCTAGTTCTTATTAGGTTTCAAAAAAGGGTAGCAAAAATTCTGAGCCCTCTTCCTTACATTCTTTCGCAGCACCTATCCGCGTTGATAATGATGTTGATGTTCTAGATGATGTTAGAGGAGGTGACACTAGAGTGTGCAGCCTATAGAGGTCCAGATGAAGGATATATAAGAGGATATATTTGTGAGCTTGACAGCCTTTACGAGGTTCAGAGAATGGTGGCCTCAGAGATCGCTCACACTTGAGCGACAATTCTTAGTGAATGACTTGGATAAATACAATCCAAATATCTTTAGCAGTTCAGGGAGCGCAATGGGTGGATGTGGTTTTCTCAAAGTGTCATGGATGTCAACGAGCACTTGGTACATGAATTCTATGTCAATGTGGCACACATAAAGAAAGGTACCAAAGTGACAAAAGTGCGGAATTTGAAGGTCCAATTTGATCAATGCACTCTGGACACTTGCATGGGATTTGAGGAGGTAGAGGCAGTTCAGTAGATGGAGAAGCTTGCTATGGGTGATGCAGCTCGCCCTTGGGTAGCAGAGATCTTAGCATCTCCAGGACCACCACCACCATGGATCACAGGAGGAGTTTCCATTTCACAGAACACCCTTAATTTTGAAGCAAAAGGGTGGTAAACTTTTATGTGCAGCCGGATAGACCCTAGCAGGAATGAGAACAATCTTCCACTTACCCGATCAATTCTAGTGTCATCTATCATGACCCAATCAATGTGGGTGCCATCATGTCAGTCAATATTTTAGTGGTTGTCTGAAAAGGTAAAATCTCATATCCATATCCAAACACCCTCACTAAATACCTTAAGGATACCAAGGTGGAGCCGAGGAGATTTGATACATAGGTGCGGGCAAAAAATCCTTTCTCATGATACTCTTTGTAAGGACCGGGGAACCCAAAGTTCAAGGGTAACGCAACTACCACCGGTGGCCAGTCTGATGAGCCAATGTTGGTGGTTATAGATTCAGCTGATGAGCCTTCTAACATTTCCATGCCTTCCGTAGCAACTGATCCTTCCACCCCGATAGCTGACATGCCACCACTGCCATCTTCTAGACCATCTACATCAGTGTCAGTGCCTGCCTCATCCACATATCCACTCATTGTGCTGCGAGTCTCCCAAATATTGGCGAGTTTCCCAAACATTGGCGAGTCTCAACAATTGGATGCAGACAGCTACTTCAAAGCTATCTGACATATCTAGTGTTGTTGCAGCCCAGTCTTCTGCCCCAGCAACATCACATGTACCTCCGTCAGTGGAGGAAACATTGTCAAAGATCCTGGAAAATTAGAAGATCATTATGGATACTCTGGTGGCACATGGAGGAGTCATTGAGAAGTTGGGAAAATAGGTAAAAAAGATGCGAAAATCTTAGGCTTCAAAGAAATCAGTGGATAGGTTGAGAAAAGAAGTGGCCAAGATAGCATCCGCTGGGGATATACCACTTGATCAACTAATGGAGTCAACACCAGCATCACCAGCAGAACCATCAGTACGTGAGGTATCAGAGGCAGCAGATGGCCAGTCTAAAGAGCCAGACCTTGCTGCCCACACTGCTGAGGAGATACTTCAGATGTTCTCCAGCCCTGTTATTCCCCGACCGGAGGATGATGAGATTCAGTTGGCGGAGCCCGAGGATGCTGATGATCCCATGCACACTAAGACCACATAGGTAGTTCTTTTAACTCTCTACCCTTCCTTATTCTAATTTTTGTTAAGCATTGAGGACAATGCTTATTCTTATTCGGGGGGAGGGGTGGTCTATTTTGATTGATTTGATATGACAATGGCTTGTAATAACTTTAATACTCTTTTTATTTTATCTTTATTCTCTCTTTCATTATGTATATATTCCTCCCTCTCTTTTGATGTATATATTCTATTCTCCTCGGTTTGTATACTCATTGTCACGTCCCAAACTACCCCCTAGACGTGACTGGCACCCAGCTAACACCACCTGCCAGGCGAACCCCTTTCTTTAACGTTTAACCATTTACACAAATACTGGAAGAAAAATACAGACCTAATAGTATTATTAATAATTAAAGAGGAAATGATTATTGCCAATACCTTAGTCAATTGATAGAAAAACCAACAATCACTCAATTAATAAAACTCTAGCCCAAATCCCACACTAAGACCATGGAGCATCTAACAGAGTAATATGAGGTTTATTGACGAGTTTGCAAACCCCAAAGAAAAAAAATAACTAACACGAACTAGGTAAATCTGAAATGAAAGCCTCCACGAACAATGCGGTGGATTACCTCAGCAATAGGATCCACTCGAATAAACTCGTCAGCCACTAGCTCTATCTCCCACAACGGTATCTGCATAGAGATGCAGTTAATGAGTGAGTTATACGTAAATATAACCCAGTAAGATCCTCGACCCGTCACTTTAAATACCTCTGGGATAAGTGTTAGAAAATACAAACACACTGCAACACGGATAATATAGTAAATATGATAATTATACAATAACTCAATATATGTGTATCAACGGAGTTATTAAGAATTGACCAAAAAGGATACCTACTAAAGACTTATCATAATTGCAGCGAAAGAAATTTACCAACACACTTACGAGTCCACAATGGCACCACAATGCCTCAAATATGTAACAGAGCATACACAATGCTCGGGTGATGTACAAAGGCATACACAATGCCCCAACATCATAGCGCACGGACGTATCAAACTCAACATCATGACGCACAGCCGTATAAACCCAACATCATGGCGCACAGCCGTATCAAACTTAATATCATGGCGCACAGCCGTATCAAACTCAACATCATGGCGCATAGCCGTATCAAACTTAATATCATGGCACACAGCCGTATCAAACTCAATAGCATGGCGCACAACCGTATCAAATTTAATATCATGGCTCACAGTCATATCACACTATCAAACAACTTATAAAATAATATATATTTTTTTATGAAATAATATATTTGCGGCTAGTCTAAGACCACCGACTCTGCCAAATGCACGCTTGTCCCAACACATGGACCAGGCAGAGAAAACACACTTTCAAAACGGATTTTAGAAAAGTAAGTATCAAAGTTTAAAGTTTCACTTACCTCGCTAATCACATGTTTTCCAACCTTGCAACGTCTAGAGCACCGACCAAACGGCCTTCAATGGCCTCAATCTATACAACATATTGACAATCGATGTTACTTAATGGGTCAAACTGAATATCCATAGCTTTCAATCTTAGAGCTAAATCTTGATATCTCACTCCGTAAATCACGAATTAAGGAGAAAGATTAATAATATCTCATCTAACTTAATTATTCAATTAAATTCCTATAAATTAGGACTCGGATTCCAGTAATAAAAATGACCATAGTAAAAGTCAAAATCTATCTAAATTCAAAGACAAAAATTTGAAACTTTAGATGTAATATTAATATTAAAGTTTCAATGGATTCCAGGTGCATATTCTAGATGAATTCACATTTGATATATTGTACAACTATTTTATTATAATAAAATAATTTATTTATTATTACTTAATCATTATGGCTCCTAATCATTATCACTTCATGCTTAATAATGAGCCGTCACTTCAATTCCGTGACATAGATATATATTTGCTACATAAAAATATGTATTAATAGACGTCTTAATACCTGAATATGAAAGTCACGATATTAGCTTTCTGAGTATTTGTTAGTTTCTCCCTTTTGTTTGCTTGAAGGAGCTTTAGTGCTCCGTTCTCCCCTCCGTAATTCTAGATTCTTTGAGATTTCAAAGAATCTCTTAATTCTCTCCTTCTATATGATGCCCTACGGTATTTATCTCTTTGGGCTTCGGCCCTTTCATTTTTGTTTTCTTTTTGTCCTTTTTTTTGGCTAATGACTTAAACGTACAATATTAAAATGAGTCATTACATTCTCACCCACTTAAACAAGCGTTCATCCTCGAACGAGTTAGAAAGAGTACCTGACATCTCAACTAGCTACCCCTACTTTTTCCTCATATCTGTCTCAGACTCCCACATAGCACCTTTCATTGGATGGTTGTCGCACTTGTCTATTAACAATAGATATCAGACCTTCCCCATAATTCAAATTCTCATCAAGCTTTACATCCTCGGCCTTAATCTTCTAGTTATTAGTATTACTTACATATCATCTAAGCATGGACACACGTGGAACACGCCATGAACAATAGACAATCTCAAAGAAAAAGCAACTCTATACAACACCAGTCCAATCCAAAATCTCATACATACCAATATATTATGAACTTAGCTACCTTTCATATAAAATCTCAAAACTCCTTTCATGGAGGAACTTTTTAAAAAACGTTTTCATCTTTCATAAACTTAAATAAGATTCATTTATTGACATAAGATTTTTTTTTCCTTTTTCCTGCTATCCTTTGTCTGAAGTCGTTCCTGCATTTAGTACAACCTTCTTATAGGCTTGCTAAAAAAAATCTAGAGCAATAACTGTGATTCTCCATGTTCGAACCAACCAACGAAAAAAAATAAAAATTTACACCAACTTCATCTGAAGCCTCAAACAACCGGATTTATATAACAAACTAGTACATATTATGAGGCACAAACTTGGTCAAAAGTAACTAACCATGAACCATTTCCCTATGTATCAATCACGCTGTGGTTGGGATACCCATATTCTTATGCACCCATTGAGATGGAACACATCCAAGTGCCAGGATGATCATAATCATATAGTGGAACACATCTACTGTTCTTGTATATGACAATGCCAGAACATATCCAAACACTCCTACAGAACGCTCTTATGTACGACGGCGCTAGAACACATCCATACGCCCCTACGTAATGCTCTCACGTACGATGGCACTGGAACACATCCACACACCCCTATGTAACCACTTCATATACCATTACTCTAATCACACATGACAATACGGCCATCTCGTACTATTGCACTAATTTTCTAACATATTGTTGCATAGACTAGTATGTTGGATAACAATCTAGATTGAATCAGGCATGGGAGCTCAATGAGCTTATCACTTTCACCAAAACTAGGATCACAACTTTCTCAAGAATCGTGATAGACTAACCACGAAGTTACAATAATCTATTTTTTTTCTTTCTAATTGAATCATCCATTTCTCTAACGGTCGTATTTAGCCTATGAACAACTCAAATACTAAAGAGCAATATTTTTTTTTTACTTCTCGTAACCTAATCTGTCATTGTAACTCTTTTTATACTATTCCAAGCTATATTTGTGGATATTGAAATTACTAAATTTTATAAGTACTGTATCTCTTGAATTACAAATCTCTTCAAGTCAATTCCCACGATTGTATAAGAGATTATATAACCCCATAGTATGATGAGCTGCTTGGGGGATCACACCCCTTGGCCTAGGCCTTTCTAATGAGATGTGATTTGTCTAGGGCTAGCTGAAATTTCAATACTTTGCTTATGTACAACTACAAAGTACCAAGCATTCTAATTGAATTAGATTAATATCAATGGATCCTTTATCAGTCATTCATACATATTCAACTCTTTAGCTATAGTTATTCATTTTATTCACTATCAAGTAGGTCCTGCTTCTAAGAGCTGATAACTAAATGCCCTAATAAACTCAATACTCTCATATCAATGAACTTTGCTTGCTCAAACAAAGACAATTATGATGTCACATGTGCTCTAGCTTTAACAGACATAATACCATTGATCTACCATCATTTGACTAGATATCACAAGGCCCAGAATATCATAACATAAGAATAAAATTTCACACTTATAGCCTCTATATTTAATCGTTATTATCTCGATATCCATAGGACCATCCTCAATCGTTGCATATGTTTCTATCAACTATGAAACTATTCTCGTATGTCGTTAATATACATAATAAATAATAAGGTTATGGAACTATTCGAATATTCGGTTCCTCTATTCCCTGATGATTACTGGTGCCTTTTACTACTTAAAAGACATCACTATATGTCACACCAGCCATAACAAGTCTTCAAATACGTACTTCCGAATGTCTAACTCTTTTATCTTTCAATCATAATATCCGGATCACAATTCTATTTTTGAATATAACACCATGTGACTAAGAGCGTAATCATCTCAGTATGAAAAAAAAATGATACTTGTCATTCATAGTACTCTGGGTCATCGATCAATTATCGATAAACGCATGTATGGGTCCGCCATTTTGTGTGTGTTCTTCCCAACTAACAAAACTTAAGCACCTTAAAAGTGATATATTTGGTCTAATGACCTCTGAACCCCAAAATCATGTAACTTTTTCTTTTAGTTCCTTTGACCAAATAGAGCCATTCGATAACATAAAATAAAAATATGCTAAGCTTCTAGAATTATATTAATACCCAAGTCTATCACCTCAATAACTCCTCTGAGGATACATTCACAAAGACTAACTCAATAGTTGGTTACTCAACTCCGTTACCCCAAGTTATTACCTTTCACTTATTTATCATATCTAGAACTTTTTATTAACGAGGTAGCTTTGCCTAGAGACATACCAAGCGAATCCTCTATAATAAGCTCAATCGAAATAGGAAATTTGACAGTCTTTGCATAGCAAGCAAGTGTAAAGAAACACAAAGTTGACTAATCCAAGCCCAAGATAACCTCAATTCAATCATACTAAGTTATAATAACTTCGTTAGTATATCACAACTCTGAACCATGTCCACACATATACGATAAATTGGCTCAATAGCAAGACCCATCTACTTAGATTAAAACCAAATGGTAGATCTAAGTACTCGATTTTTTTTTAATCCTCATATACTCAATCATCTTATAACATGTTGTTATTCTTCCTCAAATATAAGCTTTATCGAACACAATGTATGTTAACAAAATTGTATAAACTGATTACTTTTCTCAGAAATAGTCATGTCATTTCATTTTTTTTTACAAGCTAGCATTTATGCACAGACTCTTACCATTAACAGATTTTACATTACGTGGTGCCAGTACCATAATTATATTTAATGCACTTGAATTGTTCATTCTTACACTACAGTCACACGTATAACATCACTATCACAATACCACTAAGGCTATCAAATCGCTTCAAGAGGTATTAAACTAAGAAATATATAAGCACTTTCCTCAGATATATTTTACCATCATGTCCAACAACCTAGACGTGGCTAATTTATTACACCTCTTATGTTACCGCTCAAATCTTTTCTGCCCTTTCCAAACTCATAATGGAGGGTTATATCCGCGAACTCTAAAGTTGAATAATTTGCTCTTAGGAAGAAGTCGTATCCTAGATCACTTTACCATTCAAATAGAGTCTTGACATTCAAACATTTGACTAACTCTCTACATAAAATTTTGTGAGCTTTCCTTCATAACTCGAGTTATCCCAAAATTTATAACCAATCGATTCTCAAATAGAACCAATGCCTACAACGACCCATGAATTCAAGGCCACCCTCAATCTCATATATTTTATTCAAAACTTCCAAATCAAGTGCATTGTCCAACAGAGGCAGATGCACGTGTCCAAACTATCTGCGAAAGGGACATTCTAAGGTTCAACTTCATTCATCTCAACGCACGCATAAGAAATGAAAGAGGGGAAAATATCCTAAATGTTTAGTAGCCTCAACGTCATAAGTATGGACGTCTACATACCCATGAACAAGACTCCACCAAATACTTCTCCATGACCCGGGACTTAAAGCCTAGGCTCTGATACCAACTTTGTCACGTCCCAAACTACCCCTTAGACGTGACTGGCACCCAGCTAACACCACCTGCCAGGCGAACCCCTTTCTTTAACGTTTAACTATTTACACAAATACTGGGAGAAAAATACAGACCTAATAGTATTATTAATAATTAAAGAGGAAATATTTATTGCCAATACCTTAGTCAATTGATAGAAAAACCAACAATCACTCAATTAATAAAACTCTAGCCCAAATCCCACACTAATACCATGGAGCATCTAACAGAGTACTATGAGGTTTATTGACGAGTTTGCAAACCCCAAAGAAAAAAAAATAACTAACACGAACTAGGTAAATCTGAAGCGAAAGCCTCCACGAACAATGCGGTGGATCACCTCAGCAATAGGATCCACTCGAACAAACTCGTCAGCCACTAGCTCTATCTCCCGCAACGGTATCTACATAGAGATGCAGTTAAGGAGTGAGTTATACGTAAATATAACCCAGTAAGATCCTCGACCCGTCACTTTAAATACTTCTGGGACAAGTGTTAGAAAATACAAACACACTGCAACACGGATAATATAGTAAATATGATAATTATACAATAACTCAATATATGTGTATCAACAGAGTTATTAAGAATTGACCAACAAGGATACCTACTAAGGACTTATCATAATTGCAGCGAAAGAAATTTACCAACACACTTACGAGTCCACAATGGCACCACAATGCCTCAAATATGTAACAGAGCATACACAATGCTCGGGTGATGTACAAAGGCATACACAATGCCCCAACATCATGGCGCACAGCCGTATCAAACTCAACATCATGGCGCACAGCCGTATCAAACTCAACATCATGACGCATAGCCTTATAAACTCAACATCATGGCGCACAGCCGTATCAAACTTAATATCATGGCGCACAACCGTATCAAACTCAATACCATAGTGCACAGCCGTATCAAACTTAATATCATGGCGCACAGCCGTATCAAACTCAATATCATGGCGCACAGCCGTATCAAATTTAATATCATGGCGCATAATCGTATCACACTATCAAACAACTTATAAAATAATATATATATTTTTTCATGAAATAATATATTTGCGGCTAGTCTAAGACCACCGACTCTGCCAAACGCATGCTTGTCCCAACACATGGACCAGGCAGAGAAAACACACTTTCAAAACGGGTTTTAGAAAAGCAAGTATCAAAGCTTAAAGTCTCACTTACCTCGCTAATCACATGTTTTCTAACCTTGCAACGTCTAGAGCACCGACCAAACGGCCTTCAATGGCCTCAATCTATACAACATATTGACAACCGATGTCACTTAATGGGTCAAACTGAATATCCATAGCTTTCAATCTTAGAGCTAAATCTTGATATCTCCCTCCTTAAATCACGAATTAAGGAGAAAGATTAATAATATCCCATCTAACTTAATTATTCAATTAAATTCCTATAAATTAGGACTCGGATTCCAGTAATAAAAATGACCTGAGTAAAAGTCAAAATCTATCTAAATTCAAAGACAAAGATTTGAAACTGTAGATGTAATATTAATATTAAAGTTTCAATGGATTCCAGGTGCATATTCTGGACGAATTCACATTTGATATAATGTACAACTATTTTATTATAATAAAATAATTTATTTATTATTACTTAATCATTATGCCTCCTAATCATTATCACTTCATGCTTAATAATGAGCCGTCACTTCAATTCCATGACATAGATATATATTTGCTACATAAAAATATGTATTAATAGACGTCTTAATACCTGAATATGAAAATCACGATAATAGCTTTCTGAGTATTTGTTAGTTTCTCCCTTTTGTTTGCTTGTAGGAGCTTTAGTGCTCCGTTCTCCCCTCCGTAATTCTAGTTTCTTTGAGATTTCAAAGAATCTCTTAATTCTCTCCTTCTATATGATGCCCTACGGTATTTATCTCTTTGGGCTTCGGCCCTTTTATTTTTGTTTTCTTTTTGTCCTTTTTTTTGGCTAATGACTTAAACGTACAATATTAAAATGAGTCATTACACTCATTTGTCTTACTTTCAGTAGTTTATTTTATAGCCTTTTTAGTTTGTTTTTCTTTGTAGTATAACTTCTTATTTACTTTAATAGCTTCTTTTTGATTTGGTAGCTTCTTTATTATGTTTAAGTGAGCAATAAGCCTTTGATTTTTTTAATGCCACGGTTCTTTCCAAAGGTGTGTTTTGTGTGAACCGGGTGGTTTTTCCCGACGATGAATGGCGTGATAACCTTCTTAAGGGATTGAGTTCGTTTTTGATGTTTAGGTAAAAACAGTAGTATCAACGAATAAAAAAGGTCAAGCATGCTTCACTTGGTACCAACACATTTAACTACGGCCTTATAGTTAAAAACAAGTTCTTGGCAAGAAATAGCTCTAATTAGTGACCTTTAGACTCTTGTGTTGACTTGAGCAATCATCGAGTAGTTTAGTTGAACCATTTGTGATTTTCAATCTTGAATAGGGTTGTTGTGGGCCCTTGACTCTATCCTCTTTAACAATCCAATTGTGTGAGAAGTGAGATTTTTGTTGCAAGTCCACGTACCCGTGCGAATGGTCTAGAACTTGCCCCGAATGTATTTCTAGGCGAAATTCTAAGTTTTTCTTGGCTTGAGAAGTGATTGTAGGCTCTCCTTGGCCCGCTTGAAATTATCCATGCCCCACCAATGTTTCTATCCCTAGTCAACCCATTTGAGCCTAAGACCTTTCTCATTTGATAGCCACGTTACAAGCCTTTACCCATTTTGTATTGACCCTCTCTTGGCACCATAGCTTTCCTTATCACTCTTGAGAAGTAATTGGCTAAAACGTTCGTTTGGGGGAGAGACGAGGAAGTCAAAAGTGGTAAGAAGGCACAAAAAAAAAGAAATGAAGAAAAGGATAGGCAAAGAAAAAGAAAGAATGAACAAAATAAAAAAATACAGAAAAAAGTAAAGAGTTGAATGGATTCAAAGAAAAACAATGATGCAAAGCATGGAGAAAAACAAAGAAGAAGAAAATGACCATCATGACTGAGAAAGAGTGATATTAAGTCTCTCTAGTTCCCTCGAGGAAAAAGACAATGACTCAAAAAGTCGGCAAAGCATGAGCCAAAAAGAGAAAAATAGAGTACTTAAGGAAAGATGAACCCGCTCCTATTCCAACATTCCCTAACCCTGTCCAATAAGCCTTCATTACATTCCGAAAAAGCCCTACGTGATTTCAAGCCGAGTGGACTTACATTAATGGTCATGAGGGGCAAACATATGGTACCTAGATCCGTACTTGTGACATTCTTTTGAGATAGATGAGCGAACTTTTCACAAATCCTTGAATTGAGTGCTACATTCTTAAGTGAGATATGCTAACGGAGAGTAGAGGAGGAGAAGTTTGGGATCCACAATGACCTACATGAAAGCGCGAGTTTCCTTGATGAATAAAGTCAACTCTTGATGCTCTAGTATCACATTTGAATTATTGTACTTGAAAAGTCAAATCATTGCCTTGTTGATAATTCATAAGTGTTGTGGGTAATTGTTGGTCCCAATTGATGTGTGTTTGATTCACCTTAGGTTGGCTGAAATAACTATTTTCTTGTGGAGGTGGGAATAACCTTAATTGCTTGAGGACAAGCAAAAACTTAAGTTTGAGGAAGTTGATAAGTAAAGAATTTGACTACTTATTTGCACCCTTTTACTTTCATTTTAGCTCAAAAAAACTAAAAGGTATTCTCAAGAACTGATAGAATGTGCTTACTAGCAGGATTATTGGAAAATGAGCCAAAGAGATGAAAATCAACTCAAGAAGGAGTAATTTTGGACAAGGACTAAAACAAAACAAAAAAGAGCAAAGTGTGAACCACACAATATTGTGTGCGGCTGCAGAGCATGAAGAGGACTCTGGTGGATTTTCTTTGCAAAATGCGGACCACACAATTATTGTGCGGCCGTAGAAGATGAGGTTCAGAGATATGTGATTTTGGTCCATGAAGAAATGCGGACCATTATTGTGCGGCCGCATAATCAAAAGTGCGGCCCACTCAGAAATGTATGGTCCGCAGAAGTCTCTCACGTTAAAGCTCAAGCTCAAGAGTGCGACCACACTCATAAATATGCGGTCCACAGAATGTGAAGAAGTGTGGCTTAAACTAGAATTGTGCGGCCGCAGAAGTCCATCCTGTTAAGCCAACATCAAAGTGCAGACCGAATACAGAATTGTACAGCCACAGAACCTCCACATGGGCAATTTTGTTCAATATTTTCTGCTGTGTATAAATAGTCTTTTTTGTCAAAATTAGGTTAAGTTTTGAACACCAAAAAGTAAATAGCCATTTTTTCTTTACTACTTTGGGTAACTTTGTGATAGTTTATCATTTTAGCATTGGAATTTCTTTCCTTTATCATTTAATATGAGTTTAATCTTCTTTTTCCTCTTTAATTTCTTCATTTTTATCTATGAGTAACTAAATTCTTAGCTAGAATTGTGACCCAACCCTAGTGTGGGTACCTAATAGGTGTTTAATTTAGGGCATGTTTGTGATTGAGTGAGTGATATTTAGCCTAATTCTTGCTTGGAATTAAGAATTAATGGTTGCAAACATTGATTCATGCCTAATTGACTTAGACTCTACTTGAGAAAGAGAGACTAAGTCTAATAAAACTTGGCCAACAAGGAATTGGGGTGAACTCAAGAAATCGATAGCCCCAATTAAAGGGTTAAATCTAGATATAGTAAGACCCGACTTGAGCATCTATCACTTGTTTTTTGCATTACCCATTTGGATTTGAGGAAGCTAAATTAGGCAAAACCACTCTAACTACCGGGAGGTATAAAGTGGGTAATTGCGTGTGATTGATATATTACTACCCTAACCAATCAAACTTACCCTAAATCCCACAATCCATTAGGTAACCACCTAGGTGGAAGTTACGGCCCTAGATCTTTTATAATCTTGAAAAACAACAATACCGAAAAATATCGTTCTCTAGCTTTTCATTTGCAAACATTAGCATAAAAATTAGAAGTAGAAAGAAACAACCAAACATGTGGAAGTGCATTTTGGGCACATTATACACTTAGTCTAGATATATACTTAATCCAATATAAGCTCTCTATGAAAATCGACCCCGACTCACGTTTGGTAATTATAGTTGCATCGACCGCTTCATAATCCCAATTAGTAGTGTGAATTTGGGCGACATCACAAATCGACAAAAACCCTAGCTTTAATATGTAGGACCAACACGACAAAGGACCACCAAAAATAAAAGTAACATAAATAAATCTAGAAATGTACAAAAAATAGCTCATATAACATAAAAACATCACACACAATAGACATAAAGTTGTCAGTTCCCAAATATTCCCTAACCCTACAATTTAATAACTTAAAGCTGTAAATACTTACTTTAATCGAATGATATTGCAAGATAGTGCTGGAAATCAAAGGTGTTCATGTTTTGTGTGCACCAAATCGGACCAAACCACGGACCCTAAAGAAACCCTAAAATCGCCATTTGATGGTTTAGATAGAGAAAATGAGAGAAATGGTAAAAATAAATGTTTTGTCCTTGGGTATAAGGTAAAAGAACTGACTCACATAAAAAATAGTGGGTCGGATCGGTTAAATGGTAGAAAATTACCCAAATACAATGTCAACCCCACTATGCCACGTGAACAAATGAAAGAACGCCACATTATTTAATTAGAGACCCACATGAAGTTCCGTTAGTCGCGGGAGGTAAATTTGATAATAAAATTAGCATCCTATATATTTTCAGACGGATAGATGGACAGGGGGATTTTATAAACCATTTACCATACGATAGGGGTACTTTAGGCCCTTTTCCGTAAAATTTATCACGTATAAAAATAATTTAAGAAAATCTTTTTCTACTAATTTATCACAAATTATATAGCATGGAAACAAGAGCAAAAACTTGAAGCAAAAGGTTAACTATCATTAGTAAAAATAATAATAATAATCTAAAACGATGGAAAGAGACAAAGAAATGGAGGAAGATTCGTATGAAAAGAAAGGCATGAGCCAACTCTGGAAAAGATGGACGTAGACAAAGTGGGTCAATAAGTTGGAGATTTGGAATTAAAATAAAAAATATAAAGGATAAAATAGAGTAATAAGTAAGGGTACAATTATAAAAGAAAATAGGAAACAATCCCACCACACTAAATCGATTATTTAATAAAATGAGCTTTTGATTGTTTCATTTGATAATACAATACAATCAATTTTAAATAAACGATCAAAATAAATATTATTTTGGGATAACAATGCAATATGATACAATGTGTAACAATCATCCAAAGAAGCTATAAATGGTAAACTAAAAAAAACCCAAAGTATTGGTGAAAATATCTAGAACTTTCTACTTGAAAGGAAAAAAAAAAGAGGGAAACATCTCATACGTCCATTTCCCCCCGACAATCGAGTCCAGTCATTGTGTTGGATCTCTAAAACCGGAATAACATCATAAGCTGACATGGACAACTCTAATTGGTTAATACCACGTAGTCATTGCCACGCAACAGAAATTAGAACATGGTGTTTCTCTCTTTTTTACTCCTAGCCCTCACTATTAATACTTCTAAATTCTCTTTGACAGAAACGACGAAAGAAGAAAAGAATGGATCGAGCTTCGTTTTTTCCACTTTTATTGATAGTTGTACACCTTATTGCCACAGCCAATGCATTGTACGGACCTTCATCACCAGTTCTTCAGTTAACTCCTTCCAACTTTAAGTCTAAGGTATTTTTTATTCCACCTCCCTATTTTTCTCCAATTTTCATTCAAGACCCAATTTTAAACATAGATTCACTTTGATTTTAGTTGAAGGGGATAACCCAATTTCTTATATCAATTTATTGTCTTGTTAAAAGGTATCTATGTATGTATCAAAACGCGAGATCGTTGATTATGTCATTCTTTCTTGTTATTTGGACTCATTGATGTTCTATTAATCCTTAGTAGCTATAATGCACTGATTTACTGAAATTGTTTCCTATATGGTAGTGGTAATGATCTGTAGACTACCTTGACACTGTAAAGTTAACATTTTTAGTTTTGGATAATTGAAACAGAGTTAAAAAGAAGCAGCAATCCGTTTAAACTTCCATTGCATTCTCAAAATAAAACTGAAACATTTAAAATAAAATAAAATAAAATAAAAATTGGGTTAAAACTAGTGCACATATGAATCTTTATGAAATGTGTTTATATCCTACTTTCGTGGTGTTTTACTGCCTTATGTCAGCCTTTTACTGTAATCGACACAACAAAGCTTCTTTAAATTGCATTTAAAAGAGCTTCAACTTTTAATGGGTGATTACAACAACAACAACAATGCCCGAGTTGCAAGCAAGTTGGGGTCGGCTATATGAATCCTCATTCCTTTCATTTAGCTCAACTCATCATCATCATTTACCATAATTCTCTACCAAGTCTAAAACCTATTCCTAGCTAGTAGGTATTACAAATATGAATTTTCCTCTTCCATAATGCCCTAGCTAAGTATGTATTGATTCCAATGATTTGTAGGTCTTTCCCATGTGATTTTAGCTTTTTACTGTAATTGGCACATGCTTCTTTAAATTGCGTTTAAAAGATCTTGAACTTTTAATGGGTGATTGCAGGTGCTAAATTCAAATGGTATTGTTTTAGTTGAGTTCTTTGCGCCTTGGTGTGGTCATTGTAAAGCTCTGACACCCCATTGGGAAAAGGCAGCTACTATATTGAAAGGTGTTGCCACCGTAGCAGCTCTTGATGCCGATGCTCACCAATCCCTTGCACAGGTATGGTAAACTTAATGTTATCTGAAGGTGCATATTCAATTACTAAATCAATTCTAGTAGTGTTATGTGTTTTGAAACATGAACAACAACAACAATTACTATGCCTCCATCCCTAATGAGTTGAGGTCGGCTAGAGGAATCCTCACTGTCTATGTTGCTCCATTTAAATTCATCTTAGGACAATATGCAAAATAAAAATAAAAATAAACAAAAAGTACTAGAAGTTCTTTATATTTTTCTACTGATGTATAAATCTCTGGAAAGGTTAAACGCTCTTAGAAAAGTATAGGATGTAAAATAAAAGTGCTAATAGGACTCAAACATATTCTCAATTAATAGGTATCGTTGTCCAATAGTTTCTTTTTCCTTTATGCCCTATCTTTTGCTGAGTCTTCTTGGATCCCAAGGACTTGTAGGTCATGCAAAACAATACCTCCCCTTTTAACACCTTCCCTCACCCTGGTTCTAGTGGTCGACGTAGAACATGACAATACCATCTCAAGCGGCTTTCTCCCATTTTATCCTCTGTATATGCTACCAGAACCTTCTCACAAATATGGTCATTTCTAATCATGTTTAGTCCTGTATGATTGCACATCCATCTCAGTAGCCGCGCCTTAGCAACATTCATCTTGTAGATGTGTTTGACTGTAGCTGCCCAACATTCACTCCCATATAACATTCATAACCCTTTAATTGTTTTAAAGAACTCGCCTTTCACTTTGGTTAACATTCTTCTATTAAATCTGCACGGAGTTCACTTAAGAATATTTGTGGATTGATGAAACTTGCTTGAATGATATTGGTTATGGCCTAGAGATAATGCCCCGAAAAGAGAGATAATGTGACGAAAAGAACGGTGAGGTCTGATGATTGATAAAACTGAAAGAACATGTTAATATGAGATGCATGTTGTCTTCCACTGAAAAAAATAGAAAGGCGAGATGCATGTCTTTCATTCAATTACCTTGTGTCAATTTCTGTTGACGTATTGTAAGGGCGTGACATGATATGACCACTTTGTGCAAATTCTTCATACACTAAAAGTTAGTTAAAGATATGCACATCCTCATACTAGATGCTTCCACTGTAACAAATAATACCCGTGCCAAGATTCATATAATGTCGATTGATGGCGCTCGAATTATGGTAAAGTGTTCAGTTTATGGCTTCTAAGCTTTGTAATTATGACTGAGGCATTCCAAGCAATCTTAACATGATAAAGAAACATCCCAGAATATATATAACTTGACGGTATGTCAAGAGTAAAGTGGAGGAGATTATTAGCTAAAGGAAAAAAAAGAATTCTTGCTATCTCGCTTAGGTTCTGTTCTTCAGACAAATACTTCAAAGCTTGAGATAAACATAAGATTCACACACATGTAGGTTCAATGTACTCCATAAAACTACCTCAATTGAATTTTTTTTTAATCTCCTCTGTTGGTGGAGGTTCATAACCAAAATATCTAGCTAGGCAGATATAGAAGTGCAATATGTGCCCAGCTTATTTTTATTGAGCTGTTTAATTCCGCAGAAATAGTTAAAACCCATGAAGTTAAAGAATCATTGACCTTGTTCTTAGTTTTCATTTTGAGTTTCACAGTGGCTACTGAAGCTTCTAGGACTTGGTATGTAGCTTAACTTTTTTTCTAAGAAAATAATACTAGGAGAACTGTGAGCTAATCTAAAGTAGCTCTACACAGAATAACTCTTAGCAGTACGATTAAAATCTAATAGAATTTGGGAAGAAGCTGGCTGATAAACTTTATGGCTCTACGCCCCTACCTCTCACTTTTCACATCTTTTTAGGTGCACGTTTATGCATTTTATCAATTGATGAACTATTCTTAAACTTAACGATGCCAAGCGGCATCAGAATAACAATTATCAGACTTAAGTTTTCTGTTTCACACTTTTAGATGAATTCGGAAGTGATAAACTACACATGTTTTTATGATTTAGGAATATGGAATCAGAGGATTTCCTACCATCAAGGTGTTTGCACCTGGAAAACCTCCTGTTGATTACCAAGGGGCACGTGAGGCGAAACCAATTGCAGAATTCGCATTGCAGCAGGTAAATATCATTGTTTACATTGTTTGAAAGTCAGTCTGTACTGGGGCTTTCTATTTTCCAACTTTTGTTTATGTTAAAAAACTTGAAAGTCACCTAGCATCATGTCTTTTTCCTCCCTTTTTTACGATTTCAGCTCCAGTGAAAGCCCTTTGTCTCGAACAAATCAAAAGATTCTGCCGTTCATATTCTTATTACTAAAAATGCATTGGCAGATCCAAATCTAGTGTTAAGATGAATAAATTCCTTTTGGCGATATCTAGTGTGAAGCTGTATCCCGTTTACTTGTCAAGAAAAAGGATTCTATGGTTTCTCCTTATATTTGATTGGACAAATGTATCTTTGTTTTAAGCATGACTTTCTATAGACATTACGCATTTGATTGGTAGTAATTAACCTATTTGATTGAAATTCATCCTGTCGAGCTTTTAATCATTATGTCTTGCACAACCAATGGAATAATATTCTTGAATCCTTTCTCCATGTCCTGCTTGAGTCTTCATCCAAAACCTGGGAAGGTTTTGATGTCAATTGCTTTGCTTACAGATCAAGGCACTGCTGAAGGACCGAGTACATGGAAAAGCTACAGGAGGGTCTTCCCAGAATTCTGAGCCTAGTGCATCAATAGAGTTGAACTCACGAAACTTTGATGAGAAGGTGCTTAAGAGCAAAGATCTCTGGATAGTTGAGTTTTTCGCACCTTGGTAAGTTTCAACTGTTAAGACTTTAGTTTCTTCATCGCCAGCCGCTAAATTATTTGTACTTGCAAGAGTCCAAGGACCTTTTTGTTGGTGTATATATGCTGTTTCTTTCTTTCTTTCACATGATGATAACCCATTCACTGCAAGTATTTCTGAATGTTTCAGTTGAGTAGTTGAATTAGTCTTTAAGGACTAGTGCGGTGGTGCCGTGCAGAGTAAAGATCTGTAAATGACTCTAGGTTGTTATAATCATTAACCCCTAAATTCCATGGACCATGATTTAATCTTATGATTCCAGTTTCTCGGGGAAGAAACTGCAGGACATTGTTTCACCTGATGTAAACTCTGATAATTAGGTAATTAGCTATTCACAAATCTGAGAGAAGAAGTATCAGACATTGGAAGCTGAGGTAAACTATATGGTAGAGAATCTCAGTTTCTCTATAAGGTTGGAAGTTATAAGACCCTTAACATTTAAGGCGAACCTTTTTACTCAAGTTTATTTTTGTACGAAAAGGTTACTCTAAGTTTCTGAAGACGCGTATGCTAAAGGTATATGTGAATGTGATGGATAAGTCATACGTTACCTCCTTCATCCAACTTTTCTTATTTTCTTCCCAAAGACCCTTCTCCCCTTACTTTCTTTTAGATTATGTGTTGTTTCCCTTTACCCTTTTTCCTTTGGTGTGCTGTTTCTATTAACTTACCGAGGTCTTAAATTTAAATGGCTTTCTTAAGGTGTGGGCACTGCAAAAAGCTTGCTCCTGAGTGGAAGAAAGCTGCTAAGAACCTTGAGGGTAAGGTGAAGCTGGGCCACGTAGACTGTGATGCAGAGAAGGTAAGTTTGGAATCTTATGATCAACTGGACATCTGTCATCTTATTGCATTTAGCTCTTCTTTTCTTCTTTTAAATAGTAAGAGAATAATAGAGAACATGTGAAGGTGGTTGCCGCAAACAAAATTTTGACACATTATTACCGTGAGTTCTAAAGTGAAACCTCTCAATAATGAACACCCCCCCCCCCCCCCCGCCCAAATCAAAAACCACATCCAAAGAAAAAAAAGAATTAAATAATTTAATATCTATACTTTCGTTCTTGATGGTTCTCTGATTGTTCGAATTTTCTGGCCTGCAGTTCTTTATTCCTCTGATAATTTCTAACTCTATAATCATATGTTTCTTTCTTTCTGTTCACGTACTTTCTCCAGCTTTGATTAGGAATATTTGCTTAGCTTCCTTTAAAGTAAAAAGCTCATGAACTTGCTTGAATTAACAAGCACTTAACTCCAAGTTCTCAGTCCTACTCTGTTAAAAAGAATGGGAATAAGCAGGGAAATAAAGAGCTACTGTAAGCACTAAACAACATGGTAGGAAGGGACATTCTGTTGGTACCTTGTAAGTATTTTTAATAGCACCTCCTTGGTGCGATATTTATAATACACCTACCATTTCACAAAAAGAAAAACAAGCATCAAACAAAATGGTGAGATAAGCTTGGTTTATCATCCACGGTGTGGGATAATACTGGGTATGTTGTTGTAAGCTTGGTTTATCATATGTAATTACTAATTACATGGAAAACGAGGATGATATGGTTGTTCTCATCCCTTGATTTGGCATTACAAATTGTCAAAATAGAATTTCTAATTGGAGTTTCTTTTAACTTTTAATACCTTATTGAGTGTGCCACTTCTAATCAGGGTCTGTCACCAGTCTTTGATGAGCAGGTACAACGTCCAAGGTTTCCCCACAATTTTGGTATTTGGTGCTGACAAGGAAAGCCCTGTCCCATATGAAGGTGCAAGAACAGCGGCAGCCATTGAGTCGTTTGGATTAGAGCAGCTGGAAACTAATGTTGCACCTCCTGAAGTGATTGAGTTGACTAGCCCAGTAAGCTCACTTTAATAATCCTTTGAACTCTTCTTCCTTTGTCTTGCATTTCATACCCATTGAAATATGACTAAATTTGATCTCTTTCCTAATGAAGGATGTCATGGAAGAGAAATGTAATTCTGCTGCAATCTGCTTTGTTTCATTCCTGCCGGATATATTAGATTCCAAGGCAGAAGGAAGGAACAAATACCTAGAAATGTTGTTATCTGTTGCGGAGAAGTTCAAGAGAAATCCCTACAGGCAAGTGTAGTAGTGTACTTAGCTACACATGTTGCATTCTATTCTTCAATAGAAATGATCTGAGGTGTAATAAAATCAAGTGGCTTGAACTATTCTCGAATATAGAGATAAACCTAATTATTTTGGTCAATTTTACAGTTACGTTTGGGTGGCTGCTGGTAAGCAACCAGACCTTGAAAAGCACGTCGGCGTTGGTGGTTATGGATATCCAGCTATGGTAGCTTTGAATGTGAAAAAAGGAGTATATGCACCTCTTAAGAGTGCATTCCAGCGCCAGCCGATAATGTAAGTAGCTTTGTCCACATCATTTTGTGTTCTCCACTGTGTTTGGGATTGAACTTGACAGTATTCATTCTGTATATACAGAGATTTTGTGAAAGAAGCTGGACTAGGTGGAAAAGGTAATCTTCCGTTAGCTGCTACACCTTCAATTGTAAAGACTGAAGCATGGGATGGAAAAGATGGGGAAATCATCGAAGAAGACGAGTTCTCCCTTGAAGAACTTATGGGCGACGACACACCAAACAAGGATGAGTTATAATTCTTCTTCACTCTCATAGAGTATTATGTTAAGCTAGTTAGAAACAGTTTTGACGTAACAAAAGCCGTGTATTACTATGTTATAGTGAATTCATCATCAGATTGGCCTCCCCAGTTCAAAAGATTTTATTTTTCCTTCCTTTGTTTCCTGGAAGTTTACATGGATTGTTTACATGGATTGTTACTCTTGGGGATATATCAGAAGTCACTTTTTCTGTTGTTATATTACGTAAGTCAGTGCTGTAACAGGTTTAGAACATAATATTTATTGCAGACTATAGCACTATCGAGTCCATTAAATTAGACAAATGTCATAAACTAAGCATTGCTGGAAAAAATGGGCATATATTATGAGTCTTGACTTGCTGAGTGTTTTTTCACGTGCGAACTTTAGATTATCACTGGTCTTAAAGTAGCCTTTTTATTCCCATTGATTTTGACATGGTTATTTAGTATTGACTTGCTTGTCCCTATAGAGATAGTACAATAACTAAGAAATCATGAATTAGATCGCATTGTCATGAGTTCAAAATTCAAATCAAATTGAAACCCCCCCCCCCTTCCCCCCCCCCCCCCAAAAAAAAAATCAAATCAGCTACATTCTGTTCACTAGTAATATATGTCTTTTTTCTTTCTCTATTAACTTTGTAAAAAAAAATAAAAATATTTACATTACTCACCTATTTGTTGCACCTGTGTTCTCTGAAATGCATTTGTAGAGTTGCATGTTATTTGAATTTGCACATTGACAAATAGTTCCAAAATAGAATAAACCGTATTCAATTCGATCGATATTGAAATACATAAAAAAGTTTATGCGCTCCTTTTATCTTTTTGATGAACCAATTGTTTGAACAATAAAATAATATAGAACGAGAACAATCCCAAGAAAATGTAATTAGCAATTAAAAGCACCCATTTTATATATACTTATCGTACAAGGGATCGGATTAAAGAACATCACGCAACAATACCCGTAATGTAACTAGAAATCCACTCAATCTAAGAATTATATATGGGTTTATGGAATAACCAAAGCATACAAATAGATAATCTCCATCTTATAATTATTCTAAAAACTTGGACAGAGCTGTTTTAACCACATGGTCGGCGATGATACGATCTGTTTTTTCCGTTGGATGAAATGCATCCCAAAATATGTATTTATTTGCATCTTTACATGTGAAAAGATTATATCGATCACACGCATAACCCATCTCAAATAGTCCTGTTGCGCAGCACGCGAGTGAAGCCACCTCAAACCCTGTCAAATAACAAGATTACCATAATACTTACTATGAGTTTATGTGACAGTGTAAACTATAAGTGTATAACTTAAACTCTAATAAGTACTATAATATTTAAGACGTTAGTAACATAGAAAGTAGAGTAATAACCTAAACCAATATTTTAGTTACATGTCTGATAGTGTAAAGAATTTTAAACTATAATAAGTGTATAACTTAACCTCTAATAAGTACTACATTATATTTAAGACGTTATAGTACTAGTAGAAAATAGTTGAAATCAATATAGAGGAGTTCTTTTACGGGATCATATTTAAAACTTATTATGGTACTTCAGTTTTAAATACAGTTAAATCTCTCTATAACAATCTCGTTTGTTTTGGATATTTTTGGTTGTTATAGTGAAATGATGATATAGAGAAAAAATTATTGTAGCATAACATGAAATATTGGTTCCAAAGAAAATTTGATTGTTATAGTGAAGTGAGGTTATGACCAATATAGAGGAGTTTGACTGTAAATATCAAAAAAATATTTTCTTAATTAACTGGGGGGGGGGGGGGAGAGACGACCATATATGGAAGGCTTTTTAATCATTTGTAGCATAATGTTGTAAGGATTAGAGAGAACAACTTGAATCCCAGAAAGCTCTTTGTTTAGCTCAATAACCAATCCACTCAACTTATCATTAAAATTCATAGCCACAACATTGTAACTCTCCAAACATTCATTCCCATTGGCCATGTTTGATGTTCTTTCTAGTGGCATACACCCCATTGGAGGAAGTCCACCTAGTGATATTTTTCTTGCTCCAAGATTGTACAAATTGGTTACAAAATTCTTGGCTATTCCAATTAGGAAAGTTTGGTATTGATCCACAGTGTATTGAGATCTCCTTTGAGGCATTGTGTAGTAGTTTTCAAGAAAGTCATTTGTTCCAAGACTTAAGGCATATAATGCCTCACTTATTAATTCATTTGCCTTTTCATCACCAAGATAAGTCCTTAGTTTCTTTTGATATTCTTTGTAGTACTCCAATTCTTTCCATAAGGGTATCACGCCCTGCAATTTTGGATCATGTACAAGCTATTTAATAAAACGACAAGAGTACATAGTAAGATTATGATCGTACTACGTTTATCCTATTTCATGTAACACTCTTTTCTTTTTAATATATTTAAAACAACAACAACAACAACAACAACAACAACAACAACAACAACAACAACAAACAACTAAGTCTCAACTTATGGAGGTAGAGACTATTTCTGATAGACCCTCGGCTCAAGAAAAATAATTAATTCTCAGCAGAAAATATGACACCACTTTGTATTGTAAACAATTTATCTTAGTATTCGTATTTGACCCTAACAAAAATAACTTTTTTGGGGCCTCGCTTGATAGGAAAATCGATGTTTTATTAGGGGAGAACAGTAAGAAGTGACATGTGAAACTTTTATGTACTTTTGGGACATCCGATAAAATTTGGAACATGTGAAACTTTTATCACCTTTAATTAACTCTTAA
The DNA here is from genome assembly GCF_000715075.1 of Nicotiana tabacum. Classification (NCBI taxonomy): domain Eukaryota; kingdom Viridiplantae; phylum Streptophyta; class Magnoliopsida; order Solanales; family Solanaceae; genus Nicotiana; species Nicotiana tabacum. The sequence goes on from NC_134089.1 coordinate 151,725,053, forward strand.
TAGTAAGATTAATTTTAATACCTTGCATATTTTTTTTGTCAAAGTATTTTTTTATTTCTTAAACTTTGTATTCAATCAAACTGCTATCAACTTCCAAAATGTTAACATATTATTAGCTAGTCAACCCAAATACACTCTTAACATACTGTCATAAAATTCCTTTAAGCCCAAGACCAAACAATTCTTTTTTCAAAGGTTGCAAGTATACACATTATATGTAGCTTATTTTTCTTTTTTTAGAGGCTTTTACTATAAACTTTGATCGCACATCCAAATCTATAACACTGGCCAGTGGCGATCTAGTGCATATTTCATAGGTTTTCAGAACTCAGTAACTTTTGTACGGTCCGTATATTTCTATTCAGAAGTCCACTAACTATCTACTCCTATACTACACTTGAAATTGATGTAGAAATCTATAAAGTTAAATTTTGGATTTGCCTATGAGATTACACCTCCTTAACCAATGTAGCAGTATACTAGTAAAGTCTAAACCCTAAACTCTAAACTCTTAACCAAAGTAGCAGTACTACTATTTACATTATTAAACTGTTCTACAAGTACAAGCTCTAAAGTCAAAAACATGTTAAGAGTATTGCAAATTAAAGAAGCTTACAAGAACATTAGCAGTGGCATTATCATATCCAGTTCCAGCAGAGGCAAAACTAACTCCAACAGCAAAATCAGAAATATTATAAGCTGGATCCAAATATGCTGGAACTGTTGGTTTTAAACCAGCAGCCTCCGAAATAAAATCAGTTGTAATTCTTCCATTAGAAAATCGACCTGTCGGCCGACCACCTGCAAAATCTCTACCATATGGCATAAAATCACTCCTCGCAATTGTCTGAATATAGTTGTTATTACCCGAATCAACCGATGAATCGCCAAAAACAATAATTGCAGGAATTTTGGCATTTGTTTTGGCTAGTAATAACAAGAAAATTTGAGTTATAATTAGGAGCCATGATATTCTATTATGTGCCATTTTAATTTATCTTGGTTATTTTCGTGCTATGTAGTTGAGTGGTTATATAGTGCAAAAATTAAAGGCTAGCAGTGAAAAAAGAAGAGACCAAAGTCATGAATGAACTAATTTTGTTGGGGGTTATAATGAGGAGTAATAAATAAGTGTGCAATTTTAGGCAGTATAGGGACAAAGACAGAGAACTACACGAGGGTCATTTCGTGTTGACATTGCAATGACGGAAAGTGGATTTTGTAAAACTACCAAATCCAAAGAAATAGGTGCATTAATTAATTCATGAATTCAACTACTTCTTCTGGCTCTGACCTAGAAAAGTTTAATTTAGCCTTTTCCACTTAAGAAGTGCACTTGAAATGATCCTATTTGTCTTGTGGTCCTCCAACAACCATACATATTGTTGTTGAAACTTCGAATATATATGCTTAGGAGTATTACGTTGAGTTTGACATCACATTATCTAATCAGATGCAGATTCAAAATTTGAATTTTATGGATTCAGATTCTGAATTTTACCATATTTTATTTAATTTAATAGGTTCAAAATTAATTATTTATTGTCAAATTACACAATGTAAGCACATGAATTATCAATTAACCGTGAACTTGATATGATCTGTAGAGAGAAAAGGGAGAGGAAGAAACATCTGTCTATTTCATCTTGTTAGTTAACACTGTTACAACACTAAGACCCTTTTAACAACCTAACTTCTCTTCTTCTAATGTACTACATTTCATCCACAAAGTTTAACTAATTGCACATAAGTCCCTGCTTCCTTAATGAAGCTTCTAATTATAAAACTTCCCCTCAAGCTGGAGAGTGGAAAACATCTATCCCTCCCAACATGGACACTAGAATCTGGTGTTGTGTAGTACCTAGGGTTTTGGTCATCATGTCTGCAACTTGTTCTTTTGTGGAGATGTATTGTAGTGAGATCTATCCACTTTTGATTCTTTCCCTCACAAAGTGACAATCTATTTCTATGTGTTTAGTTTTTTCATGATAGATTGGATTAGCAGCAATTTGTAGAGCTGTTTTACTATCGCAAAACAGTTTTACAGGTGTTTGGACTCCAATCCCTATTTCTTTCATCAACCTTGTAAGCCAAACTATTTTAGACATCACAACTGGCATGCTCTTATATTCAGCTTCTACAGAACTCCTGCTCACAGTCTGCTGTTTTTTAGATTTTCGAGAGATCAAGGAATCTCCCGACTTCACTATGTATCCTGTAACAGACCTTCTTGTGTTTGGGCATGCTGCCCAGTCTGAATCATAGAAGGTTGTGATTTGTTCCAAGGTTTTTTTTTTCTCAACAACACACCTCTCCCTGGACACATTTTATATATCTTATTACTCTCAACGATGCCTTAGATGAGATTATTTTGGATGCTGCATAAATTGGCTTAGCATCTGAACAACAAAGCATATGTTAGGCCTAGTTACGGTCAGATATATCAGCTTTAATTTCCTATAAGCTTCTGGTATCCACCTATATAACGCAATTCTTCATCTCCTGTCATCCCAACATGCTTATCATAGTCTACTATTTTCAACTTCTAATTTTGTTCAAGGGGAGAACTTGCATGTTTTTCCCAACTTAGTACAACTTCAGAAACTAGACTGAGTGCATATTTTCTTTGATTGAGAAGGATATCCTTTTGTGATCTCAAGATCTCTATACCTAAGAAGTACTTTAACTTCCCTAAATCTTTAACTTTGAAACACAAATGCAATATTTTCTTTGTTGCTTGTATCATAGTTTGACAGCTTCCTATGATCAGTAAGTCATCAACATATACCAAAATAATCACCATATCTGCACAATTCTTCTTTGTAAAGAGTGAGTGATCATAGGCACTTTGAAAATAGTCTGCCTTTGTTAAAGCATCAGTTAGTTTAATATTCCATTACCTAGATGCTTGTTTAAGGCCATAGAGTGACTTTGACAATTTACAAACTTTTGACTCCCCCTGTCTATGAAAACCTTGGGGCATATGCATATAAACTTCTTCATATAGGTCTTCTTGCATAAATGTATTATTAACATCCATTTGAAATAGGTTCCAATTCTTTGAGGCTGCTAGACTGATTGTAGTTCTGACTGTTACCATTTTTGATACAAGTGAGAAGGTCTCATGATAATCTAGACCTTCTTGTTGTATGTAGCTCTTAGTCACAAGTCTAATTTTAAATTTCTCTATCTCTCCACTTGTCTTGTATTTAATTTTGTACACACATATAGAGCCAATGACTTTCTTACCATAGGGTAAGTCTACAAGTTCCCAAGTGTTATTATATTCTAAGGCTTTGATTTCATTCTACATAGATTCTACCCACCTAACATCGTGTGATGCCTTTCAAAAAGAAGTTGGTTCTACTTTTATTGAGAATGCTGCCAAATAGGCTTGGTAATGGATTGAGAGATGATCATAGGACACACTGTGAGATGGGAGTAAGGACTATGTCCTGATGATTTCCAAGTAGTAACATAATCCTTTAGCCATACAACACACTTTACTCCTCTAGTTGATTTTCTAATCTCAACTGGAGGTGCAACTTGAGTTACACATGGTTCTGTAACAGGTTCTGGCAGTGCCTGATGCACTTGATCAATTATCCCCCGGTGATGCACTTTATCACTTATCTCCTGCTTTGTTTGCTCCTCTGATTCAAGAGTTGAATTCCCTAGTTCAGGAATAACTTTTTGTTCCTAGGGCGGTCCAGCTTGATCATTATTATAATCACTCTCACAACCAGGTGATAGAACCATGTTATTTCCCTCCGTCATTCCAGCTGCTCCTGTTGTATCACCATGCTGAAGGCTAGAGTTGGTAGTATCTGTTGTGCTGAGAAAAAATAGATCATCTTGCTCCATGTTATCTGTCTTAAAAGGAAATATGTCCTCTCTAAAACTGACATCTCCGTTAATAAGAAAGGTGCTAGTATCTAAGTCAAATAGCTTATATCTTTTTTGAGTTTCTGAGTACCATATGAAGACTGTCCTTCTTGCTCTTGGTGCAAATTTGTCACAATTAGGTAATGTGCTTGCATAAAACAGATAACCAAACACCCTTAAATGTTCAAATTTTGGTTGTTTTCTATGTAGCATCTCAAAGGGGGATTTGCCTTCTAATAACTCTTAAGGCAGTTTATTGATCAAATATACAGCAGTCTTCACACAGTCTTCCCAAAACTTCACTAGCATATCCCTTTGAAGCCTTAAGGACCTTGCCATCTCTAAAATATATATATGATTCCTCTCCACAACTCCATTCTGTTGTAGAGCGTATGGACAACTGCTTTGATGCACAATACCAGGGATGCAAACATATCATTGCACTGATCATTCAAGAAATCTATGCCATTGTCTAATCTTATTGTTTTGATCATAGTATCAAACTGATTCTTAATCAAGGAAAAGAAGTCTTTTAATACTACAATTACTTCATTCTTTGAATGCAATCCGCAAATCCATGTATATCGACTAACGTCATCAACTATTGTCACAAAATATTGCTTCATGTCATAGGTTGGAACTTTATATGGCTCTCATACATCAACATGCACAAGTTGAAAGATACTACTACATTTACTACTACTATTTGGAAATTTAAGTGTGCTATGCTTGGCTAGAGGACAAATTTCACAGGTTTTATGTAAGTTTGCATCCACCTTATTCTTTAGTTCATCCAACTTTTGTAAAGTATTCCGAGATGCATGTCCTAATCGTCGATGCCATAATGCAATATCCACTTTCTCCCTTTTGAAAGTCCTTGTTGCTACTAATTCTTCCGTTCTTAGTCTATAGATCCTACTGTCTTCCCTAGTAATTTCCAGTACCTTGCCATTGTAGATCCCCTGAAACACACAGAAATCAGGGTCGAAGGTAGTTGAGCAGCACAAGTCTTTAGTTAGTTTGGACATCCAAAGCAGGTTAAATTTAAAATTCGTCACATATAACACATTTGTTATCTTTTGTTTTCCCAAAATGAATGCATCTCTTGAGTGTGTATTCTTTGATTTATCTCCTGTAGGCATTTCTACTCCATAATTATTTTCTCCTTCAATTTCTTTAAGACTCTCTAATACTTCCTTGCAGAAGGTTATGTGGTGTGATGCCCTTGAATCTTTATCCAATCATACACTTTCCCTTTGGATACACTAGATAGCAATGACTTAATACCTAGCATGTTTGATGAGCTTGTTGCAGCAGCAGATCCTTCTCCCATAGAAGACTTGGTCAGCAAATTGACTAGGTGTTTGTAATGCTCTTTTGTCATAAAATTCCCTGGAACCTTGGCTTTGACATCTAATCCTCCCTCTACATTCACAGTGTTAGCATAAAGTTTGTATGCACCTGGTTGCCCTTTCTTTATGCTCTTAAAATTAGCTGAATACCCTATTATTTTGTAATAATTCTCCTTTAGATGGCCTTTATAGCCACAATTCTCACAGATTAGTCCTGGTTTCTTTCCTTTGAACATTTGTCCCCTATCTGCTAACATAGTTAGAGGATCTTTGTTTGTTTCAACAACTTTTAATACTCTTTGACTTTCCTCTTGTACTGCAACTGAGTATGCTTGATTTACAGTGAGTACTAGCCTTCTCTGCAAAATGTTACTTCTTATCTGGCCATAACTCTCATTCAGCCCTATAAGGAACTGCAGTAACCTCTGTCTGACCACATGGTCAACATATGGCCTTAATTCCTCACAATCACATGAAGGTAGTGGTGCTAGAATATCTAGTCCATCCCACAAATCCGTCTATCTTTGAAATATATTGTAATACTTCACATTCAAGTTGGAGTATTCATTTAATGTTACTTAAACTATAAAAAAACCTAGCTAATTAAATGGGCAAAAGCCCATTGTAAATGACGGCAAAACAACAAAAGAAAGAAAGGCAACAAAGGGTCGAAGCAGAAGCTTCAGAAAACGCAAAGAAAAAAATTCAAACAGAGAAGAAGAAGAAGAAGAAGAAGAAGAAGAAGAAGAAGAAGAAGAAAAGGATTTTAAATACGCAGTGGTTCTTACAGGTAATACTCGAACTTCGCATCTGGGTTCTTCTCTTCTGGTAATTTTTTTTGTCTCTGTTCATATATTTGAAGGTTGCACAAGGTATAAGAAATTTAATACCAATAAGAGTTATTCTGGGCAAATTATGCAATTGAAAGTTGGTCGATATTACTGCAGGATAAATTCACTTGGAAAAAAGACGGGTATTGATGTATTTGTACTTAACATAGTCTCATTATATATGATCTTTGTTAGGTGTAAATTAATGTCACGACCCGAATTTTCCACCCTCGGGAGTCGTGATGGCACCTACTAATGTGAGCTAGGCAAGCCAAGCCTTTGATCTAATTACTTCATTAACCGATTATTTCTTTATAACAAATATAAGGTGATAACGTGATAACAGCGAAAATTCAAATTTAAGCAGAAGACAACAATAAAATATATGAAAATTGTATCTATTACAACTACTTAAGCCTTAACCACCCAAAACCTGGTGTCACAGTGTCACAGACGGTCTAAGATTTACTACATACAAAGTCTGAAGAAAATGACAATACACTGTTTCTGAATAAAAGGAAAATAAAACAGGAAATAGGAATTTAGGAGACGCCAGGGCCTGCGGACGCCTGCAGATCTACCTTGGATCTCCGCGTGGACTGAAGGTAGCCTCCACACTACGGTCCAAAAGCTGCTCCGAGATCTGCATATAGTGCAGAGTGTAGTATCAGCACAACCGACCCCATGTGCTGGTAAGTGTCTAGCCTAACCTCGGTGAAGTAGTGACGAGGCTAGGACCAGACCATCAAATAAACCTGTGCAGTTATATAATATACAACGGAAAGTAAAGCAGGAATAAACAAGTAAAGATGGGAGGGGAAAACATGATTCGGGAAAAAACAGGTAAAACAGAATATCAAGAGAACTATAAAGGAATCAAAATCCAACTACTAACATGTAGCAAATCATGTTAATGAAATCATGTTAAAGGATGTTAATGATTGAAGGAAATGAGTTAAAATTAACTTACAATCGATTTGGAAGAAGAGTTGTTCTTGGAAAATCGCCCAAAGAAGTTTGTGTTTTGAAAAGATGTGAAAATGGGTTTAAAATCGTCTAAGTATAAAAGTTGCAGGTCTCAGATGTGGGAATTGCGAACAAGGGTTCGCAACGACCTCTGCTGGCTTGGGAATTGTGAAACAGGGTTCGCATTTGCGAACCCTTCAGAAATGCTGAACTTTCGTATTTGCGAAAGTAGTATCGCATTTGCGATACATAGGTCGCATTTGCGATCCTGGCCCATTGGCAAATCTGCGCATTTGCGAGCCAAGGAAGGCCTAGGCTGGTTTCGCATTTGCGATCCAGCCTTTGCATTTGCGAGCTCGCATTTGCGAGCCAGGCTTCGCAAATGCAAAGCCTGCAGGCCTCGGCACACCAACTAAAATTCTGCAATTTTTCTAAGTTCCAAATGCACTCCGTGGCCTATCCAAAACTCACCCGAGCCTTCGGGGCTCCAAACCAAATATACACACAACCTCAAAAACATCCCACGGACTTATTCGTGTACTCATATCCCCAAAATAACATCGGAAACATCGAATTAAACCTCAATATCAATGAAATTTATCAAAACTTCTTAAATATCAATTTTTGCATTTAAGGTCCGAATCACGTCAAACGGATTCCATTTCTTACCAAGTTTCATAGAATCATCTTAAATCATATATAAGACCCGTACCGGGTACCGGAACCAAAATACGGGCCCGATACCAACATGTTCTAATCAGATTTCATTTCAAATTCCTTTAAACAATTTCAGGAAACAATTTTCTTTAAAAATTCATTTCTCGGGCTTGGGACATCGAAATTCAATTTTGGGCACACGCCCAAGTCCCATATTTTCCTACGGACCCTTCAGGACCGTCAAATTACGGGTCCGGGTTCGTTTACCCAAAACGTTGACCGAAGTCAAATTAATTCATTTTATAGTCAAAATTTATCGTTTTTCACAGATTTTCACATTTAGGCTTTCCGGTTATGCGCCCAGACTACACACGCAAATCGAGGTGATGCTAAAAGAGGTTTTTAAGGCCTCAAAATGCAGAATTTCATTTTAAAACAAGTAAAAATTAAGTTAGGGTGTAAGGATTGAGTTTTTATATTTAACTATATTGCAATGACAATATCGAATTTGGGTTTGAATGTGGTAAGTCTAGTATTGAGCACAAAAGATAAGTACCAATTAAGAAGGAATATTATGGACAGTAATATTATTTTAGTTTCAATTTATGCACACGATTAAGGAAATTGAACAGTACAAGGAATAAATCATATAAGTTCCTTTTTATTTAAAAGATTTTGGACTAATTTAAATTACTCATATCATGGGTAAATATAATTCGATGAACTGATGATAAAATATAAAACTCGAAGGATTGGGTATTCTAAATTAGTGATGGATTTAGCCTAAATAAGGCAATTAACTTGAGATCGATATTATGTAATTATTGATTGATCGAAAGAAGTTGTACGGATTGCTCGAAGTTGCACGCTTGGTATTTAGGCACGAGTATAGTGAGTAGTAATCTTACCGCAATTTGTATTTTCATAACTTGCATGATTTACACATAATTTTTAATATGAATATGTTACCGATTATTTTGAGTTGCATGTGGGACAAGTCTTTTACTCGATATGATACTGAAATAGTTATTTGACATGATTACCATTATTTTAAATATTCTTGTTGTCACTGGATATGTTTTACCATTACTTGAATTTATTGTTATCAAAATGAAATTACATGATTTGATAAGAACTGAAATGCCTTATATTGTTCTAAAATATTTTCCAATGAGTATATACGGATTATAGAGACAAGTATAAATGGGAGTAGACTTTGAAAGATCTCGTAGCTAACGGTAGGTTCGTTAGACCTGGTGCACCTTATAATTATCGAATACCATTTCAGCCCTTGCTAGTGGGAAGGTAGAACTAGCATACAATTACTGTTTTCCCTCGAGTAGGGACTACCGTTATTTGACTTCTTGCGAAGAAGTCCACAGTTATACCGATTAGATGATCCTTCATAGAAAACCTCCCAAATGTGAAAATATTGATATTATACAGTGGTTTCGAGCTTATTACTGAATTATTGATTGAATTATATTACATGAAAACATGACGGGACTGAAAATTATTTATTGTTTCTTAAAGGGAATCTTTATGATACTTTCTGTTTAATATACTAGCATAATTTTTTTTGACTTGTCCCCAATAAAAATGGTTGTGGTTAAGTGTTATTACTCACTAAGCTAGCAACTCATTCCTCGCTAATTTTTTTTTTACAGAGACAACAGTTGACGCATGTGAGGATTTCGTTAATTAGAGCACAAAGGTTGATAGTTCTTGGTGAACCTCTCGCTTGTTCACGTGGGCGGAGATTTTATTTATTATTATGGTCTTTTACTTGAACTCTTAGAGTCGTTCCATAGTCATTATTTTAGTGTCATGAGTATTCTTTTGTTATTATAGTCTTATGCTGAGTATCGTTCTTTATTATCAAAATTGGAGATAAATTAGTATTTCTGGTTGTTAGTGGATTGATTAGCAATGGTGAAGACTTGTTTTGGTTAATTGATAAGTTTTCGATTATTTGGTTTGATATTAGGATGGTTGGTTGTTGATTTTGAGACAGGAATTTTTTTGGATAGCCCAAAAATAGGGGAAACTCTATCCATTTTTCTGTAAAATACTGATGAGGCTTACTTGGGAGCACTTGCTCCTAAGTGCTAGTCACGATCCTAAATTGGGTCGTGACAAAGTTGGTATTAGAGCTTAGGATTTAAGTCCCGATTCATGGGGCAATATTTAGTAGAGTCTTGTTCATGAGTATGTAGGCGCCCATACTTATTATCTTGAGGCTATTGAACATCTAGGAATGTTTTCCTTTTTTTCATTCTTTGATCGTACGTTGAGATAACTTGTGATTGACTTTGGAGTATTTCTTTCGTAGATGGCTAGAACACGCACACCCTCATCTGCTGTATGTGGTGCTGGACGTGGTACTACCTGGGGTGGCGGTCAAGTTGGGGTTCATCAAACTAGAAGACAGACTGCTCCTCAACCTGAAGTTGGGAACATAGGTCAACCCGAAGCTGCTATGCCAGATCAAGGGCAAGGGCAAGGAGTTCAGGACGCTCCACCACCAGTGCCAACTGTTGTACCTACTGTTGCCTTACCTGCGGACGCAATGGCAAGGTTATTGAATGTGTTAGATGCATTGGTTCCCACTCAGGGTGGAAGTTCAGCTCCTCAGGCTACTTTACAAACACAAGCACCAGCACAGACTTAGACTTTCGGGAATAAGGAAGTATCCATACAAGAGTTCCTGAAAATGAAATCACCAAAATTCACAAGTTCTGATAATTCAGCAGATCCCCAAAGTTTCTTGGATGGGACACTCAAGGCATTACGTGCTCTAGGATGTTCTAGTGAGAGAGTCGTGGAGCTCGCAACATACAAACTAGAGGATATGACCAACACATGGTATGAAAATATATTGCTAGGAAGGCCAGCACGAGCAGCACCACTGACATAGGACGAATTCACTAAGTTGTTCATGAATCATTTTCTTCCAGACAGCCTGGTGCAAAAATATGCTAGAGATTGGTTCAGACTCTAGATATGGATGTGTCAACATATAACACCAAGTTTTGTAAGCTGGCTAAATATGCTCCTTACTTAGTGCCTACCGAAGAAGCTTGAGTTCATAAGTTTGTTGATGGATTGGTTGGTTGTCTATACACTGCAGTAGCCCCACAGATGAAGATTTTATCCTATTCTGATGCAGTCGACTTGATAGAAGATTGAAATCAAGGGATGTGTTGGCCCAAGAATAGGTGAAGTTTTGAAGAATGACAAATAAACTCAGTCATGGACCAGGTCCATCTTGTGAAGCATTGTCATGATAAACCTACACATTTGAGATGCATGTGAAGGAGATAAGTCATACTGATCAAGCAGCAATATCTCCTGATCTGATCAAAAAGGTTGCATATTGGATAAGGGGAGAAAGTCTCCTTATATGAAGAGAACACAATCCGGATAAAGAGAGTGTTAGAGTTTGATATCTTCAAGGACTCAACTACGATAGAAGATCAGAAGTTGAGTCCCAATCAAACTCTGATTTCTAACCTATTAAATGACAGTGATTGTTCTCTTTTACAGGTATTGCACAAACGCAGAAGTTAAACTAAATTGAAAGCAAAAGAGCAAAGCGATTTTGCAAGCAATTTATGTGAGATTTTAGTGTGCACTCCAGAAGCTACTTGAACGAGATAGAAGAACTAGTTCCATTGTGTTTTTTCTTATTCTAGTTCAATTGTAGTAGGTGGTTTAAAGTTGTACCTTTCAGCTTTCATAGAAGCAATTGTATTAGGTACTTTGAGTATTCAAGTTATAAGCAATTGTACCTGTGACATGTGTATATATGACTCACTGATCTCTTACAATATTTTCTCTATTATGGCATTTGAAGCATGTTCAAGGGAGTTCTATATGAAGAACCTGGTTCATCAGTATGGGATCATATGAAAGCTCAGGTATATTTTCTATACTCTGCACAATTAGAAATATTAATAATTCAATCATGAGCAAAAATCCTATACTTGTCAAATTCCTAGAAAATTCTATCTGTTGAGCATTGAACCAGTTCTGTCCATCTAGAACTCTAAACTGTGATTTTTGCCTAATATCTAGGGAAGCCAAATCTATCATTAAAATTCTAGAATTTCAGTTTGATTAGACTTCTATTTGACCCCTGAAAAAGTTGTCGTTACTTATTTAATGTCTAATTCGCTTTAAATACACACCGCATCTCCAGTCTTCTTCACAATTCTAAAACCGTCAAAAATTCCTCTTCAATTCTAGTTGCACTCTTCTCCAAAATTCCCAAATTCTCTCAAAAAATGAAGAATCATGTCTAACCCACAAGATCATCCTGACACTCCTCCACCACCATCTCCCTCAAATTCATCCTCATCTACTCCACCTAGTGTATCTCCTAGGTTTCGAAGGCAGAAAATGCTTGCTCGAAAAACTGTAGCATCTGGGGCTCTGAGGAAGGTTTTAAATGAAAGGTTGAAAGTTAGCCAAGTGAAAGAAAGCCCAGCACCAAAGTCTGATTCTAGCTCTGAGTCTGAATCGTTTTAATCCGCGACTGAGGGAGATGGACATGGGTCTTCTGACTCTGAAAAGACTCAAGAATCTCCTTTTGAGGTAAGTTCTTCTATGGTTGAAAACTTAGAAACTAGGTTTGTTCTGGTTGGACCCATTAGGGATCTTGAGTTGCCTGAGATGAGTAGGAGTGGAGGTAAAAAGAAGTCTGAAAAAGAAAAAGAGAGAGAGGGTGCATGTGGTAAAAAGAGGAGAAAAGGGAAGGGAGTAGTTCATGCTATATGTGGGGTTGCACAAGATAGGTTAGATGAGAGTGGCATGAAGTAAGGGGGAAGTGGTTTTGGGGAAGCAGCTGAGGGGTTGGTTCATCTAAGCAAACAAAGAGATGAACCTGTTTTATCTACTAAAGAAACCTTGGCTGACCTAATGAAAAAGGTTGGGGCAAGTTATAACCCAAAAAACGCAAAGCTACTACATCAAAAGCCCCAAATGTTCCTAAGCCATCCAAGAAAAGAAAATCCTCATCCCCAACACCTACTGCCTCTTCAGTTCCTAGGGGTAGAGCCACAAGAAGCAGGGTAAAACAGAGTGAATTTGATCTACAAAAGGCTTTATAAGAAAGCAAGAAAAGGAAAAAGGATAAGGGAAAGGGAAAGGTTGCAAAATCCTCAGAGGCTGTTGAGGAAGAAGAGATGGAACTGGTCTATCAAGAAAGGGGTACAACAGTGGAGGTTCCTACACCCAAGCCTAAGAAACCCAAGACTTCCTCCAAGAAGTCCTCCTCTGTGCCTGTAGTTGCTGAACCCACAGTAGCCAAGAGGACAAGATCTGCAGTGAAAGCTAAACAAATCAAAGTTTCTGATGATGATGATTGGAGTGGAGAAGAAGAAGAAGAAGAAGAAGAAGAAGAAGAAGAAGAAGAAGAAGAAGAAGAAGAAGAAGAAGAAGAAGAAGAAGAAGAAGAAGATGAATCTGAGAAGGAACAGGATAAGCTTGCCATTTTTGGCAGAAGAAAAATCTTAAAAGGTAGATTATTGAAGGACCTAGTAGAATCAGGGATGATGAGATTAGTAGACTCTTTGGATGCTTAGGTATGGAAGGACATGGTCCTTCAGATGGAAGGTAGGCTATTTAGAAACGAGTTGATTGAATTTATGGCAAATGCTGCTGTTAAGGATGGAGTTGTCAGTAGCCAGGTGAAGAGAGTTCAAGTGCAGTTTGATGTTGTGAAACTGGGAGAGATTCTGGACATACCCTCTGAAGGGTTTGATGACTATACTAGACAAATATGGTCATGCCTGGACTCCCTCCCCACTGCCCTTGAAATCACCAAAAGATTTTGTGATTCAGAGAATGTGAATGAAGCCAGAGCTGTGCAGAAAAGTGAGATGAGGCCTCAACACAAGGTGGTATTTGAGTTTGTCAACAAGTGCTTATTGCCAAGACAGGAGAGAAGGCACACTGCCAACTATATGGATCTGGTTCTTATGAAATGCCTAGAGAGAGGAAAGCAAATCAACTGGCCTGTCCTCATAGTCAAATTGTTAGACAGGGTCATAAATGGTTCTAAGGCTCATGCTACCCCATATGGCTTCATACTAACCACAGTTCTGGACAAGCTCAATGTGTCTCTGAAGAAATGGGAAATGGCCTCGAGCAAAGAACACTTTGGCATCAAAACTATTCTTGATTGTGACTATCCAGTCAATGCCATCCTAGTTAAACCTGGTTCATCCTTGAGGACACCCATCAACACCAAGGTTAGGACTTTGGCTCAGGAATGTGCAGCTAAGGATGCTGAAATTTCTAGGCTCAAGGCTCGTGTGGTTGAAGTGGAAGCTGAGAGGGATGGAGTTCTTCAGAACATGCTGAATCTTCTCAAAACTCAACCCTCCAGTTCCTCCAAGCCTTCGGACTCCTAGTTTCTGTCTCCTGAAATAGTTGTAGTATCCCCTAGTGACCCATATTAGAGATTTTTTTGTTTTTTTGCTCATGGTTTGGACGTTTTTCTTTCTTTTTGTGGATTGTTAGTGGCAACATATCTCTCTCAATGAAAACTGTTGTTTTCTCTTGTTCAATGATTATTCTGACCTTGATAGTTTAAATATATTTGTAAGCACGTGATTTTTGACCCTCCCCGGGAATTTTTACATTCTTAGCTTAAATATTTAATTTAGGACTAAAATAGCTATTTTGACTATTTTTACTTTATTTTTCTCGCAAAAGAAAAAAATCACAAAAAAATATATATATAAATTTTAGTTTATGTATCTCTCATAAACTTGAAAAATAAAAAAATTGCACTTTATTTTTGTACTTTATATAATTTCGAAAATTACAAAAAAAATATAGTTCTATTAAGGTTTTATAGTCATTTTAACTTTGAAAAATACAAAAATATTACCTCATATTTTATCTTAATATTTAAAACGAAAATTACAAAAAAAAATAGTTTCATTAATATTTTGTAGCTATTTTAAATCTTGAAAAATATTTAAAAAGATATAATTTTGTTTAAATACTAGTCTTATTTTTGGTAGTTATTTTGCTTACATAGGACTAGTTAAGCAACGTGTTCCTATTTCTCGGGTCCGGGCAAAAGAATAATATTCGGGTTCAAACTACCCGATTTTAGGCCTAATTTTCGGACCTAGCCCATAATAAACCGTGTCCAGGACACGTGGGAAACCCCACCACGCGTGGGGGACATATGCCTTGAACCCCACCACGCGTGGGCTCATTTTTGGGGAAAACCCATTATAATACACGGACAAAACATTTTGGAAAGGGGTGGAAAAATTTTGGACAGATTTTTTGAAAAAAAACGGGATACTACTGTTGATCTTCTTCTTCAAAAGAAGAAGAAGAAACCCTAGTATACCCGGACCAAAACCAACGAAAACCCTCACCCAAACAGCCACCTCCATCGCCAACACCCCTCTCCGCCTCACGACCACCACCCCATAACCCAACTCTGCCCTCGTCGTCACACCCAAACACCAAACACCTACTGAAACCAGTCGCACCCCCACGCACCCGCCATTGCTCGTCGTCATTATTCCAAAACCAGTCGTACTACTACACCGTCTGCATCGTCCAGCCTTATCGTCTCATCTCCACGTCCAAACGCAACCAACTCCCCATCGTTCTTCCTCACTAGCCAAACCCACAGACGACCCCCCCCCCCACGCCCCAGCTGCTATCAAGCAGCTGCTACTGCTTCCTCGTCGGAACCACTGTTGCGTCGTCGCTATCCCTCGACCCCTTCAGCTCCATCCCCTCGTCTTGGCCTGCTGCGTCGAAGAACAATCAACAACAGCCCAAATCTCCGGGCGTTGACAGTTTTGGGGTCCAAGCTTTCCATCGAGGTCGTCTTTGGTTCGTCGAGGTCCGGTACGTCAAGGTGTTTGTCCGAGGTTTCGTCGTTGTTCCTCGTCCAGTGAGGCCCGGCTTGAGTTCCGTCGGGGTCGCGTTTGTCGTCCTGAGTTTGCCGAGGTTCAAAGGTTAGTAAACCTCAAGTATTAGATAAGGAAATGTTACGTTAAATGTTCGAAGATGCAATATAGAAATTGGTACGATAATTTTCTGCTTATGTTTTCATCGTCTGCATTTTTGCTCATTTTTGTTTTACGTGATTCTTGTTTATCCGATGTCATTTAATTAAGTTGGACTAGTTGTTCTATGACACAAGTTTGACGTTAATCTGTTCGTCCTTTCCTTTGCTTAGGTCATTCGGACAAAATTATTATTAGTACATGCTCTTGCTACGCCCGAAACACTCGTTCACTAAACTCATTTTATTAATTTTTTTTTTTGACAAGTTATGAGATTTTAGTTGTAAAAAAGTCGTAAGGTTTAGTATTGTTAAACGCGTAAAAATGGCATCCTTTTTAAAAAAAAAGTAAATAAAAACAAATAAATAAATAAACAAAAAAAACGAGACTAGCTTCGCCAAAAATAAAAATGTACAGATTGCGGAGCCCTCACAAAATATATGTATTAAACACTTAGATTCCGGGACGGGCCGTTTTGCAAAATTCACGGCCCTACCCAATATAATAATGCGCTAGTTGCTTTAGGCGCGCCTTTAATAATGTTATCTCCCTAAACTCGGGTGCACATTTATGTGACCCAAATCCAATTCTCAACGGAGCCGAAATGTGTTTCTAATCACGGGTACATTGATTGTGACGTGGTTCGAGATGCGTGTCCATGACGTTGCAAATTCCTTTTAAAAAATAAGAATGAGATGAGCCTCGCCGAATAAAAACACAAATTGCGTGGCCCTCAATAAATACTTGTTTAAAATTACTTAGAATTCAGGAGGGTCGTTTAGCGAATTTCACGGCCTCCGCAAAATAATAACGCGATAGTCTCTTTAGGCGCGTGTTTAATAATTTACTTTCTTAAGCTCGGGTGTGCATTTCATGCGACCCAAATCCAAATCTCAAAACATCAAATAAAATGCGTTCCGGATTGTGGGTGCATTTCATGTGACGCAGTCCAAAGACGTGTTTTTAAGCGATGTTCACATTCTTGTAAAAACAATAATAATAAAGCGGTTAAAAGTTAAAATTTGCACATAAGTTCATATTCGTATAAAATCAGATAATCAAGCCAAATATAACAGTTGAGCGACTGTGCTAGAACCACGGAACTCGGGAATGCCTAACACATTCTCCCGGGTTAACAGAATTCCTTATCCGGATTTCTGGTACGCAGACTGTAATATGGAGTCATTTTTTCCTCGATTCGGGATTAAAATTGGTGACTTGGGACACCTTAAATCTCCCAAGTGGCGACTCTGAAATAAATTAATCAATCCCGTTTCGATTGTCCTTTAATTGGAAAAACTCCCTTGCACCCCCTCGGGTGCGGAAAAAGGAGGTGTGACAATGTTTATTTGATTACTGATGATTGCACCATGATTGCACTTGTAGTTGCCCCAGTGGCCATGAGTACTTATTAAAATCTGGAATTCACACTGTGTATGCAACTTTTTGATGATGCCAAAAAGGGGAAGAGATATTGTGCTTTACACATTATTCTAAAATAAGTGATATTTATAACCTAATTAACCTAGTCCTTGATGAAAAGAAAATTTTCTAAGTTTAGTGTTGATGGTTAAGCTGAGTTCTTATAAGTTTTTTGATCAGTAAAAAGCACAGAGTTTGTCATCATCAAAAACGGGGAGTTTGTTGGCCCAAGAACATGTGAAGTTTTGAAGAATGACAAATGAACTCAGTCATGGACCAGGTCCATCTTGTGAAGCACTGTCATGATCAACCTATACATGTGAGATGAACGTGAAGGAGATAAGTCCTAATGATCAAGCAGTAATATCTCCTAATCTGATCGAAAAAGTTGCATATTGGATAAGGAGAGAAAGTCTCCTTATATGAAGAGAACACAATCCGAATAAAGAGAGTGTTAGAGTTTGATATCTTCAAGGATCAACTATGATAGAAGATCAGAAATTGAGTCTCAATCAAACTCTAATTTCTAACCTATTAATACAGTGATTGTTCTCTTTTACAGGTATTTCACAAACGCAGAAGTTAAACTAAATTGAAAGCAAAAGAGCAAGGCGATTTTGCAAGCAATTTATGTGAGATTTGAGTGTGCACTCCTGAAGCTACTTAAACGAGATAGAAGAACCAGTTCCATTGTGTTTTTTCTTATTCTAGTTCAATTGTAGTAGGTGGTTTAAAGTTGTACCTTTCAGCTTTCATAGAAGCAATTGTATTAGGTACTTTGAGTGTTCAAGTTATAAGCTAACTTGAAGTTGTCGCAACAGTTGAGGCTGTGTGCTACAAGGGATTAGAGTTAATCCTTAGGTTTACAAAGAGTTTTGTAAATGCTGTTTTGGCTCAGTGATTTTAGTGAAAGTTTGGGAAAATCCTACTGAGTAGTAGGTCGTGGTTTTTTCACCTTTTGAGCCAGGTGTTTTCCACGTAAAAATCTCTGTATTCTTTATTTTATGTACTTTTTATTCTGCAAACAGTAGTAGTTAGAACATTCTAGAGAGAAAATTGGGTACCAAACAAATCACCCCCCCCTCTTGTGTGGTATTGACGTTTAGAACATCAGGATGTGATAAGCGTGCAACTAGTGACTTACGTAAGAAGGCCAAGACAGGAGGGGCTTTCAGTGGTGGTTTTAGTGAAAACTGAAGAGCAGGAAATCAGGGACAACAACAACAACAACAGGGTTCTCAGACAGGGACACACCTATCTTCACAGTTCATATACAGATCACATTACAGACAGGGTAATATGGGACCATCATCTTCTGAACATCGTAATTCTGGGCAGATATATGCCACTACTCCAGTCTGCCAAACCTGTAGTAGATCACATTTGGCTAATGTCGTATTCTAACTAGATAGTGCTTTCGGTGTGGCCAGTTGGGACATCACTTGAGGGATTTCCCTTAACCTCCGAGAAATTTCAACTAGGTTTCTATTCAGTCAGCTGCACCTACTCAAACTACTCGTAATACTTCAGGTGCCACAGATACAAGAAATAGAGGTCAAGGTGCTGGAGACCGCGCTGATCTGAATCAAGGACAAGGGAATGCTATTAGAGGTCAAGCGAGAGTTTTTGCATTTATTAGACAGGATGCTCAGGCCTTAAATGTTGTGGTATAGGTATTCTTTCTGTCTGTTCATTTGATGCATTTGCATTGATCGATCCAGGATCTACTCACTTCTATGTGTCCTCGTACTTTGCTTTGAGGTTTAGTAGACATCCTAAGCTATTGAATGACCCTTTTTCTAGTTGTTATTCCTGTTGGAGAGTCTCGATTAGCTGAATACGTGTATTGTGCTTGTCACACTTGGGTTGAGGGTAGAGATACTCTAGTTGACCTTATTGTACTTGATATGATTGACTTTGACATGCTGATGGGAATGAATTGGTTATCTTCTTGCTATGCTATCGTTGATTATCATGCAAAGATAGTCAAGTTTGAGATACCAAATGAACCCAGTTTTGTTCTAAAATGGGGTCAGGTTCCAGAGAATTACAAAGTTGTACTCCCTCCGTTTCATATTGAATGAGGTACTTTCCTTTTTAGTCTATTCCAAAATAAATGATATATTTCTAAATTTGGTAATCCTTTACTTTTGAGATACTAATATTACCCTTACCATCCCTCCTTCAAAAATCTGACACGGACCCACTGAATTTAAGAGTAAACGGTTTGTGATAGTAACTTTATTAGGTTAGGTTAACAAGTCAAATGTTTAAAATGTGAAGCCACTACATGTCAGATCTTTTCAATGCTTGTTGGTATGTGGCTTCTTCTATTTTGGTTCTTTCATATTTTTTGCTGCAGTTACAATTATTTTCGTGGAAATTGGAATATTGCGAGCCTATGTAACTTACTTATGTGCTTCATTTTTTATCCCAAATTACCAATAAAGACACATTAATTGAAGTTATAAAGTGACATTATTTGACCAAAGTCACTAGATAATCAACCACAAATACTGCCATGATTCAAGACCTATGGTGATGAAAAACACCATTAAATTTTCAAAAATCCGCAACTGCTTATAAAATGGATTTTATTCTAAACCATCTGTGACGACCCGACTGGTTGTTTTAAGAATTAACGTCCCGATCCCCTATTAACTTCTTTCCGCAAGTTTAATTCTACTATTCTGATCTTCCATGATGTTCGGTGTCGAGTTTCGGAGAGTTTTGGGACACTTAGTCCCTAAATGAGAACTTAAGTGTTGAAAAGTTGACAGTAGTCGGAACAGTGAGAAGACGGCCTCAGAATAGAAATCTGATGGTTCCGTTAGCTCTGTTAGGTGATTTTGGGCTTAGGGTCATGTTCGGATTGTGTTTTAGAGGTCCGTAGCTAAACTAGGCTTGAAATGCCGAAAGTTAAATTTTTAAAGTTCCGGTCCGATAGTGAGATTTTTATCCGAGGGTCGGAATAGAATTTTGGAAGTTGGAGTAGTTCTGTAGTGTTGAATGTGACGTGTGTGCAAAATTTCAAGTCATTCGGACGAGGTTTGATAGGCTTTTTGATCGAAAGCGTATTTTGAGAATTTTGGAGTTCTAGGGCGTGAATCCATGGTTAATTCGAGGTTTCGATATTTGTTTTAGGTGTTCTAAGGATTGGTAAAAGTTTGGATAGTTGTTTGTGACTTGTTGGTGACTTTGGTTGAGGTCTCGGAGGTCACGGGATGAATTCGGATGGTTGACGGAAAGATTTTGGAATTTAAGTTGCAGCTTCAGCTGCTGAATCTATCATAACCGCACCTGCGATTTGGGCTCCACATGTGCGGCGCTGCAGAAGCGGCTCAGTGGATGCAAAAGTGGAAATTGGGAACTTCTTCAGGAACTGCAGAAGCGGTGGTAATTCCGCAGAAGCGGTACCGCATCTGCGGATTGGGAGTCGTAGATGCGAAAATTGGCCATTAAGTGAAAAGTTATAGATGCGACATCAGTTCCGTAGAAGCAGGACCACAGATGCAGTCCCAGGGCCCACAAAAGCGGAAATCGCTGGGCAGAACATATAAATTCTTGCCTTCGCGAAATTTAGCCATTTTTCATCTTTTCAAGACGGGAATAAGCTCGGGGAGCACTTTTCAAGAGAGATTTTCTGAGGAGTTCATTGGGGTAAGGTCTTTGGTCCCTAAACTCGTTATTGGAATGATTTCTATCAATTTAAATATGAAAAGTTAAGGAAAATCAGTGGTAATTGGGGGTTTAGGGCTTGTCTAATTGGAGGCTTTTGAGTGATGATTTGAGAGGCCATTTGAGGTCCTATTTTGATGCTTTTGGTATGCCTAAAATCGTGAGAGTGTGAGGATTCTGGAAATATAAATTTTACCTGATTCCGAGATGTGGGCCCGAGGGGCATTTTGGTCATTTTACATAATTTCGCGTATTAGCTTAGAATTTAATTGTAGAATCAGTTACTTGAAGTGTTATTTACATTATGCAATTGAATTGAATAGATTTAGGCAATTTGGACTCGAGTACTCGTGGCAAGAGCGTGGTTTCGGGTTGACTTTGAGCCGATTCGAGGTAAGTGGCTTGTCTAACCTTGTATGGGGGACCTTTCCCTTAGGATATGATATATTTGATAATTGAAATGCCTTGTACATGAGGTGACGAGTGCGTACTTGAGCTGATTGTTGAAAATCCGATTTTTCCTTAAGTATTTCAATTGAATTCTTTTTTCTGTTTTATTCTACTTGTGAATTTAGCCTGTTGCTAGTTTAGAAAAGCATGTTTAGTTGACTTAATTGCCTATTTGCTTAAACTGCCTTAATTGCATTACGTGAAGCATGTGAAGTAATTGTTTACTTGGTACAAAATTTAGCTTAATTGGGTATTCTTGTGTTATTGCCGTGTGTTTTTACTTTGGGACTACGGGACGGCATCCCGGGAGATCCCCTGTACATATTTACGATCTGAACTGAGGTGCGGGATACCAAGAGATCCCTAGCACATATATTAAGGATACCAAGAGATCCTCAGGATACTGAGAGATCCCTAGCATATATTGAGGATACCAAGAGATCCCTAGCATGTATATTGAGGATACCAAGAGATCCTCGGGATACCGAGAGATCCCTAGCATATATTGAGGATACCAAGAGATACTTGGGATACCACGAGATCCCTAGAACGTATGTTGAGGATACCAAGAGGTCCTCGGGATACCGAGAGATCCCTAGCATATATTGAGGATACCAAGAGATTCCTAGCATGTATTGAGGATACCAAGAGATCCTCGGGATATCAAGAGATACCTAGCATATATTGAGGATACCAAGAGATCCCCGGTTATGATCCTTGTTATGAGTGGTACTTCCTTGTGGTTTGACTTCATCTCTGTTTTCCGTTATTGTACTCTTATTATCCTGTATAGCTTCTTACTGTAGATTCACAATTGTACTGCTTATCTTATCCTGTCATCTTTATATTTATTTAATCTTAGCAGGCCCTGACCTTCCTCATCACTACCCAACCGAGGTTAGGCTTGGCACTTACTAAGTACCGTTGTGGTGTACTCATGCCCCTTCTGCGCATGTTTTTCATGTGCAGATCCAGGTACCGCTACTCAGGCCTATCATCCTTGAGGAGGAGACTGCTCTAGAGACTTCGAAGTACATCTGCCGTGTCCGCAGACCGAGAAGTCCCTTTCTGTTCCTGCTTTTAGTATTTAGCCCTTATGTATTTTTCTGTTCTTATGAGACATTCCAAAGTTAGAGCTATATAGTGTTGATCTTAGCTTGTGATTCGTGGGTTTTCGGGTCTTGGATTCATGTATTGGTATTGAGTGTTAAACATGGTGTAAGCCAAGCGGCACATTTTAACATTGTTACTACTTTATTTTTGTTTTAAATTGTTTTACTTTCGCAAAATAGTCTTACCTAGTCGTAGAGACTAGGTGCCGTCACAATGGTTCACGGAGGGAGAACCGGGGTCGTGACAAGTTGGTATCAGAGCTTTAGGTTTATAGGAGTCATGGATCACAAGCCGGTTTATTAGAGTCTCGCTGATCGGTACGGAGACGTCTGTACTTATCTACGAGAGGCTATGTAACTGTTAGGAAAATTTTCACTTCATTTGATTCCTTGTCGTGCGATATTTTGACATCACAATTCTAAACTTCGATCATCTATTCTCTCACAGATTGTGAGGACATGTGCTACCCGAGATGATCAGGCACCCGTGCCCACTACTGCAACCGTCAGAGGCCAGGGCCGGGGTAAAGGCCGAGGGCGCGCACGTGGTGCAGCCAGAGCACCTGTGTGATCTGCCGTCGAGGTACCACCCGCAGTTCCAACCGGAGTCCAGGAACCTGATACGCCTACTGCTACTACTACTCGCCCTTCAGGAGACTTTAGTGCAGTTCATGAGCATGTACACCACCTTGGCTTAGGCAAGGTTGCTTCCCCTTGCTGCAACCACATCTCAGGCCAGGGAAGGAGCACAGACTCCTACCGCCCGCACTCCTAAGTAGCGAGTACATGTTGAGCAGGTCCCTGAGATTATTCCTGAACCGCTTGTAGTGCCAGTTCAGCTCGACGACAGGGCAGCGGCTTCCGAGGAGGAGCAGTTGAGGCTTGAGAGGTTCAAGAAGTACAAGCCTCCTATATTCAGCGGTCTAGCATCGGAGGATGCTCTGGGATTTCTAGATGAGAGCTACCACATTCTCCGTACCATGGGTATATCAGGATCGAGCGGGGTTTCCTTCACTACTTTCCAGCTTTAAGGAACCGCCTATGAGTGGTGGCGTACCTATGAATTAGACAGTCCGGATGAGGTTGCTTCACTAACTTGGACGCAGTTTTCAGATCTGTTCCTGAGATAGTATGTTTCTTAAAGCCTCAGGAACGCGTGGCGCGCAGAGTTTGAGCATTTGTGCTAGGGTGCTATGACTGTCTTAGAGTATGTTGTCTGTTATAATAGTTTGGCTAGGCATGCACCAGCCTTGGTTTCTACTCTTCGCGAGAGAGTTCGCCGGTTAATTGAGGGCCTTATTCCTAGCATCAAGTCTAGCATGGCTCGTGAGTTGGAGATGGATATTTCTTATCAGTAGGTGGTGAGCATTGCTAGGAGGATTGAGGGTATGCATGATAGGGAGAGAGAGGAGAGGGAGGCCAAGAGGTCTCGAGAGTCGGGCCATTATTCTGGTGCCCGTAACCCAGCTGTAGGTCGTTATGGTAGGGGTTATATGAGTCGTCCTATTTATTCAGCTCTTCTAGCAGCCATTAGTGCTCCAGCTCCTCCTAGACCTCAGGAGCCTTATTATGCACCTCCGGTTTCTAGCGCGCCTCCTGCGTGGGGTGCTTTCAAAGGTCAATCTAGCAGACCTGGTCCGAGATAGTCACAGCCACCACATCATCCCAGAGCTTATTTTGAGTGTGGTGAAACACGCCACGTGGTGAGGGATTGCCCTAGACTTGGGAGGAGTGCACCTCCACAGAATTCTCAGCCACAGCATGCCCCGTAGAGTTCCCAGGCTATGATTATAGCTCCAGTTGCTACCCCACCTGCTCAGTCAGCTAGAGATGGAGGTCGGGGAGGTGGAGGTTGCCTTAGAAGGGGAGGCCAGTCTAGATACTATGCCCTTCCTACTCGTACCGAGGTTGTTGCCTCCGATTCTATCATCACAGGTATTATATTGGTTTGCCACAGAGATGCATCGGTTCTATTCGATCCAGGCTCTTCTTACTCTTATGTGTCTTCTTATTTTGCTCCATATTTGGGTGTATCTCAGGATTCTTTGAGTTCCCCTATTTATGTTTCTACTCCTGTGGGAGATTCTCTTGTTGTGGACCACGTCTATCGATCGTGTTTGGTTGCTCTTAGTGGTTTTGAGACCATAGCCGATTTATTGTTGCTCAGTATTGTAGATTTTGATATTATCTTGGGCATGGACTGGTTGTTGCCCCCATTATGCTATTCTTGATTGTCACGCCAAAATTGTGACACTGGCTATGCCAAGTGTACCGCGTGTTGAGTGGAGGGGTACTTTAGATCACACTACTAGTAGAGTTATTTCTTTTCTTAAAGCTCAACGTATGGTTAAGAAGGGATGCGACGCGTATTTAGCTTATGTGAGAGATGTCAGTATTGATACTCCTTCGGTTGATTCAGTTCCAGTAGTACAGGATTTCCCCGATGTGTTTCCAGCTGATCTTTCAAGCATGCCGCCTGATAGAGATATTGATTTTGGCATTGATCTGTTGCCTGGCACTCAGCCTATTTCTATTCCTCTGTATCATATGGCTCCTCCTGAGTTGAAGGAGTTGAAGGATCAGTTATAGGAATTGCTTGATAAAGGTTTTATCCAGCCCAGTGTATCACCTTGGGGTGCTCTTGTCTTGTTTGTGAAGAAAAAGAATGGTTCTATTGCGTATGTGTATTGACTATCGCCAGTTGAACAAGGTTATAGTTAAGAACTATTATCTTTTGCCTCGTATTGATGATCTGTTTGACCAGCTTCAGGGCGCACGCGTGTTTTCTAAGATTGATTTGCGCTCAGGTTACCATCAGTTAAAGATTCGGGAGCCAGATATCCCGAAGACTACTTTCAGGACTCGGTATGGTCACTACGAGTTCCTTGTTATGTCATTTGGGCTGACCAATGCCCCAGCAGCCTTTATACATTTGATGCACAGTGTGTTCCAGCTGTATCTTGAGTTGTTCGTCATTGTCTTTATTGATGATATTCTAGTGTATTCCCGGAGTCGAGAAGATCATGAGCAGCACTTGAGGACTGTGCTTCAGACTCTGAGCGAGAAGAAGTTATATGCTAAGTTCTCGAAATGTGAGTTTTGGTTGGATTCAGTGGAATTCTTAGGCCACGTGGTATCAAGTGAGGGTATTCAGGTTGATCCGAAGAAGATAGAGGCCGTGCAGAGTTGGCCCAGACCATCCTCAGCTACCGAGATCTGTAGTTTCCTTAGTTTGGTGGGTTACTACCGTCGTTTTGTGGAGGGGTTTTCATCGATTGCAGCCCCCATGACCAGGTTGACCCAGAAGGGTGCTCCGTTCTAGTGGATGAAGGAGTGTGAGGCGAGCTTTCAGAAGCTCAAGATAGCTTTGACCACAACCCCAATTTTGATATTGCCTACAGGTTCGGGGTCTTATACGGTCTATTGTGATGCCTCAAGGGTTGGCCTTGGAGCAGTGTTGATGCAGGATGGTAGGGTGATTGCCTATGCGTCCAGACAATTGAAGATACATGAGAAGAACTACCCTGTTCACGACCTTGAGTTAGCCGCCATTGTTCACGCCCTGAAGATTTTGTGGCATTACTTATACGGTGTGCCTAGTGAGATTTATACTGACCATCGGAGCTTGCAGCACCTGTTCAAGCAAAAGGATCTAAATTTGCGCCAGAGGAGGTGGTTAGAGTTGCTGAAGGACTATGATATCACTATTTTGTATCACCCGGGCAAGGCCAATGTGGTGGTCAATGCTTTGAGTTGCTGGGCAAAAAGTTTGGGGAGTTTGGCTTATTTACCAGCATCGGAGAGGCCTATGGCGATGGACATTCAGGCCTTAGCCAACAAGTTTGTGAGACCGTATCTTTCGAAGCCCAGACAGGTTCTAGCTTGTGTGGTTTCTCGGTCTTTCTTGTTTGATCGTACCAAGGAGCGGTGGTATGATGACCCCCATTTGCTTGTCCTCAAGGACAAGGGTCAGCACGATGATGCCAGAGATGCGACTACTGGTGATGATGGGGTATTGAGGATGCAGGGTCGGATTTGTGTACCCAATGTTGATGGGCTTCGAGAGTTGATTCTGGAGGAGGCCCATAGCTCGCGGTATTCCATTCATCTGGGTGTCGCAAAGATGTATCAGGATTTGAGACATCACTACTGGTGGAGGCGGATGAAGAAAGATATAGTTGGATTCGTAGCTCGGTGCCTTAACTATCAGCAGGTGAAGTATGAGCACCAGAGACCGGGTGGGTTGCTTCAGCAGATAGAGATTCCGGAGTGGAAGTGGGAGTGGATCACCATGGACTTTGTAGTTGGGCTCCCATGGACTTTGAGAAAGTTTGATGTTATTTGGGTGATTATAGATCGGCTGATCAAGTCCGCTTATTTCATTCCTGTGTGTATTACTTATTCTTCGGAGCGGTTGGCGGAGATTTATATCCGGGAGATTGTTCATCTGCATGGTATTCCAGTGTCCATCATTTCAGATAGAGGTACTCAGTTCACATCACAGTTCTGGAGGGCCTTTCAACAGGAGTTGGGTACTCGGGTGGAGTTGAGTATAGCATTTCACCCTCAGACGAACGGACAGTCCGAGCGCACTATTTAGATTTTTGAGGATATGCTCCGTGCATGTGCGATTGAGTTTGGAGGATCTTGGGATCAGTTCTTGCCATTGGCGGAGTTTGCTTACAACAACAGTTATCAGACCAGCATTCAGATGGCACCGTGTGAGGCTTTATATGGTAGGCAGTGTAGATCTCTGGTGGGTTGGTTTGAGATGGGTGAGGCTAGACTATTGGGCACAAACTTAGTTCAGGATGCTTTGGAGAAGGTTAAGGTGATTCAGGATAGACTCTGTACAGCCCAGTCCAGACAGAAGAGTTACACGGACCGAAAGGTTCGTGATGTTTCCTATATGGCGGGTTCTGCTTTGGGTTTCACCTATGAAGAGCGTTATGAGATTCGGGAAGAAAGGAAAGTTGAGTCCGAGATTTATTGGCCCTTTTGAGATATTAAGGCGTGTTGGGGAGGTTGCTTATGAGCTTGCCTTACCTCCCAGCTTGGACGGAGTTCATCGGGTATTCCATGTTTCGATGCTCCGGATGTATCATGGTGATCCATCGCACGTGTTAGATTTCAATTCAGTCCAGTTGGACAAGGATCTATCTTATATTAAGGAGCCAGTGGCAATATTAGACAGGCAGGTTAGAAAGCTGAGGTCAAAGAACATTACATCCGTGAAGGTTTAGTGGCGGGGTCAGTCGGTCGAGGAGGCGACCTGGGAGACCGAGCAAGATATGTGCAGCTGTTACCCTCATCTTTTCACTACTTCAGGTATGTCTTTATGCTCGTTCGAGGATGAACGAATGTTTAAGTGTAGGAGGATGTGACGACCCGGCTGGTCATCTTAAGAATTAACGCCCTGATCCCCTATTAACTGCTTTTCCCAAGTTTAATTCTACTATTCTGATCTGCCAGGATGTTCAGTGTCGAGTTTCGGAGAGTTTTGGACACTAAGTCCCTAAATGAGAGCTTAAGTGTTGAAAAGTTGAACGTAGTTGGAACAGTGAAAAGACGGCCTTGGAATGGAAATCTGATGGTTCTGTTAGCTCTATTAAGTGATTTCGGGCTTAGGGGCGTGTTTGGATTGTTTTTTGGAGGTCCGTAGCTAAATTAGGCTTGAAATGCCAAAAGTTGAATTTTTGAAGTTCCGGTACGATAGCGAGATTTTTATCCGAGGGTCAGAATGGAATTTTGGAAGTTGGAGTAGTTCCATAGTGTTGAATATGACGTGTGTGCAAAATTTCATGTCATTTGGACGAGGTTTGATAGGCTTTTTGATCGAAAGCGTATTTTGAGAATTTTGGAGTTCTTAGGCGTGAATCCATGGTTAATTCGAGGTTTCAATGTTGTTTTAGGTGTTCTAAGGATTGGTACAAGTTTGGATAGTTGTTTGTGACTTGTTGGTGCCTTTGGTTGAGGTCCCGGAGGTCTCGGGATGAATTCAGATAGTTGACAGAAAGATTTTGGAATTTAAGTTGCAGCTTTAGCTGCTGGTTCTGTCATAATTGCACCTGCGGTTAGGGTTCCGCAGGTGCGGCACCGCAGAAGCGGCTCAGTAGACGCAGAAGCGAAAATTGGGAACTTCTTCAGGAACCGGAAAAACGGTGGTAAATCGGCAGAAGCGGTACAACATCTGGGGATTGGGAGTCGCAGATGCGGAAATTGGCCATTAAGTGAAAAGTCACAAATGCGACATTAGTTCCGCAGAAGCGGGCCCGCAAATTCGGAAATCGTTGGGCAGAACATATAAATTCTTGCCTTCGCGAAATTTAGCCATTTTTCATCTTTTCAGAACGGGAAGAAGCTTGGGGAGCACTTTTTAAGAGAGATTTTCAGAGGAGTTCATTGGGGTAAGGTCTTTGGTCCCTAAACTCGTTATTGGAATGATTTCTATCAATTTAAACTTGAAAAATTAAGGTAAATCAGTGGTAATTGGGGGTTTAGTGCTTGTCTAATTGGAGGCCTTTGAGTGATGATTTGAAGGGCCATTTGAGGTCCGATTTTGATGCTTTTGGTATGACTGAACTCGTGAGAGTGTAAGGATTCTGGAAATATAAATTTTACCCGATTCTGAGATGTGGGCCCGAGGGGCCTTTTGGTCATTTTACATAATTTCGTATATTAGCTTAGAATTTAATTGTAGAATCAGTTACTTAAAGTCTTATTTACATTATGCAATTGAATTGAATAGATTTGGGCCATTTGGAGTCGAGTACTCGTGGCAAGAGCGTGGTTTCGGGTTGACTTTGAGCCGGTTCGAGGTAAGTGGCTTGTCTAACCTTGTGTGGGGGACCTTCCCCTTAGGATATGATATATTTAATAATTGAAATGCCTTGTACGTGAGGTGACGAGTGCGTACTTGAGTTAATTGTTGAAAATCCGGTTTATCCTTAAGTATTTCCATTGAATTCTTTTTCCTGTTTTATTCTACTTGTGAATTTAGCGTGTTGCTAGTTTAGAAAAGCATGTTTAGTTGACTTAATTGCCTATTTGCTTAAACTACCTTAATTGCATTACGTGAAGCATGTTAGGCTAAAATTAACTGTTTACTTGGTACGAAATTTAGCTTTATTGGGTATTCTTGTGTTATTGCTGTGTGTTTTTACTTTGGGACTACGGGACGGCATCCCGAGAGATCCCCTGTGCATATTTATGATCTGAACTGAGGTGCGGGATACAAAGAGATCCTTGGCATGTATATTGAGGATACTAAGATATCTTCGGTATACCGAGAGATCCCTAGCATATATTGAGGATACCAAGAGATCCTTGGGATACCAAAAGATCCCTGGCACATATATTAAGGATACCAAGAGATACTTAGAATATATTGAGGATACCAAGAGATCCCCGGGATACCAAGAGATCCCTGGAATGTATATTGAGGATACCAAGAGATCCTCGGGATACCGAGAAATCTCTAGCATATATTGAGGATACCAAGAGATCCTCGGGATACCAAGAGATCCCTAGCATGTATTGAGGATACCAAGAGATCCCTAGCATATATTGAGGATACCAAGAGATCCTCGGGATACCAAGAGATCCCTGGTCATTATCCTTGTTATAAGTGGTACTTCCTTGTGATTTGCCTTCATCTCTGTTTTCCGTTATTGTACTCTTATTATCCTGTATAGATTTTTACTGTAGATTCTCAATTTGTATTGCTTATCTTATCCTGTAATCTTTATATTTATTTAATCTCAGTAGGGCCCTGACCTTCCTCATCACTACCCAACCGAGGTTTGGCTTGGCACTTACTGAGTACCGTTGTGGTGTACTCATGCCCCTTCTGTGCATGTTTTTCATGTGCAGAACCAGGTACCACTACTCAGGCCTATCATCCTTGAGAAGGCGACTGCTCTAGAGACTTCGAGGTACATCTATCGCGTTCGCAGACCGAGAAGTCCTTTTCTATTCCTGCTTGTAGTATTTAGCCCTTATGTATTTTTCTGTTCTTATTAGACATTCCAAAGTTAGAGCTATGTAGTATTGATCTTAGCTTGTGATTCGTGGGTTTCCGGGTCTTGGATTCATGTATTTGTATTGAGAGTTAAACATGGTGTAAGTCGAGCGGCACATTTAAACATTGTTACTACTTTATTTCCGTTTTAAATTGTTTTACTTCCGCAAATTTTGGTTTTCTTTCGCAAAATAGGCTTACCTAGTCGTAGAGACTAGGTGCCGTCACGATGGTTCACGGAGGGCTAACCGGGGTTGTGAAACCATCACGATCATAGAAGTTCTATAGAAGTCCAATCTTCTCTCCAACAAAATCATTTTAGCATCTCAAGAGAAAGAAAAACACTAATGAAATTTTATACTCCTATTTCTTGTTAGGTCTTCAAAAAGTTGAAGGTACCAACTAGTAGTAATTTCAATAAGTAATTCGTCATCCTTACACCATACCAAAGTACAAGTTAACCATATTTCCAAAGTAGAGGTTACAAAGTATTTACAGAAATAGAGGTTATACAAAAACTACATGATACCCAATGCTACAAAACAAAGACGAACTTTACAAAAATAAGTTGCAGATAACCTTGATCTATTACTCTAGCTTAAAGTAGAGCTAGAGCTTCATTAACAATACCAATGTCGCAACAAACTTGAGTAGGAAGAGTTCCCTGTCGCTCTAGCATGTCCTTTTTCATATGTGTCACTTTGTAGTTGTTTCCACCTTTATCTTTCACCACTTTAACCATGCAAGATTGTAGAGTCAGAAACACATGATTCAGTCGTTCAACTTTCATGTCATTAAACGATTTCTCAACTGCATTTACTAACTCGTCAATAGTTTTTGGAGCCATTTGATGTTGAAGAGACTGAATAGCTCTAGAGAATCTGAGGTCCAAAACATTTAAATCTGGACTGTTAGGAGGTTGAAAGCAAAGCCTAATATCGAATCCATCTTGTCGAGCAACTTCAATAAATTGCAAGTCATT
Source organism: Nicotiana tabacum (assembly GCF_000715075.1). Lineage (NCBI taxonomy): Eukaryota > Viridiplantae > Streptophyta > Magnoliopsida > Solanales > Solanaceae > Nicotiana > Nicotiana tabacum. The sequence continues at coordinate 151,756,455 of NC_134089.1, forward strand.
AATACTAAGGTGATGTCTCGCATTATCTTGTTGGATAAAAATTGGAGCATTTGATTGCGAATTGGCCATTTTGATCGAATCACTGGAAGAACTTTTTCAATTAAACAAGTCCTAGTGACATCTTTAGTGACTTATAAAATAGGCTTTGTTTCTAATGTTTCAGCTACTCTGTTTTTGCTATTCCTTTTGGCAGGTTCCTTGAACACAAAAGGAAATATTCCTATTTTTCCTGAAAATAACTCAGTTCCATCTTCAGTAAGCCTAGGGCGCGCAACAACAACTATAAATATAACTTTTGTTATGAAATTTTTACTTTTACAAGATCTATATGGGTTTGGCTCTTGTTCTTCGGGGAGAAGATAGAACTTTTTAGATTTTTTCGACAAAAAGAATCATTTTTCATCTATATGAACATAATTAAACATGTCTGAAAATATAGGATTTGAATTTAGCGTACTAGACTCAATCATTGATAGACAAAATTGAAGTATTGCCTTCTTATTTTCCTCTGTCAAATGAGGCTTTATGGCATTGGTATGTGACCTTATAGCCCCTTCTGTGATGCGTCGAAAAATAGTTGATGTTGACATATCCATAGCACATGCCAAAGATCGAATATTTGTTCGTCGACAAAGAGGAATTTCTTTTACCATATTAATATCGACATGAATTCATTTTCTCCCAACTCTGCCTAAAAGATGCGGAGACACATTTAATGGAGAACCATTAGCGATACTTAATTTTGTCTGTTGCCAAATTCTTTCCACAGTACTCCTTGAAGTATTAAATAAAATCACAGCTTGCTTTAAAGGCCCATGTTTAACAACTTCATTTTTGCTTTCCTTCAAAAGCCATTCGGCAGCAGCATGACGCTCCTCACTTTTTAGTCGTCTTTGTCTAATAATTGAGTCTAATTGCGAGTCACTCATTTGTGTATAATTAATCGCATATGCTAGATAAAATAGGATTAAAGGAAATAATTAGAATGTAAGAGAAAATTAGAAACACCAGAAGATAAAACATAATTATGAAGAGAAACAGTGAAAGCATAAGTGAATAATCTCAAATATCTCTACATAAATAGACAAGCTTTTCACCAAATTAAAAAAGAGAAATTTTTGGCGCCACAAGAATGAAAGAGACAACTTTTTTGGTGCCACAAGAATTGAAGAAATTTCACATACGTAAGAAATTTGACGCACTGGACCTTTGATCTTAGAGTAGCCATTGAAGTAAATATTTTTGACTTAGTTAATGTGGCAGAAGATGTGACATGTGGGCCACATTTGACTTAGTATCTACTTTATCATGATTTACATTAAAAAGCTAGCATGTGGGCCCTTAAGGGTAAAATTGGTACTTAAGGTGATTTGGCAATAGTCTACTCCTATTTATTAAACTTCGTGCCGAGTCAAACTACCTCAAATAATATGAAACAGAGGGAGTATCTTTTATGAAGGCTCAACGACTGTTGAATAAAGATTGCTTGGGTCTCATAGCTATTGTAAATGACACAAGAAAGGAAACAATCAGTATAGAAAATGTACCAGTAGTGAGAGAATTTTCTGATGTATTTCCTGAGGATTTACCTGGATTGCCTCCAATAAGAGAAATAGATTTTGGTATTGATTTATCACCTGACATACAACCCATATCAACACCGCCATATCGGATGGCACCAGCAGAGTTGAAGGAGCTAAAACAACAACTGCATGATTTGTTATATAATGGTTTTATCAGACCAAGTATATTTCCATGGGGTGCACCAGTACTGTTCGTAAGGAAGAAAGATGGATCCCTGAGAATGTGCATTGGCTATAGGCAGTTGAACAAGATAACAATATGCAATAAATATCCTTTGCCTCGTAGAGATGACATGTTTGATCAGTTACAAGGAGCTGCCCACTTTTCAAAGATTGACCTCTGTTCTGGTTATCATCAACTTAGAATCAAAGATAAAGATATTTCTAAGACTGATTTCAGAACTCGATATGGGCACTATGAGTTTTTTGTGATGCCTTTCGGACTGACTAATGCTCCAGCTACATTATGGATTTAATGAATAAGGTGTTCAAGCTGTTTCTGGATAAATTTGTAATAGTATTTACTGATGATATCCTGATATATTTTCGTAGCTAAGGAGAACACGAGAATCATCTTAGGATTGTGTTGTAGACATTGTGAGAACATCAGCTTTATGGTAAGTTCTTGAAGTGTGAATTTTGGCTAGACTCGGTATTATTTCTGGGGCATGTTGTATCCGAAGATGGAATTATGGTAGATCCTAAGAAGACTAAAGCTGTGTAGAAATGGCACAGACCTACTTCTTCTACAGAGATTCGTAGCTTATTGGGCTTAGCAGGCTATTACAGGCATTTTGTGCAGGATTTCTCCAGAATAGTAGCGCCACTGACAAAGCTAACATAAAAAATTCAAAATTTCAGTGGATGGAGGAATGTGAGCAGAGCTTTTAGAAACTCAAAATGCGTTTGACAACTGTACCAATATTAGCCTTACCATCAGGTTCTGGAGGATTTATAGTATTTTGTGACGCCTCGAGGGTGGGATTAAGATGTGTTCTCATGCAAAATGATCGCGTTATAGCTTATGCTTCAAGACAATTGAAAAAGCACGAGCTAAACTATCCTACGCATGATTTGAAGATGGTTGCAGTGGTATTTGCTCTAAAGATTTGGAATCATTACCCATACGGTGAAACTTGTGAGATTTATACTGACCATAAAAATCTGAAGTATATCTTTCAGCAGAGAGATCTGAATCTTCGGCAGCATCGGTGGATGGAACTACTCAAAGACTATGATTGTTCTATTTTGTATCATCCTAGAAAAGCTAATATGGTGGCTGATGCATTGAGCAGAAAAACTATGGGGAGTTTGGCACATATAGCTCTTGCAAAGAGCCTTTTGGCCAAAGATATTCAGAGACTAGAAGATACAGGTATCAGATTTAGTGTTGGAAATTCAGAGGCATTGTTGGCTTGTGCTCAAGCTAAGTCTTCATTAGTTGAGCGCATTAAGGCCACCCAATATGATGATGAAGGATTATGCAAATACAAAGATGAGGCCTTAGCTGGAAAAAGCAAGGATATGATTCTTGAAAGTGATGGTGTTCTTCGAATGGGCAATAGGCTATGTTTAGCAGACGTAGATGGGTTGAGACATGCTATTCTTGAAGAAGCCCACAACTCTAAATACACCATATATCCTGGATCCACAAAAATGTATTATCACCTTAAGCAATTTTATTGGTAGGAAGGTATGAAGAAAGATGTTGCTAACTTTGTTTCTAGTTGTTTGACTTGTAAGTAGGTCAAGGCTGAGCATCAGCGACCCCTAGGACTACTACAACAAATTGAGATTCCACAATGAAAATGGGAAAGAATTACTATGGATTTTGTCACCGGTCTACCATGAACCCTTAGAGGTTATGACTCTATATGGTGATTGTAGATCAACTGACGAAATCAACACACTTTTGCCAGTGAAGACTACATATGGTGGAGTGAGGTATGCACATATATTTATGAACGAAATTGTCCGACTTCACGTAGTTCCAATATCCATCATATTTGATAGAGGATCACAATTTACCTCACACTTTTGAAAATCTTTTCAAGAAGCATTGGGTACACGAGTAGATCTTAACATTGTATTTCATACACAGACAGAAGGTCAGTCTAAACGTACTATACAGATCTTGGAGGATATGTTGAGAGCTTGCATTCTTGAGTTTGGAGGTAGTTGGGATGCTTATCTACCTTTAGCTGAATTTGCTTACAACAATAGCTTCCAGTCCAGTATTCAAATGGCACCGTACGAAGCATTATATGGTAGAAGATGTCGTTCTCCTATCGGATGGTTTGAAGCTGGTGAGACTAACTTATTGGGACTTGACCTAGTACAAGAAGCCATGGACAAGGTCCAGTTGATCAGACAGAGATTGCTTACAGCTCAAAGTAGACAAAAGTCTTATGCTGATAAGAGAAGAAGAGATTTAGTGTTCACAATTGAGGACAAAGTGTTCCTACGAGTCACCCCTATGAAAGGTGTGACACGGTTTGGGAAAAGAGGCAAGTTAAGCCTCAGGTTTATAGGACCGTATGAGATACTAGACCGATAGGAGCTGTGGCTTATCGTTTGGCACTACCTCTTGAGTTGTCCTTTATTCAGGTAGTGTTTCATGTCTCAATGCTAAGAAAATGTATATCAGACGCATCTCAGGTGCTTGAAGTACCAACTATACCGCTTAATGAGAAGTTGTCTTACGAGGAGGAGCTGATGGCAATTGTTGATAGGCAAGTAAGAAAGCTATGGTCAAAAGAAATTGAGTTAGTAAACGTTTATGACGAAATCATACAGTTGAAGAAGCTACTTGGGAAATAGAAGATGTTATGCGAGTCAAGTACCCTTATTTATTTCAGTCTACAAGTATGCACTTATTTAAATTCGGGGACTGAATTTTATAAGGTGGGGTGAATGCAATACTTCACATTCAAGTTGGGATATTTTTGTCATTTAATGTTACTTAAACTAAAAAAAATAAAAAAAGAAAACCTATCTAATTAAATGGGCAAAAGCCCATTGTAAGTGACGGCAAAACAAACGAAAGAAAGAAAGGGGGGAAAAGGGTCGAAGCAGAAGCTTCACAAAACGCCAAAAAAAAAAAAAAAAAAAATCAAAAGGAGAAGAAGAACTGGAACCAAACCTTACGAAATTTTAAATATGCATTGGCTCTTACGGGTAATACTCAAATTTCTCCTCTGGGTTCTTTTCTTCTGGTAATTCTTTTTGTCTCAGTTCATATATTTAAAGGGTTTCACAAAGTATAAGAAATTTAATACCAATATGAGTTATTCTGGGCAAATTATGCAATTGAAAGTTGGTCGATGTTACTGTAGGATAAATTTACTTGGAAAAAAGAAGGGTATTGATGTATTTGTACTTAAACTAGTTTCATTATTATGCACACGGTTAAGAGAATTGAATAGTACAGGGAATAAACCATATAAATACCTTTTTATTTAAAAGATTTTGGCCTAATTTAAATTACTCATAGCATGGGTAAATATAATTTGGTGAACTGATGATAAATTATAAAACTCGGAGGATTGGGTATTCTAAATTAGTGATGGATTTAGCTTAAATGAGGAAATTAACATGAGATCGATATTATATAATTATAGATTGATTGGAGGAATTTGTACGAATTGCTCGAGGTGGAGCATTTGGTATTTCGGCACGAGTACTGTAAGTAGTATTCTTAAAGCAATTTGTGTTTTCATAACTTGCATGATTTACACATGATTTTTAATATGAATATATTACCGATTATTTTGAGTTGCATGTGGGACAAGTCTTTTACTCGATATTATACCGAAATAGTTATTTGACAGATTACCATTATTTTAAATATTTTTGTTGTCACTAGATATGTTTTACCGTTACTTGAATTTACTGTTATCAAAATGAAATTACATGATTTGATAAGAACCAAAATGCCCTATATTATTTTAAAATATTTTCCTATGAGTATATACGGATTACAGAGACAAGTATCAATGGGAGTAGACTTTGAAAGATCTCGTAGCTAACAACGGGTTCGTTAGACCTGGTGCAACTTGTAATTACCGATTACCGTTACAGCCCTCGCTAGTGGAAAGGTAGAACTAGCATACCGTTACTGATTTCCCTCGAGTAGGACTACTATTATATTTGACTTCTTGTGAAGAAGTCCACAGTTATACCGATTAGATGATCCTTTCATTGAAAACCTCCCAAATGTGAATATTGATATTATACAGTGGTTATCGAGCTTATTACTGAATTATTGATTGAATTATATTACATGAAAACATGACGGGACTGAAAATTATTTATTGTTTCTGAAAGGGCATCTTTATGATACTTTCTGTTTAATATACTAGTATATATTTTTTGACTTGTCCCCAATAAAAATGGTTTTGATTAAGTATTATTATTCACTGAGCTAGCAACTCATTCCCCGCTAATTATTTACAGAGAAAGTAGTTGACGCAGGCAAGAATTTTGTTAATTAGAGTACACAAGTTGATAGTTCTTGGTAAGCCTCACACTTGTTCGCGTGGGCGGAGATTTTATTTATTGATATGGTGTTTTACTTGAACTCTTAGAGTCGCTCCATAGTCATTATTTTAGTGTCATGAGTATTCTTTTGTTATTATAGTCTTATGCTGAGTATCATTCTTTATTATCGAAGTTGGAGATAAATTAGTATTTCTAGTTGTTAGTGGGTTGATTAGTAATGGTGGAGACTTGTTTTGGTTAATTGATAAGTTGTCGATTGTTTGGTTTGATATTAGGATGATTGGTTGTTGATTTTGAGACATGAAACTTTTTGGATAGCCCAAAAATAGGGGAAACTCTGTCCGTTTTTCTGTAAAATACCGATGAGGCTTACTTGGGAGCACTTGCTCCTAAGCGCCGGTCACGATCCTAAATTAGGTCGTGACAAAGTTGGTATCAAAGCTTAGGCTTTAAGTCCCGAGTCAGTCCAAAGCCGATAGATCCTAGTCAAATTATCTTTGACAAACCTTTCTTTGAACTCGTCCCAAACCTTTTTGCACTTGCCTCATACATGATACTCGGTACCAATTCACTTGATATTGTGTTGCTAAGCCATGATGACACCACTGCATTACACCTACCCCACTGCGCAGACAACTCGCCTCTGTATGAGCTCTTAAGGCAGGTACTATCCACAAACCCTAGCTTATTCTTCACCAAGAGTGCTACTTTCATCGCCCTACTCTACAAGACATAATTTTCTGGCCTTGTGAGCTTTAGCGATATCAGTGTCATTCCAGGCATATCTTAATCGCGAATGAATTATGAGGCAATTGATCGACCTCATTGTCCGCCATTGTTGAGCTTCAATTTCTTAGAAACAAATTGCAGATCTAAGCAACTACAAAAATCGTTGTTCTAAAACCATGTCAATTACACAATCTAAGCACATGGATTATCAATTAATCGTAAACTTGATATGATCTGTAGAGTGAAAAAGTTAGAGAGAAGGGAGAGGAAGAAACGTGTGTCTATTTCATCTTATTAGCTAACACTGTTACAGCACTAAAGCCTTTTTAACAACCTAACTTCTCTTCTTCTAATGTAATAAATTTCATCCACAAAGTTTAACTAATTGCACGTAAGTCCTTGCTTCCTTAATGAAGCTTCTAATCATAAAATTTATAAATATTTAATAATTTTTTGGAGCAAAAATGCAGAGTATGAGCGAGTTTATGAGTTCAAATGAACCCATAGCCTCTAAACTAGATACACTCGTCTCTAATAATACCAAAAACATGCTTCGATAACAGATCTCCTGACGAGTAGAATTTTTTTTTACTGCATGTTATTTTTTCGTTGATGAACTTAGTTATGTTAATCCAAATTAATTCTAGCTATAAATGTTAGAAATTAAAGTAACTTAAACTAGAGATATTTAATGTGGCACACATATTAGGTATGTATGTAATTAAATGTATTGATCTGTATTGAGTATTAGGTCATGTATAAATATATGATTACATATGTAAAATATATCCGATGGTTTCCTTGATGGAAGAAAATATTTTATTAGAAGTCCCTAGAACAATTGTATTTTAGTGAGAAGTCCCTGGAGTATAGTGGTGGCAAAATAGTTAAAAGAAAACAGTTATTCACCCATATTATTCATTAAAAATGGGTTGGATAATGAACTTTTAAAAAACTGGTCAAATATGGATAAGAACCATATTATCCACTTAGAAATGAATAACTAATGGATAACTAATGGGTTTAACTTTTACATTTGTAAAGTCCCAAAAATGAATATATTCAAGAAGCCATGGATAATATGGATATCCATATTATCCGCCGGTTAACCCGTTTTTATCCGTAGTCAATATGGGTCGGGTTGAATAATTTATCCATTTTATGTTACTCGTTTTCGACCGGCCTATATCCGATCCGACCCGTCCATTTGCCACCTCTACTGGGGTATATGGAGGAAAATGTGCCTCATTTCTAATATCTGCAGCTAAAGAAACCAGCCAAAGTCCTATATCCATTTGCCTAGCTTGGAGTACGTCGTACAATATACGGCAAATGAAAGGTATATTGGTGGTTGGCGGGGCTATGGAATTTAGGGAGCCATGATAGAGGACGTGAACTTGCTCATTCATACGTGTTCTTTTTCATTTTTCTTAAACCTTATATTAAAGCTATAAGAAAGTTAAGATTCCAAATTAATAGCAGATATGTCTTATTATCTCACTGCAGTTTTTTCCTTTCCGAAATTTACATCATCATATATAATGATTAATATACATATGTATTTCATTGATTCTTTGACGTATAATAAAATAGGAAAACATTCCTACTTTGGAAATGTAATAAGTACACAAAAGTTTGATCCAATCGAAAGCGCATTTAGAATTTAAGTTTTATGGTTCAATCATTAATATTTTTAGCATTGGACTTATTATATTTTTTAAAGTTATGAATTCATATCTACTTTTTGTTATAACTATAATAAACTTTTATACATAAATTCATTCTCTATGTTAAAAGTACTGGATTCATATAAACCCGCTAATATCACGGTGAATCCTAGATACAATGGTGGTGACTCATTTATGGCAATTCTGAATGAGTTAGTTCAATGTGGCTCAACGCATAGTTGTGAACGGAGGGAGTACTAATAAATAGTAAGTATGTATAAAAGTCAAGATTTACATTTAATTCATGTAGAAGAAAACTTGCCGTTTCTTAGTCAACAAATTCATACTCCCCTCCGGTCAACTTTTAAGTAATTTTTTTTGGACTCTTTTTATACATATTAAGAAAATCGAGTTTTTGAATTTGTGTAAAAAAATATTCATATATGGAGTATAATTTTTAGCTAGCTTTTGGACATAAATTTAGTTGAAACTTGAAATAAAAGTTTTTTAAGTTGTGTCGAAAAATTATTTTAGAAATTGAAGTTGTACTTGGACATACATTTTATTTGAAAAAAAAGTTGTGAAATTTTGTGATTGAAAAAAAAATTTCACCCAATAACTGATTTACTTGAAAAAAAAATTCAAATATTTTCCGAAAACTGATTACGTTCCATACACAAACAGTGTTTTAAAAATATTTGAAAAAATGACTCAAAACTATTGCCCAACGGATGCGTATACTCTGTAGTGTAAAAAAAAAAGCATTATTTTACATTATTAGATCAAGTGAATGACAATTACACATTTGCTATAACAGATTAAATTATAATGCTAGTGTAAAAATTCCTCACATTAATTTACGAAATATCATCTATCCATCAAATTAGGGATGTCAATGGATATTCGAAAATTGACTAAACCGATCGAACCGTACCGCACCGAACCGATTTTTAGGTTTCTTTTTAAGAAACCGTAGGTTTTTATATAAATATATAACTGCATCGATAATTAGGGTAGGTTTTTTATTTTATAAAAATAAACCGAAAAAATACCGAACCATACCGAATAAACTTTACATGTAGAAAATATATTTATTTAGTAAGTTTAAAAATAATAATGCATTAAATTTTCTTTGAGCCTTGGAATTATGAAAACTATTACAAGCCAACAAGTAATTAAACTCAAAATACTAATTCCTAAAACCTATTATGCTACTTCTACTTAAACTAAGTTATTTCAAGTATCTTTATTAGGAAGACACAAAGTATTCTAGCGATTATAAGTAACAAACTATAGTGTATTAAATATGTTTCCTTTCATATAATTTAGATTTATCTTTTTGAATATTTAATCTTCTATAGACTTTATTCTTGAGTCCCAGCTTGGTATATCTTTCAACTCGTGTGATTAATATTTTCTTTGCCTTTGTTTGATTTCTTTTACGCTGTTGTAGAATAGATGATGGATCTATACTCTGGCCATCTTTTTTTTTTAATTCATCACTCTTTAAACAGTTAAAATGTCTAGAGAGTTTTGCTAAGTCCTATAAAAGAACGTATGTTATTGCAATTCTACTTCTACTGGTGAATTTTACATGATATTAAAAAAAATACCGAAAATTAACCGAACCGTACCGATACCGAAGAGAAACCGACATGATTGGGACGGTTTCGAAAAGTCTAATTTTGGTTATACATAATAGAATAACCGAAAAATTGGTATGGTACAAATTTTATAAAATAACTGACCGAACCGAACCCTTCACACCCCTACATCAAATAAACCCTTTTAAGGGTTCTATAAATAAAATTCTAAATTATGTACGATGCAGAATGAGAGGATAGTCACATCTAGTTGAGAAACATAATTACTAATTTCGTACCAACCAACCACCGAAAGAAAGGAGGAGGTCATTCACTGTTGAGCAGAAATGGAGGTGGTAGTTGGATATCCTTTATATTTTTCAGATAATATATATCTAAGCAATTCGACGTTATAATTCATTGCGTTTGTTTCTTTCCTTTTTTTCCCTTTCTTTGTTTTCGGTGTTAACTCAAGACCGTCAAGAGTAATAGTATTTTGCATTTAATCAGTAGTACAAAATTTGCCTTTTGTTTCACCTTACAGACAAAAGAATTACTCCTATAATTAGAGAAGTTGTCCACATTTGAGAAAATATCTAAAACAACTGTGACAATAGATCAAACACTTGGGCAGACCGAGGCTGGTATGTTATCATTAATCGACACAATATATTTAAAAAAATTAGAAAAACTACATAGTATAGCCACTTTAAAAAATAATAATCGACGAATTATATATTTTTGTATATTAATGTATAAAATACAAAAAAAATATTTTCTATACATAATAATTATATATTTTTATATATTGGCTAACGGATGTAAATAGTTTTGGCCGATCGACCAAATGTATAATTTGTACAAAAAAATTCAATCGCTAATCATATTTTCTTGATGAATTAACCTAAATAGCCGCTCACCTAACCAATTAAATTAAAATAGACATATATATATATATATATATATATATATATATATATATATATGTATAATACTTTTCTATTGAATATGTATAATTGTATATAATCAATACATAATCTATGTATAATGGCTAGGAAAAATAAACAGCAAATTCAGCCGGCTATTTTAGTAAAACCAGCCAAGCAAAAGAGTATGGGGCTGTACCAGTTAAGGCCCAGAAGGGAACCTGCAAGCTCAAACAAAAACCATGTTTATACATATTTGGTCATTCCAACAATATTATCAAAGGATCTTTATACAAATAGCCGGTCATATTCATTGTTTACTTTTTCTTATCAATATACCTAGATTATACATTAGTTATCATAATTATATACACACAATATATAAATTATACATATATTATACCTTCATTAATTATTTTTAATTTACGTGATTGGATTAATAGCTATTTGGATTAATTCTTCGACAAAAAAACTGTGAAAGAAAGTTACAATTGGATAATTACATGTGGAATTTTCAAAGAGAAACTTATGAACTGAATGCACAAACATTCCAAGAAATTCAAAAATAGCCAGATTTACAAGTGATCATTCAAAAATAGCCACAGTTTCAAAAGTAATTAAAATTTAGCCATTTTTCATGTAAAGATAAATCTGAACAAAAATACTGTTCAAAATCCGGAAAAATACTCCAGTATACTGGAGTTACAGCATAAGTATACCGGAACTCCAGTAGTATAAATATCGGTCCAACATAATATACTGGAGATTGGAGCACCGATGCTCCAATCTCTAGTATATTATACTGGAACTTTCAGCGTGTCGGAGTTCCAGCATAATATGCTGGAAGTTCATATACAGGGGCACTGATCTCCAGTATATTATGTTGGAACTTTCCGTATTGCAGCAAAATAGTGACTATTTTTCAATAATTTTGCAAACGTTGGCTATTTTTGAATGACCAGTCCGAAAACTGGCTAGCCCCTGTTATTTTTACCTTATTATTTGTGGTTTCTCATCTACCTCTACCAAAGATAGAAGAACAAGTTGATGATGTCAATACATGTGTAAATAAAAAGTACTAATATTTAACAAATAAATGAAGATAATATTTTTCAACTTCTAAAAAGTAAAGAGGGGAGAAATTGTTGGGAACAACTTGCCTACAGCCTGTCATTTACATAAACTCTTATATTAATTAACCATGGTGAAATAATATAGTGTGGTTTTTTATTCGGTGTTCGGTATTCGTATTGTGGCTCGATTAAATCCAGATTCGTACCGGAAACTCTCACATTGGGAGGTAAAAGCACTCTCTAACAAAAGTGGCTTCGTATTCGAGGCTCGAATCCAAAAACTCTGATTAAGGATGAAGGAGTACTTACCAAATTACCATTCCACTACCATCCTTGTTGGTGAAATAATATATGAACGTTCTTATATCAAGTTGTCACTTAATTTTGAAAATTTAAATTTTGAAAAATAATTTTGTGTAGAGGAGTAGGAATTTTTCAGGAAAATTACTGTTTGTAGTACCAACATCACTGTGTACCCTGTTTTCTTCCTTTACTTCTATTTATAATTTGAATAATTAAATACAGTATAATTTCCGATGGCGGCCGGTTTTCGGCACTTGTGATGGTATTATCTTATTCATATTGAACAAGAAAGTAAAATTGTTTATCTTAATATAACCACGAATAGTAAAGTTGCTTTCCAGGAAAGACTATGATCGTTCTTTTGAATGCTCCATTTCCTGATATTTTATGAAAACAACAAAAAAATGGCTGTAATTATAAAGATACTAATTTTACTGTACGTGCGTTGCACGTGTGCATTACGTTAATCAATATAAAACGTATACAAATTATTAATAAAATAGCAATGGAGATAAAACTAAACGCAATATGTGTTTAAATGATGAAAAAGATATTAGTACATTGATCTAATATATAGCTGAATTCAACATTTTTCGAATGAATTTAGTGTAATTAATTCTATAGTATTTATCATTATTAATATTTTATTATATAAGATACGAATATGCTGTAGTGTTGTATCGCATCCAGCATCTCTTTGTAAAGTCTACGCTCATAATGTCATTGTACAAAAAAATATTTCTCCATTCAAAGTTAATCAAAATTATAGCCAAATGAACCTCTTCTTGTGTGAAATAGTTATCCAGATTCTTATTGATTTAACTCTAAATTTTCTTCTTTGCACGCTCATCCATTATCAATTAAAAGTCGATACTATCCTAAACTCACTCTGAATGCACTCTTCTAATAACAATTTTAAAATTTCAAGAGTTCATAATGTTGAGGCCAATTTTTCAAAATTATCGAGGGGAAAATGACCAATTTATAGTTATTTCAAGAGTTCCAAATACATTAGTTTAACTTAGAAGTAAAAAGTTAACTGTAGTTGCAAATTCACATAGTATGGTTGTAGCTTAAATTATTTCTAAATTAACACCATATTAGTTCAGACTTCTAGAAATTTAAAATTAAGATTAAATCAAAACTCTTAAAAATTTAACAGGAAAAAGCGAACATACGTTGCTGATGGATAGTTCATATTTTTAGGTAATCAATTATTGGTAATTTGGAGAGAAAAATACTACTATATACTTTAGAGGCTAAGAATTAAAAAATAAATTTTAATGGCCACGTACTAAACTCCAAAAGAATATTTATAAAAACTGGTCAAATAAGGAAAAGAATTAATAATGTAAATTTTAATTGAATTTGAAGACCTAAATATTAGGATCTTCTTAAATAAAATATTAGTTGATTTTGAAGTCCTAAATATTAAAAAAATAATTAAATGACTATTTTGTCTAGTATAAAATTAACTCTTAAAGGGTAAAAAAGGTGAACGGCATTTCGATAGGGGCTTAATACTTTTAATATAGTATAGACATACATAAATATAGATAATAGGCTTGTATAATTTGTTATAATTAAATATGATATTAAATAATAATTTAGGTGCTTAATTGAACATGAATTAATTACTTTATATGATAAAATAAGAATATTTAAAATACATATTTAATTATTATGCATTGAAATAATTTTAGTTAGACGTTATTGTATTAAATAATTTAATTTTAATTTAATGTATGTGATTTTATATCTCCATTTTTCATTTTTAATTAGAAATTAATTGAAGTCGCCATTGTTGTCATCTTGATTTTATACGTATTGCACAAAGGATGTATTGTCAATTAGTACAATTTACATAAGGTAAACTATTTATTAATTTTAAACTTCTAAATATTAGTACTTTCTACCTATTTTAATAAGGAAAGATTTAATATGCAAAATTTTAATTAATTTCAAAATCCTAAATATTAGGAAACTAACTGAAGTTACAAATTTGTCCATTATAAAAGTTAAAAAGGGTAAAAGGCGAAAGACATTTACTATTTTCTGGACATATATATATATATATATTGTTTTTACCTATGAGAAATAATTTGGTATATGTCGTTTTTTCCTTTTTTCGATTCACACCCTCGTCCTCCTTTTCTTTTAGCCAAACGTATATTAATAAAACTCCTAAGTAAAAGGATTGAAAATAATGGATTATAACCTAAAAAATATATAAATACTTAACGAAACTTTTGCATAAAATATTTATAGAAATATAATCGGTTAGTGTTAAAAAGAAGAAAAGAGACTCCTATAGCTAAAAGGATTCCAAAGTGCTGATACGTTTCCTAATACTCCTATGACTTTAGGAATTGAAAGTGTTCCATCCAAAGATTTTTACATGTTAATGAAACGTACAATTTTTTTTTTTTACAGATATGTTATATTACATTACACAGCTTAAATAAGGAAGGATTTGGTACACAATCTTTAATTGATTTTGAAGTCCTAAATTTTAGGATGAGTTAAATTACTATTCCTAAATATTAAAAAATAATTAAATTACTACTTTGTCCAATATAAACTTAATTTTTTAAGGGTAAAAAAGTCGTTATCCGTTTTTTAGGATAGCCAACTTATAATGATATTCAATAGAATTCAACTTCTGTATTCTGAAAATATAGAAGAAGTATACAATATTTGGTCACCTTAACATAATTGTAAATAAATTTCCATAATAAGTGGATTTGACACAGTGTTTTAAAAAGCGTGAGCGTAAGGCGAGGCGTTTTACATATGTCTCAGCCCCTTGACCTTGAGACTATAAAAAAGTACAATAAATACTTTCTTTTCAAATTCTTCGTGCCGCCCTCTTTCACCTTCCATCCAAGAATAGACACAAGGGGCGGATTTACCTTAGGCTAAGCTATGTTCTTCGCTGAAATAGTCCTATTCATGGTGACCTGGTTGTATTGGGAGAAGCTGTAGGCATTATTGCACGCCAGTCGATTTGAGAATCGGGGTACTCAATTTAACATTAAAAACTTTTCATACAGGAGGAGTATCCACGGGGGTACTGCAAAACATGTGTGAATCCCATCTAATGGAAAAATCAAATTCAATGAGGATTTGATTCATCGAACACGTACACATCATGAGCATCATGCCTTTCTATGTTCTATAGACTTGTATGTAATTATTGAGAGTGAAGATATTCTACATAATATGAATATTCACTAAATACACAAATAAGTGATATGCAAAAAATAATAAATCTTTATAAATAATATAGAATGACAACACATGGTAAATCTATGTTGCTTGGTCCGCTGGTTAAGACACTGCAGTTCTCAAGTTTGGTTTGGGGGTTCGAGCCAAATTAACACAGTTTTGTTCTTCTAAGTTTTACGGTCCCTTAGCATCTTTAAAAATGATTGATATGATCTAAATTGTATATTTTTTATGCAATGTCGTTTCAAATTTATTTGTTTAATTTTTAAATGTGTCACCGTTTATAAAAAATTCTGCGTACATCATTGAATTTCTTCACATATAACAACAATAACATATTCAGTATAATCTCACAAGTAAGATATGAGAAGAATAACATGTACACAGATCTTACCCTTAGCTTGTGAAGGTGCAAAGACGATTTTCTATTGATGATCGACACACCAAACACCGAATAAACAAGTAAAAACAAGTGAATGTACAAAAGACATGATATGATCCAACAGTGCAACTATTGAAATTGGCGAAAGACATGTCTCATCAAGAAATTAGAGATAATGTGGTTTGTTTTGTCCGTCACATGAAAAGCATCCCAAAATACGTACTTGTTTGCATCTGTGCATGTCAATGGGTTTAAACTATCGCACAAGTAACCCATTTCAAATAATCCTGTGCCACAACATGCTACGCCTGCCACTTCAAACCCTGTTTTCCAAAAAATGTACTCGGGTCAGGAGACAAAACTAAATACGTAAATGGATAAATGCATATTAATTGAAAAAATTGATTTTCTTCAACAAATTGAAGAAAAGTTGGTTGCATGAAGTGGAGATAGAAAAGATTAATTATTATATAACCTTTTAAGTTGACAAATATAGAAAAACGCAATTAATTTGTAGAAGAACTTTTACCAAAACATTATGAGATTTAAATAAGTCTTGAAGGGGCTAAGCTAATTTTAGGTGCATTATCATCGTTGAATACATGTATGTATGTATGTATGTATGTATATATATATATATATATATATATATATATATATATATATATATATATATATATATATATATCTTTTGTTCTATTTGAAGTTCATTTTGCCAACTTGAATTATTGTATTGGAAAAGCATAAAATAATAGTACTCCTATAAACTCTTAGAGCTGCTCACATCTCCTAATTAATAACTTACACTTCCACTGTTCCAATTTGTTTGATACAGTTCAGATATCAAGAGTTAAACTTTTCAATTTTGACCACAAATTTGAACATAGAATCTTTAATTTTTTTTCAAATAAAATTTACATAGTCAGAAACTACATAAAAAATACTATAAGTCATAATAATTAATAATTTAAAATATTTAAAAAAATATTAAAAATTTATAATCAAAGAAAAAACTTGTCTAACTCTCGAAATTCGAAATGCATCAAACAAATTGAAACAGAGGGCGTAACCTAAAAAACAAAATAGATAACCTACTATAACAAGTTAAATTACGTACATTGATAATACATTTTATGCTAATGTATATCTAATTTAAATCCTTTAGGAATTATCCTTTCTCGTAGGGTCAAAATTATGTTCTCAAAGGCAAATAACAATGGAAATAAAGTTAATGAAAAGAGTGAAAAGAGGATCCAAATATAGAGAAGCAAAAGAAAACTTACCATAAGAAGAAGGTTTTCTAATCATATGTAGCAAGAGATTATAAGCATCAGCAAAAACCACTCTAATCCCAGGAAGTTCTTTGTTTAGTTTCTGAACTAAACCACCCAACATCACATTAAAATGCTTAGCCACATTATTATATTTCTCATTGCATCCATCTCCATTTCCACTTATATAATTTGTTGCTCTTTCCAAAGGTAAACACCCCATTGGAGGAAGTCCGGTTAAGGAAATTTTTCTTGCTCCCATTTGATAAATTTGCTTTACAAAATTCTGTGCAAGTCGAAGAAGGAAAATCTGAAATTGATCTTCTGTGTATTGAGAGGCACGTCTGCTTTGCATTGAGTAGTAATTCTCTAAAAAATCATTTGTTCCTATGCTTACTAAATATAATGCCTCTTTTATTATGTATTTGGCTTTCTTTTTGCCTGCGTATGCTCTTAGTTTTTTCTGATATTCCTTGTAGTATTCCACTTCCTTCCACAATGGTATCACATCCTACTAAGAAAAAATAGTTGTAATTAGTAACAACGTAAATAATTTTTTAACAATTTAAGCTTTTAGATGAGATGATCACACGCCTCAACATGGTATTAGAGCAGGCAGAGGTCCTGAATTTGAATCTCATTGCCACCCAATATAAATAAGAAATTCCACTTGCACGTGAGAGAGCGTGTTGAAGACAAAATTAAATAAATAAAAATGTGTTCTTTCTAAAAACTTAAACTTTTAAATGAGATGGTCACACACTTCAACACCTTCAAATCTTTTATTAATAATTACCCAACTGCTTCGCATTCATAATGTACATAATTTTAGTAAATCAAGCACGCATACATAATGGAATTTAGCAAATAGTATATATCTCATTGTCACCCAATATAAATAAGAAATTACAATTGCACGTGGGAGAGCGTGTTGAAGACATAATTAAATAAATAAAAGTGTGTTTTCTCTAAAAATTTAAGCTTTTAGCTGAGATAATCACACACTTCAACAACTTCAAATCTTTTATACTAATTATATTATTACCCAACAGCTTCACATTCAACCTAATGTAATTTTAGTAAATCAAGCGCGCATACATAATGGAATTTAGCAAATAGTAATATCTAACATAAAATGATCTAGAAAACACTAGAACTGCTTCATGATTTATTCATTCAAAGAAAAAAAAAAGTAAAATATAAAATAGGGCGGTCGGCCAAAACTAATTATATTTACTAGTCAATTTTTTTTTTTTACAGTAAGTATATTTTTTTTATATATAATACATACAAAAAAAATATTTTATCAATTATTATTTTTCGGAGGCGACTAAACATATATATTTCTCAAGAAAACAAGAAGAAAGAGAAAAGCTTAATTATATTATGGGTTCTACGTGTCCTTCATTTCCATATATATATATAACAAAAGGCAGCACGTTTTACGCTTTGAATAAACATTACAATCCCACCTGACGGTCAATGCCAAAAACAGTATCAGTAGAGAGAACAAGCTGATGTCGATATAGAACTCTTACTTATCCGTATTATGTTTATATCAAATCAAGCTATTTAACGACAATAGTAAATTATAAATTAAGTAAAAATACATACTCCTATCTGTTAAGTGATAAATGAGTACATTAAAATTTAAAAAGTTTGTTTTGCAATCGTCGATTCGATTTGATGTAAACACCGAATGCGAGTAAATCGTTGATTTGTTGTGTTGCTGATTTGGTGTAAATACCAAATGCGAGTAAATTTTAAAAATGATAGCTCGATGCACAAAGCATCTCGCGTTCACATAGGGTTCAGAAAAGAACCGTATCCCAAGGGATGTGATATAGACAGCCTACCCTAATGCAAGTATTAATTAATGACTGCTTCCATTGCTCAAATTTGTGATCTATAAGTAACACGATTACAAATTTTACCGTTACTCTAAGGTGTCCTCAAATATAGAGTAACTTTTGATCATAAAAAAAAGGCACATATAAAGGGCAAAAAAGAAAACTTACAAGCACATCAGAAGTGGCATTATCATAACCAGTACCAGCAGAAGCAAAGCAAACTCCCATTGCAAAATCAGATATATCAAATGCCGGATCCAAATAAGCTGGAACAAATGGTCTCAATCCAAAACCCTCAGATATAAAATCTGGCGGAATTCGCCCATTGCAAAACCTCCCAGTTGGTTTTTTACCGTAAAAATCACGACCGTACGGCTCAAAATTGCTCTTTAAAACAGTGGAAATCTGGTTGTTATTCCCTGAATCAACAGAGGAATCACCAAACACTATAATTGCTGGAACTTTTCCTGCCAAAGTTGTAGTCATTAGTAACAAGAATTGACACAGAATAATACTGACGAAAGTGTAAGCCATTGTTTAATTTGTGTTGAGATTAATTTGAGTGGAAATTTGGTGATTTTTATATATAAGTAAATGGAGGGTACGTGGAAAGGTTGTTGAGATCATTAATGACACTAAAATAAATATCGGTAGATAATTTTTTTACTCTTTAGCAGTGAAGAGTCCAGCAAATTAAAGTTTTGAGTGAAGCAATTAATGAGATTTGGTAGAAAAGCATGGAAATGACCGTTCAGCGGTTTTTACTTCTCAGCTATATTGTGTCAGTTTCTGTGGTTCGGCCTTTAATTTTGAATCGGAAAGTGTAATTTTGTCACTCTTATGTGGTTCTTGGTTTTGGATTACTCATATTTAATGCTCCTAGATTATGACAATCTTGCTTGCATATGTACGTTACTGAGTAACTATGTTTGTTCGCATTCTTTAAGAATTTCACTGGACGCGTGAGGGATCCTTCAAAATAATGTATTTTCAGAGATACTCTAACGCAAGTATGGTTGTATATTTGGAGAGTTCGAGTTGTTGGGTTTTAAGCATTAATATGACTTAAAAGAGGGTGAATGAAAAATGGAGGGAAATAGAATTTTTGAGTAAAATTTTAAGTTCCCCTCCCCCGACAAAGAAACATTGTCCTATATTGGAAGAGCAAGAGGTTTTTTATAGGTATATAAGCAATTCTTCTTCTTCTAACTCTTAAAGAGTTGAGAAGAAGGCAAGCCTCGTGCCGTCGTCGTCGCTCGGATTCGGCTTCGGATTTGGTCAAATGATTGATTAATTAATTTTTTGGACCAAATTTATTGTCCCATATTGGAAGAAGAAGAGGTTTTTTATGGATATATAAGCAATTGTTCTTCTTCTAGCTCTTAAAGAGTTGAGAAGAAGGCAAGCCTCGCGTTGTCGTCGTCGTCGTCGCTCGCTCGGCTTCGGCTTAGGTCAAATGACTGATTGATTAATTTTTTGGACCAAATTTAATTGTTAATAGTAAAATATTAACAGAAATGTTATTAAATATCTATTTTATTAACAGAATATTAATATTAAATCCAACGGTCCGTTATCAGTTTTTCGCTTTTCAATTTTGTAACTGAAAATTTACCTACCTCTTAAATTCCCGGTTTATTATTGCATAAACAAGACATTTATGTTATGGCATTTATGCTATGGCCGTTTGCATAAACAGTCATTCTGAAGAGTTGCACCTCTTTAGTTTCTAGCCCAACTTTGGCTATAAATACAAGTCCATTCTCTCATAATTTTCATATGATTTTTTGAGTTTCTCCTCCTTCTTCTGTATTGTTTTAACTTCAAAGAAAGCAACAATAAGTGTGATTTGCTACCAAACTTTGTGTTTGCTGAAACACTGGGGTTTGAAGTATCACTACACCAGTGTGTAATTCGTTCTATCCTGGGAGGAAATAATCCATAACCTTGGGTACTAGGAGGAGATTAAATTCCTTAAGGAAACATTGTGAATGCAGTGGGCTCGGATTAACTTCTATTTCGTTTATATTTTGTTTTTGTTAGTTTATTTTCTCCAGAATTATTTTACAAATACACTTTACTAACAAGCTTAAGGAATTTAATTTGTATTCTGTATTTGTGTTATATTCACTGTTCTGGAGATTAAAACCTTTGTGGTTTTCTACTCCGTTAGAGATTAAAGTCTACGTGATTTTAACGTTTGCTTGTGTCATTCTTTTACAGAAATGACTAATGATAACGGAAACCAAGCTGTTCCGATGGTGACTACCAATGTGTAACAAGTCGAACAACGGCATTTGCACCGGCAGAGAAACCCAAAAAATTTCTAGGTTAGATTTCAAGCGGTGGCAGCAGAAGATGTTCTTCTACTTGACTACTTTAAGTCTGCAGAAGTTCATTAAGGAAGATGTTCTTGTTCTGCCTGAAGAAACTCCAGAGAATGAACGCTTTCTCGTGATTGAGGCGTGGAAGCATTCTGATTTTCTGTGCAAGAATTATGTTCTTAGCAGACTAGAAGGCGATTTGTATAATGTCTATAGTGGCGTGGAGACGTCAAAAGAATTATGGATAGCGCTTGAAAAGAAATACAAAACTGAGGATGCCGGGTTGAAGAAATTCATCACCGTTAAGTTTTTAGACTACAAAATGGTAGATAGCAAGTATGTTATTACCCAAGTCCAAGAATTGCAAGTGATTATTCATGATCTCCTTGTTGAAGGTATAAATCGAATTAATACTGATATTGAAAGTAGTAATTTTAGTATTTTTACTAACAGAATTTTCATTGAAGATCTTGTTATCAATGAAACATTCTAAGTAGCAGCGATGATTGAGAAGTTGCCTCCTTTGTAGGAGGACTTTAAAAACTACTTGAAACACAAACTCAAGGAGATGTCCCTTGAAGATCTCATTGTTCGGTTGAGAATTGAAGAGGACAACAACGTGGCTGAAAAAAGAGGCCGTGGAAACTCAACAATAATGGGAGCAAACATTGTTGAGGATACTTCTCAAAATAAGAGAAAGAAGAAGCAGGCTTCTGGATCGAAAAGCAGCGCAAGCAAGAAGCGGTTCAACCGAAATTGCTATAATTGTGGGAAAGATGGACACAAATATACGGAGTGTCGTGCTCCGAAGAAAGACAAGAAAAAGGGTCAAGCAAACATGGTTGAAAAGCATGAAGATGTTGATGACTTGTGTGCTATGCTTTCTGAATGCAACCTGGTGGGAAATCCTAAGGAGTGGTGGATTGATTCTGGAGCCACTCGCCATGTTTGTACTGTTAGAGAAGCCTTTGCAGCATATACTCCTATTGGACCCGAAGAGACGTTTTATACAGGAAATGTTGCAACCGCCAAGATTGAAGGATTTGAGAAGATCTTTCTGAAGATGACTTCTGGAAAAGTGGTGATTTTGAACAACGTCCTTTATGTTCCCGAGATTAGGAAAAATTTCGTCTCTATTGGGCTTCTTGTTAAGAATGGTTTTAAATGTGTTTTTGTATTTGATAAGGTTGTAATAAGCAAGAACGAAATGTTTGTAGGAAAATGTTACCTCACTGAGGGCCTTTTCAAGCTGAATGTAATGGTTGTTGAGAATAATAATAAAATTTCAGCTTCGTCTTACTTACTTGAGTCAAATGAATTATAGCATATACGTTTGGGTTATGTCAATTATAAAACCTTGTAGAAAATGATTAATTTAGAAGTATTGCCTAAGTTTGAATGCGACAAATCAAAATGTCAAGTATGTATGGAATCTAAGTATGTTAAACATCCTTATAAGTCAGTTGAAAGGAATTCAAATCCTTTAGACTTAATTCACACAGATATTTGCAACATGAAGTCAATACCTTCTCGTGGTGGAAAGAAGTATTTCATAACTTTTATCGACGATAGTACTCGATATTGCTATGTTTACTTACTTAATAGTAAAGATGAAGCAATAGATGAATTCAAGCAATACAAAAATTAAGTTGAAACGTAACCTAACAAGAAATTCAAAATGATAAGAAGTGATATGGGTGGTGAATATGAATCTCCTTTTGAACAAATATATTTAGAATATAGAATTATTCATCAAAAAACGGCCCCTTACACGCCCCAATCCAGTGGGATTGCGGAAAGAAAGAATCATTCATTAAGAAGATGATGAACGCATTGTTGATAAGTTCTGGTTTGTCATAGAACTTATGGGGGGAAGTCGTTCTTACGGCAAACCAAATATGAAATCGAGCCCATAGCAAAACGCAATCCATTCCATATGAAAAATGGAAAGAAAGGAAGCCAAACTTGAATTATTTTAAAGTGTGGGGGTATTTGGAAAAAGTGCAAGTTCTTAAACTCAAAAGGGTAAAAATAGGACCGAAAACCGTTGACTGTGTTTTCATAGGATATGCGACCAATAGTAAAGCATATCGATTTCTGGTTCATAAATCTGAAAATACCGACGTTCATGATAATACGGTTATAGAATTAGATAATGCTGAGTTCTTTGAAAATATCCGTATAAAAAGGAATGTGAGTCGATTGGTGAAGGATCTAAATGACCTTGGGAAGAAACAAAAGAAAGTATATTTAATCAGGAGGATCCAAGACGTAGTAAACGTCAAAGAACGTCTACTTCATTTGGACCAGATTTTATGACTTTCTTATTGGAAAATGAGCCTTGAACATTTAAAGAAGCTATGTATTATGCGGAATCATTGTTTTAGAAAGAGGAAGTCAATAGTGAAATAAAATCCATATTGAACAACCATACATGGGAATTGGTTGATCTTCCTCCTGGAAATAAACCTTTGGGTTCTAAATGGATCTTTAAGAGGAAAATGAAAGATGATGTCACTATTGATAAATTTAAGGCAAGACTTGTAGTCAAAGAATATAGACAACAAGAAGGTCTTGACTACTTTGATACATACTCTCCAGTTACAAGAATTACGTCCATACAGATGTTAGTAGCATTAGCTGCAGTGTATAGTCTTGAAATTCATCAAATGGACGTTAAGACGGCCTTTTTGAATAGAGATTTGGAGGAAAAAATCTACATGGAATAACTTGAAGGGTTTGTGATTCCAAGTAAAGAAAAGAAGGTCTGTAGACTTGTTAAGTCTCTTTACGGACTAAAACAAGCACCCAAATAATGGCATGCGAAATTTGACCAAACAATATTATCAAATGGTTTTAAGATAAATGAATGTGATAAATGTGTGTACAATAAAAATGTTCCAAATCACATAATCATTATTTGCTTATATGTGGACGATATGCTTATAATGAGTAATGACATTGCCAACTTAAATGTTACTAAGCGTATGCTAAGAGCAATTTTGATATGAAAGACTTGGGAGTTGCTGATTTAATTCTGGGGATTAAAATCCATAAGACTCCTCAAGGTCTGGCATTGTCACAATTTCATTATATTAAGACAGTACTTGAAAAATTCAAGCACTTAGGGTTTAAAGTTGCAAAGACTCCAATTGACGTGAATCTTGCATTAGCAAAGAACAAAGGCCAAAGCATATCACAATTGGATTATGCTCGTGTGTTGGGATGCTTAATGTACATCATGAATTGTACACGACCAGATATAGCTTGTGCTATAAATAAATTGAGTCGATACACAAACAATCCAGGTCAATCTCATTGTATGGATATGAAACGAGTTTTGGGATATTTAGAACATACCCAGGGCTTTGCTTTGTACTACAGTAAATATCCTGAGCTGATTGAAGGATACTGTGATGCAAATTGGATTACCGATTCAGCTGATTCAAAGTCCACAAGTGGATATGTATTCACTATTGGTGGACGAGCGGTATCTTGGAAGTCGTCCAAACAATCTTGTATTGCCTGCTCTACATTGGAGGCTGAATTCATAGCCTTAGATAAAGCCGGTGAAGAAGCTGAATGGCTCCGGAGTTTCTTGGAAGACATTCCATTTTGGCCCAAACCGTTGGCACCAATATGCATACATTGTGATAGTCAAGCGACAATTGGAAGGGCTAGGAGCATTATGTATAACGGTAAATCTCGTCATATACAACGAAGACATAAAACCGTTAGGCAATTCCTCTCTAGAGGAATTATCACGATTGACTATGTAAAGTCAAGTGATAATGTGTCGGATCCACTTACAAAAGACCTAACTAGAGAGGTAGTTGAGAAATCATCAAGGGGAATGGGACTATTGTTGGCCCAAGAACAGGTGAAGTTTTGAAGAATGACAAATGAACTCAGTCATAGACCAGGTCCATCTTGTAAAGCACTGTCATGATCAACCTACACATGTGAGATGCACGTGAAAGAGATAAGTCCTACTGATCAAGCAGCAATATCTCCTGATTTGATCGAAAAGGTTGCATATTGGATAAGGGGATAAAGTCTCCTCATATGAAGAGAATACAATCCAGATAAAGAGAGTGTTAGAGTTTGATATCTTCAAGGACTCAACTACGATAGAAGATCAGAAATTGAGTCCCAATCAAACTCTAATTTCTAACCTATTAAATGACAGTGATTGTTCTCTTTTACAGGTATTGCACAAACGCAGAAGTTAAACTAAATTGAAAGCAAAAGAGTAAGGCGATTTTGCAAGCAATTTATGTGAGATTTGAGTGTGCACTCCTGAAGCTACTTAAACGAGATAGAAGAACCAGTTCCATTGTGTTTTTTCTTATTCTAGTTCAATTGTAGTAGGTGGTTTAAAGTTGTACCTTTCAGCTTTCATAGAAGCAATTGTATTAGGTACTTTGAGTGTTCAAGTTATAAGCTAACTTGAAGTTGTCGCAACAGTTGAGGCTATGTGCTACAAGGTATTAGAGTTAATCCTTAGGTTTACAAAGAGTTTTTGTAAATGCTGTTTTGGCTCAGTGATTTTAGTGGAAGTTTGGGAAAATCCTACTGAGTAGTAGGTCGTGGTTTTTTCACCTTTTGAGCCAGGTGTTTTCCACGTAAAAATCTTTGTATTCTTTATTTTATGTACTTTTTATTCTGCAAACAGTAGTAGTTAGAACATTCTAGAGAGAAAATTGGGTACCAAACAAATCACCCCCCCTCTTGTGTGGTATTGACGTTTAGAAATGTGTCAGATCCACTTACAAAAGACCTAACTAGAGAGGTAGTTGAGAAATCATCAAGGGAAATGGGACTATTGGTTGTCCCAAGAACAGGTGAAGTTTTGAAGAATGACAAATGAACTCAGTCATGGACCAGGTCCATCTTGTGAAGCACTGTCATGATCAACCTACATATGTGAGATGCACGTGAAGGAGATAAGTCCTACTGATCAAGCAACAATATCTCCTGATCTGATCAAAAAAGTTGCATATTAGATAAGGGGAGAAAGTCTCCTTATATGAAGAGAACACAATTCGGATAAAGAGAGTGTTAGAGTTTGATATCTTCAAGGACTCAACTACGATAGAAGATAAGAAATTGAGTCCCAATCAAACTCTGATTTCTAACCTATTAAATGATAGTGATTGTTCTCTTTTACAGGTTTTGCACAAATGCAGAAGTTAAACTAAATTGAAAGCAAAAGAGCAAGGCGATTTTGCAAGCAATTTATGTGAGATTTGAGTGTGCACTCCTGAAGCTACTTGAACGAGATAGAAGAACCAGTTCCATTATGTTTTTTCTTATTCTAGTTCAATTGAAGTAGGTGGTTTAAAGTTGTACCTTTCAGCTTTCATAGAAGCAATTGTATTAGGTACTTTGAGTGTTCAAGTTATAAGCTAACTTAAAGTTGTCGCAACAGTTGAGGTTGTGTGCTATAAGGGATTAGAGTTAATCCTTAGGTTTACAAAGAGTTTTTGTAAATGCTATTTTGGCTTAGTGATTTTAGTAGAAGTTTGGGAAAATCCTACTAAGTAGTAGGTCATGGTTTTTTCATATTTTGAGCCAGGTGTTTTCCACGTAAAAGTCTCTGTGTTCTTTATTTTATGTACTTTTTATTTCGCAAATAGTAGTAGTTAGAACACCTAGAAGAACCAGGTTCTTCTAGAGCGAAAATTGGGTATCACACAAATCACCCCCCTCTTGTGTGGTATTGACGTTTAGAACATCACTTGCTCCAACCAACTCTCGCGTCAAGACCGTGAATGCCGAGGTACAAAATGCTCGTGGGGTAGCTAATGGAGTTGGTGTCAAATTGGGAGGCCTCCACTTTTCAATGGTCAGTACTATTCTTGGTGGAAGAACATGATGAGGGATCACATCATAGGAGAAGACTATGAACTCTGGGACATAGTCACTGATGGTCCTCTAGCAACTACTAAGAAGAATTCTGAAGGAGTGGATGTGCCAAAGACAAGAGCTGACTGTACTACTGAAGACCTGGAGAAGTGGGAAACGAATGCCAAGGTAAAGAAATGGATTGTGTGTGGACTAGGACTATATGAGTATAGTATAATTCAAAGATGTACCACTGCTAAGGAAATCTGGGACACTTTGCAAGTGGCTCATGAAGGAACACCTCAAGTGAAGAGGTCCAGAGGAACACTACTGTATTCTCAGTATGAGAATTTCACCATGAAGGAAAGAGAAACCATCCAAGAGATGTATATAACCACACCGACAAATGAACTTAAGTCTCTTGGAAGGATTATTCTTGAAGAAGACAAAGTTGAGAAGATTTTGACAAGGGTTCTGCCAGTCTCTTGGGAAAGCAAAATCACTGCTATTTAAGAATCAAAGAACATTGCTACCCTCAAGTTGGATGAACTAATTGGAAACCTTACTGCCTATGAACTGAGAAGGCAAACCATAAAAATGGATGCACCAAAGAAGGAAAGAAGTCTAGCTCTCAGAATTGCTGAAGGTTCAGATCTGGAGGATGATGAAATGGCTATGATCACAAGAGATTTCAAAAAGTACATGATAAGAGTAAAGGGTTCTTCAAGAGGTACAACCTTCAATAAACCAAGGGCTCCTAAGTAACAGACCAATGAGGGTTGCTACAAGTGTGGTAAGACTGATCACATGATCAAGAATTGCCCTCAATGGGAAATTGAGTGGAAGAAGGAAAGGGCTGAACGAAGGAACAGGAAGAAGGAACATGTTCAACCAAAAAGGAACAAAGGATCAACAAAGGCTATGGTTGTTGCCTGGGGAGAAACATCAGATGAGGACTCAGAAGATGAAGCTGGATATGAACAAGCACTTATAGCCATCGAAGAATCAGATGTTGCCGGTCTAAGTGAAGGGAAGCAGCCAAATATGGTACATGGATAGTGGCTGCTCAAAATATATGACTGGAATCAAAAACCAGTTCCTTTCACTTGAGGACTTAAGGGGAGACAATGTCTCCTTTGGAAATGGGAAGAAAGGGGAGATCATTGGGGTTGGAAAGGTAGGTAAGACAAACTCTCACTCCATTGAGAATGTCTACTTGATAGATGACTTGAAATACAACCTGATCAGTGTGTCATAACTATGTGACAGAGGTAACCTTGTAGCATTCACCTCTACTAAATGCTTTGTGATTAACCTTACCACTGACAAGATTGTTTTGCAGGAAAAAAGAGTTAACAATATTTACATTGTAGATTTGTCTACTCTCTCAGAAAATGAACTAACATGCCTAAGTGTGTTGGATAATGATCCCTTCATGTGGCACAAAAGACTTGGTCATGCCAGCCTGAATCAGCTAAATAAATTGGTTTCTAAGGACTTCCTAAACCAGGTTTACCCAATATCAAGTTCAAAGAAGACAAAGTTTGTAAGGCTTGTGCAATGGAGAAGCAGGTAAGATCATCTTTTAAAAGCAATAAAATGGTAAGCACAACCAAGTCGTTGGAACTGGTCCATATGGATCTCTGTAGTCCAATGAGAACCATGAACAGAGGAGGAAAGAAATATGTAATGGTACTTGTTGATGATTATTCCAGATTTACCTGGGTACTATTTCTAACATCTAAAGATGAAGCATTTGACATGTTCACTGCCTTTGTTAGAAAAACTCAGAAATAATTAGGAAATCAACTTGCATCAATTAGGTCTAATCATGGAACTAAATTTGAAAATGCTAACTTTGCTGAATTTTGTGATGAAAATGGTACAGTTCATAACTTCTCTACCCCTAGGACCCCTCAACAAAATGGAGTAGTTGAAAGAAAAAACAGGACTCTTGAAGATATGGCTAGGACTATGCTTCTTTCTAGTAAACTGCCTTATAATTTCTGGGCAGAAGCTGTAAACACTGCATGTTACATTATCAATAGATGCATGACTAGACTTCTTGTAGAGAAGACTCCCTATGAGCTACTTAAAGAGAGAAAACCAAATATATCCCATCTTAGGGCATTTGGATGCAAGTTCTTTGTGCACAATAATGGAAAAGACTCCCTAGGTAAGTTTGATCCCAAAAGTAATGAGGGAGTATTCTTGGGATATTCTTCACATAGCAAAGCATATAAAGTGTTCAATAAAAGAACTTTCTGTGTAGAAGAAAGTGTATATGTAGTATTTGATGAAACTAACATTCTGTCTGAGAGACAGGAACATGAAGATGAAGCCATTGGATTGGTAAAGGATTTGACTGAAGCCTCAACACATGTCAAAGTGGCACCAAAAAAAGGAACAGGTGATGGAACGGGTTCTTCCATCCAGGGAAACCTGACAGGGGGAACTGATCAAAGAGGAATTGAAATAAATCCCCTAAAAGAACTTGTTTATGAACCTGTTCCTCAGCAACAGAACATGGGAGAAACATCTAGCAGAAACCAGTTGGTTGTAAAACCTCACAAGTATCAATGTTCTCATCCTATTGAGAACCTTATCACTGATCCAATATCTGGAGTGAAAACTAGATCACAATTAAAGAATCTGTGTGCTTTTGATGCCTTTTTATCTCTTATTGAACCTAAAAATGTTGTTGAGGCTTTATAGGATGCAGATTGGGTGAATGCAATGCAAGATGAACTCAATCAGTTTGAGAGAAGTCAAGTTTGGCATCTAGTTCCAAGACCCAAGGACAGATCAGTTATTGGTACAATATGGGTCTTCAGAAACAAACTTGATGAAGATGGAACAGTTACAAGAAACAAGGCAAGACTGGTGGTCCAAGGTTACAGTCAAGAGGAAGGCATAGATTATGATGAGACTTTTGCTCCGGTTGCAAGACTAGATGTAATCAGACTCCTCATAGCCTTTGCATCACACATGGAATTCACTCTTCATCAGATGGATGTCAAAAGTGTCTTCTTGAATGGCTATCTGAAAGAAAAAGTGTTTGTAAAACAACCTCCAGGGTTTGAGAGCAAAGAATGTCCTGAGCATGTGTACAAGTTAGACAAGTCTCTCTATGGACTCAAGAGGCCCCAAGAGCATGGTATGAACGACTGTCCAAATTCCTACTGGAGCATGGTTACAAAAGAGCTAAAATTGATAGTACCTTATTCTTAAGGGAAAAAGGTAAGGATCTCCTTGTGGTACAAATATATTTTGATGATATAATCTTTGGGGCCACCACTGATAAGCTAAGTAAGGACTTTGAAAAATTAATGGGGAGTGAGTTTGAAATGAGTATGATGGGTGAGCTTAACTTCTTCTTAGGATTGCAGATCAAACAAAGTCCTAATGGAACCATGATCCATTAGCAGAAGTAAGCAACAGAGCTTATCAAAAAGTTTAAAATGGAAGAATGAAAAAAAATAGACACATTCATTGCAACTGCCACTAAATTAGACATTGATGAACCTGGTTCATCAGTTGATCAAAAGTTGTATAGGGGTATGATTGGTTCACTCTTGTATATTACTTCCAGCAGACCTGACATTGTTTTTAGTGTAGGGCTTTATGCTCGTTTTCAGGCAAATCCAAAAGAGTCTCACTTGACTGCTGTCAAGAGGATACTAAGACATTTGAAAGGCACCACTGATCTGTGTCTTTGGTACCCCAAAGGTAGTAATTTCAATCTAGTAGGATATGCTGATGTTGATTATATAGGTTTTCTAGTGGATAGGAAGAGCACCTCAGGTATGGCACACTTCCTTGGTTCATGTCTAGTGTCATGGGCTACTAAAAAGCAAAATTCAGTGGCCTTATCTACTGCTTAAGCTGAGTATGTTGTTGCTGCCTCTTGTTGTGCTCAATTGCTATGGATCAAACAGTAGCTAGTAGACTTTGGCATTGAAGTTCATTGCATTCCTATATTCTGTGATAACACTAGTGCTATAAGTATGACAAAGAACTTTGTTCATCATAAGAGGACTAAGCACATAGATGTTAGGCACCATTTCTTAAGAGACAACTATGAGAAAGGTTTGATCTCCATAGAATTCTGTCCTACTGATAAGCAAATTGCTTGCATCTTTACTAAAGCACTAAGTAGAGAAAACTTTGAGAGGAATAGGTTGGAATTGGGAATGATTAAGATCACCTAATAGATCCAGCTCAGATTGCACAAAAAAAATGAAAAAAAAAATTTGTCTAGGAATTCCAACCTTGTGTAAATATCTTGATTAATTCTTACTCAGTTTCATACTTTAATTAGTATACTCCTGTGATATGTGTATATATGACTCACTGATCTCTTACAACATTTTCTCTATTATGACATTTGAAGCATGTTCAAGGGAGTTCTATATGAAGAACCTGGTTCATCAGTATGGGTTTATATGAAAGCTCAGGTATATTTTCTATACTCTGCAAAATTAGAAATATTAATAATTCAATCATGAGAAGAAGTCCTATACTTGTCAAATTCCTAGAAAATTCTATCCGTTGAGCATTGAACCAGTTCCGTCCATCTAGAACTCTAAACCGTGATTTTTGTCTAATATCTTGGGAAAGCTAAATCTATCATTAAAATTCTAGAATTTCAGTTTGATTAGACTTCTATTTGACCCCTAAAAAAGTTGTCGTTACTTATTTAATGTCTAATTCACTTTAAATACACACTACATCTCCAATCTTCTTCATAATTCTAAAATTGTCAAAAATTCCTCTTCAATTCTAATTGCGCTCTTCTCCAAAATTCCCAAATTCTCTCAAGAAACGAAGAGTCATGTCTAACCCACACGATCATCCTGGTACTCCTCCACCACCATCTCCCTCAAATTCATCCTCATCTACTCCACCTAGTGTATCTCCAAAACTTAGATTTCGAAGGCAGAAAATGCTTGCTCGAAAAACTGTAGCATCTGGGGCTCTGAGGAAGGTTTTAAATGAAAGATTGAAAGCTATCCAAGTGAAAGAAAGCCCAGCTCCAAAGTTTGATTCTAGCTCTGAGTCTGAATCCTTTCAATCCGCGACTGAGGGAGATGGACATGGGTCTTCTGACTCTGAAAAGACTCAAGAATCTCCTTCTAAGGTAAGTTCTTCTGTGGTTGAAAACTTAGAAACTAGGTTTGTTCTGGTTGGACCCATTAGGGATGTTGAGTTGCCTGAGATGAGTAGAACTGGAGGTAAAAAGAAGTCTGAAAAAGAAAAAGAGAGAAAGGGTGCATGTGGTGAAGAGAGGGAAAAAGGGAAGGAGGCAGTTCTTACTATATGTGGGATTGCACAAGATAGGCTAGATGAGAGTGGCATGAAGTTAGGGAGAAGTGGTTCTGGAGAAGCAGCTGAGGGGTTGGTTCATCTAAGCAAACAAAGAGATGAACCTGTTTCATCTACTGAAGAAACCTTGGCTGACCTACTGAAAAAGGTTGGGGCAAGTTATGACCCAAAGAAACGCAAAGCTACTACACTAAAAGCCCCAAATGTTCCCAAGCCATCCAAGAAAAGAAAAGCCTTATCCCCAACACCTACTGCCTCTTCAGTGCCTAGGGGTAGAGCCATAAGAAGCAGGGTTAAACACAATGAAGCTGATATACAAAAGACTTTAAAAGAAAGCAAGAAAAGGAAAAAGGATAAGGGAAAGGGAAAGGTTGCAAAATCCTCAAAGGTTATTGAGGAAGAAGAGATGGAACTGGTCCATCAAGAGAGGGGTACAACAGTGGAGGTTACTACACCCAAGCCTAAGAAACCCAAGACTTCCTCCAAGAAGTCCTCCTCTGTGCATGTAGCTGCTGAACCCACACTAGCCAAGAGGACAAGATCTGTAGTGAAAGCTAAACAAACCAAAGTTTCTGATGATGATGATTGGAGTGAAGAAGAAGAAGAAGAAGAAGAAGAAGAAGAAGAAGAAGAAGAAGAAGAAGAAGAAGAAGAAGAAGAAGAAGAAGAAGAAGAAGAAGAAGAAGAAGAAGAAGAAGAAGAAGAAGAAGAAGAAGAAGAAGAAGAAGAAGAAGAAGAAGAAGAAGAAGAAGAATCTGAGAAGGAACCGGATAAGCTTGCCATTTTTGGCAGAAGAAAAATCTTAAAAGGTAGATTGTTGAAGGACCTGGTGGAACCAGGGATGATGAGATTGGTAGACTCTTTGGCTGCTCAGGGATGGAAGGACATGGTCCTTCAGATGGAAGGTAAGCTAGCTAGAAATGAGTTGATTGAATTTATGGCAAATGCTGCTGTTAAGGATGGAGTTGTCAGTAGCCAGGTGAAGGGAGTTCAAGTGCAGTTTGATGCTGTGAAACTGGGAGAGATTTTGGACATACCCTCTAAAGGGTTTGATGACTATACTAGGCAAAGGTGGCCATGCCTGTACTCCCTCCCCACTTCCCTTGAAATTACCAAAAGGTTCTGTGATTCAGAGAATGTGAATGAAGCCAGAGCTGTGCAGAAAAGTGAGATGAGGCCTCAGCACAAGGTAGTGTTTGAGTTTGTCAACAAGTACTTATTGCGAAGACATGAGAGAAGGCACACTGCCAAATACATAGATCTGGTTCTTATGGAATGCCTGGAGAGAGGAAAGCAAATCAACTGGCCTGCCCTCATAGTCAAACTACTAGACAGGGTCATAAATGGTTCCAAGGCTCATGCTACCCCATATGGCTTCATACTAACCACAGTTCTGGATAGGCTCAATGTGCCTCTGAAGAAATGGGAAATGGCCTTGAGCAAAGAATACTTTAGCATCAAAACTCTTCTTACTTGTGACTATCCAGTCACTGCCATCCCAGTTGAACCTAGTTCATCCTTGAGGACACCCATCAACAGCAAGGTTAGGACTTTGGTTTAGGAATGTGCAACTAAGGATGCTGAAATTGCTAGGCTCAAGGCTCGTGTGGTTGAAGTGGAAGCTGAGAGGGATGGTCTCAGAATTGAGCTTGTAAAAGAAAAGGAGAAGAATGGTGGAATTCTTCAGAACATCCTGAATCTTCTCCAAACTCAACCCTCCAGTTCCTCCAAGCCTTAGGACCCCTAGTTTCTGTCTCCTGAACTAGTTCTAGTACCCCCCCCCCCAATGACCCAGATTAGGGATTTTTCTGTTTTATTTGCTCATGGTTTGGATTTTTTCTTTCTTTTTGTGGATTGTTAGTGGCAACATATCTCTCTTAATGACAACTGCTATTTTCTCTTGTTCAGTGATTATTCTATCCTTGATAGTTTAAATATGTTTGTTTGATTACTGATGATTGTACCATGATTGCACTTGCAGTTTTCCCAGTGGCCATGAGTACTTATTAAAATTTGGAATTCACACTGTGTATGCAACTTTTCGATGATGCCAAAAGGGGAAATAGATATTGCGCTTTACACATTATTCTAAAATAAGTGATATTTATAACCTAATTAACCTGGTCCTTGATGAAAAGAAAATTTTCTAAGTTTAATGTTGATGGTTAAGCTGAGTTCTTACAGGTTTTTTGATTAGTAAAAAGCACAGAGTTTGTCATCAACAAAAAGGGGGAATTGGTTGTCCCAAGAACAGGTGAAGTTTTGAAGAATGACAAATGAACTCAGTCATGGACCAGGTCCATCTTGTGAAGCACTGTCATGATCAACCTACATATGTGAGATGCACGTGAAGGAGATAAGTCCTACTGATCAAGCAGCAATATCTCCTGATCTGATCAAAAAAGTTGCATATTAGATAAGGGGAGAAAGTCTCCTTATATGAAGAGAACACAATTCGGATAAAGAGAGTGTTAGAGTTTGATATCTTCAAGGACTCAACTACGATAGAAGATAAGAAATTGAGTCCCAATCAAACTCTGATTTCTAACCTATTAAATGATAGTGATTGTTCTCTTTTACAGGTTTTGCACAAATGCAGAAGTTAAACTAAATTGAAAGCAAAGAGCAAGGCGATTTTGCAAGCAATTTATGTGAGATTTGAGTGTGCACTCCTGAAGCTACTTGAACGAGATAGAAGAACCAGTTCCATTATGTTTTTTCTTATTCTAGTTCAATTGAAGTAGGTAGTTTAAAGTTGTACCTTTCAGCTTTCATAGAAGCAATTGTATTAGGTACTTTGAGTGTTCAAGTTATAAGCTAACTTAAAGTTGTCGCAACAGTTGAGGTTGTGTGCTACAAGGGATTAGAGTTAATCTTAGGTTTACAAAGAGTTTTTGTAAATGCTATTTTGGCTTAGTGATTTTAGTGGAAGTTTGGGAAAATCCTACTAAGTAGTAGGTCATGGTTTTTTCATATTTTGAGCCAAGTGTTTTCCACGTAAAAGTCTCTGTGTTCTTTATTTTATGTACTTTTTATTCCTCGAATAGTAGTAGTTAGAACACCTAGAAGAACCAGTTTCTTCTAGAGTGAAAATTGGATACCACACAAATCACCCCCCCTCTTGTGTGATATTGACGTTTAGAACATCAACTATGACCGAGAACAAGTCATTGTGGCGGTAACTCTACCTAGAAGATTGGAGATCCCAAGATCTAGGTTCAAGGAGATCAAATGAAGTCATTAATGACGATTCAGCATTATCAACTAAAATTTTGGTCCATTCTCGTGATGAGACATTGCTCAGTACCAAGGATAATTCATAAGGCTTTTTAATAATTTCTAAATTTGATACGGGGTATATCAAATAGTGTATCTACGGGATGACACATTTAGGAATCACCTATGTAAGTGTGAAGTGTTAGCCGCTTCAAGGAGAATTTTGTAAGGCCAGTTCTCTACGCACTTATGAAATCAGACGGTGTTCATGGCTGAAATGAACACAACAATAAGAACCAAAGACAGTTAAGGGTTGGTTGTGTGACTTATGGTTGTCTAGGTATACACCAAAGTTCGACGGTTCAAAGATATCAAATCTACCGATTAACCGAATATATCCGACATAAGTTCAGTACGAAAACTTCAAAAGGAACCTACTTATCCAGATGCAATTAATCCTTGCTTGCTAATCACACAGTGTTTTATGCATATTTCTGTGATATACCCATTTCCCATTCATGTGGGGGATTGTTGGGTTTTAAGCATTAATATGGCTTAAAAAGGGTGAATGGGAAATGAAGGGAAATGAAAATTTAAGTTTCCCCCCTGACAAAGGGACATTGTCCCATATTGGAAAAAAAAGAGATTTTTATGGATATATAAGCAATTGCTCTTCTTCTAGCTCTTAAAGAGTTGAGAAGAAGGCAAGTCTCTCGCCGTCGTCGTCGTCGCTCGCTCGGCTTCGGCTTATTTGAATTTGGTCAAATGATCGATTGATTGATTAATTTTTTGGACCAAATTTATTTGTTAATAGTACAATATTAATAGAAATATTATTAAATATCCGTTTTAATAACAGAATATTAATATTAAATCCAACGGTCCATTATCAGTTTTCCATTTTTCAGTTTTGTAACTAAAATTTACCTACCTCTTGAATTCCCGGTTTATTATTGCATAAATTAGACATTTATGTTTTGGCATTTATGCTATGGCCATTTTGCATAAACAGTCAATCTGAAGAGTTGCACCTTTTCAGTTTCCAGCCCAACTTTGGCTATAAATACAAGTCAATTCTCTTAGAATTTTCATACAATTTTTTGAGTTTCTCCCCCTGTTTTGACTTCAAAGAAAGTAAAAGTAAGTGTGATTTGCTACCGAACTTTGTGTTCACTGAAACACTGGGGTATGAAGTACCAATGTGTAATTTGTTCTATCCTTGGAGGAAATAATCCATAACCTTGGGTACTAGGAGGGGATTAAATTCCTTAAGGAAACACTGTGAATTCAGTGGGCTCAGAATAACTTCTATTTCGTTTATATTTTTGTTTATGTTATTTTATTTTCTCCAGAATTATTTTACAAATACAGTTTACTAACATGAGTAGCAAAATTGAGTACTACTAATAATTAATGATGATGTTGGTTTCGAATTGTTAAGAGAATATTAATTGCTCCTTCCGACCAAGTTTACTTGTCCACTATACTAAAAGTAGATTTTCACTTTTATTTGTCCAATTTGAAAAACTAATGAATAATTTATTATTTTATACCTGTTTTACCCTTATCATTTCCCAATATTTTGGATTCATAATAGTCAAAGTTAGTTTCAATAATAATAATTAGGGGTGATATAATAAAATTGTTATGTTATTTATTAAATCTTAAGAAGTGTGCCCAATTAATAGTGGACAAATAAACTTGAACAGAAGTAGTACTATCTTTCTTTTCTTCTTCTTTTTATTTGAACCCAATATGGCTTTTTTGAAGAAAAAAAGAACACAAGTATAGCATTCCAAACACAACTATGGTAGTATAGTTGTTGATCTTTGCACTTTTACCAATTCCGTTCAAGAAAAAATCATATAAAAGAAATCCCTTTTTATGATGAATGATAATGTAATTTGTAGTAATTAAAAAGAACAAGTTGGACATAGGCATTTATCTACTTTCAGATGAATTTTCTTTCTTATTTTGCATCTATCTAAATAATAAAACTGAAAGTAAATTTTGATTCCCGTATAAACATTCACCAGTATATATTAGCTAGGATGACATAGGTATCACGTGTGTGTGGACGTGTATTAAGTTAAATATATACTTGTGATCACTCACCTAACATGGATCCTTTTTTATAGTAGACCAAAATGGATTAATCATGTAACGACCCGACCGGTCGTTTTGAATACTATAATCTCATTCTTCCATTTACTTTTTATTCTATGTTCAATTATTGTTATGTGATTTGCCGGGGTGATCGGTTTGGTCCCGGCAATGTTTCAGAATGAGTTGAGACACTTATTAGTCTCAAAGTTGTAAGCTTAAGTTGAGAAGGTTGACCGGATATTGACTTATCCGTAAACGACCCCGGAATAGAGTTTTGATGATTCCAATAGCTCTGTATGGTAATTTTGGACTTAGGACTGTGTCCGAATATTTATTTAAAAGTTCGTAGTTGAATTTGGCTTGAAACAACGAAAGTTGGAATTAGAAATTTTGGATATTTAGAAGTTTGACTGAGAGTTGACTTTGTGGTTATCGGGCTCGGGTTCTAGTTCCGAAAATTTTAATAGGTCTATTATGTCATTTATGACTTGTGTGCAAAATTTGAGGTCAATCGGAATTGATTTGATAGGTTTCGGCATCCAACGTTGAAGTTGAAATTCGTTAGTTATTATTAGGCTTGAATTGGGGTGTGATTCATATTTTTAGTGTTGTTTAATGTGATTTAAGGCCTCGACTAAGTTCGTAGGATGTTTTAGCACTTGTTATTATATTTAGTTGAGGTCCCGAGGGCCTCGGGTGAATTCTGGATGGTTAACAGATCAAAAATTCGACTTGAAGCATTGCTAGAACTTCTGCCTACTGGTGTGATCGCAGCTGCGAAGCTTTTGATTGCAGGTGCGCAGCCGCATGTGCGCACAAGCCATCGCAGAAGCGGCCAGGAGTGGAACTGGGCAATGCACGTAGGTGCGAAGAATTTGCCCGCACCTGCGAGGTCGCAGGTCCAAAGGGAAGGGCGTAGAAGCAGGAAATTGGAATGGGATTTGGCTTCGCAAAAGCGAAGGAAATCTCGCAAGTGCGACTCTGCAGAAGCGGATTTTGTTCCGCAGAAGCGAAGGAGCTAAGCCTCAGTGAGTTCCACGGGTGCAGAAGAATTGACCGCAGAAGCGGTCTCGTGGAAGTGATGTTGATACCTAATTTTTCTTCGTATATTTTTTAAATACATATGTATACTTTCAAATAGCACTTATGCAGTTATAAGCATGCATAAGCTTTTTTA
Source organism: Nicotiana tabacum (assembly GCF_000715075.1). Taxonomy (NCBI): domain Eukaryota; kingdom Viridiplantae; phylum Streptophyta; class Magnoliopsida; order Solanales; family Solanaceae; genus Nicotiana; species Nicotiana tabacum. The sequence continues at coordinate 151,795,545 of NC_134089.1, forward strand.
TAATTTTTTTTATAATTTTAAAAGCTCCAAATCAATTTATTTCTCCTCTTTTATTTATAAAGTATCCAATAATTATCCTTCAAATTACTTTTGTGATGATATCATTTAAATTCTTTATTTATGCCATAATTGTTTAAATATTTTTGGTGTATTTTTTATAATTTCATTTACATTTTTAGGCTAAATTGCATATCTTTACAATAATAGCTCGCGTTAACCTATAATTACATTATTCATGTATAAAATGGTCTTTTCTATTTTTAGTATATTAAATAACTATTTTTAAATTATTTTATTGTACAAAGATATTTTTGATGCTCATTTATTATTTTTATAAATTATTTAGTTATTAAAATTGGCTATTTAAAATCTGGCCCTATTTTTATTCAATTCTGATCCTAATACCCAGCCCAATTTTAAAACCTAGCCTATTAACTAGTCCCAAATTCCTTATAACCTAGCCTAGGCCCAATACCCCACCTGCACCAACCCGATACCCGGCCGTTGATTATTTTGATCAATGGTCCAGGGTCCCACTTTCCAAAATTAAACCAAACGACCCCCAAACCCTAGTCATTTCTCACATACGTCCGCCCTTGAATCCCCCCCTCTCTGGTTCTCTCTGAAACCTAACCCTAATCTCAAATCGCCGTCACCTAAAACCAAGACCTAATCTTTTAATCCATGTCCGATCTATGGCATCCTATGGCTGTACGAAGCCTCTACTTCTCTCTTATCCCCTTGGTTGTTCGATTATGTGATTTTGTGGAAGGAACTCGAAGAGATCTGGTCCAGATCTCGTTCAAAGCTCTTCAAAGGTTCGTCCATGGTTTGCGAGTGATTCCTACTGAAATCCCATGGTTCAAATCTCTGGTTCAAACCAGGTTTTCTTTACCCCTCCCTTTTCTCCTCAAAACCCTAATCTTTGGACATGAATCCGTCCGATCTTTGTAGATTTGGAAGGGTTTTGAGTTTGTCCATGGCTTTGCTTTAAAGATATCTTGTTTCTTTACTGTCAACCGATTTTAACACTATATCTTGGTTTCTTTGCTATCTACTGTTTGAATCTCTGCATACTTGAAAATGTTTTCGAGTTCCTCTGGTTTTTCTTTAAGTTTTTCTTATTTCTCTACTACTGACCGATTTTAAGCACTATAATACTTCAAGTTTTTATCTCCTATTATTAAGGTTTCCCGAAATTTTCTTTCTCAAAAATGTTTAAAGATTTTTGAGTGTTTAATCTTCTGTTTCTTGTGTGTTTTGACCATTTTCATGAAGATTGCTTTAACCCTAATTTGTTTATGCTAAAAGCCCTAATTTTTCGACATTATTGTTTGGATTTTGAGTTTGTCTAGATTACTTGGGTACTGATTTTGTCTTACGGTTTGATTTCTGTGATTCTTCTTAGCCTAATTCGATGTCTTTTGATCCTAATGTGCCTCTACTGATGTTCTTGGTTCGACTCTTCTACTGATTTTATTGTTTATATTCATTTTTTTACCTATTCATGGTAAAGCTATACTTTTTTCCTTAAATCAGTGATTGACTTGGATTCTTGATTTATCTGTTTGCTTTGTTAAGATCTATTCCTGACTATTTCCTTATTTGCAATCCTGAGTCGCTTTCTTACCTTGTTTTATTAATTGTGATATTTATTGATTCTTTACTAATCATTTCCTTAGTTAAAATTCTGTCTATTTACCCATAATTACTCGTTTGATTTGCTTTCCTTAAATGTGTTCTGCCTTTCCCATTGGTTGATTCCCTTTACCTTATTTTCCTTGTTCTTAACTGCCATATATGCTCCTTTTACTCCTCACTTCTAGACAAACAATAGTTCACCTACACTCTCAAAAGCTCTTTACATTCTTTTGTTACTTGTAATTCTTACTAATCCAGCCGGCTATAAGCCAAGGCTGGCTACTTGCACCATCTCTGCTCTATACTCTGATATTCTCTCCTTAAATGGTATGTCCTGATTCAATTCACATTCCAAAACTATATGTTTCCTGGTTACTGTAGTTCATTAGTTGTGATTTCCAGTTCTATTTGCTACTCTAGCCAATGTTCAGTCAGCATGCCTATATTACTGTATCACACAACATGTTTAAATTTGTTCTGTTAAAAGCTATAACTGGTATATTGTTTAGCATGCCAATACTGCTTTAGATAACTTGTTCACTAGTATGTCTAAACTGCATTGTGTGTTTACTGTCTCACCCAGCATGTCTAAGGCTAACTTTCTCTACTTCACCAATGAGATCATGTTTGTGTCTAAGACCTGTGTGTTCTCAACATATCTTTGTAACTAATTTGCCTTCTTGAGGAATCTGTGTATTTGTTTACCATCACTAACGTGCATTCTAGGTGTCCCCTTACCCCTTTCCCTTGTTTGAAGTCTGTTCTGAAATTGTGTGTTCTGTGACTTGTTCTCTGATTCCAACATGTTCATGTTTTCTCAAACTGTTTTCACTCAAACCAGTATAGGTTTTCAGAAAACGTTTTTCATTCCTAAGACCTTATACTATTTACCAAACTCTTTCAAATCATTATGCACTCTCATCTTACTCTTAGATTGCTAAGTTTTTCCCCTCTGATATGTGTACTACTTTGAGACCCTTGAGATTTCTCTGAACTCTAGCATATCAGGGCTAGCACTTCCACACTGCACATAATCAATCTTTGTTTGAGGAAAGTCTGGGTCTGAGCACTGCCCGGGATCCTTGAGGTCCTTAGGGAACTCTGACATACCTAGACATGAATTGGGCTATGGCACTTTGGGTGTTTGAGATAAGTAAAGACTTGGTACACTGTTTTGGGCCTGCTTCAGGCTCCCTATGGATTAGTTTCTGTTCTATTTCATGTAATTTTTTATTTAATTTTTGGTTTGTAATAATAATTGTAAGTAAACATTGGGGTGATTAGTGGAACAGGGCAGGTAGTTGTATATTGTGGGTAAATTGGGTAGATAACATGTCTATAGGGTCTATTTTGATTCAAATATGATCTGTTAGATGACATGCCTATAGGATCTGTTTTGGTTTAAAATAAATTCTGCATGTTTTACTTTCAAACAATTAGAAGCCATGCCTATAGGATATAATAAGCTTTTAATAATTAGATACCATGCATATAGTCGTTAAAATTAGTTTTAATAGAAATCATGCTTATAGGAGTTTCACTTTGATTAAATGAATGTTGTTTGTTTCACCTTATGCTCAATTAGAAATCATGTCTATAGGACTTAAAACCAGTTTAATTCATGTGTATTTATTCTGAATTGGTTTAATTAACTAATTTGCTCACTTCCATAATAAGTTTCAACACTGCCTTAAATAATATTGCTAGAAAGCATGCCTATAGGATTCAAACTGCCATCTAAAATTGTTTACTGCATTCTTAATTAATATAGATATCATGCTCTTTGGACAACACTGTTATATGCCTAGGCAAGCCTATAGGGCAATTAAAATCCTGCAACTATAAAACTGCGCTTTGTTATTTGAGACTGCTCACATTCAACACGTATAAAACCAGTAGGCAAGCTAAATAGGTCTTTGGACACTTTGGTTCTAATTCAGTACTATGTGATCTCTGCTCACCTAGATATCATGTTTTAGGATTTTCTCTTAAATACTTGAAGCTATTGTTTAAAACGTGCACTTACTTGTTCTGCTTGTGGAGGTAAAATGTGAGCCTTTGATTGTTACCCTTTAAATGCAGTCCTAATTGTTTTTGACTGATGCCTAGACTTTTATCCCTTTAAAAACCTTAGGATGGTCTATAACCACCCAAGTTAGAGGTCCTAAATAGCTCTAGGGCTGCAAGGAAGGGACAGGTAGTGCACGCATAGGGTATCTTTCGAGATTGCTAGAACGCTTTAGACTATAACCAAGGGGAGGAAATTAGGTAGTAAGGAATATGATGACTGCACACTAATGTCACGTGTAGCTCCTCGTTGAGGAGTGTTTATCGGGCATTGCGTGGGTATGATCATATAGGCTAACCAACCTAGGACCCCTCTTTCCCAACTCCCGTTGTTTAAATAAAATTTACTTTTTTTATTTATATAACTTGTTCAAAACTTTTCCTTGTTCCATTACTTGAATCATGCATGTGCTTAGAATGCCAAAACATGCCTCTACTTGAAAGTACATGTTAAAACAATTTATTTGCTAAAATTACTAATTCAGTTAGTTTATGTGCGGTCGGGACCCACCATTGTGGACCGCGAGGGGTGCCTAACAGCTTCCCCTCAAGGTTCTTTCGAGCCCTTAGCCTAAACCTCTGGTAATGCAAACTAGTCCATGAGTTAATCACTCTAAGGTGCCCTAACGCACCATAATCCGTTAGGTGGCGAATCTTCAAATACCCAATTCCCAAAAGGAAACGAGTTATTCCCCCATGAATGTCGAAACCCGAACTTCCCCGTCAAAAAGGGAAAAAAGGGGGCGCGACAGCATGACGACTCTGTTGGGTATTTTTTTAGGCTCTTACCATAACGAACTTATCTTTTGTGAATTAGTCCAAGCATGTTTTATTCCGTGTGCCCTTTCCCCTTATCTGAATTTAACTGCTTTCAAGCATTTATGATTTCTTTATTTCTTCTGAAACTAACTTGTCTCCTTGTTTTCTTTTTCCATAACTGTCTTTCAATTATTTAAATACTGCATTTATTATTTTCTTACGTGCAAATACTTAACAACATGCTCTTTATTGCTGCATAAATCATGCTCAACATCATATTCCACTCGTGCGTATTAAATCCTATAACAACGCTTGATGAGTGGTTGCGCTCTTCCAATTTATTACCCTTAAATTCGGAAAGACTTATTTGCAATAAAACTAGTCGATCAGCGGTGCAGTCAACGGCTCCATGCCTTTCCCCCTCAAGTTGTCCGCTTGAGGGTACCAGTCTAGACCCACATAGTAACCTTATTCTGATTGAAATTGTGCATGCATCATGGTCAAATCTAGTTGGATTAATATGTTGTCCACATAATGATCCTTTAAGATAAGCCTTATCCAAAAGTCCACTGGGGTTTCCATAATCCCAATGGACACAACCACGTTCTGTGCATTAATTTGGAGAACTAAATGCCAATATGCTAATCATAAATGTATAAATAGTCGAGTCTGGTGTGGGAAAATGGCCTAACCATTTTTGTTTTGCAGAAAATGAGGCATAAGGTACCTAGATTCGGCATGGTTAGCAACATTCCACCATTGCTGCTAGATTTGTGGGAGGACCTTTCCTCAAGTGACAAGAAACATGTAAGAAAGTCCTTGGGAACTTGCCTTCCCTGCTAGACATTTAGCCAAACAATAGGCTGATCGAGGCTGCCACTTTATTCTGGGACAGTGAAAGGTCTGTGTTCCGTTTCGGCGACATAGAAATGACTCCGCTCCTAGAGGAAATTGGGGGACATGCGGGATTGACTTGGTATAGCCCTAGGTTGTTGGTACCAGAGAACCGTACTGGTAAGGTATTCCTAAAGATGATGGGGCTGAAGAAAAATGTTGACTTGGGTTGCCTGGAGAAGTCCTACATACCCTTCGAATACATGTACGAGAGATATTGCCATAGCAAGTCCTACCGTACCTTCCACGATGATCTCTCTATCACTTCTCTGGGACACATCTACCACAAAGTGTTCGTGTTCATCGTATGCTTCTTGAGCTTGATAGTATTCCCAATAAAAATGGAAAGAATCCACACTAGGTTGGCCATGGTCGCCAAGACTCTGATGGAAGGGATCAATGGACAAACATACACTATAGTCCCCATGATCATAGCCGACATCTATAGGGCTCTGGAGCATTGTCAAAGAAGGGTCAAACATTTCGAGGTTGTAACTTGTTGTTGCAGTTGTGGTTATTAGAACATCTTCAAAAGGGTCACTACCGCCAAGAATTTCCGCGAAGGGCTTGGAATGACCATATAGCCTTCCATCACCCCAAGCATATGACTCATTCCAGACAAGTTTGCTCAGCCGGAAAGTGCCAAAGAGTGGGTAGAGTTCTTCGACAATCTGATTGAGGAGCAAGTGAACTGGATGTTTGAATGGTTCCCAACAGACGAATTCATCATCAGATCCAGGGATGCTCTACACTTGGTACTGATTGGGTTGAGAGGGATATACCCTTATGTCCCTATCTGAGTCATGAGGCAAGCAGGCAGGAAACAGGTTGTACCCAGGATTGCCAAAATGAGCCATTTCAGAGCAGACTTTCAGGATGATGATGTCCCTTACAAGTGCCAAGCTCAGCACATATGGCACTGCAAGATCATTGTGGAAAGAACACTATTGAGCCAAACAGGTATCATGCGGGGTGTGAACCTCTCTACCCAGCATGGTTAGAGGACAATCTGAAGGGGATGGTGATTCCAGGAACTGGTCGAGGGAATAGGATCATATACGAAGAAGCTGAGGCTCGAGTCAAATACAACAGGCTACACAAGAAGATCCACGACTCTGATAATGAGCACTGGTAAATACACGAGAAAAGCATGAGATTAATCGATGAGTGGAAAGAGATGGCTATCACTTCCAACAGAAAGTTGGAATATCTGGAGCGAGGATTAGTGGAGCTGGAGGGTAAAGTCATAAAGAGGATTGAGGATTGAGGATTGCCAGAATGCTGAAGGAAGTGAAGGAGGACATCTGTCCAGAGCCTACCTGTTGTTGGGTCTGCACGATATTTGGAACCTGTATAATGGAGTCAAGAAGATTGAACCTGGGAAGGTCCTTCTGGGACCAAGTAGGCTAGATTTATTTGCTTTCCTAAATATAATAAGGCTAAGTGCTAGTAGTGACTTACTTTTCTATTATCTTAGTGTCGTTTTGGGATTCGTCTATTTTTACATTATGAAATGAAGTATTTACTGGAGTCTAAAGTTCTCCAAATCTACTTGTCGCTAGGCCTACCTTGGACACAACGAGGCTCCCAAATTAGGACATGAATTTACATTCCCACATTATGTGTTTAAATACTGCAAACATTTCAGAATCCTCACTGTCTTGTCTACCTTTTTGTTTTTTTTCTTTATTCTTTATTTCCATCCCCCAAGGTTGGTTCGCTCATACTGGCATCGTCAGCATATCACACCAGATCTAGAGTCCCTCCACCTCCTCCTCCTCCTCCAAGCAACATAAAAGGCAAAGGAAAAGCAAAAATGGACGATTTAAGTGGTATTCGAAAGGATAATGCTGAGAACGCAGAAGCTTCAGATGGTCGGAGTACTCCGGCACTAAATGATCTAGTCTTGAGGTTAGAACAGAAGATATTAGAGCTACAGCGAGATCTTGAGCAGGTACGCAACTTGGCAAACTTTTCACTCACCCTAAATGTCCTCGACATCAACCAACAAACACAAAGAACCCAGCATCTCCCCAAAACATACCAAATCAACACCCGCAAAACCCTTCTGCACCATATCAATACGCAACCCCACCCCAAATCTCAATCCCTTAACAATACCAACTCTGACACAACATCACCATCAACTAATTCAGTACCCACCAACCACTATTTACCCTATATACGTAGAAACTGTACCTCACTCTATCCAACCAATCTCCTATATATCGGAATCCGCTAAGAAGGACCTGCTCATTAAAAACATGGCTGAAGAACTCAAGAAGTTGACAAGTCGGGTTCAGGGTGTCGAAGTAGACAAAAGAATAGAAGGGTTGAACTACGAAAACCTATGCATACAATCAGATGTAGAACAACTAGAGGGGTACAAACCTCCTAAGTTCGAGATGTTTGACGGTACAGGTGATCCCAGGGTTCATTTGAGGACCTATTGTGACAAGCTTGTCGGGGTCGGAAAGGATGAAAAGATTCGGATGAAACTCTTTATGAGGAGCCTTACTAGAGATGCTCTATCCTGGTATATCAGTTAGGATCCCAAGAAGTGGTCTAATTGGGTGAGTATGGAGTTCGATTTCATGGACCGATTCAGGTTCAACATAGAGAATGCACTAGATGTTTTCTACATCCAGAATCTTAAGAAGAAACTCACCGAAACCTTCCGCTAGTATGCTACTCGTTGGAGGTCAGAAGCGGTCAAGGTTAGACCATCTTTGGACGAGGAACATATGAACAAATTCTTCGTTAGAGCACAAGATCCGCAGTACTATGAATGATTGATGGTTATTGAAAACCATAAGTTCTCTGATATCACTAAGCTTGGGGAAATAATTGAGGAAGGCATCAAAAGTGGGATGGTAATGAATTTTGAGGCATTATAGGCCACAAACAAGGCGCTACAATCGGGCGACATATCAAAGATGAGAGACGTTGGGGCAGTAATGGTGGCCCAGGGCCCAAAATCTCCATTTACCTATCAAATACCTCCACCCACATATCAAACACCTTCTCCCACATACCAAGCATCACCACCTACATATCAGCCTTCATCTCGTAGATATTCCCAACCATCCACTATCCATCACACCTATAACTCCCAACCATCCCATTTCCAATCACCTCCAACTCGCCAAAACTTTCTAAGACCAAGACCCAATTTCGACTGCAAGCACCCAAACAATACACTGCCACTGCTAAACCCATTGACCAACTATATGAAAGGTTAAAAGCCGCTGGTTATGTCACTCTAATTCCTGCTGAGGAATTAGAGAATCCATCCCAATGGGTCAATCCGAACAAAACTTGTGTGTACCACTCCGGTATGAAGGGGCACACCACTGATGATTGCCGAACATTGAAGGATAAGATCTAGACACTAATTGACAACAAGGTCATACAGTCAAAGGAAGTTGCACCCAATGTCTGCAACAACCCCCTCCCTGATCATAGAGGTGGTGCGGTACATGTGATAGAGACGAACGAAGAATGGGACCCTAAGGGGTGGATTGTGCTTATTCAAGAAGGTGATGACTTTAAAGTTGCAGTCATACTTACTCCTATTATGGTACAGACTCAGTTACCAATCAAGGTCGAGGTAGCCGCACCGGTTTCATTTGAGTTAGAGGTAGCTCCACCTACGGCCACCCTCGCTCCATTTGAAGTAGAAGTGGTCACACCTTTCATAGTGATAGTGTTAATCACACCTCCTTTCGACTCAAAAGCAATACCCTGGGATTACGTTGCCAAAGCTCGGCAAAAGGGAAAGGCAAAAATGGAGGAATCCGATGTTGCACAAGGAATAACTAGGATTGGAAGAGTCTACACACCTGAACATTTGGGAGGACCAAGCAAGGATTCCACTACCAGGCAGCCTGTCATTGAAATAGGGCCAGATGACATGTGGAGGAAAGTACAAGCAAAGGAGTATTCCGTCATCGATTATTTGAAAAAACCCCAACTCAGATATCTATCCTGTCACTGTTACAAAACTCATAGGCGCATAAGAACGCTTTAATGAAAGTACTGAGTGAATCTTATGTACCCAATAACATCACCGGCGGCGAGATGGCCAATATGGTAGGGCAGGTACTGGAAAGTCATAAGATAATCTTCCACAAAGATGAGCTACCACCTGAAGGGTTGAATCACAACCGAGCATTTTATATTACAATGCAATTTGAAGAAAAATTCATCGGCAGGGTTTTCGTTGATAGAGGTTCGAGCCTCAATATTTGTCCGTTAGATACTCTAAAAAGGTTGGACAAAGGTTTTCATGAAATACAGGTAAGAATCATGAACGTGAAAGCTTTCGATGGGTCTCAAAGGGCCACAATCGGGGAAATCAACCTTTGCTTGCAGATGGGGACAACTTGGTTCGACGTCGAATTTCAGGTGCTCGATATACCAGCCTCATATAATCTTTTGTTCGGTCAACCATGGATCCATGTCGCTGGAGTCATGCCTTCTACACTACATAAAGTCGTGAAGTTTGAATGGAATCATCAAGAGGTGATCATTCACGGAGATGGGAGTAACCCCATTTACACTAGTCAAACCATTTTGGCTATTGGACATAGAAGAAGGCTAGGAGGGGAAATCTATCATCACATTGAGCGTGTCAACGCCGTTGAGAAGGATTGGTAGAGTAGCAAAATAGAAAGCATATTAGCATGGTCTGGGTATAAGCTAGGCAAAGGGCTGGGGAAGAACCTCCAAGGCAACACTAAACCGATACGGCTGAAGGGTCATGGTGCTACCTTTGGTCTCGGATATCAGTACACATGGAAAGAATACAATGATTGGTCACCTCCATGGCGCGGGCCGTTTTACCCTCTCGAGCAACCAATGCCACGTCTAGATCAAGCTTTTCACCAAACTAATACAGTATGGGAAACTGTAGAAGAGGAAGCATTAGTTGGGCTGAAGAATCTATTCTTAGAAGAGGAAGACATGGACTGCAGTGCCATAATTGAGGAGGAGGAGGAAGAAGGCCTCACTATTCAGACTGTGAAGAAGGGAATTGTTCTCAAAAACTGGACCGCCACACCATCCCGGGCCCGCAGAGTCCCTGGGTAGCTTGGCAGATTTTAATTTTATAGCCATTTTAGGCATTTAAAATTTTCAATAATTTGTTTTAAAGACTTACTTATTTCAAAATAAATGCTCGATTCATCAAGCCACACTTATCTGGATGTTGTTTAATTTTAATCAAATGCATTTTCTCTTTATTATTCATTGATATTTTCTACATTTTTTCTTTCTACAACATTATTATTACTTTTCTTGATAAATTGGTGACTGTGACATATAATGAGGCAACGCAATGTGAGAATAGTGATTCAGATGAAGAAGATGAGATACCTAAGGAAGTTGTCAGGGAAGTTGAAAACTTTAAGAATAAGCCTAAGTCCAACCTGGACAAAACCGAAGCAGTAAATTTAGGGAACGCCGAGACCGTCAAGGAAACTCGTGTCAGCATTCACTTGTCACCAACAGAAAAGGAAGAGTACATCCATTTCCTAAAATAATATGAGGACATTTTTGCATGGTCATATGATGACATGACCGGTTTGAGCACTTCCATAGTGGCTCACAAGTTGCCTAATAATCCCATGTGTCCTCCAGTGAAACAGAAACTCAGAAAGTTCAAACCAGACAGGAGCCCGAAAATCAAGGAGAAAGTTACCAAGTAGATCACAACCAAAGTTTTCAAGGTGGTCGAGTACCCAACCTGGTTAGCTAACATTGTGCCAGTTCCGAAGAAGGATGAGAAAGTCAAAGTATGTGTTGACTATCGAGATTTAAACAGATCAAGTACCAAGGACGACTTTCCACTGCCAAACATACACATTTTGATCGACAACTGCGCCAAGCATGAACTCCAATCATTTGTAGATTGCTTTGCGAGTTATCACCAGATCTGGATGGACGAAGAAGACGCAGAGAAAATAGCTTTTATTATACCATGAGGGGTATACTGCTACAAGATGATGTTGTTTTCTAAACAATACTAGGGCTACCTACATGAGAGCCATGAAAACTATCTTTCATTATATGATACACAAGGAGATAGAGGTGTATGTAGATGACATTATTATTAAATCCAAGAGGGCCGCAAATCACATAGCGGACTTGAGAAAGTTCTTTGACAGGCTAAGGAGGTACAACTTGAAACTGAACCCCGCAAAGTGTGCATTCGGGGTTCCCACAGGAAAGTTACTGGGATTCATTGTCAGTCATCGAGGGATCGAGCTAGACCCATCTAAAGTTAAGGCTATTCCGGAGTTACCACTACCTAGGAGCAAAAAGGACGTGATGAGCTTTCTAGGACGTCTCAACTATATCAGTCGATTCACAGCACAGTCCACAGTCATATGTGAACCCATCTTCAAGATGCTGAGAAAAGATGCCGAAACAAGTTGGACCGAGGATTGTTAGAAAGATTTTGACAAGATCAAGGAGTACCTATCCACACTACCAGTTCTAGTCCTGTCGGAACCAGGACGACCTTTGTTACTCTATCTATCTGTTTTGGATGGGGCCTTCAGATGTATTCTGGGACAACATGACGAGACAGGGAGAAAGGAGCAGGCCATATATTTTTTGAGTAAAAATTTCACACCTTACGAAGCACGGTACTCTCTGCTGGAACGCACTTGCTGTGCTTTGACCTGGACAGCTCAGAAATTGAGGCATTACTTATGTGCCTATACTACATACCTCATATCCAGGATGGACCCTTTGAAGTATATATTTCAGAAGCCCATGCCAATTGGAAAGTTGGCCAAATGGAAAATACTGTTGAGTGAGTTTGATATCATCTATGTAACTCAAAGGCGGTCAAAGGACAAGCGTTGGCAGATCATCTTGCTGAAAATCTAGTGGGAGGAGAATACGAGCCTTTGAAAACATATTTCCTGATAAAGAAGTGTCGTTCGTCGGGGAAGACATTACCAAAGCATACGATGGTTGGAGAATGTTCTTTGACGGAGCTGCAAACTTCAAAGGAGTGGGCATTGGAGCAGTTATTAGAAATGGGTCAACATTATCCGGTATCCGCTAAACTCAGATTTCCCTGTACTAACAACATGGCAGAATATGAAGCCTGCATACTAGGACTCAATATGGCAGTCGACACAAACATTCAGGAGCTGCTGGTAATCGGAGATTCAGATTTGCTCGTGCACCAGGTACAAGGAGAGTGGGCCACCAAGAATTCCATGATATTGCCATATCTGCACCATGTGCAGGAATTGAGAAAGATGTCCACAAAGATAGAATTCTGACATGTGCCTAGAATTCAGAATGAGTTTGCCGGTGCATTGGCCACCTTGTCATATATGATACAGCATCCAGACAAGAATTTCATTGATCTCATCCTAGTGAGGATTTATAATCAGCAGGCGTATTGTGCCCACATTGAAAAAGAAACAGATGGAAAACCTTGGTTCCATGACATCAAAGAGTATTTGGCAAAAGGATAATATCCGAAGCATGTAAACCACACTCAGAAAAGCACACTCCAGAGATTGTCCAATCATTTCTTCCACATCGGAGGAAATCTGTATAGAAGAACTCCCGATTTGGGACTACTAAGATGTGTCGACGCAAAAGAAGCTTCTAAGTTACTTGAGGATATACATGCTTGGACATGTGGCCCGCACATGAATGGTTTTGTCTTGGATAAGAAGATACTTAGGACCGGTTACTTTTGGATGAGTGATAACTAGGGATTATGATTCATTTTACACTCCTTCTTACTTGCGTTTTGATTAGAAATATGTACAAAATAGTCCCAAAGGCTTACATGTTGTACTTGATTACAGGGTTTGGTCAACAAGGTGACACTTCGTCAAAACCAGCTCAAAAAGGAGTGAAACATGTACAAGTACCAAGAATACGTCCAAGCACAGTGTAACAGAACTTGCGGCCGCACTCTATTCTGTGCGGTTCGCAAAGAGGAGGTTCATAGAAATGCTCAATTCAGACATTCAAGCAATGCGGCCGGAAAGCATTTCATGCGGTCCGTATTGGCTTCATTGCGGTCGCACTCGATTTTGTGCGGTCCGCAAAGCTGGAGTTCAGAGAGTTGCTAATTTTGGGGATCATAACCATAGCAACCGCAATAGAAGCCACCGCGGCCATGGAGAATTTTGTGCGGCCTACGGTGGCCAAGTTCAGAAAGCAGAAGTTTAAGCCAAGGAGCCTCAGTGCGGCCGCACTCGATTTTGTGCGGACCGCACTACCCCCGCAGGGGTGTTTTTATCCAAAAAATTTGGCCTAGTATAAATAGTTTCTTTTTCCCATTTTTAGGTTATCAGATATAATTCCAAACAGAGTTGCGCTCGTGAACAGGGTCCCTTTACTTTTTTGAGTAATTTTACAATAGTTTCATCATTGAATCTTCAAGTTTTAGCTTGTAATTAAATATTATGGATTTTTCTTCATCTATGTCTTTGTTTTCTTCTATTATCATGAGTAACTAGACCCATTAGCTAGGGTTGTGGCTCAACCATAGTGTGGGTATTTGATGGGTCTTGTGTTTTAAGGCTTTAATGTCTATGGGTGTTTGATATTTGGACTAATTTATGGTTTTAGTGTTGGATTAGTGGTTGCAAACACTAATTTATGCCTATTTGACTTGGGCTCTCTTGAGAAAGAGAGCCTAAGTCTAGGAAAATTAGTCTAATAAGGAATTGGGGCGTATTCAAGAGATTGATAGCCCCAATTAAAGGGTTAAACCTAGAGAGAGTAATACCCGACTTGAACCTCAATTTCTTGCACAAATTATCATACCCAATTGGTCTTGAGAAAGCCAATTAGGGAAAAATTACTCAAACTACCGAGAGGTATATAGTGAGAAGTATCGTGTAATGGTTTTATCGTAATCCCCAAATATGACAACCTAGCCTTAGACTCGAGAACCCGTCAAGTATCCACCTAGGAGAAAGTCACTTCTCAAGTATCTTTTAACTATTTAGACAACCTTCAAATATCTTACTCTTAGCTTAACTTAGCTTAATTTAGCACCTTAGTATTATAAATTTAAAAGTAATATCAAAACCAATTATAAATAGAAGTGCAATTAGGAACAATTATGCATCTCTAATTTAGACAGAAACTCAATTCCCATTTCTAGCTCTCTGTGGAAATCGATCCCGACCTTCTCGGGTAAAAGCTGCTTTGACCACTCTCGCTACTTTGTAGTGGTGCAGGGTTGGCCTCGATCACTTTTTGGCGCCGTTGCCGGGGAGCTAACTGTTTTGGCTATCTATCTAAATAGTTTTGTGTATTGTTCTTCTTTCCTTCTGTGTTACTAATTTATGTGTGTCACAACTTCAGGTACAAAATGGCAGCAAACTTAAACAACACACCTCTTAGAGATCTTCCATTGGGGGAGGAGGTAGATGACAATATTGATGATGAGGTCCCTATTGTGCCTCAAGGACAAAGGAGAGGCCGCTAGCCAATGATAATATTCTAGACCCTCCCCCGCCACCTCCAAGAGTGGCTCCTCGAGTGCTTCCAAACCAAGGCTATGCAAGTGCAATTGTCCCTCCCCAGATTCGGACGAGCAATTTTCAAATTACCAATGTGATGCTGACATTGCTGGAGCAGTGTGGGTATTTCACGGGCGTTGCCAATCAGAATGCTTACAAATATCTCAAGGGTTTCATGGATACCTGTTGGGGGAGCAAGCAAACTAATGTGTCCGAGGATGCACTTCGATTGAGACTATTCCCTTTCTCACTTAGAGGGAAGACATTGGATTGGCTTGAGCGACTTACCAACCATTCCATCACTACTTAGGATGAGTTGACGGATAAGTTCATTGCAAAGTTTTTCTCACTGGGGTACATGGCAGCATTGAGAGATGAGATATTAGCCTTCAAGAAAGAGCCCACCGAACCATTATATGAGATTTGGGAGAGCTATAGAATAATGGTAATGGAATGACCCAACAATGATATGACAGAGGCGATTATCCAATAGACTTTCTACCGGGGCATTAACACAACAAACCAGTGCATAATGAACCAACTTACTGGGGGTAAATTCATGAAGCTGTCATATGATGAGGCTTGTGACATTCTCAACGAGATGGCTGACACGTCCTCCGCTTGGAAAAGTAGAGCCAATCTGCCACAGGGTGACCTCACGATCACTCACTTGCACAAAGAGCTACATGACCATGGGCAGACTATAGCAGAGCTAACAACTACAATGAATCAGCTAGCAAAGGCACAGTTGCAACAAGTTCAAAATCCACGCCAAGTGAATGCTATGGGGGGTGTCAACATGCTAGTGAACAAAAGAAGACAAAGAGGTCAACAGAACTAAGGGAGTTTGGATCAATTTGAAAATGATTGTGGTGGATTCCAAGATGATGGTTATGATGGGCAGAATGTAAAGGTACAATACGTGAACAACTATCAAGGCCAAAGGGGCAATTCTTCCAACCAACAACGATGGAGACCCCAAGGAAATTGGGGCAATAAACAACAACAAGGGAACAATATTGGGGGAACAACAACCAAAATACCAATTGGGGCAATCAGAACAATAATCAGAACAATCAGGGTAATTGGAATGGTAACAACAACAACAACTGGGGTGGTAACAACAATCAGGGTGGTTGTAACAATGACAATCAAGGAAATCGGGGGCAAGATTTTCAAAGGCCCCCAATGTACCAACAACCAAACAATCCACCCCCATTTCCATATCAAGGTCCTAGTTCCTCCAACAACAAAATGGGGAGAATTGAAATGTTGTTTGAACAGATTATGAAAAAGAATGCAGACTCTGATGCTCAATTGTCTTCCCACAATACTTCAACCAGAAACTTGGAGGTTCAATTAGGCCAAATCTCACAATCCTTGAATACTCACCCTAAGGGGGCACTACCAAGTGATACGGTAGTTAACCCGAAGGGTGTGAACAATCATGTGATTGCGGTGACTACGAGAAGTGGAAGAGGCAGTGATGTGAATGCCTCCAAGAAAAAAGCAGTTTTGAGTGATGAAGTTGAGTTGCAAGAAGATGAAATTCCTTTGGTAGTTGAAAATGTGATTGATGAGAATGTGAATGAAGAAGTGAGGATTGATATTCAAGATGCCGAGGTGGAGACTCAGAATGACGTAAACCTATCTAGGGAACACGTAATAGACATGCTGGAGCCGGTTGTTCCTAAAGCCAAGGCTCTTTTGCCAAGGCCACCTCCACCTTATCCTCAAAGGCTCGCGAAGCAAAAAATGAGAATCAGTTTAAAAAGTTCATTAACATAATGAAGAGCTTATCCACTAATGTGCCTTTGGTGGAGGCTCTTGAACAAATGTCGAGCGATGCTAAATTCATGAAGGACTTGGTGACAAAGAAAAGATCCATGGACTGTGAAACTATCAAGATGACCCACGAAGTTAGTGCAATAGTGCATTCAATGGCCCCGAAGCTTGAAGATCCCGGTACTTTCACTATTCCTTGCACCATTGGAAGTGCAGACTTTGCTAAACTCAATGTGATTTGGGGGCAAGTATCAACTTAATGCCCTACTTAGTTTTCAAGACTTTGGGTATTGGGCAACCCAGGCCAACTTCCATGAGATTGCAAATGGTGGATAGAACTATGAAGAGACCATTGGGTATTATTGATGATGTTCTTGTCCGGGTGGACAAATTTATCTTGCCATCTAATTTTGTGATCTTGGAATATGAGGTATATTATGAAGTTTCAATCATATTGGGAAGACTTTTACTTGCTACTGGGAAGGCCTTAGTAGATGTGGAAGTAGGGGAACTCACCTTCCGGGTGGGTGATGAGAAAGTGGTTCATGTGTGCAAGTCAATGAAGCAGCCCAACAGTTCTGAGGTGTGCTCTTTTGTGGACTTTGTCACGGCAGTTATAGTTGATGATACAAATGCAATGATCAATGTGGAGGACCCTTTAGAGTCTGTATTGTTGAATCTTGATGTAAATGATGACGAAGGCCGAGTGGAGTGTGTGAGTGCTTTACATGGAATGGGCTCTTACTCTTATGAGCCTAGGAAACTATCTTTAGACCTTGAGAATATGAAGACTCCACCAACAAAACCTTCAATTGAGGAACCTCCGGTGTTGGAGTTGAAGTCGTTGCCTCCACACCTCAGGTATGAGTTCTTAGGCCTTAGTTCTACTTTGCCAATTATTCTTTCCTCTTGTCTTACTAACATGCAGGTTGATACCACATTGGTGGTGCTTCAAAAGCGGAAAAAGGCAATTGGATGGACTTTAGCTGATATTCGGGGGATAAGCCCCATATTCTGTATGCACAAGATTATTCTGGAAGATGATGCAAAACCCTCCTTGGAACATCAAAGGAGGTTGAACGAGGCAATGCAAGAAGTTGTGAAAAAAGAGGTAATCAAGTGGTTGGATGCCGAGGTTGTGTACCCCATCTCTGATAGCTCTTGGACTTCGCCGGTGCAATGTGTACCGAAGAAGGGTGGCATGACTGTGGTTGCAAATTTGCAAAATAAGTTAATTCCTACCAGGACCATCATCGGTTGGAGGGTATGCTTGGACTACCGCAGGTTGAATAAAGTGACTCGCAAGGATCACTTTCCATTGCCTTTTCTTGATCAGATGTTAGATCGACTTGCTGGGCGTGCCTTCTACTGTTTCTTGGATGGGTATTCTGGGTACAACAAAATCTTGATTGCTCCGGAAGATCAAGAGAAGACCACATTCACTTGTCCATATGGCACCTTTGCCTTTTCTCGGATGCCTTTTGGGTTGTGTAATGCACCGACTATATTTCAGCGGTGTATGATGGCCATTTTCACAAATATGGTGGAAGATATCTTGGAGGTGTTCATGGACGACTTTAGTATTATGGGTGATTTATTTGAGGACTGCTTAAAAAATCTTGATAGAGTGTTGTCTTGTTGTGAAGAAACCAATATTGTTCTTAATTGGGAGAAATGCCACTTCATGGTGGAGGAGGGCATAATTCTTGGGCATAAAATTTCAAAGCATGGTATAGAGGTAGACAAAGCAAAAATTGATGTTATTTCAAGGCTCTCTCCCCTACCTCTGTCAAGGGAGTTTTATGTTTTCCTGGGCATGCGGGGTTCTACCGGAGATTTATCAAAGACTTTTCGAAGGAGTGAATCCCTTATGCAAGCTATTGGAAAAAGATGCCAAGTTCATGTTTGATGAGAGATGTATGCAAGCTTTTGAACTTCGCAAGCACAAGTTGACCTACCACTCTTATTATTACCGCACCTAATTGGAGCTTGCCTTTTGAGCTCATGTGTGATGCGAGCAATGTTGCGATTGGGGGCAGTTTTGGGTCAAAGAGTGAACAAAATGTTTCATCCGGTGTACTATGCGAGCAAGACAATGAATGATGCTCAAATGAGCTACACTGTGACTGAGAAAGAGCTTTTGGCTATTGTGTTCGCGATAGAGAAATTTTGGCCATATCTTATGGGTGCCAAGGTCATAGTTCACACCGATCATGCCGCACTCTGGTACTTGATGACGAAGAAGGATTCCAAAGATAGAGTGATGGTATGGGTGTTGTTACTTAAAGAGTTTGATTTGGAGATTGTGGACCGGAAGGATAGTGAAAACCAAGTGGCGGACCACTTGTCCCGCTTGGAGGAGGAGGGGAGGCCTTGTGATGGCCTAGAGATCAATGATTTATTTCCCGATGTACAACTCCTTTTGGTGTCGGTAAATGGTATGTCATGGTTTGTGGACGTTGCTAATTTCCTTGTGACTAGTATAATCCCGTGTGAGCTCTCTTCTAACCAAAGGAAGAATCTCAAATGGTATAGTTTGGATTTTTATTGGGATGAGCCGTAATTGTTCAAGATTTGCACAGATGGTGTGATCCGATGGTGTGTCCCGGAGGAAGAGCAATTGAGTATCTTAGAGGCTTGTCATTCCTCTCCCTATGGTGGCTATCATGGTGGGGCGAGGACGGCTTCCAAAGTTCTTAGTTGTGGGTTTTATTGGCCAACTTTGTACAAAGATGCAAATGAACTTGTGAAGAGGTGTAACGAATATCAAAGAGCGGGTGGAATTTCGAAGAAAGATGAGGTGCCTCTCAATATCATCCTTGAAGTTGATATTTTTGATGTATGGGGCATTGATTTTATGGGCCCGTTTGATAGCTCGTGTGGGAACACATACACTCTTGTGGCGGTTGACTGTGTTTCAAAGCGGGTTGAAGTCGTGGCTTTACCCAACAATGAGGCCCAGAGTGTTGTTGCGTTTCTCAAGAAGAGCATTTTTACAAGGTTTGGCACTCCTTGTGCAATCATAAGTGATGGGGGGTCTCATTTTTGTAATAGAGCTTTTGACACTTTGCTTGCAAAGTATGGTGTCAACCACAAAGTTTTTACTCCTTATCATCCTCAAGCGAGTGGCCAAGCTGATGTCTCAAACAGGTAAATCAAGAGTATATTGTCAAAGACGGTCAATGTAAATAGGACTGATTGGTCAAATAAGTTAGATGATGCTCTATGGGCTTATAGGACTGCTTACAAGACTCCGATTGGTATGTCTCCGCAATGGGATGTGGCAACAAATCTTCGTGTGGAGCAGCTTAATGAACTTGATGAATTTCAATTACATACCTACTCCAGTTCGTCCTTATACAAGGACAAGATGAAGTCCCTTCATGATAAATATGCTTGTGGCAAGGAGTTCAAAGTGGGTGATTTGGTTCTCTTATTCAATTCTCGGTTACGTTTGTTTTCGGAAAAGCTTAAGTCGAAATGGACCGGACCTTTTGAAGTGGTGTTTATGACTCCGTTTGGTGCACTTGACTTGAAGAACAAAAAATGGTGAGGTTTTCAGAGTGAATGGGAATAGAGTCAAGCACTACCTATGCAAGATTGATGACAGCCACGTGGTGGCACTTCTTCATCTAAAGTGATTTGATGGTAACATGTGTCGTGCTGCGACGTTAAACCAGGCGCTTCTTGGGAGGCAACCCATGTCTCTTTCTTTTTGTTTTTCTTTGATTCTCTTTGTAGTGTAGGATTTATTATTGGATTGATTGGTTGTGAGATGATGTAGGATTGTGTTGATGCAGTGCAGGACCAAGTTGAAAAATGATCACTCTCTGAAGTTGCAATGTGAACCGCACTTCATTTTGTGTGGACGCAAAGTCCCTTGTGCGGGGGCAATAAACCAATGCGGACCGCAGAGTGGTTTGTTGAAAGTGAGGAGTCTCTGAAGTTCTCCACCGGGGCCGCATTGCATTTTGTGTGGTCCGCGGTGGACCACTGCGGCCGCACTAGATTTTTTGCAGTCTGCAGTGGCCAACCTCCCAGTTCTTCATGTTTCTAAGTACCGCGGACCACAGTGCCATTTTGTGCGGTCTGCGGTGGGTAGGTGAGATGGGCCCCAGGCCCTTTTTCTATAAATAGGACCTCAGGCCTTCCATTTAAACTTTTTGATCTTTTTACTCTCAGAAGCCTAAAATTACTGTTCATCGCTCTAAATTTCATGAATTCAACTATTTAGTCTCGATTAATCGTCAGTATATCTCATTTCTGGTAATTCTAATTCCTTAGTGGTTATTTAATTTTGCTATTTTCTTTTGACTTTCATTTTCTCTTAGTTTTTCTCCTTTTCTTCCTGTATTTCTTTTAATTTAGTAGCATAGGTTAGTTAATCCTATTTTAATTAGGAATAATTAGTTACAACACTAATGCAACACCTAGGGAAACATTAATAGGTGAAAATTTGGACTAAAAATATGATAAACTTGAACCCTAGGTTGGTGTTGCTAATTGGCACTCACCGCGGACCGTGGTGGATTTTGTGCGGTCTACGGTGCCTCAATGCGGACCGCATTGTAGCTTGTGCGGTCCGTGGCGCATAGACTCAGAGAGTGGGTAGTATGAACCCCACCTCAATGCGGACCGTAGTGCATTTTGTGCGGTCTGTGGTAGCCTCTTTGCGGCCGCACTTTATTTTATGCGGTCCGCATTCTGCAACTTTTGACTGCCTACAACAATTTTCTGCAATTCTGAATTTAATTGATTCTACTGATAATAACAAGGCTCAACTAAATATTCTTTGTAGACAATGGTGAAATCACGAGGCAAAGGTGGTAAATAATCAGGAAGAGAAGAGTCCTCTCGGGGTAGGGGAAAAGGAATGATAAGATTAACCCCGCAAGCCAGGAAAAACATCAAAAACACTAGAAAGCTCATAAAAGCTGGAGACAGAGCTATTGAACAATCATGGAGTGAGTGAGAGCCTTCCTAGGAGGCATCGTCAGGCTCTATGCCAGAGTATGTTCCTGACTGGCCGAAAAGGAACAGGTTGAGGGATACACCTCCAGTATCTCCCACTGCCCAAGCATCAGTGCATATATCTTCTGAGTCATCTGAGGTCTCAGCTGCAGGTAGTGCCAATGAATATTCCACCTCTACTACAGTTTTACTATCCGGGGAGGGGCCCGTAGAAGAAGAAGAGGAAGAAGTAGAAGGGGGTGAGCCCCAAGTAGGAGGGGTAGAGAGGACTAGAAATCTGGAGGCATGGCAGGACCGGTTTGTGAGTGAGGTTGCCTATCACAAGTTCAGAGAGTAGTGGCCCGAGAGGAAATTGATACCTGAGCGTAAATTCATCACCCGGGACCTTTTGCCTTACAACCCCAATGTGCTGAGGCAGTTCAGAGAGAGAGCTGGCTGGGATCATTTCATAGGCCATGTGGAGGATGCCAATGAGCACCTAGTCAAGGAGTTCTACACCAATGTTTCCCACATCAAAAAGGGCACTACGGTGACTAAGGTGCGGAACTTAAAACTGAAATTCGATGGCAAAACAATCAATGATTACTTAGGCTTCCCGGAGGAGGATGAGTCATTGTATTTGGAGAAGGTAGCATTGGGTGAGGCTGCTCGTCCTTGGTTGGTAGAGTACTTGGCAATCCCAAGTACCACCCCCGATTGGTTGACTGTGGGAGTGAAAATCTTGAGGAGAACTTTAAACTTTGAAGCTAAAGGGTGGGAAATATTTGTGTGTAGCAGGATAGACCCCACCACTCACGACAACTCACTCCCTATTCACCGGACTATATTGGTGACATCGATCATGGTGAGGTTCCCGATTAACATCGGGAATGTGATGTCCCAGGTAATTACCCGGGTGGTGAACGAAGGTGACAGATCCTATCCCTTCCCCAACTTCCTGACTATGTACTTGGAGGATTTAGATGTGGAGAAGCGGAAATTTTATATGAAAGTAAAAGCAAAGGCACCGTTCTCTTGGTACAGCCTGCAAGGTGATGACAACCCTAAAGGCAAGCACTTCAAGGGCAAAGCCACTACTTCAACTAGCCAGTCTGATGAGCCAGTAGTGGTTGTAGCTCCTACTCAGCCTCTGTCCACTACAACAGACATGGCCCCAGGACCTTCTACTTCTTCAGATCTAGAGATTCCATCATCCACTGCCTACCCCTTGACTGCCCACCGCCTGAGCCAGACCCTCTCCAGCATCAACAACTAGATGCAGACAACTACTTCTAAGTTTTCTGTATTATCTACTACGGTGGCAGCCCAGTCAGCACCTCCTCCGTCTCAGGTCCCACAATCTGTTGAGGACACTCTGAAGGAGATTCTGGATAACCAGAAGAAGCTTATAGATGATGTTGACTCTCATGGAAAGGCATTGAAGGAGCTTGCTAGGGAGGCGAAGAAAATGAGAAAGACTCGGGCTTCAAAAGAGTCAGTGAAGGAGCTACGGGTAGAGGTAGAGAGGTTGAAGGCAGATCACCTACCTTTAGATTTGTTATTGCATGACCCGGCGCCAGCAACCCATCCCTAGATAGAGCAGGAGTTACAGAGGCCACCCAAGAGGAAGAGGGTGATTCCCCGTACTGACAATGCAGTCATAGAGTTGAAGGACCTATAGGGAGGTTCCTCCAGCCAGCCCCAGATTCCAGTACAGGCCTAGGACTCAGTCCAGGTCCAGGCCCAGGTCCTAGTGGAGCCACAGATCACAGGGAGCCAGTCACAGGTTCCCAAGCAGACAAAGGACCCAGGGACCCAGACTCAGGATCCTATGTAGATGGAGGGCCCATACGAAATTTCTTTTTCCTCTCTTTCCTTATTTTGTGCTTATTTTGGTTAGTTGGCATTGAGGACAATGCTAGATTTCATTTGAGGGGGTAACCCTATTTGGATCACTGTATATATGACAGTATTTTATGCTTTTTTTCTTTTTTTCTTTGGTATGTATATAGTTTTATTATTTCATTGCACTTTTCGTACTTTTTACTTTGGGTTTGTATATAAAGTTACGTTTTTATGTATATATTCATTCTCCCTATTGTATATTCGACCAAATACCCTCTTGTACATATTCATTTAACTTTCCGCATTTTTCCTTTCTTAGCTTCTTAGTTTATGTTCATAGCTTCTTGTTTTGAGCTTTTGCAATAAGCCTTTGGTTTTCTTAATGCCACTGTTCTTTCCAAAGGTGGAATTTATATGAACCGGGTGGCTCTTCCCGATGATGGATGGCATGACAACCTTCTTAAGGGTTTGAGTCTGTTTTTCTTTTTTGCTTTTTAGTAGTTAGTTGGTAAGGGTACCTCAAGCAAAGCTTCACTTGGGAATAACACATTTGCCTTTGATCCTATGGTCAAAAATAAATCGTTGTGTATAGGATGGTGAAAGTTGTGACCTTGAGACTCTTGTGTTGGCCGATAATCATCAAGTGGTTTTTCGGGACCATCGTGTTGCTAAAATCTTAGCTAAGGTTGTTGTGGCCCCCCGACTCTATTTCTTTAGCAATCCCATAGCTTGTGTGGTGAGAATTTGAAGTGCAAGTCTAGGTCCCGAGCCATTGGTCTAGAACTTTCCCTGAATGTTTGTCTAGGAAAAATCCTAAGTATGATTTGACTTGAGACGTGATTATAGGCTCTTCTTGATCCGAATGATATCTTGAACACTTCCATAGCCTACCAATTATAAAATCCCTAGTTAACCCTTATGAGACATATACCTTTTTCTTTCAAGAACCACGATACAAGCCTTTACCCATTCTAAAAATACCCTCTCTTGGCACCCGATCTTTTTTTAGCACATGGAAAAAGCATAAGTTTGGGGGGAGAGACGAGGATTGCAACAAATTCGTAAAAGGTACAAAATGAAGAAAAGTAAAGCAATGAAAAAGAAAGAAAATCAAAAAGACAAAAAAGAATGTTCAATGTAGAAAAGAATGAAGGGATTCAATAAAAGTAAAGAGATGAAAGGTATGGAAAGTTGAGAAAAGGAGAAAAAGATTTGAAATGAACAAGAAAGAGTGACAGTATGTCTCTCTAACCCCTTAGAAAGAAGTGAAATCACTTAAAAAGTCAAGTGAAGGTGTACCAAAATGAAGCAAAAAAAGTGCTAAAGGGAAGGTGGAACCTACTTAGACCAAACATTTCCTACCCTGAACCAAAAGCCTTCACTATGTCTCCACAAAAGTCGTATATGATCTTGAGTTGAACGAAGCTTATATTAGTGGTGACTCACATAAGGGGCAAGCATATGGTACTTAGAGTCAGACTTGCCACTTTTCTTTGAAAGAGATGAGTGTATTCCCATTAACCTCATTCTGAGTGCTACAATACTAAAGGTGAGGTTTGCTTAGGGAGAGTTGAGGATGTATGAGTTTGGGTTCCACAATGACCAAAGTAATAGAAAGAGTTTCTTTGATGTGTTGAGTCAACTTGATGCTCTTGTGTCGCACTAAATCCATGGTGCTTAAAAGAGTGAATGTTGTTAATGATTCATTTGAATTGAGAGCAATTGTTAGTCCCAATTGATGCTAGATGAGGTCACTTTAGGTCAGCTGAATTTCTTTGGGTTTACTCTTAAGGGGTGTGTCTTATTTTGTTTGCTTGAGGACAAGCAAAAGCTTAAGTTTGGGGGAGTTGATAACTAGGGATTATGATGCATTTTACACTACTTCTTACTTAAGTTTAGATTAGAAATGTGTACAAAATAGTCCCAAAGGATTACATGTTGAACTTGATTACATGGTTTGGTCAACAAGGTGACACTTCGTCAAAACTAGCTCAAAAAGGAGTGAAACATGCACAAGTACTAAGAACAAGTCCAAGCACAGTGTAACAGGACCAATGCGGCCGCACTCCATTCTGTGCGGTCCGCAAAGAGGAAGTTCATAGAGGTACTCAATTCAGACATTCAAGCAATGCGGCCGCAAAGCATTTCATGCAAACCGCATTGGCTTCATTGCTGCAGCACTCGATTTTGTGCGGTTCGCAAGCTGGAGTTCAGATAGTTGCTAATTTTGGGGATCATAGCCAATGCTTTCCGCGATCCTTTTTGTGCGGACCGCAATAGAAGTCACCGCGGTCGCAGAGCATTTTGTGCGGCCCGTGGTGGCCAAGTTCAGAGAGCATAAGTTTAAGCCAAGGAGCCTCAGTGTGGATGCACTCGATTTTGTGCGGACCGCACTACCCCGCAAGGGTATTTTTGTCCAGAAAATCGGCCTAGTATAAATAGTTTCTTTTCCCATTTTTAGGTTATCAGATATAATTTTAAGCAGAGTTGCGCTCGTGAACAGGTTCCCTTTACTATTTTGAGTAATTTTATAATAGTTTAATCATTAAATCTTTAAGTTTTAGCTTGTAATTAAATATTATGGGTTTTTCTTTATCTATGTCTTTGTTTTATTCTATTATCATGAGTAGATAGACCCATTAGCTAGGGTTGTGGCTCAACCCTAGTGTGGGTATTTGATAGGTCTTGTGTTTTAAGGCTTGAATATCTATGGGTGTTTGATATTTGGACTAATTTATGGTTTTAATGTTGGATTAGTGATTGCAAAGATTAATTTATGCCTATTTGACTTGGGCTCTTCTTGAGAAAGAGAGCCTAAGTCTAGGAAAATTAGTTCAACAAGGAATTGGGGTGTATTCAAAAGATTGATAGCACCAATTAAAGGGTTAAACTTAGAGGGAGTAATACCTGACTTGAACCTCAATGGCTTGCACAAATTATCATACCCAGTTGGTCTTGAGAAAGTCAATTAGGGCAAAATCACTCAAACTACCGAGATGTATAGAGTGAGAAGTATCGTGTAATGGTTATATCATAATCCCCAAATATGACAACCTAGCCTTAGACTCGAGAACCTGTCAAGTATCCACCTAGGAGAAAGTCACTTCCCAAGTATCTTTTAACTATTTAGACAACCTTCAAATATCTTGCTCTTAGCTTAATTTAGCATCTTAGTAGTATAAATTTAGAAGTTATATCAAAACCAATTATGATTAGAAGTGCAATTAGGAACAATTACGCATCTCTAATTTAGATAGAATATCAATTCCCATTTCTAGCTCCCTGTGGAAATCGATCCCGACCTTCTCGGGTAAAAGCTGGTTCGACCACTCTCGCTACTTTGTAGTGGTGCAGGGTTGGCCTCGATCAATTATCATGGAGATAGATTGCATCTAGTATGTCCGTAAATGCTTCCAATGCCCAGTACAAGCTGATATAATAAAAGTGTCGCCGAATGAGCTCAATGCAAAAAGCTCACCTTGGCCTTTTGCTGCTTGGGGAATGGATGTCATTGGCTCGATCGATCCCACTGCTTAAAATAGGAACATGTTTATTCTGGTAGCCATTGATTACTTCACAAAATGGGTATAGGTTGCATCTTATAAAGTTGTAACCAAGAAAGTCGTCGCAGATTTTGTCAAAGATTGTATTGTTTGCCGATTCGGAGTTCCCGAGTCCATTGTTACTGACAATGCCGTCAATATCAACAGTGATCTGATGAAAGCCATGTGTGAAACTTTTAAAATCAAGCACAAGAGTTTCACAGCCTACAGACCTCAAATGAACAGAGTCGTAGAAGCTGCCAACAAAAACATCAAGAAGATACTAAGGAAGATGGTAGAGAACCACAAACAATGGCATGAGAAGCTACCTTTTGCTTTGTTGGGATACCGCACTACAGTTTGCACATCAACCGGGGCAAGTCCCTATATGTTAATTTATGGTACCGAAGTTGTCATCCCGGCCGAAGTAGAGATTCCTTCTTTAAGAATCAAACAGGAAGCTGAACTCAGCAATGCATAATGGATAAGGAGCCGCTATGAACAATTGGCCCTCATAGATGGGAAAAGGATGAACGCAAAATGTCACGGTCAGCTTTACCAGAACAAAATGTCCAGAGCTTTCAACAAAAGGGTCAAACCAAGGCAGTTTGCACCAGCTAGTGCTGAAGAAGATTTTTCCACACCAAGATGAAGCCAAAGGGAAATTCTCTCCCAACTGGCAAGGTTCGTACATGGTTCACATGGTGCTGACAGGAGGAGCACTCATACTTGCAGAAATGGACGGAGAAATTTGTCCAAAACCAATCAATTCAGAAGAAGTCAAAAGATACTATGCTTAGACTATTTACATTTCCTCATCTGATTTAATTGATCTACGCTTGACCTGATTCCCATTTAAGAGGGGATACGTAGGCAACCTTATGGGTTCAGTTATATCATAATAAAATTTTCATTTCCCCCAAGATCAAAAACTGGGGTAGAGCAAGTCCAGCCAACGCCAACATATGTCAGACGGTCAGAAATTGGCTAAAAAACTTGGATAGAATTTTGAGGAGGACCCTCAAAATTCTAACATAAGAGAGTTGCAATGTCTTTGAAATGTGTTACAGTCACTAGTTCATCTAAAAATCACTTGATATATCAATGTGTTTCAAAAATGACTTTATTTTTTACCAATAATTGCATATCTTCGAAAACTCTATTTCCGTAACAGCCAAGTATTACCCGGGGACTCGAAAAGGCCTCCAGAACGGAGCAAAGCAAGACCATCGGACAGAAGCATGAACCAACCTCCCCCTTACAAAACTTATAATTTTTCTTTGAACGCAGGCACATCTGACATAACAATAGCGTCCGCAAATATATACACGTAACAAGATCACTATCAATTAGGCCCTCAGATACCGAATATATCTCTAGCTAAGACATACACTACTCTTATTTGCTACTCGTGCTTTGCATGGGACCAAGCCTTGTCCCGCATACTTGCATGAGGCTAATCCTTGCCTCCATATTTACATGAGGCTAATCCCTACCTCCCCTATTTGCATGAGGCTAATCCCTGCCTCCATAATTGCATGAGGCTAATCCATGCCTTCCCTGTCTGCAAAAGGCTAATCCCTGCCTCCATATCTGCATGAGGCTAATCCTTGCCTCCATATCTGCATGAGGCTAATCCCTGCCTCCATATCTGCATGAGGCTAATCCCTGCCTCCATACTTGCATGAGGCTAATCCTTGCCTCCATATCTGCATAAGGCTAATACATGCCTCCATATTTGCATAAGGCTAATCCCTGCCTCCATACTTGCATGAGGCTAATCCTTTCTTCCATATTTGCATGAGGCTAATCCCTGCCTCTATATCTACATGAGGCTAATCCTTGCCTCCACATTCGCATGGGACTAGGCATTATCCCTCTTTGAATATATATTGCTCTATTTCTAGTACTACTTATTTGCTTTTCAATTGGGCTAAGCTTTGTCCTTCATTTCACAAGACTAATCATTGTTTTGGTAGCATCATATTATTGCACCTCATGGGCTGAAATATCGCCAATCTATCCAAAGGCGTCATAGTCTAAAAGGCATCATCCTCATAGCCGGAAGACACCATGCCATGGCTTGGGGATCCCTCAAATTTGTATATCATTATTCAAAGGCATCATCCTCATAGACGGAAGACACTATGTCATGGCCTAGGGATCCCTCAAATTTGCATATCATTATTCAAAGGCTTCATGGTTCGAAGTCACCATATTCATGGCCCGATAACATTATTTCATGGCCCGCTAATCCCTTATCATACGCTTCATGGACCAGGATTTCATGGTTCAAGGACGTCATCTTTAACCATCCAAAGACAATCTTCATGGTCTAAAGTAAATTTGCATCATGTTTAAATTTTCACGCAAATACATGTCGGCAGCATCTTTTCATTTGCAGGTGACCAGCAAGCAACCGCTATCCTAGTAGGAGCAACCTCGCTCCAGTTCCTTCAACTGTCTCAAACTTTAACCGTTTCCCATAGCCGCTCTTGCATCTCGTGTCCGTTCCTGCAATGACTTCATCGGTATATTCCGCCAATAAATCCAAAACTACACATGTTCTGATTCCTATAAGAACAGAGACATGTAGGCAACTCAAGACCAGAGTTCGGCCTCTGCCTTTCAAAACACTCTGTCCGGTCAAAATTGGCCATCATTTCTTTACCCGAAAATTCTTTCATCCTTCCCGGGTAAAGAGAGGCAGTTGTTGATACCCAATTTTTTCTCGTATATTTTTTTAAATACATATGTATACTTTCAAATAGCACTTATGCAGTTATAAGCATGCATAAGCATTTTTATAATTTTTCTCTAATTTTAAAAGCTTCAAATCAATTTATTTCTCCTCTTTTATTTATATATCCAATAATTATCGTTCAAATTACTGTTGTAATGATTTAGTCATTTAAATTCATTATTTATGCCATCATAATTGTTTAAATATTTTTGGTGCATTTTTTATAATTGCATTTATAATTTTAGGCTAAATTGCACATCTTTGCAATAATAGCTCATGTTAACGTATAATTACATTATTTATGCATAAAATGGTCTTTTATATTTTTAAAATATTAAATAACTATTTTTAAATCATTTTAGTATACAAATATATTTTTGGTACTCATTTATTATTTTTATAAATTATTTAGTTTTAAAATTGGATATTTAAAATATGGCCCTATTTTTATTCAATTCTGATCCTAATACCCAGCTGAATTTTAAAATCTAGACTATTAACTAGCCCCAAATTCCTTATAAACCAGCCCAATACCCCACCTACCCCAACCCGATACTTGGCCAAATCCTAGTTGTTGATCATTTTGATCAACTGTCCAAGGTCCCCCTTTCCAAAATTAAACCAAACGACCCCCAAACCCTAGTCATTTCTCACATACGGCTGCCCTTGAATCCCTTCCTCCCTAGTTCTCTCTGAAACCTAACCTTAATCTCCAATCGCCGTCACCTAAAACTAAGCCTTAATCCTTGTCCGATCTATGGCATCCTATGGCGGTACGAAGCCTCTACTTCTCTCCTATCCCCTTGGTTGTTTGATTATGTGGTTTTGTGGAAGGAACTCGAAGAGATCTGGTCCAGATCTCGTTCAAAGCTATTCAAGGGTTCGTCCATGATTTGCGAGTGATTCCTACTGAAATCCCATGGTTCAAATCTCTGGTTCAAACCAGGTTTTCTTTACCCCTCCCTTTTCTCCTCAAAACCCTAATCTTTGGACATGAATCCGTCTGATCTTTGTAGATTTGGAAGGGTTCTGAGTTTGTCCATGGCTTTGCTTTAAAGATATCTTGTTTCTTTACTGTCAACTGATTTTAATACTATATCTTGGTTTCTTTGCTATCTACTGTTTGAATCTCTGCATACTTGAAATTGTTTTTGATTTCCTGTGGTTTTTCTTTAAGTTTCTCTTATTCCTCTACTACTGACCGATTTTAAACACTATAATACTTCAAGTTTTTGACTCCTATGATTAGGGTTTCCTAAAATTTTCTTTCTTAAAAACGTTTAATGATTTTTGAGTGTTTAATCTTCTGTTTCTTATGTGTTTTGACCGATTTCATGAAGATTGATGTAACCCTAATTTGTTTATGCTAAAATCCCTAATTTTTTGACATTATTGTTTCGATTTTGAGTTTGTCTAGAATACTTGGGTACTGATTTTGTCCTATGCTTTGATTTCTGTTATTCTTCTTAGCCTAATTCGATGTCTTTTGATCCTAATATGCCTCTATTGATGTTCTTGGTTCGACTCTTCTACTGATTCTATTGTATATGTTTATTTTTTACCTATTCATGGTAAACCTATACTTTTTTCCTTAAATCAATGATTGACTTGGATTCTTGATTTATCAGTTTGTTTTGTAAGACCTATTCCTGACTATTTCCTTATTTGCAATCCTGAGCCGTTTTCTTACCTTGTTTTATTAATTATGATATTTGCTGATTCTTTAACAATCATTTCCTTAATTAAAATTCTGTCTATTTACCCCTAATTACTCGTTTGATTTTCTTTCCTTAAATGTGTTCTGCCTTTCCCGTTGGTTGATTACCCTTAATTAAGGAAAATTATACTAACTGATGTATAATTGATTCTGTGGCTTCCTTAATTGCTGAAGGATTGATTCCATTTACCTTATTTTCCTTGTTCTTAATTGCTATATATGCTCTTCTTACTCCTCACTTCTAGACGAACAATAGTTCACCTACACTCTCACACTCTCAAAAGCTCTCTATTCTCTTTTGTTACTTGTAATTCTTACTAATCCAGCTGGCTGTAAGCCAAGGCTGGCTACTTGCACCATCTCTGCTCTATACTCTGATATTCTCTCCTTAACTGGTATGTCCTGATTCAGTTCACATTCCAAAACTATGTGTCTCCTGGTTGCTGCAGTTCATTAGTTGTGATTTCTAGTTCTATTTGTTACTCTAGCCAATGTGTAGTCAGCATGCCTAGATTACTGTATCACACACCATGTTTAAATCTGTTCTATTAAAAGCTATAACTGGTATATTGTTTAGCATGCAAATATTGCTTTAGACAACTTGTTCACTAGTATATCTAAGCCGAATTGTGTGTTTATTGTCTCACCCAGCATGTCTAGATTCTGCTTGTTTTGTACTCCCTCCGTTTCAATTTATGTGAACCTATTTCCTTTTTGGTCCGTGCCAAAAAGATTGACCCCTTTCCTTATTTGGAAATAATTTACTTTTATGCAATGATTTATAGCCACACAAAATATATGTGCCTCATTTTACACCACAAGTTCAAAAGTCTTCTCTCTTTTCTTAAACTCCGTGCCCAGTCAAACGGGTTCACATAAATTGAAACGGATGGAGTATATGATTAGTATTTCTAAAACCTTGAATGTTTCATGAAGTGTTTGTCTAGTTTGCACATCTAAGACTAACTTGCTCTACTTCACTAATGAGATCCTCTTTGTGTCTAAGACCTGTGTGTTCTCAACATATCTCTGTAACTAATTTGCCTTCTTGAGGAATCTGTGTATTTGTTTACCATCACTAAGGTGCATTCTAGTTGTCCCCTTACCCCTTTCCCTTGTTTGAAGTTTGTTCTGAAACTGTGTGTTCTGTGACTTGTTCTCTGATCCCAACATGTTCTTCATGTTTTTTCAAACTGTTTTTCACTCAAACTAGTACAGGTTTTCAGAAAACTCTTTTCACTCCTAAGACCTTCTTATACTATTTACCAAACTCTTTCAAATCATTATGCACTCTCACCTTACTCTTAGATTGCTAACTTCTGCTCCTCCGATATGTGTACTGCTTTGAGACCCTTGAGATCTCTCTGAACTTTAGCATATCAGGGCTGACACTTCCACACTGTACATAATCAATCTTTGTTTGAGGAAAGTCTGGGTATGAGCATTTTCTGGGATCCTTGAGGTCTTTAGGGACTCTGACATACCTAGACATGAATTGGGCTATGGTACTTTGGGTGTTTGAGATCAATAAAGGCTTGGTACACTATGACTATTTTGGGCCTGCTTCAGGCTCCCTATAGATTAGTTTATGTTCTATTTCATGTAATTTTTTATTTAATTCTTGGTCTGTAATAATTATTGTAAACAAACAATAGGGTGATTAGTGGAAAAGGGTGGGTAATTGTATATTGTAGGTAAATTTGGTAGATAACATGCCTATAGGGTCTATTTTGATTCAAATATGATCTGTTAGATGACATGCCTATAGGATCTGTTTTGGTTTAAAATAAATTCTGCATGCTTTACTTTCACACAATTAGAAGCCATGCCTATAGGATATAATTAGCTTTTAATAATTAGATATTATACCTATAGTCGTTAAAATCAGCTTTAATAGAAATCATGCTTATAGGAGTTTCACTTTGATCAAATGAATGTTGTTTGTTTCACCTTATGCTCAATTAGAAATCATGCCTATAGGACTTAAACCAGTTTAATTCTTGTGTGTTTATTCTGAATTGGTTTAATTAACTAATCTACCCACTTGCTTAATAAGTTTCAACGCTGCCTTAAATAATATTGCTAGAAAGTATGCCTATAGGATTCATACTGCCGTCTAAAACTGTTTACTGCATTCCTAATCAATATAGATATCATGCTCTTAGGACATCACTTTTATACGCCTAGGCAAGCCTATAGGGCGATTAAAATCCTGCAACTATAAAACTGCGCTTTGTTATTTGAGACTGCTCACATTCAACAGGTATAAAACCAGTAGGCAAGCTAAATAGGTCTTTGGACATTTTGGTTCTAATTCAGTACTGTGTGATCTCTACTCTCCTATATATCATGTTCTAGGATTTTCTCTTAAATACTTGAAGCTGTTGTTTGAAACGTGCACTTACTTGTTCTGCTTGTGGAGGTAAAATGTGAGCCTTTGATTGTTCCCCTTTAAATGTAGTCTTAATTGGTTTTGACTGACGCCTAGACTTTATCCTTTAAAAACCTTAGGATGGTCTAGAACCACCCAAGTTAGAGGTTCTAAATACCTCCAAGGCCGCAAGGAAGGAACGTGTAATGCACGCATAGGGTATCTTTCGAGGTTGCTAGAACGCTTTAGGCTATAATGAAGTAGAGAGAATTGGGTAGTAAGGAATATAATGACTGCACGCTAATGTCACGTGTCGCCCCTCGTTGAGGAGTGTTTACTGGGCATTACGTTGGTATGATCCTATAGGCTAACCAACCTAGGACCCCTCTTTCCCAACTTCCGTTGTTTAAATAAATTTACTTTTTCTTTATATAACTTGTTCAAACCTTTTCCTTGTTCCATTACTTGAATCATGCATGTGTTTAGAATGCCAAAACATGCCTCTACTTGCAAGTACGTGTTAAAACTGTTTATTTGCTAAAATGATTAATTCACATAGTTTAAGTTCGGTCGGGACCCACCGTTGAAGACAACAAGGGTTGCCTAACACCTTCCCCTCAAGGTTATTTCGAGTCCTTACCCTAAACCTCTGGTAATGCAAACTAGTCCATGAGTTAATCACTCTAAGGTGCCCTAACGCACCATAATCCGTTAATTGGCAACTCTTAAAATACCCAATTCCCAAAAGGAAATGAGTTATTCCCCCATGAATGTTGAAACCCGAACTTCCCCTTCAAAAAGGAAAAAAAGGGGTGCGACAAGTGATAAAATAGGGCGCAGGTGCCAAACCCCTGGGTAGTGTATAAGTCGAAGGATCTGAGATTTCTTTCTAATTTTGGACATTTCAAGCACGTTTTGGGGCGATTTTTGAGAGATATTTCATGGGACTTCTTGAGGTAAGTCATTTGTGATCATTTTTACTCAATAATATTGAATTATTATTGGATTTTCCTACTAGCTTACATGATTTTGAGGTGTAATTCAAGAATTTGGGCCTAGGGATTTAAAAATAAGAATTTAGGATTTGGAAGTCGGATTGATGTCAGAATTTGGTAAATTTGGTATGGTTGGACTCGTGGTTGAATGAGCATTCATATTTTGTGACTTTTTGTTAGATTCCAAGACGTGGGCCTCACTATTAACTTTTGAGTTGACTTTTCGGGTTTTAATTGTCAAATTTAGCATTTTCATATGAAATTGATTCCTATACCTCATGTTGATTGTATCGAAATATTTGTGACTAGATTCGAGACGTCCGGAGACCAATTCGCAAGGCAAAGGCTTATTGGAATATAAAATTGCACGGTTTGAGGTGAGTAACACCTCTAAACTTGGTTCTGGTGGTATAAAACCCTGAATTACGTGTTAAGTGATTGGTTTGGAGGTAACACACATGCTAGGTGACGGACATGTGGGCGTGTACCATAGAAATTGTAACTTAATTGATTTCGTGGAGTTATATAGTCAAAATAATCGTTTCATTTATCCACATATCCTTCACGTGTTATAAAGATTGAGCTGAGACTCACGTTAAAATTATGCTTCGGCTATATGCCGATATATTTGGGACCCACAGAGGTTGTTTTGTTGTTGAATTACTTGTTTAATTTATAATTTTGTACTCAGATACATCTATCATTGCATATCATATCTCGGTCTTTGTTGTCATTCATTAATACATCATATCATGTGCCAGGATGATTTTCATGACATTGTGAGCCCTAGAGACCGGAGATATTAGTCACTGAGTGAGGCCGAGGGCCTGATTGTGAGTGATAATTATGGGATCGAGTTGCACGTCGCAGCATGTTATATTGATTTATGCCTGGATCTGGCTTATTATAGCGCTTGGGCTAAAGGAGACCCTCCGAAGTCTGCACCCTCCATAGTTGGGATGAATCTTCCCTAGGCTGGATTTGCCCTAAGCATTAATATTTGGGATGGATCTTTCCTGGGCTGGATTTTCCCTAGGCATTTATATTTGGGATCGGATTTGCCCTAAGCATTTATATTTGGGATGAATTTTTTCTGGGCTAGATTTGCCTTATACAGTACTGAGTGACTGACTGTCAGTTGCTATTTATATTTGGGATAGATCTTCCCTAGGCTAGATCTTCCCTAGACAATACTGAGAGTGTGAGTACGCGAGACTTTAATTGTGTTGCATCATATACAATATGTACATTGCCATGTACATATAGAGATGTCATATTCCTCCTATCATTCAGGCTTGGTCTATTTTTACTTGTATTGAGTTTATCTGTTGAACTTGAAAACCATGCCTACATTTCTGTACTGTTATTTTTATAATTAGACTGTACCTATTGAACTCGTCACTACTTTTAACCCAAAGGTTAGTCTTGTTACTTATTGAGTACACTGGGTCGGTTGTAGTCATACTACACTCTGCACTTCGTATGCAAATCCAGGTACTTGCGGATACGGCATCTGCTAAATTTTGGTGATTTATCTATTGGAGACTATCGAGGTAGTTGACTTGGCGTCCGCAGATCTTGACTCTCTTTCCTTTCAGCTATTTATATTGTTCTATATTTCTAGACTGTGTTTTTATCAGTCAAACTATGTTGTCATTTAGATGCTCATGTACTCAGTGACACCTTGATCCTTGGGAACATTGTATTTTGTATCAGAAATTACGGGATTTTTCTCTTGAATTTATTTATTATGTTTTCAAACTTAAAAAATTTCGTGATTTATATTGGTTGTCGGCTTGCCTAGTATGGAGAGATTCACCATCACAACATGTGAGATTTTGGATTGTGACAAACCAAAAGTTGCAGGTAACCTTGCTCTCATGCAAGGATATGGTGTTTAACATATATAAAAGTTTTTAATACCACTACTACAGAAAAGCACATGTTTTAACGCCTTCCTTTTTTCATTCAGTATTCGGTATCAATATATTTTAACATTGCTTCTATAGAAATTCACATTTATTTCTCTTCACTCGATTGTGGGGGCGAAGCTACACTCTAGAAATTTTGACCATTTTTAGTCGAAAAATTATACTATGTATATAGGTAAAATATTATGCTTTAGAGGTATATAACATATATTGAATACCATTTGTCGGTAATTTTTTGTACTTTTTTTAAGTTTGAATACCCTTAGAAAATTCCTGTCTTCGCCGCTAGATTCGATAGGTGCATAATACTGCAATAGCACCAACAGGAAACAACATAAAAGTTAAGAATTAAGTTTGAGCATTCATCAGGACTGACCTATAACTGTACTCTGCCTAATACTTTCATCTCCTAAACTAGCTAGATTGTACAATTTATAATTTATTTACTACCCTTTTGTAAATGCAAGGGAGGTGTGTTACGATTGAAGTGTTTCTTATCATATAATGGCAAGACCACTCTACCAATTATGGCGATCAATTAATATAGTGATGTAAAGTTTGGCAATGTTAGTCCCAAATTGATATAATGGACAAAATTTCAGCACATCTTCATTCTTTATACATAACAAAAAATCTTTTTTCTAACCTCAGTATCACTCTCATTACAATTTGTTGAATAGCCAAAATTTATAAAGTTTTTATTTTAAATTCGAATATGAAGTTTCAACTACTAGAGCGTAACTTCAAGTTTGAGATCTGAAGTTTGAATGCATTTCAAATTAAGATCGTCGGAAAGAAGTTAAGCTTTTGGTTTTGGCAATTCAAATATAAGGTTTTTACCCTTCTAAAATTTCAAACCTGAAGATCAAAAGGGGGAGGAGGAGAAGAGGTATGAAGTTTGCCAAATTTGGGTTAACTTTAAATAATTTTTAAAAATTGAATAAAGTCTAAATAATAAGGGTCCTGAAAGCGGCTACCTAATGATATTTCCATACAAAAACCTCATCTTGGACAAGGCTAATGGGCTGTTGGATGGCATGGCTTACTTAGAGCTTTAAATGGGAAATGGGCCTTAGCTGATTCAGATCTTCAACCGGAAATGATGATGGATGAACCTTTTTAAAAACTTATTTACCAAAATTGTTCTAATTTTATATATTACCCGTCCTAACTAAAATTTACTTACAACTTATATACAATCCATTATTAGTGCCTTAAATTAGGAAATTCAGTTACTATCTTTTCTTTTTTTCTCTCCTCTCCTCTTGCCCTATTCTCTGCCGCCTCTCTCCACTCAAAACTCCCTTAATTGAGTGCCAAATTATGTGGGTAGTGGAGCCATGCTACATATTTACCATGTAGCAGGAAAATAGGAGTTACCAGTCAATTATATGTTTGATGTAAATATTAATGCCTTGAAATAGAAGAACACATAGACGTCCAAAAGCAATGGCAATCAGGAGTGACCCATTCTTTTCCTTTTTTTTTTTTTTTTTTTTTTTTGCTTAAACGATGCATTATATTAAAAACAACAACAGAGTCAGTAGTGATTAAAAAATAGGAACTGAACGTAAAGTTACAATTCCTTGTAGGTCTAAGTGAAATTGCAGTAAAGTAAAGTGCAGGGGTAAATCAAAAACAACAACATGTTGGTGATGGGTAGATGCTCTATCCTTTCCAGCTTTTGCTAAAGCGTCAGCCACAATGTTGGCCTCCCTATAGATGTGTCGTAGATCAGGCACATGGAGTTGGGCCATCAAGGACCTGCAATTAGTGAGAAGATGTAAGTGATTCATGTTAGTAGCAACAATCATTTGGAGCAATACTTGGGAGTTAGTTTCAATGACTAGCGGCGTGAAGTGGTGTAATATAGCAAATTGCAAGCCAGTACGTAAGGCATGGAGCTCTGCTTGAATAGGATTTGTGGAGGAGATTGGTTTGGAGTATCCATGCATCCAAGCTCCCATGTTGTTACGCCCCGCAATATTACGTCAATATTATGTCCCGCAGTATTGTTTAACCAAAAAATGAAATTTTAGTCAAAGCTGGAATTTAGAAGAACACGGGTCACTGATAATTAAAAGAATGTATAAAAGGAAGTAATTTAGGTAGCAAGAGAGTAATCAAGAGAAAAACAAGTAAACCAAAGTTTATTCCAATAGTGTTTCGTGTCCTTACAATTGATCAGATATCTCCCTTTTATAGATATCTTGGAGATATACGTTTTGCCCAAATCATAATGAGGCTATTATGAGTAATTAAAGACATTGAATGCTACGTTACATAATCATTACATTCAATACAAATTCTCTAACGTATTCCACATTTAATGCCGTATCTGTACTCTTTTCTATTGTCAGATTCATTCCTTTTGATTCTCGGACATAAATGACTTAGATAGGTACGGGCGCTGAGTTATTTGAATAACTGCCCGTGCCTCTTCCTCTGCCATTTGCTCGTATCTGTTGCAACTCGTGCCTCTTGGCTAGTTGTAATTCTTTGACCATTTGACCAGTCTACGTGTCTCGACACGTCACCTTTATATTTAAATACAATTTTTTCCAATACAGATAGTCCCCCCACTTTCCATTTATTCATCAGTTGAATATTTGGGAAGTGGATTTCATTAAAAAAGAATTTTTATCACCATTAATGCTATGACAAAATTGACGCTTCAATTGTTGCTTCCATTTAATGCTTCATACACGTGTCATTTTTCCATTGGTTCTGCAGTTTTGTAGCCCCTTTTAAGGCTCTTTTACGGCTCCACTATTCACGAAGTGTCAGTTATCATTATTATGGTCCTTCCATCACTGCACTTTTACCTTTGGCGGTTGCTTATTAATATAAATATAACTTATTTCCTTGTCTTTTACCACATAAAGCTTATTGAACACTTAATTCCTCAAATCTCAGTTCACTTCTTCCTCATATTATTCTTCTTCGCCATGTCTTCACCAAACCCTAACCCTAGGAGAGTTCCCATTGTTGATACCTTCCCCAATGCCCCCATTAGGCATAGAAGGGGGGGTAGGGTTCGTAGCTTAGGGTCTACTCGTGGTGGTGGTTCATTTATACCTTCTCCTAGTTCTGGTCCTTCTTCTAGAACCAGAGGTTCCCTTTCTCACAAATCTTCTTCTAGGGGTAAAGAACCTTCTGAACCATTACGTGAGCCTTTAGTAGAGGAGATAGTCCCTACAGAACTATCTTTTTACCATGATAGGGAATCTCTTAGAAACCAGGTTTCCGCTTTAGATCGTGCTGATGCTTACCCCACTCAAATTACAGAAGTTTTGACTCCTATAGTTTGCAAAGACTGCCATTGGAGTAATAATTTTCCCATTATTATCCCTAATCCAAATCAGAGAACTACTTCTTGCTTGACTGACTTCTCTTTTGTTTATACATACCCTTTCACTTTAGGGTTCAAACCAGCTATTAACCCAGTCATTCTTGAATTTTGCCGTTTCTTTAATGTCTGTTTGGGTCAAATTGGCCCAATCATATGGAGGGTTGTTGCCTGTTTGAGGCATTTAACCAATATGGCTGACGTTTCCTTTACTTTCCCTTACCTGATTCATCTTTACTCCCCTAGGCTTTTCCGTAATGGCGTTTGTACCCTAGTGGCTAGGAGTAAGAGGGTTTTGGTGAGCCCTGAAGATGACAAGGACCGTGGTTGGTATGCCCGATTTGTTGCTGCCCCCACTGTTGGCTTAGTGGGTGAGGATAACATTCCCTTCCCTGAGAAGTGGAATTTTGCATGTAAGTCTTTTATCTTTCTCGTGCCTTTTTTCTTCAAGTTTATCAACTTCTCTAATTTTGCCCATTTTTTTCTAGCAACCATGGGAGTTGTGGAGGATATTCCCAATTTCCATAGTTGGGTAGATAAATTGTTGAAGACTGCACCAATAGATGGTAGGTCTTAGAGAACACTTTCTAACCGTTACGGTTGGAAAGTAAAGACTCATAGTAAGAGTTTTTATTTCATCTTTCACGCATATATATATTTTTCTTTATTGCTCTAACTCTCATCCTTCTTTTTATTAGGATTTGCTATTCGAGGAGTTACTGCTGAAGCAGTTGCGGCCTCTCGTGTCTCTTCGGGAACCCATACTTCTTTGGGGACCCGTATCTCTTTAGAAAGAGCCCGAGAAATAGTCTTGGGTTCTTCTTCTGTGAAAAGGAAAACTGTTGAAGAGAAAGACTCTGAAGAAGAGGAAGATGGGGGCTCCCTGGTGACGAGGCCACGAGCTAGGAGACGCATCGTCTCTGATGACGAAGCTGAAGTTTCCCCTCATCTTTATGTTTCTCTTACCGAACTTGTTGAAACCCCAGTAATAATTCCTGATGATGACGTCACACCTCATGATACCCGTGAGTCTATTGATCAACTTTTCATCTGTGATTTTGGTAGTGGAAGTTTAGGGCCTGTTTTAGATGAAATACCCTTATCTTCTTTTTCAACTCCCGTGCCTATGATTCTTTCCTTACCAACCCTAGCTGTTTCTGTTCCTTCTTCTACTGTTTTCACTTCTTCTACCACTCCTCCTTTGACAATTCCCCCTCCTATCGTTCATCATACGGAAGTGGGCTCTTCAAGTAGAAGTGTCGCTATGAGGAGGGTAACTATTGAAGTTCCTGTTGATAGCAGCCTTTTGAGGAAGTCAGGTCAGGTAGATGTATGGCTGGAGCCTTTAATTGGCCCAATTGAAAAAGCAAAGCTGGAGAGCCATAGTTCCCTGACTCTAATGAATGATATCGTGCATGCCACTTCGAAGGTATTTTCATTCTCTCCTTTCTTTACTTTGTAAATTTTTTTTTATCTTTGGGATTCTTATTTTCCTTCCTTTTTTTTAAGCCAATCTTATCAGCACAGAAATGATGAATAGAATCCCCCTCTTGGAGAAGGTAGCACGTGATTCAGGGAAGATAGCATGTGATTCTCAGTTGGAGGCGATCAATTGGAAGGAACAATTTGAGAGTGCACAAATTGATATGGAAGATTTACAAGAGATCAAGAGTAACTTAGAGCAGCAGGTGCGGGCTTTAACTTTAGAGTTAGTGGTTGTAAAAGCTTTCTTAAGCCAAGCAGAAAAAGAAAAAGAATGTCTCGAATCCTCCTTCTCAGAGCAACTATCTAAGGCCAGTGAAGAGAACAGAGAGTTGAAGGTTCTTTTGAGTCAAAAAGAAGTTTACGTTGGGGAGCTCGTGCAAAGCTTAACTCAAGCACAAGAAAATCTTCGAGTCTCTGCTAATAAGGTGCGTGCTTTAGAGAGCTCACATGCCTCTCTTCAAGCTTCTTATAACTCCGCCTTGGCTGAAAATGAAGAGCTAAAGAATGAGATTGCTGATTGGGAAAAGGATTATGAGATCCTTGAAGAAAAATCTACTGTTAAGGTAAGTTGGGATTTTTGAATTCACATCGTGATACCCTAATTGAAGTTGGCCAAGAAAACTTCAACCTGGAGTCGGAGTTAGCTAAGATCAATGAAACCATTGAAAAAGCTCAGCAAACTTAGGACTTCCCTTCTCTCGTGGTTGAAGCTCCTGTCAATGTTGAAGCTGATACGGGTATCCCAACTCTTTCAAGCCCAATCGAGCCTGCTGCTGCAAGCCAAGTTGAAACTGCA
The DNA here is from genome assembly GCF_000715075.1 of Nicotiana tabacum. NCBI lineage: Eukaryota > Viridiplantae > Streptophyta > Magnoliopsida > Solanales > Solanaceae > Nicotiana > Nicotiana tabacum. The sequence goes on from NC_134089.1 coordinate 151,837,930, forward strand.
TCTGTTGATGCACCTGCCCAAATTGAGCCCGCTGTTATTGATGCTCCTACTTCAGTTCCACAAACTTCTCAGTGACCAGTTTTAATCATTTGAATGATTTTGTTTTTTTTTTTTGATTTGGAAAATTGTAATCAAACCCTTAGCTTCATTTGAGGGTTGGTTTTGGAAACGCAAGTCCCCAAGTCTTTTATGGGGCAATTTGTATAAACAATTTCATAGTTTTATGACTAAGTTCGTACTTAGTCTTCAGTTTTTAAGTATTAAGAATTTTTTCATGTTATTATCTTAAACTTCTATCTGCTTTATTCTTGCCTTTATTTTTAAGGAATTATAGAATAATTTGCATTTTTGTTCTTCGAAAATTCTTCTGTTAATCTCATGACTAACTAATTTAAACATGAGTTTTATAAAAAGGGCCCTTTTATATTTCGACACTTAAAGAAGACGTCTCAACTTCATGATGGTGTTATCATACGATAAAAGAAATAGGAACACACATGTTTCTTTGAAATAACATTGACAAGTTTTGAATAATACTTTACATGTATTTGAATTACATCTATAACTTTCTCGTAACTATTTTTCTTGTAACAGATTTTTACAAAAGAAGAATAATAGACACGGGGTTTTTCCTTATAACCCGTTTTAGTACATAGCCTTTACCCTAACTATAGTGAGGTTTTTCTTTGGCCTTAGCTCGTGGCTCCATCTCGTGACTTTGTGACTTTACTATGCACTTGACTCTTTTAGGCTTGATTTTTCCTCAATCTTCTTTGCCTTCTTTATACACATGTTTGTGTATATTATGTAGTCCCCCAAGTGTTTGAGTGTTGAAGTATGAAGCCTCAAGCACTTGATAGTTTCTCTCATTTGGTCCTTTTCCTAAAAAGACCAGTCGGGTCGTTACATTATTTGAGTGTTTTTATTTGGTCACTAATATTCCAACATGTAAAAGTTGGGAAAGGTATGAATGTGTATGCAAGGGCTTAATTGTTTATATCAAATATGGTCATAAGTGTAGTATGTTGAATTGCCAAAGGTTCCTCCATTGTATGATGTCTTGCGTGCATTGTTTGGTTAGCAAGGTTTTAAGTTGCTCGAGGACGAGCAAGAGCTTAAGTGTGGGGTGGTGATGTTAGGCTAAAGTTCCACGTTTATTGCATGTAATTTGCCTTGCATTATACTTCAATTTTGTTAACTTTGGTATGAATATTTGTGACTCGAGCTTAATAATGGTATTTATATGTGTAGGAGGCAATTTAAAGTGATTTGGTAAGCTTGCATACAAAGTGAAGTAAAAACAGAATAATTTGGAGGGAGTATGATTTTTGGTGCCCCGGTTGGCGCCAGGCACCAACCAAAACACCAATAGCAGAATAGCACAAAAGAGGAAAAATTTTAGTGTCCAACTTGGCGCCAAGCGACGGCCAAGGATGGATTTCATCATAATTTGGTTAGGACTTGGTAGTTTCGACCCTACACGCCCCCAACATGTATAAAAGGGATTCTTAACCTATTTCTTAGAGGTTAGACATTATTGGAGAGGAAAAAGGTTACGGGAACACTTAGAAGCAACGAATCGCAAGAGTTTTTATCTTCCATTCTTCCTTAATCTGTATTTTAATACTTTCAATTATTATCATGATTGTTAGTATGATTATGAGTAGCTAAACTTTCTAATCTAGGGTTTGATGGAACCTATTGGAGGATAATTTTCTACTACGTTTATAATGGATTTGCCTTTGATTTTTCTCTATTTGTTCAACTATATTCTCGTTGTTGTTGATTGAAGAGCTCTCAATTAGCACTGAGCCTATTTAGTGTGTATATTTCTCGAGATAAAGAGAGAGAGAGTATACATTTAGGTAGTTGTTGAACAACACCACTCCTAACGTATTTGAGAGATCAATACGGAGGGTTTAAATGCGGGATTAGAGATACGAAACCTTGATGCAATCGTAGTGAGCGTTGAATTAATGCCTACTAGCGTAGTTCGAGAGAATATGTCTAGTAAATTATGGTAGTTGCTCGAGAGAGAGAGAGAGAGAGAGAGAGAGAGAGAGAGAGAGAGAGAGAGAGAGAGAGAGAGATACGGCACCCAAAGTGCTCACGACCTGTAGAGAATACTTACGCGAATTTATAGAAAACGTAGCGGGGAAAATTCTGACAATAGGGGAAATCATAACCCTAGACTTTTCCAAATCTTGTCTATAATATTTGCTCTGTTAGTTATAAATTACTGTATTTTAATTACTCTTCTCTTAGTTAGTAAACACTCAAATCGATATTTAGTATTTCTGAAGGTTGATTACTTGAATTCTTGCGAAACTAATGGTTGTGATTAATAGGTTAATTCCCTGTGGGATTCAACTCCGGACTTGTAAATCAGATTATATTTGCAACAACCGCTAGACCTCTTTAGAGGCATAGTTGGGCATGATCAGTTATGTACCATTAAAATTTTATATTTTACCTATATATACAGTGTAATTTTTCGACAAAGGGTGGTCAGTTGACAACTCTAAAGGATATGTACCTTTGCCCTAATAGTGCACTCATCCTCTTAAAATCCTAAATCCGCCTCGGGGGTCAAGAGACACGCATATCTTCTGTGTTAAGAACAAAAGATAAGAAGTGATCCTTTTAATTTCCTCCTCCTAAATTTTTAAAGGTCCAAAATGAACTATTGACTGGCGAGCAGTCAGAGTCAAAGACTCATGCAAATAACCATTATATTCGTTTGAACCACACAAAAGCACATCCCAAGAAATGAATTCAAAATCAATCCAACAGATCCAATAATGAGACATTGGATTTGGAGCCTTATGATGGAGTCCGAAACTTAATTGTGGTTCTTTTGGACCCAAGCGACCATAATAGGTAAAAAAAATAATGGGCACAATTTTATATCTAGAGCGGTTATTCACCGCGCTATACCTTAATAGCACGTTTGTCCGTTAAGGTATAGTGCGGTGAATAGCCGCGCTATATTTGAACTAAAAATGGGCAGGAAGGTATAGCGTGCATATATACCACGCTATACTATAGCGAGGTATATATGCACGCTATACCTATATAAAAAAGCGTGCCTTCTTCTTCCTTCCCCACAGACGCGACCCCCATTTCCCAATTTTCTATTCAAGCGGTCCCCCCTCCCCTCCCCCCACTGTCACGACCCAAATTCCATTATAAGCCGTGGTAACACCCAACACCGTTGTTAGGCAAGTCGACTCTGATCAACTATTAAATTCCCATTTTAAATAAATTAGTAACTGGTGACTTTTTCCTATTTGTTAAGAAAATCTAGAAGATTGCAATTTTTGACATAAATAAGTGGAAGCAACGAATACAAATCGAAGTCATATAAACAAAACCAAAATCATAAGTCTACTAGTGTTTGTGTCAAGAGCTGGTGTCACAAATATGTGGGTAATCTAATAGAATATATAAATCAAATGCTAGCCTACTGTCTGAAAGAAAATAGACAAAAAATAAAGCATAAGAGAAATTCCAGCTGTTGTAGAACAACTCAAAAGGGCAGCTAATCCGAAAGACTCAATATAACGACCCAGCTGGTCATTTTGCTTATTAGAACCCAGTTCCCCTAGATAAGACTTTCCGTACTTTCTTTTACTGATTTATGACTTGCAGGAATGGTTGGTTCGGGATTTGGAAGAGTTCAGGTTGAAATCGGAACACTTGGTTCCTTAAGATTGGCTTAAAAGGCCAAGTTTGACTTCGGTCAACTTTTTGAGTAAAAGACCTCGGAATCCAAATTTGAAGGTTCCAACAGGTTTGTATGATGATTTTGGACTTGGGCGTATATCCGGATTGGGTTTTGGATGACCCGGGAGCGTTTTGGCGCCAAATAGTGAAAGTTGATTCCTTAAGGATTTTGAAGTTCCTAAATATTTGGTTTGGAGTGGGTTTTCATGTTATCGAGGTCCGAAGGGAGTTCTGAGACCAGGAATAGTTCCATATTGTCATTTAAGACATGCACGCAAAATTTGGTGTCAATCCGAGTAGTATAAGTATGTTTCGTCGCATTGGATGTAAATTGAAGAACTTGAAGTTCATAAGTTTGGATCAATTGGTTTTAGGAGGTGATTCTTAGATTTAGCATTGTTTTGGGCATTCCAAGGGTTCGAGCGAGTCTGTTTTATGATTTCAAACTACTCGGTATGTTTGGGTGGGGCCCGGGGGCCCCAAGCATCAATCGGACTAGGCTCGAGTGGAGTTGGAAAGTTTTGGAAGGAGCTGAAGCTCCTGGTATCTGTCATAACTGCACATGTGGCTCAGCCGCAGGTGCGATACCGTAGAAGCGGTCGAGCCTTCGCAGGTGCGGCTAAGGGGAGGAGCCCAGGAACCGCAGATGCAGCTCCTCTTCCGCAGAAGCGAAACCGCAGGAGCGGCCCCCAGACCACAGAAGCGGTCCCAGTCAGCCCAGCCCAACTCCGCAGATGCGGACGTTCCCTAGCAGAAGCGAGACCACAGATGCAGTCCCCTAACTGCAAGTGGAAAAATCGCTGAAGGCAGTGCCTTTATTTAATACGGGAATGTGTCATTTTTGCCACATTACATTCATTGTTTGGGTGATTTAGAAGCTTCCAAAGAGGAATTTCAACCTAGTATTTGTAAGTTAAGTTACTTCTACTTAATGTGAGTTCAATACTTGGTTTATGGGTAGATTAATACATACAAAAATTAGTAAAGATCATGGGATTAGAGTAAAACCTAGGGTTTTGATAAAAATAAGATTTTACCACGAAATTTGTTATGGAATAAAGTAAAAATCACATATTCTTTATTCTTAGGTTATGGGTAACAACTTCCTTCAAAAATTTCCGGAATACGGGCACGTGGGCCCGGGGATAATTTTTAGGAAACTTGTATTTAGGGTTGAAAAATTACTTTAATAGTTAGAATATGAACACTTGAGCTTGTATTGACTAGTTCTTACCCTATTTAATTAGCTTTGGATCGTTCGACAACGGTTAAGTGAATGTTAGAAATGTTTAAATGAAATAATTGAGAACTCACTAGTTAATTAGGATTGGCTTGCCTGACAACGGTTTTGGGCGCCATCATGACCTATAATGGAATTTGGGTCGTGACAACATGGTATCAGAGCACTACGTTCATGTAGGTCTCACAAGTCATGGGCAAACCTAATAGAGTCTTGTGGATCGGTACGGAGACATCTGTATTTATCTTGGAGAGGCTATAGGGTGTTAGGAAACTACTCTTTATTCATTCCTATCATGCAATCGATGGTATACTAAATTTCCTTCTTCTATTCTCTCACAGATGGTGAGGACGCGCACGGCAGATGTTCGAGACCTAGGAGGAATTGCTCCCCCTGTTGCTAGAGGCCGAGGCAGAGGCCGGTAAAGGGCACCGGCCCGAGGTAGGGGACGAGGTCATCCTAGAGCTATCCCTGTAGCACCACCGACGGATCCTACGGGGATCCTATCATTGAGGAGCAGGGCGAGGTGCTCGTAGCTGAGCCTACCCGGCGGACTTCATGACAGTACCATGTTTCCAAGAGGTCATGGGCCGTATGTTGCGGTTCATGGACACCATGACTCAGGCTGGTTTATTTCCAGCGGATCCAGCTACATCCCAAGCGGGAGGGGAAACACAGACCCCTACTGCCTAGGCTCCTGGTCATGTAGCTGCAATGTATCAAACTCCGGGTGCACTACCCGCAGATGGGGCTCAGCCACTAGCTGCAGTGGTACCCGAGCCCAGACCAGCTGTGGATGGCGATCCGCAGAAGTTATTGGACAGATGGACTAGGCTACACCTTCCTATCTTCGGGGGTGAGCGTCATGAGGATGCCAAGGATTTCATTGATAGGTTCAGGGACAAACTGCACAACATGAGGATATTGGATTCTCATGGGGTTGACTTCACTACTTTCCAACTAGAGGGCAGGGCCCGTAGATGGTGGCAGTCTTATAATCTTGGCAGGCCAGCAGGTTCTCCTCCCATCACTTGGGGTCAGTTTACACAGTTATTCCTGAACATGTATATTCCACCCTCTAAGAGGAAAGAGCTACGGTATTAGTTTGAGCAACTTGAGCAGGGTCAGATGTTAGTGACCGACTATGAGGTGAGGTTTTCTGAGTTATCCTGCCATGCACTGTTGATACTTCCTACTGATGTAGAGAGGGTACATAGGTTCATTGCAGGGTTGAATTCTGGCATTAGGGCCAACATGGACCGAGAGGTTGAGATGGGGACTCCTTATCAGCTAGTGGTAGAGAATGCTCGGAGGATTGAGGGCTACCATCTGAGAGGTAGGGAGCAGATGTAGCAGGACAAGAGGGCTAGATTCTCCGGAGAGTTTAGTGGTGCCCCGACTAGGGGAAGAGGTCAGTTTGGGAAGGGTCAGCCTAGCAGGCCCCCATATTCAACACCACCACCTCCTCGAGGTGCTCCAACACGCCCATATTTTAGCGCCATACCAGAGAGTTTTTACCGCCTGCCAACTATTCAGGGTTCCTCTAGTGGGTATTCAGGTCCTCAGGGTTCTTCTAGTTTCTATTTCAGTACTATGCTGGAGAGTCCATATCGTCAACCGGCTATTCAGGCTTCTTCCAGTGGGTCTACAGGTCATCAAGGTCAGACATCAGGGCAGCATGTCGTTGCAGGGGTTATTTTGATTGCGGAGACCTTGGTCATATGAGGAGATACTGCCCCAGGCTTCGGGGCAAAGCAGTACATCAGAGCCAGCAGCCTATGATTACAGCACTAATTGCCCAGCCGCCTAGAGGCGGGGGACAGACTAGTAGGGGCTGTCCTAGAGGTGGAGGCCAGACAAAGAGAGGTCAGCCAGCTACTACTTAGTCAGGTAGAGGCCAGGCAGGCGGCGCTCCAACCAGATTCTATGCCTTTCCGACCAGACCAGATGCATTGGCCTTAGATGTCATTATCACAAGTATTATTTCTGTCTGCGGTAGAGATGCTTTAGTGCTATTTGATCTAGGGTCTACCAATTCATATGTGTCATCTCTGTTTGCTCATTTTCTGGATATTCCTCGTGAGTCCTTGGGTACTCCCGTTCATGTGTCCACTCCTCCGGGAGATTCTATGGTTGTGGATCACATCTATCGATCCTGTATGGTCACATTCTATGATTTCGAGACTAGAGCAGATCTCCTGTTGCTTGATATGACCGACTTTGAGGTCATCCTGGGCATGGATTGGTTATCCCCATACCACGTCGTCCTGGACTGCCATGCCAAGACTATTATTTTAGCGATGCTAGGTTGCCAAGGTTGGAGTGGAAGGGTTCCTCACTTAGTACATATAGTCGGGTGATCTCTTTTCTAAAGGCTCGGCATATGATCGAGAAGGGTTGTTTGGCATATCTAGCCTATGTTCGGGACACCATCTCAGAGTCTTTGACAATTAATTCAGTACTAATAGTCCGAGAGTTCGCCGATGTATTTCCTTCTGACCTTCCTGGCATGACACCGAATCGTGATATTGATTTCTGTATTGATTTGGCTCCATATACCCAGCCTATATCTATTCCACCATACCGTAGGCCCCGAAAGAGTTGAAGGAATTGAAGGAGCAGCTTGAGGTGTTGTTAGCGAAGAGGTTTGTTAGACCGAGTGTGTCACCTTGGGGTGCACCAATGTTATTTGTTAAGAAGAAGGATGGGACCATGCGGATATGCATTGATTACTGCCAGTTGAACAAGGCTACCATCAAGAACAAGTACCCCTTGCCGCGTATTGATGATTTGTTCGACTAGTTGCAGGGTGCTAGGGTGTTCTCTAAGATTGACTTAAGATCAGGGTACCATCAGATGAAGATTTGGGGTTCAGATGTTCCGAAGACTGCTTTCCGTGACAGATATGGTCATTATGAGTTTCTGGTGATGTCTTTTGGCTTGACTAATGCCCCAGCAGCGTTTATGGACTTGATGAACAGGGTATTCAGACCTTATATTGATTCTTTTGTTATCATATTCATTGACGACATCTTGATATACTCACGTAGCTTGGGAGAGCACGAGCAGCATTTGAGAGTAGTGCTTCAGACCTTGCGAGAGCAGAAGCTATATGCTAAGTTATCCAAGTGTGAGTTTTGGCTAGGTTCAGTGGAATTCATAGGGCATATTGTGTCAAGAGAGGGTATTAAGGTGGATCCAAAGAAGATTGAGGCAGTTCAGAGTTGTCCATGTCCTACTTCAGTGACCGAGATCAAGAGTTTCCTGGGGTTAGCAGGTTATTACCGTCGATTCGTGCAGGGCTTTTCATCTATTGCATCACCTCTGACTAGATTGACCCAGAAGAGTGCTCCTTTTCATTGGTCCGATGATTGTGAGACGATAATTCAGAAGATCAAGACAGCTTTGAATACAGCATTGGTTCTTGTGTTGCCTTCCGGTTCAGGGATGTATACGGTGTATTATGACGCTTTACGCGTCGGCTTGGGATATGTGTTGATGCAGGATGGGCGAGTTATTGTATATGCTTCACGTCAGCTGAAGATTCATGAGAATAACTACCCGGTACACGACCTGGAGTTAGCAGCGATTGTTCATGCTCTTAAGATATGGAGGCATTATCTGTATGGGGTGTCCTGTGAGGTTTACACTGATCACCGTAGCTTGCAGCATTTGTTCAAGTAGAGTGATCTTAATTTGAGGCAGCGTAGATGGCTTGAGTTACTAAAAGATTGTAACATAACCATTCTTTATCATCCGGGCAAGGCAAATGTGGTCGCGGATGCCTTGAGTAGGAAAGTAGAGAGCATAGGTAGCTTGGCATTCATTTCAGTGGAGGAGAGGCCACTAGCTTTGGACATTCAGTCCTTGGCTAACAGACTTGTGAGGTTGGACATCTCAGAGCCCAGCCGAGTCCGTGTGTGTGTTGTTGCTTAGTCTTCACTTTTGGGGCAGATAAAGGCTTGGCAGTTCGATGATCCGCATTTGGCAATTCTCAGAAAGACGGTGTTGCAGGGTAGTGCAAAGGAGGTTTCTATTGGCGAGGCTGGTGTTATGCGACTCTAGGGTTGCCTATGTGTTCCTAATGTTCATAGCTTGAGGGAGAGGATTCTAGAGGAGGCACATAGTTCACGGTATTCCATTCATCCAGGTGCTCTGAAGATGTATCATGATCTGAGACATCATTATTAGTGGTGGCGGATGAAGAAAGACATAGTTAAGTATGTGGCTCGGTGTTTGAATTGTCAGCAGGTTAAGTATGAGCACCAGAGGCCAGGTGTCCTACTGCAGTAGATGCTTATACCTGAGTGGAAGTGGGAGCGCATTACTATGCACTTTGTAGTCGGGTTGCCGCGGACATTGCAGAAGTTTGATGCAGTTTGGGTCATTGTTGACAGGTTGACCAAGTCGGCACACTTTATTCCAGTGGTTACTACTTATACTTCGGAGAGTTTGGCACAGATCTACATTCGGGACATAGTTCGGTTGCATGGTTTGTCTGTTTCCATCATATCACATAGAGGCCCTCAGTTCACTTCACATTTCTGGAGAACTGTTCAAAGTGAGTTGGGAACCTGTGTAGAGCTCAACACAGCATTCCATCCTCAGACAGACGGACAGTCGTAGCGGATAGTTCAAATTTCGGAGGACATGCTTAGAGCATGTGTGATTGACTTTGGAGGACAGTGGGATCAGTTCCTGCCTTTGACTGAGTTTGCTTACAATAACAGTTATCAGCCCAGCATCGAGATGGCTCCATTTGAGGCTTTATATGGCTGGCGATGTCGTTCTCCTATCGGGTGGTTTGAGCCTGGTGAGGCTAAGTTGTATGGTACAAATTTGGTGAAAGATGCCTTAGAAAAGGTAAAGTTGATTCAAGAAAGGCTCCGCACAACTCGGTCCATACAGAAGAGTTACGCGGATCAGAAGGCGCGCGATGTATCATTCATGGTTAGCGAGAAGGTTCTCTTGAAAGTCTTGCCGATGAAGGGTATTATGAGATTCGGGAAGAAGGGTAAGTTTAGCCCAAGGTTTATTGGCCCATTTGAAGTTTTGAGACGAGTTGGGGAGGTTGCTTATGATCTTGCTTTACCTCCCAGCCTATCGGGAGTTTATCCAGTTTTTCACGTATCTATATTGCGGAAGTATCACGCCAACTTGTCCCATGTGTTAGACTTCAGTACTATTCAGCTGGATGAGAGTTTGGGTTATGAGGAGGAGCCAGTTGCCATTATTCATAGGCAGGATCACCAGTTGAGATCCAAGAGGATTTTTGTGGTAAAGGTCTAATGGATGGGCCAACCAGTCGAGGAGGTGACCTGGGAGTTCGAGGAGGACATACGGAGCATATATCCACGATTCGGCACTTCAGGTATGAATCTAAACTCGTTGGAGGACGAACTTTTGTTTAAGAGGTGGAGAATGTAACGACCTAACTGCTCATTTTGCTTTTTAGAACCTCGTTCCCCTAGATAAGACTTTCCATACTTGCCTTTACTGATTTATGACTTGTGGGAATGGTTGATTCGGTATTTGGAAGAGTTTGGGTTAAAATCGGAATACTTGGTTCCAAAGGCCAAGTTTGACTTCGGTCACCATTTTGAGTAAACGACCTCAGAATTTGAATTTGAAGGTTCCAACAGGTTCGTATGATAATTTTGGACTTGGGCGTATGTCCGGATCGTGTTTTGGATGACTCGGGAGCGTTTTGGCGCCTAACAGTGAAAGTTGATTCCTTAAGGATTTTGAAGTTCTTAAATATTTGGTTTGGAACAGGTTTTTATGTTATTGAGGTCCGAACAGAGTTCCGAGATCGGGAATAGTTCCGTATTGTTATTTAAGACTTGCACGCAAAATTTGGTGTCAATCCGAGTAGTATAAGTGTGTTTCGTCGCATTGGATGTAAATTAAAGAACTTGAAGTTCATAAGTTTGGATCAATTGGTATTAGGGGGTGATTCTTAGATTTACCGTTGCTTCGGGCGTTTTGAGGGTTCGAGCGAGTCCATTTTATGATTTCAAATTGTCGGTAGGTTCGGGCGGGGCCCGGGGGCCCCGAGCGTCAATCGGACGAGGCTCGAGTGGAGTTGAAAAGTATTGGAAGGAGCTGAATCTCCTGGTATATGTCATAACCGCACATGCGGTTGGTCAGCCACAGGTGCGAGATCGCAGAAGCGGTCGAGCCTTCGCAGGTGCGGCCAATGGGAGGAGCTCAGGAACCGCAAATGTGGCTCCTCTTCCTTAGAAGCGGAACCGTAGGAGCGGCCCCCAGACCGCAGAAGCGGTCCCAGCTAGCCCAACCCAACTCCGCAGATATGGACGTTCTGTCGCAGAAGCGAGACCGCAGGTGCGAAAATCGTTGTGCCTTCATTTAATACGGAAATGTGTCATTTTTGACATATTTCATTCATTGTTTGGGCGATTTGGGAGCTTCTAAAGAGGGATTTCAACCTAGCACTTGTAAGGTAAGTTACTTCTACTTAATATGAGTTCAATACTTGGTTTATAGGTAGATTAACACACAAAAATATTAGTGAAGATCATGGGATTAGAGTAAAACCTAGGGTTTTGATAAAAACAAGATTTTACCATGAAATTTGTAATGGAATAAAGTAAAAATCACATATTCTTGATCCTTAGGTTATGGGTAACAACTTCCCTAAATATTTTCCAGAATTCGGGCACGTGGCGCCAGGGATGGATTTTAGGAAACTTGTATTTAGGGTTGGGAAATTACTTTAATAGTTAGAATATGAACTCTTGAGCTTGTATTGACTAGTTTTTACTCCGTTTAATTAGCTTTGGATCATTCGGCTCCAAATTGAGGGTTTGAGCACGTTCTTAATATTGTAAGTAAGCTTTGGAGCGAGGTGAGTCTCCTTTCTAACCTCGTAAGAGGGAAATAAACCCCTAGGTGAATCTAATAAATGTATGTGATTGTCTGTGGGGGCTACGTGCATACGTGGTGACGAGAGTCCGTGCGTAGCTACTATTATGCTAATTGTCCGGGTAGTTTAGGACCTGTATCATGCCATACTTGCAAATGCTTATGTTCTTACTTGCTAATGAGATCACTTAGGATATGTTAGGAGTTGAAAATAAATATAAACAAACGTATGCACTTACTTGAGAACTTGTATGAATTTATTTGACTATAAATGCGCCTTTATGTGCCTTCTTGATAATAATTGATATTTTTGGATTAGGTTGGTCGCCTTGGTAGAAATAGATGCATCTATGGTTCGCGCCATTCGACCCTCTGGCAGTGCACAGTTATTATTATGTTGGACCGGGCCGTACGACCTCGGCATAATGTGCGCATGATATTTATGTGGAATAAATCCATGATTTACTCTGTTTAAATGCTTTGAAGTGCAAATTATTATATAACATGACTGAAACTGATATATTGTTTTCTCCTAAATTCTGAGATTTGTTATTATATTCATGCTAATCATGCTTAGTGTAAGCCTTATGTATTATTATTGATATTGACCTTAGTAATTGTCAAGTCAATCCCTCGTCACTACTTCTTCGAGGTTAGACTGGATACTTGCTGGGTACATATTGTTTATGTACTCATACTACGCTTTTGTACTTAACTGTACAGGATCTGAGGCAGGTGCATCTAGTTACCCCTCCGGCGCGCGTTCCTAATTCCTGATCGAGATCTCACGGTTAGCTGCCCCTTCTGAGCCGTTCTGCAGCATACCGGAGTTCTCTTCTTTTGTCGTTGGTTATGTACTGTCTATCCTATTTCAGGCAGTAGGATAGTGGTATTTTGTATATTCTACTAGTTGCCCTTGTACTTGTGACACTAGTTCCTGGCATACACTGTAGACATTCATTTTTGGGTTGCATTTCTCTTGTTATGAAATTGTTGATTTTTGATCTGTTAAAATACAAGTTAAGTGAATGTTGGAAATGTTTAAATAAAATAATTGATAACTCACTAGATAATTAGGATTGGCTTGCCTGACAATGGTGTTGGGCGCCATCATGACCTATAATGGAATTTGGGTCGTGACACTCGAGCTGGGGAATCAGTCTGCACGCCGGACAGGTGGCCAGATGCACCTGCCTCAACTCCTGTACAATCAAGTACAGAAGTGTAGCGTGAGTACATAAGAATATGTACCCAGCAAGTATCTAGTCTAAACTCGAAGAAGTAGTAACAAGGGGTCGACTCCGACACTTACTAGGGCCAACAATATAATAATGTGTGAAGTCTAAATAAGCATGATATACAGAACTAGCAATAAACTCAGAAAAAGAAATAATTGAATAGTTCTTCCATCATATTTAAGAACCAAAACACTTCCTTCATTTGAAACAAGTGATCTCTAAAACAGTAAATTTATGCCAATTAAAAAAAAGGCTTCCGCTTCTATTATCACACACAAATTCTACCGAGGACGTTCGGCCCGATCCAACATAAATGTAAATTGTGCATTACCAAGGGTCGAACGACGCAAACCATAGATGCATCTATTAACCTGCCGAGGCGAACAGCCCGCTCCCATGAGAGTAGTTAAAATAGTCACCCCGCTCGTGGAATATACTTGCGACGTGGTTAAATATAAATATAACGTAATTTTTCTCAAAATAATAATTTACTTGAAACATTTGATATCTTGAAACCCTCAACTTAGTTCCATCAAATGCAAATCAACAAATATGTTCAGATAACGGTACCCAGAAACATGGTGTAAGACTAGAACAACCCGTACATAACAAGAATAGTAGCTATGTACGGACTCTCATCACTTCGTGCGTACGTAGCCCCCTGCCACGACCCTAAAACCAACCCGATCGTGATGGCACCTATCGTAAAACTAGGCCTGCCGACACAATTTCCAAATCAAACCATTATTCTATAAAAGTCATTTTTTAAGCCATTAATTAACAAGAAATCTCATAATATAGGTCTAAATAGCCAGTGTGGAAAAATAACACAAGCCCGACATCGGGGCGTCACAAGTCACGAGCAACTACAAGATCCGACTAAGTAAAAGAAGGGATATCATAGTCCGGGAATACAAATACTAAGAATAGACTGAGTAAGGTAAGAAGAAGAAGTGCAAGGCTACGAACGCCAAGCAGCTACCTTGCCAACTCCGAAGACCTGCTGGATGAGCGATCAGTGCTCACTATCACGACCCGCAACTCCTGGATCTGCACATATGGTGGGAGTAATGTGAGTACGTTAACTCAGTAAGTAATAAAAGTAAATGAAAGTTGAGCAGTAAGAAAACACATAAACCACGTCATAACACTACCGCAAATACAGCACATTTCCAAAACAGTACAGAAATCATTTATTTCGTAAATCAAACTCAGTTTCAGTAAAAAAAATCTTTCCTTTTTAAAACATCTTCCAATAGTTTCAAATGAGTGATAAAACAGTGAGTAAAAATGATAAAAATGTAAATAGCCCCTCGGGCAAAAACATGTACCATAAACTGCCCCTCGGGCATAATATCAACAGAACCAGTCCCTCGGGCTACCTCACAACCACTCGTAATCAGCCCCTCGTGCATAACATGAATCAAGAACCGCCCCTCCGGCAAAACATGGATCAAGAACTGCCCCTCGGGCAACAAATCATATCATAACAAGCCATTCAGGCTAACATCATATCACTCAATCAGGGTACTCGCGCTCACTAGGGTTGTTCAGACTCCGGAGGGGCTTCTACAGCCCAAGCGCTATAACAAGCCATCTCGTGGAATAATCAATCAAGCCCTCGGCCTCACATAACAACAAGCCACCTCGTGGCATAAATCAATCAGGCCATCGGCCTCACAATATCATGAATCAGTACAACATGTTATGGCGCGCAACCCGATCCCATAATATCCTCACAACACAGGCCCTCGGCCTCACTCAGTCAATAACTTCTCAAGCCACTCGGACAACAGTAAAACATGATTCTCAGCTCAAAATATTATTTAAAGTGTCAAAATAGAGTAAATACAGCTAAATTATGAAATCAATAAAATACAGCATGACTGAATACAGATATTAAGTCAAAACAGTAAGGAACAGTAGGAACAAAAAAGCCCCTAAGGGTTCAAAAAGTTGGTACTAGGCCCAAATATGGCATTCAGCCCAAAACATAGTAATACTTTCCAAAACACAATGATATCAAACAGTTTTCAATCAAATACGCGACTTAGTAGTCGTACGGGATGGACCAAGTTACAATCCCCAATAGTTCACGACCCCATGCTCGTCATCTAACATGTGTGTCACCTCAAAGTAGCTTAACGATAAGAAATCTGGTGTTTCATACCCTCAGGACAACATTTACAATCATTACTTACCTCAAACCGGTCTAAACTCTAGCCCGCGATGCTTTTGCCTCTCGAATTAGCCTCCAAATGCTCCAAATCTAACCAAAATCAGTATATTATCATCAATATACGCTAAAGGAACAAAGCACAAGCGAATATAATCAAATTATCTCAAGAATCCCGAAATTGCTCAAACTCGGCTCCCAAGCCCACGTCTTGGAATCCGATTAAAATTACATCAATAGAATCCTTATCCTCCCACGAGTTCATACATAGCAAGAACATCAAAATCGGACCTCAAATGGCCCCTCAAATCCCCAATTCAACTCTCCAAATTTTCTTCCATTTTTCCCCTCAATTTTCACCCCAAATTCCCAATTTAGATGATAAAAATCAAGATACAATCACGGAATTTAACCAAAAATAAGTGAAGAACACTTACCCCAATCCCTTCTCTGAAAATCCCTTCTAAAATCGCCTCAATCCGAGCTTCATAGCTCCAAAAGTGCAAAAATGGCTAAAACCCTCGAAATAGAGTACTTTATAATCTGCCTAGGTATTTACCCTATGCTATCGCGGACAAACTAATGTGATAGCGAAGTACAAAATTTTCCAGCCCTTCTTTTACTCTATGCGATCGCGGCCATTCCCCCGCGATCGCGTAGAACAAATATTTCTAACAGCCTTCTCCAACTCTTTCAGACAGCCTCTAGTATAATGGTCATAACTTTTTGTATAAAACTCCAAATTACAATTGGTTTAGCTTTCTGAAAACTAGACATCAAGGGATACAATTTACGCTTTTAGATCATCTTCAAATTCCTTATAGATTGTGAGATATAAAATTTCAAAGTCGGGTCAGTGCAGCAGAGAGTTTACTCTATGTGATCGCGGGAAGACTTACGCAATCGCATAGCACATCTCCATTTTCCCAAATTTTCTCTATGCTAACGCATTGTGCACCCCTGAAACCAAAAACCAGCAATTAGAAATGGCCTAGAAATTATCCGAAACCACCCCGAAACTCACCTGAGCCCCTCGGGACCCCGCCCGAACATACTAACAAGTCTCAAAATATATCACTGACTTAGTGGAGGCCTCAAATCCCATCAAACAACGCTAAAAAGATGAATCATACCTCAATTCAAAATCAATGAACTTTGAAACTTTAACTTCCACAATCGATGCCGAAACCTATCAAATCATGTCCGATTGACCTCAAATTTTGCACACAAGTCATATTTGACATTACGGACCTACTCCAACTTCCGGAATAAGAATCCGACCCCGATATCAAAAAGTACACCCCCGGTCAAACTTTTCAGAATTCTCACTTTCACCATTTCAAGCCAAATTCTACTACAGACCTCCAAATCACAATCCGGACGCGCTTCTAAGTCCAAAATTACCCAACGGAGCTAATCAAATCATAAAAATCCAAATCCGAGATCGAATACTAAAAAGTCAAAACTTCGTCAAACCTTTCAAATTTAAAATTCCAAGATGAAAATTGTTCTTCCAAATCTATTCCGATTAAATCGATGATTTACATAAGTCATAATACATAATACGGGGCTAGTCATGCCCGAGAACTGGTGAGCGAAGTGCAAATTCTCAAAACTACCGATCGGGTTATTACACCCCCACAAATAATCATATATTAATTAAGTTCACCTATGGGGAAATTTCCCTCTTACAAGGTTAGAAAAGAGACTTACCTCGCTTCAAGGCCTACTTTCCGGACCAAGCATATGCCTAAGCCCTCAATTTGGTGCAGAACAATCCAAAACTATCCAAATAGTGTAAAAACTAATTAATATAGGCTTAAAAGTTCATATCCCAACTATTTAAGTAATTTTCCAACTCTAAATGCAAGATTCCTAAAATTCACCCCCGATCCCATGTGTCCAGATTCTGAAAATTTTCGAAGAAAGTTATTACCCATAACCTTAGGAAAATAAATATATGATTTTCATTAAGTCCCATAACTATTTTCGTGGTAAAACTCCATTTTTATCAAAAACCTATGTTTTCCTCTAAACCCATGATTTTCTCTAATTTAAATATTATAATCTACCCATAAACTATGTATTAAACTCACATTAGGTAGAAGTTACTTACCTCACAAAGCTAGGTGAAAATCCCCTCTTTGAGAGCTCCTCAATCGCCCAAATATGTAAAGAATGGGAGAAAAATGCCTAACTCCCGTATTAAATAAAGTGCACTGCCCCAGCGATTTTTGCATCTGCGGATCCGCTTTTACGGACCAGGTGTCCGCTTTTGCGAAATTGGCTGGGCCGGCTGGGGTCGCTTCTGCAGACGAGCCCCTGCTCCTGCAGTCCCACTTCTGCGGAAAAGGAGCCGCATCTGCGGAACCCGGGCTCCTCTTCTTGGGCCGCATCTGCGAGATGTAACCCGCACCTGTGAGCTCGCACCTGCGGCTGACCAACCGCAGGTGCGGTTATGACAGCAGATAAAGCTTTAGCTCTTGCTCCAAACTTTCAACTTTGTCCGGGCCTCGTCCAATTGACGCTCGGGGCTCCCGGGGCCCCGCCAAAACGTACCAACAAGTTAGGAATCATAAAACGGACTTGCTCGAACTCTCGGAACTCCCGAAACAACATTAAAATTAAGAATCACATCCTAAAACCAATTAAATCATACTTAAGAACTTCAAGTTCTTTAATTTACTTCCAATGCGCCGAAACATGCTTATACTACTCGGAATGATACCAAATTTTGCGTGCAAGTCTTCAATAACATTACAGAACTATTACCGGTTTTGGAATTTCATTTGGACCTCGATAACACCAAAACCCGCTCCAAACAAAATTTAAAGAACCTTCAAACCCTTCAAGAACCAACTTTCACTATTAGGCGCCAAAACGCTCCCGGATCACCAAAACCCGATCCGAACATACGCTCAAGTCCAAAATCACCATACGAATCTATTGGAACCGTCAAATCCCGATTTTGATATTGTTTACTAAAAATATTGATTGAAGTTAAACTTGGCCTTTTAAGCCAGCCTTAAGGAACCAAGTGTTCTGAATTCGACCCAAACTCTTCCAAATCCCGAAATAACCATCCCCGCAGGTCATAAATCAGTAAAAGTAGGTACTGGAAGTCTTATTTAGGAGAACGGAGTTCTAAAAAGCAAACGATCGGTCTGATCGTTACACCCACCCCATTTTTAACGAAAAAGCTTTGTTGGAGTTCATCGGTCCCATAAAAAGTGTAGATTCTCGGTATTGTAGCTAGCTAACATCGTATCTAAGGCATTATCGCGTAGTCAGTTGCTCGTTTCGGCTCCAAATCATCAAATCTTCAACTTTCAAAAAATTAAAATCGAGATATTCCAACTTATTTTTTGTTAAAACTCATGTATAAGAAATGCCTATTAGTTTTTTTACCGTGTTCTATGTTATTTCGTGATTGTTTTGCGATTTAATTATTTTATTATTTTTAATCTGGATTATGTTATTAGTGTACTAAAAAATTAGTAAAATAGAGAAATTATTATCTTATGAATAATTAATGTTTTGAGTTGTTATAAAAAATGGTAATTAGTAATTTTTTACTATGGTATATGTATTTTCGTGATTGTTTTATTTTTAAATCAATTTGTTATTTTTTATTCAGATTAGATTATTTACGGGCTAAAAGATTAGTAAAATAGATAAATTATTATTTTAGGAATAATTTATCTTATTTAGATGTTATTGTTGTACATATATTAATAACTTTAATGTTGTTTAGTTCCGTGTAGTGTTATGTTGTTCCCGTAATTTTAAAGTAGGGCCTGTAATTGTAATGTAATGCCTTTTAGCATAGTAAAATGTAGTGCCCTTTTGCATAATATCTTTGTAGTTATTGAAATCAATCATTCAATTATCTATTATCTCCAAAAATATCTGAAAGAAGATGATAGTTCAAACACAAACTCTCTTGAATTCTAGTCAACAAACGTAAGAAAATAATATTAAAAAATAACAATATTTGTAAAATTAAGTATTTTTATATGAATATTTAATAATTAAAGCATGTATAATTGTGCAAATTAATTATTTAATTCTATTATACTCAAAAATAACTGAGTAAGAAAACAAACATATAAAATGATACACTAACATATAAAATAAGAAACAAACATATAAAATAAGAAACTAACATATAAAATAGTAAACTAACATATAAAATAATAAAGTAACATATAAATGATAAACCAAGATCTCTTGTGAGGGCATCCATATCCGGCATACTTGGCAATTGATCAAGGTAGGGAATTTTTCTTGAATGAAACGGCACATGGGACTCGTACACTCTTGGTCTAACGGGAGGTGGAGCATGCTCCCTCGTCAAATCAGGTTCAGCCCTCATCAGAGAAGGGTGTGTCATCTCTAGACTCATCAGCATTGTTGTTATAATCACTATTATCTTCCTGACTTTGCGCATCTGCCAGATCCCGATTAAATATGTCGTCTTCAGGCAATTGAGTAAGGACAAGACCTTCAAGTTGCTCGTTTTCACTGCACAACTAATAAAATAATGAGTTTCTCAAATTTATCCAAACTTTACATATAAACTTTATCACTTCACTTACATATCATAATGTGTTGATATCTCATGATGCACATTATCCTGTTGATGATGACTCCCAGATGGACCACTATGATTCAACACACCAAAACTAGGCATATTCCAACTAGTCGTTGGTTCATAACTTGTAAAATTCATATATGGCCGATACCCCCTGTGTAATGACCCAACCGATCATTTTGAAACCTAGCACGTCATTTGGCAGTTCGAGGCCATGAGTAGCTTCACTTCAGGTATTACGACTTGTACGTGTGGTCAGAATTGAAATTCGGGAAGTTCAGAGTTGTTTGGAAAGAAAAGTCTCATTTCGGAAGCTTTAAGTTGGAAGAATTGACTAAGGTTGGATTTTTGAGTAAACGGCCTTGGAATTGGTATTTGAAGGTTCCAACAAGTTTGTATGATGGTTTTGGACTTAGGCGTATGTCCAGATCGGGTTTTGGATGATCCGGGAGCATTTCGGCGCCTATTGTGGATGTTAGCATTTTGGAAGAATTTCATAAATTTGGGTTGAAGTACATTTCAATGTAATCGATGTCCGTTTGGGATTCAAAGTCTGGGAATAGCTCTGTATGGTGATTCTGGTATTAGGAGCATGTCCGGAAGTAGATTTGGAGGTTCGTATGTCATTTTGGAGTCTTTTGGTGAAAGTTATAAATTTGAAGGTTTTCGAGAAGTCTGACCGGGAGAGGACTTTTTGATATCGGGTTCGGATTCTGATTCCAAAGGTTGGAGTAGGTCTGTAATATTGAATATGACTTGTGTGCAAAATTTGAGATCAATCAGACGTGATTTAATAGGTTTCGGCATCAAATGTAGAAGTTTGAAGTTCATTAAGTTTGAATTGGGGTGTGATTCATAATTTTAGCATTGTTTGATGTGATTCGAAGCCTT
Organism: Nicotiana tabacum; assembly: GCF_000715075.1. Taxonomy (NCBI): domain Eukaryota; kingdom Viridiplantae; phylum Streptophyta; class Magnoliopsida; order Solanales; family Solanaceae; genus Nicotiana; species Nicotiana tabacum. The sequence goes on from NC_134089.1 coordinate 151,858,680, forward strand.
GAGCAGGTCGTGTAATGTTATGGGATTGGTTTGTGTGATTGAACAGGGTCTCGGGGGCTCTAGGTGTGTTTCGGAGTGGTTTCGGATCAATTGGAGCCGTTTTGGAACAGCTATTGCTGGTGTCTGGTTTCCTTCTTCACGAACGCAAAGGAAGTCCCGCATTTGCGAAGAGAAAATTTTGGGGCTGCTGAGTTTGGCCTTTGCAAATGCGAGACAATGGACGCGAACGCGATGCAAGGGCTGGTCAAGCTTACGCGAACACGAAGAAGGAAGGGAGTTGGGCCTAGAAGTGCTTAGCCTTCGCGAACGTGGTTGTAGGACCGCGAATGCGAAGAGAAATTTCTAGAGGCATGCAAGTTTGGCCTTTGCAAACGCGAGGGGATTTTCGCTCTCGTGAAGGAGGGCCACCTGGGCAATGAAATTTTATAAACGGTGGTTTTGCTCATTTCTCCCATTTTTCATTGGTTGGACGATTTATGGAGCTCTTAGAAGGGATATTTTTGTCATTTATGTCAAGGTAAGTGATTTCCACCTATTGCAAATTAAATACTTGGATTATGTATGGATTTAGACATAAAAATTAATAAAAATTTTGAGATTTGAAGAAAAACTAGAAGTTGGTATTTCTAGATTTTGATCACGAAATTGGACATGAAATTTGGAACAAAATTATATATTTGAGTTTGTGATTCTTTGGGTAAAGTTTAACTTCGAAAATTTTCATAATCTAGACATGTGGGCCCGATGGTGATTTTATCGACTTTTCGAATGGAGTTGAAAATTGTTGTAAATGAGATTTTAATGAGTATTAGAGTATATATTTATGGATTTGTTCATTTATTGACTAGTTTTGGAGCGTTGGGCGTCGATTTGAGTTGCTTGAATGAATTAGGAGCCGGTTATGCAACTTCGGAGCGAGGTAAGTCTCCTTCCTAACCTTGTAAGAGGGAATTAACCTCATATGTGAACTAAATTATTGTGTGCTTCTATTGTGGGGCTACGTACGTATGAGGTGACAAGAGTCTGTACATAGCTACTAGCTATGCCTATGTCCGGGTAGTTTTAGGCTTACATCATGACTTGTTGATATTGTTGTTGATTTATGTTTATTGCTTGCCTTGAAAAGAAGCGAGATTGAGTTTGCTTATTAAATGTTTTGAAAGGAGTTGAAATTAAGGAAAAATTGGGAACTTAAAAGTTTCATTTTAACTTCGTATTTTGAAAAGAATTGAGGAATACTATAATGTAATCGCGTCGCAATTATATTTCACGAGCGGGGTAAATTTCCACTACTCTTATGGGATTGGGCCATCGTCTCGGCAGGATTTATGTATGACACCCTCATGGGAGCGGGTCGTTCGCCTCGGTAGTTTAATAAATACATCTATGGCTCGTGTCGTTCAACCCTTGGCAGTGCACAGTTTAAATATTATGTTGGTTCTGGTCGTACGCCTCGGCATTTCCTATAAAGATATCCTTATGGAATCGAGTGTAATATCTGGCAAGAAGCTAGTGTATCTGTGAGTTATCCCGATTTGAATTATGACAACCTAATAGATGAGGTCCACTATATCTATACATATGCTCCGGTTAAGGAGGGAATTTCTAATATAGAGCTTGAGCTTATTTCAAAGAGGAGGATTGTACCATGTATTTATACTTGTTTATCTCGTTTATTTGTTTTGTCCCATATCTGCTTACCATTACTGTACCTGATATTATTGGACTACTAATAAGTGTCGGAGTCGACCTCTCGTCACTACTTCTTCGAGGTTAGAGTTGATACTTATTGGGTACGCGTTATTTTCGTACACATACTACACTTGATGTACATTTTGTTGTACAGGCACATACACATATAGTGGCCTCGTGGGTGCAGCAGCATGGTTGATGCGGGGACTTAGGCGAGTTGCATCTTATGTTACAATCCGCAGCCAGCAGAGTCTCCTTCAGAGTATTTGTATTTTTCTTTCCTGTCCAAATGTTGTATTCCGGACATATGATGTATTTATTTTATTTTTCTTAATCGATACTCATGCACTTATGACACCGCGTTCTGGGATGATTATGGGTTATTTAGTATTGAGATTGTTAAAAATACTACTATCTACTCTGAATTTTCCACCTTCTACTATTTAATTGAAGGAAAACTATGATTTCAAAAATATTAAAATGAGACTTGAAAAATTAAGTATTTAATTGTCGGCTTGCCTGACAGCGGTGTCCGGCGCCATCACAACCTTTAATGGATTTTGGGTCGCGACACCCTGGGAATATATGAGTGTTAATACAAATTCAATACATAAAAATAAACATCATAACACAAAAAAAAAAAAAGTGAAGGTTACCACTCATCTTGTGGATTATGTAAACCATGGAAGAAATTATTTCCTCGCTCCTCATTCGCCCGTGGAGATAAGTTTAGATCAGACCATATTCTTTCATACGGAACCTTTTCGGCTAAAACTGCTCTAAAATAACCACCCGATGATTTAGGGATATCCCTACTTTGCGAAAACTAATTATTGCAAACGTCTTCAGCCTTGACGTACATTTCCAATATTTTTATCACAAGAAGTTCCTAGTGTTCATCCCGAGTCTTCAAAAAATCTGTCAGAGTTTCATCGTTTTCGATGTTAAACTCAACATAACAAGTAACCCATTGTGGAGCAACATCATGCGGATATCTTCTGGTTACTTTAATATTCACCGAACTTTTGCTCACACTCATTTTTTTACATAACAACGATAGCAATGTATCGTACTCCATTGTAAGTGGCAACTTAACATGACACTGTGGAGAACAACTATAGCGTACTGAGGTATTCTCCACCACAACATCACTCCCCCCCCCCCCCATTATAATGAAACCCTAATTTTTTGCTCTACGGATATTATGACAAAATGCAAAATAAATTAACGAACAAATATTTCGGAAGACTTGAAGGATCCTGAATGAATTTTTACAAAATCCTGAAACTCCTTAAATAAGGAAAAAATCAGTCTCGGGGGTACAATTATTTGATGTATAGCGTCTTATATATGCATGCTATACCCTTATGAATTATTGTTGTGTCAGTTAAGTGCAGATAAATAATTGGTGGGGCATACTTTTATATATTGTGCGGTTATTCACCGCGCTATATCTTAATGGACAAACGTGTCGTTAAGGTATAACGTGATGAATAACCACGCTATATATAAGATGGTGCCTAGTCTTCTTTTTTCTTTTCTTTTTTTACCTATTTTGATTGCTTGAGTCCATTGAAACCACAATTAGGTTTCGGACTCTTTCTTATGCTGCATTTGTACAACTAGTATTATGTACTAAATGATTCTATTTTCTTCTCTTGTCCCTTTCGAAATGATATTGTTCTGAACAAAAGGCATTGGCTGAATTCTCCAATAAGGTTTGAGTGCTTTTGGCGGCGATTTCCCAGAATGATGAACCCTACTATTTCCCTCAAAAATTACATCATGAATAGTTTAACCAATTTGATGTTTTTTGTACGTGATTAAATCCACATGCTATGTATCATTTCAATTTTATTAAAAAAAATACTTTTCTCATGATGTGAGTACACAACCAACTACGATAAGTATCTTTGTTTTTGATGTGTGACCACGGGTGGAGCTAGGTGGAGGCTAAGGTTTAAACCTTTTTACAGTAAAAATTATACTGTGCAAATAGGGTAAATGCAGTTTTTAAATTATGTATAAATTAAGGGTCATTTAGTACACAGGATAAGGTAGGATAAAATGGAATTAATTTCACTGATGATCATTCAACTATCTTTCAATTTCACTAAAGTCACTCAACTATATTTTGTCACTTAAAAGTAACTAAACTTTATCATTGTCACTTAAAAGTCATTTTGGCTCAAAACTCTACCATAAATATGACATGACATAAACTTTAATGAGAAAAATCCAAAAATAAATGTCACATAAGCTTAAATGGATCATATCCACTTTAGATCCATTTCTTCCTTAATGTGATTTGACCATAACCCAAATACTTTCAATTAAAAAAATATTAAATTTCACATTAGCTTAAAATGATTGTCCTATACAATAAAATTCTTGCCTTTTCTGTTACATAATGCTCATTTATAATTATTTTATACTAAAAAAAAATTTATCTTGTTTGTATGCCTTATCCGAATCGTTTTATAGCTCTACTGAAGTTAAAATACTACTATCCAACTCACATAACATATTTATAATTTTTTAGTGAAATTAAAATAGTATTGTATTCATCTCACATAACATATTAATGTATCGTAAGCATACAAGAATAATAATAAGGCTAATAAGAGTCTATTTTCACAATGAACATGCAATTACAGACAACCTATTGCAATTGTTTAGACAAAAAAGAGATTGTATTTGTACTATAAAAACCCCACAAAAGAATCATAAGATCTAATTTTATTAGGGGTGTGTGTTTTTTCCCCTATTGAAACCTATTTGGGTTATGGGTCAAATCAAATTAAGAAAAAAAATAAATTTAAAGTGGATATGATCCATTTAAACATAAGACATTTATTTTTGAATTTTTCTGATTAAAGTTTATGTCATATCATATAAATGAAGTGTTTAAAAAAGAGATCTTTACCGTACTCTTAGAAAATGATAGAGAGCAGGATGTCGGCATGAGAAAAGCAACAGTTTATTTCAAGCTTTTGATTGAGACTTGAGATGGTTGAAAAGGGAAATTTGAGTTGGCTTGGCATAAGATTCAATAAAATTTTGGTCACGCGAATGTTACGGATTATTTAAGGTTACACATTTCAAAAGTTTTATAGTCACACAAATGTTATAAATTATTTAAGGTCATACATTTCAAAAGTTTTATAGTCACACAAATACTATGATATGTTTAATACCATAAATTCTAAAAGTTTTTATTTATTCCGTATCGATTCAAATAATGTTACATAAATTAAAATAAATGAAAAATAGGTAAGTGTTTATATTTCATTCGTCTCAATTTATATAACGGACTGTACTTTTTAGTATATTCAAAAAGAATGTAAAACTTTAGAATTAATTTAATTTTAAATCTCTTATTTTAATGTTAATGAGATTGTTATATCCATATATATGTCTAAAGCTTATTTTAAATTGGCATAATGGCTTCTGGTGTGATGACCCAAAAGGTCATCTCTTGTTTTAGAAGTCGGATTTGTGTCCCGAGGCCTTAAAATCTCATTTTCATTCTTCTCGATTTGCGTGCGCAGTCCGGGCGTATATCCGAAAAGCCCTTATATGATTCTTTTAAGAAATAATGAATTTTGGCTTAAAAGCTGATTTTTGTTGGCTTCGATCAAAGTTTTAGGTAAACGGACCTGGACTCATGTTACGACGGTCCCAGAGGGTCCGTAGTAAAATATGGGACTTGGGCATATGTCCGGAATTGAATTCCGAGGTCCCTAGCCCGAGAAATGAATTTTTGAAGAAAATTGTTAACTGAAAAATATAATAGTTTATGGAAATTGAATAGTGTTGGAAGTTGATGATATCGGGCCCGTATTTTGGTTCCGGAGTCCGCTACAGGTCCGTTATAATATTTAAATCTTATCTGTAAAATTTTGTTAGAAACGAAAGTAATTTGACGTGATTCGGACCATTGGTTGAGAAAATAAAAATTTTGAACTATCTTGAGAATTTCATGAGTTTTGGTGTTGAATTCATAGTTCTAGATATTATTTTGCCGATTTGATCGCGCGAGCAAGTCCATATAATATTTTTAGACTTGTGTGCATGTTTGGTTTGGATCCCCGAGGGCTCGGGTGAGTTTTGGATAGGCTACAGAATGTTTTGAACCTTACGAAAAATGTTCTGGTATTGCAGGTCTACAAACTTCGCATTTGTGAAGTATGGCTCGCAAATGCGAACGCCGCAATTACGAAGAATCATTGCATTTACGATGATTGGGCTGGGGCAAGGGACCTTCGCATTTGTGAAGTTCATCGTCGCAAATGCGACTTGAACAGTGGCCGCAATTGCTAACATCTGTTCGCATTTGCGAAGGCAGCATGTCAGGTTGCGAAGCATTGGTCGCATTTGCGAACCTATGATCGCAAATGCGATACCTGCAACTGTTCAAAATAAGTTTTGACGGGATTTTCACGTTATTTCTAAAATTTTCAAATCCTAAACTCCCATAGGTGATTTTCTAAAGGAGAGTTCTTCCTCAAATCATAGGTAAACAATTTATAACTCATTTCCTTCAATTTATTCCATCTTTTTGCAAGATTTTCATCACAAAATCTAGGGATTTTCATGGGGGAATTGGTATTTTTTGGTAGAATTTAGGAATTTAAAATTTTGGGAATTTAGACCTCAAATTGAGGTCGGATTCCAAACCAATTGCATATCCGGGCTCGGGGATGAATGGGTAATCGGCTTTTGGTCCGAATTTCGAGTTTGACCAAGCGGGCTCGGGGTCGATTTTTGACTTTTTGGTGAAAATGTTGAGAAATTTATAATTAAACATTGAAATTAAGTTCTTTAGCATTTATTGATGTTATTAAGTAAATTATGACTAGATACAAGCGGATTGGAGGTGGAACCAAGAGGTAAAGCAGTAATTGAGGCTTGATTTTTGGCCGTGGAATCGAGGTAAGTGTTTGGTCTAACCTTAGCTTGAGGGAATAGGTGTTGTTGTCTTATTTGCTACGTGTTTAGTTGTTGAGTACGACGTATAGGTGTGGCGACGAGTATATATATGTTGTTGTTGGGTGATAACATGCAAATGAGTCTTATTCTTGTGACCATTGTGTCTCTTATCGTGCTTAAGTTGGTTACTCTTCATGTTGAACAAGTTTGGTTATATTTTCTTGTTGTTGGGTAATTGTTGAGTATTGACTCAAGTTGTGACTTACATTGTAAATTTAACTGTTGAAACGAGATTGGTTATAGCTGATTCCCTTGCCGAGATGTTATTGTTTCTATTATTTGGGTGAGAAAGAGTGTAAAGCACGAAGGGTGATGTCGTGCACGATATTGTAAGTGAGTGTTAATGCACGAAGGGTGATGTTGTGCCATATTCTGTGAGTGTTAATGCATGAAGGGTGATGATGTGCCATGATTATGAGAGAGTTAAAGCACGAAGGGTGATGTCGTGCCATTTTTTGTTGATTCTTATGGTGAGGACGAGAGTAAAAGCACGAAGGGTGATGTTGTGCACATGTTACTATGTTATTGTTTCTGTTGGCTCAAAGTATGATGTTATTTTACTTCTTTACTGTTTACTGTCAGAATTTAATATTCCCTCAACATGTTTACCCTTCCCGTTATGTTTGTTAAAATTATGTTATTATTGTTCTTCTCGTATATGATTTAATTGCACAGGTTTATATTGTTGTTGTGTCCTAGCCTCATCACTACTTCGCCGAGGTTAGGCTCGACACTTACCAGTACATGGGGTCGGTTGTACTGATACTGCACTCTGTACTTTTCTATGCAGATCTCGGTGCCGGACCTCGTAAGTAGAGTTTGGGTGTCTGCCTTCAGTCCACGGGAGACCCAAGGTAGATCTGCTGGCGTTCGCAGACCCTGAAGTCCCCTTCTTCCCCATTTTAGATTTCCTGTCTCTTTTTATTTTGTGAACAAATGTATTTCTTTTAAACCTATGTTTGTAGAATCTCTTAGAAGTTCGTGGATTGTGACACCAGATCATTGGGGTAGTCATGTATTAGAGTTGTCGAACTGTTATAACATTTTCGCACTTTATCTCTGTTCGGTTTTAGCTATTATTTATTTCTGTTTTGTTAATAATTAATGTGGTAAAACTGTATCTGTCGGCTTGCCTAGCTTTCAAGAGTAGGCGCCATCACGATCCCGACGGTGGAAAGTCCTGGTCGTGACATCTGGACCATTTAAACTTACACCGGATTTTAAAGCCAATACATGAACTTTCAATTTTTTCATTTTAGTACCTCAACTCGATAAAAAATACTTATAATAAACTCATCCCTTGAAGCGTGTATCTCAATTGTCTGACAAGAATACCACGCCAGATACTAAGACCATTTATTGTTTGACATTTGTGATATTTGGGTCCCATCCTTTTTAAAACTAATTTACCAATTTTTTAATTGTGTTCTCTTTCCTTTCTTCTCCACCACAGCTCCACCAAAACCTTCCTTTGCCCAGCCATTATTTTCAATAATAAAAATTCAAATATGATCAATTCATATTCTAATACATAACTTAACCAAACCTCAGTCTAGAAATTAGTCCAAACAAGCCATTAGATCTTCTCAAAAAATATCAAAAATATTCTGACAAGATTTTCATCGGGAAAAATGGCATCTCGGCGACACTCGTCAAAATCAAAATTAACATACCTCCTTGAGAACCTATCACTTCCCACCTCTGAAAGTTTTCAGTAATTTCGTAGTCTCAACCGGCCGAAGAAGATTGCCAGAAACACTGTCACCACCGTACCTTTGTCGTCAACTGAAAAAATGAGATAGACCAACCAACGGCAAAGTGATTAGTTTGTGGAGAAATGAAGAGTGACAAAGGGATTGTTCAAAGTTGCAATAAAAATAAAGAGAAAGGACGTGGGGTTGGTGGAATGGAAAAAAAATTGGGGGGGAGGGGAGGGGGAAGGGGGGTTAAGGAAGAAAATAAGAGAGGGGGCTACGGGAGGGATGATTTAGGATTTAGGATGTTTTTATTTTTTATTTTTTGGTCTTTTATTTACTTTTCCTTTTTCTTATTCAAATTTAATATTTTAAAATACAGTAGTTCGAGTGACGGTCTTTTTCTACATGATTAACACACACTTTGACCACGTCAGCCAAAGGCGGATATAGCATGCGGCAGACACCGCTTCGTCGAAATTTTTATTAAATATGTATGTATAAATAGCATACAAAATAAAAATATTGGGTATAAATATAAAAAATAACACCGCTTTTTATTATAATGATTTATTCATTCATTCATTTTTTAAAATTTTGACACCACTTACCAAAAATTCTGCATACGCCCCTGACGTCAGCTGTGCTACTGCCACATAAACATAGTCAAAGGTCAGAGGTGTTCACTTATAAATAATCGGTTGAGTTGAGATATTAAAATGGGAAAATCAAAAGTTCATATATCGGCTTTAAAATTCGGTACAAGTTTAGCTGGCCAAGAAGCTATTTTGCCTTTTAAATTATACTTTTTTCATTCTTTCTTAAACTTCGTATTCAATCAAATACCGCTCACGCGCCTTTCCATTTGTGCTAACAATGTGTCTTAATAATAACGTGTTTATATCCCATATAACGTTTTTCCTCATAAGTAAACGGCCTAATTAGTAGGGCACTGTCTTGCATAAGCCCCTTCTTCTATTGCCTAATAACAGAGTCCGTCACTTGCCTTATTATTCTCATACAAGCCATAACTTAATCCCTTTAATAAAACAATTAATGAGTTTAAGTTTTAAAGACTGATGATACGGAAGAGTATTTACACAATCAGGATACTTAATTGGTAATTACAAATAAATCTCTTGATAAACTTAGTTGGTAATCTAATAAAAATTGCCATAAGAATTAACTGAGTTAGTTGGGTGAGTTGTTTCCTAAATGAAAAACCTTCGATTCCCTCACTAGCACGAAGCTTGCCTAGTGCGAGTGTGATTTACATATCCCGTGTGAGTTACGAGCTATTGCACACTATGCAGATTACCCAATGCGCTCGAATGATAGTGGCTACGAATTTCCTTAAAAAAATTCCACAAAAAAAGATCTAATAAAAATCGTAACTAACTAGTTGTCACATATTACAATTCATAAATAGTATATATATAAATATCTGTACCGTATATAACTTGTATACATATATTAAAATAAACAAAATATTGAAAATGCATAGATTTAGAACATAAACTAATACTTATATTATATTGCATTATCAAATATGCACAATTGGGGTCACACAAGGTTGGGGTGGGTGGGTGGGGGGTCAATGGGGCTGTGCCAAACTTTTAGCCACCATAAGAAAAAACCCCACAAAAAAAAAGAGAAATACAAAAACATTATATATTCTATGGATAATAATATCGCGTGTAATAATTGCTCGTTTTTAGAAAGATGCAATTAATGGTGGATTATTCAGGAAATTCAACTTTGCGAAAATTCCAACTAGAGGTGCTGTATTATATGTACACGCCTCCGTCTGCACATAATTTGCTCTATCATCTTCAAAATTATCTTGATTATCTGGCCCACCAACCAAAGCCCCAATTAAAATATTTGGGTTGGGCTCATCTCTGTTATACCAATAGTCATACCCTTGAGTACAACCAATAAAGCCTTTGTTTTCTCTATAGGACACAATTGAGGCCCCTCTGTGGTGGACTCTTTTTGGGTAATTTGGGCCAAAGCCCACAAGATAACTCATATTTCTTGGGTTAAAGCCCAATATGTAGTCTACTTGAGATTTGGCAAAATTGAAGAGATCTTCATGATCAACTATTCCTTCACTGCAGCTGATTTTCTGGTTGGATTTTTGAAGGAAATCTGAGTAAACTGAGAGTAAGAAAGCCGACGTCGATACGTACTGCATGTTGTTCCATTGCCGGACGTATAATAAGCCGCCCGGAGTACGCTCAACGTTGCTACTGCCGTTGTTTTTGTTAAGACATGAACATATGTAGTGTTCGGCTTTTGATCGATATTGTTCCAGCATGTGACTATGTTCCTTGTGCTTTTCCTCTTGCAGTAACTGCATTGACATAATCAGCAACTGTCTCAGTCTCAAATAAGTCAGGTTTCAATATACTTTTAACCGACCGGGGAAGAGAGGGGGGGGGGGGAGGGGTTGGAGAATCATATTATTGTCAAATAAAATTAGATAGTTACATCCTTTTCTCATTTTGTTTTTTCTTGGGTATGGATCATGTGCTGCTAGTCAGTAGGTTGTCAAATCAATTTATATGCTGTTTCCTTATTAAGTTTACTATATTTTGAAGGGATAGGGATTTTTATCACGCTAAAAAAGAGAGTGCTACATTAAATTCTGAATTTAAGTAGATAACCAAAATCATAGTGCTCAATTATTTTCACATCAATTAAAAGATATGCTAGTATAAACTTCAGGAAGTTGCAGCAGAAAGTGGGGCAAATCTGCTTATAATTTTCAAGTTGGGTAGATGGCAATTCAATGTTGGGGGAACTTAAATCAGAATCACCAGCAGTGATTTCACCACAAAAATTACATCATATCATATGCAAGAAAAATGAAAAGAAAAAAAAAAAGCCTTTGTATATAGTGTATGCCCAACTATAGTTATTATCAGAATTAGAAATGCAATCTAATGATCAATCATTTTCTATCAATTAGATGCATATTTCATAAAAGCTCTTCCTTTTTCTACTTTTCGTTTCACTATCGATAATCGAAAACAATCTTTTTACCCTCACAAGGTAAGAGTGAGGTCTACGTACACGCTATCCTCCCCAACAGAGGTGGATCTATAATCACAATTGTGGGGCACATGAACTCATGGTCCCTTCACCAAAAACTAGGTATTTTATGTATGTATTTTCTAGAATTGGTCAAATATTATGTATTGGCACTCATTCTCCATAAAGGTTGAATGGTCCACTTGGTTCAATACTTAATTATTTACTCAAAGAAACAAGGATCAATTCACACTTTTGCACTTATTTTCCCTCCTTTCTTTTGTGGTGCACCTATGTTCTAGAAATTCTAGACCCTCCTCTCCTCCCAAACCCCACTTGTGAGACTACACTGAGTATGTTATTGTTGTTGTTGTATTTCATATGAAAACTATAATTAGTGCTTAATCCAATTTGTTACTAGGTTATATTGCCCGCACTCTCCGAAAATAATACCGAATGCGTATCGAATTCTCTAAATATAATGTATTTTTGGAAGATCCTATACGAATACGACATTATATCAGAGATTCCACGCAACATAGCTACCAGGTACCTAACAATTGAAGATCCCACATTAAAGGCACTGTCAAATGCCCAATGCAAAGGCATCATATGCACGTGACTTTGTTCTCCTAAGGCCCTATGCCTTTATTCACCACATCTTAGTAGTAGTCCTCATTTATTAAGATACCTTAATTTGCGCTCACTTCACATAGCTCTTTCAACTTTATTATAGTACACTAGTTTTCCACAAAGTTAAAAGCACATCCCACCCAGAAGTAAAAGTATAATTCCACATTTGACTCTTAAACAAAAGCCACCACATAGATTTGACGCAAAGATGTTGAGGAAATTTTACTGTTTAAACAATTTAAAAATTCAAAGAAAATAGGCTCTTACTTTATAAAGGTGTACATGTTCATTTTTGTTTTCTTATGATACACGTTTCATAATATTGAATTTGAAATATTGGAAGCTAATGCAGTACAAGAACACACTGGCCTAGAAATTCAAACATTTGAAAATGAAATCTTGTGCAGAAAAAGCACATGGATTACCATTACATAATTTAATTTTTAGGGGTCGTTTGGTAAGCGGGATAAGATGTGGGATTAAATTTATACTATGTTTGGTTATGTCGTCAACTAAACATGGTATAAATGGATAAATTTATATTGTCAACCAAATATGGTATAAATTTAATTGCAGTCTTATCCCATCAAACTTGGGATTATATTATTCTACCTCCCAAGTGGGATAAATTAGTCCGGGGATTATAATCTCAAGATTATTATTCTGGGATAATTTAGTCTCTATACCATACGTCCCCTTATGTAATATCAAGCCGTATACCTTTTTTCGGACTACCATATAAGAAATGCTAACGTCTGTTTTTTATAGGTAACTTAACCAAATAATGTAAATACAATTAGATATTTCTATAACATTCATCCTCGATAACAACATTTCACTATAACAATAAAATTTTCTTTGAAACCTATTTTTTATGTTATGTTATATTATATCATTATAGAAAAATTTAATTGCAATTATACACTATGAGTGAAAGAAAGTAAAATCTAAAAAGTTGAAAGGAAGAGTTAGGCCGTACCTTGGAAGCAATAATTTGGAGACCAGCAAACTTTACATCCCAACTGAACTCGGTAATAGCCCAACCAATACCCCCAAAGGAATTTGCATTGTTAATTACATACTTCAAATACTCTTCATTGTCGGTGGCTTTGTATAGCCACAATGCTGCCCACAACAACTCATCTTCGTAACCACTCACTGATGCATAATAGCTCTTCACTTCTCCCACACTGTTATCATATTTCCCTCTGTATTTTTCACCAAACTCAAATAACTGCACAATGTTCATTTCATTAAATACATACTAGCAAGCAATTAATAATTTTACATGTCAGTTTATATAACTTAAAATGATAGCTTGGTGCACCAAGTATCTTGCATTCACGCAGTGTCTAGGGAAGGGCAACCCTTGCACTCAAGGAATGCGATGTAAACAGCCTACCATAATGCAAGTGTTAGTAGTTGTTTTCACACTTCAAACCCGTGACTTATAGGTCAGTATATATAACTTAAAAGGGCAGTTCGGGCTCAAAGCATCATGCGTTCACGCGAGATCCGAGAAAGATGCACCCACGTTTGGTAGGAGGGATAAAGAATAATTAATCCCGGAATTAAATTTAAGAAGAGTTTATCCCATGTTTGGTTGGGATAAAATTGCGGTATAACTAATCGCGCAATTAGTTATCCCGGGATTATAGTATTTTTTTTAATCCCCATGGAAGGGTGGAATAACTAATGCCGGAATAATTAATCTTGGGATAACTTCTTTCCCACCAAGCGACCCCTAAAGGATACGATGTATACAGCTTACCCTATTACAAACATTAGTAGTTATTTCCACGACCCGAACACGTGATTATAGGTCAGTATATATAACTTTAAACCATTTAATTATTAGTTACCTCTTGGGCGTGGTGCAATAGTAAGTGAGAATAATGTGGATTATTTTTTCTAAACACAATCGACGCCGCTGCCATTGCCGCTGCCGTCTCTCCGGCTAGGTCGGAACCAGGGTTATTCTCGTCAATTTTGAATGCTTGCCTAGAAGTTGTCATGTCCTCCGGCCGTTGCCAACAGTAATGATCAGTATCTCCATCTCCCACCTGTGTCACAAAATTTTCAAATTTCATTGTCTAAGTAACCACATATGTTTTAGCTCTAATAACAACAACAAAAACAACAATAAATTTCAGTAATCCCACAAAAGGTGGTCTGGAGACTAGTGGCGAAACCAATAATAAATTTCAGTAATCCCATGGTCTGGAGACTAGTGGCGAAACCAAGAATTTCTCCTAAGGTACTCAAACTTAAAAAAGAAGGAAAAAAAATTCTCAAATAAAGGGTGCTCAGTATATGTTATATACCTCTAAAACCCAATATTTAACCTATATACGAAGTGCTGTCGCCAGAATGTAGCTTTGCCCTTGCTAGGGAGGTTAGTGTATACGCACTACCCAGACCTTAACCCTATCTTAAGAAAGTGCAGAGGTCGTTTCAGATAGAAACTTGGCTCAAGAATGTTTTAGCTCTAAATTATGTTTAAACATTTATTTTATTTAATTACCTCTGCCCATAACACATTTGGGCTAGTGTGTGCTTTGATGAAGTAATCAGTACCCCATTTGATAGCTTCAAAAGCATGTTCCATTTCACCTACATAAGAAATCTCTTCACCATATTCAGTTACACCCCATGACAACATTGTTACTGTAAATGCCATTGGCAGCCCAAATTTAACATGGTCTCCAGCATCATAGTATCCTCCAACCAAATCTACCTACATTGTAAAATTGCAAACAGTAACCACAAATCATAATCATTATAAAAATCAAATCTTTTTTAACCTAAGAAAAGAACAAGAAACAAAAAAGGGTAGAGGAATTTACTCCTTGTTCTAAGCCATCAGTTAAGCCAGAATGGTCGCGCCAAGTGACACGTTGATTATAAGGTAAACGACCAGACCTTTGAGCTTCAAAATAAAGAAGACTTTTGGAAAGAGCATCTGCATAATCAAAAGCTCTAACAGAAGAAAAAATGGTGGAGAGTGAAAGCAGAACAGAAAAATGTTTTAAAAATCTGTATAAAGAGAAATGATAAGCAAAAGACGGTTTCTTCTTCTGCATTATTTCAGCCATTTTTGTTAGCCCCTTCTACTGCTAAAGAGGTTTTAGGAGTGAAGGAAATGGAGAAGCTATACTCTGTTTTGCTCTGTTTCTTCACTTGGGATCTACTCTAGTGAATATGCATTATGCAGTAGATGTCTAGTGTGTCACTTTCTTTCCCCAAGTGAAGAAAATTCTTGTGTTTCTCTCTCATATGAATAAGGAGGAAATTACGTGGCGTTTGGACTTAAGAATTGAAAAAAGTGAAAAAATAAGAATTAAATGAAAATGATCTTTACAAACTAGAGTTGTGTTTGGACATATAGTTTGAAATTATTCCTGAATTTTTGTGAGTGATTTGAAATGTAAAATTTGAAAAACAATTTTTTAGAGTTTTTAAAATTTTCCAAAAAATCCGAAATTCAATTTCAAGTAAATTTTAGGACAAGTTTGTCCATTGATATTTTTTCCTTTTTTGATTTTTTTTTTCTTTCAAAAAGTATTCGTCCATAAAATTTTGCAAGTTTTTGAAAAAAAATCGAAAATAAATTTTTCAAAAATCAAAAATGGAAATTTTTTTTCCCCACTCACAAAATTACAATATTTTTTCAAGTAAAATGCATGTCCATACATAATTTAAAATTTCAAGTATTATTTTTCAACCTAACTTCAAATACTAAAATTACAATTTTTATGTCCAAACACCAACTTAAAGTTTCATGGCTAAATATTGATTCTGAAAAAAAAGTTCTAAAAAAAATTATGGCCAAACGGGCCCTACAGTTGTGGGCTTTAGGGTAAAATTTCAAAGGAAAAATAATATTGTATAGCCGTTATAAAAATAATAATCGCAAAAACATATGAAATTTATATATTTTATAAAAATATAAATAATTTTTAGCGCTGATTAAAAGTGATAATACCCCAATTTCAAAATTCTAAACAGTAACGGCTTGTTACTTGGAATTTTGTTTAGGTTTTAAAAAAGGAAGCTACATTTATGATCCCTATGCCACCTCTTATTTTTTGTTGAATATGAATAGGAGTAGGCAACTTTAACCTTTTGTCAACGTGATTCTTCCCTGATTTTGGGCTAAACCCTCATTCCGCTGTCATATATATTCTTCAAAAAGTACTGCTATCCCTTCTACCACTACCGCAGCTGTTGGGTTAAGAAAGGAATTATGCCACAGAAGCTGAGGTTTCATGATTAAAATTAGATATTTAGTGGAGAATGAAATAAGAAACATACATTCAATCTTAGAATTTAAATTTTATGAACTGACTATATAATGAATATAAATTTATACAATGAGATTAGTTATAAGATAATCACAAGTAAATATTCCTACAACAAATTTTACTACCTATGTTCTAATTTATTTCTAAGCGTTTGACTCGAATTTAGGGGGAAAAAAGACTTTTAAAAATTATGGTCCAAAACAAATCATAAATATTTATGTGGTCAAAAATCATCTCATTAATTGTCTCTAAATAAAGAAGTATGAGTTTTTTTTATAACAGACTAAAAAAAGTATGATACATAAATTGAGACATAAATCAGTTATATAATTAATGGATAATGTGATAAAAATATGATAAGTAACATTTCTTAATGGACTAAACTATATTTATCTGTTAAAAAAATTAAATAACTAATATATTATCTTATATCCTTTTCCAATTGGCCAAGCGCCTCGTAAGGGCGGGTGTTTGTCGGATCAGATTGATTTTAATGTTATCGGTTCGATATATTAGTAATCGATTTATAAATATGCTAAATCGATAATTAAATATGTATGGACCAAAAATTATCTTTGATATGATTACAGTGAATCAGCAATAAGAGGCCGTTATGGGCTGCCATGTGTCACCGGTATGACTTCGACAAAGCGCTCGAAGTGGTCCCTTATAAAGATGAAGGGCGGAGACGGTGAGTTATTGAAGATCAAGGTCGAGGTTGAGCACTCATCGCAACCAGAATAAATAACGGCTAGTTTTAGGATAAGACTTCTAGTGGATATTCTCTGGATCCGCACTATTACGGTTTTTAGGTATATGTTCTCTATAAATAGAAAGAGATATAATGATAAGCACTTATAAGAAAATACATTGACTTTCTCTATAGAATCTGGCTTCATTGCGAACATACCATATATACCTTTTTCTTAAGATTTTTGCCTAACTTTTTCAGTGGATCTTAGAACACTCTAAACATTCGAATGCTCATCAATCATTCATCGTTGTTAGAAAGAACATTCACATATCTCACCCTTTTCGGACGACTCACACGTTCTTATTTACCTAATAGTCATTCATTGCTATTTATTGTTATTTAATGTTATCCCCTTCTTTTTGGGTCATTGAATACTGCTATTGTTGTCAATATTTATTACTACTTGGATAATATACGTATTATCTTATTACAAAATCAGTTAACATATCTTTTAGACTTAATATTGGTTAAGATTGATTTTATTTTATTAAATCTAATTGTTTAAGTCCAGATCTAAATTTTGGGTCAAACAAAACAAATAATATATCAATTATCGAATATTGATTAATCGAATATCAATCGTTAGCGATTCGATTATCAGTTTACCTCGATAAAACAAAGTAATGTTTTAAGTGATCAAGAAGATAACATGATAATTAATGAGTTTTTGGATAGGAGCTTCATGCGTTACAGCGTTAAGCAAATGGATAGATAGTAAGAGGGTGTTTGGCTAAGCTTATAAGCTGGTCAAATTGGCTTATAAGCACTTTTTGGCTTATCTACGCGTTTGGTAAAATTAAAAGTGCTTATAAGTTAAGTGCTTATAAGCCAAAAATAAGCCAAAAGCAATAAGTTGGTCTCCCTCAACTTATCAAATTTCAGCTTATAAACACGTTAGGTTTGACCAAAATATGTACTATTCTATTCCTAAAATACTTATTTTTAAAACAAAACTCTTCGTATACCCAGTTCTTCAACTGTTTATTATTAATTTCAGCGTTTTTATCCAAACACATAATTGCTTATTTTTTAAATTAATTTCAGCACTTAAAAGTACTTTTCAACGCCTAATGTTTATCAGTTACTCTAAATCAATCAAGCCAAACGGGCTTTAAGTAATGCCTTAACCGATCAACTACAGAGGCGGTTGGATGTTATCACTTAATAGCTTCGTCTGTTGCTGGTTTTTACCAAAATATGGGCTTTGAAGGTGTTGCCGTTATATATCTAAGGATTAAGATTGTAACTCTGATGAACTTTACTGGATTATTGGTAAAATAATTAATAAAATTGGGCAAACCAAATTCGAAACCAATAACCCTATACCCTTTTCTTGATTTGGACTATCGATTTTACTCGAGATATACCCCGACCTAGTGCCTCGTGAACTATAAAAATAGGTTGAGAAATTCATTATAATTTCTAAAAACTCTGTGTCAAACGCATATATTGTTGCGCTTGTTTTTTACCTTCAAAAAATCAAATTAGAAGTCAAAAATACTCTACTACACATGAATATGACCCTATTTATTAAAACAACAAAAAAACATTTTTTGAAAGCTATTAATTGGACTGTTGCCGACACATTGGTACCATACCTATATATTGGGGGAAATTAAAATATAACCAGATTTAAAAGTGGTCATTCAAAAATAGTCAGAGTTTTAAAAGTAATCGAAATTTTGTCCATTTTCATGTAAAGATAAATTTGAACAAAAACATTATTCAGAATCCAGAAAATATTCCAGCATATTATACTAGAATTCTAGTATAATATACTGAAACTCCAGCATATTATACTGAAGTGCCAGTATAACATGTTGCTCCAGCATAATATGTTGGAAGTTCATTCGCAGGTGCTCCAATCTCCAGAACTTTGCGCGTGTTGGAGTTCCAACATAATGTGCTGGAAGTTCATACACAGGTGCAACGATCTCCAGTATATTATGCTGAAACTTTTCGTATTGTAGCAAAATAATGGTTATTTTTCAATGACTTTACAAATGTTAGCTATTTTCAATTTCCGCATACAACCCATGCGGAAATTGTGTGGAAATTTCCACTCTTTTTTGGGGATAAGGGCTATGGGTGAAGCGGAAGACAAGCCTCCAATTTAATGAAATTACAGGCTTGCATGTCCGTCAATGTATGTGTCTTACAAAATGCTCTTAACAAGAATTGCTCTCAATTGCAAAATAAATAAAGTTCGTATTTGATTTTCCTCTTCCATATCTTTGTCCCGCAAAAAGAACATAGTGAACATTTTCAAAAAAAATATTTTTGGTGAGAAATAATTTATATTTGATTAATTAATTTAAAAAGCATATGTGAGCAATAATTGTGTTTGACCAAACTTTTAAAAAAAAATTAAATATATTTTTTTTTAAAAGTACTTTCTGAAAAGGTGCGTCTTTTTGGGAATAATTGTTTTTTTTACTTCTCAAAAATATTTTTGCTTCTATTCAAAAGTACTTCTTTTTTTCTAAAAGGTCGGTCAAACACCTTAACTTTGGGGGAAAAAAATAATTTTGACACTAAAAAAGTACTTTTTTGCCAAAAAAAATAAAAATAAAAATTGGCCAAACATGCTTTAAAACGAGCAACAAACTTGCCAAATTCATTGTCGGTGATGTTTTTCAGACTTTGAAAGTGCCCAGAAAGAAAAAAGAAACTAATAACAATAACTTAAGCCGTAATTCTCCTCCATTACCTTATGTGTTACTCGGAGTACATATTTAAAGAATTATTTAGACGTTTCAAGAAATTAGGCAAAAAATGCATCACGGATATACTACTGTTTAACATAGTTTTCTTGATTTTGTTGGAAATATTAGAATCATTCAAATACCTAAATTCAAATTATGATGTGATATTTATCTATTTAGTCATTCTTTTAAATTCTTATCCAATATTTTTTTTCACTATGGCATATCTCAGTTCATCCATATATTATCAAATTAAATAGTATTCCCTCTGTCCATTTTAACTATCGTTTTAGTTTTTCCATGCCTATTAAGAAAAATAATAAAAATAAAGTTTAAATTACTAAGTTACCCCTGTTAAATGCATTTTGAGAATTAAATAATATTAGGAAAAAACTAGTAGTTCTTTAATATTAAGGGTATAATTGAAAATAATTAATAAATTTAGCCTTGAATTTTCAAAATGATATTTATTTTAGGATATTTTCTTTAAGCTAAAGCAACCGTTAAAATATGACACATGAAATAACATATAAAATAAAACAAAATAAAGCAAATAGTCTATTGCTTCTTATTTGGTGGTCAACCTTAAGTTTTGGTGGAATAGTGTGTTTTCCGACAATTAGGACGAAGATTTTGGTATTTGAACCACATTAGAGAATGAACTTCATTTTTTTTAAAAACAAATTGGACCGCTTTGGTCAAACTATAAAAGAATGGTGGACCTGCTTGATATAAAAGAAAAACAATGTTTTGATTGTATTAATCAATTACAGCTTTGGTAGTTACAGTTATCATGGCGCAACTGTCTCAAGTTAGGCAATGACACATATGTTATTCTAGCAGACCAAATGATAACATGATAACCAAAAATAAGCTTTCTTTTATCGTTTTTCATTTAACCTTATCAACCTTATCAATCTCGATTAAGACACATATGTTACTCCGGCAGACCAAATCATAATAAGAAAAATCAAGAATAAGCTCTTCCTTTTTCTTTTTTTTTAATCTAGAAGTAACAATCAAACCTTCCTATAACAGCGTTATATGTTTCGATATTTGTGTGGTTGCTATAATGAAATGTTGTTAAAAGAACATATATACAACCTAACATAAAAACTGATTCCAAAAAAAACTAGATCATTATATGAAAACATTCAGAATTCCAGCTAATTTTGATGAAATATCTGACACTAACCCTAGGTTCAAAGAGAACATTGATGACCTGTGGAAAGAGAAAAATGATATTATTGATTAATTGAAAAATCTGTCTAAAAGTAAAGAAATAGACCTCTTTATATATTTACGGTAAAGAAAGAATTGAATGAATAATTAAACTAAGTCTAATGGGTCAAGAAGGCTGCAATTGGGTCTAGTCACACTTATTGGGCCTGTTGAACTTTGTAGTGGGCTGAGGCAAATCAGGAACTCCAACAGCCCACCTCAAGCTGGAAGGGGAGCTCATTCCAAGCTTGGAAATTAAGTCTTGTTGTTGAACACCTAGCAAAGACTTGGTAAAAACATCAGCAATCTGAGAAGAAATTGAAGTAGCATGTAAACTGATAAGCCCAGACTTTAAAGCAACCCTAACAAAATGGCAATCGACCTTTATGTGCTTAGTCCGTTCATGGAAAACAGGATTCTTGGCAATGTGGATAGCCGACTGACTATCACAATAAACCTCAACAGGAACCAAATTGGCAAGGCCAAACTCATTCAATAGGCGAACAACCCAAATAACCTCAGCAACCAGTAGTCGAATGGCTCTATATTTTGCTTCAGCAAAAGAAAGAGCAAGAGTTGGTTGCTTTTTAGACTTCCGTGAAATGGGACAGCTACCAAGAAACAAAATAAAACCACTAACTGACCGTCTGGAATCAACACAACCGGCCTAGTCAGAGTCATAATAGCCTTTGAGACCAAAATCGGGAGAATGAGAGAGAGAAATACCCAACGTTGGAGTGCCAGACAAGTACCTGAGAACATGATACGCAACGACCAAGTGGGGCAATCTAGGGGTAGACATGAACTCACTTAGGTGTTGCACCGTATAAGAAATGTCTGGCCTAGTGTGTTGCAAGAAATTCAATTTGCCCACGAGCCGCCTATACAGTAAAGGATCAGACAACAAATCCCCAACCTCAGAGGACAACTTAATATGAGGATCAAGGGGAGACACCACAGGGGTAACATCTGAACAATGGAACTCTAATAGGAGATCCTGGAGAAACTTGTGCTGGTTGATCAAGAAACCAGAGGATTGCTCGACAACCTCAAGCCCAAGAAAATAATGTATATCACCAAGATCTTTGATCTTGAATTGGGCATCCAAAAATCTTTTGAGAGCATCTATCTCAGAAAGACTGTCCCCAGACACAAGAATATCATCAACATAAACAATCACCACAGTCAAGCAACCATCATAAAGCTTAGTAAACAAAGAGTAATCATTTAAACTAGGCTGGAATCCCTTAGATTGAAGAGCAGCGGACAACTTAGCATACCATTGCCTATAAGCTTGTCTAAGGCTATAAAGAAACTTATGAAGTTTACAAGCAAGAGTAGAATTATCAGTGGACTGGACAAACAAACCAGCAGGTATCTTCATGTACACCTCTTCATCCAAATCACCATGCAAAAAGACATTATTCACATCCAATTGATAAACAACCCAATTTCTTTTAATATCCACAGTCAACAAACATCTAACTGTAGTCAACTTGACCACCGGAGAAAAAGTCTCGGTGAAATCCACTCTCTTTTATTGATTATCACCCCTAATGACTAGTCTAGCTTTGTATCTTTCAATAGAACCATCTGTTTTTTGTTTTATCTTATACACCCATTTACAAGGAATAGCTTTCTTCCCCGAAGGAAGAGGCACAATAGACCAAGTATTGCCTCCAAAGCTTGAAATTCCTGCATCATAGCCTCTTGCCAAGCAGGATTTGAAGCAGCCAGATGATAAAATTGAGGCTCAAGCTGGCAACTCTCAAATTGGTCCAATAAGTGTGACCAGGCCCAATTGCAGCCTTCTTGACCCATTAGACTTAGTTTAATTATTCATTCAATTCTTTCTTTACTGTAAATATATAAAGAGGCCTATTTCTTTACTTTTAGACAAATTTCTCAATTAATCAATAATATCATTTTTCTCTCTCCACATGTCATCGATGTTCTCTTTGAACCTAGGGTTAGTGTCAGATATTTCATCAAAATTAGCTGGAATTCTGAATGTTATCATGGTATCAGAGCAAGGAATTGACTAGCTCCAATCATTCCCGTTTGTCCGGTGTTACCCTTGTTGGGTGATTCATCATTTTTTGTTCGATTTTTTTTGTGGCCATTTTTGGCATTCAGGCGAGTATTTCAGCGATTTTTTTGACTATTCTGTTGTTGCGGTCTTCCTTTTCCAAAGTTATTATCAAAGTTTGGTAATTTCTCTTCATTCTCGTCTTCCGCTACTGCTTTCGTGCACTTGTGTTTGTTATCGTCGGAATTTCACCAATTTTGCTCGATTGTATTTGGTGTGGGTGATTTGGTCTCGGTGAAATTGTTGTCTGATTGTTTGTGTGATAATCATAATCCGATTTTGTGCTTTAGTATAATTGACATATGGGATCTGTTGGGGCTTCCCCTACTGTCAGCTCTTCCAGCACATCTTCTACTGTCGAACCGTTTCATCCTTTATATTTGTACCTTCTGATTCTCCTGGCACAGTATTGGTGACTAAATCCTTTAATGGCACGGGTTATGGAGGTTGGAGGAGGAGTATGTTGATAGGCTTATCTTGCAAAAATAAATTAGGGATTATTAATGGGACGGTTGCTAAACCAAATGAAAACTTTCCTTTGTTTGAATCATGGTGTCGATGTAATAATATGGTGACTGCTTGGATACTAAATAGTTTAGAGACAGAAATTAGGGAAAGTGTTATGTACACCGAGTCTGCACAAAAACTATGGAAGAAAATTGAACAACGTTATGGAAAACCGAATGGTACTAAGCTCTGATACCATAATAACATTCAGAATTCCAGCTAATTTTGATGAAATATCTGACACTAACCCTAGGTTCAAAGAGAACATCGATGGCCTGTGGAGAGAGAAAATGATATTATTGATTAATTGAGAAACCTGTCTAAAAGTAAAGAAATAGACCTCTTTATATATTTACAGTAAAGAAAGAATTGAATGAATAATTAAACTAAGTTTAATGGTTCAAGAAGGCTGCAATTGGGCCTGCTGAACTTTATAGTGGGTTGAGACAAATCAGGAACTCCAACATTATAGTAAAGTATTATTATAGAATATAACTGTTATAAAGAGGTGTGATTATGTAGTAGTATTTTTTTTTTAAACGCGAAAAAACAAAAGGCACATTTCTTTTGGTATAGTAAGAATGATTTGGGATACTTAATTAGTGCATGCTTCTGAAATAAAAAAAATCCACCCTTTCTTCTTTCAGTTTGCAGTTAAGGTAGTACTGCGGTCATATTCGAACTTCACTTTAATGAGCTTACTATTGAAGTCTATCATATTCAAATTCACTTTAATGATTTACTATTGAGCTCTATATGATAATGTTGGCTAGTGTCTAACAAAATAAATACGGCCAAATATATATGCAGCTCATTCAACTTGGCACCATTTTTCATTTTGGCATTCTATTTTTATTTTGTTTCATTTTGGCCCTCCAACTCTATTTTATATGTTCCATTTTGGCCCTCCAACTCTATTTTTTATGCTCCACTTTAACACAAAAGTTGAAACCAGCGCAAAAAATATAGCGCGTGTGTATACACAAATCTGAGGTGTAAATTAATGTTGTCACCTAGTTTTTTCATCCATATCAAACGGGCAAATACTAAAATATCTGAACTCAACCATATTTTTTGTGAGTTTATTTCATCTAAATGGGCCAGGTATGAAATCGACAGATGAAAGCTTTGGATTTTAGAGAATGAAGATGGACTACAATGGATGAAAAAATACGGCCGGTTCAGGTATTTTAGTATTGACCTATTTGACATGAATAACAAAACCAGGTGACAATATTTAATTGGATATTTATTACATCTCAAATTTGTGTATACACACACACTATATTTTTTGCACTGATTTCAGCTTTTGTGTTAAAGTGGAACATAAGAAATAGAGTTGGAGGGCCAAAATGGAACATGCAAAATAGAGTTGGAGGGCCAAAATTGAACATATAAAATAGAGTTGGAGGGCCAAAATTGAACATATAAAATAGAGTTGGAGGGCCAAAATTGAACAAGGTAGAGATAGAGTGCCAAAATGAAAAATGGTGTCAAGTTGAATGGGCTTCATATGTATTTGACCAATAAATACTCACTTTGTTTTAATTTATGTATGACACTTTTTTTATTAATGCAAGTTTCAATTGTCTTATAGTTATACAAATATCACGACAAGCTGAAAATAAAAAGAATTTCATTTTCACATAAATAAAAATAGAAGGTATTGTACTATAAGTCTAACTTTCTTTTTTCTTTTCCCATATTTGACCCATAGGTAAGAAAAAAATCAAACAAAAAAAGAAAATAAAGAACACTTTGGGTAGGGCCACACACCTTCCCCTGTATAATAATTAGAGCTGTCAAAATGAACTAGCCTAGCCAAATCCAGCCCAAGCCTCGTGGACTTTTAAATTTGGTGGGCTAGGGCAGGCGGGCCCTCCATCTATATGGGCTTTAAAATGGCTAGCCCAGCCCTAAGAGGGTCGCCGGCTAGGGCGGGCCGGCCCTTCAATTTTTTTAGGAAAAAATATTTTTTCAAATCTTTAGATATTTTTTCTGTGACATAATCTCTTAATCATATGAAAGACTTCTGTTTATTTAGAGTGTACAAGAATCTTGATATTTGACAAAAGAATCTTGTAATTGAAATATAAATTCTCTATATCTATAGTTCTTCCTTTTTTAACGTTACATAATTTTTTTTTTAGTACTTTGCTTCACTTTCTTTAGGTTCAAGAATTGGTTCAATAAGTTTATATGTTAATGTTTTTTAATTTAAGTTTAACATTATTTGTTGATTTCATCATTATAGTCCATAAATTTTTAAAATTAATGAAATTTGCTAGTGTTGTTAATTTTCTTTGGGGGATATTAAAACTTGATCTTTTTCTATACTGAAGAGAAATTTAATAATTAATAATATATTAAAGTAAGCAAACTGATCATTGGCCACTTAAAGAACTATTTTTTTTTTGAAAATAATTATTATTAGTCACTTAAAACTTTCCTACTTCGTTGTTAATTAAGCAAAAGAAAAACTAATCTTGTCATACTACGTGCATATCAAAAATATAAATTCTAGTTGATATGGAAGGGTAAATGCACAATCTGAGATTAGAAAATGGGGATTATATTTAATATTTTTTTAAATTTTTATTTTTTTAAATATTTAAACTTGAATTTAATTAATTTTTGACTCACGGGCCGACCCAGTCCCAACCTCGATCAAGCCTCAAGGGCCAGCGGGCTAACTTGGACCGGGCTTATAAGCCTCAATTTTAAATGAGCTAAAAAAATCTCAATCCAACCCTACCCAAATAGTGGGCTGGATTGGACTGGCTTCACGGGCCAAACCCATTTTGACCGTTCTAATAATCAACACTGTTTGATTTTTTTCCTAAAAACAGGAAAGATTTCTGGCCCCTGGATTTACGGTGGAGTTGGGCCGAATCGTTGAGGTCATGGCTTTGGTTCCCTATGCATGGCCGACATCTTCTTCTAATTTTCTAGGAAAGCATTAGAGCAACCGCTGTTTGATTTTGTTCTACTTAGATGCTATTTTGTACAGAATAAAATATTTTTTGTAAATTAATATTACAACAACAATAATATAATCAGTGCAATCCCACACGAAGAATATAAGAAATATATTGTGTACGCAGACTTTATAAGGAATGCAGTGCGTACACGGGCCTTATTCTTAACTTGTATGAGACGAACAAGATGTTTTCAATAGATTTTCGGCTCCAAAAAAAAAAAACAAGTTCGAGAAAAACAACAGTAATTAAGTTTCCTTGTTGGAAATAATGGAGAGAAAAAACAATAACGACATCAAAATAATAAGATAGCTTTGTTCCCTCCCCAACTTCAACTTAATTTTATAATTTGTCTATTATTTCAACTTCAACTTGATATATAAAAATTAAAAAATTAAAAAATTATTTGAAAAGTATTTGGGAATATTTTCACTCACAATTTGTTACAATCAGTTAATCTATATACCAATGTAAATTATCGATATATTAATTTAAATCCATTTACTAAATATAAGAATAGAGGAAAGAGACAAAACTTATCCGTCCCCAACTCTTTCCATCGAGATAAAATAACATATTTGACCAATATGGAAAAATTAGCTTATTTTGAGAAGTGTTTGCTTTTCAAAAAAATAATTTTGGAGAAAAGTCGTTTGTATTTGATTAATTAATTTGAAAAACACTCTTGACTCTTGAGCAATAATTTGTGTTTGGCCAAGATTTTCAAAAAGTGCTTTTACGTATCAAATTATGAATAAGGACATGAAGATATTTACTTAATAGTTAGTGTTATATAAGTAGATAAATAATTAGAAGTATTTATTATTAAAGACAATAACTAAGTATTTTATTTTATTTAAGCAAAAAGTAAAAATAAAATTGAAAATTACTTTATTCTTTCAAAATGATTTAAATATGTTAAAAAATCATTCAACAAATATGAAAGTTAATCCCAAAAATTATTATATATTATTTAATAGTTTAAACTAAGCAAAGTTATTTTAGTATATATAATATTTTGCTAAGGGCATTTTTTGAAGGAAGAAAATTCAAAACTGCTTCTACTTCTACCCAAAAGCACTCTCCCCCCCCTCCAAAGCTTGGGAAAACACCTCAAAAATGCTTTTTTAAAGTACTTTAGGTGAGAAACAGTTTGTGTTTGACTAATTAATTTGAAAAAGTACTTAGAGCAACAATTAGTGTTTGACCAAGCTTTTAAAAAGTGCTTCTTGTTATGAAACAATAAAAGAAGAAGAAGAGTATTGCAGAGAAAAGTAGAGAGAAGAGAATTCTTATTGATATGGGATGAATTACAATGGAATAGAACCCTCTATTTATAGGGAGAGATTGGCTTAGCCACCAAGCAATAAACCCTAGAATCTCTCTAAATATAGACATTCACCTTAAATAGAATTCTATTTATAACACTCCCCCTTGAATGCCTATTCAACAGATAATGTGCCTCGTTAAAACCTTAACTAAATAAAACCCAATGGGAAAAAAATTATAGAAAAGGAAAAAGAGTACACATATCTAACAATACGCTTTTTGGTTATCTCGTTAACAACCTTACAAGAAAAAACCAATGGAAAAAAATCTTGTAAGGAAAAAAGAGTGCAACACGCATTAACTTCCCCTGATGAGAGCATCAATTCACATCTTTAAGCATTTGCATTCCAATCTTGTGCACCATCTTCAAAGGATCTTTGGTAGAGATTTGATAAATAAATCATCCATATTAACTTGAATGAATATGCTGAACCTTGAAATCATCATTCTTAATAGATGTATTGTCTTCATATGATCTTGTTGGAATCGTCAGTTCAATATCTTCACATAGAGGTGAAAACTCTTGCTATCATATTATCATGCTTATAGTTATAGCAAGATACATTTGTGTACAAATTGCACTGAGGAAGCGGTACTTCAAGATCAAGAATTGTATATGCTTCAGGCAACTTAAATCCTTCATGGATTGTCATATAAGTTAAGTCATATAAGCCATATAATAGACTTTAGATGCATATCAAGTTTTTATGTCATGCTAGACATATAAGATATCGGAAACTGATTGCACATACCATTGACTTTATACTTTCAAGTATTTGAACTACATGTCCAAAACTACATGTCTTTCATATTAAACCAATTCTATTTGAATTGTGTATCGTCTATTTGGCCAATATTTTTGTATCTGTCTCAACAACCTTAAGATCCCCATCTATACTTAGTTCTATGATAGATGTCGTCGATGAACATTTGATATCGGTTCCAATAATTTTTCATAAAGACATAACATAAAGACCTCTTCACTCATATATTCAGGTACCTGAATCTCTCATGAGATTTTATGAAGTGTTATGTCATGTGATCTTCTAGATTATTTGCCTCCTTATAATGATCAATTTGATCATTTGCTCATCTTCTTTATCAAGAAGTTTTATTTGAAACCGATTTGTCTATACGCTTTAAGCGTACTATAGACTTTGTCCTTCTAGGACTTAATATGAGCATTTGCAATGAGAATATAGTTACTTTTTTTGGGTCAGCAGATGCGTATGACATGCTTTGAAATATATTGCAAATGAATTATCTTTTTATGAACTTCAAGTTCATATTATGATATTCGAGGATCTATAAATACAAATGATAATCCGTTCCACGTAACTTTTTCTCAAGTGTTTATCATGTCTGCCCCTCGTGTTAGAAAAACTAACTTGTTTCCTCAACTTTTGAGAGCCCATCTTTGTGTGTCATGGTGCTAATCAAAATATACACCGCACATCAATAATAATAAGATGGAATTATTTGGTTCCTGACCCAGAACCACTTGTGAGGGGAGAATGTAATATACAAACTAATATAGGTAACTTTGTTCTCATAAGCAATAGTTTAGCTATTAAGTGGAGACACTCAATAAATTATTTTGCTAAACCAATTGTGATGTAAACCAACTTATCAAGATAAACTTTTTTGAGTAGAAAATCTGGAAATTATGCTCGAAATTAAATTATTGAGCAAGTTACCTCGCAAAACATCATATTGCGGGTTAATAATAATCGCACATGTAACCATCTCATAGATACATCTTATATAGTATACATGGTAAGTGAATGGGCCCATATTCACTTTTGATATTTCCAGCGTTTATGGGATTCAATCCCAATTTTAGTTGGTCTACTAATTAATGAGAACAAGCAACCTAGGAGAATTCGAAAAGAACTTTCTAGTTCTTTAATGTTTACTCATTTGAATTCTCTTTTATTTTTGCACATCATACTTAAATTGATATGACTAAACCAGCTATGCCAAGTGGATATCAATAAACTCCAAGTTTATTATGCTATGAGTTTTATATCAATAAAGTTCTACTTTATTGTGACATTCTTTTATTTGTGTAGTACAAATTGAAGAATAAAGCGGGTAACTTTTCACATACATATTACCCCGCTACAAGTTGTAGTAATAGAAGATATTAAATCTTTCCTTTATTTATAATCTCAATATAATCAACTACTTTCGCGTGTACTTTGAAAACTAAATAAGTTTCTTTGAGACTTATTACAACACAATACTTTATTGATAATCAATTGTGTTTCTCCAAAATAGTATAATTAGCTCTTGCAGAGTTCTCAATTAATTTTGTACTACCACATATTCATCAACATCAATATGATGAATATCTCTTTTAAAGAGAAAGTTATACCATTATGGTTATGGTCAAAATTATATGCAAGATATGTTTCTTGCATGAATGTTATTCTTTGATAATCGCATTACCAAAATATTTTGGAGTGTAATAGGTACGTGACCAATGACCATTCATGCCATAATAATGACATTATTTTCTTATATCATCTCAAACCTCCTTCTAGAGGTGAGTGTAGTATATTCATTACCATTAGCACATTCATATTCTTCCAAGAATGAATATGTATTCATAAATTAGATGTTGTCAAATTCACATCATGAATGAACCATAATCATCTATATGTGCTTTATAAAATCTCATGTCAAATCGATGACAAATATTACTTTCACAAAGTGAATGATTATTTTGAGAATCCTTGTTGTTCTCATTACCATAATGATGACGATTATAATTTCATCTATTGCTACGTCCACATTCATTGATACATTCATAGTAATAATTTTGTCTTCTTTCAGACTTATCACATACCGCTATCACATCCTCTAAAGGGAATGGGAATGGATCAAATTCAATGGGACGTGTTTTCAATTCTTTGCCCACAATCATACATGAATTTGATCATGGCAAGGCACAGAAATTTTACCACTTTGGGTGGTTATAATATCTTTCAAACTCCATTAGAGTTGCAATCAAAATTTATCGTCTTTGTTTGTATTTAAAATCAAATTATAGAATGTCAAGAATTTGAAAGAGAAAAGTAAAATACTTACCTTAAATCCAGAATTTAATCATGAAGGAAGTTCATAGAATAATTGACAATCATTATGCTCAATCCCAAATCTTCTACTCAATTGGTTAGAGTCTCGTGCTGATAACATGTTATGAAACAATAAAAGAAGAAGAAGAGTATTGCAGAGAAAAGTAGGGAGAGAGAATTCTTATTGATTTTGGGATAAATTACAATGGAATAGAACACTCTATTTATAGGGAGAGATTGGCTTAGCCACCAAGCAATAAACCCTAGAATCTCTCTAAATATAAACATTCACCTTAAATAGAATTCTATTTATAACACTTCCCCTTGAATGTTTATTCAACAGATAATGTGCCTCGTTAAAACCTTAACTAAATAAAACCCAATGGGAAAAAAATTTAGAAAAGGAAAAAGCATTTTTTTCCTTTCTAAAACTTGGACCCTTCAACTTTGAAAAAAAAATACTTTTTCCCTTTCTAAAGCTTGGACACTTCAACTTTTAAAAAAGAATATATATACCTTGGAGAAGCTAGGCCAAACAGGCTAAAAAGTGAGTAATCTCTTAATCATATGAAAAGGTTGCATTGCCTTTTCCTGTATTGAAATTATTGGTAAATTTTATAGGTGGCCCCTCTTCTTTTTTTAGGATAAGGTGGTACCTAATTAATATGTCGTTCAATAATAATACTTAAACTTCATTTCTTTATGTCTGAATTCGTTTTTAAAGTGACTAAGCTTACTATTCTTTTTATAAATTTAGGTCATGTTTTAAATAGAGTTCCCAAAATCGATTATTGATGCACTTGCCCCTTGATTATGTTGGGTAATAGCCTATTTGGCAAAGCTTATAAAATTAGCTTATTTTGAAAAGTACTTTTCAAGAAAGTATTTTTGATGAGAGACAATTTGTGTTTGGTTAATTAATTTGAAAAGTACTTTTGAGCAGCAATTATTCGTTGGCCAAGCTTTTAAATAGTATTTAAATATATTTTTCCAAAAATGTTTTCCAAAAAGTATTTTTAGAGAGAAGTTGCTTTTTTCGGTTTCTTAAAAATTACTTTTGCTTTTATTCAAACGGAAAAGGGTCTGATCTGTCCCTTTACTATGATAAATTGTTTAAAGTTGTCCCCCGTTATACGATTGGACCATAAAACTCTCTCCCGTCTTACTACCCTAATAAATGTATCCTTAATTAGACGGAGGTGATACGTGGCATCCATCCGTTCCTTTTTTATATCTGGGCACATATTAAGCTACCTACTCCACGAAACTCCCATATCCATAACCCGTGATTTATAACACAAAATAAACCCCAACCCTTTTTACCGGAAATTCAAGAACTTTAGCAATTTCTTGAAGCAAAGCATTAGAAAGACCCAGTAAATATTTGCTATGGTCTTTATGAACTGAAACATTGAGCTTAGATAGCCTCTAAATCCCTTCAAATTTGTTTTTAACATCAACTTGTGCTTCTTCTTATTGCTGTTTCAGCTTCTTTTGCTCAGATAGGTACCTTAATATTCCTCTTCTTTTTACCCTCCTTGAACATTTAATGCAAAAGGGGTTTGAGGAAAGCGGAAAAGATTTAAATTTTGGGAATATGAATTTAGGGTTTGAGTTCAAGAATGAGAAATGAGAAGAAGGGTGTCACGAATCAAAATCCCTCAGAAGGAATCGTAAGGGCACCTAGTCTCTCAACTAGGTAAGCCTAACATTTAACAGAAATAACAATGATATTCACTAACTTCGAATTAGATAACTCTGAATAGCTACAATTCCCAAAACCGGTAGTACAAGTCACAAGCTTTTCTAGGAGTAGTTATATATAATAAATACA
This sequence comes from Nicotiana tabacum, assembly GCF_000715075.1. NCBI lineage: Eukaryota > Viridiplantae > Streptophyta > Magnoliopsida > Solanales > Solanaceae > Nicotiana > Nicotiana tabacum. The sequence continues at coordinate 151,891,528 of NC_134089.1, forward strand.
TCACTGTCCCAGAACAAAAATGAACCAATGGAAATAAATACAATTGAAGGTGACTCTGAGGCCTGCGAACGCAACATTAGGTTTACCTTGAGTCTCCATGGCAACGATCCGCACAACCACTAACGATCAAATACCTGGATCTGTATAAAAATATACAGAAGTGTAGTATGAGCACAATACAACGGTATGAGCACAATACAACGATGCCCAATAAGTATCAAGAATAACCTCGATGGAGTAGTGACGAGGAACAGTCAAGACACCTATTGTTCTAATAAATTTGAACAGGATATAATAATAAACTAACAAGATAAAAATAACAAAGTAATACCAATAACAAGGAGAAATCAAACTACAAATAGTAGAGACAATAAAGGAAAACACGGATGGTAACGAAAGATAACCAAGTAAAGTAACAACAACATAGCTGGGACACAGACAAGTAAATATTTGCTCAAATAAGGAAGGCGATGTTGGCGATGTTAACTCAATCAATCGCATCATTTCTAATACACAATTCCGGCCATCTCAATCCTCAAAGTCTCATATCATAACCTCAATTCTAAACCTTTAGCACACATGACACCTTGTGCCCACATATTTCCATCTCACTTTACACAATAAAATTCACGTGCTACCCAGTACATAATGCCCGTAACAAATGCAATTAAGATTGTTGATGCCCAATTTTTTCCATAATATTTTCAAAACTATTCTTTGGCATCAATTAGTATTTTTTATACAATTTCTGTATTTTTAAAATATTTTACTTAATCACTAATTGCATCACAAATAGTTTTATAATATATTTTGTGGCTTAATTGAGTTTCAATTATTGCACAAATAACCACATTTGTATTTTAAGATGCAATTGCAATTACTTTGCAATTATAGCCTATGCATGCATTATTATATTATATTGCCAGAAAATAGCCTTTTATATTTTTAAAATATTAAGTAATTATTTTAAAATATTTCCAGGCATGAAAATTATTTTTTACAACCTATTAGCTATTTTTAAATCTATGGCGCGGACCGTATTACCCTCTTGAGCAACCAGTGCCACATCTGGATCAAGCTTTTCACCAAGCTGATACAATATGGGGAACCACAAAAGAAGAAGCATTAGTTGGGATGAGGAATCTGTTCTTGGAGGATGAAGACATGAATTGCAGTAATAATTGAGGAGGAGGAGGAGGAAGAAGGCCTCACTATTCAGACCGTGAAGAAGGGAGTTGTTCTCAGGAACTGGACCGCCACACCATCCCGGGCCCGCCGAGTCCCTGGGTAGCTTGGCAGATTTTATTTCTATAACCATTCTAGGCATTTAAGATTTTCAGTAATTTTGTTTTAAAGACTTACTTGTTTCAAAATAAATGCTCGATTCATCGAGCCGTACTTGTTTGAATGTTTTTCAGTTTTAATCAAATGCCTTTCTCTTTATTATTCATTATTATCTTCTACACTTTTCTTTCTACAACGTTATTATTACTTTTTCTGATGAACCGGTGGCTGTGACATGTAATGAGGCAACACAATATGAGGATAATGATTCGGATGAAGAAGATGAGATACATAAGGAAGTTGTCAAGGAGGTTTAAAACTTTGAGAATAAGCCTAAGTCCAACCTGGACGAAATCGAAACAGTAAATTTGGGGAATACCGAGACCGTCAAGGAGACTCACATCAGCATTCACTTATCGCCGATAGAGAAAGAAGAATACATTTGTTTCTTAAAGGAATATGAGGACATTTTCGCATGGTCATATGATGACATGACTAGTCTGAGCACGTCCATAGTGGCTCACAAGTTGCCTACTAATCCCATGTGTCCACCAGTAAAGCAAAAACTCAGAAAGTTCAAACCAGATATGAGCCTGAAAATCAAGGAGGAAGTTACTAAGCAGATCAAAGCCAAAGTTCTCAGGGTGGTTGAGTACCCAACCTGGTTAGCCAATATTGTGCCAGTTTCGAAGAAAGATGGGAAAGTCAGAATATGTGTTGACTATCGAGACTTAAACAGAGCAAGTCTTAAGGATGACTTTCCACTGCCAAATATACACATCCTGACCAATAATTGCGCCAATCATGAACTCCAATTCTTTGTAGATTGCTTTGCAGGTTATCACCAGATCTGGATGGATGAAGAAGATTCAGAGAAAACAACTTTTATTACACCATGAGGGGTGTACTGCTACAAGATGATGCCATTTGGTCTAAAGAATGTTAGGGCTACTTACATGAGAGCCATGACGACCATATTCCATGATATGATACATAAGGAAATAGAAGTATATGTGGATGACGTCATTATCAAATCTAAAAGGGTCGCAGATCACATAGCGGACTTAAGAAAGTTCTTTGACATGTTAAGAAGGTACAACTTGAAACTGAACCCTGCAAAGTGTGCATTTGGGGTTCCCGCGGGAAAGTTACTGGGATTCATTGTCAGTCATCGAGGGATCGAGCTGGATCCGTCTAAAGTCAAAGCTATTCAGGAATTTCCACCACCTAGGAGCAAAAAGGACGTGATGAGATTCCTAGGACATCTCAACTATATCAGTCGCTTCATAGCACAGTCCACGGTCATATATGAACCCATATTCAATATGCTGAGGAAAGATGCTGAAACAAGCTGGACAGAGGATTATCAGAATGCTTTAGACAAAATCAAGGAGTACCTGTCCACACCACCAATTCTGGTCCCGCCAGAACCATGACGACCTTTGCTACTCTATCTATCTGTATTGGATGGAGCCCTCGGATGTGCTCTAGGACAACATGACGAGACAGGGAGAAAGGACCAAGCCATATACTACTTGAGTAAGAAGTTCACACCTTACGAAGTACGGTATTCTCTGTTGGAAAGCACCTGTTGTGCTTTGACCTGGACGGCCCAAATGTTGAGGCATTACTTCTGTGTCTATACCACATACCTCATATCCAGGATGGACCCTTTGAAGTATATATTTCAGAAACCAATGCCAACTGGGAAGCTAGCCAATTGGCAGATACTGCTGAGTGAGTTTGATATCGTCTGCGTAACTCAAAAGGGGGTCAAAGGACAAGCATTAGCAGATCATCTTGCTGAAAATCTGGTGGGAGGAGAATACGAACCCTTGAAAACATATTTTCCTGATGAAGAGGTGTTATTTGTAGGAGAGGACATTATCGAAACATATGACGGTTGGGGGATGTTCTTTGACGGAGCTGCAAATTTCAAGGAAATAGGCATTGGAGTGGTTTTGGTATCAAAAATAGGACAACATTATCCGGTATCTGCCAAGCTCAAATTTCCCAGCACCAACAACATGGCAGAATATGAAGCCTGCATACTAGGACTCAACCTGGCAATCGACATGAATATTCAAGAGCTGCTAGTAATCGGTGATTCAGATTTGCTTGTGCACCAGGTACAAGGAGAGTGGGCCACCAAGAATTGCAAGATATTGCCATATATGCACCATGTACAGGAATTGAGAAAGAGGTTCGCGAAGATAGAGTTCTGGCATGTGCCCATAATTCAGAATGAGTTTGCCGATGCATTGGCCACTTTGTCATCCATGATACAACATCCAGATAAGAATTTCATCGATCCTATCCATGATCAGCCAGCATATTGTGCCCATGTTGAAGAAGAAACAGAAGAAGAAACAGATGGAAAACCTTGGTTCCACGACATCAAGGAATATTTGGCAAAAAGAGAATATCCGGAGTATGCGAACCACAGTTAGAAACGCACACTTCGAAGATTGTCCAATCACTTCTTCCACAGTGGAGGAAATTTGTATAGAATAACTCCTGATTTAAGATTGCTAAGATGTGTCGACGCAAAAGAAGCCTCTATACTACTCGAGGACATACATACTGGGACCTGCGGTCCACATATGAATGGTTTTGTTTTAGCCAAGAAGATACTTAGGGTTGGTTACTTTTGGATGACCATGGAGACAGATTGCGTCCAGTGTGTCCGCAAATGCCACCAATGCTAGGTACATGCCGATATGATAAAAGTGCCACCAAATGAGCTCAATGCAACAAGCTCACCTTGGCCATTCGCCGCCTGGGAATGGATGTCATCGGTCCGATTGAGCCCACTGCTTCAAACGGGCATAGGTTTATTCTAGTGTCCATTGATTACTTCACAAAATGGGTAGAGGCTGCATCTTACAAAGCTGTAACCAAGAAAGTCGTCGTAGACTTTGTCAAAGATCGTATTGTTTGTCGATTCGGAGTTCCCGAGTCCTTTGTTACTGATAATGCTGCCAATCTCAACAGTGATTTGATGAAAGCCATGTGTGAAACTTTCAAAATCAAGCACAAGAATTCCACAACCTATAGACCTCAAATGAATGGAGTCGTAGAAGCCGCCAACAAAAACATCAAGAAGATACTAAGGAAAATGGTAGAAAACCACAAACAATGGCACGAGAAGCTACCCTTCACTTTGTAGGGATATCGCACTACAATTCGCACATCAATCGGGGCAACTCCCTACATGCTGGTTTATGGTACTGAAGCTGTTATCCCAGCCAAGGTAGAGATTCCTTCTTTAAGAATCATACAGGAAGCTAAACTTAGTGATGCAGAATGGATAAGGAGCCGCTATGAACAATTGGCACTTATAGATGGAAAAATAATCAACGCAGTATGTCACAGTCAGCTATCAAAACAAAATGTCTAGAGCTTTCAACAAAAGGGTCAAACCAAGGCAATTTACACCAGGACAGCTGGTACTGAAGAAAATCTTCCCACATCAAGATGAAGCCAAAGGGAAATTCTCTCCCAACTGGCAAGGTCCTTACGTGGTTCACAGGGTGCTAACAGGAAGATCACTCATACTTGCAGAAATGGACAGAGAAATTTGGGCAAAACCAATCAATTCAGACACAGTCAAGAGATACTATGCTTAGATTATTTACATTTCCTCCTCTGATGTAATTGAACTACGCTTGACCTGATTCCTGTTTAAGAGGGGATACGTAGGCAGCTGATGCCAAGATCAGAAACTGGGGAAGAATTTTGAAGATGACCCTCAAAATTCTGGAGCAAGTCCAGCCGATGCCAACATATGCCTGACAGTCAGAAATCGATTAAGAAACTAGGGCAGAATTTTGAGAAGGATTCTCAAAATTCCGAAGAAGGTTCAATAAGTCTCGTTATTCGCAAATGGCCAAAGGATGATCTACCAAACTGGGGCAGAACTTTGAGGAGGACCCTCAAAATTCTAACATAGGAAAGATGCAATGTCTCTGAAATGTGTTACAGTCACTAGTTCATCTAACAATTACTTGATATTTCAATATGTTCCTAAATAACTCTATTTTTTTCCATCAATAATTGCATATTTTCGAAAACTCTACTTTTCGTAACAGTCAGGTATTACCCAGGGAAACTCAAACGAGGCCTACAAAACGGAGCATAGCAAGGTCAGCGGACAAAGGCACGAACCAACCTCCCCCTCACAAAACTTATAATTTTTCTTTGAGCGTAGACACATTTGACGTAGCGATAGCATTCGCAAACATGTATACACGTAACAAGATCACTATCAATCAGGCCATCAGGCACCGAATATATATCTCCAGCTGAAAAATATGGTACTCTTATTTGCTACTCATTATCTGCATAGGACTAAGCCCTATTCTGCATATTCGCATGAGGCTAATCCCTGCCTCCATATTTGCATGAGGCTAATCCTTGCCTCCGTATCTACATGAGGCCAATCCCTGCCTCCATATTTGCATGAGGCTAATCCTTGCCTCCATATCTACATGAGGCTAATCCCTGCCTTCATATCTACATGAGTCTAATCCCTGTCTCCATACCTGTACGAGGCTAATCCCTGCCTCCATACCCGCACGAGGATAATCCCTACCTCCATACCTTCATGAGGCTAATCCCTGCCTCCATACCCGCACGAGGATAATCCCTACCTCCATACCTTCATGAGGCTAATCCCTGCCTCCATACCTGCATGAGGCTAATCCATGCCTCCATATTTGCATGAGTCTAATCCTTGCCTCCACATTTGCATGAGGCTAATCCTTGCCTCCACATTTGCATGAGGCTAATCCCTGCCTCCATCCTGCATGAGGCTAATCTCCGCCTTCACATTTGCATGAGGCTAATCCCTGCCTCCATATTTGCATGAGGATATCCCTGCCTCCGTATCTGCATGAGACTAATCCCTGCCTTCATATTTGCATGAGGCTAATCCCTACCTCCATCCTGCATGAGGCTAATCCCTGCCTCCACATTTGCATGAGGCTAATCCCTGCCTTCATATCTGCATAAGGCTAATCCCTGCCTCCATAATCGCATGAGGCTAATCCCTGCCTCCATATCTGCATAAGGCTAATCCCTACCTCCATATTTGCATGAGGCTAATCCCTGCCTCCATATTCACATGGGACTAAGCATTGTCCCTCATTGCATAAATATTGCTCTATTCCAGTATTATCCATTTACTTTTCAATCGGGCTAAGCTCTGCCCTTCATTTCATAAGACTAAGCCTTGTCTTGTTAACATCATATTATTGCATTTCATGGGCTGAAATATCGCCAATCTATCCAAAGGCGTCATAGTCTAAAAGGCATAATCCTCATAGCCGGAATACACCATGCCATGGCCTGAGGATCTCTCAAATTTGCATATCATTATTCAAAGGCGACATGGTTTGGAGGCACCATTTTCATGGCCCGAGAACATCATTTCATGGCCTGTGAATTCCTCACTGAATAATTCATGGCCCAGGACATCATGGTCTGGGGACGTCATCCTGAACCGTCCGAAGACAACTTTCATGGTCCGAAGGGAATCTGCATCATGTTTAAATTTTCGCGCAAATACATGCTTGTAGCATATCTTTATATGCAGGTGACCAGTAAGCAACCGCTATCCCGACAGGAGTGACCTTGCACCAATTCCTTCGCCATCTCAAACTTGACCATTCACCATAACCACTCTTGCATTCATCCCACAATCTCGTGTTCATTCTTGTAATGACTTCATCGGTACATTCTACCGATGGATCCAGAGCTACACAAGTCCTGATTCTTGTAAAACCAAGGATATATAGCAGCTCAAAGACCAGAGTCCGGCCTCTATCTTTCAAAACATCCCATTCAGTCAAAATTGGCCATTATTTCTTTACCTGGAAACTCTTTCATCTTTCCCAGGTGAAGAGGGAAAACTTTTGATACCCAATTTTTTCCATAATATTTTCAAAATTATGCTTTGGCATCAATTAGTATTTTTTATACAATTTCTACATTTGTAATACATTTTAATTAATCACTGATTGCATCACAAATAGTTTTATAATATTTTTTGTGGCTTAATTTTATCATTTGCATTTGTACTGAGTTTCAATTATTGCACAAATAACCACATTTGTATTTTAAGATGCAATTGCAATTACTTTGCAATTATAGTCTATGCATGCATTATTATATTATGTTACTAGAAAATAGCCTTTTATATTTTTAAAATATTAAGTAATTATTTTAAAATATTTTCAGGCATGAAAATTATTTTTACAACCTATTAGCTATTTTTAAAATTGTTTTATCAATTAAATGGGTATTTAATAAATGGCCTTCTTATTTTTCGGATTTAGCCTAAATCAAATAATTCAAACCCCTAGCCCAGACCAAATCCTACCTAGCCCCAAACCCTTTAAATCCTGGCCGTTGATCCTAGAGATCAACGGCCACCATCACTTCTTACCAAATTTAACCAAATGACCCCTCCCAAACCTAGCCATTCTCACCAAATAGCCGCCCTGAAACCATCTCCTCTCTAATTCTCTCTGAAACCAAGCTTAACTCTATCTGACGCCACTCAAAACCAGCCCTAATCCCTGTGATTCCTACTCGATCTATGGCTTTCCATGGCTGTAGGAGGCCTCTACTTGTCTCCTATCTCCCCTGGTTGCTCGATTGTGTGATTTTGTGAAAGGACCTCGAAGAGATCTGGTCCAGATCTTGTTTAAGACTCTTCAAGAGTCTGTCCATGGTCTGTGCATGCTTTCTATCAAAGTTTCACGGCTCAAATCCTTGATTCAAAGGCCAGATTCTCTTTACCCTTTCTCTTTTCTTCAAAAACTTAGCATTTGGACTTGAATCCGTCCAGATCCTTGTAGATCTGGAGCGATTTGAGTTCATCAGTGCTTTTTCCTTAAGGCTCCTTCATTTCTTACTAATTATTCGATTTTTGAACATTTTTTTGTTATATTAGAGCTTGTTTTCTTGTCGTTTGTTAGTCGAACCTCTAGGTATCTGAAGTACTTTCAAACTTCCATGGCTATTCTTTTGGGTTCTTTTACTTATTTACTACTAATCGATTTTTAAGCACTACGCTACTTTAGATTTCGATTTCTACGATTTCTGTTGTTCGAATCTCTATGTGATGACATGCTTTCAAGTTTTCCATGGTTGTTTCCTTTTTTAAGTGTTTTCAAATTAGAGTTCCTATCAGACTCCTCTTCAAGAGGTTTTTTTTCTACTTTCAATATTTTATCTGTTCATCTCTTTACATGTTTGGTTAACTCCCGTATGTATGAACCCTAGATGTTCTGATGGTAATACTGATTTCTTCTATTATGTTTCTTTCTGTGAACTATTCATATTAACTGACTCTATTTAGGGTTTGAGTGATTTCCCTGTTAAATCCAGTATTCTTGAGGATTTTGTCGCTTAATTGATTTCTATTTAGGGAATTTGAATGATTCTTTCTTGGTTAAAATCAGTATTTTTCGGGATTTTCTACTTTTTTCCCTATTGTGATTAATTACCCTTGCCTTAATTAGTTATCAGTCTTGGGGATTTGATGGACTCCTTATATGATTTGGTGTTAATTTATTGCCTTACTTAAGTCCAGTTCTGACCGTTAATTAATTGCCCCCAATAAAGGGGTCTATTCTGGACTTTTTTTTATTATAGGAATTGACTCTGTGATTGAATAATTACTCCTAATTGATTGAACTATGATTCTTTACCTTATTTGTTGTACTCTCTAAAGTGCTATATATACACTCTCATTCTACTCCTTCAACACACGAACATTAGTTCATCAACTACTCTTGCACTCTAAAAAAGTTCTCTGTTCTTCCTGCTACTTGTGATCTTCGTTGGTCTAGCTGGCTGTAAGCCAAGGCTGGAAATTGCATAACACATGTCTTACATCTTGTATTCTCTTTCCCTAATTGGTATGCCTCTGATTAAATTTTAGAATCTAAACCTATGTGTTTGTTTACTGCCTTAGTTCATCAGACCTGAGTTCATTCCTGCTTCTGTTTACTGCTTATCTAGCATGCCTAATATACCTTGTTCAATATGTGATTAGCATGTCTCAACTTACTTGTCTGTCTACTGTTTATCTAACATGCCTAAATACTGCCTTGTTCAAATATATGATTAGCATATCCCCACTTTACTTGCCTATTTACTATCTTGTTTAACATGTCTTACACTGTCTTATTCCATATGTGATTAGCTTGTTTGTGTGACTACTATTTATTTAGCATGTCTAAACTTTGTTTTGTAAGTGTGTGATTAGAATGTTTACACTTGTTAATGTGAACACCTAATTTTTGACAACATTTAATTTTTTATCACTTCTTTTATGTAAATATTTTAGGGGGTTTTAACCTACTGTTATTTTAGCTTTATTACACTTTTTATTATAGGATAAAAATACAAAAAAAAGTTTAAAAGGTGAATTATCACTATTAATATTTTTTTATTTGTTTTTTGTTTTTTTTTTATAAAAAAAAACAATCCGAAAATATTATTTTTTTTTAAAAAAAATATTTCGGGAATGATTTAAAAAATAAGAAAAAGGGAAGTATTGAATAAAAAAAATAAAAGTAAAAATAGGTGGAAGTCTCTTTTAAAAAAAGTAAAAGAATGTAGAAAATTAAAAAAAAAAGTTTTGTGGAAATTTTAAAAAATTTAAAAGTAAAAGAAGGTTGGAATTAAAAAATAAATATAAAGGTATCTGAAAATGTAAAAAATTTAAAGTAGATGAAAGTAGCATTTTTAAAAGAAAAAGGAAAAGAAAGTGGTTTGTTTTTTTAAAGAAAAGTTAAATAAAGTGAGATTCTCTTTTAAAAAAATAAAAAGTGGGATTTTAAATAAGATAAAAGTAATTAAAGTTGGAATTTTAAAAATAAAAGTAAATAAATGTGGGATTTATTTTTCTAAAAAAATAAAAGCAATTTGTAAGTGGGATTTCTTTTAATTAAAAAATAATAAAATAATAAAAAAACAAATCTGAAAAATTTCGAAATTTTTTCTATAAATAGAACAGATAATTTAGGAAGAAGGGGGTTCAAAACAAGAGGAAAAAATAGAGGGGAAGAAAAAAAGAAGGGGGCGGAGAGAGCGATATACACTCGATATACACTTTGGATACACTGGATATACAAGGGCAGAATTCATTTTGGAGAGAGTAAAAAGATAGAACCAAATTTTCTGAAATATTGAGAGCAGAAGAACACCAGAGAGAGTTCAAAGCTAGAAAGATAAAACAAAGAGAGATTTCCGGACTATTTTTCTTCTCCATTTTTACTGGTTTTCTCCGTGTTGCTGGGATTTCTGGATTGAGGTGTTGAAGCTACTGTGTTGGGCTTTCTGCTGCTGTATTTTGCTGGTTGCTGTTGCTGATTGCTTACCCCATTTTTCTGTTCTACATACCAGGTACACATTTGAACCTGTTTTGGTGTAATTTCTCTAGTGGAATGGAAAGGCAATTGCTGTTTGACATTCATTAAAGCTTTACTGTTTTTTAGTTTATTATGATACAGTTAGCTTTAAGATTTGTATGATAGATTTGTGCATTAATGCGCTTGTAAGGGACTAGTTGGATTATTAACATGCTATGTACTGTTTTGTAACTTGTGGACAATAGGTACTTGTATAATTAGGATGGTTGTTAAACCAATTTGAGTTGTTTTGAATTGTGAGAAACTGTGAACTCTAATATGTAACTCATTTCTGGATGAAATCAAGTCCATAGTGTCAAATAGTTTCACTGTTCGGGTTAATTGCTCTCCACACCAAAAATCAAAGGCAAATCACAGCAAATAGGTGCATATTCACGTTGGTCCAGGTCACGTATGCTTAGTTTCGAATTGGAAATTATCCATGACTCTATGTGTGATTTAAGTCATTGTTGGATAAGTGATTCATTAGAGTGAGTTATAGGTAAGACCATTCCTACTCTAATAGGGATGAGCAAACAATTGTGAGTTATGTGCTACACCAAATGAAAATTGAGCTATGTGTTAAAATCAGTGCTACAATAGCTTAGAAATGATGTCAATCTCGAGTGCAAAAAATTAGAAATTATGAGTATGATTAATTCTGTAAATTAGCTCCCCCTACACCATTTGATCAAGTTGGGCTGTCATGATCCCTGAGGCCTAAATAATTCCTACCCTGACTATGGAAGTTCAATTGATAGGATACTAGGCGTATAAACCATTGCGGGCTCAGACAGCCCATTTTCTGTGAAATGAAACTTTGGTCGTGTACTGGAAATGTCCCGCTCTCTTTGTTCAACTCTGGGGCTTAACTGTTTGAAATCGAGTTAGGTAATTTCGGATCTTTCACGTACATTAATTAACTAGGACTGCTTTCATTTTAGAGACGAATTAAATAGAAAATTATAGATTGTTTTAGGATGGACCTTTAAAATAATAAAAACGAGACGAGCCTCGCCAAATAAAAAATACAAAGATCGTAGGGCCCCCGTTAAATGTATATATTAAAACACTTAGATTGCAGGACGGACCGTCTAATGAATTTCACGGCTTTCCTCAAAATAATAACGCGTTAGTCTCTTTAGGCGCGTATTTTAATAACATTACCTCCCTAAACTCGGGTGCGCATTTATGTGACCCAAATCCAAATCTCAACGAAGTCGAGATGTGCCGCTAATCACGTGTACGTTGATTGTGACGTGGTTCGAGATGCATTTCCACGACGTTACAAATTCTTTTTTTTTTAAATAATGAATGAGACGAGCCTCGACAAACGAAAAATACACATGCTTCGGGGCCCTCTATACGTGTTGGTAAAATTACTTAGACTTCGGGATGGGCCGTTTAGCAAAATTTCACGGCCTTACCCAAAATAATGATGCGCTAGTTGCTTTAGGCGCGCCTTTAATAATTTACTTTCTTAAACTCGGGTGCACATTTATGTGATCCAAATCCAAATCTCAATAGAGTTGAAATGTGTCAATAATCACGGGTGCATTGATGTGACGTGGTTCGAGATGTATTTTCACGACGTTGCAATTCTCGTTAAAAATAATAATAATAAAAATAGTAAACAGTTAAAATTTGCACATAGGTTCAACATGTATTAAAATCAGATAAATAAGCCGAATATGACAGTTGAGCGACCGTGCTAGAACCACAGAACTCGGGAATGCCTAACACCTTCTCCCGGGTTAACAGAATTCCTTACTCGGATTTCTGGTTCGCAAACTGTAATACAGAGTCAATCATTTCCTCGATTCGGGATTCAACTGGTGACTTGGGACACCATTAATCTCTTAAGTGGCGACTCTGAATCTTTAAATAAAATCCCGTTTCGATTGTCCTTTAATTGGAAAAAACTCCTCTACGCCCCTGCGGGCGCGGGTAAAAAGGAGGTGTGACAGTTAATACTTGCCTAGCCTGTCCATTTAAGTTCTTGCCTGTTCTGCCTTACTCCTGCTAAGTTCTCTAGTCTCTCCAGGGCAACTCTAGTCGTGTTGTTTATGTGCCCTCAACATGTTTCTGATGTGATCTTTGCTTCATGTTTCAATGACCTACATTATATCTAACCTATTAGCTTTATATAACCCCTTGAGAATTCTATGTACCCTGTTGTTTATATGCTCCCCTATACACTAAGGAGTATTCTATGTGTCCCCAACCCCCTCTCTCCTTGTGTGGAATCTGTTTGCCAAAGTGTTTTCTGAAGCTGTTTGTTCTATGACTTGTGTTCTGGTTGCAAAATGTTTTCCACGTTTTTCTAACTTCTGTTTTACCACCAAAGCTAGTACTGATTTTCAGAAAATCTTTTCACTTTTAAAACCCCTCTTCATATTGTTTACCAAAACTCTTTCAAATCATGTCAAACACTCTCACTTATTCCTAGCTTATTAAGTCGTGCCCCTCTGGTATGTGTACTACTTAGAGGTCCCTGAGATCTTTCTGAACTCTGGCATATCAGGGCTGGCTCTTCCCCACTGCACATAATTGATCTTTATTTGAGAAAGTCTGGGTGTGAGCACTGCCCGGGATCCTTGAGGTCCTTAGGTAACTCTGACACACCTGGACACAAATGTGGCAATGTATCTTGGGCATTTGAGACTAGTGAATGCCTGGTACAGTAGGATTTGCTTTGGGCCTACTTCAGGATCCCTATGGCTTAATTTCTATTCTATTTATGTAATTTTTATTCAATCATTGGTCTGTAAATAATTAATTGTAAACAAATAATGGGGTGACTAGTGAAAAGGGAGGGTAGTTGTATATTGTGGGTAAAATTGTGTAGATAACGTGCCTATATGGTTCATTTTGATTCAAATTTGTTTTGTTGGATAATATGCCTATAGGGTTTTTCTTTGGTCAAATAAGTTCTGCCTACTTAACTTTACATGATTAGACACCATGCATGTAGGGAATAAAATAACTAAGATTCAGTTTACATTACGGCATATATTCAAAATTATCTCTTTAGAAATCATGCCTATAGGATCTAAAATCAGCTTTAATTATAGAAATCATACCTATAGGATCTAAAATCAGTTTTAATTAGAACTCATACCTATAGGATCTAAAATCAGTTTCATTAGAACTCATGCGTGTAGGTTCTGAATCAGTTTAATTAATTATCTTACCCTTTTCTTTAATAGTCTTCAATGTTGTGTTAACTAATATCACTAGAAAGCATGCCTATAGGATAAAAGACTTCAAAACGTCTTCCCAGAATTGTGACTACATATACACTTAGGCAAGCCTTAAGGTGTTAAATAACTGTGAAACCAGTTCTGTTTATATGTGAGATTATCCAGGTTTAACAGGCTATAAAATCAATAGGCAAACTGGTTAGGATACTGCCACTTTCCTTATGCATATCCTCAATCTGCAACATTCATCTAGATATCATGTTCTTAGTGTCGCACCTCCTTTTACCGCCCCGCGAGGGTGCAGGGAGTTTTCTCCAATTAAAGGACAGTCGAAACGGGATTTGTTTGTTTGTTTCAGAGTCGCCACTTGGGAATTTTATGGTGTCCCAAGTCACCAATTTTAATCCCTGAATCGAGGAGAATATGACTCTGTTTATTATTCTGCGAACCAGAAATCCTGAGTAAGGAATTATGTTAATCCGGAAGAAGGTGTTAGGCATTTCCGAATTCCGTGGTTCTAGCACGGTCGCTTAACTGTTTTTATTCTTGGCTTAATTATCTCGATTTTATATTTTTTATTGCATGATTTTGTTACCGCTTCTGTTTAGATTGTTTATAATTAAAGACCCTTCTTCGAATCGAATCACGCGTACGTGTATTCGTTTTATATATTATATTTTTTTACGTGAGAAATCGTGTCACGCGTACGTGTACACAATGATATTGATAATATATTTATTATAAAAATAATCATTTTTTTTTTCTAAATTGTGTTTAAAAATAAAATTAAGAACATTCGCCTTTCTTAAATAGTGAACCACACATCTCGGGTTTTATAAAATTAATTTAATATCCCCCGACGAATCTCTTTTTTGATAAAAATTTGCTCGAAATTGCGCGAACGCATAATCCGAATTGCCTTTAGAAGTATAATCAAGTCACGCGAACGCATCCTTAATTATGCAAATATTCTTGACAGTAATATAAATTCTCTACAAATGTTTATTGCATCCATCTATTTTTAAATGTAAGAGTCATGGAGAATCACCGATTGGGATGCCACCAAATTTCTTGACAAAGAATTCAAAATTTATTAGGCGTTGCTACAAGTCTTATTTTACGCGTATGAATTATATACCTCAAAACTATTCAAATTTTTAAAAAATTAATGATATGAAAAAGAGACAAACAACATGTAACTAAAAATACTACCATTTTTATCGTGGATACAACATTAATATATCCAAAAATCGAATCGCATATAAAACTGGAAAGAGAATTAATTTGATAGACAAATTAATAGTTTCTGAAGAATTTTCATTGTTATATTTAATGCGAACTCTATTTCTACATATCCTTGACATAAAATGTTGCAATTCGTGCTTATAAATCTCATATCCTTTTCATATACTTGTTTTTAGTCCAAAGTTATAATTATTAGTTAATTTTTGATTACGAAGATTGAGTTTGAGATAAATAAACCAATTCTTATTCTCTGCCTAAGCGAATATTTGCAAACACTAACTCTATATTTTGTAAAAAATCATCGACATTATTTCATACATTAAAAGAAATGAGTTGATCGCGTTCCTAAAATAACTATGCCATTTGTTATTAAGAAAGAGAACTAATCTACCAATTGATTTAATAAGACGACATCATCTAGCCTTAAACAAAATTGGATATTTGACAAAATAAGCTAGTAATGTAATTTCTGGGTATTTCCGTACTATTCTTTACTTAGCTAACAATATCACAAAATTTAATTAATGGCCAATTTTCTGTAATGTTCCCTATCTCAACAATTTAAACAGTAAATGTCATCACTAGTCCTCAAAACATATAAGATTATCGTGGAATTTATTACTCCAGAAGGTTAATTAGTTAACAATTTATCATGTCAAGTATAATACTATATTAACCAACTAAAACAAAACTGAAACTTAAACTAATAAAATTTAAATGAGTAGAAGACATCCTTATAATTCCAAACTTCATTTACTTGCCATATTGAAGCTTTTCATGACATGAATTTACAGATAGGTACCTGATATTGGAAGCAAAAGAAAATGAAGATGAGAATCAGCGACAGTAATAACAGTGCAACAACAACAACTGCCCAGCAACAGTAACAACCCAGGAACAGAGTTTGCAAACCAGCAGAACAGTAATCCCAAAAATAAAAGCTTCAAGCTTTGAATGAAACAACAACCATTAATACTAATTTCAAACAAAGAAAGAAAGCAAAAGATTTTTTTAGTTTTTATTTTTATTTTTGAAAACTTAAATATTTTTCGGAATTTTTCTTTCTCTTAAATGTTCAGCCCTTTTTTTTCTTCTCTCTTTTTCTTCTCAGATTCGTTTTTTCTCTCTATCTGTATCTGTGTGTATTTGTGTGTATTTTTTCTCTATCTGTCTTTCTATTCTGATTTCAAGACTTCTTATAACTCATCCCATAAATCTTTCCATTAATTAAAATCAATACTTTTTCTCTACCCAACCCATTATCTTCCCACTCATCCCCATTACATTAAATAAACATATCACACCACCCCATTATATTTTGTCCCCCATGCCTAACATAAAATAATACAAGATTCCCCCACTAAATTTTGTCTTGTCCCCCCTTTATATTAAATAACCATATCACAACCCACCCCATTTCATTTTGTCCCCCATGCTTCAAATAAACAATTACAAAATGTACAATTCCTAAACTACCCCTCTGACCCTATTGCAAATTACTATTTTACCCCCGAAAGTACTATAAATTACCAAACTACCCATCAGCTATAACACATCATTTAATCAAACTTAACCAAAATATAGACAATATGATTAATTTCTAACAATGTTCAAACAACAAATTTCATGAACATGATTTCTTCAACATTTCAACAACAAAGCACATGAACATGAATTGAACAACAAAGAACAACTAAAATTTGATTGAACAATATTTTAGCAACAAACAATCCTATTTTCGGATTCAACAACAACAATAAACAAGTATATTTAGATTTCTAAATTCAATAATATTGAACTTAAAATCAACTATTCTAACAACATTACAACAAACAATTCTTATATTAAACTTTAAACAAGATTATGAGACCAATTCAAGAAATAATCATAAATGATAAACAAGAAATCAAACTATACAAAATTCAGATTCAAGATCATCCAAACAAAGTATGAACATGAATGAAATCTATATTAAACAACAAACATGACGGATTAAAACGATTAAATCAATATATTTTCTTTAACACAACTAAATTCTTTTTAGACAAATAACAAGATCGACGAATAAACAATTATGAACTTAAGCTTGAACTTAACAATATTAACAATTTCTAACAATACATAAACACATGAAACAAATTGAAGAAATAGTTAATTAAATTTCAATTTGAATCTAACAAACATCAAATTAACAAATATTCACTTAAACAATAATACAAACATGAAATGAATATGAAAACAACTAATTAAACTTCTATTTTGAAATCTGAAAATTAATTTTAACAAAGCACATGAACATGAACAAACTAGAAAAATGATTTCAACGATGAACAACGAACAAAACAAGAATTGAATTCTTTAACGATTTTGGATCCGGAAAATATCAAACAAAAATATGGACAAAAATAAAACTCAAAAACAACTAACCGGAGATGAATCAACGACGAACTTTGATTGTAAACAAATCTGTCCGAGAACGAATCTCGCACCAAGATAACTTGACGTCGAAGACGACTACGAACGGACGACCAAAGAAGGTGGTCGTTTGGCATCGTTTAAAACGAAGAATGGAAGACCGCCACAAGCAGAAGGCAGCAGCAGCAACACTGCTGGAGCAGCAGCACGGAATAGTAGCAGCAGCAGTGTCGGAGAAGATGCAACGGCAGCCATGGGAGCTCGAGTTCGAGCTCGATGAAGCTCGTCCATGGCTGGACGCGGCGGGCAGCAGTTGTGGTGGTTTGTTTGGACGACACAGCAGCAACATGAAGGATGAAAAACGTAGCAGCAGCAGTGTTGGAGAAGAAGAAAACGCAACAACAGGAGGAGAAGCAACTACGAGCAACAATGGTGGCGTAGAAGTTGCTCGACGAACTTGAAAAACGCAGCCATGGCAGCGAGGGGATGTCGTGGGGGTGAGAGTGGTTGTGTTGTGTGTGTGTTGACGTGAGGGGGGCAGGGGTGTGAGGGGGGAAGGTCTGCCATGGGAGGAGCTTGGGGAAGCTTGAGGAAGAAGAAGAAGATAGGAGGGGGCGGATGGATTTCTTAGGGTTTTCTTCTTCTTCTTTTCTTTTTTGTTTTGTTTTTGTTTTGTGTTTTGAAAAATGAAGAAGGGTGTTGGGTATTTGGGTTAATGGACTGGGTCGACCCAGTTCGAAATGGACTGGGTCGTAGGGAAGATTGGGCCATTTTTTGGGCCTGTGGCTTGAAATCGAAGAAGAGGCCCAATTCCGACTTTCTTTATATTTTCGCTCTCTTTCTTCTTTTATTTCTTTAAAACTAAATTATAAAAATACTTAAACTATTATTAAGAATTAAATTAAGTTATAAAAGCGCAAATTAACTCCCAATAACAATTAACGCATAATTAAGCATAAAATTGTATATTTGGACATTAAAATCTAAAAATGCAAACGATGCCTATTTTTGTAATTTTTAATTTTTGGAAAACAAATTTAATTACTAACAACTGTAGAATTAAATCCTACATGCAAAATGCGACATATTTTTGTATTTTTTATTAATTTAGCAAATAAACATGCACAGACAAATACAAATAATTATTCAAAATATCACAAAATTGCACACCAAAGAAAAATCATTTTATTTTTGAATTTTTTTAATCACGTACTTATAGTAGGTTAAGGAACACTTAGAAGAGTCAGGTCCTTTCATAATCAGTTTAAGCAAGCTATTTGTTTGCCTATATACATGCAGAGGTAAATGTGATCCTTTTAACTATTTGTCCTTATTTGCTTGTCCTATATATTATTTGCTTGTCGCCTAGATTTTTACCTTTTACAAACCTTAGGCTGTCCAGAACTGTCCAAATTTTGAGGTCCCAAATTCCTCCAGGACCATAAAGAAGGGACGGGTAGCAGCACGCTTAGAGGTCGTTAATTAAACTGACTCATATAACCACTAAGAGGAGGGTAATGGGTAATAAAAGGACATGATGACCTGCACGCTAATGTCACATGTAGCCCCTCTCATTAAGGAGTGATTACCGGGCATTGCATGGGTATGATCTTGTAGGCTAATCAACTTAGGACTTTCCTTTCCTGACTCCCCCTATGTGTTTAAATTTTATAAACTTTCTTTTCTTTACATATACATGTGCAAGTTGTTCAAACCTCTCTCTTGCTTCCATTACCTGAATCATACATGTATTTGGAATGTGAAAACATGTCTTTACTTGCAAATATGTGTTGAAACCGTTTACTTGTTAATTGACTAATTCACATAGTTTAAGTTCGGTCGGGACCCACCGTTGTGGACCGAGAGGGATGCCTAACACCTTCCCCTCAAGGTTATTTCGAGCCCTTACTCTAATCTCTGGTAATGCAAACTAGTTACATGAGTTAATCACACTAGGTGCCCTAACGCATCATAATCCGTTAGGTGACGACTCTTCAAATACCCAATTTCCTAAAGAAAACGAGTTATTCTCCCATGAATGTCGAAACCCGGACTTCCCCGCAAGAAGGAAAAAAAAGGGGCGCGACAAAGATGTTCAAGAAGTCTCATTTATATAGCATAAAGTAAATTACAGTTTCTAAACCAATTAGGAAATCAATGAGAAAAGATGAAGTTATTTTTAGAAATTATTTGAGTGAAGAAAATACCATTTTCAAATAAAAATACAACATTGATTAAATTATTGCCTTTAATATACGATTTATTAAATTGACACTTAATAGAATTCCTTTTTAAGTAAAATACAATTTCAGATAATTTAAAGAAATTTAATTGAGAAACTAATTGAAATAAAATATAACAATTATTAGAATTAGAAGTATTGAAATATATATATATATATATATATATATATATATATATACGGCGAGTTCTAATTTAAAAGTCAAGATAACGTAATATTAATTAAATCCCTCTAACACTAACAACTCCGCAGGACAGGAGGAAATGACTCAGCGTGATAAATTTACTTTGAAAATTAATTCACCAGAATAATAGTTTCAGGAAAAGAACTCAGGGAACAACAGCAAGTCAATAAATCAATGTCAATAACCCGAACCTCAAAACTCAGTGAAACCAGAAATACAAATTATGAAAATCTTGTGCAAATGAACTAAATCCAATACAGTAAAACAGGAGATACCAAAATATAAGATATTTATATTCACTCTTATTACTCCTTATCAATCCACCCTTATTTCTCCTGTTGCGGCGTGCAACCTGATTCCATCGGACAATATCAATATCACAATAATAAATATAATATATTGCGGCGCGCAACCCGATCCCACCAGTCCACCCTTATTGCTCCTCAATATATCACCCTTATTTCTCCTGTTGCAGCGTGCAACCCAACCCTACCAGACAATATCAATTCTCCCTTATTCCTCCTCAACATATCACCCTTATTCATCCTGTTGCGGCGTGCAACCCGATCTCACTAGACAATACTTTAAATCAACAACAACGACAAATCAACAACTCAATTACAAGAATTTCTACTACCAAGAGTATGAGTACACGACAACAAGAGAATCACGTAAAAATCAAAGGAATACAACAACCTTTACAAAGATATTGAGACATGTAAGGCACGTGATAATTACACCTGCAACCACAACAATTGGACATGTAGCATATTTGCACAAAGTCATAGAGGAACTCACAATTAATAAGTATCAAAACAACAAGGAAGGCAATCACTTCAACTAAGGCAAATAAGAGTCAAATAACAAGTAAGGAGTAAAGAAGAGCTAACAACATCGTATAGAGCATGTAGAGGTAAAACTAGAAAATAGGAAACCCAATTATATCAAAAAACTTACCACTTAATGAACATAAGGACCTAGGAACCCTAAAGTCAAATCTTCCACAAATAAGACCGAGCACGCACTCGTCACCTCGCATGCACGGACTACAATTAACATAGAGAACTCAAATTCTAAGGGGGAGTCCCCCCCCAAGGTTAGACAAGATACTTACCTCAATTCGGCCAATTCAATACTCAATTTAGCTTTTCCTTAACCAATTCATCAACGCTCGGCTCAATCTAGTCAAAAACGACTTAAATACATCAAACAATGCAAAAGAAAATAATTTCAATTAACAAAGCTATGATTCTTATACAATTTGTAAAAAATCAACTAAAGTCTACTCCCCGAGCCTGCATTTCAGAATCCGACAAAATTTACAAAAATCGAATATTTATTCTGATACGAGTTCACCCATACAAAAATTATCAAATTCCGAACCATTTGGTCGTTCAAATAATCATTTTTCCGTTTTAGAAATTTTCTTCAAAAACCAATATTTTCCTCAACCCAGAACACAATATAAATGATAAAAACGAAGGTAAAATCATGGAATATATTAAATTCTAAGTGAATAACACTTACCCAATCGATTTTCTTGAAAACCTCTCAAAGAATCGCTCAAAATCGAGCTTCACAAGTCTAGATATAAATAAAATGGTCTAACCCTCAGTTTTTGGGATATATTCTGTTTGCCCAGGCTTTTATGCATCGCGAACGCGAAAGAAGGATCGCGTTCGCGAAGAAGAAAAATGAAGGTTGCCCAGGTTGCTCATCGGGAACGCGAAAATGAGCTCGCGAACGCGGAGAAGAAGAGACAGAAACCTATGCGAACGCGTATGCAAGGACGCGAACGCGAAGAGGGAAAATGCAGAGCTACGCGATCGCGGGGCATGTTACGCGAATGCGGAGAAGAAAATTGAGGCGACCAGTACAGACTCTTCGCGAACGCGGAATGGACTTTGCCATCGCGAAGAAGGGTATCAAACACCAGAAAATAGCAGTTCAAAACAAGGAAAAATGACCCTTAGCCCACAAGGAACACACCCGAGGCCCCCGGGACCCCGTCTAAACACACAAACAAGTCATATAACCTAACACAGACTCGCTCGAGGTCTCAAATCATATCAAACAATGCCGAAATGACGAATGACTCCATGAATCAAACTTAGAAACTTTTCAATCTTCCAACTTCAAAAACTCGCGCCGAAACCTATCAAATCAACCCAGAATGACGCCAAGTTTTGCAGACAAGTCCAAAATGACATAACAGAGCTTCTCCAACTCTCGGGATCGCATTCCGACCCTGATATCACCAAAGTCAACTATGGGTCAAACTTTTGCATTTTCCAAACTTTAACTTTTCCAACTTTCGCCAAAATGCCTCAAATTATCCTACGAGACTCCAATTCCGGATCCGAACGCATGCTAAGTCTAAATCATCATTCGAATCTGCTGACATCATCCAAAACTCATCCCGGAGCCGTTTACTCAAAAGTCAAATTCCGGTCAAATTCTCACGGCATAAGCTTCCAAAACTAGATTCCCTCTTTCAATTTGACTCCGAATCATCCGAAAACTGAATTCAACCATGTACGCATATCGATACACATAATATAAAGCTGCTTGTGACCTCAAACTGTCGAACCGGACGCAATTGCTCAAAACGACCAATCAGGCAGTTACAAAGGGAGTGAGATTTTGAAAGAAGCCATGTACATGGTTGGCGAGTTAGAGAAGATAAGATGGTTGGTTGTATGAATAGAGGGGTTTAGAAAGGGTTTTGGTTTTAACAACAACAACATCGACCCAGTATAATCCCACAAGTGGGGTCTGGGGAGGGTAATATGTACGCAGACCTTACCCCTACCCCGAAGGGTAGAGAGGCTGTTTCCAGGAGACCCTCGGCTCAAAAAAGCAACAGGAGATGATATATTAGTACCATAAAAATGCGTAATAAAAATAACAACAATATATAAGAGATATGAAATATGAAATACAGGATACTAAATACGAACTACGAAATAGATGGCTGGTAAGTACAACTAGAAGGTAAAGCCCAGCATCGATAGACGACCAATGACATTCCTAGTCTAACTCCTAACTGGATAGTCTCCCTCTATTGTGCTGTAGAAATATTCTCCCTCTCCCCTAACCTACAACCTTAATGCTCGACCTCCATAATTCCCTATCAAGGGCCATGTCCTCAGTAATCCTAAGTCGCGCCATGTCCTGTCTGATCACCTCTCCCCAATACTTCTTAGGTCTTCCTATACCTCTCCGCGTGCCCACTACAGCCAGTCGCTCACACCTCCTTACCGGTGCATCAGTGCTTCTCCTCTGAATGTGCCCGAACCATCTAAATCTTACTTCCCGCATCTTGTCCTCCATGGGGGCCACACCCACCTTCTCTCGAATATCTTCATTCCTTATCTTATCCATCCTTGTATGCCCGCACATCCACCTCAACATCCTCATCTCTGCTACTCTCATCTTCTGGATGTGTGAGTTCTTTACCGGCCAACATTCAGTTCCATACAACATGGCAGGCCTAACCACTGCTCTATAAAACTTACCTTTTAGTAACGGTGGCACTTTCTTGTCACACAAGACTCCCGACGCTAACCTCCACTTCATCCACCCCACCCCTATACGGTGTGTGACATCCTCGTCAATCTCCCCGATCCCCTAAATAACCGATCTAAGGTACTTGAAACTACCTCTCTTGGGAATGACTTGAGAGTCAAGCCTCACTTTAACTCCCGCTTCCGTCGGCTCAACTCCAAATTTGCACTCGAGGTATTCCGTCTTCGTCCTACTCAACTTGAAACCTTTAGACTCAAGGGCATGTCTCCAAATCTCTAGCCTCTCGTTGACGCCGCCTCTTGTCTCGTCAATTAGAATAATGTCATCAGCAAATAGCATGCACCATGGAACCTCCCCTTGAATATGATGAGTCAGTGCATTCACACCTCCTTTTTCCGCACCCGATGGGGTGCAAGGGAGTTTTTCCAATTAAAGGACAATCGAAACGGGATTGGTTTAATTATTTCAGAGTCGCCACTTGGGAGATTTAGGGTGTCCCAAGTCACCAATTTTAATCCCGAATCGAGGAAAAGAATGACTCCATATTACAGTCTGCGTACCAGAAATCCGGATAAGGAACTCTGTTAACCCGGGAGAAGGTGTTAGGCATTCCCGAGTTCCGTGGTTCTAGCACGGTCGCTCAACTGTTATATTTGGCTTGATTATCTGATTTTATACAAGTGTGAACTTATGTGCAAAATTTAACTTTTAACCGCTTTTATCATTTACTGTTTTTATCAAGAATTGCAACGTTGTGAAAATGTATCTCGAACCGCGTTACAATCAATGTACCCGTGGTCGTCGACACACTTTGACTCCGTTGAGATTTGGATTTGGGTCACATCAATGTGCACCCGAGTTTAAGGAAATTAAATTATTAAAGGCGCGCCTAAAGCGACTAGCGTATTTATTTTGGGTAGGACCGTGGAATTTTACTAAACGGTCCATCCCGAAGTCTAAACAATTTTTAAAGCAAATATTTACTGAGGGCCCCGCAATTTGTAGTTTATTTGGCGAGGCTCATCTCATTCTTATTTTTTTTAAATGAATTTGCAACGTCATGGACACGCATCTCGAACCACGTCACAATCAATGTACCCGTGATTAGAAACACATTTCGACTCCGTTGAGAATTGGATTTGGGTCACATAAATGTGCACCCGAGTTTAAGAAGGTAAGATTTATTAAGGCGCGTCCTAAAGAGTCTAACGTATTGTTATTTTAGGAAGACGCCGTGAAGGTTCATTAAACGGCCAAATCCAAAGTCTAGTCAATGGTTATGTATTTTATTGAGGGCCCCGGCGGTTTGTGATTTATTTGGCGAGGCTCGTCTCATTTTTATTTTAAAGGATAAACCTATAGTGACTATATTTTCTATTAAGTTCGTCTCTAAAATAAAAGAAAATCTCTTAATTATTTACATGCTGAAAACGTAACTTATTAGTTATTAGTTTACGGCTAATGCGATTGGAAAATTGCGATCGAGTTTGTACAAAGAAAAACTGCTTTCATTTTTATATTCTATTATTTACTAATGCTAGAACATGAGAGGGATACACAATAATATCAAAGCCGATTAACTATTCTTCAAATAATTTAAACTAGCATTATTAGATGAAGAAATCATACATATGCAGCCTCATTACTCATTAATTAATTGACTACATTTTTATACAAAGAGAGGAAAATTAATATTCAAACACAGATCCAAACAAAAGAATTCAATAGGAACAGGAGCCTGATTAATATTTCATTTTTCACTTCAAGCCAAGAGTGTACAAATGTGTACCTGGAAACAGCAGTACAAGAACAAAAGAAGTAGGAGTCAACAATAGTAATAACGCGGCAACAACAGGTTCAGCAACACCGCAAAACTAGTAACAACCAGTAGAATGACCCAGTAACAGATTGAAAACTCAGCAGTACAAAAGTACAATCACAATCAAAGCAGAAGAGAGAACAGATGCAAGAGGCAGTAGTTTCGGATTTTGAATAACCCTCGAGAAAAGCAAACGGAAATTATTCGAGTGAAAATTCAAATTGCATTTCTCTTTTACTCTCAAAATATTTCAAGTATGTCCGCTCTCAAAATGTAGAAAAATGTTTTATGTTCTACCTCACGTATTAAAACTCTCTCCCCAAAAATCCTCTCAATAATATTCAAGTTCTCAAAACTCTCTCAAAAAATCCTCCCCATTTCAAGTCAAGAATGACTCTATATATAGCAAGACAAGTCTTCCATTCCCAACCCCAAAATTATTCCCCCAATGGCATGCTTTGGCCCACTATTAAATGTCTTCTTTATTTTAAATTTTGTCCCCCATGCCTACATTAAATAAATACCACATTCCCAACCCATTACAATATGTCCCCCATGCCTATATTAAAAAAGTACAAGATTCCTCCCCATTATGTTTTGTCTTGTCCCCCATTACATTAAACAAGTACATCAAAAACCCCACCCCATTATATTTGTCCCCCATGCTTAACATAAAGAATCAAAATAATGTTCAATTACCAAACTACCCCTCCGACCTTATTGCAATTACAAATCTACCCTCGAATGCAATACAATTTACCAAATTACCCCTCTGCTCTAAACAATCAATTAATCATAACTCAAGCAAAATATAGTCAAGATGACCAATTTCTCAACAATCTTCAACAACAATTTACATGAACATGATGAACAACACAAACTCCAAATTAATGGAAATAAATCAACCATATCAGGAACCAATCCTGGTTAATTTAGACCATTAATGGATGAACAAAGAGACAATAATACAAACAACAATATGCATGATTCAAATTAAACTAATAAATCAAAGACAAACATAAACTCACATTAAATCACTGAATTTAAGCATGAACTTCAACAAAGATGAACATGAATTAAATCTGTTTTTAAGCCACAAACATGATGGATTCTAACGATTCAAACAACATTAATATTTTCTGGAAACAACATGAAACAAATTGAAGAAATAATTAATTAAATTTCAATTTGAATATAACAAACATAAAACTAACAAATATTCACTTAAACAACAATACAAACATGAAATAAACGTGAAAAATAATTAATTAACTTCCATTTGAAATCAGAAAAATTAATTTAACAAACAATACATGAACATGAACTAAAAATTAATTCAAACGATAAACAAAACAAACATTTGCCGATTTTAGATTCAAAAATATCAAAACAAAATACGGACAAACATAAAATTCAAAAACTACTAACCGGATCAACACGACATATGTATGAACAGTTTTGACAAAACTCAAATGGGAATAAATCTGTCCGGACTCAACGACGAACTCACCTCCCTTGTAAACTTGACGAACTCAAAACGACGCTCGACGACCTCGACTAAAACTCAAACGAGCAGCTTGTCTGAAGATACAACAGCTGGACGAAGGAGAAGTGATGAACAGCAGCAGCTCGGAGGAACTGGACGTCGAGCAGAAGCAGTCCGGCGACAGCCTGGCCATGGTGATGCCCAAGCTCGGAGAAGCGAAGTGAGGCAGCTGTTCGTGCGTTCGGCTAGCCATGGAGTCAGCAGCGACGAGCTGCAGACATGACATCCATGGGGTTTCAGAAACAAGGGCAGTAGCGAGAGACAAAAGCAGTAGCGCGAGCTTGAAGCGGACGCCGCAATAGCAGTTGGGTTCGTTCGAAGAAGGTCGATTTATAGGTAGCAGCTGCGACGAGAAAACAGCAGCAGTACGGAGGAGCTGGAGCAGTTGTTGGCTGCGTCAATGGGGGACGTTCGCGATGGTGAGGTCGAGGAAGAAGAAGGCAGAAACGTCTGGTTAAGGGCAGCCATGGGAGGTCGTTTGGTGGTTCTTAGTTTTTGGAGAAGATGGAGCGTGGGGGCGGGTAGTTTTCTTTAGGTTTTAGGGTTTTGTTTTTTTTTTGTTTTTGTTTTGTTCTTTTGCAAGATAGGGGTGTTTGGACTTTGGACGGATGTTTTTTTTGTTAATGGGGCGGACCGGGTTGACCCGGTTTGAAGTGGACTGGGTCATGGAGAAGATTGGGCAATTATTTGGGCCTGAGGTTGAAATTTGAAGAAATGACCCAATCTGGTTTTTATTTGTATTTTTGTTATCTTTTCTTCTTTTATTTTCTAAAACTAAATTATAAAAGTACTTAAATTATTATTAAGAACTAAATTAAGTTATAAAAGCGCAAATTAACTCCCAATAACAATTAACGCATAATTAAGTAATAATTAAGCACAAAATTGTTTATTTGGACATTAAATGCTAAAAATTCAAAAGATGCCTATTTTTGTAATTTTAATTTTTGTAAAACTAATTTAATTACTAACAATTGTAGAATTAAATCCTACATGCAAAATGCGACATATTTTTGTATTTTTTATTAATTTAACAAACAAGCAAACACAGACAAATACAAATAATTATCCAAAAATATCACAAAAATACTCAAAATTGCACACCAAGGAAAATCATTTTATTTTGCATTTTTTGGGAGTATTTCTCATATAGGGCAAAAATCACGTGCTTACATCCATCACCAGGGCAAATAGGAATGGGCTGAGCGCAGACCCTTGGTGCAACCCCGTAATAACTGGAAAGTGTTCAGAGTCGCCTCCTACTGTCCTAACCCGAGTCTTAGCTCCATCATACATGTCTTTAATCACCCTAATATAGTTACTCGGGACCCCTTTATCCTCTAAGCAGCTCCATAAGACCTTCCTAGGAACCTTATCGTACGCTTTCTCTAGATCAATAAACACCATGTGGAGATCCTTCTTCTTATCTCTGTACTGTTCCACCATCCTCCTAATAAGATGGATAGCTTTTGTGGTAGATCGTCCCGGCATGAACCCGAACTGGTTGTCTGAAATAGACACCATCCTTCGCACTCTCATTTCTACCACTCTCTCCCAAACTTTCATGGTATGACTTAATAATTTGATGCCCCTATAGTTGTTACAGCTCTGGACATCACCTTTGTTCTTATACAGCGGGACCATTGTACTCCACCTCCACTCTTCAGGCATTCTATTAGTCTTGAATATAACACTAAACAATGCAGTAAGCCATTCCAAGCCTGCTCTACCCACACACCTCCACAGTTCAACCGGAATTTCGTCTGGCCCGGTAGCTCTGCCCCTTCTCATCTTACGCATTGCCTCCATGACTTCATCGATCTCAATGTCCCTACAATTACTTACTTCATGGTGACTGTCGGCATTCCTCGATTCCCCAAGTATAATATCCCGATCCCCTTCTTCACTTAGAAGTTTATGAAAGTAGGTCTGCCACCTCCTCTTAATCTGGTCATCTCCCATCAAAACTTTGCCGTCATCATCTTTTATGCACCTCACTTGGTCCAGATCTCGAGTTGTCCTCTCTCTCGCCTTAGCGAGTCGGAATAACTTCTTCTCCCCACCTTTATTCGTTAGTTCCTCATACAGACGAGCAAAAGCTGTCGTCTTAGCCTCCGTCACTGCCATCTTCGCCTCCTTCCTAGCTACCTTATACCTTTGACTGTTCTCTCTCTTCTCCTCCTCGTCAGTGCTCCCTGCTAACCTTAGGTAAGCCGTCTTCTTTGCTTCCACCTTACCTTGGACAACTGCATTCCACCACCAATCTCCTTTGTGTTCACCATAGTGGCCCGTAGATATCCCTAACACCTTTCTCGCCGTCTTTCTTATAAAGTCCGCCGTCGTCGAGCACATTGTGCTTGCGTCCCCACTACTTCTCCAAGCTCCCATTGCCGATAACCTTCCTTCCAACTCTTTAGCTTTATCCTTAGTTAAGGCGCCCCACCTAATCCTGGGGCGTCCTTGTACTGACCTCTTCTTCCTCCTTATCCTAATACAAATGTCCATCACCAAAAGCCTATGCTGCGTTGAGAGGGTCTCACCTGGGATAACCTTGCAGTCCTCGCACAACCTTCTGTCGCATCTCCTGAGGAGGAGATAGTCAATCTGAGTCTTCGCCACCGAACTTTGGTAAGTAACCAAATGTTCATCCCGCTTCGTAAAACTCGAGTTTGCAATGACTAGATCGAAAGCCTTGGCAAAGTCCAACAACGCAATTGCCCCTCCGTTCCGCTCTCCGAAACCAAATCCGCCATGCACCTCATTGTACCCACCTGCAGATAACCCAATATGACCATTGAAATCTCCTCCTATGAATAACCTCTCAGAAGGCGGTATACTACGAACAATCTCATCCAACCCCTCCCAAAATTGCCTTTTAATATCCTCATCCAAGCCTGCTTGTGGTGCGTACGCGCTAACGACATTCAAAGTACCCTCACCCACCACCAACTTAATAGTCATTAGCCTATCATTCACCCGCCTTACCTCTACCACGGACTCCCTAAGATGGCTATCTACCGGGATACCCACTCCATTCTTACCCCTCAGGACACCAGAGTACCACAACTTATACCCATCCACGTTTCTCGCCCTCGATCCGACCCACCTAGTCTCCTGGACACACGCTATATTAATCTTCCTCTTCTGCAGGATTTTCGCCAACTCTATGGATTTACTCGTTAGTGAACCTATGTTCCATGACCCGATTCTCAACCTATAGGCTCCCTTGCCCCCTCTACCTCCCCTGCTACCCGACCCACCCCCTGAACCCCACCCCACACTCTTCCCCACCCGAGGACTATATATGAATTATTTAAAAGAAATTTTTTATAAGTGGGAGAATTATATACACTATATTGTAATAATTTTTTTACCGTAATATAATTTAATAGGGGTTTATTTTGTGTTATAAATCACGAATTACGAGTTATGGGTATGGGGGTTTCGTGGAGCGGGTTGCTTAATATGCCCAGATGTAAAAAGGGCACAGATGGGTGCCATGTGTCACCTTCGTCTAATTAAGAAAATATTTGTTAGGATAGTAAGACGGCAAGAAGTTTTATGGCCCAATAGTATAAAATGGGACAACTTTAAATAATTTATTATAATAAAGGGACATATTATAACCTTTTTCGTTATTTAAAAGTACATTTTTTCTTTTAAAAGTGAGGCCAAATACTTAACTTTAGAAAAGTAGCACGTTTGGCAAAAAACAGGTTATAAGTGGAATTGGATAATTTCAGGTTTCCCGGTGCAGCTCCAAAGCCGCTAGTGCCACCTGACCCGAGAGATATTTTCAGAATGATTGATCAAATTATACTTTCTCGTTTTGTCAAAAAACGCAAACAACGAGAAGCTTCATCCAAATGCAGCGGGCATTAGCAGTTCACCCTTTTCAATGCTTCTACTCACCCCGTTTCGATCCAAAACCTTACTTTTACAACTCTCCTAAAATTAATACACTGTATCCTTATTCCAATTCTACTTCTTTTTCACTTTCCAGAGAGCTAAAAGTTCTTGCTGCTAACAAACAGCAACCCCATGATATAATAAATTCTGAAAATAGAGGTTTTGCTCACTCTTCTGTCTTTTACTTGGCTTTTTCTTTTTTCAAAATTGAATTTCAGTTTTTATTTTCAGATGATGAAAATGAGTTGTTACAAGAAAAGGTTATTGCTGCTGCTGCTGCTGATGAATTGGATTTGGGATGGTTACCTGCCTTTCCTCACGTTTTGACTGCTTCAATGTCCAATTTCCTATTTGGTTATCACATTGGGTAATTATGTTATTTGTTAGTTTTTCTTCTTAATCTATTGACTGCTTCTATGTCCAATTTTCTGTTGATGATGAAATGGATTGGGTAATTATTTGGTTATCACATTGGAAAAAAATATTGTTTAGCTCTGACCTTACAAGGAACAACTGTTTATTTTTGTTACTTGTAACTTATTATAGTGAATTAGAATCTAAAAAATGGAAGCTTTATGTTTACTTTAGTGTCCGGGGACTTCAGATGTATCTTGTATGATTCTTAGTTTTTGTTTTTAGTGTTTAATTTTTTGCTATATTATGCAGAGTAATGAATGGTCCTATTGTATCGATAGCGAAAGAGCTTGGGTTTGAGGGGAATTCATTTCTTGAAGGACTTGTGGTGAGCATATTTATTGTTGGTGCATTCATAGGAAGCATAGCCTCTGGTTCCCTTGTTGATAAACTTGGTTATCGTCGCACATTTCAAATTGACACACTACCACTTATTCTTGGGGCAATTGTAAGGTAATCCATTTATGATCATGCATATTGGTATTTGTTGCTTGGCTATATTTGCTATCTTTATTTTTTCTCCTCTTACCCCAAAAGAATTATGCAGTTCTAAGTATAAAACTGTTCCTATAATTTAGGGTAATTTTGGACGTTGATTCATATGCCATTTGAGAATAAATATTTACATGTATAAATAGTTTAGGAAGTACATAAACAAAACATTCCAGATTTAAGATCATAAGAAGGTTTGCGCTCTTATTCTCAATCTATATTTTCTCTTCTTGATAGAGGTAAGAGTAGAAAGTTCATTGTAATTTAATAGAAGCTGGTCTTAGAATTGAGATAAAGTAACTTATCTTTTATAAAGGCTTATCTCAAAATTGACATAAAGTTATGCTTTTCAAGAATTTATCCTCTTAAAGAAAGTAGTATTCCGATGTTACATTTTCTCTAGCAAATGAGTGAAAACATAGTAGAAAATATGGACAAATAGTTTCCTTTTATGAACGTCAGCATAGTTTCGGGACAAACTGATCTCGTGTGAAATGGAACTGATAGGTAGTAAGATTCTTCGTACTTTATTTTATAACTGAGAAATCCCCAAGGGCCAGTGGCACTCGATTGGAAATTCGGTGGATAATGAGCCCCCCATCCACCCTTCTCCAAAAGATTTTTCATTACTTAAGATGGTGGGACAGTTGCAAATTGGATTATACTCTCATTCACTTGTTAAATCTTCTGGCTTCTTGTCTACGCCTAACAACTGGAAAGAGGAGAAGAATAATTTGCTTGTGCTTTAGTAATTTCCAATTTTGATGTGTGATGTCCTTCAATTGACAGTGCACAAGCTCATTCCATTGAAGAAATGCTCTTGGGAAGATTCCTTGTTGGCCTTGGTATTGGTGTTAATACAGTATTAGTTCCAATTTATATTTCTGAGGTATGCCTCTTAACTTATAATTTCCTTATCTAAGTCCGCATTCTAAAAGTTTTAAAGAAAAGTCATGCTTTAGAATCCATCCTAACTTTTGTTTTTGCTGTTTATTTTTGGGGTGCATGGAGAGGTAAGTCTGATTGAAAAAGATACTAGGGGGAAAATCTGAATAAACTACTTAGTCGTGTGGTTTGGCTACTTTTATCTTCCCAGATTGGAAAACTCGTGTTTGTGTTGATCCAAGGATGAGATTTACTTATCTATGATTCATAATTTAACCTTTCGGGGAAAAAGAAGAAGAAAACGGGAAAATTTCTAGAAGGAACGTATTGAACTTTAGACATCCTCATAAGACATGCTAAAACATCTTGGAAGACAGCTGCAGCTGAGAGATGATAATTTTGGTTTGCAAGTTTTGTGCTGACTGTCCTTGAACATTTTTGGTGAGTGATGTTTTTTCCGTTCTTGTTTTTGAGAGTGATGAGCTATCTTTTACTAAGGAGGGAAAGGCTTCTTGAGAATGATCCTTTGGTTTTGGGGAAGTATTTGTGGGATATTCTTTTGCTTGACAATACATATCTATTCGATCAATCAGATATCTGTAGGGATGCAGAGATACTTTGAAGAGAGATTTTATTTCTCTAATAATCTTAATGCTTGTATTGTAGGTCGCTCCAACGCAGTATAGGGGCTCCCTGGGGTCATTATGTCAAATTGGTACATGTGTTGGTATCATTGCATCACTTTGTCTGGCAATTCCCTCAGAAAATGATCCGCACTGGTGAGTACTTGTCGTTATCTTTTTCTATTCCACTACCTTCCACCGCAGTCAGTGTACTGAATTTTGTTGAAACGATTTAAATTGATTATGTTGCCATGTTGCAAGAACTCCTAAATTTCAAGTGTGATGGTAATCCATATCTTTACCAGAATCTAGATCCAGCTTTAATGTTGAATTTAAGACTTTATAAAATAATTTTAATCCTTGAGGGCCTTTCTTTGCCTTTCTGCTTTTGAAGTTTAATTTATTACTTTAGATTCCAGCTTCTAATCATCCTAGCTTATGTTATGCGGGGACAATAAGAACCTGTTCTGTTGTCTGGCAATGAACTAGTTGATACTCCTCACCTCTTTCATTTTATGTTCTGATGCTTTTATGGGTCATTTGGTTTGAGATAAGAAAAATTAATCCTGGTATAAAACTCTGCATAACATATGGAGCATTTGATTTCCAATATAAAAACCACGTAAAGGTAACACAATCTCTGCATAACTAATTCAACGTTTGGTTTCCGGTATGAAACTCTACGTAAGTTACTAATATTAGCATAACTTGTGCTTGATCTATGTTACTATAAGGGATAGAATGTGGAGTACGAATACATGTATTATCAATTTAGCAATATGTCGATTAGAGAATCTAAAGACAAAACTGCACTTAAAAGTAGGCAATCCCCAGCAACAGTCCGTGTATTATTACTAGTCTCCTTTTAACAATCAATACATTGTTATTTACCTACATAACAGTTCTTACAATATAGTCCTTGCATAACTAGACCGCGAACCAAGCAACCCGTAGTTTCTTGTCCTTTTAATGGTTGCTTACCAGAAGTAGGCAAGATATGATGCAACAAGCTTTGGCTGTTGATACTTTGATGCAACCATTGGCAGGTGGAGGACAATGCTCTATATTGCAAGTGTTCCAGGATTTATTCTTGCTCTTGGTATGCAATTTTCTGTTGAGAGCCCCCGCTGGCTATGTAAGGTAGCAATTTTTATTCATTGCATGTTTTCATTAACTCCTGTTGCTGTGACTGCCACTAATCTTGCCATGGGAGATATATGCAGGCTGGGAGACTTGATGAGGCAAAAAAGGTCATCAGAAACATATGGGGTTCATCAGAAGTAGATAAAGCTATCGAAGAGTTTGGATCCGTCATAAAAAATGATGGCAGTGACTTGGACAGCTGTTGGCTGGAACTCCTAGAGGAACCACACTCTAGAGGTTGTATGAAGGTGGTTTGTTTGTTAATGCATGATCCTTTATTAGGTTTATGGTGGTTGTTTAGGTTTCGTATATAAATTAACTTCACTATGCTAATTTGATCCATTCCGGTGCCTAAAATCTCCGTACATTGCAACCATTTTCTCTCTTTGTTTGATTAAAATGTTTAAGATTGACTTTGATGATTGTCTCTTAGCTTCTTATAGACTGCGGGGGTTTGATGCGAATATCATGAGAAATATGCTTGAAAAGTAAAGCTGCATAGTACCAGGACAGAATTATGATTTTCTGCTAGTATATATGTGGAGCTTTGCAGGATTTCTCTTTGTATGAGTTGGTTGGCAAAATTTAACAGCTGCCTCCACTTTTGAAGTTGAACATTGTTAAAGATGACTTTTGGCATTTAAGTGGACTATCATCTTCCCAACTCAATGGAAGTTATAATCTTCTTCTTTGATTTTTTTTTCCCAAGGACTAAATGTTTTTAATTTTTTTTGTTACTTATTGCTTGTTTGGTGGAAGGCCTATAGTTAATATCTTCATCTGTTGTCTTAAGATTTTTCCTGTATGGCATGCTGGATACTCACACGTCTTGGTGTAATATGTGCCATAATCTGCTGATAGTATGCATGTTGTGGGAGCATGCGCTTCACACAAATGTCAATCCTCCAAATTAGGCTTCAACTTTATTCTTTTTTTGCAGTTGCTACCATTGGAGGTGCCTTGTTTGTACTTCAACAGTTCGCTGGTATAAATGGAGTTCTCTACTTCTCATCCTTGACTTTCAAAGATGTTGGAATCTCAAGCAGCGCTTTAGCAAGCTTATATGTAGGACTGACCAACTTTGCAGGTATTTAATGGGTCTAAAGGACTTGAGACTCACTTTGCATCACCTACTAAATTTCACTTGGTTCCAAGATAATGTTTAGTTATCACTGTGTGCTTTTTGCAGGTGCACTATGTGCTTTATACTTGATGGATAAGCAGGGGAGGCAGAGGCTTCTAGTAGGAAGCTATGCTGGAATGGTGAGGAAAAAATATTTCTCTCCTTAAGTAAAAGTTTTCTTTTGGGTGAAGAAGGAATGGGGTGAATAACATAAATGTTCATTGCTATTGTTACGTCTTAGACCTATATCCATCAAGTGTTTTTAAGATTAATATTTAAGGGACTTGGAATTTATCTTGCTTGTCCTCATGTTTTGAGCCGCTCTGTAGCTTAGACGTCTTGTCTTTTAAGGATTATACACTTCAAAACCTTGCTATGTGTGGGGGAAGTAGCTAGGTGACTGCAAGATAGTCCCCCGTGGTATGTTTCTGGTTCCCAATCCCAACCCCCCCTCCTGGCTCTATAACAGAGAAAGGGATAATAAATATAGAATTCTTGGAGGTCATTTTTCAAATAGTCAACTCACTTCCATCGGATCTGTCTTTTGCAGGCTTTATCAATGTTTCTTATTGTCTGTGCTATCAGCTTTCCATTGGAAGGTGAAATAAGCAACAACTTATCAATTGTCGGAACCATCTTGTATGCATCCATCTTTACCTTTTCATTGAAAAAAAAAGAGCAATCTTGTATGTGTCCATACAAAAAATGCTCTGAAAATGCTACTTGAATTTCCCTGTGCTCTCTCTTTACCATTTCACTCTGGTGTAGGTATATTTTCACCTTTGCTGTTGGAGCTGGGCCTGTAACTGGTCTTATAATACCAGAGCTCAGCAGCAGCAGGATGCGAGGGAAGATAATGGGCTTTAGTTTCTCTGTTCATTGGGTATGTAGCAAGATCATGTGTGTCATTTCTGCGCTTCAAACTGATTAGCTGCAACCTATTAAGTTGATTGCATGAACTCTCTCTCAGTTTTAATTTTTACATTTTTCCTGCATCTTTTCCTAGCCAATGGGAGTTGAACAGTAAGAAGGGCATTTCTCAGACACACCCTTTACATTATTATTTTTTTGAGCTTTCTATGGCCATTCGTAATTTGTCCCTTTCCTCTTGTTAAATGCTATTCTTATTTTTTCTGTGTAGCCTCTTATCTCAGCAGCAATTGTCCCTCGGTGAAAGATGTTTATACTGATTTGGACTTGTTGATGGTGATTGAACAGGTCTGCAACTTCTTGGTGGGTTTGTTTTTTCTGGAACTCGTTGAGAAATTTGGTGTTGCTCCAGTTTATGGAAGCTTCGGTGCTTTTTCTTTGATGGCAGCAGCATTTGCTTACTATTTTATAGTTGAGACTAAAGGCCGATCTCTTGAAGAGATTGAGATGTCACTAAATCCCAATTTTCAGGGGAAACGTAATTCAGAATGATCCCATCTCATGCTGAAAAAAGATTGGAGATTGTGGACAAATAGTAGGTGCTTGTGCTGATCACTAAGCTGCACGAGAGTGCGCTTTTGCTCATTTCATTTGGACCATCTTGACGCATTGATTGGTCTGTGGAGCTAAAATTCAAGCTACATTATACACAACACAATTATGTGCTTGCTTTTGTTTCATTCTATACTGTAACTCATAAGCAACGTTGTAAATGATATTGTAATAGTATTATTCTTTTGTTAGTTTCTTTTGTAAACTGAAATATCTTTTTATTTTTTTGAAGGGTCTTTGTTATTGAACCTTCACCTAACAGGGGATTACTGCTGTGTGTGGTACAGTGTCACCTCCATTATTAGTAGGCTCCAATGAAATGATGGCACCGTTTTCAGCTTCAAAGGAGGAGAATTGGACTCCTGACCTTAGCAATTTTTGAAGGGATAAATTATGTAAGAATAGAAAAGGAAGGTAACTTTAGTGGAGTAAATGATGTATTCCTTTTGCTTATTATAATCCCCTCTTTTCATCGAAAAACTTATATACATACAAGATAGGAAAAATCTTTCTCAGCTAACAATGTTTAGAGAAAAGAAAAAAGGGAAAGACTAGAGCTATTTGGAGATTATTGCACTATTCTCCATCTTGAATTCTGTAACTTATGTTCAACTTCAGCTTATTATTGTCTAGAGCAATAGTTGCAGTTGCCAAAATATTTTTTCCCAGTAATATGAGGTACTATATAATAATACCACTATAATTAAAGCTTTTAAGGATTTTGAACCAGGATTTCTTTTAGGTGGTGGGGTCATAATATCTCCCTCAATAAGTTAAGTTGATTTGATTTCAGAATGTGTTTTCTTGTCGTTTTCAACCTTTTTGTGTCTTCTCCCTGATATCTTATTTGGTTGAATGCAGAATTTTGTACTTCCTTATTTCTTATGGCTATACCAGGTGTACTACCACCTTTCTTTTCAGAGTTAGTTCTCCAAACTCAAATTTTGCAA
Organism: Nicotiana tabacum; assembly: GCF_000715075.1. Classification (NCBI taxonomy): domain Eukaryota; kingdom Viridiplantae; phylum Streptophyta; class Magnoliopsida; order Solanales; family Solanaceae; genus Nicotiana; species Nicotiana tabacum. Next base: position 151,929,440 of record NC_134089.1, read on the forward strand.
TGTAATTCAATGCAGCTCGCCAAAAAAGAAGGAACTGTAATAACAAATCAATCATATAAACAAATAAATAGAACAGTGAGAAATATACAGACAGTGACACTTGAGAGCTCATTAGATTATGTTTACATTTAAATGTTTTTTTATCCAGGCTGCAATATCACATTTTTTCGGAGATGGGCTCTTCAAGAATAAAAAGGGCAGCCCGGTGCACTAAGCTCCCGCGATGCTCGGGGTCCGGGGAAGGGCCGGACCACAAGGGTCTATCGTACGCAACCTTACCCTGCAATTTTGCAAGAGGTTATTTTTACGGCTCGAACCATGACCTGTTGGTCACAAAATAAAGGCTCGAACCAGGGCTCTTCAAGAATCAGTCCATCTTTTGGCAGACTGGTTAAATGCTCGCTTGTATTGCTTTCGGCTTCTGAACTTTTGATCGAAGGGTTTTTTAGAATCGTATGGATGAAGACGTGGTCTAACATGGTCTCTGTATACCATTGAATTTCATTCGAAGAAGGAGCCTTATGAAAGCAATATGCAAACTGAAACTATCAATCTTTTTAATGTCAAAAAATCAGTAATTCCTTTTTGAGAATGAGCCATCATTCTACTTTTTATCGTTCACATTTCAATAATTAGAGTTCAGTTTTATCATTAATATCAATAAAAAAGAAAGGTCATTTATATATGGGAAGATCAAGTGACTAATGGATTTTCTATTTTCAGAATACGACACGGACGTGCAGTTGATTTTTTTTTTTAATAGCAATTTGGCAGTGGAGGTGCAGTGTCCTTTACTCTTTGCAGATTCATCAACAAATGAGTTGCGACAACCTGTGACAATGTGACAAAGAAACTTTATTCCATACTTCACAAAATTGGGCGATAGAAATTACCCTTTTCTCTGCTTATCCTTCGAGAATCTTAAAAAGTGCGAATCCTTTCCATGCCTTTTCTTTTTCTTCCCTTTTTCTCAACTTCCTTTTCACACAATCATCTCTTTTTCTTAAAATTGTTTTTCCCCCTACTTTAAAGGACGATCCAGTATAGGAAATATCTCGCATTCACACTAGGTTTTGGTAAGGGCCGCTCCCCGAGGGATATGATGTAAGCAGCTTACCCTGATGCAAACATTAATGGCTGGTTCCACGATTCGGATCCCTAATTTATAGGTCACATGAAAACAACTTTTTCCCTACTTTATTATGTCTAAATGAAGTAGGAGTTCGAGAAACTATAGAATGTTGATATAGCACATCTTACGTAGTAACTCTTCTATATGAAATTCATACATACCATTAATTCTACCTTTTGCTAGCAAATACATCAGTGATGTTGAGCCAATTGCAAATTATTACTTTTTCTTATCTTTTTAAAGTGAAAGTCTACCCTTTTGTGTTTGAGAAGTAGAAAGCGTGGTCTAGAACTTGCGACTCACTTGATTTTGTTTGGATTTTTTCTAGTCTAGAATGAGTTTTTGTCTAAGAAAAGACAGTTAAAGCATACTTTTTTTTTTGCCATAAGAAAACTAATATTATTACTACTAAAGGAGTTTGTTACATAGCTTGATTTATATAGTGTTGGGAAAAATAGACCCGCAAAAATAATATTTACAGTATTAGTGATAAACGCAGAATACTAAGTTATGGTTAAATCAGCAAGAATAGAAATGCAACAATAATGACATCAAAATTTTACGTGGAAACCCTTCTGAATAAGGGAAAAATCACGGCTAAGAAGAGCAACTGATATCACTATAGCGAGGAATTTTACACTGTGTAGTAATGAGTAAAAATACTCCTAAGACCACTACACCCTCAAAATAAATAAACACTCTTTTATTTTTTCCACCTCACTACAATATCTCTCACACTCTATTTTTCTTCACAAACTATTTTCTTATAGTTTATGGAATACTTTGCTCTCTCTTTTCTCTCTTTGTTGGTGTGTAGAATGAGAGTTAAAGCTCTCCTTTTATAGCCAAAACCTCACTCTCTAAAGCCTACAATATTTGACAATTTGCACACCCTTTTCACAATTTCGACAAGGTTGGCTACCAAACCAAACCAAGTCAATAAACTTGGCTACCAAATCATACCAATTCAACAAGGTTGGCTACCAAACCAAACTAAGTCAATAAAATTGGCTACCAAATCATTTGAATGAGATGGACACCATATCAATCTCCCCATCCAGTCTCATTCATCTAGAGGAGGTAGCACTGTCTTCTAGTCTGAGTGCATGCCGACAAGTTCTTTGCATAGCTTGAACTTGTCTCTTGGTACCACCTTGGTCAACATATCAACAGGATTTTCACTTGTGTGAATCTTTTTGACCTGAAGTGATTCGTTCTCCACTTGCTTACGAATCCAATGATATCTGATATCGATGTGTTTTGTTCTCGCATGGTACGTGGAGTTTTTGCTTAGGTCTATTGCACTCTGACTGTCGCAATAGACAACATACTCCATCTGTCGCAATCCAAGTTCTTGAAGAAATCTCTTGAGCCATATCATCTCTTTGCCTCCTTTAGTAGCCGCAATATACTCCGCTTCAGTTGTAGACAGTGCGACACACTTTTACAACATCGATTGCCATGATGTAGCTCCCCCTGAAAAAGTAAACAAATATCCTGTAGTGGATTTTCTGTTATCAAGGTCACTTGCCATATCAGAATCTGTATAGCCCTTCAAAATTGGATTTGATCCTCCAAAACATAAGCATTCATGTGAGCTTCCTCTTAGATACCTGAGTATCCACTTTACAACTTTCCAATGCTCTTTTCCTGGATTTTCGAGAAATCTGCTAACAACACCGACTGCATGAGCAATATCTGGTCAAGTACATACCATTGCATACATCAAACTTCGAACGATAGAGGAATAAAGAATCTTGGCCATTCTCTCTTTTTCCTCCGTTGTTGTAGGACACATCTTCTTACTCAACTTCAGATGACCAGGAAGGAGTGTGTGAACCAGCTTAGCACTTTTCATCTTGAAGCGCTCCATTACACGTTCTATGTACTTCTCCTGTGACAAGTAAAACTTTTTTTCGTTTCTTGAACACGTAATTCTCATGCCCAAAATCTACTTAGCATGACCCAAGTCTTTCATTGCAAAAAACTTATTCAACTGTTTCTTCAAATCATCAATCTTGGAAGCATTCCTGCCCACAATTAACATATCATCCACATATAGCAAGATGATGATAAAATCATCATCAGAAAATCTTTGTACAAACACACAATGATTTGAAAAAGTCTTCTTGTAGCCTTGATCCCCCATACAGACTGAAACTTTTTGTACCACTGTCTGGGAGCTTGCTTCAATCCATATAGACTCTTTTTAAGTTTGCATACAAGATTTTCTTTACCTTTTATCTTGAAGCCCTCAGGTTGTTCCATATAAATCTCCTATTCTAAATCACCATAAAGAAAAGTAGTCTTCACATCCATCTGCTCAATCTCCAAATCAAGACTGACAGTCAAACCAAGAACTGTTGGAGGACATTTTCGCGACATGAGAAAATATTTCGTTAAAGTCAATACCTTTTCTTTGACCAAATCCCTTGACAACCAATCTAGCTTTGTAGCTAGGCTTCAAACTATGTTCTTCAGCTTTAACTTTGAACACCCACTTGTTCTTCAAAGCTTTCATGCCCTTAGGCAATTTCACTAACTCATAAGTATGGTTCTCATGCAGAGATTTCATCTCATCTTGCATGGCTTCAATCCATTGATCCTTGTGCTCATCTTCTATGGCCTCCGCATAACATTCAGGTTCTCCCCCATTAGTGAGTAATACATACTCATTGGGTGAATAACGGGAGGAAGGAGTACGAGGTCTAGAAGACCTCCTGAGTGGAATATCTAACTCGTCCACAGTTTCGTGAGTAGGAGCATCTACCTCATCAACATTAGCATTGTTATCACCATCACCATCAATATGCTGATCTGGATTATGGTTTTAGGCATCACCATCATCATTGAGCCCACCAACTTCATCCGCATTTGTATAAGGAACTTGATCAAGATTAACTAAACCTTCAGAACTTGGAGATTTTAGCTTCTCCGCTTTGTTAATATCTTCAATGGTTTGATCCTCCACGAAGATAACATCACGACTTCTCATGACCTTCTTCTCAATTGGATCATATAGCCTGTAACCAAACTCATCAAGGCCATAACCAATGAAGATGCACTGCCTTGTCTTGGCAGTTAATTTTGACCTCTCATCTTTAGGCACATGTACAAAAGCTTTGCAACCAAACACTTTCAAGTGGTCATAGGAAATATCCTTGCCATACCAAAATTTGTTTAGAACATCACTTTGCAAAGCAACCGCATGGGATAGATTAATAACATGTGCGGCGGTCAACAAAGCCCCACCCCAAAAAGAATTCGGCAACTTTGCTTCAGAAAGCAAACATCTGTCTCTTTCTATCATCCTATTCATCCTTTCTGCTAAACCATTAAGCTGAGGAGTCTTAGGAGTCTTCTGGTGTCTGATACCCTGTTGTTTGCAGTATTCGTCAAACGGTCCACAATATTCACCATCATTATCAGTACGAATATACTTCAACTTCTTTCCAGTTTCTCTTTTAACTGAAGCCTGAAACTGCTTAAAGACACCCAACACTTGGTCTTTAGTCTTCAAGATGTAGATCCAAAGTTTTCTTGAACAATCATCAATAAAGGTAGCAAAATAAAGTGCACCACCCAAAGTCCTTGTCTTCATTGGACCACGTAAATCTGAATGCACTAACTCAAGAAACTCTGTCTTTCTTGAAAGAGGATGAGACTGGAAAGAAACTATTTTTTTTCTTCCATCCATTTCCAGCACCATTGGTACTGACATATCCCTCATCATCCAAAACACCAATAGAGATCAAATGCAAACGAATATCAGGTGCATGCTTTACATTGTTTAAAACTAGTTTAGTTCTAATACTAGTTTTCAAACAAATCGTTCTAACACCGGCCACCCTAGATACAGTCTCATTACCCATACTCAAAGTTCCATAGTCACCCTGAGTATAGGATGAGAAAAATTCCTTCCTTGATGTCACATGAGATGCGGCACCACTATCCACAACCCAGCTTGACTCATCACAAGCAATATTTATCAGATCCGCATCAAGGACAATAACACGATTTTCTGTAGTGACGGTGGCCACACGATTGCCATCTTCTTTCTGTTCTTCCTTGTCTCTATTCTCCTTTTTCAAAATCCGGCAGAACTTCTTTCTATGCCCTTTCTTCCCGCAATGATAACACTCAATATCTTTAAGTTTGCTTCTGGATTTGCTTCTATTATGTTCTCTATTTTGAGAACCACGATTCTTGCTTCTCCCCCTAGAGTCAGTCACCAAGACATCTGATGAGGAGGAACCCTGAGATTTTCTTCTCATCTCTTCATTTAAAAGGCTGCTCTTGGCAAGATCCATATAGATCACACCATCCGAAGCAGAATTTGATAATGAAGTTCTAAGAATTTCCCAAGAATCTGGTAGGGAACCAAGTATAAACAAACCTTGAATTTCTTCATCAAATTTGATGCCCATAGCAGATAACTGGTTCATGATCCCCTGAAATTATTCAGATGATCTGTCATCGCGGAACCATCGTGGTATTTTAAACCCAACATCTGCTTTATCAGAAACATCTTGTTATTTCCAGTTTTTCGAGAATACAAACTTTCAAGGTGCTCCCATAAGGTCCGAGCAAGTGTCTCCCCAGAAATATGGTTCAAAACATATCATCAACCCACTGTCTAATAAAGCCGCAAACCTTCCTAAGTAACATACTCCACTCTTCATCTGATTTATTATCAGGCTTTATAGTGGTGAAGGCAGGTTGATGAAAATTCTTGACATAGAGCAAATCTTCCATTTTGCCCTTCCAAATGGCATAGTTTGTGCCATTCAAAGTAACCATTCTACTAGTGTTGACTTCCATTGTTTATCACAAATACAAATACTATTTATTAGGAGACCAAAGTAATTCTTTTCTGATGTGGAAGTTCAGACTGTGCTGCAACTACAGAACATACTCAGACAGAACCTTGGCTCTGATACCACTTGTTGGGAAAAATAGACCCACAAAAATAATATTCACGGTATTAGTGATAAACGCAGAACACTAAGTTATGGTTAAATCAACAAGAATAGAAATGCAGCAATAATGACACCAAGATTTTACGTGGAAACCCTTCTGAATAAGGGAAAAACCACGACCAAGAAGAGCAACTGATATCACTATATCGAGGAATTTTACACTGTGTAGTAACGAGTAAAAATACTCCTAAGACCACTACACCCTCAATAGAAATAAATACTCTTTTGCTTTTTTCACCTCACTACAATATCTCCCGCATTTTATTTTTCTTCACAAACTATTTTCTTATAGTTTATGGAATACTTTGCTCTCTCTTTTCTCTCTTTGTTGGTGTGTAGAAATGAGAGTTAAATCTCTCCTTTTATAGCCAAAACCTCACTCTCTAAAGCCTACAATATTTGACAATTTGCACACCCTTTTCACAATTTCAACAGGATTAGCTACCAAACCAAACTAAATCAATAAAATTGGCTACCAAATCATACCAATTCAACAAGGTTGGCTACCAAACCAAACCAAGTCAATAAAATTAATTACCAAATCATTTGAATGAGATAAACACCATATCATATAGGATATATAGTACTTAAACAGTAGTTTAAAAGAAGATAAAAGCAAAACACAAGAGGTACATCATATAACATTAAGCTTTCAAAAACTTCTAAAAGGATTCTATGTTTGGCTAGATCATCTGTCACGTGGTTGCATTCCCCAAACGTGTGCCTTAGTTCCGAATTTCCCACATTAAACTGTTACGCTCCAAATTGGGGTGGGACGTAACTGACATCTGCCTTTAATGAATCGTCGGACGAACCGAGTCTTATTGAGTGTAAATATCATAAATACCATTAGTGCAAACAAACGGAAAATAATTAAACTTTAATTAAACCAATTGTCTAACAGCTAAGTTACGTGAATCTAACGTAGCTGAACTATGAACTATAATCCACTGAACCAAGTTATGAGCTCTAAAGATTTAAATCTGAATACATAACTTATGAGGCATTCTCGGGAATTAGTAATATGCCACCAAACCTGTTAAATCGATTTAATTTTGGGATTTTATAGTTTTTCTCTAATTTATTCATATACTATTTTTTGTTTATTGTTTCGACTAATTTGAATTCACATTCATAGTATGAACATTCACTGATATGGTCTAATTGTCACATTAAATAGCACTTGATATGGGGATGAAGCGCAAATTTCAGCGCGCTCACTCCCAAAGTCATCAACAGTTGGCATGTAAAAACAAAGTCAATGGTCAACCAAAGAACAAAAATAAAGGATTAAGAGCCCGTTTGGATTAACTGATTTGAAGTAGCTGATAAGCATTAGGTGCTGAAAAACACTTTTAAGTGTTGAGATTAATTTAATAAATAAGCAGTTACGTGTTTGGGAACAAGTGCTGAAATTGATAATAAGTTGCTGCAGTATTTGATAAAAAAGTGCTGATAAGCTCTTTTTCTGTTAAAATTACTTAAATAACCTTAGAACTGTTTACACTTATAAGAGCGTAATTTCTTCAAAATTTTAGATTCCAAATCGTTCTATTTGTCATTTTATTTTAAATACAACTATGCTTAGATAAGATAATTTTTATGATAAGCATATAATCATAAGTTATAACAATTAATAAATTGACAAAAGTTTCTCAGTAAAAAATATACCTAGACAGGACAAAATATTTGAAGATAAAGAAACACTGTCTCCATCACCACAATACTTAGAAAGCAATACACCAAAAATTTGATATGTCCTTATTTATTAAATACAGTTCAAAGATTAATACAATCACATAGATACAAATATGCAAAGGAATAGAGAATTTGCTTATCTTAAATAGTCAATGAGAATTGTAGACCTAAAGAGGTGGGGGAGGGGGGATGGGGGAGTTAGGTTAAAAAAAATACTTGAGGCAGTAAGTATATCGATGTAGGAGTTTTGTTCTAAAAAGAAATATTTTAAGGATAAAATAGTAAAAATCTTGGTAAAACTTAAAGTGCTTATAAGCTATAAATTGATAAGTTGGGGGTGACCAGCTTATGACTTTTGGTTTATTTTTAAATTATAAGTACTTGACTTATAAGCAATTTTAATTTTACCAAACGCATAGATAAGCCGAAAAATACTTATAAGATGGTTTGACCAATTTATAAGCTTACCCAAATACCCTCTAAATTTACAATCATTTTTGTCCTTTGATTGATCATTGAATCATTGTTCTTGTTTTAATGCTTAAAACAACTGTTAAATTGATGTCAATTTTTTTGTTTTTACAAAAAATATATTATGTCAACCAAATAAACGATTTATAAGTTGTGATCATTTTATCAAGTTGAACATTACAAAGTTATTACCTACAACGAGTATCTATATATTATTAAAAGGAAGGAAGTCTAATCTAAGATTATGCCAAGTGGCAGCGTAAGAGAATGTCATGTGTTCGTTTTTAGGACAAACTTAGTTAATTAGTTATTAGTTTTAAATTTTAAATTAAAATATTTAAATATCTATTATTTGAAGAAGGGGTAGTTATTTATTCAATTCAAATAAGTAATTAATAATTAAGAAGTTACTATTAGAAATAAAACTTCTCATGGTTTCGTAAGAACCTAAAATTAAGGAACATATCCCACGAACTCCCACCCCCCAAAATATGATCTGCATCCCCTCCTTTTTTTTATCCCTGAAATTCCTTAATAAATTAACTATGTATCATTCTTAAAGATATTACAGATTATTTACATTAACATTTCAAATTTAAAAATAAATTTTAGTTATGCTTTTAAATTAAAGACAGTTACAACTTCTATTCACGTTTTAGATTATCCAATATATCTCCCAACCTAAACTCAAATTTAACCGCTATTATTGTTATCTAATTATCTTTGTTCCTCAAATGTCTAAAAGAAAAGAAAGATGCTTAAGATGCGAAAACATGCTGTTTACCTTTATACGTAAGTAATTTTTGCTTATATATATATATATATATATATATATATATATATATATATATATATATATATATATATATATATATATTAAGTTGTTTATTTTATGCATTGAACTAGAAGTTTTAAAACTGCATGTAATTTTGTCGGTTGTTTGAGAAGACGACACTTCAGCTTCTGGATACTTTTTCCCAGTTCCTTTGTTAATGCGTCGGTGTTTAAGTAGATTCAAGGTGAAATAAGTTGCAGTCTATTGGAACATTTGGACTTTATTTTTGCAGTCTATAAATTTAGTATTTTTAATTATGATATTTGAATCATATGAATTTATTTTTGCAGATGATCTATTACGTACCAAAGATCAAGAATACCATCTTTTATACTTGAAAAAAATTATACGCTTCTTTCTTATGTTTCTATATAAGAGCATTTATCAAGAATTTTTAGCAATATAAGGCTAGATGTTCTTCTCTAAAAGAATCTCTTAATTAATCTTTGTTATTCTTCTATCATCATATTTAATTTTATAATTTAATTTGAAAATATTGTCCAGTATGCTTAATACCATGATATTTAATTTTTGGCTGCAGGAAAAATAAACTTACAACCAAAAGATATCCTTGGTAAGTTGGTAGGTGTAACGATCCGACCGGTCGCTTTGAGCTTTTGCATTTCGCCCGCCAGTTCTCGGGTATGACTTGCCCCGTGTGGTGTATTATGACTTATGTAAATTGTTTGTGTTGGGTTTCAGGTTAATCAGAATGAATTTGGAAGAACAGTCTTAGTTGAAAACTTAAAATTTCAAAGGGTTGACCAAAATTTGACTTATGTATATTTGATCTCGGATGAGAATTTTTATGATTTGGTTAGCTCCGTTAGGTGATTTGGGACTTAGGAGCGTGATCGGAATGCATTTTAGAAGTTCGTGGAAGGTTTAGGCTTGGATTGGCAAAATTGAGAATTCAGCGCTTTCCGGTCGATAGGTGAGATTTTGATATAGGGGTCGGAATGGAATTCCGAGAGTTCCAGTAGTTTCGTTGTGTCATTTGGGATGTGTGTGCAAAATTTGGGATCAATCGGACCTGATTTTATAGGTTTCGGCGTTGTTTGTAGAATTTGAAATTTCTAAGTTCTTAAGCTTGAATCCGAAGTTGATTTAGTGTTTTGATGTTGTTTTGAGTGATTCGAAAGCTTGACAAGGTGTTAATGATATTATGGGAGGTGTTGGTATGTTTGGGTTGAGGTTTGAGGGCCTCGGGTGTATTTCAGGTGAGTTTTGAGCGAGTCCGGACATTTCGGAACTTAGAAAATGGATGGGGGCAGAATTGTTAGCGCTGGCCGCGGTAGAATTAGCGCTGGGCGAGCTGGCTTAGTGCTAGGCGCATAAAAGTGACCGCGGCCGCGGTCATGAAGATCTGCAGATCATCGGTCCAACTTCGGAAGATCATATTTTTTGATCCACAAGGAATTGTGAGTTGATTTAAAAATGAAAGTTGTAGCCCTTCGTATCTAGTTTCCAGAAAGGTAAAGATATCGCAATTTGGACATCTGTAGCAAAAGTTATGGCCAAAATACTAAAGCAAGTCACTGCAGAGGAAGGCCTATGCGGCCGCGGTTGTGTTTGCGCGGACCGCACTAGCTTGCACGGACCGCGGTCATTTTGGTGCGGCCCGCAGAGGCTGGAACCTGAGGGGTACCCTATAAGTACGAGGTTTTGGGTTTTATTTAATAGTTTGACCTAGAGAGCTCGGATTTTGGCGATTTTTCGAAGGTTTTTCAAAAAATTCATCGGGGTAAGTGATTTTAACTCAGATTTGGCTAGAATACATGAATCTATCACTGAATTCATCATTTAATTCGTGATTTGGGATGGAATTTGGGAAGAAAATTGTGAAACCTTTCAAAAATGTAAAATGATGATTTGAGGACCAAATAGTATCGGAATTGGATAATTTTGGTATGGTTAAACTCGTGAGGGTATGAGGATTCTGAAAATGTAAATTTTACCCGATTTTGAGACGTGGGCACGAGGCTCAGGATTTGCTAATTTCGAGATTTTTGATATTTTTCGAATGTTTTTGCTTGGGCTTTGTTCCCTTAGTATATTGTGATGTATTCGTTCTGATTTTGGATAGATTCGACATGCGTGGAGGCCAATTCCAGGGGCAAAGGCGTTGCGAGCTAGAGAATTAGCCAGTTCGAGGTGAGTAATGGTTGTAAATGATGTTCTGAGGGTTTGAAACCCCGGAATGCACATCGTAGTGCTATATTGAGGCAAGATACGTGCTGGATGATGAGCGTGGGGTCTTTCACTACTGGGGATTGCGACTTGGTCCATCCCGATTGATGATTTTACCGAATATTTGATTGAAATTCATTTGTTATTATCATGATTTGGGCTGATTGCCATATTTGGACTTCGTGCCAACTATTTGAACCCTTCGGGGAATTTTATCACTATTTCCTCACTATTTGACTTATTATTTGAATTCAGTCCTGTTGATATCTACTGTTTTACAAACTCAGCCATTTTACTCAGATTTGAAACTTAAATGATATTTCTACATCATGTTTTGGGCTAAGAACTACTGTTTTACTAATGCCCAGGGGGCTTATGATGATTTCTAGACTGAGTGAGGCCGAGGGCCATATGTGAGGATATATTGAGTGATATAAGGCCGAGGGCCTGATTTACTATTTATGCCATGCGGTGGCTTGAGTGATGTGAGGCTGAGTGATATGAGGCCGAGGGCCTGAGATACTTTATATGCCACGCGGTGGCTTGAGTGATGTGAGGATATGCTGAGTGATGATGCCACGAGGTGGCTTGATATAGCGCTTGGGCCGTAAGGGGCCCCTCCGGAGTCTGCACACCCACAGTGAGCGCGGGTACCCATTGTTCTGAGTGATTGATGCTATGCCCGAGGGGCTGATATGAGTGATTGTGAGGTAGCCCGATAGGCTGATACTATTCTGAGAGTGAGCCCGAGGGGCTGATACTGTTCTGAGTGATTGATACTGAGCCCGAGGGGCTGATACTGTACTGAGAGTGAGCCCTAGGGGCTGATACTCTGCTGAGCGATTGATACTGTGCCCGAGGGGCAGATTTCTACTTGTTATTTACCTGTTAAATTACCGGTTTTACTTGTTTTTAAAGGAATATTATTTGATTTCTTCATTGATTTACTGCTTTAAGTGATTTTACTACTTGATATGGAATTGCTTTGTGCCTTTACGTGTTTTCATACTTTCAGCCATTATTTATAATTATTACTCACTAAGTTGGAGTACTCACATTACTCCCTGCACTGTGTGTGCAGATTCAGGCATAGTAGAGTCCGCACCTGAGCGCTGATTCCTTCCAGGCTAGGCAGTGATTTGGAGTTAGAGGTAGCTGTTGACGTCCGCAACCCCTTGTCTCTCTTATCCTCTATCATTTATGTTTTCTTCAGACTGTTGTATCGGATTCCTTACTTTGTAGACCTATAGCAGATTCTGTAGTAACTCATGACTTGTGACACCCTGGATTGGGCATGAGTCGGGATGTTTCTTGCGGTTATTATCGTTAAATTCTGCAATTTATGAGTATTATATTATATATTATTACCGTTTATGATGATTAACTATTTAAAAGAGGTGTTCCGTTTTGGTCTGGATGGCCTTGTCTTCATGAGAGGCGCCATCACAACTGGGTTCGGGGATTGGGTCATGACAAGTTGGCATCAGAGCCTAGGTTACATAGGTCTCACGAGTCATGAGCAGGTTTAGTAGAGTCTCGCGGATTGGTACAGAGTCGTCTGTATTTATCCTCGAGAGGATGGAGAACCTTTAGGAAAACTTTGCATTCTTGAATTCTTATCGTGCGTCCTTGATTCAGCTTGAAAAGTAACTCTTGAAATTCCTTCCACGCGTTCGTATGCACGCATGAGCGCTCAGTATCAGATATGCCTTGATGGCTTGTGAGTCCCTGATTGAGGGGCGAGATATGATCTCTGTGAGTTTGATGTAGGGCCAGTCTAGAGGACTTGAGGCCGGATCTTTGCCTATGGATTGAGCACCGAGGTGCTGATTGTGTGAGCAAGTGTTTTGAACTTATATGTGCGGTATTGTCCCTATTAGTAGAAATGATGGCTGACAACTATGTGATGAGTATGTTGGTACTGCGAGAGGTATCTATATGACTTGGAAGTGACGAGGAAGGTCTGGTGGATGATAGATGAACTATTAAGTGTTTGATTTCCATTATGGTTGGATGTGTAGCCCCGAGTTATGGGCGCGTGAAGAATCTTTTCATGTCTTCTAGTTGGAGTGAAGTAAATTTCATATTCCGGTATGAGTTCAGACTCAGGAAAAATTAAGTGACTTTGTAATGTGTATGACGGTGGAAGGTATTCAGAAATGTTATATTGAGGCGAAGCAGGCGGTTTGTCTCCTGCGGTGTTTTGAGATTGTGTAATCCTTATGCTGTCTGTTAGAAGATCTCATTCACAAGTGAAACATATGTGTTTAAATTTAAATTTGGGTCACTTGATAGAGTGGGCTTAACTGTTACGAGAGTGAATGCGAGAATTGCATAGAGTTAAAGTACCCGATGGTTGGTGTTTCAAGAGCTTATGAAGGACTGAGTCTAATCTCACTATGGTATTATGGAAGCAATAAAGTATACGCATTATAAGTTATGGTGCGTGTTTTGATCTATGGCTTTGAGCCAAGTGGGGGAGTCCGCTACTGAATAGTTGATTGCACGATTATGTGCTCTAATGGTTCCAGTTTGAGGCGTATTTGTGAATCAGTTATGGATCGAGTAAAGGAAATTTTAATAAAGGTTCTGTTATGACTTATGGGTGTACGAGAATCGGGGAATGACTTGAGTTGTGGTTGGTAAGGAATGCTCGGTGCATAGGGCATGAAGTTGCTTGGTTATATCGAAATGAGGTCACATTCTGCAGTGTCGGAGCGCAAATGAAGCACAGGTTGTTCGGTTCATTTAATCAATCTAACTACGGTTTGAGTAGAGTGGATGCCTCTAGAGAATGGTCCTATTGTGTTCAAAATTTTACATGTAACAATTGGATATTTTCAAGTTGTATGTGTGGTTAGGAACTGAGTTTTCCTTGGAAAACGTCAAGACTTGTGGTATTTTCTATATTAATTGGGGGATTCTATGTATTAATATTAGGAGGTAACATATTTAGATCCACAGGACGTTCTTCAGAGCGAAGTATTTCGAATGTAGTGCTTTTGGGAATATTTAAGAGGGAATATCAAGATAAAAATGAATTAGAAGGAAATTTAGATAGATGGGGTAGCTTGATAGTAGGCTGGATTAGTATGGAACGGATACGATTAGTTCTTTGGGTGTGTACGGGGTAATGAGTTCCTACAGGTATTTCGCGACAACGCTCTTAGGTTTTGATGGCTTGCGTAGCTTGGTCGAGTTAGAAGATTCAGTCCTGGCAGATCTGGTTTGTTCAAGGGGAACTCGGAGAGTCCTTGATGGTCTCTACCTTGGTTGGAGACGTATATTTTCTATGGGCATGAGGAGCATGGGATGTATAGTAGTTCTTTGCTAGATGGGATCAATGGAAAGTTCTTGGCTAGTGGAATGCATAGTGGCTTGCGGTTCGGAAGGGATATGAAGTTCTCATGGTTATCCTAGAATGGTATGGGTTATGCAGTATGTTGTAAATGATTGGGAATTGTGTGCGTGAGGTTGCGGTTCAATTTTGAACGGAAATTCATATAATTCTTAGGCAGCACGGGCAGTTTCAGATAATTAGAGGAACGAGTTTCAGATAATTAGAGGAAGGGTCTTCAGATGATTAAGGAAATGGTATTGCTATTTTGGGGTGATTTGACGAGGGCATATGTTTCAGAAAGGGCAATGTGATTAAGTTGGTGATACTTTGGTAGTATTGCGGCATTTTCTGGTTAGAACGACTGCTAATACTCGTATTTGCTTGGTGGCACAGAAGAATTCTAGATTATCTCTCGTGGAATGATTGAGTATTTGAGGTGTGGTATGCATTCAGATGACAGAATTGGAACCAGATATGTGGATTCATGGGCCATATGGAGTTGGAGACGAGAAGTTCTCATATTTAGGCTATATGGAGGTTGTGAGTCGTGTGTATTAGCACTGTTTAGTGACTATCAGGATTTGGAAACCCGAGCAGATCTTTTGTTGCTTGGTATGTTAGATTTTGGATGTGATATTGGGTTCAGACTGGTTGTCTCTGTATTGTGTCATTCTAAACTATTTCACTAAGGCGGCATTGTTGGCTATGCCGGAAATTCCACGGATTGAGTGGTGAGGTCCGTAGGATTATGCCCTAGTGGAGTGGTTTTATATTTCGAAGGCCTAGCGGACGACTGGGAATGATTGTCTTCCTTATTTGGGCTTTCGTGACGGATGTTAGTGTAGAGGCTCCTACCATTGATGTATTTCCGGTGGTGAGGGACTTTTCGGATATATTTCTTGTGGTCGGGCATGTCGTCGAGCAAAGTTGTTGATTTCAGTATTGATTTGATGCTGGGCACTGTATCGTATGGCACCGATAGATTTAAAGGAGTTGAAGAGCAACTCCAGGATTTTTGTGATAAGGAGCTCGTTGCAGGTCAATATGGATGCGTGTTCTAATTTGAGCCGGCTTGGTTGGCTCTGAATTGTACTGTTGAGGGGTGTATTGATTCAATTGTTATTGAGCTTATTAGTAATCTGAGGAGATCCATGAGTTACCTTTCCGTGTTGCGAGATGTTATGATTTGTTGGTTATAGGTACATGCGGTGCGGTTCTATTGGGGTCTCATAGTGGAAGTCAAGTGGGAAGACTAATTGGGTGTTGCTCGGTGAATGGCGTATCGGTTATGTCCTTTCGGTTTGCATGGTGTATGTTATTTACTTCACCGTAAGTATGATGAATTGCTTTGGTTCCAGATATCAAATTGTGTGTGGTTGTCGATTTCGATCTAGTGACTTAAGGTGGTTCATATGGGGCAGTATTGGATAGGATCGCACATCGTAGATAAGTTATGTGGAGGTATGACCTTGCGGGTTAGACTTGTGTGTTTTGTTCCTATGATGTGAGACGGGTTCTCAACCTTGTGTTGTGGTGGTACCGGTGAGCTTGAGGTACAGCTCTTTCAATTGAGTCATTTTCATATTTTGAGTATATTCGAACTGTTGCGTATTGATGCGTGTATTGTGCAAGTTGTGGCTTAGGCCTGTATGGATGTGTCATGTCACCAGAGTAATGTGTTGGATTATAGGAGATCGTTGGGGATCATTAATAAATACGAACGGATGTGATTTCAGCATGTTGGAAGGATAGTATCGAGCTTCAGTTCAAAAATTTGCTGTGGTATTTGCCAAGGAAGAAGTGGCTTCATAAATGGTTGATCTGGAAAATGGTTATGGCTTACCGCGTGTCTTAGTGATCATTGGCAGTAAATGAAAGTGTTGGGATGAGACTTTAGTTGATAAGAGTTTTTCTATCGGTATGCGGATGTTGTGTGCAGCTGCTGTGGTTAGAAGTTATCATTACAAGTGTTGAGTTATGTGGTATATCATGTGAATGAACCGTAGATAGCATATATTGTTTGTTACTGCTTGTTCGGACTTATTCACAGTATTAATGTGAAATTCTGATCGTGTCAATGATTTTAGAAGAGGAAATGTGGTTCCATAGTTCACGGACTAGGATGGATTGTGAAATTTCCGTTATATTGTGTTATCGAACCTATGCGATATAGGGTGATGTGGGATCACCCCCGAGCATGTGCATGGTGAAGTTATTCAGCAATTGGTTGGCTTTTGGAACAACTCTTGACACGTTCGAGGACGAACATATGTCTAAGTGGGGGAGGATGTAACGACCCGACCAGTCACTTTGAGCTTTTGCATTTCGCCCGCCAGTTCTCAGGCATGACTTGCACTGTGTGGTGTATTATGACTTATGTAAATCGTTTGTGTTGGGTTTCAGGTTAATCAGAATGAATTTGGAAGAACAGTCTCAGTTGAAAGCTTAAAATTTGAAAGGGTTGACCAAAATTTGACTTATGTGTATTTGATCTTGGATGTGAATTTTTATGATTTGGTTAGCTCCATTAGGTGATTTGGGACTTAGGAACATGATCGAAATGCATTTTAGAAGTCCATGGAAGGTTTAGGCTTGGATTAGCGAAATTGAGATTTCGACGTTTTCCGGTCGATAGGTGAGATTTTGATATAGGGTTCGGAATGGAATTCCGAGAGTTCCAGTAGTTTCGTTGTGTCATTTGGGATGTGTGTGCAAAATTTGGGCTCAATCGGACCTGATTTGATAGGTTTCAGCGTTGTTTGTGGAATTTGAAATTTCTAAGTTCTTAAGCTTGAATCCGAAGTTGATTTAGTGTTTTGATGTTGTTTTGAGTGATTCAAAAGCTCGACAAGGTGTTAATGATGTTATGAGAGGTGTTGGTATGTTTGGGTTGAGGTTTGAGGGCCTCGGGTGTGTTTCAGTGAGTTTTGAGCGAGTCTGGACATTTCGGAACTTAGAAAATGGATGGGGGCAGAATTGTTAGCGCTGGCCACAGTAAAATTAGCGCTGGGCGCGCTAGCTTAGTGCTGGGCGCGTAAAAGTGACCGCGAACGCGGTCATGAAGATCTACAGATCGTCGGTCCAACTTCGGAAGCTCATATATTTTGATCCACAAGGAATTTTGAGATGATTCAAAAATAAAAGTTGTAGCCCTTCGTGTCTAGTTTCCAGAAAACTAAAGATATCGCAATTTGGACATCTGTAGCAAAGGTTATGGCCAAAATACAAAAGCCTATCACTGCACAGGAAGGCCTGTGCGGCCACGGTTGTGTTTGCACGGACCACACTGGCTTGCGCGGACCGCAGTCATTTTGGTGCGGCCCGCGGAGGCTGGAACCTGAGGGGTACCCTATAAATACGAGGTTTTGGGTTTTATTTAATATTTTGACCTAGAGAGCTCGGATTTTGGCGATTTTTCGAAAGTTTTTCAAGAAATTCATCGGGGTAGGTGATTTTAAATCAGATTTGGCTAGAATACATGAATCTATCACTGAATTCATCATTTAATTCATGATTTGGGATGGAATTTGTGAAGAAAATTGTGAAACCTTTCAAAAATATAAAATGATGATTTGAAGGACCAAATGGTATCGGAATTGGATAATTTTGGTATGGTTAGACTCGTGAGGGTATGAGGATTCTGAAAATGTAAATTTTACCCGATTCCGAGACATGGGCCCGGGGCTCGGGATTTGCTAATTTCGGGATTTTTGATATTTTTCCAATGTTTTTGCTTGGGCTTTTTTCCCTTAGCATATTGTGACGTATTCGTTTTGATTTTGGATAGATTCGACGTGCGTGGAGGCCAATTCGAGGGGCAATGGTGTCGTGAGCTAGAGAATTAGCCAGTTCGAGGTGAGTAATGGTTGTAAATGATGTCCTGAGGGTTTGAAACCCCGGATTGCACATTGTAGTGCTATATTGAGGCAAGATACGTGCTGGATGATGAGCGTGGGGTCTTTCACTACTGGGGATTGTGACTTGGTCCATCCCGATTGATGATTTTACTGAATATTTGACTGAAATTCATTTGTTATCATCATGATTTGGGCTGATTGCCATATTTGGGCTTCGTGCCAACTATTTGAAACCTTCGGGGATTTTTATCACTGTTTCCTCACTACTTGACTTATTATTTGAACTCAGTCCTGTTGATATCTACTGTTTTACAAACTCAGCCACTTTTACTCAGATTTGAAACTTAAATGATATTTCTACATCATGTTTTGGGCTGAGAGCTACTGTTTTACTAATGCCCAAGGGGCTTATGATGATTTTCGGACTGAGTGAGGCCGAGGGCCATATGTGAGGATATGCTGAGTGATATAAGGCCGAGGGCCTGATTTACTATTTATACCACGCGGTGGCTTGAGTGATGTGAGGCTGAGTGATATGAGGCCGAGGGCCTGAGATACTTTATATGCCACGCGGTGGCTTGAGTGATGTGAGGATATGCTGAGTGATGATGCCATGAGGTGGCTTGATATAGCGCTTGGGCCGTAAGGGGCCCCTCCAGAGTTTGCACACCCACAGTGAGCGTAGGTACCCATTGTTCTGAGTGATTGATGCTATGCCCGAGAGGCTGATATGAGTAATTGTAAGGTAGCCCGAGGGGCTGATACTATTCTGAGAGTGAGCCCGAGGGGCTGATACTGTTCTGAGTGATTGATACTGAGCCCGATGGGCTGATACTGTACTGAGAGTGAGCCCTAGGGGCTGATACTATGCCGAGCGATTGATACTGTGCCCGAGGGACATATTTCTACTTGTTATTTACCTGTTAAATTACTGGTTTTACTTGTTTTAAAAGGAATATCATTTGATTTCTTCACTGATTTACTGCTTTAAGTGATTTTACTGCTTAATATGGAATTGCTTTGTGCCTTTACGTGTTTTCATACTTTCAGCCATTATTTATAATTATTACTCACTGAGTCGGAGTGCTCACATTACTCCTTGTACCGTGTGTGCAGATTCAGGCATAGCAGAGTCTGCACCTGAGCGCTGATTCCTTCCAGGCTAGGCAGTGATTTGGAGTTACGAGGTAGCTGTTGACATCCGCAGCCCCCTGTCTCTCTTATCCTCTACCATTTATGTTTTCTTCAGACTGTTGTATCGGATTCCGTACTTTGTAGACCTATAGCAGATTCTGTAATAGCTCATGACTTCTGACACCCCGGATTGGGCATGTGTCGGGATGGTTCTTGTGGTTATTACCATTAAATTCTGCAATTTATGAGTATTATATTATATATTATTACCGTTTATGACGATTAACTATTTAAAAGAGGTGTTCCGTTTTGGTCTGGCTGACCTTGTCTTCACGAGAGGCGCCATCACGACCGGATTCGGGGATTGGGTCGTGTTAGTAGGCTATATAGATTATTCATTTTAGATTATTAGGTAAGGTACATATGCTATTTACATACAAATAATTTCAAATGTAGAAGTCTTTCCATTAAAAGTTTATTTTTTTCTTGATACTATTTAAAATATACATATATGGAGGAATCTCTTTGTAGTAGTAAAATGAATTGTGTTATGTTGAAAGAAACTGTCACAACCCAAATCCCGAACCTGGTCGTGATGGCGCCTCTCGTCAAATCAAGGCCAGCCAGTGTAACCCAATTCGTCCTTTAAAACAGTAAGTTAACACAAATAAAGTATAATCATGGTTTAAGAATTCCAAGTAACGGAAAGTATAGATAAAATGCAGAAATCCAAACCCGACACAACCCTAACCGGGGTGTCACAAGTCATGAGCAACTAATGAATCCTAATACAAGTCTACTAAATACGAAATCCGATACAATAGTTCGATTAACATAGAAATGATAAGATAAGGGAGGCTCGGGGTTGCGGACGCCAACAGCTACCTCGTAGTCTCCGAAACACCGCCTGGACCAGAAGGATCAGCTCTCAAGAGTGGAAATCTGCTATGCCTGAATCAGCACACACGGTGCAGGGAGTAATGTAAGTACTCCGACCTAGTGAGTAACAAATATAAATAATGGCTGAAAGCAAGGAAACACGTGAAGGCACAAAACATTCTATACAGAAGCAGTAAATCACTTAAAACAGTAAATCAGTGAAATATCAATCTAAATCTCTTTTAAAACAAGTAAAACAGGTAATTTGGCGGTAAATAACAAGTAGAAATCCGCCCCTCGGGCACAATATCAATCACTTAGTATAGTATCAGCCCCTCGGGCTCACTCTCAGAACAGTGTCAGCCCCTCGGGCACAATATTAATCACTCAGTATAGTATCAGCCCCTCGGGCTACCTCACAATCACTCATATCAGCCCCTCGGGCTCAGAATAGAATCAATCACTCAGAACAACAATGGGTAACCGCGCTCACTGTGGGTGTGCAGACTCCGGAGGGGCCCCTTACGGCCCAAGCGCTATATCAAGCCACCTCGTGGCATCATCACTCAGCATATCCTCACATCACTCAAGCCACCGCGTGGCATAAATAATAACTCAGGCCCTCGGCCTCATATCACTCAGCATATCCTCACACATGGCCCTCGGCCTCACCAGTCTGGAAATCATCATAGCCTCTCGGGCATTTGTAAAACAGTAGTTCTCAACCCAAAATATCATTTAGAAATGTCATTTGAGTTTCAAATCTGTATAAAATCGTTTGAGTTTGTAAAACAATAATTATCAACAGGACTGAGTTTAAATATAAGTCAAAACAGTAAGAAAATAGTGATAAAAATCCCCGAAGACCCAAATATGGCAATCAACCCAAATCATGATGATAACAAATCAATTTCAGTCAAATATGCAACAAAATCATCAATCGGGACGGACCAAGTCACAATCCTCAGTAGTAAAAGACCCTGCTCTCATCATCCAGCGCGTGTCTCACTTCAATATAGCACTACGATGTGCAAATCCGGGGTTTCAAACCCTCAGGACATCATTTACAATCATTACTCACCTCAATCCGAGCAAAATACTACTCCATAATGCCTTTGTCTCTCAAATCGACCTCCGAATGTCTCGAATCTAGTCACAATAATTCGATTCAGTTAATAAAAATTATAGGAATTAATTCTACATTTTCCATTAAAAAATCCGAAATTGTACTCAAAATTCGCCCGTGGGGCCCACATCTCGGAACCTGACAAAATTTACGAAATATGAAACCTCACCCAACCACGAGTCCAACCATACAAATTTTTCCAAAATCCGACAACAATTCGGCCTCCAAACCATCAAATCTTATTTTCAAATCTCTAGGCCCAAATTCCCGATTTACCCCTCAAAAACACATAATCTAGCCGGAATATTCAATGATAATTCAATAATATTGATTAACAATGATCATAAGGGACTTACCTAAAAAATTTCTGTGATTTTTCGCTCAAAATTGCCCAAAATCCGAGCTTGGAACTAAGAAAAAAAATGGACTGCCCCTTTAACTACCCAGAAATTTTTGGGGTACTGTTCACGCGTCACTGTTCAAGCTGCTAAAAAAATCCAGCAGCTGTCCAAGGCAATTACAACAGCTTTTCTTTTCACTAAAAAGGCTCTGACTCCACCATACGAACCTAGAATTCGATGATTCTTGTTCCTATGAGTCACAAATAATAATACAAACATAGTTCTTCAATCGAAACTCAATTCGGAGCTCATTTGCTCAGTTCAATACCCATTTTACTCGTTAAACAATTAACTCATGTTTCATGTCAAAAACCCAATCGCGACTTGATGAAATTAGACCAAACTTTTCAGATCACTCCTATAATTCATTATTTAAATTCTGGAGGTCTCGAAATCAAATTCCGATCTCTAGAACTAAAAATAGACCTTTGGATCATTACATGCTTATGCTTAAAACGACAAAAATCTTTCAAAAACTCTTCCAAAACTTATCCGAGCCTCATGGGACCCCGACTAAATATGCCAACACACCCCATAACATAATTTAAACTTGTTCCAACCTTCGGAATGCTCAAAGCAACATCAAATCACCCTCATATTCAAGCCTAAAAATTCCAAAACTTCCGAATTTCGAATTCGATCAAAAAGTCTATCAAACCTCGTCCGAATGACCTGAAATTTTGCACACATATCGCAAATGACACAACGAAGCTACAACAACTCTCGGAATTCCATTCCAACCCTCGGATCAAAATCTCACCTATCAACCGAAATTTGCCAAAATACTAACTTTGCCAATTCAAGCCTAATTCTACACCGACCTCCAAAACCGCTTCTGATCACACTCCTAAGCCACAAATCACCTCCCGAGGCTAACCGAACCATCAGAACTCACATCCGAGCCTTCTAACTTATAAGTCAACATCCGGTTGACTTTTCCAACCTAACCCTTCTTAAAAGAGACTAATTGTCCCATTTCTTACCAAATTCCACTCCAATACAAACCAAATCAATTCGACCACATAAGACACAGATAACGAAGCATAAAGAAGTAGAAATGGGGGAAACGGAGCGATAACTCATGAGACGACGGGTCGGGTCGTCATAGAAACATATAAGGAAATGTGCATAAATTCAATGTATATTTCCGAGTTATTTGGGTGTATTAGTGTTGTACAAAATAATCTATCAGAAATAGTCTCTCTATCCTACAAAGGTAGGGATAAGATTTGCGTATATCTTACTCTCGCCAGACCCCATTTGTTGCTTACACTGGCCATATTATTGTTGTTATTGTTTATTATTAGGGTGTTTAAGTTATTGGTTAATAGTAATACATTGTTACCTTCCTAAAAAGTATTAGATTTGAGCGTTATTATAGTTAGCTTTTGAATTAGTATTGTCAGCTTTTAATGTGTGTAATTGGAGTTAGTTTTATTTATAATCAGATGATGGATAGCAGTTGTGGATTTATAATACATTAGCTTGCAATAGAAGTTTTTGAAATTCAGAAAATGCAAAAAGTCATCAAGAAGGTTTCATTCTTCTTTTATATTTTTCTGCTATTAGTTGAACAAATTTAGTGGCGGCATTAACCATAATAGAATAGAAGTTCATACAATATGTATTTGTTTAATCCGATTGAACACTTGCTTGGTGATATGCTTACGACCAAGTAAGTTTTGTTGGTTGCCCTTCTCATATGAAGAATGTACACAATCTTTTTTAGTTGGGTTTTACCTTAAATACTTTGAAATGTGCAGAACTATATTGTATACATAAAGAGTGCGGTTACAGTGAATACTTTAACATCTAATTCTGTCGATTATGCAAAGGTACATTCTCTTTCTTTTTTCTTTGATTTGTTTAAAATTTAATGCCAATAATAGTTCATCCTTTTTCAAAGTTTTTGTCGGGATACATTAATTAAAGAGAGGGGTAAAGAGATGGATGAGAAGATTTTGCGGTGCAAATAGATAAATAAACAGATTTTGATTAAGTTGTATTCGTTCAACATGAAACGAAAAATTGATTCTTCTGTATTAAAATTTTGAAATTCGTCTTGGTAATAGAAGTTCTAAATTTAAAATAAAAGTTATGGCAGCTGACTGCTTTCACGAGCCAACAAATTTTAGAACAAAATTGAAAATATTTTTTTTCATTTCATTTGAACAGTAAAGCATTATATTTCATTTAGCCTAAATTATTATGCATGCACATATTTAGTGAAATTTGAGTGCTAAAATGAATGAATGTAATATTACACGATATGCTATATAAGATATATCATATTTCTAATTTTACATAATAATTGTGGTTGCCGTCGAAATTCTCAAGTCATTTTTTTTATTCTTATTTCTCTTACTGATTGTCTTGTCTTACGATTGACACGTATTCGGATTTTAAAAAGGCTTAATCTTGATCAAGAAATTGATTATTTTTTTTTCAAATGCTATTTAGTAGTAGATGTCAGTGCTATTTTTTTAGCATTGTCTTTTGTAGGTTTTGTCCTTATGGGTTAGTAGTTTTAGCAATTCATGATAAAAGTGATGTATTGTGAAATTTGCAAATATGACAGAATTAGAGTGGCTTCGAGATGATTTCTTATATTTTCTTCTTTCTTTGTGTATCGTCTTGACTTTTACTTTATTAAAGATACTATCCATTCATAATTTTTTTGGTTCAGGAAACTCTAACAGATACTACAAAAACTATGCAAAGATTTATGAAAGATGGGTCATTTCAAGGACCTACAATTTAAAATTATGCAATTTATATCAGGAAGAAGTGTTCAAGTTCTTCACATTAGAGGTACATTGTATAATTTTCAAGTTGTCATGTGTAGAATAGTAACATGTAATGACTATACTTTTTAGAAGTAATTTATATATCATTTCATATGGCCCATCAACTACATCAAATTCTTACACCAAACAAAAGTAATATTATCAGTGCATGAATTGGTTGAATTATTCTTTTTGCCACAACTGATTAACTTTCACTTTATGATTTCTTCATAGAGATGGTTACCAATTTTTTCCACATTAAGCATGTATCAATTCAATTTCGTATTTCACCAAGGGTTTGGTCAAAAGAACTAGAATTGTTATCTCATTATTGTACAATTCAAAGTCTCAATTAGATCTTAAATATGGTATTCTTTAAATTATAGTTAACTAACTGAAAAAAATAATCATCAATAAATAGAAAAAATGCACAAAGAAGGAGATAGAAATAATGGCGATGTATTACTTTAATTTATAAAATAAGATGAATTAAATAACACAAATAAATATTATTAGTTATTGATAAATGATCTTGGAAATTTATCGGAACAATGCAATTCAATATGTTCAAATAAATCCGATTACAATTTAATATTCTTTGATACGATCCGCGCATCGCGCGAGTGCGAATATTAGTAGAGAGATGAATAGAAAATGAACTCCACTCAGATATTACTCTACAAAAGTTAAGTAATGCTTGGAATTAGGATTAGAGTGTATTTGACTAAGCTTATAAGCTGGTCAAACTGGATTATAAGCACTTTTTGGTTTATCTACGCATTTGGTTAAATTAAAAGTGCTTATAAGTTAAGTGCTTATAAGCCAAAGTTGGTCCCCCCCAACCAACTTATCAAATTTCAGTTTATAGGCACTTTAAGTTTGACCAAAATATTTACTATTCTATCCCTAAAATACTTCTTTTTAAAACAAAACTCTTTGTATATCCAATTCTTCGGCTACTTATTATTAATTCCAACACTTCTATCTAAACACGTAACTATTTATTTTTTAAATGAGCTTCAACAATTAAAAATGCTTTTCAACACCTAATGCTTATCAGCTATTCTAAATCAGCTAAGCCAAACGGGCTCTTAGTCTCAAGTTGTGAACTACTCCCTCTGGTCCACTTTAAGTGATTTTTTAGTTTTTTTAAATTTTATTTTTATGGTCCATAATATGTGATTTTTAAGATATCAAGAAGGATTTAATTTCTTTCTAAAATTGCTCTTGGAGTAAAGAGCCTAGGAATATTTTGTTATATTTCCAATGAGCAAATTAAGGTTAATATGATCAATTTCATTCATAATTAATGCTATAAGTAAATTCCTTAATATGTGTGAAAAGAACAAAAAAAATCACTTAAAGTAAACCATAGGGAGTATTAATTTTTTTTTTTGGGGGGGGGGGGATTACCTTGAAAAGCGATCTCTTGGATGACGGTGTTAAGAAGGTAATCAGGTTAGACAAGTTATTCCAAAATCCTTATTCTTGATACTAGGGTTAGTATTTAAATGATTTCTTCATTTCCTAATGGCTTCTAGTTTAATTTGCACTGAATTTTAAAGTCGATACATGAACTTTCGATTTTTTTATTTTAGCACCTCAACTCGATAAAAATACTTATAATAAACTCATCCCTTGGAGCGTGTATCTCAATTGCCTGACATGAATACCACGTCAGATACTAAGACCATTTATTGTTTGACATTTGTAATATCCGATTCCCATCCTTTTTAAAAGCAATTTATCAAATTTTTAATTTTGTTCTCTTTCCTTTCTTCTCCACCATAGTTCCACCAAAACCTTCCTTTGCCCAGCCACTATTTCCAATTGTAAAAATTCAAATATGATCAATTCATATCCTAATACATAACTTAACCAAACATTAGTCTAGAAATTAGTCCAAACAAGTGTTACGACCCGAATTTTCCACCCTCGGGAAGTGTGGTGGCGCCTACTCGTAGAAGCTAGGCAAGCCACGAAATATAGAAATTCTAACTTTTTCATTTTAATCATTTTATCAACTTGAATTAACAAGTAATTAACAATTTAAAGATTAACGATA
This sequence comes from Nicotiana tabacum, assembly GCF_000715075.1. NCBI lineage: Eukaryota > Viridiplantae > Streptophyta > Magnoliopsida > Solanales > Solanaceae > Nicotiana > Nicotiana tabacum. The sequence continues at coordinate 151,956,333 of NC_134089.1, forward strand.
ACAGAATAAGCAGAAGACTTAAATAGCTGGAAATGATAAAAATCAGTACTACAATGCTAATATACTCCTCTACCCGGAATCTGGTGTCATAATATTCATGGACTGTATAGGAGTACTACATACAAATATCTAAAAAAAGAAATACACTCTATCTCGGAAGCAAGTGAAAACAGAACATATAAATGGATAGAAGAGAACACCGGGCCCGCGGACGCCTGTACGACTACCTTGGGATCTCTAGATGGACTGAAGGCTGGCTCCCCAAGTGCTACTGTCCCAATGCTGCTCCGGTATTTGCACAGAGTGCAGAGTGTAGCATCAACACAACTGACCCCATGTGCTGGTAAGTGTCTGGCCTAACCCCGGCGAGGTAGTGACGAGGCTAGGACCAGACTCCAGATAAACCTGTGCAGTTTAGATATATATACAGAGGGAAGAAATATAGAAATAAACAAGTAAAGATGGGAGGGGGAATATGCTTTGGGGAATAGCAGGTAAAACAGAATACCAAGAGGATTATAAAGGAATCAACGAGCAAGACAATGAATGATGCTCAAGTGAACTACACGGTGACCGAGAAAGAACTTTTGGCTATTGTATTCGCAATGGAGAAATTTCGGCCGTATCTCATGGGTGCCAAGGTCATAATCCATACCAACCATGCCACACTCCGGTACTTGATGACGAAAAAGGATTCCAAAGGTAGACTAATGTGATGGGTTTTGTTACTTCAAGAGTTTGATTTAGAGATTGTGGACCGGAAGGGTAGTGAAAACCAAGTGGTGGACCACTTGTCCCACTTGGAGGAGGATGGGAGACCTCGTGATGGCCTAGATATCAATGATTCATTTCCCGACGAACAACTCTTATCGGTGTCGGCGAATGGTATGCCATGGTTTGCAGATGTTGCTAATTTTCTTGTGACTAGTATAATCCCGTGTGAGCTCTCTTCTAACCAAAAGAAGAAGCTCAAACGGGATAGTTTGGATTTCTATTGGGATGAGCCGTACTTGTTCAAGATTTGCACGGATGTTGTGATCCGAAGGTGTGTCTCGGAGGAAGAGAAATTGAGTATCTTGGAGGCTTGTCATTCCTCTTCCTATAGTTGCCATCATGGTGGGGCGAGGACGGCTTCCAAAGTTCTTAGTTGTGGGTTTTATTGGCCAAATTTGTACAAAGATGCAAGCGAACTTGTGAAGAGGTGTGAGAATGTCAAAGAGCGGGTGGAATTTCGAAAAAAGATGATATGCCTCTCAATACCATTCTTGAGGTTGATATTTTTGATGTATGGAGCATTGATTTTGTGGGCCCATTTGTTAGCTCGTGTGGGAACACATACATTCTTGTGGCAGTGGACTATGTTTCAAAGTGGGTTGAAGCCGTGGCTTTGCCCAACAATGAGGCCCGGAGTGTTGTTTATTTCTCAAGAATAGCATTTTTACAAGGTTTGGTACTCCTCGTGCAATTATAAGTGATGAGAGATCTCATTTTGCAATCAAGCTTTTGACACTTTGCTTGCAAAGTATGATGTCATTCACAAAGTTTCTACTCCCTATCATCCTCAAGCGAGTGGCCAAGTGGAAGTCTCAAATAGGGAAATCAAGAGTATATTGTCAAAGACGGTCAATGCAAATAGGACCAATTGGTCAAAGAAGTTGGATGACACTCTATGGTCTTATAGGACTGCTTATAAGACTCTAATTGGTATGTCTCCATATCAGTTGGTGTTTGGGAAAGCTTGCCATCTACCGGTTGAGTTAGAGCAAAAGGCCATGTGGGCTTTGAGGAAGCTAAATCTTGAATGGCATGTTGCAGCCAATCTTCGTATGGAGCAGCTCAATGAGCTTGATGAATTCTGATTCCATGCCTACTCCAGTTCGTCCTTGCATAAGGACAAGATGAAGTGCCTTCATGATATATATGCTCGTAGCAAGGAGTTCAAAGTGGGTGATTTGGTTCTCTTGTTCAACTCTCGGTTATGTCTGTTTTCGGGAAAGCTTAACCTTTTGAAGTGGTGTGTGTGGCCCCATTTGGTGCACTTGATTTAAAGAACAAAAATGGGGAAGTTTCAGAGTGAATGGGCATAGGGTCAAGCACTACTTGGAAAAAATTGATGACAACCACGTGGTGACACTTCTTCATCTCAAATGATTTGATGGTAACCTGCGTCGTGCCACGACGTTAAATCAGGCGCTTCTTGCGAGGCAACCCATGTGTTTTTCTTCTTGTTTTTCTTTGATTTTTATTATAGTGTAGGATTTATTTTTGCACTGACTGGTTTTGAGATGCTGTAGGATTGTGCAAATGCAGTGCAGGAAAAAGTTGGAAAATGACTACTCTCTGAAGATTGTCAATGCGGACCACACTGCCATTTTGTGTGGCTGCAAAGATCTCAGTGCGGGGGAAAGAAATCAATGCGGACCGTACTGATGAATGAGCAAAAGTGGAAGTTCTCTGAAGTTTACCACCGCGGCCGCATTGCATTTTGTGCGGTCCGCGGTGGTCCACTACGGCCGAATTCCATTTTGTGCGGACCGTAGTGGTTGCCTTGTCTGAGTCCTATGACTTTGAGCAAGGCGGACTGCGGTGCCATTTTGTGCGGTCCGCGGTGGGTAGATGAGATGCACCCCAGGACCTTTTTCTATAAATAGGACCTGAGGCCCTCCTTTTCAACTTTTTGAACTTTTCACTCTCAGAACTCAAAATTTCACTGTTCATCTTCCTTTTTGCTCGTAATTAACTGCTAAGAATCGTCTATCTTCAGTACTTCTCACATCTGGTAACTTTAACTTCTTTTAATTATTTAATTTTGTTATTTTGTTTTTCTATTTTTCTTTGTTCTTCTTCATAGCCTTCCCGTATTTCTTTTAATATGGTAGCTTAGGTTAGTTAATTTCTTGTTTAAATTAGGATTAGGTAATTAAAACATTAGGCAAACACTTAGGGACTCTTTAATTAGTGAAAAATTGGACTAAAAGCGATTAAAGTATGAACCCTAAGTTAGTGCTGCTAATGGGTACTCAGTGCGGACTGCGGTGGAAATTGTGCGGCCCGCGGTGCCCCTGTGCGGTCCGCAAAGGCATTTTGTGCGGACCGCATTGAAGAAGTTCTGATACCTAATCATTGAGGACCACGACCGCATTGTATTTTGTGCGGTTCGTGGTGCATATATTCAGAGAGTGGGTAGTTTGAACCCCACCTCTGTGCTGAACGCAATGGTATTTTGTGCGGTTCGCAATGGCCTCTTTGCGGCCGTACTGCATTTTGTGCGGTCCGCACTCTGCAACAAGTGAGCTGTCTGCAACATTTTTTTCTGCAACTGTGAATCACAATGATTTTCTGGATACTAACAAGTCTAATGAATGTTGTTTGCAGACAATGGTGAAATCACGAGGCAAAGGTGGTAAGCAACCAGGCAGGGGAGAGTCCTCCCAGGGTGAGAAACAAAAGATGCTAAAGTTGACCCCCCAAGCCCGACAAAACATAAAAAACACAGGGAAAATCATCATAGCTGCTGATAGGGCTATTGATCAGTCGAGGAGTGAGTACGAACCCTCCTAGGAGGCATCATCAGACTCCATGCCAGAATTCATTCCTGACTGGCCGGAGAGAAACAAATTGAGAGATACACCCCTAGCATCATCCACTGCTCAAGCTTCAGTTCATGTATCTTCTAAGTCGTCTAAGGGCTTAGCTGATGGCAATGGAGATGAGTACTCTACCTCTCCCACAGCTTCATTATCCGGAGAGGATACAACACCGGAGGAGGAAGAAGAAGCACAAGGGGGTGACCCCAAGTTGGCGGGGTTGAGAAGACTAGGAACCCGGAGGCATGTGAGGACCGGTTCGTCAGTGAGATTGCCTACCACAAGTTCAGAGAGTGGTGGCCAGAGAAAAGGTTGATTCAGGAAAGAAAAATCATTACCCGGTATCTTTTGTCTCATAATCCAAATGTGTTGAGGCAATTCAATGATAGAGTTGGATGGGACTACTTTATTGGGCAAGTGGATAATGCAAATGAGCATTTGGTGAAAGAATTCTACACCAACATGGCCTACATCAAAAAGGGTACCACGGTCACCAAAGTCCGAAACTTGAAAGTGAAGTTTGATGGCAAGACCATCAATGATTATTTGGGCTTCATAGAGGAGGATGAGTCCTTGTACGTTGACAAGATGAAATTGGGTGAAGAGGCTCGTCCGTGGTTGGCGGAGACTTGGCAATCCCAGGTACCACTCCCGATTGGCTGACTGCTGGGGTAAAAATATTGAGGAGACACCAAATTTTGAGGCAAAAGTGGGGGGAGACATTCGTGTGCAGCATGCTAGATCCTACCATCTATGACAACTCACTCCCACTTCATCGAGCAATCTTAGTTGCATCAATCATGGCAGGGTACCCGATCAATGTCAGGAGTGTGATGTCCCAGGTTATTTCATGGGTGGTGAGTGAGGGTGACAGGTCCTACCCATTCCCCAACTTTCTGACAATGTACTTCAAGGACCTCAATGTGGAGAAGTAGGGATTTGATGTGAAGGTGAAGGCAACGACACCCTTCTCATAGTATAGCCTACAGGGTGATGACAACCCCCAGGGCAAGCACTCCAAAGGGAAATCCACTGTTTCAACTGGCCAATCTGAAGAGCTAGTAGTGGTAGTGACTACTCCACTGCCTCTCCCCACTGCAGCAGATATGGCTCCTGGTCCATCCACCTCCGCAGATCCTGACATACCCTCCACCACAGCCTATCCTTTGACTGCCCACCGCCTGAGCCAGGTGCTCACTAGCATCAACAACTGGATGCAGACAACTACTTCTAAGTTGTATGTGTTATCTTTTACCATGGAAGCTCAGTCAGCACCTCCGCCTCCATAGGTCCCACAGTCTATTGAGGACTCTCTCAAGGATATTCTGGACAACCAGAAGAAGATCCTTGATACTTAGAAAGTGCTCACAAACATTGTTGATTCACACGAAAAGGCTCTTAAGTAGCTTGCTAGGGAGGCCAAGAAGATGAGGAAGACTCGGGCTTCCAAGGAGTCCGTGAAGGAGTTGCGGGTTGAGGTTGATAGGTTGAAGGTAGATCACATGACTTTAAATTTATTGTTACATGACCTTATGCCAGCAGCCCATCCCCTGCCAGTGCAGTCAGAGTGGCCTCCTAAGAGGAAGAGGGTGATCCCTCAGTCAGATGATGCAGTCATCCAGTTGGCAGATCCACCGGAGACTTTCTCCAGTTAGCCACAGGATGCTACCCAGGAGCCTGTCTAGGTCCAGGCCCAGGTCCCAGTAGCAGAGCCACAGGTCACAGGGAGCCAGTCTCAGGTTCCCGAGCATATTGAGGACCCAGGGAACACTCAGGACCCCAAGCAGACAGACGGCCCATATGGATCTTTCGTATCCACTTTCCTCTAAATTTTGGTATTTATTTTGCTTAGTTGGTATTGAGAACAATGCCAGCTTTCATTTGAGGGGGTAGGCCCTACTTTGATTGATTTGTTGGATGACTGTATATATATGACATATTTTATTTCTTTCTTTCTTTTTCATCTTTGGTATGTATATAATTTTAGCACTTCATTACATTTTTCGCACTTTGTACTTTGGGTCTGTATATAAAAGTTACGTTACATTGTATATATTCATCTCCCTTATTGTATATTCGATTAAACCCCCATCCTGTAAATATTCATTTGACTTTCCGCAATTTTTCTTTCTTAGCTTCTTATTCATGTTCGTAGCTTCTTGTTTTGGATCTTTGCAATAAGCCTTTGGTTTTCTTATTGTCACGGTTCTTTCCAAAGGTGGAATTTGTGCAAACTGGGTGGCTCGTCCCAATGATGGATGGCATGACTACCTTCTTAAGGGTTTGAGTCTGTTTTTCTTTTCTTTTTGCTTTTTAGTAGTTAGTGGTTAAGGGTGCCTCAAGCAAAGCTTCACTTGGGCCTAGCACATTTGCCTTTGATCTTATGGTAAAAAATAAATTGTTGTGTATAAGATGATGAAAGTTGTGACCTTGAGACTCTTGTATTGGCCGATAATCATCAGGTGGTTTTCCGGGACCATTGTGTGCTCATATCTTATCGAAGGTTGTTGTGGGCCCCCGACTCTGTGTCTTTAGCGATCCCATAGCTTGTACTATGAGAAATTGCATTGCAAGTCCAAGTACCGAGCCATTGGTCTAAAATTTGCCCTGAATGTTTGTCACGGCAAACTCCTAAGTGAAATTTGACTTGAGACATGATTATAGGCTCTCCTTGATCCAAACGATAGATTGAACACTTCCATAGCCTAACAATGATAAAATCCCTAGTGAACCCTTTTGAGCCTTAGACCTTTTTTCTTCAAGAACCATGATACAAGCCTTTACCCGTTCTAAAAGATACCCTCTCTTGGCACCCGATCTTTCTTTAGCACTTGGCAAAAGTATAAGTTTGGGGGGAGAGACGAGGATTGCAACAAAGTGGCAAAAAGGTACAAAATAAAGAAAAGGAAAGGCAATGAAAAAGAAAGAAAAACAAAAAGACAAAATGAATAAAGAGATTCAAGAAAAGCAAAGAATGAAAGGTGTAGAAAGTTGAGAAAAGAGAAAAGATTTGAAATGAATAAGAAAGAGTGACAGTATGTCTCTCTAACCCCTTAGAAAGAAGTGAAATAACTTAAAAAGTCAAGTGAATGTGTCCCAAAATGAAGCAAAAGAAGTGCTAAAGGGAAGATGGAACCTACTTAGACCAAACATTTCCTACCCTGAACCAAAATCCTTCACTATGTCTCCACAAAAGCCCTATATGATCTCTAGTCGAATGAAGCTTACATTAGTAGTGACTCACATAAAGGTCAAGCATATGGTACTTAGAGCCGGACTTGTGACTTTTTCTTGAGAGAGAGGAGTGTATTTTCATTAACCTCGTTCTGAGTGCCACTATCCTAAAGGTGAGGTTTGCTTGGGGAGAGTTGAGGATGTGTGAGTTTGGGTTCCATAATGACCAAAGTAATAGAAAGAGTTCTTTGATGTATTGAGTCAACTTTTGATGCTCTTGTGTCGCACTTAATCCATGGTGTTTAAAAGAGTAAATGTTGTTAATGATTCATTTGTATTGAGGGAAATTGTTAGTTCCAATTGATGCTAGATGAGGTCACCTTAGGACAGCTGAATTTTCTGGGATTTTCTCGTAAGGGGTGGGTCTTATTTTGTTTGCTTGAGGACAAGCAAAATCTTAAGTTTGGGGGAGTTGATAACTAGGGAATATGATGCATTATACACTCCTTCTTACTCAAGTTTTGATTAGAATTGTGTACAAAATAGGCCTAAAGGCTCACAAGTTGTGCTTGATTGCAGGTTTGATCAACAAGGTGACAAGGTGTCAAAAACCAGCTCAAAAAGGAGTGAAACCTTGCACAAGTACAAGACAAGACAAAGCTCAGTCAAATAGGGCCAGTGCGGCCGCACACCATTCTGTGCGGTCCGCACAACTGAAGTTCAGAGAGGTTGCTATTCAGGTCAACAGGCAATGCGACCGCAAAGGGTATTGTGTGGTCCGCATTAAGTTCACCCCGGACGCACTCGATTTCGTGCGGTCTGCAGAGCCAAGGTTCAGAGAGGTGGTGTTTTGGAGAATGAAGCTCAATGCGGTCCGCGGTACTTTTTGTGCTGACCGCAATGGAAGCCACCGCGGCCGCACTCGATTTTGTGCGGTTTGCATTGCCTGAGTTCAAAGAGCTTATTATTCAAGCCCAAAGCCTTAGTGCGGCCGCACTCGATTTTGTGCGGTCCGCACTAGCCCAGCAGGGGTATTTTTGTCCAAGATTTTCAACCTAGTATAAATAGATTCTTTTCCCATTTTTAGGTCATCAGATAGTTTTGTATCAAGAGTTGCGCTCGTGACTTCGTTCTTTTTAGCTATTTTGAGTAATTTTAGCGTGATTTCAACATTGAATCTTCAAGTTTAATTTAGCAATTAATTATTACGAGTTTCTCTTCATCTATTGCTTTATTTTCTTCTCTAATTATGAGTAGCTAGACCCATAAGCTAGGGTTGTGGCTCAACCCTAGTATGGGTAATTGATGGGTCTTGTGTTTTAGGGTTAGATTGACTATGGGTGTTTGATATTTAGAGTAATTTCATGTTTAATTGTTGAATTAGTGGGTGCAAACACTAGTTATTGTTTAGATGACTTTGGCTCTTCTTGAGGAAGAGAGCCTAAGTCTCTGAAATTGGTCCAACAAGGAATTGGGGCATACTCAAGAGATTGATAACCCCAATTAAAGGGTCAAACCTAGAGATAGTAATACCTGACTTGAACCTCAATTGCTTGCACAAATTTGCATACCCAATTGGACTTGAGAAAGTCAATTAGGGCAAAATCACTTGAACCACCGAGAGGTGTAGAGTGAGTAGAATCGTGCAATAGTTATATCATACTCCCAAAATATGACAATCTAGCCTTAGACTCAAGAATCCGTTAATTAACCACCTGGGAGAAAGTCACTACCCTAGTGCCTTTTACCTATTTGAACAAGTCGTGATAGTTTAAACTTAAGTTTAATTTAGCATAATTTAGCACCGTAGTATTACACAACTAGAAGTAAAATCAAAACCCAAAATGTATAAAAGTGCAATTTTGAACGAATACACAACTCCACTTTAGATAGACACTCAACTCCAATATCTAGCTCCATGTGGAAATCGATCCCGACCTCATCGGGTAAAATCTGCTTCGACCTCTCTCGCTACTCAATAGTAGTGCAGGATTGGCCTCGATCATTGATCAGCAGGCACAAGCCGCAACAATGAGAAATTTAGAGTGACAAATGGGACAACATGCTAGTGGCCAAAATACTCGACCAGTTGGAGCTCTTCCCAACGACACTAAGGCTAATCCTAAGGCATCTATTAATGTTGTGTCATTGAGGAATGGGAGACAGTTAGAAGAAGTTCAATCAAAAAAAAGAAAACAAGTGACCTTTAGTGAGAAGCCAACCACTATAGATTCAGAATCAGAAAAATAAAATAAGTCAGAGAAGCCAGCTGAAGAGGCGGTGGCTAAGCAATCCCCACCATTAGTTTCGAGGTCACCACCTCTGTTCCCTCAAAGATTGCAAAAAGTGAAGAATAATACTGCGTATAAAAAGTTTCACGATATTTTGAAGTAATTGCAAATTAATATTCCACTGGTAGACATCCTGCAAGAAGTGCCCAAATATGTAAAATACACTAAGGACATAGTGGCAAATAAAATAAGGTTGACTGAATTTGAGACGGTGGCAATCACTAAGGAATGTAGCTCTAGAATCCAAAGCAAGCTACCTCAGAAATTGAAGGATCCGGGTAGTTTCACTATCCAAATCTCGAATGGTAAGCATGCAGTCAAGAGAGCTTTGTGTGATCGTGGAGAGAGTATCAAATAACGGTAATCTTATAGTTGTTTGATCGCACCCTTGCTCATCTTGAAGGAGTGATTGAAGATGTGTTAGTTCAAGTAGGTTCTTTCATATTCCCTGTTGATTTCATTATCTTGGACTACGAGCCTAATTAGGAAGTCCCATTTATTTTGGGGCGTCCATTCTTACCCATAGGCCGAGCTATTATTGATGTATACGAAGGAAAGATGACGATAAGAGTCAGTGATAGAGTGGAGGTATTCAATGTGTATCAAGCACTCAGATTGTCAGCCTACTATGAAGAGCTATCCATGATTTATGTGATGGAAAGTGATGCTACGTCATTAGTGCCTTATATGAGCCCCATGGATCCTTTTGAACAAGATTTGATTGGGGATGAAGAAGACAGTAAAGATGAATTGATGGGAGAAATTGAGCAATTACTTGACATGTCTTGCAGTTACATCCATGGGTTTGGAAATTTTGATAAATTGGACAGGACTATCACTCTGACCCCTCCTAAGCCATCTATTGAAGAAGTTCCAAAGCTAGAACTTAAGCCCCTTCCAGCGCATCTGCGCTATGCTTATTTGGGGAACTCTAAGAAATTGCCGGTGATTATCTCATCCAGCTTGGCGAATGTACAAGAAGAAAAATTGCTCAGAGTACTTCGCGAGCATAAAAAGGCTATTGGGTGGACAATTGCTGACATCAACAGAATCAGTCCATCATTTTGCATGCATAAAATCTTTATGGAAGATGGGCACTGCCCTAGTGTTGAGCAGCAAAGGAGATTAAATCCCATTATGAAAGAGGTCATGAAGAAGGAAGTAATCAAGTGGCTCGATGCAGGTATCATCTTTCCTATTTCTGACAGTAATTGGGTAAGCCCAGTGCAATGTGTCCCCAAAAAAGGGGGGATGATTGTGGTAGATAATGAGAAAAATGAGCTAATTCTTACTCGCACTGTGACGGGGTGGAGAGTTTGAATTGATTATAGAAAGATCAACAAAGTAACCCCTAAGAACCACTTCCCACTTTCATTCATTGATCAAGTGTTGGACAGATTGGCGGGGCATGAGTATTACTGCTTCCTTGATGGTTATTCAGGGTACAACCAGATTGTCATATGCCCAGAGGATCAAGAAAAGACCACTTTGACTTGTGCTTATGGCACTTTCGCCTTCAGGCGTATGCTATTTGGTCTTTGTAATGCTCCAGCCACTTTCCAGAGATGCATGATGGCTATTTCCACCGATATGGTGGAAAAATTTATGGAAGTCTTTATGGATGATTTTTTAGTCTTTGGGTCTTCTTATGACGACTTTTTGAATAATTTGAGCAAGGTGTTAGCCCGTTGTGAAGAAATAAATCTAGTGTTGAATTGGAAAAAGTGTCATTTTATGGTACAAGAAGGCATCGTGTTGGGTCACAGAGCATCTAGAAGCAACATTGAAGTTAATAAGGCGAAGGTGGAGTCGGTTGAAAAATTAACTCCACCCATTTCTATGAAGGGTGTCTGAAGTTTCTTGGGACACGCGGGGTTCTATCGGCGCTTTATAAAGAATTTTTCAAAAATTGCTACTCCTTTGTACCAGTTGCTTGAAAACGATTGTTGATACCCAATTTTTTTTCTATGTATTTTTCATATACAAAATACTTTCAAAATAACATATGTACGCATATATAAGCATGCCCAGGTGTTTTAGTATTTTTCCCAATTTTTAAAGATTTTTTTAATCAATTTATTACTCATTTTAGCAGTATAAAGACCAATAATTATTCTCCAAATTACCATTTTGGTGAATAATTTATTTTATTTCCCATATCTATACCAAAATATAGTTAATGTAATTTTTATATATTTTTACAAATTTATTTGGTATTTTTAAAGCTAAATTGCATATAATTGCAATTCTAGCCTACTTTAAGATTTAATAGTATTTTATAATTATAAAATTGGTTCCAACATTTTTAAATCAATATGTATATATTATTAACTGGTCCAGTACTCTTAATTTAGTTTCAAAATTATTTTACTATTTTTTATAAAATAAAAAGGGAAAAACTGGTTATTTAAAACATGACCAATTTTTATTTCAATCATACCCAAATTGACCCCCCCCCCAATTGACCCAATTTTGAAACCCAATTGGACTGGCCCAATTCTAATCTAACCTGACCCCCGACCCAACCAATTAACCCGCCTGGCCCTTTCTTTCAATCCAGGTCGTTGATCATGTAGATCAACGACCACGATTACCCCTTACCTTTTTTAATTCATTAACCCTACCCTAATCCCCTCATTTCCATCTCTCAGCCGCCTTTGAATACTCTCCCTCTCTCAAAATCTCTCGAAGGTTCTTGAAACCCTAGCCTCTCTCACCCCCCTCCAACCGCAATCTCACTGGAACCCATGGCTTCTCAGGCCATGGATGGCCTGTACTCACCCTTCTCTACCATTAAACCTTGGGTGTTCGAAGTTTCGAGGTCCGACCTCGATGGTGTCCTGTCAGAACTCTACAGATCCAAGGTTCTATGGCCTCTCCGGCCTGGCTTTGGCATATTCAAGCATCAGAAGCCTATTTCTGACCTCTCCGACTCAAGATCGGACCTTTTTCCAAGCCTTTCTCATTTCTAGGGTTTCTCTGAAACCCTAAGCTATTCGAGGTTTTTCTTTGGTTGTTTTCTTATATCTATGCTATGTCTATGCTCTACTTGAGTTCTTAAACGTTTTCCCTAATGTTCTTTCAAAAATTACTTCTCTTCGATTTAGGGTCTCTGAAAAGGTTTTAAAATGTTTTCTGACTCCTCTTCTTCTTCTCTTTGTGTGAATCTGTCTATGCTATGTTTTTATGTTCTCTTTTGTACCTCACATGTCCTTCTCCTGTGTTCTTATATTTGCCTTATTTTGCATGTCCTTCTATTGTGCTCCGTTCTTTCTTCTACTGGTTTCTATATCATGCTTTTACATGTTTATCTTATGTGTTTGTTTACCCCTATGTTCCTTTACTGTATTTTCTACTAAGGTTTTAGGTCTTTAGTTGCCTTCTTCTGGATTTTGTTTGAGTTCTTTGTTAAACATGTTTCCTCTACTGTTCTCTTAAGTGTTATACTATCTCGTTTCTCTTCTGATACTTGTTGTAAGCACGTGATTTTTGACCCTCCCCGAGGATTTTCACATTTTTTTAGCATAAATATGTAATTGGGTATAATATAGCCATTTTTACTATTTTTACTTTATTTCGTTGCAAAAATAAAAAATCACAAAATACATATATAAATTTTAGTTTATGTATTTCTCATAAACTTGAAAAAATACAAAAATTGTACTTTATTTTGGTACTTCATATAAATTCGAAAATTACAAAAATATATAGTTCTATTAATGTTTGCAGTCATTATAATTTTGAAAAATACAAAAAAATATTACTTCATATTTTATCTTTATATATAAAAAACGAAAATTACAAAAATAGTTTTATTAATATTTTGTAGCTATTTTAAATCTTGAAAAAATATTTAAAAAAGATATAGTGTTGTTTAAATATTAGTCTTATTTTTGGTAGTTGTTTTGCTTACATAGGGCTAGTTAAGCAACGTTTCCTATTTCTCGGGTCCGGGCAAAAGAATAATATTCGGGTTCAAACTACCCGGTTTTAGGCCTAATTTCGGACCTAGCCCATAATAAACCGAGTCCAGGACACATGGGGAACCCCACCACGCGTGGGGGACACAAACCTTGAACCCCACCATGCGTGGGGCTCATTTTTCTGGGCAAACCCATTACAAAACACGGACAAAACATTTTGAACAGGGGGATTTGGAAATATGGAAAAGGCTGGGCACTGTTCCTGGGTCTTCTTCCTAAAAGAAGAAGAACTAAGCAAAACCCTACGGTAAAAAAAACAAACGAGCCCCTACTCCTTCGACACTACCCTAAACCATCGTCAAACCACCCAAACACCGCCCACATGACCACTCCTCCTCTTCCTAGCTCCATCAAACCAGTCCGGCGATCCTCCATCAAACCCGGTGTACACTGTTCATCGTCTCCCTCCCTTCCTCAAGAACGAGACCCTAAACAAAACCCTACTGACCATCACGTCCGTCAACCACCAGCTTTCCCCCCTCGTCGTCACTGTTCCCCAGCACCACGACCAGCAGCAACAACCCACCAGCTCGTCGTCTGCCACCAGCTCCATCCGTCGACCTCGCCCAGACCACCACCAAACAGACCACCAGACCACCACCAAACAGACCACCAAACATACCACCAAACAGACCATCAAACAGGCCCGTCGACTCTACTGTCGACCACCTGCCCCGACGACCCACTGCTGCTGAGCTTGCAGTCCTGCCACCAGCTCCCTCCATCGTCACTGCCTATACGACTACTCCATCTCCTCCAAGCGCCATCACAACCGGAGGAACGAACGCAAAACCCTAACCAAACCCTACCCCAAACCACCTGCTTCACCCGTTCCAACCAACATCTCGAAAAATCCAACAGCAGCAACAGTTTCTTGGTCCGAGCTCCCTGCTTCCATCGAGGTCGTCGTTGTTCGTCGAGGTCCGTCTTGAGTTCCGTCGGGGTCGTGTTTGTCGTTCCGAGGTTGCCGAGGTTCAAAGGTTATTGTTCTTCATCCTTTGTTTCATTTCGTTCGTTTCGCATATTATGGTTCAAGGCGAATGAGAGTATTTGATATTGAGGAATGTCAACAATGCAACTTTTGTTGTTGTGTTAAAAATGCTTATTCTATGTTTAGTTACTGCATGTTTAAAGTAAATGGGAGCATATGAACGATTTGTTTGTCATCTTTGTTAAATCGTTTTTTTTCTCGTTTTTACCATGGATATTATTACCTGTTAGAATCGTTGTTTTTGTTTAACCTCGGATGACTTCATTGGTAGAAAATCGTAGTTGCCTTAAGTTTGCCCTTAAATAATAAAAACGAGACGAGCTTCGCCACATAAAAAATGTACAGATTGCGGAGCCCTCACAAAAATATATGCATTAAATACTTAGATTCCGGGTCGGGCCGTTCAGCGAATTTCACGGCCCTACCCCAAAATAATAATGCGCTAGTTGCTTCAGGCGCTCCTTTAATAATTTAATTTTCCTAAACTCGGGTGCACATTTATGTGACCCAAATCTAAATCTCAACGGAATCGAAATGTGTCTCTAATCACGGGTATATTGATTATGGCGTGGCCCGAGATGCATTTCCATGACGTTGTAAATTCCTTTTTAATAATAAATGAGACGAGCCTCGACAAACAAAAATGTAGAAGCTGCGGGGCCCTCTAAATGTATATATATTAAAAATACTTAGAATCCGGGACATGCCGTTTAGCAAATTTTACGGCCTTTCCCAAAATAACAATGCGTTAGTTGCTTTAGGCGCGTCTTAATAATTTATTTTTCTTAATTCGGGTGCACATTTATGTGACCCAAATCTAAATCTCAACGGAGTCGAGATATGTCAATAACCACGGGTGCATTGATGTAACGTGGTTCGAGATATATTTTCACGACGTTGCAATTCTCGTAAAAAATAATAATAAAAGCGGTCAAGAGTTTAAAACTTGCACATAGGTTTAACATGTACAAAATCAGATAATCAAGCCAAATATAACAGTTGAGAGACCGTGCTAGAACCACGGAACTCGGGAATGCCTAACACCTTCTCCCGGGTTAACAGAATTCCTTATCCGGATTTCTGGTACGCAGACTGTAATATAGAGTCATTCTTTTCCTCGATTCGGGATTAAAATTGGTGACTTGGGACACCCTAAATCTCCCAGGTGGCGACTCTGAAATAAATAAACAAATCCCGTTTCGATTGTCCTTTAATTGGAAAAACTCCCCTGCGCCCTCTCGGGTGCGGAAAAAGGAGGTGTGACAGCTCTGGCGACTCTGCTGGGGATTAGCCCAGAACCACTGGTTCAGGGTTAAGAATTCGAGCTTAGAATAATTGTTATTATTTGGCTTTGTTTATTATCTGATTTTATTACGTGTTTTGAGCCTAATGTGCTAAATGCTGCTTTTACCACTTTGATATTATTTGAACTGTATATAAATTGTGCCGAAACCTTTCTCTTCTTACCTCCGGGGATGTGCTTACTGGTTGAGACTCCCTATTCTGTTAGTATCATACCCTGAATAAAAGAGGCTCAGAAAGTTTCTAAGCCGGCTGGCCTTTTGGTTCCCGGAAAGGAGCTCCTTCCTCAGCTCGAGTTGTCCGCTCGGGTACACTGTCTAGAACACCGACCCAGGTTTTTGAACCTAGTATAACAAAGCCACATGCCGGATCCCAAGTAGGAACGTTTATTTGCATCATGTGCATTTGACTTAGGGGACTCAACATAGGGGTTGGGTCCGTCTAGGACAAGCAACCTGAAAATAATAGACCATCTTTCGGCATCCTATGTGCTACATGTTGTATTTAGTCAAGGGCGAATGAGTCATTTGGTCATTTCCAACATGGTGTTATTTTAATCAAAGCATGGGGAACATTTGTGGAATCCAAGAAGCCTTGGAATTCCCCTATGTCCCCCACGCTTCATTTTTGGAAAAAGCACATGGAGAACATTTGCGGAATCCAAGAAATCTTGAAATTCCACTATGTCCCCCACGCTTCATTTTTGGGAAAAGCACATGAGGAACATTTGCGGAATCCAAGAAGTCTTGAAATTCCCTATGTCCCCCATGCCACATTTTTGAAAATATAATAAATATAAAAAAATAAAATATAAATATATATATATATATATATATATATATATATATATATATATATATATATATATATATATATATATATATATATATATATATATAAACATTGAAAATTCAAAAAAAGAAGATTGTGTATGTTTTCATCATCATCCACAAAATTAGAAAATAGTGGAAAAGAGAAGAAAATAACAGCATAGAGAAAAAGTCCGAGTTGAGTCGAAGCTCCGCCGAAATTTTGAGAAAATGAAAAAAAATATCTTATTAAGTTTGTTTTATTAGCAAGTCTTGTTTTGAAATATGTTTTATTTATTTGTTTATGAAAATGACAAATTTAAAATAATCCAAAAATATTTTCCATTATTGACTTCTTTAGAAAGTCTTTTTAATTGTTTTAAAAAAAAATATATAAAAAATATATATATATATATATATATATATATATATATATATATATATATATATATATATATATATATATATATATATATATAATATAAAAAAAACAAATCCGAAAATATTTTGATTCTTCTTTCAAAATTGAAAAGAAAATTCAAAATTCAAAAAACATTTTGAGAAGCATTTCTTTTATTAAAGGTAAAATTCCGAAAAATATTTTCTTCTTTTCTTTAGAATAAAAAAAAACGAAAATTCAAAAAAAAAATCTTAGAAGTCTTTTCTTTAAAAAGAAAATCAATCAAAAAAAATACTTCCTTTCTTCTTTTAAAGTAGTTCTTTCGCATATTCAAAAAAAAAAAAAAGTTAGTTCATCTGTTTATTCCTGATTGCCCGAACTACGCGGGTTTGATTCTCACCGGATGTGAGATACGTAGGCAACCCTCATCGGGTCCAACCCCCCTTTTGCTAAAAAGCCAAAAACAAATAATAATGAAAATAAAAAAAAAACATGTCAAGATTTTTTTTCATAAATAAGTCGGGTGATGTCCAACTTCCCCTTTTACAAAAAAAAATAGCAAAAATATATATGTCAAATTTCATAAAGAAGTCGGGTGACGCTGTTTTATCAAGACATAGCCGAATGTTCCCGAAAGGGACGCCGGAAGGCCGACTTTGCATAAACAGCCACTTTTGGGTCATTTTTAAGACTTGGCCCAGTTGACCCCCACAACCTAAAAATCTTCGTCCCCGAGACGTTGAAAGGCCGTGTTTGCAATATTGACTTTTCTAATTTGAAAACGATAAAAAGAGTTATAAATAAGTCAGGTGATGCTGTTTTGTCATAAATAGCCGAATGTTCCCGAAAGGGACGCCGGAAGGCTGACTTGGCATAAACAGCCACCTTTGGGTCATTTTGAGATATGGACCCACACAGCCTTAAAAATCTTCGTCCCCGAGGCGCTGAAGGGCCGTGTTTGCAACACCAGGTTTTTATTATAATTTGAAAAAAAAACAAAGAGTCGGCGGTCAGGTGAATACCGTTTGAATTTTGTCATAATAAGCCGAGCCAGCTTCGGCCGCGTCTTAAACCGTTCTTGCCGAAACAGCCTTAGAATATCTTTCAGTTGTCGAAAGGTTGTTTTCGTAAAAGAATGGACAAGTTGGTAAAAGTGTCATAAAATAATCCTTCCCGGCCTCAAAATTCATGTGAGAATTGGAAGGGGCCACATTTGCAAAAATAACCATTTGGTTAAAATTAGCAAACGGAGGAAGGAAGTTGGCCATTTGTTTTGAAGTTTATAAATCTTTTGACTAGAATATGCGGGTTGTTTGATTCTCAAGTTTGTGGGTCATCTTTAAATCCTTGAAACCCAGTTTGTTTAAATTTTTTTTTTTTTAAAAAAATGTGTTTAGTATTGTTTATCTTTTATTGGTCCGAACTACGCAAGGTCTGATTCATGCGGGGTCATGATACGTAGGCAATCTCCATAAGATTCGACCGCCACCATAAAACAAAAATAAAACATTTAATAATAACACCACTAATAATAATAAATAAATAAAGGAAAGTGTGGGAGAATTTTCGGAGGGGCACAATTGCCTAACTGCTTAGGTGCACTGTATTTCTGACATATGATTGTCTGTCAAATGCCCTAACACTAACGTGATGCCTTCCCTTTGCTGTGTTCATATATAGAAAAGTGGTTGGTTGTGGTAACTCCTCCCTGCAATGCAAAGTCAAAGGACGATGACTCAGAACCACAGCACCGAGTGGGTCGGTACTGATGACCGACAACAATTGGTCGAACGGAACAACGAGTTGGTAAAAGAAGTGAAAATGCTGAGACAGCACGTGACCGACATGTATCAGGCATGGACGACTGGGAGCGCACCACCCCCTCCACCGCCAAGCTTCTTGAACTCTGTCTTTACCCAAGCACCCAATACCATAACGGAGGATCCCCCATACTCTCCATACCAACCCACTTATGGCAGTTTTTCCAGCTACCCGAGTAGCTCCATCACTCGTCAACACTGCTATCCTCCCCAACGCTACTATTCTCCACGAGATTCCCAAGAACGGACTTCACTGTACAAATATCCAGCTCCACAAAAGGCCTATCCACCCTCACAAGCCTACTGAAAGCCCTCTGGATCTGGTTTCCGGCCCAGTAAAGCATTTAGGAATGAGAGGTTGCTGAAACGAGAAAAGGCTATCACCCCTATCGGAGTATCTTATGCAAGTCTGTTCGAAAGGCTAAATCATATTGGCCTGATGGAGCCGCTCCCCGCATATACTCCAGATCCACGTGCAAGAAACTTTGATCCGGCAGCACGATGTGCATACCACTCCAATGTCAGAGGGCACAACATTGAGAGCTGTCGTAATCTGAAAAGGAAAGTAGAAAAATTGATCCAAAAGGGGCGGATTGTGATTGATAACAGTGACATAGAGCACTCGAACCCTATCGAGAACTCGTTGACGGAGGTTGATGGTATTGAAGCTGGTAGTGGTCTTGGCAGTATTGAGGCAAAGCTCAGTGGCTAAGATGCTAGTTTTTGATAAAATGGGAGGCCGCTCCGTTCCTTGGTTAGCAAAAGAGAAGCTGTTGGTGGCTTATTTTGTTGTCATTTCTGTTGTCCGGATTATTCTTAGGGTTGTAATCCGAATATTGTCTTGTGTCAAACCTTCCTATCTTTCCATTTTGTCATATAAGTTTGTTTAAGTTTCGTCGAGGCTGTGTTAGAATTTTATTCTGGTTGTTTTGTTTGTCTTGTCATTCATACCATTTCACCAGTAATCTAATGCAAAATCCCGTCCTTGTTAGTTCCAGTCGTCTTTTTGTTTAGTCCTTTTATTATTTCGTTCAATGCCGATTCTAGGGACATGACATGTGCACCCAGTTTGGGCCTAATCTTAAAAGTTAATCATAAAACCCTGGAAAAGCGATCAGACCATTTAAAGGAAATAAGGACGGTTGAGATTATTCAGAGCTCGAGTCATATGGAACTGGGGCAAGTGAAACACAAAGAAAAACTGTTAAAAGCAAGATTCGCCAAATTGGCATGAGGGTCGCCCAACGGTGCTTTAGAAGTGACAAATGAACAAACAAATGTTGAATATAATTGTCAAGTCCAGCACCACCAGAAGAGACTACGAATTTAAACTGTATTGTTTGCACTTGGCATGTTTTGAAGACTGGAATGACGAAGGCATTTTGTTCTGCTAGCCAAACACTTTATCCTTCGTTAACCCCTTTTGAGCCTTATTTATTTTCCTTTCATACCCCTCGTTCGGAATTAGTAGCAACGAATAGAATACGCAAGCGCGACAGGTAAACAAAAGAAAAAAAAAGAGAGAAAGAAAGAAAACAACAACGAAAAAAAAAGAGAAAAAAAAGAAAAGAAAAGAAAAGAAAAATGATAACAAAAACAAAAAGAAAGCCACAAGAAAAAAGAGGAATTGGGAACTACGTTTGACCTGATTCCTCAAAGAGGATACGTAAGCGCTTCACGGCTCGGTCATAATTTTGAAAAATGAAAAAAAAATCAATTAATATATCCCCAAGCAAGAAACTGGGGCAAAGGTTGTGTTTGTTGTAAATAAATCTAATGCCGAAGGTTGTAACTAATAACCCAAAATTAATGTATTTTTGAGCCTTTTTATACCCTTTCTTTCTAGCCCTATCCAAAAACCCACATTACGGTCCAAAGAAAGACCTTCCGATCAGTCTTCAAAAGATGCCAAGTCAGACAAATGAAGAGTCTTACCGGCGAACCTAACATTCTGTTCCACAGTAGAAAAGACTCTAATCTCCAGCAGAGGGAGTCATACCGGCAACACTCCAAATCCCCAGCTGGAAAGTGATACAAATGAGAGAGTCTTATTGGTGAAAACCTTTACAGGCACCGTAAGGCGATGAAAGCTGAGAGAAAAACAGAAATGAGAAAGGCTTGATAGTGAAAACCCTTTGGGCACTACAAGTCGAATAGGATTGAGAATCAGATGGGGAATTGCCAATTGAAGATCCGGAAAGATGATTAACGGCGGAGGATAGGCCACATATGCATGTCATGACCATTAGAGTCGGTATCTGCGCTTGATAGGTTTTTATTTATAGTTTCTTTTGTTAAAAGGTCGTCTTTTTCCTTTTGTCCTTTTATTCTGTTCCCTTTTTATCTTTTACCTTTCATAGAAAAATCCCCAATAGAGTCTGCTTGGTCAGAACAAGTGTGAATTGACTTCAAAATAGGCTATCAGCTTTCCAAAATGAGATCTGACTAGTACATCCAAGTGGTTTAGTCAGCAAGGAAAAAACGCGAGTCTAGTGTCAACAAAAATATCCCCAGCAAAAGGGAATTGACAAAACGATTGACGAGTGTCAAGAGGGATACCCTTGCCAAAACCAAGGTTATAAACCTCAAGGCCAAGGCCCGTGAACAATGCAAGGAAAGCAGTGAGCATGAATTTGTGGGAAATTCATACAAGACTAAAAGTCGGGGAAATGCCAGTTTCCGAGCTATGCCACAAAAGAAGAGGGATACCCCCAGCACATAATATCATCCCCAACAAGTTGTTGAACGCAGAGCAAGGAAGGAGAAAGGGAAAGTTATCCCAGTAGGGGTATCACAACCAACCACCATGTTTTAAACTAACAAAATTTTGTTTGATTTGAAGCAGGTAACGGAAATGGCATTGATGCCAGAATTACATGCCACAAGGGATATTATCAAACTGGGACAGAAAATTTTCCTTCCATTTAAAAAATTTTCTGGAAGTCAGGTACCCCCAGCTGATAACATTTTACCCCCCCAACAGGTAAGTAAATAATTCCCCAACAGTGTTATCCCTAGCAGTTGCGAGGAGTCCAACACAAGGTTGGAAAGTCAGTATTCTCAGCGGTTCCTTTCGGGGAAAGACAAAATGACTCTCAAGGGAGGTAGTCTTCGAAGGAAGAAGCTATGCAAAAACAAAACAAAAAAAAGAATAATAAAAAAAAAGAATAAAAAAAAAGAAAAAAAAAGTAAAAAGATAATAATGAAAAAAAGGGGGAAAAGTCATCCCCATCTAAATAATCCCCAACAGTTTCGAGGGAAGACAACACAGATAAGTAAATAATTCAAAAAAAAAAAAGCGAAGGTTTCATTAATAGGAGACGCCCTTCCTAGTTTGAAATCATTTAAGTTTTACCTATAGGAGACGCATTTCCTCCTAGGTTTGTTTAGTTTCACCCATAGGAGATGCATTTCCTCCTAAGTTTAAGTTTTACCCATAGGAGACGTATTTCCTCCTAAGTTTAAGTTTTACCCATAGGAGACGCATTTCCTCCTAAGTTTAAGTTTTACCCCCTAGGAGACGCATTTCCTCCTGAGTTCGTTTTAGTTCCACCCATAGGAGATGCATTTCCTCCTAAGTGGTTGTTAAAAATATAAAAAAAAAAAAACAAGACCTAGTCTGATGAACCTCCTCCTAGGATCAAAATCTTAGTCCGATGAATCTTTCACCTAAGATAGAGACCTAGTCCGATAAACCTTCTCCTAGGATCCAAATCTTAGTCTGATGAATCTTTCTCCTAAGATACCAAAAAACAAGACCTAGTTCGATGAGCCTTCTCCTAGGATCAAAATCTTAGTCTGACGAATTTTTCTCCTAAGATAGAGACCTAGTTTGATGAACCTTCTCCTAGGATCGAAATCTTAGTCTGATGAATCTTTCTCCTAAGATACCAAAAAACAAGACCTAGTCCGATGAGCCTTCTCCTAGGATCAAAATCTTAGTCTGACGAATTTTTCTCCTAAGATAGAGACCTAATCTGATGAACCTTCTCCTAGGATCGAAATCATAGTCTGATGAATCTTTCTCCTAAGATACCAAAAAGAAAAAAAACCTAGTCTGATGAACCTTCTCCTAGGATCAAAATCTTAGTCCGATGAATCTTTCTCCTAAGATACACAAAAAAAAACAACGTTTGAATTTGAGAAAAAACAACGATTGAAAAAAAGAAGAAAAAAAGAGAGTCATTTTTAGTTTTCTTAAAATTATCAATGTTTAGTTTTCCTAAAATCAGGAGCCCGCCTGAAGAGAGGAGTGACGTTTATTTTTAAAGTTGTTTAAATCTCGCAAACCTAAAGAAAGGAATGACATTTTATTTTCAAAGTTGTTAAAATCAGGAGCCCGCCTGAAGAGAGGAGTGGCGTTTATTTTAAAAGTTGTTGTTGAAATCAGGAGCCCGCCTGAAGAGAGGAGTGGTGTTTATTTTTAAAGTTGTTGTTAAAATCAGGAGCCCGCCTGAAGAGAGGAGTGGCGTTTATTTTAAAAGTTGTTGTTGAAATCAGGAGCCCGCCTGAAGAGAGGAGTGGCGTTTATTTTAAAAGTTGTTGTTGAAATCAGGAGCCCGCCTGAAGAGAGGAGTGGCGTTTATTTTTAAAGTTGTTTAAATCTCGCCAACCTAAAGAAAGGAATGGCATTTTATTTTCAAAGTTGTTGAAATCAGGAGCCCGCCTGAAGAGAGGAGTGGCGTTTATTTTTAAAGTTGTTGTTAAAATCAGGAGCCCGCCTGAAGAGAGGAATGGCGTTTATTTTAAAAGTTGTTGTTGAAATCAGGAGCCCGCCTGAAGAGAGGAGTGGCGTTTATTTTTAAAGTTGTTTAAATCTCGCCAACCTAAAGAAAGGAATGGCATTTTATTTTCAAAGTTGTTGAAATCAGGAGCCCGCCTGAAGAGAGGAGTGGCGTTTATTTTTAAAGTTGTTGTGAAAATCAGGAGCCCGCCTGAAGAGAGGAGTGGCGTTTATTCTAAAAGTTGTTGTTGAAATCAGGAGCCCGCCTGAAGAGAGGAGTGACGTTTATTTTTAAAGTTGTTTAAATCTCGCCAACCTAAAAAGAGGAATGACATTTTATTTTCAAAGTTGTTAAAATCAGGAGCCCGCCTGAAGAGAGGAATGACGTTTATTTTAAAAGTTGTTGAAATCAGGAGCCCGCCTGAAGAGAGGAATGGCGTTTATTTTAAAGGTTGTTAAAATCAGGAGCCCGCCTGAAGAGAGGAGTGGCGTTTATTTTAAAAGTTGTTGTTGAAATCAGGAGCCCGCCTGAAGAGAGGAGTGACGTTTATTTTTAAAGTTGTTTAAATCTCGCCAACCTAAAGAAAGGAATGACATTTTATTTTAAAAGTTGTTGAAATCAGGAGCCCGCCTGAAGAGAGGGGTGGCGTTTATTTTTAAAGTTGTTGTTAAAATCAGGAGCCCGCCTGAAGAGAGGAGTGACGTTTATTTTTAAAGTTGTTGTTAAAATCAGGAGCCCGCCTGAAGAGAGGAATGGCGTTTATTTTAAAAGTTGTTGTTGAAATCAGGAGCCCGCCTGAAGAGAGGAGTGGCGTTTATTTTTAAAGTTGTTTAAATCTCGCCAACCTAAAGAAAGGAATGACATTTTATTTTCAAAGTTGTTGAAATCAGGAGCCCTCCTGAAGAGAGGAGTGGCGTTTATTTTTAAAGTTGTTGTGAAAATCAGGAGCCCGCCTGAAGAGAGGAGTGGCGTTTATTCTAAAAGTTGTTGTTGAAATCAGGAGCCCGCCTGAAGAGAGGAGTGGCGTTTATTTTTAAAGTTGTTTAAATCTCGCCAACCTAAAAAGAGGAATAACATTTTATTTTCAAAGTTGTTAAAATCAGGAGCCCGCCTGAAGAAAGGAATGGCGTTTATTTTAAAAGTGTTGAAATTGGGAGCCCGCCCATAATAACAGAGGAATACATTCAGTCTTTACTTTCAAGTGTTGAAATTGGGAGCCCGCCCATAATAACAGAGGAATACATTCAGTCTTTACTTTCAAGTGTTGAAATTGGGAGCCCGCCCAGATAATAGAGGCATACATTTCAGTCTTTACTTTTCAAGTGTTGAAATTGGGATCCCGCCCATAATAACAGAGGAATACATTCAGTCTTTACTTTCAAGTGTTGAAATTGGGAGCCCGCCCATAATAACAGAGGAATACATTCAGTCTTTACTTTCAAGTGTTGAAATTGGGAGCCCGCCCATAGAACAGAGGCATACATTCCAGTCTTTAAATTTCTTGACAGGCGCCCACCTACATAACGAGTGGAATACTTTTCAGTCTTTAAATTTCTTGTCAGGCGCCCACCTACATAACGAGTGGAATACTTTTCAGTCTTTAAATTTCTTTTCAGGCGCCCACCTGTATAACAAGAGGAATACTTTTTAGTCTTATACTGCAGATTTTGGAAATCAGTAACCCCACCGGAAGGTAGAAGGTTACAACAGGAATCCCCAGCTCCGGGAAGCAGAAGGCTACAACAAAAATCCCCAGCATTCAACCAAGTTATAAATAGCAGAAGCTCGCCTCAAGAATGCGAGTCAACATCTGAGATGGTCAACAAAAGCTAGTCACAAAAACAAAAAGAAAAAAAAAATAAGAAGAAAAAGAAAAAATGAATGAATCCGAAGCACGGAAGTGGAGAACGGATGGGATCTGCTCAAGAACTAGCGCCTACAACTAGCAAGTATCAAGGTTCAAATCCAAAGTCTGTATGAAGCACCATTCAAGACTCAAGACCAAGTTTCAGAAGACTTGAAGATAGGAATCCTTGTAACTAGCAGCTGATAGGCTTAGTTAGTCTTTTTCAGTTTTCATTTTTTGTTGTAATGACAGGACCGCGGACCGGAACCTCAACGGAACGGCACCTCGATCGGCTCTTCACCTCAGTACACTTCACCATCTCTCTCATTCCCGAACTACACGTGGCCTGATTCCTGTATAACCAAGGATATGTAGGCAGCTCAGATACCAGGGCTCGGTCACATTCCCTTCCTTGCCTTAGTGTAGTCCGTCCAAATAATGGTCGGGTCAAAAACATGTCTAGTCGTTCTTTGTCGGAAAACTCTTCATGTTTCCAGTCAAAGAGGGGCAGCTGTAAGCACGTGATTTTTGACCCTCCCCTAGGATTTTCACATTTTTTTTAGCATAAATATGTAATTGGGTCTAATATAGCCATTTTTACTATTTTTACTTTATTTCGTTGCAAAAATAAAAAATCACAAAATACATATATAAATTTTAGTTTATGTATTTCTCATAAACTTGAAAAAATACAAAAATTGTACTTTATTTGGGTACTTCATATAAATTCGAAAATTACAAAAATATATAGTTCTATTAATGTTTGCAGTCATTATAATTTTGAAAAATACAAAAAAATATTACTTCATATTTTATCTTTATATATAAAAAACGAAAATTACAAAAATAGTTTTATTAATATTTTGTAGCTATTTAAAATCTTGAAAAAATATTTAAAAAAAGATATAGTGTTGTTTAAATATTAGTCTTATTTTTGGTAGTTGTTTTGCTTACATAGGGCTAGTTAAGCAACGTTTCCTATTTCTCGGGTCCGGGCAAAAGAATAATATTCGGGTTCAAACTACCCGGTTTTAGGCCTAATTTCGGACCTAGCCCATAATAAACCGAGTCCAGGACACATGGGGAACCCCACCACGCGTGGGGGACACAAACCTTGAACCCCACCATGCGTGGGGCTCATTTTTCTGGGCAAACCCATTACAAAACACGGACAAAACATTTTGAACAGGGGGATTTGGAAAATTGGAAAAGGCTGGGCACTGTTCCTGGGTCTTCTTCCTAAAAGAATAAGAACTTTGAAAACCAAAAAAAAACAAACCAGCCCCTACTCCCTCGACACTACCCTAAACCATCGTCAAACCACCCAAACACCGCCCACACGACCACTCCTCCTCCTCCTAGCTCCGTCAAACCAGTCCGGCGATCCTCCATCAAACCCGGTGTACACTGTTCATCGTCTCCCTCCCTTCCTCAAGAACGAGACCCTAAACAAAACCCTACTGACCATCACGTCCGTCAACCACCAGCTTCCCCCCCTCGTCGTCACTGTTCCCCAGCACCACGACCAGCAGCAACAACCCACTAGCTCGTCGTCCGCCACCAGCTCCATCCGTCGACCTCGCCCAGACCACCACCAAACAGACCACCAGACCACCACCAAATAGACCACCAAACATACCACCAAACAGACCATCAAACAGGCCCGTCGACTCTACTGTCGACCACCTGCCCCGACGACCCACTGCTGTTGAGATCGCAGTCCCGCCACCAGCTCCCTCCATCGTCACTGCCTATACGACTACTCCATCTCCTCCAAGCTCCATCACAACCGGAGGAACGAACGCAAAACCCTAACCAAACCCTACCCCAAACCACCTGCTTCACCCGTTCCAACCAACATCTCGAAAAATCCAACAGCAGCAATAGTTTCTTGGTCCGAGCTCCCTGCTTCCATCGAGGTCATCGTTGTTCGTCGAGGTCCGTCTTGAGTTCCGTCTTGAGTTCCGTCGGGGTCGTGTTTGTCGTTCCGAGGTTGCCGAGGTTCAAAGGTTATTGTTCTTCATCCTTTGTTTCATTTCGTTCGTTTCGCATATTATGGTTCAAGGCGAATGAGAGTATTTGATATTGAGGAATGTCAACAATGCAACTTTTGTTGTTGTGTTAAAAATGCTTATTCTATGTTTAGTTACTGCATGTTTAAAGTAAATGGGAGCATATGAACGGTTTGTTTGTCATCTTTGTTAAATCGTTTTTTTTCTCATTTTTACCATGGATATTATTACCTGTTAGAATCGTTGTTTTTGTTTAATCTCGGATGACTTCATTGGTAGAAAATCGTAGTTGCCTTAAGTTTTCACTTAAATAATAAAAACGAGACGAGCTTCGCCATATAAAAAATGTACAGATTGCGGAGCCCTCACAAAAATATATGCATTAAATACTTAGATTCCGGGTCGGGCCGTTCAGCGAATTTCATGGCCCTACCCCAAAATAATAATGCGCTAGTTGCTTCAGGCGCGCCTTTAATAATTTAATTTTCCTAAACTCGGGTGCACATTTATGTGACCCAAATCTAAATCTCAACGGAATCGAAATGTGTCTCTAATCACGGGTATATTGATTATGGCGTGGCCCGAGATGCATTTCCATGACGTTGTAAATTCCTTTTTAATAATAAATGAGACGAGCCTCGACAAACAAAAATGAAGAAGCTGCGGGGCCCTCTAAATGTATATATATTAAAAATACTTAGAATCCGGGACATGCCGTTTAGCAAATTTTACGGCCTTTCCCAAAATAACAATGCGTTAGTTGCTTTAGGCGCGTCTTAATAATTTATTTTTCTTAATTCGGGTGCACATTTATGTGACCCAAATCTAAATCTCAACGGAGTCGAGATATGTCAATAACCACGGGTACATTGATGTAACGTGGTTCGAGATATATTTTCACGACGTTGCAATTCTCGTAAAAAATAATAATAAAAGCGGTCAAGATTTTAAAAATTGCACATAGGTTTAACATGTACAAAATCAGATAATCAAGCCAAATATAACAGTTGAGCGACCGTGCTAGAACCACGAAACTCGGGAATGCCTAACACCTTCTCCCGGGTTAACAGAATTCCTTATCCGGATTTCTGGTACGCAGACTGTAATATAGAGTCATTCTTTTCCTCGATTCGGGATTAAAATTGGTGACTTGGGACACCCTAAATCTCCCAGGTGGCGACTCTGAAATAAATAAACAAATCCCGTTTCGATTGTCCTTTAATTGGAAAAACTCCCATGCGCCCTCTCGGGTGCGGAAAAAGGAGGTGTGACACTTGTTTAAGTTCCAAGCTTTCTTAAAACGTGTTCTTTATGCTTCAAATCAGTTCTTCATTCTATTTGCCTTGAACCTACTATTTTATCTGTTTGTTTTCACATGAATCCCTGAAAGAGACCTCTGAGCCTATTTCAGTTATATGTCTTCTCTTCTCTGTATCTGACTCGAGTTGAAAACCCTGGGATTTGGGGGTTTTTTGGCAAGTTTGATCTTGTGTTTTGGACTAGGGTTCTATTTGGGACCTTGGACACTCTCAAACTCATTCTAAGTCTATGTACTGGATTTGAGCCTCTTTGTTATGACCCGGAACTCTTCTATACTAGGCTTTTTCGCATGATAGTTCTTTCTTGTTCGATATGTCTGTATGCTTTATATATGAGGAATTTTGCCTTCAAAAGGTTTTGTCAACTTGTGATTGATTCGGAATTTCTCTTAATAAGGTTTGATTGATTGTTACTTATTTTCCTTAAGTAAAACCCTTTCCTCATTTTTCCTGACTTGGTTCATTCGAACAAAGCCTGCAATTTTGATTTTACTGGTTGTTGAGTGATCGCCTTTCTTTATTTGCACAAACCATGTACCACTGGACTTTTGCCTTAAATAACTTCTGTGTATTTACCCTTCTTGTGCTACTTTGGAAAAGATTTTGATCAAACTCTTTCCTTAATTATCTTGCCCGTTTGAAATCAGAATCCCTTAATTGAAGGGAGACCTTATTTGATTGATTTCAAAACTATTTTTTTACCTTTTCTTTCTTGCTTTTTGCACTATAAAGGGAAGACCCTTCTGCACTTTTACACACTTCCAATTCAATACTCTTTAAGACCTTGAGTTCAATACTCTGACAACACTTATTGAACAATTTCAATACTCCTACATTCTCAATTCAACACTCTATTCTATTCTGAAATCTTCTGGCTGTGTGTTTGCAATTTGGCTTTACTATTGCTCTTCTCTTCTTATTTCCCTGAAACTGGTATCTTCTAATTTAACTTTTAGCTTCATACCTATGTGTTTGCTTTACAGTTTCAACAATCTTGTCTACTTTGCTGTTTATGTTCTGTTTTGAATATGCTGTCTCTTTGCATCTGTTGCTGTGTGAATTCTCCATACCCTTATTCCCTTCTATGTGTTTGAGTTAAAGTTCAAAGCATGGAAACATCCAAATTGTTTCTCATGTCTGGACTTGATCCTTTAATGGATCCTAACTCCCAAACAATGTGGCTAACAGGCTGGTTGGGGTGTGCCAACACTTCCAATTGTTGGGTATGACCACCAGCCTGTCTTGGCTTTCCCCAAAATCCCCTCTATGCACTTGCACTCTCTCTTAAATTCTACGTTCTGCCCCCCTCCTATGAGCCTTGCTTTGGGACCTTGAGCTCCCTCTGAACTTGGACATTTGAGGGTTGGCCCTTCCACACTGCACTATAATCCAATTCTGCAATATATTTGGGTGTAAGCACTGCCCGGAGTCTACTTGAGACTCTTAGGGAACTCTGACACATCCTGAATAGGAGAAAGGTTTTGGAATTTGATCTTTGGAGTTGGTTTACTTCATGCTTCAGACAGAAGTCTGAATCAGGCTCTCCTTGGTTGGGATTTTTAGCTTTCTGATGTAATTTTATTTTACTTTTCTTTGTTTATTCTGGGCTGTAATAATTTGTAATAACTTATGGGGTTTTAGTGAAAAGGGGAGGGTCACTCATGTGTGCATAAGGGTAGATATCATGTTCATAGGTATTTACTGCTGCAATCATGTCCTGTTTTCACTTCCGCATTTTTCATATAGAAATCATGTTTACAAGTCCTGCACTTCTGCGTTTTTCATATAGAAACCATGCCTACAGGTTTTGCATTTCATACGTAGATACCATGTCTATAGACTCTACATTTCATACATAGATACCATGTCTATAGCTTCTGCATTTCATACATAAAGACCATGTCTATAGGTTTCTGCGTTTCAGCCTATCACATAAAGAACATGTCTACAGAGTTTCCTGAATTCTGCATATGCATCTATCACTAGGCAAACGCATTTATAGGCTTAAATAATAAAAATCAGCATTTTAAACACCATGCCTATAGGATTTCTGCATTTTCGTAAAGGTAAACTCAATAACGCTTAGAAAGCATGTCTATAAGAGTAACCAACTGATCTGAATCGTTTACAAGTCTAAAATTAGTAGTAACGTTACTTAATGTCTGCAGAACTTATGTTTTCTATAATCAACAGGCCTTCTTTTTGTAAAAATCAGTACACTTCTACATTATTAGATGTCATGCCTGTAGGTTTCACTTAGGCAAGCTATAAGGTAAAATTAGCTAATTGAATCAGACTCTGTTAATTCCAACCAGCAGGCAGGTCTGATTTCGATTTCTTATTTGAAATGTGTAATAGACTAGTCTGCCTCTTTAATGTTTAAGTTTACTTCAGACCATAACCAGTATCTGCAAGACATGCTAAATAATCTGTCTTTAAGTGAGGAGGCCTTTCTGAGCCTTTTAAATTGTTATGTGTTTCCCATATCTGCCTTATGTGTTTTTGTTTATCGCTTTAGAATTTTATCCTTTTAAACCATACAAAGCCCAAATCTCCCTTCCTTTTAGGACTAGTAGTCTCAAATGCCTCCGGGACTGATAGGATTGGGGCGGGGTACTAGCATGCAATAAGTAACAAAATCATTCCGTGTTTAAATACCTCAACGGGGTGGGAAATGGTAGATATGGATATGATGACCGGTGCGCTAATACCACGTGTAACCCCTCTTCTGAGGAGTGATTACCGGGTATTGCATTGATGTGATCCATATTATTTATAAACCTAGGACCCCCCCTTCCCTTTACTTGTTTATTTTATTACTTTCAAAATTTCAAACTCCTTTTTTCTCAAATTTCAACTTCCTTGTTTCTTCAAACTTTGACTTATTTGCAATCACAATGTGACAACCCCTCATATTTGAAACCCTTAATTGCTTATTTATTATTTGTACTTAAGTCACAATTATAGCATGGCCGGGAACCACACTAGTGGATCTTGAGGGGTGCCTAACACCTTCCCCTCAAGATAATTTCTAGCCCCTACCCAAACTCTGATTTTTCTAAATAAATTATTCCTAGTGTACTAATGCACTTAATCATTAGGTGGCGACTCTTCAAATCAAAAAACTCAATTCCCAAAAGGGAACGAGTTGTCCTCCCAAATGTCATAAACCCGATTTCGCGAGAAAAAGGGGGCACGCCAACGATGTAACTTTCAATTTTGATGATGTCTGCCATTTGAAGAGATAAAAAATAAGTTGGTGGCTGCCCCATTATTACGGCACCGGATTGATCCTTACCGTTTGAACTTTTGTGTGATGCAAATGACCATGTTATTGGGGCAATGCTAGGCCGTTAAGGTGTTTTATTCCATCTACTATGCGAGTAAGACTCTTGATGATGCACAGCTGAAATACACCACCACTGAAAAGGAGTTGTTAGCCGTGGTGTGGGCCTTTGAAAAATTTCGGACATACCGATCATGCAACAATCAGGTATCTATTTACAAAAAAGAATTCTAATGCTAGATTGATGCTCCGGGTTTTGTTGTTGCAGGAATTTGATGTAAAAATACGAGATCAAAAGGGCACAGAGAACCAAGTAGCTGACCATCTATCAATGCTAGAAAATCATGACCATGTGGAGGAGGGTGGAGAAATCAAAGAAGTATTTCCTGATGAGCAACTTTTTGCTATCACTCAAGGACATCCCCCATGCTACGCGGACTATGTGAACTATCTTGTGAGTGGGTTACTTCCTTCTGTAATTGAATCTTAAGCTAGAAAGAGGTTTCTACATGATACGAACTTCTACTACTAGGATGAGCCATACTTGTACAAGCAGTGTGCTGATCAGTTGATGAGGAGATACATTCTAGAAAAGGAGGTGGAATTAATGTTGTATGATTGTCATGCATCACCTTATGAGGGCCATCATGGAAGTGATAGAACAACTGCAAAGGTATTACAATCCGGTTTCTTTTAGCCAATATTATTCAAGGATGCCCATGCATTTGTTAAGAAGTGTGACCAGTATCAAAGAACAGGAACAATCACAAAGAGGCGTGAGATGCATTTGAATAACATCCTGGAGGTCGAGATTTTTGATGTGTGGGGGATAGATTTTATGAGACCATTCCCTTTGTCCAGAGGAAACAAATACATCTTGCTAGCAGTTGACTATGTGTCAAAATGGGTAGAGGCGATCGTATTGCCAACTAATGATTCCATGGTGGTAGTTGCATTTGTGAAAAAGAAAAAATTCTCGAGGTTTGGGACTCCACGTGCTTTGATTAGTGATGAAGGGAAACATTTTTTAATTTGGTTGTTGAATAACCTTCTATATAAATACGGAATCTGCCACAGAGTTGCTACAACATATCATCCTCAAACAAGTGGAAAAGCTGAGGTGTCTAATAGAGAAATAAAGTAAATCTTAGAGAAGACGGTAGTGTGAATAGGAAGGATTGGAATGCAAAGTTAAATGTTGTCTTGTGGGCATAAAGAACTGCATATAAAATGCCAATTGGGGTGTCGACGTATAAGCTTGTTTATGGGAAAGGATGTCACTTGCATTTTGAACTTGAACATAAAGCATATGGGCCATTAAAAAGTTGAATATGGACCTTGAAGTCGCGAGTGAGAAGAGACTCTTGCAGTTGAATAAGTTAGATGAGTTCAGGCTGCACTCTTATGAAAACGCTAATCTATACAAAGAGAAGACGAAAAGATGGCATGACAAATGTATCAAGCTACGTCACTTCGAGCCAGGACAACATGTATTATTGCTCAATTCTAGGCTCAAGTTGTTTCCTAGGAAGTTAAAGTCAAGATGGTTAGGCCCGTTCGAGGTGGTGAGAGTCACTCCTTATGGTGCAATTGAGCTATGTGCTTTAAATGGTGAAAGAAATTTTTTAGTGAATGGATACAGAGTTAAGCACTTCTAGGGAGGAATAATTGATCGCGAGAAGATCAAAGTTGTACTCGTTGATGAGTAAGCGAGGCCATGCATCGTGTCGCGACGTTAAATCATGCGTTTGTTGGAAGGCAACCCAGCTTTACTATTTTGTTTTATTTTTATTTTTATTATTGTATTTTTGTAGTGTCCGTTTTTCTTTTGTAGGATTCTAAGCATAGAAAGCAAAGCCATTGGAAGGGTGCAAAAACAAAGTGAGCTAGATGGTTAAAACTAAGTGTGAGATGTCTACACAAAGGATCATATCTGGGAGAAGTCTGAGTATCCCGTGAGCTGCTAATACTTCGGCTTTTTGCCTACTAGGGAATCTGTTGTACCTTCTGTCGCACCTCCATTTTACAGCGCCCGCAGGGCGCGTGGGGGAGTTTTCTCCAATTGAAGGACAGTCGAAACAGGATTTATTTAATTATTTTAGAGTTGGCACCTGGGAATTTTAAGGCGTCCCAAGTCACCAATTTTAATCCCTGAATCGAGGAGAATATGACTCTGTTTATTATTCTGCGAACCAGAAATCCTGAGTAAGGAATTCTGTTAATCCGGAAGAAGGTGTTAGGCATTTCCGAATTCCGTGGTTCTAGCACGGTCGCTTAACTATTTTTATTATTGGCTTAATTATCTTGATTTTACTAAATACGTTTTTATTGCATGATTTTACTACCGCTTTTTTACTTATTGTTTACAATTATATGGACGAATTACGCGTACGTATATTCGTATTATATACTTTTTATAATTATCGGGGATCATGCCACGCGTACGTGTACACAATAAAATTGTCCATGTTATAATTTTTATAAAAATATATGTTCGAAATTTAAAACAAAATCAGGAACATCATTACCCTTTTTATTTAAATAACGAACTGCACATCTCGGGTTTTATGAAATAAATTTAATGTTTTCCAAAGAAATTCGTTTTTTATTAAATATTCACTCGAAATTGCGCGTACGCATAATCCGAATTTTTGCTTTTTAAAAAAAAAAAATATAATCAGGGTGCGCGAACGCATCCCCGATTGCGCAAAATCTTTGTTAATAATATTATGGACTTTCCCCAAATTGTTTATTATATCATGAGAAATATCCATTTAAGATACCCTTGAACTCTTGAAAAGAATTCACAATTTATTAAATGTTGCCCGTCGATTATAATTCCCGCGTATAAATTATATTTATCCAGACTATTCAAATTCAAAGAAAAGAAAAAATATGATTAACACTATTTTCGGCAAATACAACATTATATATCTACCAAAGAATGAATTGCATATGAAACTTAAAAACAAATGATTCATAAAGGGAAGAAATATTTTCCAAGAATTTTCATTATTTTTATTTAGTGCAAATTCTATTTTTTACTTACCATTGATTTAAAGTGTTGCAATCTGTGCATGTACATCTCAACTTATTCTCATATACTCGTTTTTAATCTAATAGGCGAAATTATTTTAATTAATTATGCTTGTGATTGAGTTGGGATAGATATATATAATCAAACCAATTTGATTCTCAATCTATATGAATTATTACTAAGCAATATCTTTCACATTGTATAAGTTCCTAGGCCCTTTATTATTAGGAAAGAAAACAAATCTTCCTGTTGACTTAATAAAAAGATATTGCATACAATATTACTCATCATATTTGACATTGTGAACATAGCGGATTATACTAACGCGTCTTTCAACTATTGATTATAACACAACCAAGGTTGTGCCAAAAGATAGCAAATTGCAACCAACATCATCTAGCTTTCAACAACAACTAACTTACTAACAAAATAAACCAATAGCGTATTTTTCCTTGATATTTCCATATTATACTATACCTAGCTAACAATACCATAAAGTGTAAATAAAAGCCAACTTTCTGCCATGCTTCCTATTTACACAACTCAAAGATAACTAAACTAATGAAATTTTGACATGGATAACATTATTACAAAGTTTTATATGAATTTCAAAATAAGACAATTAACTTGTAGCCATCGAGTCGAACTCACTACTGGTTAACCAACATGAAACCAAAGCTGAAATTTTTAACTAAAGAACTTAAATGAATAGAAGATAGTATTACAATTCAAACTTTATTTATTTGTCATGTTGAATCTCTTTCCAACATAGAATTTAAGAGATATGTACCTGAAAATGAAGGTAGAAGAAGTAAATTTTCAGCAGTTGCAGCAGTAACAAAACCAGCAGAATATACCAACAACACAGCAAGTCTGAACAAGACCCGTTAACCCAGATGAATAGTGACAGACACTTGAGGGAAAGATTTCAGATTCAGAATGAATAATATCCACAAAAAAAACAAACAACGGACAGATTCTAGAAGGATAACATTTTTTCAGATTTTCAGTTTCTTCCTGTTTCGGATTCCTATTTCTGATTTTTTTCTGTTTCTGTTTTCTTCTCTTCTTTCCTTTCTGTCTGAAAGCCCTCCTCTTCAGTTTTAAAACCTAATCCTTAAAACTTATTCCTTTCTCTTTACAATCTGACCTTAAACTCTGATTTTTCCTCCTCAATTTCACACTCTCTTTTTCTCTCTTTAAAATCTCTTTCAAATCCCCCCCTAAAAATCTGTTTGCTTCCTGTATTTATACAGGTCTGTCCCTTTCTTTTTAAGTGCTGCCTGGACCCCCTTTTTGTTATCTAAGGGAAAATCTGCCACTGAACTGCTTTTTCTTATTCAAACAGCACTAAGGATACCTTTACTTTATTTTCAGCCCCTCCACTTTCTTTGGTTTCCTATTATCCTATTAGATTAACAGCCACTAACACTCCACTTCCAGCACACTAGCACTAACACTATTTTTTACTGTTTCATTCCCAGAAATGCCCTGAAATCCTATTGTTAATAATGCCCATTAATACAAGATCAGAATCTATTATGAAACAGATTTAAAAATATGTTCAAACCTAATTATCAACTTGATTTAAAACAGCTAATACCAATTCTCTTAAGTTCCTAACACAGTTGTATCTACCCAACAATTGTAAAATTGAATTTACCTAACATCTCAACAACATTATACTGAATTTCAACATAACAAATTATACTAAACTTCAACTTTGAACTAAAATCAAACAAACACAGGAGCATTGTCAATATATTGACAATGCCCTGAAACTTAATGTTCAGACAATAACATATATACAACACTTATTTTGACAGATTCATATAAACCAGGATGATTTAACTGACGAGTATTAATTAAAAATGATTATCTATAACATCTGTCAACAAACAGTCCATAAAAACAGAAACAGATTGTTTCAATCAGTATTATCATAAATGAGAATTCGTAATATAACTAATCGACGAACTTAATCGAGTCGATTACTCACATTGTAAATAATCACAACCAACAGAAACAGTTTCATATTTTGATCATATAGACGAGTATGAGACAGTATAACAATAAAAGATGGGAAAATTATACAGACTAATGAAACAAACATAAAATACACGTAGAATACACAAAAGAAATAGAAAAAATACCTCTGTATCTTCAAACTTCATACGGACTCGAACTCAACTTGGGTTCGGACTTTGTTTGAAATCAAACAGACCTTAGTCGAAGTATTTTCCACTGAAAATACTTTGACTAAGGTCGATTAAACCTCAATCTTTATTTAATTTGGACAGAATCCAAAAGTCTGGTATTTCTAGGTTTTTTTGAAGATTCGATTTGGGACTTAACCATTTCTGGTCAGATTCGAGGGGGACCCAATACGACACAAGGGTGAGGGTAACCTAGGGGTCATTTGGTGTCAATTTAGAACAGATCTGAGTTTTTTCTTGTTTGGTCTGAATCTTCAAAAGAAGATTCGAGAAGCTCGGAAGTGATTCGATCCAAACAAGCAACAGATCCATACCTAGGGTGGTTAGGGGAAGCTATGGTGTCGATTTGGGGCTGTTAGGTTTAGATCTGAGTTTGGCTCGAATCTTCAAATGAAGATTCGAGAACCTTCAGGAAGATTCGAGCCAAGAGGCTAACATATTCGGATAGAGGGTGTTCAGGGGGTTCTGGGGTGTTAAGGTGGTGACCGGCGGCGTTGATGCCGCCGGGTTTCAAGCGAAGGGGAATAGGGGCGGCTAGGGTTAGGAGTTTGGTTTGGGAACGATGATGAACAGTGAGAGGAGGGGGGTGTTAAGTTAGGGGCCGGGGTAGGGGTTTGATCCTTAAATAGGGATGGGGTGGATTGATCTCATCCGTTGGATTAATTAAGATGCACGGTTGAGATCAATCCACTTAACCAAACGTTGTCGTTTGATCTAAGTTCAGGGTCAGCCTGGATCGGGTCATTGGGTCGGGTAGAGGGTTCCGGGTAAGGGCAAGGTATCTCAGCCGTTTGATTGATTTAATCCAACGGTCCTTGATGAAGCGGGACCAAACGTCGTCGTTTGGATTTGCTCCTGAGTTGGACCGGACCTGGGTTGTTTTGATTGGGCTGAGGGGGGGTTAACTTGATTTTGGGCCTGGATTTTAATCCAGGTCCGATTTTTTATTTCTTTTTCAATTATTTCATTTTTCTAATTTAAATTTCTAATTTTAATTATAAAACAATTTTAACTTCACAAAAATATATTAATTACTTTATAACAATTATTTAACACATAGACAAAACATTAATCACACAGTAACATATTTAAAAATAGAACGAATGCATATTTTTGTGATTTTATTTAAATTATCTTTCAAATGCATAATTAAATCCTATATGCATGTAACATGTATTTTATTTTAATTTTCATTTTATTATGACAAAGTAAACATTTACGGACATAACACAAATATTTAACACCACGTAAATTCAAGAATTACACAGTAAAAGAAATTTATTTTATTTTTTGATTTATTTTGGAGTAGTTTTCGTAAGGCAAAAATCACGTGCTCACAGCTGCCCCTCTTTGTGCGGAAACTCGAAGAGTTTTCGTGCAAAGATAAAGTGAGCGGATACGAGCGATTTTTGCCCGTTCAAATACTCCGTGGGAAGCATTTTTTGAAAGATTTGACCGAACCTCTGCTTCAAAGGTTTCCTACATATCCTTGGCTATAAAGGAATCAGGTCAATGTAGTTCGGGAAGTTTTGGGTAGCTGGGACTACCGTGGGACCGTGATGTTACTGCTGTTTCGTGCTATTTTTACTGCTTGCTGACCTCCTTATTACACCTTACTTCCAAGGTAATACAAAAAGCTAAACTAGACTATGGTACATGAATTATAAAATCTTATCTAGATTATGCCCTTGCGTTTCTTGTTGTCTTGATTTCTTGGTGACTCTTGGGCATTTGGCTTATTCCGTATTCCCTTTCATTGTGTCCCGTATTTCTTTTGAGACTCTTGTTGTTTCTTGCTGGGGATTTTGTTGGACTCCTCTGCTTTATTGATTCTAAATGTGCTCCTTTATCATATGAGCGGGCTTTTGATTTCAAAACTTCAATTGCATTCCCTCGTTCTCCAGGTGGGTGCCTTGACTGCTTCTTTTCTTTCTTCATCCTCATTCTCCAGGTGAACGCCTGACTTCTTTTTAACTTCTTCATCCTCATTCTCCAGGTGGCCGCTTGACTTCTTTAATTCTTATCCTCGTTCTCCAGGTGGACGCCTGACTTCTTCAATTCTCCATCCTCATTCTCCCGGTGGACGCCTGATTTCTTCTTTTCTCATCCTCATTCTCCAGGTGGACGCCTGACTTCTTCTTAACTTCTTCATCCTCATTCTCCAGGTGGACGCCTGACTTCTTTAATTCTCATCCTCATTCTCCAAGTGGACGCCTGACTTCTTCTTTTCTCATCCTCATTCTCCAGGTGGACGCCTGACTTCTTTAATTCTCATCCTCATTCTCCAGGTGGACGCCTGACTTCTTCTTTTCTCATCCTCATTCTCCAGGTGGACGCCTGACTTCTTTAATTCTCATCCTCATTCTCCAGGTGGACGCCTGACTTCTTTAATTCTCATCCTCATTCTCCAGGTGGACGCCTGACTTCTTTAATTCTCATCCTCATTCTCCAGGTGGACGCCTGACTTCTTTAATTCTCATCCTCATTCTCCAGGTGGACGCCTGACTTCTTTAATTCTCATCCTCATTCTCCAGGTGGACGCCTGACTTCTTTAATTCTCATCCTCATTCTCCAGGTGGACGCCTGACTTCTTCTTTCCTCATCCTCATTCTCCAGGTGGACGCCTGACTTCTTTAATTCTCATCCTCATTCTCCAGGTGGACGCCTGACTTCTTTAATTCTCATCCTCATTCTCCAGGTGGACGCCTGACTTCTTCTTTTCTCATCCTTATTCTCCAGGTGGACGCCTGATTTCTTTAATTCTCATCCTCATTCTCCAGGTGGACGCCTGACTTCTTTAATTCTCATCCTCATTCTCCAGGTGGACGCCTGACTTCTTCTTTTCTCATCCTCATTCTCCAGGTGGACGCCTGATTTCTTTAATTCTCATCCTCATTCTCCAGGTGGACGTCTGACTTCTTCTTCTTTACCAGGTATTTCCTGACACAAATATTGTCTTTGCCCCTATTTTAAATCAAAGAAAACTTCGTTAGTTTAAAGCAGGGTGGTTAACTGGGGTATTCTTGCCGATGGTGAGGCTTCTCTTCGTCTCTTTTTTATTGCCTTAGGATGGTTGAAAAAGACTGTTTTGTCCTTGTAATTGATCCTTGACTATAGGATTTCCCTCTGTATGTTTTCCTTCAAATCCTTTTAACTGTAATCATATGTCCCTTCTGACTTTGCTGATCCACTTTTGATTTCACTTTTCTTACACCAATATCTTTTTATCTCCCGCCTTTCATGGCCGTATTTTGCATCATGTAACCTTGAATCTTGGTAGTATACCTTGACATTCCTTCTTATTTGTTTGGAATAAAACTTATCTCAAAGCTTTTAGAAAAGTAAGATTATTAGTGACGAAACACGCTGATTTCGACAATTATAGAATGAAAAGAAAATCCAAGTTTGGATGACTGTTGGAGAAAGAATAAAAACTTATCTGATTGGAGTTACTGGCGCCAATGATCAGGGTATGCATTTTGGATTAATCAACCCAGTCTTTTAATCAATCTCCTTTCAATTGTCTCATTTTTATTTTCCCCCAAAATTTCCGTAATCCAACTTCATTTTTCATTTCACAGACCTGTTGGACTTGTAATGTCTCAAAGAGTTTTCACCGATAAACCTTCCTCATTTGTTCATTTCTC
Source organism: Nicotiana tabacum (assembly GCF_000715075.1). Lineage (NCBI taxonomy): Eukaryota > Viridiplantae > Streptophyta > Magnoliopsida > Solanales > Solanaceae > Nicotiana > Nicotiana tabacum. The sequence goes on from NC_134089.1 coordinate 151,996,777, forward strand.
ACTTCCTTTTCGCCTTATGGTGCCTACGAAGGTTTTCACCAATAAGACTCTCTCATTTTACTTTTCTCTCAACTTCCGTCGCCTTATGGTGCCCGTGTGGGTTTTCACCTATAAGACTCTCTCATTTTTACTTTCTTTTCTTGTTTGTACCAGAGTGTTATGAACCATCTTCATTTGCTTGTCTCAGCATTTTTCTAAGATTGATCGAAAGGTCTTTTTGGTATGGGGTTAGAAATGGAAAAGGTATTAAAAGCTAAATAGCTTTGGTATGGGTTTAAAATTACAACTCTTGGAATCTTTTCTTATTTCCAATACAATTCCTGCCCCAGTTTCTTGATTGGGGTCTCTTAATGTTTCTTTTTGTGCACATTGTGTATGTCGTGCACCCTATGACCGAGCCGTGAGGCGCCTACGTATCCTTCTTTGAGGATTCAGGTCAAACGTAGTTCACTAGATAATAGTGATGATTTTTTTTTATTTTTTTTATTGATTCCAAGAGAGGGTAAGAAAGAAACAAATATGGCTCGAAGGGGAAACAAATGGTATAGTGTTTGGATAGCATAATAAATTGCCTTTGTCATTCCAATCTTCGAAATAATACTAAATACAAACATTCAAAAAGTTATGCATAATATCTCTTTACCGCGTCAGAATTGATTGCCATGTCTATGCATTTGCCTTCAATGTCTGTTAAGCATAGTGCACCATTTGATAATACTCTGGTCACAATGAATGGTCCTTGCCAATTCGGGGAAAATTTGCCTTTTGCCTCAACCTGATGTGGAAGAATACGTTTCAGCACATGCTGACCCACTTCAAACTTCCGTGGACGCACCTTTTTGTTGTATGCTCTTTCTATTCTTCTTTGATATAATTGACCATGACATACTGTGGCCAATCGTTTTTCATCAATCAAGTTTAACTGTTCCAGACGGGTTTTGACCCATTCATCATCATCAATCTTTGCTTCAGCGATGATCCGAAGGGAAGGAATCTCAATTTCTGCAGGAATTACTGCTTCAGTGCCATATACCAACAAATAAGGAGTTGCTCCTACTGAAGTGCGAACAGTAGTGCGGTATCCCAATAATGCAAATGGTAATTTTTCATGCCATTGTTTTGAACCTTCTACCATTTTCCGAAGTATCTTCTTTATGTTTTTGTTGGCTGCCTCCACTGCTCCATTCGCCTTGGGCCGATATGGGGTAGAGTTGCGATGTGTAATCTTAAACTGTTGACATACTTCCTTCATTAAGTTGCTGTTAAGATTAGCACCGTTATCTGTGATGATCACATTTGGGATTCCGAATCGACATATGATATTTGAGTGGACAAAATCGACCACAGCTTTTTTGGTCACTAATTTGAATGTCTTGGCCTCAACCCATTTGGTAAAATAATCAATAGCTACCAGAATGAACCTGTGCCCATTGGATGCTGCTGGCTCAATCGGTCCAATCACATCCATGCCCCAAGCAACGAAGGGCCATGGTGCCGACATTGTGTGCAATTCGGATGGTGGAGAATGAATCAAATCTCCGTGTATTTGGCATTGATGACACTTGCGCACAAAACTGATACAATCTCGCTCCATGGTAAGCCAATAGTAACCAGCTCGGAGGATTTTCTTTGCCAATACATATCCACTCATGTGGGGTCCGCAAACTCCCGAATGTACTTCAGACATGACAGCTGTAGCTTGTCTGGCATCTATGCATCTTAATAATCCAAGATCTGGTGTTCTTTTATACAAAACTCCTCCGCTTAAGAAGAATCCATTTGCCAATCGCCTAATGGTCCTCTTTTGATCTCCTGTGGCTTGTGCGAGATATATCCCCATCCTTATATACTCCTTGATGTCGTGGAACCATGGCTCACCATCAAATTCTTCTTCGACCATATTGCAATAAGCGTGCTGGTCGTGGACTCGAATATATAGTGGATCCACATAAGCTTTGTCTGGATGGTGCAACATTGATGCCAAAGTAGCCAATGCATCGGCAACCTCATTACGGATCTCGGAATATGCCAGAATTCCACTGATTGAAACCGCTGACAAAGATCATGTAGACATTGTTGGTATGGTATGAGCTTCAAGTCTCGGGTTTCCCATTCTCCTTGAATTTGATGTACCAAAAGATCCGAATCTCCCATGACTAAGATTTCTTGGATACCCATATCTGCGGCTAGCCTTAACCCCAAAATGCAAGCTTCATATTCAGCCATATTATTGGTGCAATAAAATCGCAATTGAGCCGTAACAGGATAGTGATGCCCTGTTTCAGAAATGATTACGGCTCCTATCCCGACTCCTTTCATGTTAGCGGCTCCATCAAAGAAAAGTTTCCAGCCAGGTTTTTCAATTCGCTCCACCTCGTCGATATGCATTGTTTCTTCATCAGGAAAATAGGTTTTCAACGGCTCGTATTCCTCATCGACCGGGTTTTCGGCTAAATGATCGGCCAGTGCTTGGGCTTTCATTGCAGTCCGAGTCACATAGATGATGTCAAATTCTGTGAGCAATATCTGCCACTTTGCAAGTCTTCCCGTTGGCATAGGCTTTTGAAAAATATATTTCAATGGATCCAAACGAGAAATGAGGTAAGTAGTATAGGACGACAAATAGTGTTTCAACTTTTGAGCTACCCAAGTCAGGGCGCAACATGTCTTTTCCAGATGAGTATACTTAACCTCATAGGCTGTGAATTTCTTGCTAAGGTAATAGATGGCCTGTTCTTTTCTGCCAGTGAGGTCATGTTGCCCCAATACACAACCAAATGAATTTTCCAAGACTGTCAAGTAAAGAATCAAAGGTCTTCCTGGCTCTGGCGGGACCAACACGGGTGGGTTTGACAAGTACCCTTTTATCTTATCGAACGCTTCTTGACACTCATCGGTCCATTTGACCGCAGCATCCTTTTTCAACAATTTGAAAATTGGTTCACAGGTTGTTGTGAGCTGAGCAATAAACCTGCTGATGTAATTTAACCTTCCCAACAAACTCATTACTTCAGTTTTGTTCTTTGGAGGTGGCAATTCTTGGATGGCTTTGATTTTTGATGGGTCTAGCTCGATGCCTCGCCGACTGACTATGAATCCCAGCAACTTTTCAGGTGGAACTCCAAATGCGCATTTGGCAGGGTTAAGCTTGAGGTTGTACCTGCGAAGTCTTAAGAAGAACTTCCTCAAATCCCCAACGTGGTCGGCCTGATGCTTTGATTTTATGATCACAACATCCACGTATACCTCAATCTCCTTGTGTATCATATCATGAAACACTGTGGTCATCGCTCTCATGTAGGTTGCTCCGGCGTTCTTCAAACCGAATGGCATTACCCGGTAGCAATAAATTCCCCATGGTGTGATGAATGCCGTCTTTTCTGCATCTTCTTCATCCATTAGAATTTGATGATACCCAGCATAATAATCCACGAAAAATCCTATATCATGCTTGGCACAATTATCGATCAAAATATGGATATTGGGTAATGGGAAATTATCCTTCGGACTGGCTTTGTTGAGATTGCGGTAGTCGACGCATACTCTAATTTTTCCGTCTTTCTTTGGCACAGGAACGATATTAGCTAACCAAACAGGATATCGTGTGACTCTAATGACCTTTGCTTCCAATTGTTTGGTGATTTCTTTCTTAATTCTCACACTTATATCAGGCTTGAATTTTCTCAGCCTTTGCTTGACAGGAGACACCGTTGGATCGATGGGCAATTTGTGAACCACTAAATCAGTGCTCAGGCCCGGCATGTCGTCATATGACCATGCAAAAACATCTTTGAATTCTATGAGTGCTTTAATTAACTCCTCTCGGATCTTTGGTTCCAGATGGACACTTATTTTAGTTTCTCGGATATTACTCGTGTCCCCTATATTGATGTCCTCGGTATCACTCAAGTTAAGTTTGATTTTTTCCTCAAAGTGAATTAACTCTTTACTAATCTCTTCAAAAACCTCATCTTCATCATATTCTGATTCATAATCACAATATATTTCTTGAATTAATATTTCGGAACCAGATTGATTTTTAAGACTGGGCTGAGGATTCCTCATGCATGCCATATCACTAGAGCCAGCGTAAAAAGAACTGTACAGAAAAAAAGAAAAAGAAAAGAAAAACTATCAGGAATGACAATAAAAAGGAAACTGCTTTTTATTGGATGATGAAAGATAACAAGGTTTGCACACTTCAAACAAACTGTAAGATAAGCTTTGGGATTACAACCCTGAAGTAACCCAAACAAACTTGAAAGAAAATCAAAATAAGCTACCAAGACTCCTTTCGAATGGGGAGAGGAGTGGCTTTCCAATTGTTAAGCTTTGTTTCTGGCCCAACGAATTGAACTTCTGCATCGCTACACCCTTCTCCGCTTTCCAACATATTCACATCATCAAACAACTTCTCGAATCTTTCAATCAACTTCTCCTCAGGATTGACCCAGGATTTAGGAATTGTTGTTATCGGGCGATTTCTAGCACCGGTCTTGACAAAAGATTTTGACAGATGTGGGACTGGTTTTGGAAGATCCCATGCCTTATGTTTCAACTTTATGGCCTTTATCACGTCATTTACGGTGGGTATGAACCCCAAACCAAATGTTCCCCAGTTCTCGGGGAGAGATACTGGTTGTATAATTCCTTGCAAAGATAAGCCCAGGCCTTTTCCAGGTACAAAACCATTCTTTAACATTTCATAAGCTACCATGACTGATGCAGAGGATATCTTTGGATTCAGAAGGTATTTCCCCTCTGGAATTTTCTCCACCGACACTGTGTCGGACACTTGGTATACCCATGGTCCCTGGTCATTTTCTGTTCCCTCGACTGGTACAATGGTACTGCTGCGAGCATTTAAACTTTCTTCCCCATGCACAACTATTTCTTGATGATCCCATTCAAACTTGACAACCTGATGTAGTGTTGACGGGACTGCTTTAGCAGCATGGATCCATGGTCGGCCCAACAACAAGTTGTAAGAGACAGTTATGTCCACCACTTGAAATTCCATTGTGAATTCAACTGGCCCTATTGTTAGTTCTAACACTATGTCACCAAATGAATCTCTGCTTCCACCGTCAAACCCCCGTACGCAGATATTATTCTTCTGGATCCTCTCCTCTTTACTTTTTAATTTGCTTAAAGTGGAGAGAGGGCATATGTTTGTACTTGACCCATTGTCAACCAATACCCGGGTTACTACGGAGTTTTCACATTTCACGGTGAGGTAAAGAGCTCTGTTATGCTCGGTACCTTCCATAGGTAATTCATCATCAGCAAATGTAATTCTGTTTGTCTCAAAGATTCTGTTGGCTATTCTTCCCAAATTATTTACAGAGATCTTTTCAGGAACATGAGCCTCATTCAGGATTTTCATTAAAGCCAGACGGTGCTCCTCTAAATGGATCAGTAATGATAACAATGAAATTTGCGCGGGTGTCTTCTTCAATTGATCCACAACAGAATAGTCATGGAGTTCCATTTTTCTTAAAAACTCTTCCGCCTCTTCTTCCGTCACAGCTCTCTTTATTGGTGTTGGACTATTTTTAGTTTTTCTTAACTCTTCGGGCGTAAAACATCTTCCCGAACGAGTCAAGCCTTGCACCTCACACACTTCTTCCTTGACTTCTTTTCCCTTGTACATTATAGTCACCCGTTCATAGTTCCATGGGATGGCTTTGTTGTTGATGACTGGCAGCTGGGTCACAGGTGTGATGATGACCCGATCTGTACGGGCTCCTTCCACGAATACAATGGGTTTGTTAGCAACCCCTGGTACTATCACTTTCGGCCTTTCTTGTTTTGGGGCAACTTTGCTCGGTGATCCCTCCTTGTCTACCACAGATGATTCATCGCCATTTCTGCTCTGTTTAGGTACCGGTTTCTCCTCTATTAACTGCTTATCTGATTTGGCTTCATGAGACTTGATCATCATGACAGTTTGTGACGGCTTCTTTGTCTCCCCATCAGCTTGTATGATTTCTATCATATTGGCCTCTTGATGGGCTGGCATTGGATTTCTATTGATATTGGGAGCTTCGGGGGTTTGAACCTCGATTTTATTAGTATCAATCAGCTCTTGTATTGCATTTTTTAAATGCCAGCATTTCTCCGTATCATGGCCTGGTGCACCGGAGCAATATTCACAGCTAATGGTGTAATCCAGATTCTTTGGAGGAGGATTGGGTAGCTTGGATTGTATTGGTCTCAGCATGTCTAGCTGTCTCAGCCTGTGGAACAGACTAGTGTAAGACTCTCCCAATGGAGTGTAAGTTTTCTTTTTCTGTTCTCTTTCCCCCCTGAACGCTGGCCTCGGCCTGAAACCTGGTCCGGGATAGGCTCGTGGGTAAGTACTTGGTGTGGCAGGAGCACGCCAATTGGTGTGAACAGGTGGCTGATTGTATGCTTGAGCATGGTTAATAGAGAAATGAGGCTCCGAAGGGTGATAGTAGTGTTGGGATGAATCATGGTGGTAAGCTGATTGGCGAGGTCGTTGTTGATTATAGTAAAGCAGTGAACCTCTGGGTCCCGACCAAATTCCTGAATCAACTACCGCTGCTTCCTCCCTCTTCTTTCTTCCGATTCCTCCTACCCCGCCTTGAATAGCTTGAGTAGTTGCATTAATTGCTGAATAGCTCATAATTTTATTTGTTTTGAGACCTTCTTCCACCATACCTCCCATCTTCACCACTTCGTTGAATGATTTTCCAACCGCTGAAACCAGATGGGCATAGTAAGTTGGCTCCAAGGCTTGGAGGAAGTAGTCTACCATTTCGCTCTCTTTCATAGGAGGATCCACTCTTGCTGCCTGTTCTCTCCACCGAAAACCATACTCTCTGAAACTTTCATTATGTTTCTTCTCAAATTTTGTCAAAGATAATCGATCTGGGATGATTTCCAGATTGTATTGGAAATGGTATGCGAAGGCCTGTGCCAGGTCATCCCAGGTGTACCATCTCCCATGGTCCTGGCGTGTATACCACTCCAAAGCTGATCCGCTTAAACTTTGACTGAAGTAAGCCATCAATAATTCATCCTTTCCCCCAGCTCCTCGCATCTTGCTACAGAAACCCCTTAAGTGGGCTACTGGGTCGCCGTGCCCAGTGTATAGGTCAAATTTGGGCATCTTGAAGCCAACTGGTAATTGTACATTGGGGAATAAGCACAAATCTTTGTATGCTACACTGACTTACCCACCTAATTCTCGCATGTCTCTGAACGATTGTTCCAAACTCTTGACCTTCCTGAACATCTCTTCTTGCTCAGCATTTTTGGTTGGCTTGTCAATTTCGGTTGGGAGATCAAAACGAGGAGCAGTTGAATTAATTTCGGAGGCTTTGAGGGTAGGCTCCGGGGGTAATATTGGTTGTCCTGGGCCTGGAATGTAGGCTCACTAGGAGATTTGTGAAATGTAGCAGGGGGAGGTGCTACGAAAACAGGAGTCATAGGTGGAGGAAAGTATGGAACTGGTTTCGGAGGTGGAGACTGTGGTGTCTGAGAGGTGGTGCCTCGGTAATGCTGGTAAATGGGGAAGTTTGGGGATAATTCAGTGGTAATATTATCCTGAGTTTGGGTCATTGATGGAGCAGGGTTATTTGGGTAAGATGGGGGTAACTGTCCTGTAGACCAGGCTTGGTACATCTCAGCCATTTGCTGCTTGAGTTTAAACATCTCTTCTTTCATTTTCCCGACATCCATCTCCTCTAGCTCCATACCTGTGTCAACATCTGGGATAGACATACTTTCGGGTATTGTTCCTTTTGATCTTGTGTGATAGTGATAATATGCCAGTATACTCTTTAGAGAAACTAACTGCTTGAATTCTGAAAATGAACAAACTTGTTAGTTTTGAGAATTTAACACATATATAATCACACGTTGAGATGCAATGCTCCTAGACAAATAATCCCTTTCTATTATGCATTTGCTCGGCTGCTTGTGTCGTCCCAGCTTTCTTGAAATTTTTATTGTTATTCACTTTTATTTATTATATATATCTTTTATTGTGGTGGTTGAATCCTATAGAGATTGCCTACGTATCATGCCCCCGCATGAATCAGACCTTGCGTAGTTCGGACTAAAGGCAATCACTTTTGTTCATTATACAAAGATGGAATTACATTTGAAAACTTTTAAGAAAATGGTTTGAAACACACACACTTAAATCAAAATAAAAGATACAATTCTTAACATCTCACAACATGCCCCACTTTCCACTTTTGTTGTCAAATATTGGATTATCTGCTCAATGTGGGGCTTGACCTGGATGGCCTCCCAGCGTACGATACATCCTTTCCAACTCCATTGCTAGATGATGAGCAAAAGTGGGCGCATGCTCTATAAACCTTTCATAATCCATTCCTTGGCAGTTTACATAACTTTGAGATGTGAAGACTGCCAGGTCGTGGATTTGTGCCCTGAAACCTTGGAGACGTTGGTCTTGGTCTTGCAATTGCTGCTGACGAGTGGTGGCTATATCTTTGACACGGTTTTCACGATCTAGAGCTGATTCTAACAGAGCTCGGAGTCTGGCCTGCTCTAATCTTGCTTGCGCTCTTTCTCTGTCGAGGTCTGCTTGTTGATGTTCTCTGTTGCATCTTCTTGCCTCTTCTAGTTGCGCACGAAGCTGGTCTTCTGATTGTATCCAATGGTCTTTTTCCTTCTTGAATTGTGCCCTGTCTTTTTTGGATTGCCTATCTTGGCGTTCCTTATTAGATCTGGCTTCTTCGTTTAATTACTGGATCCTTTCTTTTGCTTTGCTCAATGCCCTTTCGTTCTCTGCAAGAATAGAATCATAATCTTGCATTCTTTCAAAAAGATTGGCGATGGTTTTTTGATCCTTCCAGCTTCCTTTGGTGTCTCAGAAACTCTTTTCATTCTTTGGAATTGAGCATGAAGATTTTCATTCTCACAAGCTAGACTCTTCTTCTCGCCTTCGGCTTCTTGTGCTTGCAAATCTTTCTCCAAACTGAGGCTTCTCAGATTTTCTTTTAGGGCATGGATAGTTGCTTTGTACCCTTTTTCCTTTTCTCCCCAGATCAACCGCTCTTGGATTTTATCATTGAAGTTTTGACCATGGGGTCTTTTTGTTGGCCTTCTTAGCTCAGGCTCTGGTACATCATCCACGCGAGACCGTTTTTCAAACCACCTTGCATATCCAGGATTTATCTCACCCTTTGTAGTGTCTGGGACTTGAGTATCACTTTTCAAGTATCGACATCCATTCCACATCTGCTGAAGTAGAGCCTCGGGAATAGTGGCTTCTGGGTGTAATTCGATTACTTGCATACTCAAATCTTCATCATCAGGAACTACTTGATATCTCCCTAATTGCCTTAGGACTCTTAGTGGCGCATACGACTGAATGCTTCTCAATCCCAATAGTAGTAGATAACTATTTGAGGTTGACATGTGTATTACTTCCCTCATCGGGAGTCATCCCAAAGTCCATTCAATCTGATTTGTCGTTAACGCCTTTAGATGAGATACCCATGCTTCTATCCCTTCTGGAGCCTGATAATTTTTTGTTCTTTCCTCATAGCTCTCGATGCAATTATCATTGTTTGACCCATACTGTATGATCTTGGGCTGTTGTTGGAGATGTTCCATCACCCACATTTGCAACAAAATTTTGCATCCTTCGAAGACTTTTGCTCCTGATTTACATAAAGTCAAAGCCCGATAAATATCTGATAGAATGATGGGGATAAGGGTGTGATTTTCTTTGGTGGTGAGGATTTGCACAACTTTCGCGGTGCGAATATCAATTGTTCGCTCTTTGTTTGGGAAGACCATGACTCCTAGAAAAGCCACCATGATGCAAAGCGACGGTGAATCTGCCAAGTGTCTTTGTTTTGCTTGTTAGTAAGGCCTTTCTCATGAATTTCGAACCCATCTGACTTTCCGAACCTTGAATACAAAAAGTTGAAGGAACAACATCCATTGATGACATTGTTTTTCCTGATTTGACTGCTGATGTTCAGAAGACCGAAGAATCGATGTACCGAAGGAGCCTTTGTGAATATCAAGCTTTGATTTCTTAGACTTCCGTCATAACCAGCATATCCAGCTATCTCCTCTAATGTAGGAGTAAGCTCGAAGTCAGAGAAACGAAAGACATTGTGAACAGGGTCCCAAAAAGTTACTAACGCCGCAATCAGATCATCACGGGGTTTAACTTTCATAATGTCCGTGAGATTTCCCAAATGCTTGACGACCCATTTTTGACCATCTTCGCCTAAATCATACCACCACATTTGAAGCTGAAATAGAAATTCTTCTGTACTCGTGGATGAGGGCTTTGTGTGGTGCTCATTTTGTATCTGAAATTTAATTTTAATAAAGTCAAACTTCATTTTGAAAATTTATACTAAAAAAAAATCATTTTCAAATTTTTTTTTATTTATTAAATACCTTTATTTCAAGATTTAAAACTATTTTTCTTTTTTTGAAATTTTTAAAACAACCCATTTTATTCCTTTCTTCTCACCATGATTTCATTTAAGCTGGTCAACAAGCATGTTCGAGGCAAATGAATGTACAAGTAGCAAGTAGGATGCATCATGATGGTCTTTTTATTTCGGGTTCACCTGTCCTAGACAGACCCAATCCCTGTGTTGAGTCTCCAAGGCCAAATGTATATGATGCAAATATTCGTTCCTACTAGGGATCCGGTACATGGCTGAGTTATTCTAGTGTAAAACCTGAGGTTGATTGTTCTAAACCTGGCTTACCCAAACGGACAGTTTGAGCCGAAGCGGGGGCAACGTACCGGGAGCACGAAAGTCTACCCGACCTAGTTACTTGTCCCAACTTCGTCTTATTTGGTATGACTTTAACAGAAAGGTGGGCCACGCGCACGTGTGCACCATAAATTTAGAAGACTCAGAAAGAGGGAGGTTTCGTAGCAATTGTATATGCATAATTCAAATAATATTAAAGCAGTAAAAATTTCATTTAGCATATTGAGCATATATCATGTAAAAATTAGATAATAAATAAAGCCAATTATAACAGTTATTTTAAGCTTGAATTCTTAAACCCTGAACCAGTGGTTCTGGGTTTTATCCCCAGCAGAATCGCCAGAGCTGTCACACCTCCATTTTACAGCGCCCGCAGGGCGCGTGGGGGAGTTTTCTCCAATTGAAGGACAGTCGAAACGGGATTTATTTAATTATTTCAGAGTCGCCACCTGGGAATTTTAAGGCGTCCCAAGTCACCAATTTTAATCCCTGAATCGAGGAGAATATGACTCTGTTTATTATTCTGCGAACCAGAAATCCTGAGTAAGGAATTCTGTTAATCCGGAAGAAGGTGTTAGGCATTTCCGAATTCCGTGGTTCTAGCACGGTCGCTTAACTGTTTTTATTATTGGCTTAATTATCTTGATTTTACTAAATACGTTTTTATTGCATGATTTTACTACCGCTTTTTTACTTATTTTTTACAATTATATGGACGAATTACGCATACGTATATTCGTATTATATACTTTTTATAATTATCGGGGATCATGCCACGCGTACGTGTACACAATAAAATTGTCCATGTTATAGTTTTTATAAAAATATATGTTCGAAATTTAAAACAAAATCAGGAACATCATTACCCTTTTTATTTAAATAATGAACTGCACATCTAGGGTTTTATGAAATAAATTTAATGTTTTCCAAAGAAATTCGTTTTTTATTAAATATTCACTCGAAATTGCGCGTACGCATAATCCGAATTTTTGCTTTTTAAAAAAAAAAATATAATCAGGGTGCGCGAACGCATCCCCGATTGCGCAAAATCTTTGTTAATAATATTATGGACTTTCCCCAAATTGTTTATTATATCATGAGAAATATCCATTTAAGATACCCTTGAACTCTTGAAAAGAATTCACAATTTATTAAATGTTGCCCGTCGATTATAATTCCCACGTATAAATTATATTTATCCAGACTATTCAAATTCAAAGAAAAGAAAAAATATGATTAACACTATTTTCGGCAAATACAACATTATATATCTACCAAAGAATGAATTGCATATGAAACTTAAAAACAAATGATTCATAAAGGGAAGAAATATTTTCCAAGAATTTTCATTATTTTTATTTAGTGCAAATTCTATTTTTTACTTACCATTGATTTAAAGTGTTGCAATCTGTGCATGTACATCTCAACTTATTCTCATATACTCGTTTTTAATCTAATAGGCGAAATTATTTTAATTAATTATGCTTGTGATTGAGTTGGGATAGATATATATAATCAAACCAATTTGATTCTCAATCTATATGAATTATTACTAAGCAATATCTTTCACATTGTATAAGTTCCTAGGCCCTTTATTATTAGGAAAGAAAACAAATCTTCCTGTTGACTTAATAAAAAGATATTGCATACAATATTACTCATCATATTTGACATTGTGAACATAGCGGATTATACTAACGCGTCTTTCAACTATTGATTATAACACAACCAAGGTTGTGCCAAAAGATAGCAAATTGCAACCAACATCATCTAGCTTTCAACAACAACTAACTTACTAACAAAATAAACCAATAGCGTATTTTTCCTTGATATTTCCATATTATACTATACCTAGCTAACAATACCATAAAGTGTAAATAAAAGCCAACTTTCTGCCATGCTTCCTATTTACACAACTCAAAGATAACTAAACTAATGAAATTTTGACATGGATAACATTATTACAAAGTTTTATATGAATTTCAAAATAAGACAATTAACTTGTAGCCATCAAGTCGAACTCACTACTGGTTAACCAACATGAAACCAAAGCTGAAATTTTTAACTAAAGAACTTAAATGAATAGAAGATAGTATTACAATTCAAACTTTATTTATTTGTCATGTTGAATCTCTTTCCAACATAGAATTTAAGAGATATGTACCTGAAAATGAAGGTAGAAGAAGTAAATTTTCAGCAGTTGCAGCAGTAACAAAACCAGCAGAATATACCAACAACACAGCAAGTCTGAACAAGACCCGTTAACCCAGATGAATAGTGACAGACACTTGAGGGAAAGATTTCAGATTCAGAATGAATAATATCCACAAAAAAAACAAACAACGGACAGATTCTAGAAGGATAACATTTTTTCAGATTTTCAGTTTCTTCCTGTTTCGGATTCCTATTTCTGATTTTTTTCTGTTTCTGTTTTCTTCTCTTCTTTCCTTTCTGTCTGAAAGCCCTCCTCTTCAGTTTTAAAACCTAATCCTTAAAACTTATTCCTTTCTCTTTACAATCTGACCTTAAACTCTGATTTTTCCTCCTCAATTTCACACTCTCTTTTTCTCTCTTTAAAATCTCTTTCAAATCCCCCCCTAAAAATCTGTTTGCTTCCTGTATTTATACAGGTCTGTCCCTTTCTTTTTAAGTGCTGCCTGGACCCCCTTTTTGTTATCTAAGGCAGATTTTCCCTTAAAATCTGCCACTGAACTGCTTTTTCTTATTCAAACAGCACTAAGGATACCTTTACTTTATTTTCAGCCCCTCCACTTTCTTTGGTTTCCTATTATCCTATTAGATTAACAGCCACTAACACTCCACTTCCAGCACACTAGCACTAACACTATTTTTTACTGTTTCATTCCCAGAAATGCCCTGAAATCCTACTGTTAATAATGCCCATTAATACAAGATCAGAATCTATTATGAAACAGATTTAAAAATATGTTCAAACCTAATTATCAACCTGATTTAAAACAGCTAATACCAATTCTCTTAAGTTCCTAACACAGTTGTATCTACCCAACAATTGTGAAATTGAATTTACCTAACATCTCAACAACATTATACTGAATTTCAACATAACAAATTATACTAAACTTCAACTTTGAACTAAAATCAAACAAACACAGGAGCATTGTCAATATATTGACAATGCCCTGAAACTTAATGTTCAGACAATAACATATATACAACACTTATTTTGACAGATTCATATAAACCAGGATGATTTAACTGATGAGTATTAATTAAAAATGATTATCTATAACATCTGTCAACAAACAGTCCATAAAAACAGAAACAGATTGTTTCAATCAGTATTATCATAAATGAGAATTCGTAATATAACTAATCGACGAACTTAATCGAGTCGATTACTCACATTGTAAATAATCACAACCAACAGAAACAGTTTCATATTTTGATCATATAGACGAGTATGAGACAGTATAACCATAAAAGATGGGAAAATTACACAGACTAATGAAACAAACATAAAATACACGTAGAATACACAAAAGAAATAGAAAAAATACCTCTGAATCTTCAAACTTCATACGGACTCGAACTCAACTTGGGTTCGGACTTTGTTTGAAATCAAACAGACCTTAGTCGAAGTATTTTCCACTGAAAATACTTCGACTAAGGTCGATTAAACCTCAATCTTTATTTAATTTGGACAGAATCCAAAAGTCTGGTATTTCTAGGTTTTTTGAAGATTCGATTTGGGACTTAACCATTTCTGGTCAGATTCGAGGGGGACCAAATACGACACAAGGGTGAGGGTAACCTAGGGGTCATTTGGTGTCAATTTAGAACAGATCTGAGTTTGTTCTTGTTTGAACGAATGCATATTTCAAATGCATAATTAAATCCTATATGCATGCAACATGTATTTTATTTTAATTTTCATTTTATTATGACAAAGTAAACATTTACGGACATAACACAAATATTTAACACCACGTAAATTCAAGAATTACACAGTAAAAGAAATTTATTTTATTTTGGAGTAGTTTTCGTAAGGCAAAAATCACGTGCTCACACCTTCTTGTTATTTATTGTATGCATTGAGGACATTGCAAAATTTTAATTGTGGGGTGGGGAGATTGTCTGGATGATTTTCTGCGCTATCTTAGCTTAGTTGTAGTACTCGTTCTTAGAGTAGTTTTGTTTTAAAAAAAATCAGAAAATTGGGACTTTTCCCGACGATGGATCTCCTAAACAGTTTTCTTGAGGGATTAAAGTCTAATAAAAAAATATTTTCTTCGTACGTAGTGTAGTAAACCCCCCTTGATTTTTTTTATGTCGCGGTTCTTTTCCAAGGGTTTTGTTTGAACCAGATATAGTTAGTTTTATTTTCTTTAGGAGTATGAGCCATTATGTTATGAATTGAATTGAAGCAATATCTCTTGACTTTGTTATGCCTTGAGAATAGTGAGTACTTTGGTTGTGACGCTTAGGCTCAGTTTTTGACTCTTGTATAAGTACCTTAAATTATATGATCTTAACTTTGCTTAACAATTTTGACTATAGTATCTTGATGAGTCCAATCCTGAGTGAGTTATGTGCTATATGTGTGAGAGGTTTGTTTATTATTCTGTGCATTGCATTTAATATCTAGAACTTGCCCCGTGTGTTTGCAAAGTGAATTAGTAGCTTCGGTCAGTCTAGGAAGTGATATAGGTATTTTTGTTGAGCCAGTTATATGCTCTTACCCACCTAATTGCTATGTATCGTAGTTAACCCCTTTGAGCCTGTAATCCTATTTATTTGGCAACCACAGTACAAGCCTTATCAATTTGTTTGAATTAACCATGTATTTGAACCTTTTCACATCTCATGAGCACTTGGAATTATTATGAAATTCGTAAAAGTTAAACTGTAGGGTAGTTGGTTTGGCTTTTGAGTGGAACTAATGAAATAAGGAGAAAGGTGCATTGTTTTGAAAAAGTAAGATCCACGTGAATTGAATAGAAAAAGAAAATGAATTATATTCATTGATAGTGGTAACTCTTGATGTATTTGTGCTTAAAGAAGTTGGGAGTTGACATATACGGATGTGAATGTGGAGTTATGGTTTGATATAAGTGTGGGGTTTAAAGGTTAAGTATATGTATTAAAAGTGCTAAGGGAGGTGTAGTTACTCTTATATCTAAATGTATCCTACCCGTCCCGCAGCCTACATTACAACCAATTAAAGTCCTACTTGATCCTTGACTGAATAAGCTCGATTAGTAGAGTAGTACACTACGGGCAAGCCTATGGTGCATCTTTTGTGGCATATGAATGTTGTTTCTGAGAGTGAGAGAATTCTTTCTATCTTGAGTTCCTAATTGTTCTTAAATTTTATTGAGTGTGGAACTACTTTCTTTTGTTGTGTGAGGACACTTGATTCATAAATGAAAGGTAATGCTTGACCTTTACGTTAGAGCAAGTGAGCGGGTTGTAATAATGTGTGGTGCTTGTGAGTCAAATCTTGAGGTGATGATGTTACACTATTGTGCTTAGTCTATTTTAAATATTCTTGGTGTAATGAGTTAGGAGGATTGTTTAAAAAGATCGTGTCTATATAAAGTGTAGTTTGATTGCTCGAGGACGAGCAATGGTTTAAGTGTGGGGTGCTGATGGAAGGATATAATTACATGTTTTAGTCGCTTATTGTACTCTAATTTACTGTACTTTATTGTGTTTGAGCTTTAATCGCTAGTGTTTTGCACCTATTATGTGTTGTATGCCTTGTAGGAGCGATTCTGGGTTATACAGATGTTGTGGAACTAATTTGAACTATTTGGAGTTTTGACGTTTGAGTAAAAGCCCAAGGGATTAAGCTGGGATTATGTTCCGGGGTCGAAGATCAATTCTAGATGTCAAAATTCAAGGACGAAGCGACTACTGAAGAAATGCACTACTGTGAGGCACTGTACGACGCATTAGTACAAAGCTTAGTCAGAAATTTCTAAAGTTTAGAGACTGGATTTTTGGTGGTCTGATAGGAAAAAACATTAGTGCGACGCACTGGGCGATGCATGGAAAGCATTAAGTTTGCAAGTTTTCCTATTTCGGCTAGGAAAGGGAGATTTCGCTAGGTCTGACTCTACATGGTATAAATACATGTAAAATGTTATTTTGAGGGACTTTATACACACTTTAGACCTAGAGACACACGAAGAACATCCGGGAGCAAGGATATCTCGGATTTCTTCATCTTTTCTTAGTATTTTCAATTATCCAACACTTATAAATTTGTTTGATACTATCATGAGTGGCTAAAACCCATAGTTCTGGGGTTGTGATTTGGCCATGAATATTTTTAACATTGATTTAACCTTGATTAATATTTACCATTATATGGTTATTTCTTCAATTTTGTGATTAATTGCTTAACTAGCTGGCCAGCAGTTAGGTTCTATTTACTATCTACGCTATGCTTGGGAATGTTTGTGCAAATCAATACCAAACTAATTAATGATAAATTAATAGAATGAATCTCCGTTGAATTTAATAATCGCTAGATCAAAGGGAACTAAACTTTTGTATGATGAGTAGATTTTATAAGAATTAAATAGTGAATTTAATATGCTATGATTGACAAGATGTGCAATATCATAAAAGTGTAATAAATGCAAGAAATAACAAGGATTGTGGTATAGAAGAGTAGTCACCCAATGATTATATGATTGGGTGTTTCCTTTTTCTAACGATGTGGAAAAGAAAGCAGTCAATATCTATATGGTATCTTGAGATTTATAAATAAATTATGAACAACATTTGCATGGATGAAATGAATAAGACAACTTTTTTATATGTTCTTTTCTCAATCTTACAAATATCTCTCAGTTCTCGAAAATGGCAGGTCCCCTTCTTGTTTACTATCTCCTCCTATTTATAAGGGACATTCCCCAAAAAACCCTAAAAAGTACGGTACAAAGAATATTCCAAAGGTATATTCTTCCTATTTCTTTCTAAGTTTAGACTACCGAAACTAATTCATTTCATCCACTCGCCTTTGGTCGTCATCCTTTGCCACAACGACAGTCAGACATTGTATTGTAGTGACTCCGCCCCAAGCCTCGCTTATCCGTTGTTGTGGTTGCCAAATTTGGACCAATATAGTTAGTCCCTCCACTTGTTGAGGTCGTGTCCCTATACATCCTCAATGAGCAGATATCACTCGTTCTCGTTGCAGAATTTAGCTGTTGAGTCGTGCCTGTTCGGCCAGGGTCGAGATGTTGACATGTCCTATGGAACCCTAATCGATATAGTTATCAGGATGTGATGTCATTGTCACGTGCATCATCATTACGCACTTTCCCGAGATAGCATCTAATTGCTTATTGCTTTGGTTTTAGCGCCACTAGTAGTCTTTTGCTTCGATTCCCGCACCATCTAACCTTATAAATAGGTGAAGGTTTTGTTTTTTCAGAAACTTTTAGCCATTTCTTTATGTACACATTTCCAACACTAATCATCTTTCTTAGTTCTTCAGCTCAACTTTCGTGGTTTCTCTTCTCATCTTTTCAGCTCAATCACCATTCCTCATTTTAAATTTTACTAACATACCCTTTATTACCATACCTACCCTTCCCCTATTCTGATGGTCTCTGAAACTAGGCCAACTCACATAAATGAACTCCGGTCTATGTACAATATTCCTCCTCATGTCGAGATGGTTCCAGCTAGGAGGGACCTCGTGGAGGTCCATAGACCGTGAGATTATGCTTTCTATGTATACCCTTTTGTGAACGGTCACACCCTGCCTCTTCTTCCGTTGGCGGTAATTCTATCGGTTCTATGAAGTCTGCCCGGCACAACTATCTCCGTATACATACAAAATCTTTCCAGTGTTGACAAAGTATGCGGAGTTGGCTGGGTGTGAAGTCACCCTTCATCACCTTTTACCTTTATTTTCAATGAGTTTTCATAGGGGCACTATGATACACCTGCGACATAGTGGGACCAGGGGGTTGGTTGTTAGAACGGATGACTGGGCGAGATGCAAATTTTAGCACAAATATTTCTTCATCAAAACTGAGCACTTGGTGTCGGACCCTGCTGGATTTCCAGAATAGTGGAATCATAACCGTAGATGTTGGTACTACTTGTTTACCTTCATTCTTTCTAATTTGTATTTACTTGTGTCTTTTCGGTTTATCTGAGAGACATGCCCCTCTTCCTATCGTCGGTATCGAGGGCTGATTAGCTTGTGTACTACCGTATGTGGCGGGGACTCGCGATTGGCCCGCCTTTCTCAAATGTTTTGGGCCAAAAGTTCCATCTGGTAAGTGTTTCTTTTGCTTTGGCCTTTGACTATTAGCTGTCGTTTGTTGACACGACCTATTCATGGTGATAGGTCGTAGGGCTTCTAAGAAGAAGGCCCCAGTCCCGGCATGTCACCAGGCCATTGCATCGGTGGGGATGCAATTTGTACTAGTTGAGTCCGTCCAAGGAGATCGTGCTCAGACTATATCGGCCACAGATTCTTCTCATGACATCATTGTTCGGGATGAGATCTCCTCTCGACCCATCTACCACCTCATGGACGATCCCTCCAACAGGGATGAATCACTATCGAGGAAAATGAGGAGGGTAGAGCTTGGGAAGGCCGTCGCCACCGATATTGGAAAGAACAGAATTGATGCTTTGAGAGCGGCGTCTTTGCCTAGGTCAGGCACATGTACCGTTCTTATGGCAGATGCTATTTTAGCGGGGAGGTCCCTTAGGGCCAAAGGGATATATCAAGGCGAGGGGTCTGTATGATCCGTCGAGGGTGGCACGTCTTCTGCTGTCGGAGGAGGTAGAGTTGTACATATTGAGGACGATGTTCAGGTTGGATGTCGACCCCAAAGATGTACAAGCTTTCTTGGAGCAACATACTCGCGTG
The DNA here is from genome assembly GCF_000715075.1 of Nicotiana tabacum. Taxonomy (NCBI): domain Eukaryota; kingdom Viridiplantae; phylum Streptophyta; class Magnoliopsida; order Solanales; family Solanaceae; genus Nicotiana; species Nicotiana tabacum. The sequence goes on from NC_134089.1 coordinate 152,016,415, forward strand.
GAAGTGAGAACAGAGGGTCCTGATTGACACATAGTCATCCTTGTCGATTATGACTTTTTGGGGAATTGCAAGCAGGCAGCATCGACGTTTTCCCCTTTGTGCGCTACTTTCGAAAATGCGGTGCTTAAGGCGATGAGTGATGTAGAGCTATCGCGGAGCATTTCCGGCATGGCTTTGCGGGTAAGTGCTTCTCTCTTTACTTTTTGTTTTTGGATTCATTTTGTATACTTAACCCACTCCTCGTTTTGAATTTGCTTTGCATGTTAGACCCTCATCATGGAGATTGAGCACGATCGGAGGGATAGGCGAAAGACGGCCATTTTTGGGAAAGTAGCCTCTAAATACAAGGAGTACCGCACAAAAAATTGTGCATTGATCGACCTCTTACTCAGGACAATGATTTTTGGTTGTTCTATGATGGGCTCAAGTAGAAGGAGAAACAATTGGCGCAAAAGGTCGAAGAGCTGAAAGAGCGGGAGGAAGACCTAATGAAGGCCATTGCCTGATGTAGTGAACTTGAGGTGTATCTTAAGGCCAAGGAAGATGAGCGGGGAGGTGATGGCCGAGAACGCCAACCTTCAAGTGTGGATGGACACCTTAACTGCTGAGCTTGACAGGAGGACAGTGGAGGCTATCGACCTGAGGGGCGAGCTAAGTGTTAAGGCTGATGAATCGGCTCGTGCTAAAAAGGATAGGGTGACTGCCATCTCTAAGGTAGTGGCTTTGGAAGACACCCTTCATGTTTGTAGATCCGAATGAAACAATAAGGTGGAGATGTCTGCGCTTAAGGTAGCGAGGTTTGAGGAATGTATCCAAGATCTGGAGGCGGAGTTGTCCGTGTTAAATGAACAAGTTATTGCTTTGAAGGCGGAGGATGCGCGATGGTAGTCGCAACCCTCTGCATCTCATGCTTTGGCTGATCTTGTCATGCCGCGGGACTTATATGAGATGTGGGTTCATGCCGAAGCTCAATTTGACGTGTACAAGTCCTTTATGCCAATGGAAAGGTGTCTGAGGCTGAACTTTGGGATGTGCATGTTAAAGCACGTGCGGCTTGTGAGGCTTATGGTTACGATCCTGGCATGCCTAGAGGGAACGATATTTATTATGATGATGCGGACAAGCTCGCCTCCGATTCTTGGTATAATGAGGAGTATGCCACGGGGGATGATGTGGCGTAGGATTTTGTTGTATTCATTTTTGCTTTGCTATTTTTGTGAGGGCATCCTTGTGCCCTTTGTAAAAAACTTTTGTGATATATCAGTTGTAATGGAATAATTACTTTTTTGCTGTGTGCCTCTAAATTGTCATTTTTGTTTGTTGGGGGAGGGGGGCTCGAGCTTTCTGGACTCGTATGATGTTTTGTCGTAGGTGATTGCGGAACTTACTAACTCAAACGAAGTTGTATAAAGTGATTCGGGTGACGTCAGATGTCAAGTAATCCATGCGACATTGAGTATTAAATGATTCAACGAGGTCGAACTCTTCTTTTCGGTGATGTCCCTTGGCCATAGGGGTGTTAATTCGAGTTGGTCAAAATGTTAACCCATCGTAATTCGAACGAGGTCGAATTCTCCTTTTTGGCGATGGCCCTTGGCTGTAGGGGTGTTATTTCGAGTTGGTCAAAATGTTAACCCATCGTAATTCAAATGAGGTCGAATTCTCTTTTTTTTGGCGATGGCCCTTGGCCATAGGGGTGTCATTTCGAGTTGGTCAAAATGTTAAACCGTCGTAATTTGAACGAGGTCGAATTCTCCTTTTATGGCGATGACCCTTGGTCGTAGGGGTGTTATTTTGATTTGATGTCAAAATGTTAACCCGTTATGGTTTGAGCGATGTCGAACTTTAGATTGTGAACGGAGATCGATGGAGAGTAAAATGTTGCTTTATTTCATTTATTGGAGTATTGTACATGTCAGTTTCATACACATTGGAGAAGTTTCCTTGTATCTAGTCCCTTCATGGTTCGGCCTAGAGATAACATCAGCATGCAGGGCCATGATTATACTTTGAACTTCATAATGTCCCCCTCGTCGCCTCATTAAAACCTCCCCGAGAATACCCAATTGGTACAAAACACAGGTAAGGTAAAAAAAGTACGACTCGGGTGGCGTCGTTTTTCAGAAGTGGGAGTATTTGAGGTGGGCGATGATAACTAGGGATTATGATGCATTTTACACTCCTTCTTGCTTAAGTTTTGATTAGAAATGTGTACAAAATAGTCCGAAAGGCTGACATGTTGTACTTGATTGCAGGATTTGATCAACAAGGTGACAATTTGTCAAAAACCAGCTCAAAAAGGAGTGAAACATGCACAAGTACCAAGACCAAGGCCAAGCTCAGTAAAACAGGACTAGTGCGGCCGCACACCATTCTGTGCGGTCTACAATGATGAAGTTCAGAGAGTAGGCATTTCAAGCAGCCAAGCAATGCGGCCGCAAAGTATTTTGTGCGGACCGCATTGATTTCATTGCGGCCGCACTCGACTTTGTGCGGTCCGCAGAGCCCAAGATCAAAGAGTTGCCAAGTTGGAGGATGATGCCCGATGCGGTCCATTTTGTGCAGACTGCAATAGAAGCCACCGCGGCCGCGGTGCATTTTGTGCGGTCCGCGGTGGCCAACTTCAGAGAGCAGATTAGTCAGCCAAAAGCCTTAGTGCAGACAAATTTCATTTTATGCGGTCCGCACTAGCCTCGCAAGGGGATTTTTGTCTAGAATTTTCAGCCTAGTATAAATAATTTCTTTTCCCATTTTTAGGTCATAAGTTGTCTTTTGGACCGAAGCTGGGCTCGTGAACAATTTTTATTTTCTATTTTGAGTAATTTTAGCTTAGTTTCATCATTGAATCTTCAAGTTTTATCTAGTAATTAATTATTATGGGCTTTTCTTTATCTATTTCTTTATTTTCTTCTATAATTATGAGTAGCTAGACCCATTAGCTAGGGTTGTGGCTCAACCCTAGTGTGGGTAATTGATGGGTCTTGTGTATTAATGCTTGATTTTCTATAGGTGATTGATATTTGGACTAATTTAGGGTTTTAATGTTGAATTAGTGGTTGCAAACACTAGTTTATGCCTAGTTGACTTTGGCTCTTCTTGAGAAAGAGAGCCTAAGTCTATAAAATTGGTCCAACAAGGAATTGGGGCGTATTCAAGAGGTTGATAGCCCCAATTAAAGGGTTAAACCTTGAGATAGTAATATCTGACTTGAACCTCAATTGCTTGCACAAATTATCATACCCAATTGGTCTTGAGAAAGTCAATTCGGGCAAAATCACTCGAATTACCAAGAGGTATAGAGTGAGTAGAATCGTGCAATGGTTATATCATACTCCCCAAATATGACAATCTAGCCTTAGACTCAAGAATCCGTCAATTAGCCACCTAAGAGAAAGCCACTACACTAGTGCCTTTTATCTATTTGGACAACCTTCAATATTTTACTCTTAGCTTCACTTAGTCTAATTGAGCATCTTAGTAGTATAAATTTATAACTAGTATCAAAACCAACAACGTTTAGAAGTGCAACTAGGAACAATTACGCAACACCAATTTAGATAGAAACTCGACTCCAATCTCTAGCTCCCTATGAAAATCGATCCCGACCTTCTCGGGTAAAAGTTGTTTCGACCTCTCTAGCTACTTTGTAGTAGTACAGGGTTGGCCTCGATCACTTTTTGGCACCATTGCCTGGGAGCTAACGGTTTTAGCTATCTATCTAAATAGTTTTGTGTATTGTTCTCCTTTCCTTCTGTGTTATTAATTTGTGTGTGTCACAACTTCAGGTATCAAATGGCAGCAAACAACAATGACCCTCTTGGAAATATGAATGCGGGGGAGGAGGTAGATGATGTCGGAGATGATGAGGTGCCTCTAGTACCTCAAAGACAACGTAGAGTCCGCCAGGCCAATGCTAATGCCAATGACAATATTCCAGACCCTCCTCCGCCACCTCCAAGAGTGGCTCCTCAAGTGCTTCAAAACCAAGGCTATACAAGTGCAATTGTCCCACCCCGGATTCGGGCGGGCAATTTTTAAATTACCAATGTGATGCTGACATTACTGGAGCAGTGTGGGTATTTCACGGGCGCTGCCAATCAAAATGCTTACAAACATCTCAAGGGTTTTGTGGATACCTGTTAGGGGAGCAAGCAAACAAATGTGTCCGAGGATGCACTTCGGTTGAGACTCTTCCCATTTTCACTTAGAGGGAATGCATTGGATTGGCTTGAGCGACTTCCCAACATTCCATAACTACCTGGGATGAGTTGGCGGACAAATTCATTGCAAAATTTTTCTCACCGAGGCATATGGCAGCATTGAGAGATGAGATCTTGGGTTTCAAGCAGGATCCCACTGAACTATTGCATGAGATTTGGGAGCACTATAGAACAATGGTAAAGGAATGCCCCAACAATGATATGACTGAGGCGAGATCCAACAGACTTTGTACCGGGGCATTAACATAACAAACCAATGCATAGTGAACCAACTTGTTGGGGGAAACTTCATGAAGCTGACTTATGATGAGGCTTGTGACATTCTTGATGAGATGGCTGACACTTTTTCTGCTTGGCAAAGTAGAGCCAATGTGCCCCAGGGTGACCCACTCATTTGCACAAAGAGCTACATAACCATGGGCAGGCTATAGTTGAGTTGACAACTACAATGAACCAACTAGCAAAGGCACATTTTCAACAAGTTCAAAATCCTCGCCAAGTGAATGCTATGGAGGGTGTCAACATGCTAATAAACAAAAGAAGACAAAGAGGTCAACAGAACCAAGGGAATTCAGAGCAATTTGACAATGAATGTGGTGGATTCCAAGATGATGGTTATAATGGGCAGAATGAAGAGGTGCAATACGTGAACAATTATCAAGGCCAAAGGGGCAATTCTTCAAACCAACAACAATGGAGACCCTAAGGCAATTGGGGCAATCAACAACAACAAGGCAATGGTAATTAGGGGAACAACAACCAAAATTCCAATTTGGGCAATCAGAACAATCAGGGTGATTGGAATGGTAATAACAATAACTGGGGTAGTAACAACAATCAAGGTGGGTGGAATAATGGCAATCAAGGAAACCGGGGGCAAGGCTTTCAAAGGCCCCTAATGTACCAAGAATCGAACAATCTGCCCCCATTTCTATCCTAGGGTCCTAGTTCTTCTAGCAATGATATGGGGAGAATTGAAATGATGTTTGAACAGATGATGAAGAAGAATGCAGATTCTGATGCTTAGTTATCTTCCCACAATACTTCAATTAGAAATTTGGAGGTTCAGTTAGGCTAAATCTCACAGTGCTTGAATATTAGCCCTAAGGAGGCTCTACCAAGTGATATGGTAGTAAACCCGAAGGGTGGTAACAATCATGTTATGGCAGTAACTGCAAGGAGTGGACGAGGTGGTGATGTGAATTCCTCCAAACAAAAGAAAATTTTGGGTGATGATGTTGAGTTGCGAGAAAATGAAGTTCCTTTGGTGGTTGAAAATGTGATTGATGAGAATGTGAATGAAAAAGTGATGATTAATACTCAAGATGCCGAGGTGGAAACTCAAGATGACATGAACCCGTCTAGGGAACACGTAATAGACATGCCGGAGCCAGTTGTGCCTAAAGCCAAGGCTCCTTTGCCAAGGCCACCTCCACCCTATCCTCAAAGGCTCACGAAGCAGAAAAATGAGAATCAGTTTAAAAAGTTCATTGATATAATGAAGATCTTATCCATCAATGTGCCTTTGGTGGAGGCTCTTGAACAAATGTCGGGCTATGCTAAATTCATGAAGGACTTGGTGACAAAGAAACGATCCATGGATTGTGAAACTATAAAGATGACCTACCAAGTTAGTGCAATAGTGCATTCAATGGCCCTGAAGCTTGAAGATCCCGGTGCTTTCACCATTCCTTGCACCATTGGGAGTGTGGACTTTTCTAAGGCTCTATGTGATTTGGGGCAAGTATCAACTTGATGCCCTACTCAGTTTTCAAGACTTTGGGTATTGGGCAACGGAGGCCGACTTCCATGAGATTGCAAATGGCGGATAGAACGATGAAAAGACCATTGGGTATTATTGATGATGTGCTTGTCCAGGTGGACAAATTTATCTTGCCAGCTAATTTTGTGATCTTGGATTATGAGGTGGATTATGAAGTTCCAATCATATTGGGGAGACCTTTCCTTGCTATTGGGAAGGCCTTAGTTGATGTGGAAGCAGGGGAACTCACCTTCCGGGTGGGTGATGAAAAAGTGATCTTTCATGTGTGCAAGTCAATAAAGAAACCCAACAGTTCCGAGGTGTGATCTTTTGTGGACCTTGTCACGGCAGTGATAGTTGATTATATCAGTGCAATGATCAATGTGGAGGACCCTCAAGAGGCCGTATTGTTGAATCTTGATGTCAATGAGGATGAAGGCCGAGTGAAGTGTGTGAATACTTTACATGGGATGGGCTCTTACTCTTATGAGCCTAGAAAACTATCTTTGGACCTTGAGAATAGGAAGACTCCACCAACAAAATGTCGCGCCCCCTTTTTCCCCCTTTCCAAATGGAGAGGAGTTTCCGGGTTTCGACATTCATGGGGTGTAATGACTCATTTCCTCTTTGGGAATTGGGTATTTTGAAGAGTCGCCACCTAATGGTTTGAGGTGCATTAGGACACCTATAGAGTTCATTTACAACTATGTTTGATAAACAGAGATTGGGTAAGGGCTAAAAATTATCATAAGGGAAAGGTGTTAGGCACCCATCAGGATCCACTAGTGTGGTTCCCGGGCAGATAGTTTTTGTGAATTTGTGCAATTAGCAAGTAAACAAGTAAGGCTCAAGTAAGAGGGGATTTAAGTTAAACACACAAACGTTCGAAACAATTATTGAAAGGCAAGGTTTGAAAGAGTTATAGACTAAACATGCTTGTAAAAAATAAAAGGGGGTCCTAGGTTTGTTTATAATATGGATCACCTCAATGCAATATCTGGTATAACACTCCTCAGAAGAGGGGATACACGTGGTATTAGTGCATAGGTCATCATATCCATATCTACCCTTCCCACCCCGTTAAGGTATTAAAGCGCGGATTGGCCTCGACCTGTATTGCATGCTATTACCCATCCCATTCCTATCAGTCCCGGAGGAGTTTAGGACAACTATACTATAAGAGGGAGGGTTTTAGGCTAACTCTAAGGTTTAAAGGTAAAATGCTAAGGCAACATACAAGAACATGTAGGACTGCATTTTGAAGGGGGAACATATAAACAATTAGAGGGCTCATGTATACCTCCGCAAACAATACATATAAATAGTATGACTTAAACACAGTCAAGGGTCTGAGTTTTAAAAAATCCTAAAGTAGAGTTTGAGTCAGAACTAGATTCATTATATAACTCAGAAAAGAAGTCCGAATCAGGTCTGCCTGCTGGTTGTAGCAGTTGGTAATTAACAAAGGCAGTTCCAGTTTTATTTAATATTTACCTAAGGCTCGCCTAGGTGTAACAGCGATGTCCTATGAGCATGATATCTATATTGATGCAGTAAAATAGTGATTAATTTTAAACAGGAGATTTGGATCCTATAGGCATGCTTTCTAATGATATGGATTAACATGAAAAGCGTAGGTTATTTAATCTGATTCAGACAGGCACGAGTCAAACTGATTTTTAACTAAACTGGTTAGGCATGATCTCTAATGGAAACGATTCTAGATATATACTGTAATGAAGATTGAACTTCAGTTACTTTACATCCTATAGGCATGATATCTAATTATAAAGCTAATTTTTAACCCTATAGGCATGGTTTCTAATTGTGTGAAAGTGAAGCATGCAGAATTTATTTTAAACCAGAGCAGATCCTATAGGCATGATATCTAACAGGCCACGTTTGGAATTAAAATAGGCCCTGTAGGCATGTTATCTACCCAATTTACCCCACAACATATAACTACCACCTCTTTCACTAATCACCCCATAACTGTTTATAAATTATTACACCCCAAGTGATAATTACAAAAGAAGTGCAGAAATAAGAACTACAACCAAAGGAAGCCTGATCTTGACTTCCTCTTTGAGTTATGTGATGAACCACTTCAGCCAATAATTCAAACCCTTTCTCTTACATGGGTGTGTCAAAGTTCCCTAAGGACCTCATGGGATCCCGGGTAGTGCTTACACCCAGGTTTGCATAGCCAGACAGAAATGAGTACAGTGTGGAAGGGCCAGCCCTTATGTGTCCAAGTTCAGATGGAGCTCAAAGGTCCCAAGGCAAGGCTCACACAAGAGGGGCAGAACCTAGGTTCTAAGAATATAGTGGAAGTGCAGAATATAGTTGAAAAAGATTTATTTAAAACAAGCTGGACTGACAGTCCATTTTTTTAAAAGCAATTAAAGGTAGAGGTGATTGAAATCAGTTTGTAGTACACAGAACTCAAAACCACACAGAATCCGTAGTCATTCAAAGGGGGCAATGAATTTTGGGGATACATTGTATGACCCCAATAGGGCTCTGGTTTGGTCATGCACAACAATAGTTGATGCTGGCATGGCCACAAACCAGCCAAAGGAACACAAACACATAGAGGGGATATGGGGGTTTAGGGTTCATAAGACAGAGTATGCTTTAAGACACACATAGGGGAAGTATTAATCTAAAGGAAAAAGGGAGCATATTGCAGCATGCTAATAATGTAACTTGACTGCAGAACTATAAACAAAAATAGACAAAAATAAGAAAATGAATCAACTAAAGAAGCATATTGTTGTTGAGGCTTAAAATTAACTAGGACATACCAGTAGAGAAACAAGGTGCAGAAAGGTAAAGCAAGCAAGATTCTGCAGTCTAACCTTGGCTTTCAGCCGACTAGACAAAGCAGCAGAACAAGTAGCAGTAAAGAAAGAGAGAGTTTTTGAGTGTAAGTGTGTGTTCTGGACTCAAATTGTTCGTGTCTTTGAAAGAAGAGACGGTGGGGTATTTATAATTTTGAAAATGAGTGAAGAATAAGGTAATCAGTAAAGTCTTAACACAAACATGGAAAATTTTATAACAATCAGAATCAATTAACATAAGTGATTACCTTTAATTAAGGAATCACTGCTTAACAGATACTAAAAGGGTTAATTAAGGAAAGAAATCAGTTTGGGACAGATTGATTATTGCCATATAAGGGGGCAGTAAAAGTATGAAGTAAATGATTGAGTATAAGTACAAAAATATGCTTAATTTTGGGGAAAGTATTCAAAAAGATCAAACATCACAATAAAGGAAAGGAATCAATTAATTTAAACAAATGAGTAAAAAATTAGGGTTTATAAGGGAACCCTTTGAAATTAGTCGAAACATTGAGGGAGTCAGAATCAATCTAGAAAGGCTCATGATTCTGCACCTCAACATATAAATAGCAAGGAATGAACAGGCATGCAGGGTCAAATATGTTGACAAAAAGAAGCAACACAAACATACAGTAGCAGTAGGGGTAAGCTAGGATTCAGTAGTAAAAGAGACCTATTCGAAGTACAGTAGTCAAGTAGATCAAGTAGTCACATAGAATCAAAAGTGAAGAAGAACATAGTAACAGGTAAGAGAGTCAGAAACAAGTAAAGACCTTCATACTTATGGTAATAAGCGAGGAAAACTCTTTTAAGAAATTAGGGCTTCGACAGTAGTCGAGTTTAAGAGATGATAAGAACTCAGAATCCGCTAAGTCAAACAAGGAAAAGAGAGTTAGAAACAAAGAGCTTAATCGAACAAGTAGACATTCAAACAAATAAGAACAGTTTCAGAACTCGGATAAGACCAAAAAGGATCTAGGGTTTTCAACATGCTGAATCAAGTAGAAGGAAAGCATAAGCAAGTTGTTTGAACATAGTAAAATCATAAACAACATTAAAAAATCAGAGAAGAGATCTTTAAAAGAAGTTAAGAGAAACCCTAATCGTTGAAAAAATGAAGAGTCATTTTGAAAGAAAATCGAAGAACCCTCAAGAAAACACTTAAGAAGTTCGTAATAAGCACAAATCTGGGATAGATCTGAAAGAAAATCAAAAGACCTTAGAGCCTAGGGTTTAAGAGAACCCAGAAAAGGTGAGAAAGACCTTGAAAGTTACCGATCTAACTAGAAAAGTCAATGATCTGACTTGAACGGCCATGGCTGGCTGGAGAAAGACCAGGGATGGCCGGAGAAAGGCCATGAATGGAAGTTGAGTAAGGACTGGACCAGATTTCCTCTAGGTCTGGCCATGAAATCACACAAACAGGGCACCAGAAGATGTAGGTGGCCGGTATACATCTCAATCGGCCATAGGAGACCATGGATTAGGTGGGGATTAAGGTGGATTATGGTGGAATTAGGTGGCGACGGCTAGTGTTCATGTGAGGCTGTAGAGAGAATTGAGAGAAGAGGTATTCAAGGGCGGCGTTTGGTAATGAATTAGTGTAAGGGGTCATTTAGGTTTATTTTAGGAAGGGTAAACGGTAGTCGTTGATCTGAATGATCAACAACCTAGATTAAAAGGATAAGTGGGGAATCCGGGTTTGGGTTATTGAAATTGGGTTGAGGTCGAGTTTAACTAAAATTAGGCCGGGGAAATTGGGTTTAATTTGGGGTTAATTTTAGGCTAAAATTGAAATACAATTGAGCTATTATTTAAATAGCCAATTTTCCTCTTTTTAAATTATAAAAATAGTAATAAATTTCTGAAAATAAACTAAAAGCACTGAAATGATTTATAACACATAAATAATAATTTAAAAATATAAGGCTTAATTTTCTGAATATAAAACATAATTAAATTTTAAAAAGGCTAATATTGTAATTATATGCAATTAGCTTAAAAAATACTAAATAAAATTGTAAAAATATGTATAAGTTACCTTAGCCATATTTTGGCATAAATATAAAAATACAATAAATGAATCATCAAAAAATAATAATTTTGGACATAATTATTGGGATTTTATTGACGAAAAAGGGAAATAAATCGATTTAAAAACCTTACAAAAATTATGAAAAAATAATAAAATATTTGGATATGCTTATATATGCATATGTATGCTATTTTTGAAGATATTTTGCATATTGAAAATATATAGGGAAAAATTGGGTATCAACACAAAACCTTCAATTGAGGACCTTCGGTGTTGGAGCTGAAGTCGTTGCCTCCACACCTCAGGTATGAGTTCTTAGGCCCTAGTTCTACTTTGCTGGCTATTCTTTCCTCTTACCTTACTAACATGCAGGTTGATGCCACATTGGCTGAGCTTCAAAAGCAGAAAAAGGCAATTGGATGGACTTTAGCTAATATTTGGGGGATAAGCCCCGCATTCTGTATGCACGAGATTATTCTAGAAGATGATGCAAAGACCTCCTTGGAATATCAAAGGAGGTTGAACGAGGCAATGCAAGAGGTTGTGAAAAGGAGGTGATCAAGTGGTTGGATGTCGGGGTTGTGTACCCCATCTGTGATAGCTCTTGGACTTCGCCGGTGCAATGTGTACCGAAGAAGGGTGACATGACCGTGGTTGCAAATTCACAAAATGAGTTGATTCCTACCAGAACCATCACCGGTTGGAGGGTATGCATGACTACCACAAGTTGAATAAAGTGATCTGCAAGGATCACTTTTCATTGCCTTTTCTTGATCAGATGTTAGACCGACTTGCCAGGCGTGCCTTCTATTGTTTCTTGGATGGGTATTCTGGATATAACCATATCTTGATTGCTCCGGAAGATCAGGAGAAGACCACATTCACTTGTCCATATGGCACCTTTGCCTTTTTTCGGATACCTTTTGGGTTGTGTAATGCACCGGCTACATTTCAGTGGTGTATGATGGCCATTTTCACCGATATGGTGGAAGACATTTTGGAGGTGTTCATGGACGACTTCATTGTTGTGGGTGATTCATTTGATGAGTGTTTGAAAAATCTTGATAGAGTTTTGGCCCGTTGTGAAGAAACCAATCTTGTTCTTAATTGGGAGAAATGCCACTTCATGGTGGAAGATGACATAGTTTTTGGGCATAAAATTTTAAAGCATGGTATTGAGGTAGACAAAGAAAAAATTGATGTGATTTCAAGGCTCCCTCCCCCTACTTCTGTCAAGTGAGTTAGAAGTTTTCTTGGGCATGCGGGCTTCTATCGGAGATTTATCAAAGACTTTTCAAAGGTAGTGAACCCCTAGTGCAAGCTATTGGAAAAGGATGCCAAGTTTGTGTTCGATGAGAGATGTATGCAAGCTTTTGAACTTCTCAAGCACAGGTTGACCACCACTCCTATCATTACCGCACCTAATTGGAGCTTGCACTTTGAGCTCATGTGTGATGCGAGCGATGTTGCGGTTGGGGCGGTTTTGGGTCAAAGAGTGAACAAAATGTTTCGTCCGGTGTACTATGCGAGCAAGACAATGAATGGTGCTCAAGTGAACTACACGGTGACCGAGAAATAACTTTTGGCTATTGTGTTTGCAATGGAGAAATTTCGACCATATCTTATGGGTGCCAAGGTCATAGTCCATACCGATCATGTCGCACTCCGGTACTTAATAAGAAAGAAGGATTCCAAAGCTAGACTAATGCGATAGGTCTTGTTACTTCAAGAGTTTGATTTGGAGATTGTGGACTGGATGGGTAGTGAAAACGAAGTGGCGGACCACTTGTCCCGCTTGGAGGAGGGGGGATGCCTCGTGATGGCCTAGAGATCAATGATTCATGTCCCGACGAACAACTCCTTTCGGTGTTGGTGAATGGTATGCCATGGTTTGCGAATGTTGCTAATTTCCTTGTGACTGGTATAATCCCGTGTGAGCTCTCTTCTAACCAAAAGAAGAAGCTCAAATGGGATAGTTTGGATTTCTATTGGGATGAGCCGTATTTGTTCAAGATTTGCACGGATGGTGTGATCCGAAAGTGTGTCCCGGAGGAAGAGCAATTGAGTATCTTGGAGGCTTGTCATTTATCTCCCTATGGTGGCCATCATGGTGGGGCGAGGACAGCTTCCAAAGTTCTTAGTTATGGGTTTTATTGGCCAACTTTGTACAAAGATGCAAGTGAACTTGTGAAGAGGTGTGATGAATGTCAAAGAGCGGGTGGAATTTTGAAGAAAGATGAGATGCCTCTCAATACCATTCTTAAGGTTGATATTTTTTATGTATGGGACATAGATTTAATGGGCCCGTTTGTTAGCTCGTGTGGGAACACATGCATTCTTGTGGCGGTTGATTATGTTTCAAAGTGGGTTGAAGCCGTGGCTCTACCCAATAATAAGGCCTAGAGTGTTGTTGCATTTCTCAAGAAGAGTATTTTTACAAGGTTTGGCACTCCTTGTGCAATCATAAGTGATGGGGGGTCTCATTTTTGTAATAGAGCTTTTGACACTTTGCTTGCAAAGTATGGTGTCAACCACAAAGTTTCTACTCCTTATCATCCTCAAGAGAGTGGCCAAGTTGAAGTCTCAAACAGGGAAATCAAGAGTATATTGTCAAAGACGGTTAATGCAAATAGGACCGATTGGTCAAAGAAGTTGGATGATGCTCTATGGGCTTATAGGACTGCTTACAAGACTCCGATTGGTATGTCTCTATATCGGTTGGTGTTTGGGAAAGCTTGCCATCTACTGGTTGAGTTAGAGCACAAGGCCATGTGGGCTTTGAGGAAGTTAAATCTTGAATGGGATATGGCAGCAAATCTTTAACAGTTCTGCTTTACCAACCCCAAACCACCCAATCGGAGGTCCCGGGCCTAACGGTGCAAATGGGTGGGACCGGCCCACTGTGGTCCTAAGCACACATGGTCCCGGGCTAAATGGGCTGGGCCCACGAGCTTAAACGGACTTTTTCGTTCCGGACTATTTTTTTATTTTTTTTATCTAAGGCAATTTCTTGTAAACTATATATGTATATACTAATATAAATTGCTTATATATAGCTATATATTTATATATAGTATGTATATATAATTATATATTGCCTTATATAATATATAGCTTATATCTATTATATATACTATATCAAATTTAAACACAAAATAAATTGCAAAGAAATATTCAAGGGAATATCTTATAATTTTTATTTATTAGATATATAATATATATACTATATCAAATTTAAACACAAAATAAATTGCAAAGAAATATTCAAGGAAATGTCTTATAATTTTTATTATTACGACAATAACAAAAAATGGCAATATTTTTCTTAGTCTTTCTCCCCCCAATGGAATGAGCACAACAAGGTACTAATACCACCATTAAAAGGAAAAAATCTAAGGAAGATGTGCCAAAATATAAGTTACATATTAGTCTATGTATTATCTCTAACAAATCTCATAAATCCTTCAAGGTTCAGAGGAATTTTCGTTGGTGGTAGTGGAAAAGAAGCTTGTTCATCACCGCTTCCGGGCGAAGCAGCATCCTGCCCAAGTTCCACTAGCATTTCTTCATAAGCTTCGTCTATCTCCGGTTGTGATTCTGCAAGTCCAAAATTTCTTCTTTTCGAACGGATCCAATTTCTGAAGAGTACTGATTTTTCCAAGCTCTCCCTCATAGACGCTCTATGATCACCGATTTGAAGTCTTGCTTGACTGAAAGCGCTCTCCTATGCCACTGTTGAAGCTTGAACACTTAAAACATCTCGAGCCATCCTTGAAAGAGCCGGATAGTATTTTTGTTTGTCCTTCCACCATTCCAAAACATCGAAGGAGCCGTCGGGATTCTCTGATTCAAGTCCTTGCGACAAATAAACTTGAAGCTCATTTAGTTGTGAACTATCACCAATGTTATCACCTTGAGAACCCCTGAACTCCGTCCAAGAACTAAGGGCTTTTTGGCCCGCAGTTCTTTTAGATGATTGCAAAGTAGACGAAGTAGGAGTTGGAACATTTGGTCTAGCATGATCTAAGGCAAGTTGATAAGCATTATAAATTGTTTGAGCATTTATTTTAATTGAGGCTTTTGCATATCCAAGTGTAGCAAATTCCTCAACTGAAAGTGATAAAGCGTTATAAATATTTGAATACCAAAAGTGAGGACCTCCTAATTTCATTGTAGGATTTAACATTGCAGCAATACCAAAAATAGGGGCGATAGGGAAAAAATATTTTTTAAACTTAGCTTTCATAGAATCAATAGCAAGTTGATAAATTACCGCACCCTCTGAAAATTGAGTAAACAAATCTGCAAGTGCTGCAATATAAACTAAACAGTTAGAAATAGTAGGATAATATTGCCCAGATAATTCATTTGTAGCAACATAAAATTGTTCTAAAAAGTCTACAAACATTTTAACATTAGTCCAATCTTGATTTGTAAGGTGCTCATCATCATCATCATCACCTACACGAGCATTATACGTTGCGCTTATTAGGTTCTTATATTCATATGCAACAACTAAACTTTCATACATGTAATTCTATCTAGTCGGACAAGGTTTAGGAACCTTTATTTCTCTAAGGCCAAATTCATCACATTTTTTAAATAGTCTCTAAGTCTACTTCTACGGTTTGAATAAAAAAGCCAATTAAGAGCCATTTTAACCTTTTCAATTTCTATATTTAAAACTTTCATACCATCATCGACGATTAAATGGTAAATATGACAAATACATCTAATATGAAAAATATTACTAAATGCGGGATTTAGTGTAGTTGTAAGCAAACCTATAGCATTAGTGTTACAAGAAGCATTATCCATTGAAACCGACATTATTTTATCTTTAATGCAAAATTATCTACAAATATCTGCAACTGTGTTAGCAATAAACTTACCTGTGTGGCGTGAATTAATTATTCTATAAGCAATAATGTGCTTTTGCATTATCCAGTCCTCATCTATCCAATGACTTGTAACAGTTAGATAATCACAGTCATTACCACTTCTACCAATATCAGTTGTAATAGCAATGCGACAATCTATATGAGTAAATAAATAGCGCAAATATTGTTCATATTCATGTTTATATTTATAAATATCGCTCTTTACGGTTGCGCAAGGCCATCCTTTATAAGTAGGATTAAAAACTCTTCTAATATAATGCACAAAATGAGGGTTAGAAGGAAAACTATATGGTAAGCACATAACAGTAACCATTTTTGCCAATTCTTCACGATTTTTATTTGGATCATAATATAAAATGCCACCGGTAACAGTGTTAATTCCCAGTTGAACTAGATTTGACTCTGAACTAGGGTTAACCGTACTATCTACACTTGTCCCCTCTTGCGTAGCTTTCATTTGTAAATATCTAGCTTTATCTCTCGGGTGTGTCTTTATGTGTCTAGTCAAACTACCCGTACCGCTACGGTCTCCAGTAAATTTATGAGTCATCAAAGACCCACAAGTTTTACACTTAGCCTTATTTTGTTCTCTTAGTTGAGTAAAAAAGTGCCAAACAAGAGATGTTTCAGGCCGTTTAGAAGGTTGTCTATTAAAAAGTAGGGGTTACTACAGGAGGGTCAAGTGGGGCATCAGTTGGGTTATTAACAGGACTAGTAGGTAGATCATCTAAATCCGGTTGCGTTTCATCCAAATCATCATTTTCCTCTACATTTTCAAAGATAGTTTGATTAGGATAAAGAACATTTATAACTTTTTCATTTAATTGTTGACCATGAGTAACATCATGGCAAAATTGACTATCGGAAAATTGAAAACAAAGGTTATCACTATGAAGAATAACATGTGGAGGATGATGGGTAACAGGTCTGGGTCGGGGAGCCGGGGGAAGAGTAGTAGCTTGGCGACTAGATTCACCAATTTTAGATTTTCCCTTACCCCCAAATATATTTTTCTAAGAAAAGTCCATATTAATTATAATTATAATAAATAAAACACACAAAACTATAATATTAAAACTTAAGAGTTGGATCGAGTTTACCGAATTGATGAACAACTTCTTGAAAATTGAATATTGTTGAAGACTTGAATACTTCAATTCACCAACTTCACAATTTTTCACGAAATTGCAATAATAAAGTAAGCAATTATAGAAGAAAATTAGAGAGAGATTGATGAATTTGTGAGTAAAAATGAAAGAATGAGGGGGTATTTATAGTTGAGAATAGGAAAAAGGTGTAATTATAAAATGTTTGGGGTTAGAACAAAGTTTGGGGGCCAAATGACTATTTTTTAAACTTCCCAACGGCTGAAATTAAGGGCCAACGGCTACTTTTTAATTTCTAGCTGTTGGTCTTATTAAAAAAAATTAAAAATATTACCGTTGGGCCCGTTAGGCCCGGTTGAACCAGCCCAAGCCCGTCTGCCGGTCCCGAGCTAAACGGTCTGGGCTCGCGGTCTATTTGTGTAGGACCGGCCCATAGTGGGCCTCAAAGACCGTTTGAGACCGGCCCGTTTGAACCGGACCGTTTGGCCCATTAGGCTCATGGTCTCGTGGGCCGGGGCAGTCCTGGGCTGGGCCCGGACCACAATATAATCCTACTTGAATGGGATGTGGCAGCAAATCTTCGTGTGGAGCAGCTTAATGAACTGGATGAATTCCAATTCCATACTTACTCCAGTTCGTCCTTGTACAAGGACAAGATGAAGTACCTTCATGATAAATATGCTCGTGACAAAGAATTCAAAGTGGGTGATTTGGTCCTCTTGTTCAACTCCCGATTACGTCTGTTTCAGGGAAAGCTTAAGTCAAAATAGAGTAGATCTTTGTAGTGGTGTTTGTGACCCCGTTTGGTGCACTTGAATTGAAGAACAAAAACGGGGAAGTTTTCAGAGTGAATGGGCACAGGGTCAAGCACTACCTAGAAAAAATTGATGACAGCCACGTGGTGGCACTTCTTCATCTCAAATGATTTGATGGTAACCTGCGTCGTGCCGCGACGTTAAATCAGGCGCTTCTTGGGAGGCAACCCATGTGTCTTTCTTCTTGTTTTCTTTGATTTTCATTGTAGTGTAGGATTTATTTTTGGACTGACTGGTTGTGAGATACTATAGGATTGTGTTGATGCAGTGCAGGAACAAATGAAAAAAATGACCACTCTCTAAAGTTGGCAATGCGGACCGCACTCATTTTGTGCGGCCGCAAAGACCTTTGTGCGGGGGCAAGAAATCAATGCGGACCGCACTGGTGATTTGACAAAAGTTAGGACTCTCTGAAGTTTTCCACCGCGGCCGCATTGCATTTTGTGCGGTCTGCGGTGGTCCACTACGGCCGCTTTACATTTTGTGCGGTCCACAGTGGTCAACTTGTCTGTGCCTCATGATTCGGAGCACCGCGGACCGCGGTGGGTAGGTAAGCTGGGCCCTAGGACCTTTTTCTATAAATAGGACCTAAGGCCCTACATTTGAACTTTTTGACCCTTTTCATCTCATAGGCACAAAAGTTACTGTTCATCTCTCAAATCTGCATGTTATTAACTTCTAAAGTTCACTAATCAACTCTGCATCTCATTCCTGGTAACGTTAACTCTTCTTAATAGTTCAATTCTATTATTTTCTTTGAATTTTTGTTTTTCTTATTTCTTCTTCTTTCCCTGTCCGTATTTCTTTCAAGCTTTTGGCATAGGTTAGTTAAGTTTTGTTTTCAGTAGGTCTAGGTAGTTAAAACATTGGGCCAACACTTAGGGAATCATTAATATGTGCATAATTGGACAAAATCGAAAAAAGCGTGATCCCTAGGTTGATATTGCTGCTGGGCACTCAGTGCGGACCGCGGTGGATTTTGTGCGGTCCGTGGTGCCCTTGTGCGGTCCGCAATGCTTTTTTATGTGGATCGCAATGATAAAAGTTCTGAATTTTGACATTTGAGGACTGCGGCCGCATTGGATTTTGTGCGGTCTGCGGTGCCTCAATGCGGACCGCATTGGCATTTTGTGCGGTCCGCGGTGCATAGATTCAGAGAGTGGGTAGTCTGAACCCCACCTCTATGCGGACCGCAATGGATTTTGTGTGGCTCGCGGTGGCCTTTTTGCGGCCGCACTGCATTTTGTGCGGTCCGCACTCTCCAATATTTCAACTGTCTGCAATATATTTTTTTGCAACTTTGAATTTCATGGTTTCTATTGATACTAACAAAGCATGGCTGAATGTTGTTTGCAGACAATGGTGAAATCTCGAGGCAAAGGTGGAAAACAATTAGGAAGAGGAGAGTCCTCCCAGGATAGGGGACAAGGAATGATAAAATTAACCCTACAAGTCCAACAAAATATAAAGAATACAAGGAGGATCATAAGAGTTGCTGACAGAGCCATTGACCAGTCGGGGAGTGACTATGAGCCTTCTTGGGAGGCATCTTCAGGCTCCATGCCAAAGTATGTTCCTGACTGGCCGGAGAGGAACATGTTGAGGGATACACCTCCAGGGTCTCTCACTACCCAAGCATCAGTGCGTATATCTTCTGAGTCGTCTGAGGGCTCAGCTGCCAGCAGTGGAAATGAATACTCCACCTCTCTTACAGCTTCATTATCCGGAGAGGGTCCAGTAGTAGAAGATGGGGAAGAAGTAGAAAGGGGTGAGCCCCAAGTAGGTGGGGTAGAGAGGGCTAGAAATCCGGAGGCATGGCAGGACCGGTTTGTAAGTGAGGTTGCCACAAGTTCAGAGAGTGGTGGCCCAAGAGGAAATTGATACCTGAGCGTAAATTTATCACCCAGGACCTTTTGCCGCACAACCCCAATGTGCTGAGGCAATTTAGAGAGAGAGAGATGGATGGGACTACTTCATAGGCCATGTGAAGGAACCCAATGAGCATTTAGTGAAAGAGTTCTACACAAATGTGGCCCATATAAAAAAGGGCACCACAGTCACCAAAGTGCGGAACTTGAAGGTGAAATTCGATGGCAAGACCATAAATGATTACCTAGGCTTCTTGGAGGAGGATGAGTCCTTGTACTTGGAGAAGATGGCATTGGGTGGAAGCTCGTCCTTGGTTGGCAAAGTACTTGGAAATCCCAGGTACCACCACAGATTGGTTGACTGCGGGAGTGAAGATTTTGAGGAGAACTTTGAAATTTGAGGCTAAGGGGTGGGAGACATTTGTGTGCACCAGGCTAGAGCAAACCACCCATGACAACTCACTCCCTATTCACCGGGCAATTTTGGTAACATCTATCATGGCGTGGTACCTAATTAACATCGGGAATGTGATGTCCCAGGTTATTACACTGGTAGTGAATGAAGGTGACACCATGTACCTGAAGGACCAAGATGTGGAAAAATAGAAGTTTGATATAAAAGTGAAGGCAAAGGCACCTTTCTCATGGTATAACATCCAGGGTGGTGAAAACCCTAAGGGCAAGCATTTCAAGGGCAAAGCCACTACTTCGACTGGCTAGTCTGAAGAGCCAGTAGTGGTAGTGGCTCCTACTCAGCCTCCTTCCACCTCAGCAGACATGGCCCCAGGTCCATCCACTTCTTTAGCTCCAGAGATACCCTCCACCACTGCCTATCCATTAGCTGCCCACCGCCTGAGCCAGGCCCTTGCCAGCATCAACAATTGGATGCAGATAGCTACTTCTAAGCTGTTTGTACTATCTACCATGGTGGCAGCTCAGTCATAACCTCCTCCTCCACAGGTCCCACAGCCCATTGAGGACCCTCTCAAGGATCTTCTGGACAACCAGAAGAAGATTCTAGAGAACCAGAAATTGCTTACAGATGCTGTTGATTCACATGGAAAGGCTCTCAAGGAGCTTGCTAGGAAGGCAAAGAAGATGAGAAAGACTCGGGCTTCCAAAGAGTTGGTGAAGGAGCTACGGGTTGAGGTTGAGAGATTGATGGCAGATCACCTGCCTTTAGATTTGCTACTGCATGACCCAGCACCAGCAGCACAGCCCCAGCCAGAGCAGTCTGAGAGGTCTCCTAAGAGGAATAGGGTGATCCCCTAGTCTGACGATGCAGTTATTCAGTTGGCGGACCCGCCAGGAGATTCCTCCAGCTGCCCTTAAGAGCCAGTCCAGGCCCAAGTCCCAGTAGAGCCACAGACTACCGAGAGCCAGTCAGAGGTTCCCGAGCATACAGAGGACCAAGGGACCCAGACTCAGGATCCCATGCAAACGGATGACCCATAGGGAGTTTCTTCTTCCTCTTTCGTCTATTGTTGTGCATATTTTGCTTAGTTGGCATTGAGGACAATGGTAGCTTTCATTTGAGGGGTTAGCCCTATTTAGACATTTGGATGACTGTACATATGACAGATTTTATTCTTTCTTTCTTCTTTTTTATCTTTGGTATGTATATAATTTCAGCATTTCATTACATTTTTTGTACTTTTTACCTTGGGTTTGTATATAAAAGTTACGTTCTTATGTATATATTTATCTCCCCTATTGTATATTCGATTAAATCCCCTCTTGTACATATTCATTTTACTTTCCGCATTTTTCCTGTCTTAGCTTCTTATTTATGTTTGTAGCTTCTTGTTTTGAATTTTTGCAATAAGCTTTTGGTTTTCTTAATGTCATGGTTCTTTCCAAAGGTGAAATTTGTGTGAACCGGGTGGCTCTTCCCAATGATGGATGGCATGACAACCTTCTTAAGGGTTTGAGTCTGTTTTTCATTTTGCTTTTTAGTAGTTGGTAAGAGTGCCTCAAGCAAATCTTCCCTTGGGCCTAACACATTTGTCATTGATCCTATGGTCAAAAATAAATTGTTGTGTGTAGGGTGGTGAAAGTCGTGACCTTGAGACTCTTGTGTTGGTCTATAATCATCAAGTGGTTTTTCGGGACCATTGTGTGCTCAAATCTTATCTAAGGTTGTTGTGGGCCCCCGACTCTATGTCTTTAGCAATCCCATAGCTTGTGTGGTGAGAAATTGCATTGTAAGTCCAAGTCTCGAGCCATTGGTCTAGAACTTGCCCTGAATGTTTGTCTAGGCGAAATCCTATCTGTAATTTGACTTGAGACATGATTATAGCCTCTTCTTGATCCAAAAGATATCTTGAACACTTCCATATCCCACCAATGATAAAATCCCTAGTCAACCCTTTTGAGCCTTAGACCTTTTTCTTTCAAGAACCACGATACAAGCCCTTACCCATTCTAAAGATACCCTCTCTTGGCACCCGATCTTTCTTTAGCACATGGAAAAAGTATAAGTTTGGTTTGAGAGACGAGGATTGTAAAAAAGTGGTAAAAAGGTACAAAATGAGAAAAGGAAAGGCAATGAAAAAGAAAGAAAAAAAATGTTCAATATAGAAATAAATGAAGGGATTCAATAACAGCAAAGAATGAAAGGTGTGAAAAGTTGAGAAAAGAGAAAAGATTTGAAATGAACAAGAAAGAGTGACAGTGTGTCTCTCTAACCCCTTATAAAGAAGTGAAATGACTTAAAAAGTCAAGTGAATGTGTGCCAAAATGAAGCAAAAGAAGTGCTAAAGCGAAGATGGAACCTACCGAGACCAAACATTTCCTACCCTGAACCAAAAGCCTTCATTATGTCTCCACAAAAGCCCTATATGATCTCGAGTTGAATGAAGCTTACATTAGTGGTGACTCATATAAGGGGCAAGCATATGATACTTAGAGCCGGACTTGTGACTTTTCTTTAAGAGAGATGAGCGTATTTCCATTAACCTCGTTCTGAGTGCTACTATCTTAAAGGTGAGGTTTGCTTAGGGAGAGTCGAGGATGTGTGAGTTTGGGTTCCACAATGACCAAAGTAATAGAAAGAGTTTCTTTGATGTGTTGAGTCAACTCTTGATACTTTTGTATCGCACTAAATCCATGGTGTTTAAAAGAGTGAATGTGTTAATGATCCATATGAATTAAGTGCAATTGATAGTCCCAATTGATGTTGGATGAGGTCACTTTAGGTCAGCTGAATTTTGTTGGATTGACTCTTAAGGGGTGGATCTTATTTTGTTTGCTTGAGGACAAACAAAAGCTTAAGTTTGGGGGAGTTGATAACTAGGGATTATGATGCATTTTACTCTCCTTCTTGCTTAAGTTTTGATTAGAAATGTGTACAAAATAGTCCCAAAGGCTCACATGTTGTACTTGATTGCAGGGTTTGATCAACAAGGTGACAATTTGACAAAAACCAGCTCAAAAAGGAGTGAAACATGCACAAGTACCAAGACCAAGGCCAAGCTCAGTAAAACAGGACTAGTGCGGCCGTACACCATTCTGTGCGGTCCGCAAAGATGAAGTTCAGAGAGTAGGCATTTCAGGCAACCAAGCAATGCGGCCGCAAAGTATTTTGTGCGGACCGCATTGATTTCATTACGGCCGCACTCGACTTTGTGCGGTCCGCAGAGCCCAAGATCAAAGAGTTGCCAAGTTGGAGGATGATGCCCGATGCGGTCCGCGGTCCATTTTATGCGGACCGCAATTGAAGTCACCACGGCCACGGTGCATTTTGTGCGGTCCGCGGTAACCAACTTCAGAGAGCAGATTAGTCAGCTAAGAGCCTTAGTGCGGCCGCGCTCGATTTTGTACGGTTCGCACTAGCCCTGCAGGGATATTTTTGTCCAGAATTTTCAGCCTAGTATAAATAGTTTCTTTTCGCATTTTTAGGTCATAAGTTGTATTTTGGACCGAAGCTTCGCTCATGAACAGTTCTTATTTTCTATTTTGAGTAATTTTAGCTTAGTTTTATCATTGAATCTTCAAGTTTTATCTAGTAATTAGTTATTATGGGTTTTTCTTCATCTATTTCTTTGTTTTCTATAATCATGAGTAGCTAGACCCATTAGCTAGGGTTGTGACTCAACTCTAGTGTGGGTAATTGATGGGTCTTGTGTTTTAATGTTGATTGTCTATGGGTGTTTGATATTTGGACTAATTTAGGGTTTTAATGTTGAATTAGTGGTTGCAAATACTAGTTTATGCCTAGTTGACTTTGGCTCTTCTTGAGAAAGAGAGCCTAAGTCTATAAAATTGGTCCAACAAGGAATTGGGGCGTATTCAAGAGATTGATAGCCCTAATTAAAGGGTTAAACCTAGAGATAGTAATATCCGACTTGAACCTCAATTGCTTGCACAAATTATCATATCCAATTAGTCTTGAGAAAGTCAATTCGGGCAAAATCATTCGAACTACTGAGAGGTATAGAGTGAGTAGAATCATGCAATAGTTATATCATACTCCCCAAATATGACAATCTAGCCTTATACTCAAGAATCCATCAATTAGCCACCTAGGAGAAAGTCACTACCCTATTGCCTTTTATCTATTGGGACAAACTTCAATATTTTACTCTTAGCTTCACTTAGTCTAATTGAGCATCTTAGTAGTATAAATTTAGAATTAATATCAAAACCAAAAATGTTTAGAAGTGTAATTAGGAAGAATTACGCAACACCAATTTAGATAGAAACTCAACTCCAATCTCTAGCTCCCTATGGAAATCGATCCCGACCTTCTCGGGTAAAAGTTGCTTCAACCTCTCTAGCTACTTTGTAGTAGTACAGGATTGGCCTCGATCAGGCGACATTCCAATTGTTTTCTAGTAGTTTTCCCTCTTTTGTTTCAAGTTGGAATGCCCCTATGCTTCCCGCCGCTGTAATTTTATACGGCCCGTCCCAGTTGGTTCCCAGTTTTCCTTTTTTGGGGTCTTTGGTCGCTTGTGTTTTGTCCTTGAGGACGTAGTCCCCGACTTTGAGCAGTCGTATTTTGGCCTTCTTGTTGTAGTACCTTTCCGTTTGTTGTTTTTGGGCTACCATCCTTACATGAGCCATATCTCTCCATTCTTCTACTTTGTCAAGGTCTTGTATTCGGTTCTCGTTGTTGTTTGGTCCACTTTCATTAGAGTATCCCAGGCTAGGTTCTTCGACTTCAACGAGTATAATGGCGTCAGTTCCGTAGACTAATGAATATGGTGTTTCGCCTGTGCTAGTTTTTGGCGTGGTGAGGTAGGCCCATAATACCTCCGGTAGCAGTTTCGGCCATAGCCCTTTGGCGTCATCGAGCTTTTGCTTTAGTATATTCAATATTATTTTGTTGGAGGATTCTGCTTGACCATTGCTAGCAGGATGGTATGTCATAGAGAGTATTCGCTTTATGCGCCATTTTTTGAAGAACTCGACCGTCTTTTTTCCGATGAACTAAGGTCCATTATTGCAGCTGATTTCTTTGGGGATGCTGAAGCGGCATATGATATTTTTCCATAAGAATGTGATGACTTCATGTTCGCGTATCTGGGAGAACACACCTACTTTCACCCATTTGGAAAGGTAGTCAGTTAAAACTAAAAGGAAACGTGTCTTACCTCGCCCCGCTGGGAGGGGTCCGACGATGTCCATTCCCTATTTAATAAACGGCCATGGTAAAGTGACAGAGTGCAGGAGTTCACCCGCTTGGTGTATCATTGGTACGTACTTTTGGCATTGCTCACATTTCTTGACGTAATCAGCAGCTTCCCTTTTCATAGTAGGCCAGTAATATCCTGCCCGAATGAGGCATCTGACGAGGGCTCGGTTGCCTATATGGGCACCGCAGTGACCCTCATGTACTTCTTCGACCACATGCCTTGTTTGATTCGGTCCTAGACATTTTGCCAAAGGACCTTCGAACGTCCTTTAGTAAAGGTCGTGATTTATGAGGTTGTACGTGGCCGCCTATATTCGAAGCTTTTTGGCTTCCTTTTTGTCTTGTGGGAGTGTTCCCTCCGGAAAATATGCCATGATGCGGTTACGCCAATCCCAAGTTAAATTTATAGAATGTACCTCAACCTGGTCTATTGACGAGTGGAGGAGGGTGACCACATTCTCCTTGGTGATATTTTTAGTTGTTGTTGCTAGTTTGGTGAGGCCATATGCTTCGATGTTTTGCACCCGAGGTATCTGATCGAGTCGGCATTCATCAAATTCTGGTAGTAGCTTATGTATTTCTGCCCGATATTTCTGTATCCTTTGTTCTTTGATTTGGAAAGTCCTAGTAACTTGGTTAAAGACGAGTTGTGAGTCGCACCTGAGGACAACTTGTTGTGCGCCATATTTGAGGGCCGGTTTCAACCCTACAATTACGGCCTCATACTCGGCCTCATTGTTAGTCATATCGGGGCACCGTATGGACTGACAAATTACTTCGCCTGTTGGTACTTCAAGTACGAGTCCCAGTCCATATCCCGAAGCATTAGATGTGCCGTCGGTGTAGAGGACCCAGAGGTCGGGTTGCCCAGGGGAGGTGCGAAGCACTTCCTGCTCGACCTCGGACAATATTTCAGCGCTAAAGTCGACGACAAAGTCAGCGATTACCTGTGACTTTATCGATGTTCGCGGCTGATAGGTTATATCATGCTCGCTTAATTCTATGGCCTATTTGGCCAATCTTCCCAACAAATCGGGCTTATGTAAGATGTTTCTAAGGGGGAAAGTCATCACCACCGATATGGGGTGATACTAAAAATATAGTCTAAGCTTTCGTGAAGCTATGACCAACACCAGAGCCAGTTTCTCGAGATGGGGATACCTCGTTTTGGCGTCCATCAAGGTTTTGCTGATATAATAAATCGGGGATTGTATACCTTTATTTTCGCGGACCAGAACTGCGGTTACCATGACTTATAAGACAGCCAAGAAGATCAGGAAGCTTTCGTCGGGATCTACCTCAGTTAGTAGTGGTGGTGAGGACAAGTACACTTTTAGTTTTCTCAGGGCCTCGATGCAATCTGAATTTCACTGGAGCCCGTTGCCCTTATTCAACACGTTAAAAAATTTATGGCATTTGTCGTATGACCGCGAGATGAACCTCGATAGGGCGGCTATCCGGCCTGTCAGTTTTTGTACCTATTTTTTGCTGGTAAGTATTTCGGGTATTCCTTTATTGGCTTTGATCTGGTCTGGATTGACCTTGATGCCTCTTTTTTATACCAAGAAATCGAGGAATTTACCTGAGGTTACGCCGAAGGCGCACTTTTCGGGATTTAACTTCATTCCATACCACCTTAATATGCTGAATGCCTCTGTAAGGTGGTCAATGTGGTCCTCTTTCCTTTTGGATTTGACCAACATGTCGTCGATGTAAACCTCCATCGTCTTGCCGAGTTGGTCTTTAAACATTTTGGTGACCAACATTTGGTATGTCGCTCCCGCATTCATTAATCTAAACGGCATGACTCTGTAGCAGTACGTTCCCTGATGGGTGATGAAAGTGGTTTTTTCCTGGTCTTCCTCCTCCATGAGGATTTGGTTGTAACCCGAGTAGGCATACAAAAAGCTCAGCAGTTCATGCCCTGTTGTTGCATTGATGAGTTGGTCGATATGGGGTAGTGGAAAAGAGTCTTTCGGGCATGCCTTGTTTAGGTCCGTGAAATCAACGCACATCCGCCATTTCCCATTTTTCTTTTTTACCATGACCACATTTGCGACCCACTGGGGATATTTTGATTCTCAGATAGATTCGTTGACGAGTATCTTATCAACTTCAACACTGACGGCCTCATTGATTGCGGCACTGAACTTTCTCCTCATATGTCGCACCGGCGGATATAGCGGGTCGACATTCAGCTTATGCATAGCAATATCTTTCGGAATGCCCGGCATATCTGAATGGGAGAAGGAAAACAGGTCAACATTGTTAGTTAAGAATTTATGAAATATACCTGGTTCTAAGAGATTGTGTCCGATATAAGCCTTTTTGTGTTGTCGTTGCTGTCTAGTTGGACGGGATCGCGATCTTATATGGTCGACTCAGCGGCCGCTACGATGTTGGGATCCTTGATAACGTCTGTTTGTGCGTCAGGTTTGGTTCCCGATGTTGTTAATTGCTATGCTTCTTCGTTTTCTCCCTTTAGTTGTTGGGTGTGTGCGCAATCCTGGGCAATGCGATAACATTCTTGTGCGGTGAATTGTTTGCCTCGTATGCTGAATATTCCCCTTAGAGTGGGGAACTTGATTACTTGATAGAGACTTGACGGGATGGCCTGTATGGCGTGTATCCAAGGTCGCCCTATGATGGCGTTGTAGTCTGTGTCTTGGTCCAAGATGTGAAATGTTGTTTCCAGGGTGACTCCTCCGGCTAGAACGGGTAGCACTATCTCTCTAGAAGTTCGCTCGACTGCATTATTAAAACCTGTTAGTGTTATGCAATGCGGTATTATTTTATCTTCGAGCCTCATCTGTACGAGGACTCAAGGATAGATAATACACGCGCCGCTTTCGTTGTCCACCATTATTCTTTTCACATTAGTATCTGCAATACGTAAAGTAATAACTAGAGCATCGTAGTGAGGGAAAGACAAACCGTCGGTATCTGACTTATCGAAGACGATACTATCTTCGAGGTCATCATACAGTTCATGAGTGATTGACCATTTGAGTTTGTGTGTAGTGGTGAATTTCACATGGTTGATTGTTGTCCCATCACCTCCACTGATGATCATTTGTATGGTACGAGCGAGAGAGGGTGGTTTTGGAGGTCCCTGGGGTTGCTCGCATCCGCGAACAAAGTTGGCTCGCCCTCAGTCGCTCATCAGTTCTCTCAAGTGTCCCTGGTTTAGCATTCTCACTACCTCCTGCTGCAGACCTATGTATTCCTTGGTTTTATGACCCCGTTCCTGGTGAAATTCGCATAGGGCATTTGATTTCTGAGTACTTAGATCGGACTTCATCTTTTGCGGTCATTGTACCTTCGTGTTGAGCTTTTCTAGCGCATACACTATTTCTGAAGGAGAAATACAAAAATGGTGAGCAGATAAGAGCGGAGGCATACCTCTTTCGTTTCGCGGTGTTGCGGTATGCCGAGGAGGGCCATCCATATGCTGCGGGGGATGTGGGATGGATGTTCTGATGTAGGGCTGATGTCTCTCTCAACTGAGACGGGGGCCCAACTGATCCCTTCGACCGTTATTGCGATGATCCTTCCTTGTTTCTACTTGAGCTGACATCAGCCGTTCGATCGGGCTATTGAGATCATCCTCGTCGGCCCTTACCTCAGCACAATAGGCGTTGTGGATTTCTGCCCAAGTGGTGGGAGGGTATTTTATGAGCCTGCTTACTAGCTTTCTGGTTGCTCTCGACCCGTTTCTTCTCAACCTGTTCTGGAAGGCCGCTACCGCCATCCCTTCTGATATATTTGGTAGGCTCATTCTCACCTTATTAAACCAGGCTAGGAAGTCCCTGAACCCCTCGCCAGGCGTCTGCCTAACGATGAATATGTCATTTACCCTAGCTTCCGCCTTTTTATCCCCTGCATGAGTGGTGACAAACTTGTCCGCCATTTCTTCGAACATTGCTATTGACCGTGCTGGTAGTTGTGAGTACCAGGTTAGGGCTCCCCCGGTTAGGGTTTCGCCAAACTTTTTCAGTAGCATTGATGGAACTTATTCTTTCGACAGATTGTTGCCTTTTACCGCTGTGACGTATATGATCTTCTGGGTATGTAGTACCGTCGTATTCAGGTACGGTGGCATTTTGAAGGTTTTAGGAATGGCATGGGTGGTTGCTTCCTCATTTTATGGTTGCTCGATGAATCGACCAATGTCCCATTTTGGTAACAACTTTGGGGCACCTGGTATCTTATCGACCCTTTCTTGATGCTCCTTCATCTGGCCGTTGAGCACCCTATTTTCGTTTTCCATTTCTTCCATTTTCTTTAGAATGGCTACGAGTGTGTCACTACCTGCATCAATAGTGGTGTGAGTGTTACCCATTCGAGGGGTTTTTGTTCAAGTATGTTGTTCAGAGTGCTTGTTAGCCATTCTTCCAGTAGCCTTTTTATCGCCGGTGGCGTTTCTTTCGTTATTGACGTAGAGGTTTCCTTTTCGCGTGAAGCAGTAATGCTTTCGCAGGGGGAGGTGAAGCATTTCTCCTAGGCGTAATGCTTGGCGTCACGTTTTCATTGTCTTCCCTGTCATCTTCATTGATGGTGTTCAAGATGTTGGTAGTGACACCTGTTATCGTTTTCAACCTCGCATCTCCTTTCCCTGCCATTGTTAGTTGGTCGAAGAAGATGTATTTTTTTATGATCTAGAAAGAACTATAGTTTCAACTGAAAAACTCCCCACATACGGTGCCAAATTATTTGTGCACATAAATGCCAAACTAATTAGTGATAAATTAATATGAGGAATCTCAGTTGAATTTAATAATCTCTAAATCAAAGGGAACTAAACTTTTGTATGATGAGTAGAGTTTATAAGCATTAAATAGTGAACTTAATATGCTATGATTGACAAGATGTGTAATATCATAAAAGTGTAATAAAAGCAAGAAATAACAAGGATTGTAGTATAGAAGAGTAGTCACCCAATGATTATATGATTGGGTGTTTCCTTTTTCTGACGACGTAGAAAGGAAAGCGGTCAATATCTATATGGGATCATGATATTTATAGATAAATGATGAACAACATGTGTATGGATGAAATGAATAAGACAACTTTTTCGTATGTTCTTTTCTCAATCTTACAATATCTCTCAGTTCTCGAAAATGGCCGGTCCCCTTCTTGTTTATTATCTCCTCCTATTTATAAGGGACATTCCCCAAAAAACCTTAAAAGGTACAGCACAAAGAATATTCCAAAGGTATATTCTTCCTGTTTCTTTCTAAGTTTAGACTACCGAAACTACTTCATTTCATCCACTTGCCTCTGGTCGTCATCCTTTACCACAACGACTGTCAGTCAATATATTGTAGTGACTCCGTCCCAAGCCTCGCTTATCCGTTGTCGTGGTTGCCAAATTTGGACCAATATAGGGAAAGCCATGTTTAGATTAGAGAACAATTGAAGAGAGCACAATCTTAACTCTAGGGGGGGATTGTGGTTAGGATAGAAATATATCTAGTCACCATGCTCAATTAACTATCATAATCTTAATGCATTCTTAATAGATTGATTTCATTGGAATATAGGCGTTAATTTATTTTGAATAGGCGAGTAGTACTTCGGGAAAAGGTTATGAACAATTGTCACACCTCCTTTTTCCTACACCTCCGTAAGGAGTATAAAGGGAGTTTTTTCCAACTTAAAGTGACAATCGAAACGAGATTATTCATTTATTAAACTCAGAGTCGCCACTTGGGATAATTTATGGTGTCCCAAGTCACCGGTTCAAATCCCGAATCGAGGAAAAGATTGACTCTGTATTACAGTCTGCAAACACAGAAATCCGGGCAAGGAATTATGTTAACCTGGGAGAAGGTGTTAGGCATTCCCGAGTTCCGTGGTTCTAGCACGGTCGCTCAAATGTTATAATTGGCCTATTATCTGATTTTAATACATGTTTTAGCCTATGGTGTTATTTTAACTTATTAACCGCTCTTATTCATTTTTAGGAAGACTGCAACGTCATTTAAAATATGTCTTGAACCACGTCACATAAATGCACCCGTAGTCCTCAACACATTTTATATAACATTGACGAGATGGATTTGGGTCACATAACTGCGCACCCGATTTTAGGAAGGTAAATTATTAAATAGCGCACCTAAAGCAACTATGATGTATTCATTTCCTGAACTAATCTATTGTAGAGGTCATGATTTAAGGATTGAATTAGAGTACGCCAACTCTTTTTACATTGTAACCAGACTAAGAAATTTCACCACTTTTATCTATTTTTTTTAATCCTTTAGCGAATGATGTTGTATCTACTATCTATTGTATTTACATTTTAATTTCACACCAAAAAGCTAAAAGACAAACATATGTGTGCTATAAAATATGTACTTTGCTGTCAAAGCATAAGTTCCATTTTTTCCATATAACCCATCTTATATTATCTCAAATAAATAGCAACAATAATAAGTGAAACAGAATATAAGAATGAAAATAAAATTAATTTTAAGGTGAAATAGAGGTAAATAAAAATCACATATAAGACAAATCACAAACATTATTAATAAATCATTTTAAAAGAGAGGACAGAAACATTCGCATTTTTGGATTCATGATTTTTGACGCCAAAGTTTATAAATTCAAGCTAACCTTACCTGCCAAATCATTTTTCATTAAGCTCACGCCTAATTTTCAACCTCTGTCAGTGGATACCATTCCAATCCTCTTTAACAAAATTTAAATTGCTTTGTTTCATTTAACAAGTAAATAGTAGCATAGTTTCATATAGTCACTAAACACAATATAGGCATGAAAGGCAGTAGCAATGAAGATAGACGGAACAAAACATAAACATGAAGAATGAATTATCTACTAACTCAAACCACAAACAAGGTAAGAAAACAGAGGATTCATGACAATAAATAAGAATGAAAGTAGAGAAGGAACAGAAATGACGGACCTTTTATATACATGGAAATTTATTGACTACAAAGATGTGAGCTCGACGAGAGAACTCAAACGAAACCAAACCAGGCACGGAGAACTCTCCGGCGACCTTGAACAAGGATCTGGACAAATATTATAGCGACTCGACTAGATTCTGACAGCTATTTCGAGTGTAAAGGAGTCGGTTCGATGGATGTTTGTGGCTGGTTTTAGACGGCATTTCGTTGGATCTCTGGTGCTGATTTTGGGACAGCTTTTCTGGGATTTTCGGACTGGTTTTTCAGCAATTTTGCAGCTGGTTTGGCTGCTCTTTGGAGCTATTTTGCGGACAGTTTTTGGGGCTAGTTTGGATGACGTTTTTAGGGTTGAATTTCAGCTTGGTTTAGGGCTCTTTTCGTGGTAGTTTCAGGTGTTTCATGGGTGTTTGAGCTGAAGTTTTTGAGGTTGAAAAGCTATGGATGAAGCTGGTTTTTGGGTGAAGCAACATCGGGTTTCATCTACGTTTTTTTTTTATGCTTTTGGCTGCTTCTTGTTACTGATTTTAGAGGATCCTGTGGTTACTTTTGTCATGAGAAGGGCTGGCCT
The DNA here is from genome assembly GCF_000715075.1 of Nicotiana tabacum. NCBI lineage: Eukaryota > Viridiplantae > Streptophyta > Magnoliopsida > Solanales > Solanaceae > Nicotiana > Nicotiana tabacum. The sequence continues at coordinate 152,049,103 of NC_134089.1, forward strand.
TACATGGCTATGAAAATTTGATGGAAAAAGAGAATGAAGTTTCCACCAGGAAGAAGAAGCAAAGAATGGCCGATGCTCCTCTTCGATCCAATTGCTGCTGTCGTTTTTTAGTCTATATCTAGGTCCTCAAAACGGCGGATCTCATTTTTTTTAGGGTTCCCCTATTTTAGGTGTTAGGTACTATTATATAAGGGTAGGGATTAAGTTAGGGGTATGAGCCTAGGATTTGTGGGCTTGGAAATTATGGACTAGGTCCAAAAGTTAGGCCTAAACAAATGGGTTGCTCGAACCCAAGTTTTATTCTTTCTACGCGAATGGGGCTAAAATACCACCTCATTTATTAATTAGTCCTACTTAAATAAAATAACTATTAAAATAAGACTGACCATTAAAATAAATTATTTTTTTGGTATTTTTTCAAGATTAAAAATGACTACAAAACATTAATGGAACAATTTTTTTTTGTAATTTTCATTTTTCTTGTAATAAAATAAAGTAAAAGAGTAAAAATTAATTGAAATAGCTATATTAGGCATAAATTAAATATTTAAGTGCTAAAATATAAAAAAACTTGGGGAGGGTCAAAAATCACATGTCTACAGCTGCCCTTCTTTAATTGGAAACGCGAAAAGTTTTCAGACAAAGAACGACTAGACAGGTTTTTTGACCCGACCCTTATTTGGTAGAGACTAAAACTGAAAAAAGGGGAATATGACCGAGCCCTAGTATCTGAGCTGCCTACATATCCCTGGATATAAAGGAATCAGACCATGTGTAGTTTAGAAATGAGTGAGATGATGGAGTATACCGAGGTGGAGAGCCAGTCGAGGTGCCGTTCCACCGAGGTTCCGGTCCGCGGCCTTGTTATTACATCAAAATCAAAATAAATGAAAAAGACTGGCTAAGCCTGTCAACTATGAGTTACAAGATTCCTATCTATAAGTCTTCTGAAGTTTGATCCTGAGTCTTGAATGGTTCTTCATGCAGACTTTGGATTTGAACCTTGACGCTTGCTAGTTGCAAGTGCTAGCTCGTTTTTCTTCAGATTTTCGGATCAAGACCGGACATGTAATGCTTGTGACCTCAACCATGTCTTGAGAAGCTCACATCTTTCATCAACTTCTGCATTTGGATTCACTTCTTGCCTTTCTCTTTTTTTTTCGTGACTAACATCCGTTGATCACCTTGGACTGTTGACTAGCATTCTCACCGCAATCTTCTTTTGTTGCTGACTTGAATTGCGTTCTGAAGTGAATTCCCTTATTCTCCAGGTAAAGTTCCTGACTGCCAATACTTGAACTGTCTTCCTTCGATGCTTGGACTGTCTTCCCTTGAAATCTATGCTATATTCCTTTGAAACTTGAATTTCTTTCTCTTAGTTCTCCAGGTGGACGCCTGATTGCCGAACTTGAACAGTCTTCCTTTGAACATTGCAGCTTCATTCTTCAGGTGGGCTCCTGATTACCAACACTTGAATTGCTTTGTTCTCCAAGTGGGCTCCTAATTACCGACACTTGAATTGTTTTGTTCACCAGGTGGGCTCCTGATTACCGACACTTGAATTGCTTTGTTCTCCAGGTGGGCTCCTAATTACCAACACTTGAATTGCTTTCCCTTGCTCTCCAGGTGGGCACCCGATTGCCAAAACTTTAACTGTATTCTTGTGCTCTCCATGTGGGAACCTGATTGCCAAAACTTGAACTGTATTCCCGTGTTTTCCAGGTGGGCGCCTGATTGCTGAACTTTAATTGTATTCCCATGCTCTCCAAGTGGGCGCCTGATTGCCAAAACTTTAACTGTATTCTCGTGTTCTCCAGGTGGGCGCCTAATTGCTAAAATTTGAATTGTATTCCCGTGCTTTCCAGGTGGGCGCCTGATTGCCAAAACTTGAACTATATTCCCGTGCTTTCCAGGTGGGCGCCTGATTGCTGAACTTGAACTCTATTCCCGTGCTCTCCAGGTGGGCGCCTGATTGCCAAAACTTTAATTGTATTCCTTTGCTCTCCAGATGGGCGCCTGATTGCCAAAACTTTAATTGTATTCCCTTGCTCTCCAGGTGGGCGCCTGACTACCAAATCTTTAGATGTATTCCCTTGCTCTCCAGGTGGGCGCCTGATTACCAAATCTTTAGATGTATTCTCTTGCTCTCCAGATGGGCGCCTGATTACCAAATCTTTAACTATATTCCCTTGATTTCCAGGTGGGCGCCTAACTACCAAATCTTTAGTTGTATTCCCTTGCTCTCCAGGTGGGCGCCTGATTACCAAATCTTTAGCTGTATTCCCTTGCTCTCCAGGTGGGTGCCTGATTACAACATCTGAACTGTATTCCCTTGCTTTCCAAGTGGGCACCTGATTACCAAAACTGTATTCCCTTGCTCTCCAGGTGGGCGCCTGATTACCAAATCTTTAGCTATATTCCCTCGCTCTCCAGGTGGGTGCCTGATTACAACATCTGAACTGTATTCCCTTGCTTTCCAGGTGGGCGCCTGATTACCAAAACTGTATTCCCTCGCTTTCCAGGTGGGCGCCTGATTACCAAAACTTGAACTGTATTCCCTTGCTCTCTAGGTGGACGCCTGATTGGCAAAACTTGAACTGTATTCCCTTGCTCTCCAGGTGGGCGCCTGATTGACAAAACTTGAACTGCTCCTCTGAAACTGCTGCCTTTGAACCTAATTACAACAAAACAAAAGAAATTTTCTTGCCCCAGTTTGGTGCTGGGCGCATTTGTGAATGTTAATTGAATCATGCTACCAAATATCTGGATGAATTTAAAAGCTAAATCCCATTATCCAGGAGGGTCATGAAAACTCCTAGTTAAATGACAGTTTTAAATCTAAATTATATCTTCTAAAGGTGTGACTTCCGCTAAATCTTGTTATCTAAGAGGATCTTAAAACTACATCCCATTATCCAGAAGGGTCTTAAAAATCAACAATCAAGTCTTATCTTAAAAGTGACAATTTTTATGGCTGAATTATAATACTCTTCAACAGAACTTACGCTAAATCTTGTTATCTCATGGAAATATTAAAGCTAAGTCCCATTATTCAGGAGGCTCCTGACAATTTCGAATTGAGTCCTATCCTAAGAATGAAAACTTCAAAGCCGACTTATATTTCTTTGGGGTAAGACTTATGCTAGATCTTGTACTCATGCATGTTTGAATTTTAAACTGGATCCCATTTTCCAGAAAGGTCCTGAAAATTTATGGTCAAACCTGTTTGGTGCTTGCTTTTCCTTATGGAGGGTTTCTCCGAAACAGACGAAATTTTCTGCCCCTATTTCAATCAAAGAAAAATCTTGTCAGTTTAAAATGCGGTGGTTGGTTTGTGGCCTTGAATTTGAGGGCGATTTCTCTTTCACTTCCCACGATAACGTTGATTTCCACTCGAAGACCTTGCTTGTTTATTGACTAACCACTTTCTTTGTCACTCATATCACAGAAAATACCTCTTTTTCGTTCAGACCCAATACCTTCTATCTGTTGCATTGCTCATGAACTGACATTTACCAAACCTTTGTGTCTCACATGAATCCCAAAGCACGTCAATTTCCACCCACTCAGTGCGTATGATGTTCCTTCTCGACTTAAACCACTGGCCTTGGCCTTGAGGTCTATTGCTCCATCACTTGCCATGATAACTTTGATTTCTGCTTGGAAGACCTTGCCTGTCACTAGTTAACCACTTTCTTTTGTCAATTTTATCACAGAAAATACCTTTGATCTGTTCCAACCCAACACCCTCTATCTGTTGCATTGTTCATGAATTGACATATACCGATCCTCTGTATTTCACATGAATCTCAAAGCACGTTGACTGTTACCAACTCAGTGCGCTTGCTGCTCTTTTCCTGACTTATGCCACTTTGATATGCTAGCCAGATCCCGTTTTGTGCAATTGGAAAGATGGTGGCAAAATTTGAAGTCATTTCTCACTCGTTCTAACCAAACAGACTTAGGAAGAGAAAGTAAACAAGACAAAAGGAACAGAGTAAAGGACAATGGAACGAGACGATTCCTAACAAGAAAACTACAAAGTAGAAACTTATCAGATGCGGATACCAACTCTAATGGCCATGACATGCACCTTTGGAGTAAGTGGCCTAATCTTTCAAGCAAGTTTGATGTTCGACTCTTGTTGTACCTCTAAGCCGTGAAATTGGGCTTTCATACTCCGATTATCCTATCTGATTCACGATCTTTATTCGACTTGTAGCGCCCGAAGGGTTTTCACCATCAAACCTCTCTTATTTTGTTCTTTCTCTCAACTCACCATCGCCTTATGGTGCGCCTGTGAAGGTTTTCACCAATAAAATTCTCTCATTTTGTTCTTTTCTTCTTATTTCCTCTGATTCTGTAGATGACAAGGCACCAGAGTAAAAACATCATATGCTCCTGGCATGTCTAAACTCAGCACTCTCAAAGATTATCGGGGAGGTCTTTCAGACTGTAATGTGGCTTTTGGACGGGGTTAGAAAGAAAGGATATCATAAAGGCTCAAAAATAACTAAGACAACGAGGTTAATTTATTTACAACTTTTGGAATCCATTTTAAAAACTTTGCCCCAATTTCTAAACAGGGGAATTTGAATCTATTTTTCCCTTTTTTTTGAATTTCCCACTCTCAATTTCGTGGGATTATGAAATATTTTATTTGGTATGACCGAACCGTGAGACTGCCTACGTATCTTGTGGTGACAAGAATCAGGTCAAACGTAGTTCACGACACTACTTTTTGTTGCTACTTTCCTTTTTTCTCTTTTTTCCTTTTTCTTTTCCTTCTTTTTCTTTTTTTGTTCTTTTTTCTCAATTTTCTCTTCTCTTTTTTTTAATTTTCCTTTAGGAACGAACTTTCTAAAATAAACCTATGGGGACATTAACTTTCTCTTCCTTTTTTTTGACTCTAACTTGATTCCAAAAGAGGGAAGGTCAAAGAAATTAGTACATACTCAAAAGGGTATCAAATAGTATAAGTGTTTGGGTAGCTGAAAGAGAGCTTCCCAATCCCTGAAAATACCAAGTACAACACATGCGACTTGAAATGAAAATTGAAAATCATGCACAATATTTCTTTTGCGGCTTCGACATTGATATCACTGATATGTCTTCCATTTTTCTTTAGCTCCTTGTCATGTACAGAACCCTCGTTGGGTGATTCCCTCTTCACAATGGATATCCTCCGTCAATTCGGAGAGAACTTCATTGACTTTATCCTGTAACTTGAGATGCACTTGAACTCAAAGTTGCTTGTTTCAAATCGTCTGGGATGCACTTTCCTTTAACTAATTCTTGCCATCCTATAAACTTCCCAAATTATCTGCTCCAATTTCACCAAGTCCGGGCTTCAAATGATCTCAAAATGTCCAAATCTGTACTTATTACCCTCAAATGTCCATATCATCTTCAAAATTGTTTCATTACTCCATGAATAAACTAACTATTGAGACCAGGTCTAGAATTATGCATGCGTGTCATGTCACTAGAGCCAGCAGGCAAGGAACTAAAAAGGAGAAAAGAACTAAACAAAAAAATGACTAGAAATAAAAGAAGACAAGAAATAGCATTAGACAGACGGTGAAATGGTTCGAACAATAAAACAAGCAAACCAAACTGGGGTTACAACCCTGGAACAAACCTAGACAACACCTGATGAGTTAATATGACTAAACAAACCAGGCAAAATAAAAAGGATAAAAGGGTTTGAGTCATAAGACAATATCCGGATTACAACACTGAAATCACCCGGACAACAGAAATGACAACAAAATAAACCACCAAGACTCCTCCCTGGCTAGCCAAGAAAGGAGCGTCTTTCCAATTATCAAGCTCGGTATCTTAGCCACTGAGTTCCGCATCGATATTGCCAAGACGATTACCAACTTCAACATTATCAACTTTAGTCAATAAGTTCCCAAGAGGATTCGCATGCTCCCTGTCACTGTCATTGATCACAATTATACCTTCTTGAATCATTCTATCTATTTCCCTTTTCAAAGATCGACGATCTTCAATGCTATGCCCTTGGACATTAGAGTGGTACTTGCATCGTACAGCAGGATCAAAGCCTTTTGCATATGGGTTTGGAGTATAGCCGAGGAGCGGCTCAATCAGGCCAGAATGCTTTAACTTTTCAAACAAGCTTGTATAAGATTCTCCCGATAGGCGAGAAAGCATTTTCTTTTTTCAGTAGTCTTTTCATTTTATATTCTGGCCTCGGTTGGAACCTTTTGCGGGCAGGTGGTTGATATGCCTGAGGGGGCGGGTGAGACATTTGTGGAAGTGGCGTGGGCCATCGCGGGCCTCGGGGATTTGAAGCATATGGTGGTGCATTATGGACGGGGTATCGGGGAAGTGATGTACGATTTTGGGGGTTTTGTGGAGAGAAGTAGCAGTGGGGAGGATTACAAGGATATCCAGGGGGTTGACATTGAGGCTAAAAGCATTTAGCAAGAACGACCACTGGACCCTGTCGTCGGCGGGGCTCAGCAACATCTTTTCTATCAACGGGAGGACTATCCCGAGCAACTTGTTCGTTCCATCTGAGCTAGAAATCCCTAAAACTTTTCTTGGATTTCTTTTCCATCTAAGATAGGGAGGAGCGGTTTGGGACAATGTCTATATTGTACTGAAAGTGTCGCACAAAATCTTGAGCCATGTTGCCCAATGTATGTCACTTACCGACATCTTGACGATTATGCCATTCCAAAGCTGTCCTAGTCAAGCTCTCACTGAAATACGTCATTAACAAATCATCTTTCTCGCCAGCACCTCTCATTTCACTGCAATAACCCCTTAGATGGGCTACCGGATCTCCACCCCCATCATACAAGTTAAACTTTTGCACTTTAAACCCTGCGGGCAGGCGAACGTCAAGGAACATACACAACTCTTTATAAAACATGCTAACCTGGTCTCCCGTCCCTTGCATGTTTTTTAAAGACTGTTCTATGCTTTTCAACTTCCTGGGTATCTCATCTCGCCCTTCTCTTCCTGTGAACTTTTTATTTTCAACACGAGGCTCATCTCGTGGGCCCTGCTTGTATGAGTTGGGGACCTTGTGGGCAACCTCTGAGAGGTAATGTTGGGCATCATGAGCTTTGAGTAGGTGTTCATTGTCGGGGATAGTGGATGTGACAGGAGGGCACTTTTGGGAAAAGATAGTTGGAGGACGAGTGATGGAGCTACTAGGGTGGTTGTGAAAGTTGTGATAAGCGGGTGGATCTGGAGAGTATGGAGGATCATCTGACATTGGGTCCGGAGTTTGGGTAAGGGCAGCATCTAGGAAGCTAGGTGGTGGCGGGGGTGGTGCCTTCCCAGTCATCCAAGCCTGATACATGTCCGTCATGTGTTGTCTTAACATCTTTACCTCTTCAACCAACCCATTGTCCTATTCAAACAACTGCTTCCGGGGACTGGTATCAACCAACTCAGTTTTGTTGTTGTCTGCCATTGCCTTTTGACTTTATGTTGTAGAGAAGAGTTATCACTTTAAAAACCACAAACCAACCACCCTTCTTTTATGAATATAACAAAATGAAGCCATCATGTTAGCGTTAGGGCATTTAACATAAGATAATCTCACTTTATGTGCAATGCACCTAGCCACAGTTATCGGTTCTAAAATGACTTTGAGAGTACGAAGATCAGTTGGCATCATCCCAATTTGTTCATTTCAATCCTCTCTTTTCTTTGCTTTTCTCGAACTTGCTTGATCATTTTCCTTCCTCTTTTTCTAATTTCACTCTTTTCTTTCCTTCATTTCTCACATCCCACAATTTCATCTCTTTTTTTCATCTCTTTTTTTCCTTTTTCCTTTCTTTTCTTTTCTTTTAACAGTAAAAAAAATGATTCGATCGAACCCTATGTAGGTTACTTACGTATCATGACGCTGCATGAATCAGATCTTTGCGTAGTTCTGGAAGAACGGGAATAAAGTAAACAAACTAACGCTCTTTTTTCTTTTCTCTTTTTTTTTTTTACCTTAAGGACTATTCTTATAAGAAATGAGGAATAAAAGAAGCAAATCTTTTTTTTTTGAATTTTCTAGACTTAATGTTCTATAACCTGTTGCAAATTCAAGCTTAACGAGCATATATTTTTTGCTTTTTTGTTTTTTTTGAAACAAACACTCTATGGGAAATTATTAAGGAAAAACCCTAGAAGAGAAAAAAAAATATTTTTTGATTCTTTTTTTTTTAGGAAGAAGATCGAAAGAATAAACCACAGAAAAATATTTTGAATTTTCATTTGATATCCTGATGCAGGTGAAACAAGCAATGAAAAAGATAAAACAACATGCTTTTGGATTTCAATTTGATTGCCTAAAGGAAGAAGCTTTAAACAAAATATAAAGTATGTTCTTTTTTCTTCTATGTCCTAAAGTTCTTGGGAAAATAAAAGAATATATTTTTTTATTTTTCATTAATTTCCCAAAGAAGAACATCAAAAGAAAATCTTTTTGGATATTTGAGAATAATGCTTTAAAGAAAACTTTTTAAAAGGTACTAAAAGGATTTTTTTTTTTTTGAATTTTGGTCCTAATATAGTAAAGGGAATATAAAAAGAATTTTTATTTAAGTCCTAGATATTAATTGCCTAGAGGAAAAACCACCTCCAAAATACTTTTTTTTTCATTCCTACAATTAGTATTCTAAAGAAAATTCCTAACGGAAATATAAAACGCAAATTTTTTAATTTTTTTGGATTTTTGATTCATTACACACCCTTTCAAATGCAAAACAGAAAGTACAATAATAATAATAAAACTCGACATTACTATACAAAACTAGAAGGTAAAAGACGACATAAAATAAAAAATTAAAAAAACAAACACAAAACATAAAAAGAAAAGAAAATCTTCTTTTAGTCCACTCCTGAATGAGCGATCCTGACTAGATGTCCTGGGGCTCTGTCATGCTCAAACTCCGATAAGTAAATCCACGCTTGTATGAGAAAATTAAAACCAAATAGGTTAAAGACCTAGAGCTCTATGTGAGACAATAACCCTTCCTGTTGGAAACATGCAAGACATGATTTAGGCTATTTTTGCAAAATGACTTATTTGGCCAAAAGATGGCTAGAAGTGCAAAATTTGGCTAAGACCCCGCAAAGCCAAGAACCTAAGATTTACTAGGAAGACCAGACCCTATGTGGGCTGCCTACGTATCACGCCTTAAAAGATGAGAATCAGGTATGCGTAGTTCCGACAGATTGAATACGTGCAAGAATTAAAAAAACAACTAATTTAGAGAAAACATATTTTTTGTCTTTTTTTAAAAAAAATGGTGAGACATGTAACTTTTTTTGGATTTTTTTCTTTTTCTTTTCTTTTTTTTGATTTTCTGATTTATGAAAAAATGCAAAATCTCTTCTTTTTTTTTTTTGAATTTTCAAGCTCTTTTTTTTAACAAGAATGTGACAGAAAACATAATTGGGCCCCACTCGCTTTATCTTCACACTTCAACCTTTTTTTCTTTTTCTTTTTCATTTGCCCTCAACTATCATTGGTCTGCCAAATGACCATTTTACACTTGAAGAAATGCAACATGTAGCACATAGGATGCATCAAGATGGTCTGTTATTTTGGGTACACCTGTCCTAGACGGACCCAACCCCTGTGTTGAGTCCCCAAAGTCAGATGCACGTGATGCAAACAAGCGTTCATACTAGGGATCCGGCATGAGGCTGAGTTATTCGAGGTTTAAAACCTGGGTATGTGTTCTAAACTGTGTACCCGAGCGGACAACTCGAGCCGAGGAGGGGGCTACGTACCGGGAACCAAAAGGCCATCCGGCTTAGTAACTTGTCCGAGCCTCTTTCTTATTTCAAGGTATGACACTAACAGAATAAGGAGTCTCGACCAGCGAGCACATCCCCGAAAATGAGAAACGAAGGGTTTCGTAGCAGTTTATATACAGTTCAGATAATATCAAAGCGGTACAAGCATCATTTAACACATTAGGCCCAAGCATGTAATTAGATAACAGATAAAGCCAAATACAACAATTCATCTAAGCTCGAATTCTGAACCCTGAACCAGAGATTCTGGGTTCGGTCCCCAGCAGAGTCGCCAGAGTCGTCACACCTCCGTAAGGGAGTATAAAGGGAGTTTTTTCCAACTTAAAGTGACAATCGAAACGGGATTATTTATTTATTAAACTCAGAGTCACCACTTGGGATAATTTATGATGTCACAAGTCAGCGGTTCAAATCTCGAATCGAGGAAAAGATTGACTCTGTATTACAGTCTACGAACACAGAAATCCGGGCAAGGAATTTTGTTAACCCGAAAGAAAGTGTTAGGCATTCCCGAGTTTCGTGGTTCTAGCACGGTCGCTCAACTGTTATAATTGGCCTTTTATCTGATTTTAATACATGTTTTAGCCTATGGTGCCATTTTAACTTATTAACTGCTCTTATTCATTTTTAGGAAGACTGCAACGTCATTTAAAATATGTCTTGAACCACGTCACATAAATGCACCCGCAGTCCGCAACACATTTTATATAACATTGTCGAGATTTGGATTTGGGTCACATAAATGCGCACCCGAGTTTAGGAAGGTAAATTATTAAATAGCGCGCCTAAAGCAACTGCGATATATTCATTTCCTGAACTAATCTATTGTAGAGGTCATGATTTAAGGATTGAACTACAGTACGCCAGCTCTTTTACATTGTAACAAGGCTAAGAAATTTCAACACTTTTATCTATTTTTTTAATCCTTTAGCAAATGATGTTGTATCTACTATCTACTGTATTTACATTCTCATTTCACACCGAAAAGCTAAAAGACAAATTTATGTGTATTATAAAATATGTTGTTCCCTACTTTGCTGTCAATGCATAAGTTTCATTTTTTCCATATAAATCATCTTATATTATCTCAAATAAATAGCAACAATAATAAGTGAAACAGAATATAAGAATGGAAATAAAATTAATTTTAAGGTGAAATAGAGGTAAATAAAGATCACATAGAAGACAAATCACAAACATTATTAATAAATCATTTTAAAAGAGAGGACAGAAACATTCGCATTTTGGGATTCATGATTTTTGACGCCAAAGTTTATAAATTCAAGCTAACCTTACCTGCCAAATCATTTTTCATTAAGCTCACGCCTAATTTTCAACCTCTGTCAGTGGATACCATTCCAATTCTCTTTAACAAAATTTAAATTGCTTTGTCTCATTTAACAAGTAAATAGTAGCATAGTTTCATGTAGTCACTAAACACAATATAGGCATGAAAGGCAGTAGCAATGAAGATAGATGAAACAAAACATAAACATGAAGAATGCATTATCTACTAACTCAAACCACAAACAAGGTAAGGCATCAAAGGATTCATGACAATAAATTAGAATGAAAGTAGAGAAGGAACAGAAATGACGGACCTTTTATATACATGAAAATTTATTGACTACAAAGATGTGAGCTCGACGAGAGAATTCAATCAAAACCGAACCAGGCACGGAGAACTCGTCGGCGACCTCGAACAAGGATCTGGACAAATATTATAGCGACTCGACTAGATTTGGACAGTTATTTCGAGTGTAAAGAAGTCGGTTCGATGGATGTTTGCGGCTGGTTTTGGACGGCATTTCGTTGGATCTCTGGTGCTGATTTTGGGACAGCTTTTCTGGGATTTTCGGACTGGTTTTTCAGCAATTTCGCAGCTGGTTTGGCTGCTCTTTGGAGCTATTTTACGGATAGTTTTTGGGGTTGAATTTCAGCTTGGTTTAGGGCTCTTTTCGTGGTGGTTTAAGGTGTTTCAGGGATGTTTGAGCTGAAGTTTTTGAGGTTGAAAAGCTATGGATGAAGCTGGTTTTTAGGTGAAGCAACATCGGGTTTCAGCTACTCTTTTTTTTTGGATGCTTTTGGCTGCTTTTTGTTACTGATTTTAGAGGGTCATGTGGTTACTTTTGTCATGAGAAGGGTTGGCCTTACATGGCTATGAAAATTTGATGGAAAAAGAGAATGAAGTTTCCACCAGGAAGAAGAAGCAAAGAATGGCGGATGCTCCTCTTCGATCCAATTGTTGTTGCCGTTTTTTAGTCTATATCTAGGTCCTCAAAACGGCGGATCTCATTTTTTTAAGGGTCCCCCTATTTTAGGTGTTAGGTACTATTATATAAGGGTATTGATTAGGTTAGGGGTATGGGCCTAGGATTTATGGGCTTGAAAATTATGGACTAGGTCCAAAAATTAGGCCTAAACAAATGAGTTGCTCGAGCCCAAGTTTTATTCTTTCTCCGCGAATGAGGTTAAAATACGACCTCATTTATTAATTAGTCCTACTTAAATAAAGTAACTATTAAAATAAGACTGACCATTAAAACAAACTATTTTTTTTTTGGTATTTTTTCAAGATTAAAAATGACTACAAAACATTAATGGAACAATTTTTTTTGTAATTTTCATTTTTCTTGTAATAAAATAAAGTAAAAGAGTAAAAATTAATTGAAATAGCTATAGTAGGCCTAAATTAAATATTTACGTGCTAAAATATGAAAAATCTTGGGGAGGGTCAAAAATCACATGTCTACAATAATTGTTTGATTAATTAGAAACCATGAGTGAATTGTATGAAAGGGGAAGTTTACAAGAACACAATAGGATTAGTGAATCGATCAAAACCCTGGAATATTATCTTTACTGAATACACAACAACCATTTTGTTGCTTGATAATTTAGTTACTACTTAGAATTATAGTTTAGTATAATTAAATTCTTGAACTCGAATTGGCTCAACTGAATAACAATCTTGGTGAATTTAGTAGGTAGTTAATACAAGTCGATGTGGGATCGACACTCGACTTATCATTTTATTACTTGTACGGCCATGTATACTTGCGCGTGCGTTTGAGGCAACTGTATTATTTTAATTTTTATATATGGGTAGTGGGTAGGGTGGGCCAGGTCAGACTGGGTCATTTCTATTTTAATTAGATTATTATTTATTTCACTGAAAATAAAAAAAATCATGAAATAAGAAAATACTATTGAAAATTTGTATTTTCATATCACTATAATTTTTATGTGAGTTAATAAAATTTTTATGATTTTTGTATGTGAAAATATAATTATATGACTTTGATGAAAAAGCCATAATTATATGAGCATTCGTATAATTTTACTCAATAGTACCTCTTAGTTTGTCAATTACTATAATTTATTAAATTGTTTAATAAAAGTATTGATGGAGCAAAATAGGCCAGTTTCCAATCCCCAAAAGGCTTAGAGCCGAAAGTTAACCGGCCATTATTCTTGACTTTTTGGTGTAATAATTGTCTATCGTATGTCATTTTTGGTCTTTGTAATTTCCAATTATTAGGAATTTGGACTTAAAGTTTTTTTTTTTTTCTCCACAAAAAGCAAAATAAAACAGCATCTTCTTGTTTCTATCTGTTCAGAAAAATCCTTCTTTCCTTTGATCCATTCTCCTCATTTATTCATAGCTTTTTATTTACCTATTTGAGCAAATAACATGTATAAATGTTTCACAGGTAAGTAATGATTTAAATTCATTCAAAAGAAGTTTCGGAATATACATTATTTTCTGTTACATATAGCAGTCTTTCGACAGTGTTTAGTAGTATTTGGTAGAGGCAATAATTAAAAGGGGATATTTCACATAAGAACAATTGAGCTCAATACTTTTCAATTTTACAGTCCTTTTTTGAATTTCCAATCAACGAGCCCAAAAATAATAAGCTAAAATTCAACATCCAACTCCAATAGGTTCTAGAAATTACTATTTAATTTTTAAAAAAGATTTCTCAAGCTTTTAAGTTAATTTTCGAATCAGTAACTATGACTCAAATATTAGTTCAACAAATCAAATCCATTTGGGTGGTAAAATTAGATTTTTAACAAGCTTAAATATGTGGGTTTAAATTTCGAATTTGGTTTTGTGAGAAATTTAAAGTGAGTATTATTTAGACTTGTTAGAAATAGTATAAGAAGGTTGTATATAAATTTTGAAGTCATTTAATGGAGAATTGAACTGGTTTTGAACAAGAATTGCAATTGAAAATCGTGGAAGAAGTTCGTCTACATATGCCCATGTATAAAGGTGTATAAAAGTGTATAATAGTGTTTATACACTCATATACACTATTTAATACAAGATTATACAAAAAACTGACTTCGTCTTCTTCCTTGAGTCTTTTTTGAAATTTAACTCAAATCTTGCTCAAATCTACTCCAAATCACTTCAAATTTAAATTCTGAACTCCTTTTGATATTTTCAATTAATTGGAAACAAAACCCAATCCAAACAACTAACAAATTCAAAGTTTTCAACTTTCGAAAATAAAGCTTTGAATGACCTTCAATGATGGACTTCTACTATTCAATTTTCTTACATTGCAACTAGGTGACACATGGGGAGAAACAGTAATGGCGGACGACCCCTTGAAGCATATGTAGAAGATGTGATAAGAAGAGAGAGTGAAAGTAATGGTTGTGAGAACACATATTTGACTCCACAGTTTTTAGAAGCAATGGTCGTAAGAACACATATTTTAAATTTGCTAGTGCTTTCAAAATATGTACAATATGGGCTAGGTCGGGTAAGACTTAAAATATAAGCCATTTTTGTTATGGTGTAAAGTCACGTGTATTTTCTTGTAATTCTTTCTAATTAAAATATATTTAAAATTAAAAATTTAAAAAAAGGCACTCCATCCATCTTATTTCGTGTTTAAAAAATAATCATATTTTTATATTTCAAAATTATTCAATTATATCATTCCTATTTTATCTCTACTGACATTAAAATATTGGGACCACTTGATATAGAAGTTCACTTTTTATTAAAAGAGAAAAACATGAAAACACATGTTAAAACTGTTTCCGCCATTCATTTAATTGTGGGAGTAAAGTGCAATTTTTAATGTCCGTATATATTTAGGTTAATTTGTCAAAGTACATTTTTCTATCTTAAATTTAGTGCAAGTCAAACATACTAGGTAAATACGACGAAATGAGCTATTTCAAAACCAATATTTTGAATTAAAAAATTAACATCCAAGGGTAAAATAGCATAGATGCTCATGTGTCCAAATTTTTAGCGAACAAAATTATCTTACGGTTGAGATAACAGATATCCGTAAACTTAATTAAAATACGTACAAATTAAAGGGTAGTCCAGTACATAAAATATATATCCCGCATTCACACAAGATCGGAGGAAAGGTTGTACCGATGTAATGTAGACAACCTACTATAATGCTAACATTAGTAGTTGCTTTCACGACTCAAAGCCGTAACTTAGTTGGCAACTTTACCGTTACTTCAAGTCTCCCCTTCATAATTTATACGTATAACGGATAACTCAGTGCACTCAGCTCCCGCTATGCATATGGTCATGGGAAGAATTGAACCACAAGGGTCTAGTATACGCATCCTTATTCTGCATTTTTACAAAAAGATATTTTCACAGCTCAAATTGTGACCTTCTGATCACATGACAGTAAGTTCACCGATTACGTTTACGCATCCAAATTGATATATTCAAAATAAAATAGTATAGGTAGGCATAGAGCAAAGGACATTCAAGAGTACAAATGTATAATGATGACAAGTAACAAGCAGAGCAGTATAGTACTTTATGTTGGGTACATCTCATTAAAATACCCCACCAACTACAAACTGAAATTTGCAGTAAAATTAGGATCAATTAACATCAATGTCTCTTCAACTTTTATTACCCTTTACCTACCTCATTACCTCTCCTAACTACACTCTTCTAACTTTCTGATCTTAGCTGATGCCCCTGAAACCAAAATCATTAGTAACTTATTTGAGACTGAAACGTAATCATTATTATTATTGTAAAATAAAATAATATACTAGGAGCTTTTAAAAAAATGTAGTTTCATAAATAAAGTAGCACAACTTATTCTTATGGCTTGTTTAGGCAATTGATAATAAATCAGTTGTGTACAAGTCTATTTACAATTAGGGGTGTTCATCGGTATGTACGGTATAATATCTAGATATTTTTGTTTGGTATTTTTAGTGGGCGTTTGGACATAAGAATTGCAAAATTCCAAAAAAAATAATTTTTTTTTTTGGTAATTGAAAATTAGAGTTGTGTTTGGACATGAATATAATTTTGGGTTATTTTAAACTTTTTTGTGAGTGATTTGAGTGAAAATTTTATAAAAATAACTTTTTGTAGTTTTTCAAATTTTCGAAAAATTCCAAGATTCATATTCAACTAAAAATTGAAAATTTTATGCCTAAACATAGGTTTCAAAAAAAAGTAAAAAAAATTCGGAAAAAAATTGAAAAATTTTTCATGGCCAAACGGGTCTTTAGTATTCGATTTTTTAAAATATTATACCAATACCAAACCTGATTAATTCGGCATGATTCGATTTTTCTTCTTTCGATTTCAGTTTATTAAGTCTGGTAACTTCGGTTTATTCGAGTCGAATATTAACTAATGCATAAAGTCATAGACTGTAATATTCTTACGTAAGGTACTCACAAATACGAAAATAAAAATATTATAATATATAGAGGGAAAAAAAAGATGGAAACCAAAAATGCTAAACCTAGACAATATTTATGCTATAATCAATGATACGTGCATCGTATGACTTATATATTTTGGTACGGTATCGGTATTTCAGTATTTTATTTTTAAGTTCTGAATACCATACCTGTTGGTATTATTGTGTTCAAAAATCAGAAAATCAGAAAAGCAAGCAAACTTTAGTTCAATAAACAAATCGTAAAATAATTCCGAGCCTACTGAATGCATAGTGTGTCCTTAAGGAATTTAATTCTCTCACTATTGCCCAAGGTTATGGATTAATTCCTCACATGATAGAACGGAATAACTATTGTGTGATATCGACACTACAAATCACAGAACTTCAGTGAACTCAACAAACAGAGCAAATCACACTTGACACTTATATTTATTTGGAAAATAATGCAACAATATAGAAAAGATGGGAGAAGTTTTTAGATTTTCCATATCTGAAAAATGAGGCCAAGCCTCTAAATTTATAGACAAAGGAAGGGTGAGATAGAAAGGTGCAATCCAAAAGGTGCTCTTCCATTTCCCATTCACACCCTTTAAAGAAAACACGCAACAATACCTAATACTAATATTTATATTTCTTTTAATCCAAGTAACATACTAAATACCGAAAATATCGAATGTCAAATACCAAAGTTTTTTTTTTATTTTAATATGATAATTCGATATTTACCGAACTATGCACGACCTTGTCTACACCTATTAGAAAGTATAAAGATGACTGGAAGTTTTTAGAATAGTCTAAAAGAAGAAGGTGTTAGGGAAAATATATTTGTGTAGATAGAATGATAACGAGGGGCAATGATTTCCAACTTTGTGAAGAGAAATGAAGAGAAATCATATTTGGTGGACCTAAAGCTAAAAGAAAGTGTAATGTCTTAAATTGTAGAGCACTGTCAGGTTTAAGGTTATGATGATTTAGTTAAATCTTGGTATAAAATGGTCCTTTTTCTGATTTGGTAAAGGCTATGTAATCCCCTCAAACAGTTATATATATTGAATTTTCAAATAAATGATATCTCGACATTGATTCTGGTGGGGTATGCAGTTTTTTCAATTTGAATGTCCAAATATTTACATATTCGAATATGTTTAGGAGGTGTTTGGATATAAAAATTATAATTTTTGAAAAAAATAATATTGGAAGTTAAGTTGAAAAATGCATCTTGAAATTTGAAATTATACTTGGACATGTATTTCACTTGAAAAAATAATTTAATTTTGTGAGTGGGAAAAAATAATTTCGAAAATTTTGAAAAAGTGGTCAAAACTTGATTTTTGAAAATCTCCCAAACTTACAAAATTTCATGAATAAACACGTCTTTTTTTTTTTAAATCCGGAAAAAAAATCTATGAACTAATGGATCCTTAGTATGGCCAAAAATGTTATACGTAAAAAATAGTTTAAGATCAACCTTTTTGACAATTATGTTGGGTATTCAAGTTAGTAGTATAGCTTATATCAATAGTATATAATGTGGGAGAGTGTTTATATGTTGGTTGAGCAGGAAAAAAAAAAGAACACCAACAATAATTAAGATAATTGTAAGGAAATAACTAAAATCAAACCACAAAATGATGTGGTGGATAGATGTAATTCATTCACCCTTAATCGGATACATTCTTATAAATAAATAAATTTTTTGGTAAAAACGTTTCTCCCCTAATGAGTTCTACATAATTCAAAATAGTCGGACAATTGGTTTTGCATATCAGAAAGTTAAACAAAAAACTGATACCAAAGAATGATTAAGTTATTTTATACTAATACCAAAGAATGATTAAGTCATTTTCTACTAATATATATATTTAAGAAGATTTTCAGTATCTTAAAGTATAGTCACAAGTACTTGATTATACAAGTTGAAAGATCTACACCAAAACCATTTTATAATTTTATGTCTTCAACTTTTTATCCAATTCGACACACAAAAACCAAGAAGTTTGATTAATGATTGTCCATTTTCATTAAGATGATAATAACTACCAAAAGCATAAGAAGATACCTTAATGTGGCGGGCGGAAGCACGCTTTATGAAGCGGTGTCACGCGACACCGCTTCGGCAAATTTTTTTACTAAATATATATATTAATATTATGAGGAAATAAATAAGTAGGAAAAAATGATACTACCTGACATAAATTATCTTTTGGTGCGTTGATTATATGCTTGATTTTTCTCTAAGAGGTTAGAGGTTTGAACCTTAACTAACAAAATTTTTTTGCAAATATTTGAAAGAGCCTCTATGGTTAAAAATTGTGATGAAGTAGAATTGAACTCATGACATTTTCTACTTATGATTCAACAAAACTAATAGACTAAGACTATTTCTTCTCTAAAAATATGATAATTAAAGTTATTATTCTCGTTCTTTTATAAATTTCGACACCACTTCTAAAAATTCGCCGTGAATGTGGGGATGCTTGTTTTAATGCAATATAAATCACTATCATCATAACTCTTCCTTGTGTTGTCCACTTCACCCCCATTTTTTGTATTCTTCTATATCCTTTGCCTCCTTTGTTTCCTACAAAATAATTGTCCTTTCAGCTAAATAATGCCAATAAATAATTAATTGTTTGAATGGTGTGTTCCAATTTTTATTATTGATCATGTTTCC
This sequence comes from Nicotiana tabacum, assembly GCF_000715075.1. Taxonomy (NCBI): domain Eukaryota; kingdom Viridiplantae; phylum Streptophyta; class Magnoliopsida; order Solanales; family Solanaceae; genus Nicotiana; species Nicotiana tabacum. The sequence continues at coordinate 152,068,294 of NC_134089.1, forward strand.
CTCTCCTTCCCCTATGTAATAGGAAAAACTTTAACAAGGGTCTGTTTGGAAAGTCTTCTGTAATTACAGTAATTATACAATTTAATAATTACATAGTATTGTAATTACAACGACATATTTGTTTATCATGACCTGTGTTATATTTAGTTGTACAAGTACAATTATATAGAAAAATAAATATTTTTTTAAGATTAACATGTGATAATTTCACTGTGTGATAAAAATTTATATGTATAATAGATATTAAATATTATCTATTATCATATATTAAAAATGCATTTTCTTTTACAAGAAAATATTTTAAATAAATTATAAAGTAATGCATAATATCATAAAAATAATTGGTATCCATATAAATAATATTGTAACTTAAAAGGGAACGATAAAGCTTTCAATAACAAATTAAAATTCTTTACCAACTCATGTGAATGTTATCATTCTTTTTTTAATCTAAATTATTCTTCTACCCTAATTTCACCCCTTCTAAAACGTAAATTTTTTTAGCGCACAATACCATAGCTCAATACATTTCATATTTTTAGTCAACACATTCTTTTTGGATTAAGCTTAAGAAACAAAACAAATCATGATGTCCCAATTTATGTGTCATACTTTTTTATTTATAAATAATTTAATTTTAAAATTTTTATGTTACTTTTAATGAACTAATTTACAATCATACAAATATCTATGATTGGTTTGAGAACAGGTTTTAAAATTTTTTATTTTTTTTTCTTAAGTTGCATGCCGAATCAAAAGCCGCTATATAAATTAGAACAAGGGAAATAGTATTTATTTTGTCGTATCTTATATGGTGATATTTGACGTATTTTCATTGTAAGAATGCTCGAAATTTTCTTGACATACAAATGTAAATAAAATCTGACCAAAAAAATTTACATACTATAAAGTACATTTAGTACCCGTTTGGTCACAGATTTTGCCACAATAAATTTGGGTTTTATTTGGCAAACACATGTTTGGCCATAAATTTTGCCTACATTTTGGCAAAATCCCAAATCCTAAAACCAGCTCAATAGCTGGTTTTGGACCAAAATATTACTATTACATTTTTTAAAATTGTCCCAAACTTTTGTATTTTATAAAATAGCCCACCATTTATTATTTTGTAACAATGTTGCTTCGTCTTCTCGGTCATCTGATAGTGTATCATGTAGTTCATTATAAAAATGATAATTTTGTACCAAATTTATTTATGTTCAGGACTATAGTTTGCGATAATATAATAATAAATATTATTGATAATGATATTATTGGGATTTGTGATAGTTTTTAGAATTTGTGGGTATAAGTCATGTTTCATGTTTTTCCAAAATAAATTTGGAAAATATGTTTTGAAAACTAATGTCCAAACATATTTTCATCTTCAAATCAAATTTCACCCAAATCAGATTTTTCAAAACAAATTTGGAAATCTATGACTAAACATAGTATTTAATGTTTCAAATATATCACAATATCATAATTTAATAGGGAAAATAAGAGTGTTTATAGGACAGGTACAGTATTCTAGCAGGAATAATACTTTAAGCTGACACTTGAGTGGCCCAAGTAAAACTACTTAAACATAAGCATTAAATATTTCTAACGAATTTAACAAGCTAACCAAATTATTTAAAGAGTCCTAGTTGTGGTATAACTCAGGAGATTACATGAATAGAGTAGTTTCCCTTTCCTCCAACAGAATTTACCTCTTCTTCTGTTCTTTATTTAAAATTTAAAATTGGACCCCATAGAGCAGCACTGATCTGAGTGGGTTAAGATGAAAGTTACCATTCCATTTTGAGTTTTGACTCTCCCAGTTAGAACATGTGGACCCAATAACAATGGCATATCTGCAATAAAACCAAGAATCAAGTCCTTTTTTATTGGTAAAACAAAGTACAATTTTCAAAAGAAGCTCTATCGACAGGTTAGTTTTGTTTACTGAGGTTTCAGGTTAGTAAAAGTAGCCGTAATAAGTTGTCTAACAGCTGAGTATCTTTCAACATTATAATATTCTTGAGTTATTCTTTTTCTCGAATAATTTATTACTGAGGAAGAGTGAAGAGAAGGAACAATTATTCCTTGTAAATTCTTGTTAAAAACTTATTTTATGTTTTTTTTTTCAACTGGTGGTGTGTGTGTGTGTGTGGGGCGGGGGGGGGGGGGGTATAGTAGTAGTGCTGTTGCTGCTGGCTGGTGCTTTACTTTGTGCTTAGTTCTCTACTTTCTTCATTATATGCTCTCACCCCCTCACAAATATTCTCTCTTTTTTTCTCTCTTTTTTTCTTTTTGAGTGTGTATTAATATTCTTTCTTCTTTATGTTATTCTTCTTCTGATTCTGTTTAAGGGAAGTATTGAAGGTTCACCACCCAAATAGCAATGGCTGACATTGCTCATCCTCCTATGGAACAACTTCAAGACCTTGAGTACTGCATTGACTCCAATCCTCCTTGGCGTACACCTCTCTCTCTCTCTCTCACTCTCAGTGTGTGCTTTTGTGTGTAAAGTTTGAAACTTTTATGTTAAAGAGTTGAAGTTATGATATTACTACAAGTATTGGTTCATGGGGATGAAGTGGGAGGCTCATTTATTAGCTTTTTGAATAGGCTATGGCATTTACTGGCACTGTTCAATGTTTGAGAGAAGTGAAGGAGAAAGGATATTCCTTTATGTTTATTACTTATTCATCTTTTATTTTGTTGGGTTGGTTTTCTCTTATTGAATGATGCATTGAAGAGTGTGTTTTGTGTAGGTTTATGCCTTCATTGATTTGAGTATTGTTTTTTTGGGTTGGATGAGGCATATTGGGATGTTAAAATCAATGCTGGGGACATTTTTTTTTTGTTGTTTATTTTCCTTTTCTCTCACTTTTTTTTTTTCTGTGCCCTCTTGGAGTGGACTAGGGGGTCCATTTTGAATTGATGAAAAAAGTTTCACATTTTGAAAGTTGGCAACTTTTGCTACATTTCTTAGGTGTTCTGTGTTTGGTGTGCCTTAAAGATGCTATTTTTTAATTGTCTTTACCATATGTTTGATGGTTCAAAATGGGGGGGACTGAGAATGTTGGTTAGCTATTGATATTTTCTTCTTCTGCTGCTTTCTGATTTTGTATGAAAGATTGTAACTTTGACATCTAATTCTTGTTATGACTGCAATCTTGGGCATTTGGGGTTGACAGAAGAGTTCATTTTCATAGCATTTCTTAACCATCCAATATTAAGGCTTCTCTTTCCTTAAGTAATATCGATTTCAGGTAATTTCCCAAAGAAAAGAAAAAAAAGGTGTTTTTCAAGTATCCAACAACAATGCACTTCTTGGAAATAGCCTGCGTCTCCATAGCGGAACTATATATGGAGAAACCTAAGAATGTTAGTTAAACAAAATTGAATGAATACCAATGATCAAGGACAAGTGATAATGAGAGAAATATAAATGCAGAGAATGGAGTCTCCAAATTTCAGTATTATTGGTTCTATGCTGCATTTGAGGACATCCATATTATACTGCATTTGAACATCTCATTTGCATTGTTGACTGGGAATGAGACAAGTGAGGTGCTTAGAAAATTCTGGGCTAGTTCATCCATTATGAATTTAAGCTGGAAATGAGGGCACAAATTCTTCAACCTGGTATTTCAGTTTTAAGCCTTGTTCTTATGCAGTCCAATTCAAGGATGGCTTAGTTAGTAGTGGGAATTCTAATGTCTGATGAAAATCTCTGGCCAGTTAGTCTCTTAACTGGTTTCCAGAAGGATGCTACCGTGTTAGAGCCATTTCATCTCGTGGAGTTGTCCGATGATTCAATTATTGCCACAAAGAATATATAATTTCTTGTGCTGATTCTGTGTGTAATTAAGTAAAGCTGGAGAAACTATTGGTGGGAAAAAAGAAGTTCGAAATCTTTTATAAGTAGGCGAAGTGATCTAATCATTTTCCCTTTTTGAACAGTACCGATGAGCTGATCTTAAGATTACAACATTATGAAGCATTGTCACTCTATCACTTTTGTATACTAAAACTGATTTTTCTTATCTGCAGCGGAAACCGTCTTGTTAGCCTTTCAAAATTACATATTAGTGCTTGGCACAAGTGTGATGATCCCCTCTTGGCTTGTACCCTTAATGGGTGGATCAGATGTAAGCTGATTCTCTAGTTATCAGATTGCATTAGCAGAAAACAGTGAATCTCAAGCTCATTTACTGATAAAAAATATCTGCTATTTCTCTATCCAGGGTGATAAGGCGAGGGTTATACAAACTCTGCTCTTTGTGGCTGGAATAAATACTCTTCTCCAAGCATTGTTTGGAACTAGGTTGCCAGCTGTTGTTGGAGGTTCATTTGCATATGTTATTCCTATCGTCTATATAATTAGCGACTCACATCTTCAACGAATTAGTGAGCCACATGTAGTAAGTCTTCCAATCTCAGTCATTCCTCTATCCATTTTGCTCCAATGATCAACAGACTCGTTCAAAGCTGAAATTTTGTAGCCTAGGTTGCCTTGGTTTTGTAAACCTGATCAATTGAGATATTACCAAATTGATCTTTACTTTCTTTTTCGTGATATACCCTTAATTTTCTGTAAAAAAAGAAGAGGTTTGAGGATCTAAACTTTACTGCAGAGATTTGTACATACAATGCGAGCCATTCAAGGAGCATTAATTGTTGCATCTAGCATTCAAATTGTTTTGGGATACAGCCAAGTTTGGGGGCTTTTCTCACGGTATGGTACCAGTAGTTTATTGTTCAGTAAGGCAGGGTCCATACATGGCCATATTCTTGACTGTCTTGCTTCATGTTTACAGCTTCTTCAGTCCCCTAGGGATGGCACCCGTTGTGGGATTAGTTGGTTTGGGCCTATTTCAGCGAGGATTTCCTGCAGTAAGTATTTGTTGCTACTGTTGGACATTTGTCTTGAATTCTAACGTTTATTTGTTCCTTGTCAAAATTTGTTAAATATTTCTCACCATAATTGGGAACTCGACTTGATGCATTCTTAAGCTCTATAAGGCTTCTCTCCAGTTTGCCAGCACTTGAGAAAAATTCCAGATTCCAATACGAGATGGAGCTTTTCACTTGTTTATAAGTTATTTCCTGTCCCTGTTTTCTTATTATGGCATGCTATCGGGCTGTCTATAACCAAAAGATATTATAAGCTGAATTGCCTGGTTTACATTGGCTTTGAGACTTCTTTAATTCCATGCAAATTATGTGCAATTATTTCTAGAAAATCCGCCTCTTCCTTGTCTCCAGTTTTAGATTGTTGGATAATAATATGCGCACTTATTATACTCACTAATTCCTTGTAAAACAAGTGGTTAGCTCAATCATCTTTTCCGCTCTTATAATGAACTATTTCCCCATATTTGCAGCTAGGGAATTGCATTGAAATTGGGCTTCCAATGCTGTTGTTGGTGATTGGCTTATCACAAGTAAGTGGTGCTTTAAAATGGTTGAGCATTTCTCTCCCATGCTCTCTTGAGTTTACTCAGGTAACACATATGTTTTTGCAGTATCTAAAGAATGTTAAACCACTGAGGGATTTTCCAATTTTCGAGCGGTTTCCTGTTTTGATTTGTGTTACCATTATCTGGATATATTCCATTATTCTGACGGCTAGTGGGGCTTACCGTGACAAATCAAATAAAACTCAGCATAATTGCCGCACTGATAGAGCAAATCTCATATCTACTGCTCCATGGTGCGTTTAGTGCTTGGCTTCTCCTAGATACCGTTGTTGATTTAAGCCAATGGTTTTAAACTAGCATTTGGATTATAATTTCAGGTTCATTTTCCCGTATCCTCTGCAGTGGGGCCCTCCTACTTTTGCAGCAGGGCATTCTTTTGCTATGATGTCTGCAGTTCTTGTGTCAATGGTTGAGGTACTTACATGTCCTGCTTCTTTTCTTCTTTCATTTTGCAAATTGAACAGAAATCATTCAGTTGATGGGGCTATTCTACAAGCTGGTTTGGGGTTGAGCCATACTTGGTTGTTGAAATGATCGACCAGTACTGATCAGCCGTAGAAATAGCCTCTTGCAAAAATGCAGGGTAAGGCTGCATATAATAGACTCTTGTGGTCCGGTCCTTCCCTGGACCTCGCCCATAGCAGGAGTTAGTACACCAGACTGCCCTTTTTTATTTTATTTTATTGCTATACAATTGATCTTGTCCAAGTAATTTTTTTGGCTTGATGAAGATACACTTTTACTGGCTTATGGAAAAGAGTATATTCTGACTCAAACATTGTGTGCACTGTGCAGTCAACCGGAGCTTATATGGCAGCATCTCGTCTGGCAATTGCCACTCCACCTCCTGCCTATGTACTAAGCCGTGGCATTGGATGGCAGGTGAGGTTTCCTTAACAAATTTAAACAGGACCCCTCATATATGAATAGAGTACACAGTTTTTTTTCTTATTGTGTATAATGAAATACTCGTTTGAGGAGAATTTAAACGTGCACTTGTCGAAATTGTCTTATTTTTAGTATTTTGGTCACCTTAAAGATAACATCATTCCTGTAACGAACAGATTCTCTTTACCATTATTCTTAATTCTATATTAGTTGTTAATTTGACCAATTTCATTTCTCCTAAAACATTTTATTTTTCTAATTATCTTTTTGTAGGGAATAGGCGTTTTGCTTGATGGACTTTTCGGAACAGGCACTGGTTCCACTGTTTCTGTGTAAGAATTCAGGCAATACAAATGTAGCTCTGTGTCTCTGTATTTTCGGATGATATTTAGGTAAAAAAGTAAGATGGCGCTTCATTTCAGGGAAAATGTGGGACTTCTTGGATTGACTCGAGTTGGAAGTCGAAGAGTCGTTCAGATTTCTGCTGGTTTTATGATATTCTTCTCTATGCTTGGTTAGCATATCCACACATGGTCTATCTGTCAGCCATTCGCTGTACATATTCCTTTATTTTTCCATCTTATATTTTTCTGTTTTATGCAGGGAAATTTGGTGCTGTTTTTGCATCAATACCTTTCCCAATATACGCTGCACTATACTGTGTTCTGTTTGGCCTTGTAGGTATGCGATTATTTTCAGATAACATCAAATTCATTTATGACTTTCTCCAGATAGTAAGGTTGATTTCTCCTTTGCAGGCTCAGTTGGATTATCATTTCTTCAATTCACAAATTTGAACTGTATGAGGAATCTCATAATAACAGGTCTTTCACTTTTCCTTGGGATATCAATACCACAATTTTTCAATGAGTATTGGTATCCAGCTCGTCATGGTCTTGTTAACACCCACGCAGGATGGGTGAGTACTTTTTGATTTACATGCAACTTCAATTATAGTCGTAATTTGAAACTGTTTGTACTCTGGTCTAGTTGTCGTAACTTAACGTTTATCGTTACTCCATATGTGTTGCATGATTTGTACTTAATCGATTAACTTGATGAAAACTCATATTCAGATGTTTATTCTTTTAGGCCACATTGATAAAATAGTTGACCTAAAAAAGTTAAATGCAACTGGTTAGGATTCTCTAGATCCGAGGGTCTATCGGAAATAGTCTCAGGTCTACGTATATATTACCCACCCCAGATCCCACCCTGTGGAAATATACTGGGTATGTTGTTGATGCAACTGGTTAGGATTGTCGATGGATTACACCAATGTCTGAACGAAGTCATCAGATAACTTCGTAATATGTTGCATTAAAACTGTCTCATAAGCATGTATCTTTTTATAAGTTTTAACATCTCAAAAGTGGTTTGAAATGTTGGTGTTTCCCTTTGCAGTTCAATGCAATTGTTAACACCATATTCACGTCGCCTCCAATGGTGGGACTAATAGTTGCGGTGTTTCTTGACAACACATTGGAAGTGGAGAAAGCAAAGAAAGACCGAGGCATGCCATGGTGGGTGAAGTTCAGAACTTTCAGAGGTGATAACCGAAATGAAGAGTTCTATACGTTGCCATTCAATCTCAATCGATTCTTTCCACCTACGTAGCAAGTGTGAAAATAACTCCATGGAAAACCTTAGTTCTCTTTTTGCAATTAACATGATAGATCAAAGTCTCAGAATGGGTCTCTAGCATCATTTTATTTACAGACACATGATCGATCACAAGCTAATTTTTGTAACATGAATTTCTTCGATTTTTTGTGGGCATTGGGTAGCAAGGTCCCAGGTAGGAATCTGTAGAACTTACTGATCAATGCTGTGTAGCTATTGCACTTCGTTTAATAAGGAAAAAAAAAAAAAAATCCCTCTCTCTGCCTTTGAGTATATTTTGGTGATGTAACGAATGAGATTTTCTTCAGATTCATGTTATAAATACGGAGGCCTAACTGACTGAAACTACATCAATCTTTTCACTTGGAACTGGGGAAAACCAGAGAGTTTGTACCTCTTGTAGTCAGACTAACAGCTTGTTTGGAGGGTTGTTATTTATCGTATAATATTGTATCGTATCGTTTTGACATATATAATATTTGGATATATTGTATTGTTTGTTGTCCTTTCATGATGTCATGCAGTAATAATATGAAGAATAAAGTTGTAATATTATAAAGAAAAAGTAAAGTACGAAATATAATTATTATATAAATATGTAGGGTAAAGGATTAAATAAAGTTATTTAATACTAGTAAAGAAGGGTAACATGAGAGAAAAAAATAGCTACGATGCGACCACAACAAATCGGTTGTTCCATAAAGTCACCCTTTATCATTACGTAATTACGGATTTAACGATACGATACGATAAAATTTAAGTAACAATCAGAATAAACATTATATTTAAAATAACAATACGATACAATACAACCGGTAACAACCATCCAAACAAGCTGAAAAAGTATCATGTATTTCAACGATACGAAAAAGCCTATTTACCTTAATAGTTGAATAAATAAATGTATATCCAAAAGGAAGAAGAAAACCGAAAAAAAACAAGCACGCCTATAAAATACAAAACCAGTTTGATTAGTATTAGTTTTTTTTCATTTAGCAAATCAATTTATTTCAATTTAACCAACTTAGTGGTGGCAATATGGATTTAAAAAGTAGTTATCCATCCACATTATCTACTAAAAAATGGGTTAAATAATGAACTTTTTAAAATGAATCAAATATGCATATGATCCATATTATGTACTTAAAAAATGGATAACCAATGAGTTTAACTTGGGGCATTTGCATCTATACTCGCTTTTTGGGTCACATTTTAACTTGTACCCGCTTTGCAAAAAAATTGCAAGCGTACCCACTTTTTCGCGTAACTTCAGCATACGGGGCTGAAGTAGCAAAGGCAATCACGCAAAACTTCAGCATTCTAGTAGACGGGCCTGGAGTAGCAAAAATTGCTTAACCAAGTGTGCTGAAGTTTTTGTTTGTAATTGCTGAACTTAAGTATAGTAGCTGAAGTTTTGTTCTCTATTTGCTGAAGTTTTTGTTTGTAATTGATAAACTTAAGCATAGTAGCTTAATTTCAGCACTAAATAAGCTAAAGTTTTTTTTTGTCTTGGATTCATTAGTATTGTCATTAAGCTTTTTCAAAAACTTCAGCAGAAGATGCTGAAGTTATTTAGTTCATTTATAAAAACTTCAACACTAAATAAACTGAAGATTTTTTGTCCAGGATTCATTAGTTTTGTCATTAAGCTTTTTCAAAAGCTTCAGCAGAAGATGCTGAAGTTATTTAGTTCATTTGTAAAAACTTCAGCACTATATAAGCTGAGATTTTTGAAAAAGCTTTCTAACATACTAGATAAATAATCAGATTGCCAACAGTATCTAAATCATAAATTTTGGAAACAATAAACGTGAAAAGAACAGAATTATCATGAAAAGAATCACTAAGTGTGACCTTAAACTTCCCGTACGTGGAAATATTCACAAATTATTGTCTACTAACTTACGTAACATCCCATGAATTTATTTTTAAATAATCTGATAAACATACTTATGGCAATCATCCCATGAACTGAAGTTTCATAGCAGCACCAACAGCAGTAGAAGAAAGAACAACAAGAAGAAGAAAACGAAAGAGGAGAAGGAGGAGCAGAAAAAGGGCTGAAGTTGTTTAAAAAGTGGGTACAAGTTAAAATTTAAAAAAAAAAATGGGTATAGGTTAAATGAGGGCGACCAAATAGGGCACCCCGTGCAATTTTTACGTTTAACTTTCACATTTGTAAAAACTTAAATTGGGGGGTCCTCAAATTTGGTAGACTAGGAATTCTACAAAAAGTGATCATATTCAAGAATATGAATATTCATATTATCCACTAGTTTATCCATTTTCTATCCGTATTAAATATGAATTGGATCGTATAATTTATTAGTTTTTTATATTATTCATTTTTGACCCGCCTATATTCGATCCAACCAACTCGTTTTCCACTCCAAAACCAACTGAAAGATTAACCTTAACCACAACCACCGAGAAATCTTGAAACGAAGGGTAATTAAGAGCCTATTAGGACAAGGTTCAAAGATCTATCTTTTTTTTTTCAACAAACGAATCTTCTTTGTTGATCATCCAAAAGTAAAAGAATATCTATGTAGAAGGAGGGCATACCCTGAAATTCTTATTTACTATTTTGGACAAATGAAATTTGTCTATACAATGGCGAAGACAAGATTTTTGCTAAGAGGATCCAAAAATAATTAAAAGAGTCTATAGCCGATAGGAATAGAACCAACAACCTCACAACGGCTATAAAATCCGAGTCCATTACTTAAATGGCCACTCAACTATTCAAAATTATCGTGTAAAGTCATCTTTCTTTCGTTTGTAACAGAAAAATCACTTAACTGTGCCTATAGCACTCAGAAGGTCACTTAACCAGATTTCTCAAACTTTTATTTATCAAATGCCATTTACCCTCTAAATTATCATTTTTTATCTTCTTCTTTTCTTTTTTTAATTACTTGTTTACTATTATGATTTTTTCTCTTTTTAATCAACATTAAGGATTTTTTTTGGTCAACCAAAAAAACATATATTATAGATTACGTAACATTACAAGGAGCAAAGTGCGTTGTTGGTTCAACATTACAAAAATAGGGTTGATCACTAATACCAATTTGTGTTGCAGAACATAAAAGTACATGGTTACTATTACAAGTGGTTGCCAATATGTCTAAGCAAAAAGAGGGACGTTCCAACTGCACTGTGATAGATGTGGTGCACTTGTGGAGTTTTTCCTATTGATCTGCTAACAACTCTTGTAGTGCAAAAAAAGGTGGTTGCCTGAGTTTAGTAATTTGGGAATTACAAGCTAGGGTTGTCCCATATTAGCTAGTTTATACGCTACTTGATTTTGCTCCATGTATGTGTGTATCACCCAAGGTCTACCCAGTTGGTGTAGCAGGTACCCGCATTCATGAATCAAGGATGAGTAATAGAGATTGAGAGAGTGGAGTAAAGAGATTACCTCTGTTGAATCAACATTGACTTCTAATGGAGTGAGATGGTGATGTAGAGTAAGTCGTAAACCTTCCAGTAGGGCAGTGAGTTCCATATAAATGTGGTTTTCCATTGTCCTTGTGCCTATATATCCCAGTATCCATTTGCCTGTGGAGTCTCTAATTACACCCCCAAGATCCCTTTTTGGTGAGGGATATTACAAGCTCTGTCAGAGTTTAGTTTAAAATATCCATTATTATGAGGGTTCCATTTAACGTGCATGTGTCTAGGTTGTGTGCGACACGTGTGGTTGTTTAAGCCTAGATAGAAATATTCAAATGCTTGGCCTATAATGTGTGAGAGGTTAGTAGAGTTGGTTGAGCCTTTAAAAATAGTGCGATTCTTACTTTTCCATAAGTATCATAGAGCATATGAAATTAGGGTGTGGGAGTGGACTTGGGTAGCAGTAGCTTTGTTGTTTAAAATAAAATTTGATAGCTTAAGTGAGGGATTCTCATGAAACCTGTCTAGATTCTCATCATGTGGGTTGATGCCTAATTGATGCCAAACCATTTGTGCTTGGGGACATTGGAAGAAAATATGAGCGATGGTTTCATCATGGGACTGGCAGATTGGACAAAGCGGATTTGGAGAGAGTTGTATGTTGTGTAGATAGCTTGTTGTGGGTAATCGATGGTGGCTCATAAGCCAGAGGAAATATTTTATTTTTTGGGGTAGTTGAATGTTCCATAACCTTTGAAAGGGATTGTGTTTTGTTTTAGCACGCAATTGATTATATAATAATTTTACCGTGAAGATTCCATTTGGGGTGAGTCCCAGTAAATGTGATCGTAAGATGTTTTATTTGTGAGGTAGGAATGTACTGATTACTTATAAGGTTGTTTAAATTATTAGGGAGCTCAAAAGATATTTTTTGAAGGTTTATTGAGTTCCTGACAATATAGAGTGCTAATGTGGATGATTGTTCATTACAGGGTATAGGACCTTCAATTAATTGTTGTAGTGTCAAATTAGGGCCTAACTAAGGTCCTGTCCAAAATTTAATGTGGCTTCCATTTGCGATATTCCAATTTATGCCATTTTGACATGAAGCCCATCCTTGTTTGATGGCTTTCCAGTTAGAGGAGATGTTAGTTGGATTATTATTCCTAGAGTATTTTAATATAAGGATTGAAGCCCAATGGGAGGAAGGGGATTGGAACAATCTCCAAGCTAGTGAACCAAGTAAGGCATTATTTTTATCTGAAAGATTATGAATTCCCAATTCACCACATGTTTTTGATAATTGGATTGTTTCCCATTTAATAAGGTGAAGCTTACGTTTATGTGTTGTGGTTCCACATAGAAAGTTTTTTCTTTGATAACGTCCTAATTGATTAGTAATATTAGTAGGTAATTTGATCAACTGCATTACATGATTTGATAAACAGTTTAGGGTAGCCTTTATTAAGGTGGTTTGTCCCGCCATTATTAACAAACTTTTTTTCACCCGGCTAATCTATTTTTGTAATTATCTAAAAGGAATTGAAAATTAGAGGTTGTAGGTCGTTTGTTGAAAATAGGATATCTAAGATATTTTCCAAAAGTTGACCCCTCAGTCATATGGAAGGAATGGGTCACACTTTCTCTATTTGCTATGGAAGTGTTCTTAGAGAAGAATATTTTGAATTTGGTATAATTAATAGTTAAGCCCGAAATCTTATTAAACAGGTTGAGTGTGTCAATTATAGAGTTGATACTCGTTATAATTAATTTAGAGATTAAGGTAATGTCGTTAGCAAATATGAGGTGAGAGATTTATGGACCATGCCTAGATAATTTGATGGGGTGCAACTTTTGGTAATGTACTTCAGCATGTATTTTACGTGAGAGCATTTTCATACAAAGAATGAAAATGTAGGGTGAGAAGGGGTCCCCTTGGCAGACCCCTCTTGATGGTGAGAAGAAAGGGGTGGGTGCTCCATGAATTAAAACTGAGATGGAAGAGGTGGTTATGCAAGACATAATCAATTTGATCAACTTAGGTGGGAAACTGAAGTAATGGAGGGTGTCATGTATGAATCCCCATTCCAGTTTGTCAAATGCTTTTTTGAGATCTAATTTGAGTAGAAAGGAAGCATGAGCACTTTTTTTCCTCCTGAAATGGTGCATATTCTCTTGTACGATAATTGCATTATCGGTTGCTCTACGATTAGGCAGGAAGGTTGATTGTTCTGGGCTAATGAGGCTAAATAAAAATGGTTTGATACAGTGGACTATGATTTTGGTAATTAATTTGTAGCGTGTGTTACAAAGGCTTATTGGTCGATATTGAGTGATGAAGGTAGGTTGTTGTATTTTAGGGATAAGGCAAAGGTAAGTTTTATTAATTTCTATAGGGATTTATTGTGTGTTAAAGACCTCCATACAAAAAGATGTGACTGAGGAGCTCACTTGAGTCAAGTAATTTTGATAGAAGTATGGATGTAATCCATCAGGTCCAGATGCTTTAAAAGGTTGGAAAGACTTCAGGGCATTAGTGATTTCTAGTTGTGTAATGGTGGAGTCCAATTAGGAATAGTCATGAATATTGATGGTATTGGAACGAGCTTTATAAGTAGGATAAGTGTGGTGAGTGTGACTAGTAGTGAATAAGTTGTGGTAATAGTACTCAATCGAGGTATTGATTTCTTTTTGATCTAATATCCAATTATCCACCGAGTCTTTAAGTGCAGTAATACAATTGCGTCTACGTCGTCGTTGTAAAGTAGTTAAGTGAATTTTTTTTGTGTTTGCATCTCCGTCTTGTAGCCAATTTATTCGAGATTTTAATTTCTCAAATTCCTCTTCAATTTTTAGGATATCATTATATTGAGTTATTAGGTCAGTTTCTTGGTTTTGTAGAAACTGACTAGTGGTGTATTTGGAGGAATTTTGAATTCCTTGGATTCCAACTAGAAGAATTTTTTAATTTTTAAAAATGTTACCAAAGGTAGTTCGATTCCAATCTAGAATATGATCTGTAAAGTCTTTGATAACTGTGAGTATAGGTTTATTTGGAGTCCAATTGTGGATAATTATGGAAGAAAATTGAGGGTGAGTAGTCCACATTGTTTCAAAACAATTTTTTTTTTGTTACGAGCTTTGTGTTTATTAAGATTAGTAACAACGGGCTATGGCCAGAGTGTGTTCTTGGTAGGTGTTGAACAGAGGCTTCAGAAAATAGGTTTAGTCATTCATAATTTGCTAAACATCTATCTAATCTTTCTAGTAGACGATGTGATAGATGTCTATTGTTGGAACATGTATATTGACTACCCGTATATCCAAGGCCTACTAGATTGCAATAGTTAAGGCAATGAATAAATTTATCACTCCTCCTATTATTAATCTATAAACCACCATATCTTTCAGTAGATTTAATTATTTTATTAAAATTGCCTCCTATTAACCATGGTAATTTAATTTGGTCAAATAATGCTCACAGGTTATCCCATAAAACTGAACGTGCATAAAGGTCATTTTTAGCATAAATGACAGATATTAACCAAGATTTAGGGTTTGGGGGTATATGGACAATAGAATGAATTTCTTGACTTGTGGCAGCTACTTGATCCAGCTTGATTAGATCATCTTTCCAAAGTAGAACAATTCCCCCAGAGATGCCTTCAGCAGGTGATTGAGCCAAGTGCGTAAAACCAAACTCAGATTTAAGTTCTTCATGATCTTGCATGTGCGTTTCAAGTAGTGCTACCAAAGCTGGTTTATGGTAGTCGAGCATGGAGCGAAAGTTGCGTTTGAACTCCGGTAATTGGGACCCTCGACAATTCCAGATGACGAACTACATGGATTGATTATTGAGTGGGCTTGGTGGAATCTTCATCTCCATTGTTGAGGATCTGGTCATCAGTGCCGTGATTAGCACTATTACAAATTTTCCCACCTCCGGATTTCTTGTTGGGCGGATGTTTAGGGAAACACTTTGTAGATCCGGTGGGCAGGCGATGATCGCTTTTCTTTCGTACTGTTCTTTGAGGGTGTAAGTTTTGTTTCCATTGAGATAACACAGTATGTAAAGTGTTTCTCATATCTCTACCATGGTGGTTTCCACTTCCAGTTGAGCTATTTCGTCAAGTTCGTATGGAGGTAGACTAGATTGATGAAGTGGACTCATTGGAGGAGTGAGTGGGTTGTATGGTGAGGCTTGTGCATGGAGTGGTATTATGGGTGCTATTGATGATTGGGGCTGGATCCAAGGTATAAAAGTTTGAGGTGGTTGTTTGTGGTGGATAAAAGGGTAGTTCTAGAGTGTTCACTAGTGGTGAAGGAGGGACTTGCATGGATAGAGTTGCTGAAAATAGTGGCGTCATTGGTTATGGTTGAGTGAAAACTGACGGGGGTGCATGGCCCATAGGAATTGGTTGTAAAAGTGTCATCCCATGCACATCCCCTCCGTTACTATTTGTGCTATATCCGCCGGATTTTGTATCATTACTATCACATTTTGGTGGTCGATTTCCATGTTGAAAGTCGGTGCATGCTCTTGCAGTCTCATCTCGAGCCATGACTGAGGGTATGTTTGTAGTGGTGGATACTGTGTTATGTAGATGGGTGTGGGTTGTGGAGGGTGATCTTGTGGTGGTTGCATGGTTATTGTGTTGAGTAATATGGGGTGTTGGAGGAGGTTCGTGTTTGTGAAGGATATTATTCTCCTGTGATGGAAGTTGTAGTGTGATTGGTTCATTTGGGGAATGTATGTGTGTGGTAGTGGGGGGTTTTAGTAGATGTAGGGATATTGTTAGTTAATGATGGTGTTGCAGTGTGAAGTTGATTTTGAGAGGCTAATGGAAACAGTTGATTTGATATGGGTAATGAAGATGTAGTTTTGTGTATGTTCAGGGCATGTGAAGGGCCGATGGAGTCTGCTTGTTTTGGGTAATGGGCTTCGCCAAAGTGGTAGTGTGCAAGGGTAGGCATTGGGCCTGAAGTTTGTAGATTATTTTGGGTTGTAGGGGAAGAGGTAGATGCTGTAACATAGGCTTGTAATTGAGCGTCTATAGAGAGGTGTGAGGTGGAGGTGCATGGGTATGTGTTGGTGAAGGGGTCAGGTGTTTTATCCACGTGGAAGGTCTTTGTTATATTTGGTTGGGAATTAGAAGATGATTCAGCAAGGGTGGGTGGTTGTAGTGTGAATTGGTGCTGAGTGAATTTTGGGCTAGGTGGGGGCTTGGCAATTTCATGGGCCATATTACTTGGGCTTGGGATACTGCCCGTTTGGTCCGTTGCTTGAGGTTTCATTAAGAAGTTTAGTATTTTTTCGTTAAAATTTTTTGGAGGAGTGGAAAAGTCATTTGGACTTGTTTTGTTAATTAATGATTTTTTAATTATGGCATGGTTAGCAGGGTTCGAGAGAGTTAGGTTAGAGGTCATACCTGTGGATCCCACGCTAATAGCTGTCGTCGTGCATCTTGGTACTCGGTTGGTTGTGTGAGATTGTCCACCCGAGCGAGTCTTTGGTGGGAAAGTGACTGTTTGCCATTCGTTGATGATAGTGGTAGGTGTTGATACCCAATTTTTCCCTATATATTTTTTATATGCATAAATACCTTTAAATAGCATATATATGCATATATAAGCATGCACAAGGTTTTTTTTTTTAATTTTTTCCATAATTTTAAGGATTTAAATTGATTTATTTTTCTTCCCTTTTATTCATAAAATCCCCAATAATTATTTTCCAAATTATTGTTATGATGATTTATTCATTTAATTTCTATACTTATACCAAAATGTGTTTAATATAATTTTTTATGCATTTTTGTAATTGCATTTGGTATTTTTAAAGTTAAATTGCATATAATTGCAATGTTAGCCCATTTAGTGTATAATTACATTTCATGTGCGTAAAATTGTTCTCTATATTTTTAAAATGATAATTATATATTTTAAATTATTTTGGCACATTAATTTATTTTTCATAAATTGCTTATTATTTATTATAAATTAAGTAGGGAAAATGGCTATTTAAATTATAGCCAAATTTGGATTTCAATTGTAGCCCAAATTGGACCCACTCCTAGTCCAATTTCATACCCGCTTAACTCGACCCAGACCCTATACATATTCACCCGACCCGGAATCCATTAAATCCTGGCTGTTGATCTCCCAGATCAATGGCCCATATCGTTTCTTACCATTTTTAATTCCTAAGACCACTAACCCTACCTCATTTTCCAAACCCCCGCCGCCTTTGAATCTTCTGGTTTCCTCTCTTCTCTCAACCTCACCCTAAATATTTTTCAATCGCCTCCCTTCTCCGGTCTTCTCCGGCGACTATTCTTCAACCCCAAGCCTCCAATGGTTCCTCCATCGCCTTGCTCATCCTCTTTGAGGCCGTCAAGGGCCCTAGGCCACGCAAACTTATGTCTAGGGTTGCTGTTTTGGCTGTTCATGGCTTCTCCGATGTGATTTTAAGCAAAATCACACTATATTGGTTACAATCTTTGAAGTTCTAAACAAGTTCTTCCGTTTCTATTTGAGTTTCTTCTGAAACCCCAATTTTTGTTTACACCTCCTAGATCTGGGCTATTTTTAAACGATTCAAGTATGCTCCTTTTATGTTTTACACTGTTCTTGAACTTCTCTTGCAAAAATCAGCGATTTCATTTTATTTTACTTTCTTTTAAAATTAGGGGTTTTTTGGAACTTCTTCTACACTTTGTTTAAATCGATTCTTCATGTTTTAACTTCTATTCTCTGCATATCTCGAACGATTCTATGCTTTTACTCCTTTTCAACTCGTCTATGTTGAAAACCCTAATTTCTTAGCCTCAACCTGGGGTTTCTGAGTTTTGTTTTGATAATATGTTCAGTAATCTGTATATTTCTATAATTCTGTGATTCTTTGCCCTACGTTTGTTTGTTATGGTTCTTAGTTGTGGTTATCCCTGCCTATTGTGTGATTTTGCCTATTTGGTTCACCAATGTTTCTGATTCTTCACTTCTCCTACCTATATCATGCTTAGCTTACTAATTCAGACTATGCTCTACATGAATCCCTAAATTTATGTGTGATTCTTGCCCTACTCGACCTCTTAGGGTTCTGATTTTGCTTACCATGTGTTTGTTCTTATAAAGTGCAGCTAAATTAGTGTCACCTCCTATTCTTGCATCCCTGAATCTTTGTGATTAATCTTTTATGATTATCCTACTGATTTTTACCTTGTAGAACGTTTTTTGACCTTATTCAATGGTCGATTATGCTTTTAATTGATTGCTCAAGTCTTTCCTTGATTTATGTGTGTTGAACCTGGCCTCTATTACATATTGTACTTGTACTATGCGGAAAATATTTCCTTGATTGGCATGTTTCCTTATTTGGCATATGTCTATTACGGTTCAAAGTTAACTTCTCAATTAAAGGGGGCTTACCTTGATTTCCTGACTGATTGATCTCAAGTTCCTTAATCACTAATGGACTGTGATTTTTACCTTATTTACTACCTGCTTTCAAACTATATATACCCTAGTCTTTCATTAGCACAGACACGTAACTCTTGGTTCAAAACTATCTCCCATACTTAAAAATTTCTGCTCTCTCTCTTGTACTACTTGCTACTGCTTTAAGTTAGCCGACTGCAAGCCAAGGCTAACCATTTGTATTCTCTTGTTCTTTCATTTTGCTCACTATCCTCTTTACTGGTATGTCCTAGTTTCAATTCAAAGTTCCAACAACAATATGATTCTCTTATTGTTTCAGTTCATCTCGTTTCTAGTTTGCTTCTATTTGTGGTTTTGTTGTGAAACTTGTAGTTGAGGGTTCCATTATTAGCATGTCATCATGTCTTCCCCTCCCTTGAGATCAGTATATTTCCCCTTTTGTTTGTTTTTGAGCATGTCTACACCAATCATCTCTTACTTGTTATATGTTTACCACCATGAGTTCCCTAAATCCCTATCCCGCTGCATGTGAGTCTGTTCTTTATGTCTGATTTTGTGACTATGTCTAGTTAGCTGCTTCTGGGTATGACTACTAATTCTCAGGTCTTTGCTTAATTATGTGTGTCCTATGTATTCCCAAACCTCTTTACCCATGTTTGTGACTACTAAACCTACCTTGATGTTATGACTCATGTCTGTGTATGAACCTATCCTAAGGTGTTTGGACTTTGTTAACTACTCCAATCTCTTTTTCAAACAGTCTCTATTGCTTTACTAAATTACTTTCAAAAAGACTTTTGTTTTAATACAGTTTTTTACTAAAACCTTCCAACTTGTGCAAATCACGTTCACTCTACTCTTAGTCAATAAGTTCTACCCCCTCCAGTATGTGTACTGCCTTGGGATGCTCTTGAGAACCCTCTGAACTCTGACATACTGAGGCTGGCCCTTCCACACTGCACTTGTTCAATTCTTGGTTACTAAGTCTAGGTATAAGCATTGCCCGTGATCCTTGAGATCTTTAGGGAACTTTGATGCACCTAGACTCTGATTTGTCTATGGAACTGAGACATATGAGGCCATTGGAGGCTTTGGGAAATATGTGCCTGATTGAAGGCTCCCTATAGAATAGCTTCTTGATTTTCTATTTTTACTTATGTAATCTATTCATTGGCCTGTAATAATTTGTAAATAAATATTGGGGTATTTAGTGAAAAGAGTGGCTAGATACATATTTTATGGGGTAATTCAGGTAGAAATCATGCTCATAGGACTTTGCTTTTAAATCTGTTTGCTCTACTAAGTAGCTATCATGCTCCTAGGATTTCATGTTTAAATCTGATTGTTTTTCCAATAGAAATCATGCTCTTAGGGCTTCCTACTTAATTTCGAGTGCCTCATCAAGTAGAAACCATGTCTATAAGGTTTTACATTCTGTCATGTTTAGAAACCATGCTTATAGGTTCCAAACAATCATGTCTTAAAAGCAGTTTAATAATAGATGCCATGCCTATAAGACCTGATCCAAATTCAGTTACAATGAGTATTTATGTATGTTTCCATACCTGCAAATTGTTAAATTCAGTGTTACACTTAGATATCATGCCTATAAGGAGCCCTACTCGCAATTCTGTCTGTTAATCTAATGTAGTCTAAATAATCAACTTGAGCACGCCTAATTCATTTCTGAATTGGTTTTATTAAGTATTTCCTGAAACAAGTTCTTTCAAACTGCTTCAATCTTATTAGATATCATGCCTATAGGTATTAAAGGAGTTCATTTCCAAAACCTGCTTTGTTTCTGCATTAATATAGACATCAGGATTCTGCATATAGGCTAGCCCTTAGGGCGTTTTCAAAATTGCATTTCTGAAATTGTTTCTATTGCTCAATGTTTTCTGATCCTAACAGGCTTTTAAAAAGTCCATAGTCAACTGCTAGGGTATAACTTTTGAGTCTAAAAGAGGTTGTTTGTCTTCTGCATGTTCACTTAGATATCCTGCTTTAGGACATTGTCTAATAAAAGACCTTAACTGTGTTTGAGTCGTGCTGCTTATATGTTTGTTTTGAGGAGGAAACACTGAGCCCTTAATTGCTCCTTTTGTATGTTGAAAGTCCTAAGTGTTTTTGATTGTCGCCTTAGAATTTTCGCCTTTTAAATACCTTAGGGGTACGTCTAGAACCACATATAGGTAGAGGTCTTAACTCCCTCCAGGACCATTAAGAGGGGACGGGTAGCAGTACACAATAGAAATTGTTGACCAAACACTCGCTTTGTATGACCAATAAGGGAATGGGAAGAGTAGATATGTGATATGATGACTACACGCTAATGTCACGTGTAGCCCCTCATTGAGGAGTGTTTACCGGACATTGTATGGGGTGATCCTATAGAATAACTAACTTAGGACCCCACTTTACCAAATTCCTTCTTTATTTAAACCTTTGTTTTACAACTTGTCCAAACCTTTATCTTACTACTTGAGTCATTCTAACATGCTTTACTTGCAACCTATTTGATTCAGCTGTTTACTTGTAATGGACTAATTTGTGAATATGAGTTCGTCCTGGACCCACAGTTGTAGACCAAGAAGGGTGCCTAACACCTTCCCCTCGAGGTTACTTCGAGCCCTTACCCTAATCTTTGGTAATGCAAACCAAACCAAGAGTTAATCGCTCTAGGTACCCTAATGCTCCATAATCCGTTAGGTGGCGACTCTTCAAATACCCAATTCCCAAAAGGGAAATGAGTCATTACACCCCATGAATGTCGAAACCCGGACTTCTTCCCCGTAAAAAGGGAGGAAAAGGGGGCGCAACAGTAGGATGTTTGGATTGTTCCTGTATAGTGTCATGTGTTGTGTGTGTGGGGAGGAATTCATTTGATGGAGCGGTGTGCAAATTGTTGGTATTTGATGCTGGAGAAGTTGGTGGAGATGAGTAGAAAAGTTTAGTGTGGTCAAGTCTACCATATAGAGTTCATAGCATATTGAGCCCCTCATAAAGTATTTGTTGTCTATGTGTACCTATGTACAAATGTGTTTTGAGGGGCATCTCTAAAGGAACTTCGATACATATTTGTGCATAGCGGCCTCTTGTAGTTGCCGATGAGCATGTATTAATTTTGAGGAGGGATCCAATTTTTTCCCCCACTCGTTGAAGTATTTCAAAGTCTTAGAACTCTGTAAGTAATTCGGGTAATCTTAAATAAATAGTTGTGTAGGTGAGTTGGGTGTTGTAGGCTATAAATTTTGGTTCCCATTTGCACAAGGACAAAAAGTGGTTGAATATAAACCAAGGGACATTGTGTAAGGCATTGAGCATATTTTCTTCCTTCTAGAACTTAACTAAGAAGAAATCACACCCTAAATCTATTAAGGGTAGATCTTCTGTGGGCTTCCATAATGCATGTAATTTAGACCGTAGAGTTTGATTCCCAAGTTTTCTTCCAAAGACTTTGACGATGACAGAGAATTTTCATGGGGAGTAGAGGCATGATTTATCAGTAGATGTGAGTGGTATGAAAGTGTCTTGGTGGAGGTTATTTGTTGTTTCATCGGTTAGATCAATATGTGAGTGAGTTTGGTGACATGTATTGGGGTAAGGGGTGAATTGGTTGTTGGTCAGTAAGGTTTGTGCAAAGGTGAGTGGTAGAGGATTGGCAAAGCTTGGGTTTGGAGTGGGAGGTGTATCGATGTGCATGGAACAAATGTCTGGTAGTTCCGGTGGTGGG
This sequence comes from Nicotiana tabacum, assembly GCF_000715075.1. NCBI lineage: Eukaryota > Viridiplantae > Streptophyta > Magnoliopsida > Solanales > Solanaceae > Nicotiana > Nicotiana tabacum. Next base: position 152,090,848 of record NC_134089.1, read on the forward strand.
GTGTCGTTCATCTCGTTACGAGTTCTCCATTAAGGACTTACCTTAGAACAAATAAATTATATTTAAAATAAAAAATTATTTCTCTAGTATATATAATGTCGGAATAATAATATAATTGAGCACAATTATGAAGAATATATAATGCATTTTATAAAAATACTTTTATTTTAAATAATTATTTTCTATAGTACATGCATGAAATATATACTTTAAAACTTTTATGTGTTACATAATGTTTTATTTTTTTCCTTTAACAAAGAACAATACCCTGTAAAAGTAAACTGTAGAGAGAAAATCTGGCTCTGCAGGCGCATGTTTAGCGAGGTTTAGGTAACATACGCCTCCGCCATGCCTAGACAAAGAAAGAAGCTTCCATCACCGTCGTACGCTAACGATAACAAAGGAAATATGGAAACACCTGCTTAATCTCAACCTGAGCGATGGTTAACGGGTATGGGAAGTGCACCCACTATTTTTCACAGCCCAGCTCAAGGTGTGGAAATTGACGGAGCGACAATTACACCGGACACCAGAATTCAGCAGAAACTGCTGCCATTGACGTTTGGAAGTTTTTTACCACAAAAATTTCAACCAATTATGGAGGAAATTGAGTGTGAAGGGGAAAAAACCATAAAATCTAACTCTGTGACGATGGAGAAAATGGAGGAATCGTTAGTTCATCGATGATTGCAATTTTCAGCAACAGGAAATTCTGTGCAGATTCCTCCAGCAATGGCACCTTCAGAGAAAATTGGAAATAAGGATGAAGTATCTACCATGCAGAAGAATCGAAGCTCGCAAAGGGGTAAGGCTTTGAACTATTCCCCTCCTATTATACGAGAAGGTACATTTATTGTGCAAATTGAGGCAGAAGACACAAGGGAACATGAAATTTACTGGAGTACAGTTCTGATTGGTTATGTTTTGGGTGATAACCCTTATGAGAAATCAATGGACAATTATGTGACTAATGTTTGGAATTTCGTAGAAAATCCCCAAATCCTTTATCATGATGAAGGATATTATATTTTTAGATTCCAAAACATTGAGGAGAGGGATCTGGTTTTACAAGCTGGGCCATATACTTACCACAATAAACCACTCATTCTACAGCATTGGAGCATGGATTTTAAGTTTGACCCAGGGTGTGTGAGTGTTATTCCTCTATGGATCAAATTTCCTGGGCTTCCACTGGGTTTTTGGTCCATAGAAGCTTTGAGCAAATTGGCAAGTGTTGTTGGGAAACCTCTCTACACGGACAGAATTACTACTAAAATGGAGAAGGTATCATACGCAAGAGTACTTGTTGAAGCTGATGTTTCACATCCTCTACCTGATAGTTTTGAAATGAAAACTCCAAAGGGGGTAATTCAACCAACAGATTGAATATGATTGGAAGCCTAAATTTTGTTGTGAATGCATCAGATTTGGACATAATTCAAATGAATGTTAGTTGAAGGAAAATCAGGAAATGGAAGAGGAGTTCAAAGAACAGCCAAAGAGAAGAAGGAATAAAGGAAAGCAAATAAAACTAATTTGAAATGGCTACCAAAGGAGCATAGGGGGTGTGAGCACGTAATTTTTGTTTAGCGCGACAATCGCTCCAAAAGAAATAAAAAGTAATAACAATTGGTCCTGCTGTACAATTTTTGGATTTTTACATGGCACTTTGTTAATTATTTACGATTTTTGCCCATTTTATTTTATTAAAACAAAATACAAAAAAATGTATGTGTCATGCGTAATTTGAACCGTAATCCGGTTGCTAAAATGGAAAATCATAAATAGGCATCTTTGTTCGTGATTTTTGTTTTGTTTGATTTTACCTGTTTTAAATATTTTGATATATGTGTGCAAATAATTGTATTAAGTGTTTATTTAATTTTAATTTGATTTACTTAGGTTTTGTTATAAAATAAAAAATAATAATAAAAGAGAGAGTGCAAAATTGGGTTTGAAAATTAGTTTGGGCTGATTTTCATTTTAAATTCAAAGCCCAAACAAATTTAGCCCAAACCCCATGTAAACCCGGTCCAGATCAGCTGACCTCAGGAGGCGTTCCAAACGACGCCGTTTTGATCCAGTCTGATCTGGGCCGTTGATCTCAGATTGATCAACGGCCAAGATCTCTCACCCCAAACCCACTAACAGACCCGACCCGTCTCACCCGGACCGACCCCAACCCTTTACCCTTGAAACGACGTCGTTCCTTGTTAGTTGAAGGATCCTGGCCCTTCATCACATCTCATCCAACGGCCAGGATCCACCTACCCACCAACTATATAAACTCATAACCTTACCCTGCCCCCCTCTATCCGAACCCCAGCCTTCATCGTCTTCACAATAACTCCAAAAACCCTAGCCGCCCCTGTATCCTTCACCATGAAAACAGGCGGCACGGACGCCGGTGACCTCACCCTTAACACCATAGAACCCCCTTGCCATCCGGAACACGGATCTGTTAACCACGTAACTCAAATCCCTTCCCACCTTCTCGAATCTTCGTTTGAAGATTCGAGTCGGAACTTGACTCACACCGTTTAACCCCAGTTTCACACCAGACACTCCCCAGACCCCCCTCGTGACCAAACCATGCTTGGTTTGGTCCGAATCTGATCAGGGTAGCATGAATCCCAGATCTGATTTTTGGAACCTTAAGGTTCCTCGTCACTGGTCCATATCCGTTCAAGCCGAAGAGATTAAGGTCTAATGGACCTTAATCGAAGTGTTTCTCATCCGTTCAGCTTTAAGAAAGGTCTGTTCGAATCCAAGTAAGATTTTTGATTTTTCGAGGTTTAAGGTAAGTTTTGCTTTCTTTTCTTTATTTGTTTTGGTTCATCTAATTATTTTAAAGGTCTGTTCATGTTTTGTTTGTGTCCCTGAATTCTATCAACTATGCCCTGTCCACTTTGCCTGAACCTCTGTTGTTTGATTGAGTCTTTCTATTTGTTCTGATAATGTGTATGTAAGTGTTGTGCAATTAGCTGATTTTCAAATTTGAACTGACTGATTGATTCCTCGAATACCACTTTGTTTAGTCAGAATAATTCAAATCATGTGTCGATACTGTTAAATGTCTGATTTTTGGCTACGATTGTGCATGTTATGATTAATATAGTCGAGTCGACATGTGTTGTCAATTAGTTTCAGCTGCCTGAACAATAACAAATCGATTTACTTTTGATAAGCATGGCTTGAATCACTTAGGAACTGAGTTTAGTGCTTTTAATTAGTATTTTGAATCAGAAATGTAAAAATCAATGTTCTGTTTAGTCACAGTTCTGAAATTGGAGGGCATGTGCACTTATGCACAATATGTGCATTTTGTGCACAGCCTGTGCCCTGCCTAAGTGCTTTTGAATTAAATAGTTTGACAGCATGTGCTGTCAGACTACATCCTGCTGCCCATATTCTGCTTTAAGTTTCAGAAATAATAAACATTACTAAAAAGTTAAGCCTGCCAAGGGAATGTCATGGGGTTAATACTTAAATAGCTGAGTGGAAACTGAAAAGAAGATGGCACATGGGAGGGGTGTTCTTTTGGTCTAACAGGCTGTTAAAGGGTTGAGGTTAGGGCCTATAAGAGGAGAAGACATATGATATTAAAGACACAGACAGAGGAGGGAGCTGAAAGACATACATATAGAACATATAGGAGACAAAGATAGGAGAGGAATACATCTGATGAGAGGGGGGAGGCACATTGAGAGATACAGAGACAACAAAAACACACAGAGGGAACTCAGACTGGACTGGGGGCTGGGATTTTCAGAATAGATAGAGAGGGAGATAAAGGAAGGATACACATACAGAGAGTATTGAAAAAGGATAGAACTGATTTTAAGAAAACACAGATAGAGAGAGGTTAAGAGATAGAAAGTGTACAGTCAACAATCAGAAACTGTTTCTTCCTATTGTTGTTTGGGTTTCATTTGTTCAACCTGTTCAATCAATTCTGATTCTTTGAAGTTCCAATTGAGTCTACTAGTCGAGTGTTTTCATTGGTTTACTACTGGTTTTGGCCTGCCTGGAGTTCTGATTCTACTCCACTGTGTTCTGCTGTCATTTGGTTACTCTTTCTATCGGCTATAGTTGCATTCTTGCACTCGAGCCTGTTCTGCTGTGTTGCTTTGTTTGCTGCTGTTACTTTGTTCCTTCTGCTGCTGATTTTCTCTATCTTCTTCCTCTTCTTCTGTTGTATTCAACATCCAGGTACACGTTTCATACTGATGTAACCATGAAAGGCATGAATTGAAAGATCTGAAGAATGTTTAATCATCTGTTGCCTTACTTACAGCTTTTGCGAATATTGTTAAAGTTGTATAAATTCTTTTATTTGTAGCCCAATAGAAAACACATAAGTAAGTTTGTACTTAATTGAAAATATTCTGGCTTAAAAATGCGATATGGTTTGTTGGCAGTACACGTGATGTAGTCATATGATTTATGGAATGTGCTATCATTTGGTAGAATTGTTAATTCAAACTCTTCTTCCAGTTATGTTTTGAGTATGTAGGGTGAATGGTTGCTTTGAAAAGTTTTGCCGAGTACAACGCAGTTTTAAGATTAGGAGCTTCAGTTTCGGTAGGCAGTTTTAGGTTAAATTCTGAATGTTATTAGTAGTTACCATCTAATGAGTAACCTCTTTTTTATTAATCTTGTTAAAATAAATTCAAAGTTTAACTCGAGGAGTATTTGGGGCTAAGTGTAGTGTTTCATCAATCTCGTGTATAATTCTCCTACTCAATTAAAAGCATGTTTCATGAGGAACAACGTTTCTTTACTCTGTAAATAATTAATCAGACGATTAACCAAAATCTGGATTTGGCCAAAGCATATAATTGAATTAGCATGCATCTTTTCTTCTATTTTTAGAGACAAATACATTAGAAATGTAGTCGCTTTAGGATGTTCCTTCTAAAATAATGAGACGAGCCTCGCCAAATAAAAACGTAAATTGCGGGGCCCTCAATAATTAACCATAATAAATATTTAGAATTCAGGACAGGCCGTTTAGTGAATTTCATGGCCTTCCTCAAAATAATAACGCGTTTAGACTTTTAGGCACGGTTTAAGTAAACTATATTCTTAAATTCGGGTGCACATTGATGTGACCCAAATCCAAATCTCAACGGAGTCAAAATGTGTCGACGACCACGGGTGCATTGACTGTGACATGGTTCGAGATGCATTTTACGACGTTGCAATTCTATAAAAAATAAAAGATAATAATAAAAGCGGTTTTAAATTTAATAAAAGCACATAAGTCATAACATGTATTTAAATCAGATATTTAGCCATTATAACAATTTAAGCGAGCGTGCTAGAACCACGGGATTCGAGGGTGCCTAACACCTTCCCTCGGGTCAACAGAATTCCTTACTTAGAATTTCTGGTTCGCAGACTTCATTTGGAAAAGTCGAAAATTTCCTCGATTCGGGATTCAAGATAAACCGGTGACTTGGGACACCAAAAGCCAAACCTTTCCCAAGTGGCGACTCTGAATTAAATAAATAATCCCATTTCGAATATTGTCACTTAAATTGGAAAAACTCCCTCGCGCATTCTACCCTTCGGGGCCGGGCGCGCAAAAAGGAGGTGTGACAGGGGGAATGAAGCTGGTCCATCAAGGGTGCAAATAGAAATGGAGAAACAACCTATGGTTGAGACAGAAGGCTGTAATCAAGTGGCAAATGACAAGCATGATGAACCAAATCAGAAGAGTCAGGATGATAGAGCAAATGTCAAAGGGAAGGCTATTCAACAAGTTCCAGATTCATTGATCAACTCTAGCAATAGATTTGAAATACTGCAGATGAATGACACATACATAATACAAGGGGACGTTGGCCCTCCCAGCTTCACCTAAAAATGAACCTCTGTACTTGGAATGTAAGGGGGCTGAATAAGTCCTACAAACAGAAGGAGTTGAGGCTCTTTCCGAGGAAGTATAAGGTGGATTTTATTGGGTGTTTGGAAACAAGAGTTAAAGAGAAGAAGGCTACTAGAATCTTGAAGCAAGTGGCTAGGGATTGGAGTGCTTTTTGCAACTATAATGCACATCCAAATGGTAGAACTTGGTTACTATGGAAGAGTAATGTAAATGCCCAGGTGTGTTAGTGGTTGAAGATCAGTTCATACATTGTGAAATTCAAGAGATAAGCTCCAATTCCAAGGCTATGGTAACTGTAGTTTATGCAAGCAATGACATTAATCAAAGGAATCAACTGTGGAGGAAACTCATTCAGATAGGGGCTAATATTCAAGACAGTTGGTTACTAAGTGGGGATTTCAATAATGTTCTTCACACTGATGACAGGATAGGAGCACCAATTACACAAGCAGAAACCCAAGGCTTTCAGGATATGATAAATACATTACAGCTTTCTCAGGTGAAGAGTTTGGGTTGGAACTATACTTGGTGCAACAAGCAACAACCTGATAAAAGAGTGTATAGTAGGATTGATCGGGCTTTGGGCAATTTTGAATGGCTACAACAGTATAACCATATTGAGGCAACATTTTTGAATCTGGAAGTATGTGATCACTCTCCCATATTGCTCCAACGTAGTCAAGGGAATCAGCAGAGGGGATTACACCCTAAGCCTTTTAAACTATATGGCTCAATTATGGAGCATGCTGATTTCAAGGGGATAGTTAAAAGAGTATGGGAGCAGGATGTAAAGGCTGAACCAATGAAGAGAATCTGGATGAAGTTAAAAATGTTGAAGAGGGATCTAAAAGACTTAAACACATACATGGCATCTTATAAGCACCAGCTCAATCAGGCCAGACACAAACTAGAAATAATCCAAAATGAACTCATGATTCATCATTTAGACCAGAACCTGATTGATCAAGAGAGGTTGGCACTGGCAAAAACAAAGAAATGGAGTAACATAGAAGAACATGTCCTACAGCAAAAGTCCAGAGCAAACTGGATAGCATGTGGAGACTCAAATTCAAAATATTTTCATGCACAATGGAAATTGAGGAAAAGCAAGAATTTCATTGCTTCCATATACAATGACAGTGCAGTTAAGCTAACAGATCCTATACAAGTGGAGGATGAGTTCATCTCTTAATTTACTAAGCTTATGGGTGAAGGTGGCAATACTCACAGGTACCCTAACTCAGAAGTCATACGTCAGGGGCCATGCCTTAATTTATAGCAGAAGGATGATTTGATTAAAGAAGTTACAAGGGAGGAGATCTTGAATGCTATAAAGAATATGCCCCATGATAAGGCTCCAGGGGTAGATGGGTTCCCTATTGAATTTTTTACTAAGCACTGGCAGGAGGTGGGGAATCACATTTGTGATGCCACAAAGCAAATTTTTGCAACTGGGAAAATGCATAGAGGAATCAGCAGTATTGCTGTGACCTTAATTTCTAAAGTGCAAAACCCAAGCCATGTCAAAGATTATAGACCCATAGCATGTTGCATAACTTTGTATAGATAATCACAAAGGTTATTACTGCTCGAATCAAGAAGGTCATTGGTGGCCCCATTAGGGAATCACAATCAGCATTCATTGACGGTCGTAGTATCACTGATAACATCCTTTTCACACATGAATTGTTCAAAGGCTACAATAGAAAAGGAATCTCCCCAAGGTGTGTACTAAAAGTGGACTTGAGGAAAGCTTATGATGCATTAGAATGGTGTTTCCTGGAGAGAATATTGCTAGAATTGGGTTTTCCTCACAAGTTTATAAGCTGGGTAATGGAATGTATTACATCAGTGACATACTCCCTTAATATTAATGGTGGACTGACAACACCCTTCAAAGGAAGGAGGGGAATAAGGCAAGGGGACCCAATGTTACCCTATTTTTTTATTCTGGCTATGGAGTATTTTACAGAGGGAGTTTGCACAATTGGTGAAGAATAGAGAGTTCAAATTTCATCCCAGGTGTAAACAAACTTGGAGTGGTACATGTCTATTTTGCAGATGATCTACTTATGTTCTGCAAGGCTGATATTCAGTCCATTCGATTGTTGAAACAGACCTTCCTAAAGTTTTCTGAGGCATATGGTCTTCAAGCAAATGCAGATAAAAGTTCCGTCTATTTAGCTGGTGTTTTAAATGATCAGAAACAGGATATTCTGCAAGAGTTGGGCTATTCTGAAGGCACTCTGCCTTTTAAATACTTGAGGGTTCCTTTGGCATCTAAAAAGCTCTCAATTATTCAGTGTTGGCCCTTAGTAGAGAAGATTACACAGAAAATAAACTGTTGGACTGTAAGGTTACCTTCATATGCAGGACGAGTACAACTGATTAAATCAGTTCTATTTGGAATTCAATCGTACTGGGCACAGATTTTCCTTTTACCTAAAAAGGTAATGAAGCTGGTCAAAGCTATATGCAGATCTTTCTTGTGGACAGGTAGATCTAATGTCTCTAAAAAGTCATTAGTCTCATGGGAGAAAGTATGTTTACCACAAGTTGTAGGAGGTCTCAATGTGATGAATATGGTCTATTGGAACAAAGCTGTTGTAGCTAAGCACTTGTGGGCTGTGGAAAAAAGAGGGATTGTCTATGGATCAGGTGGCTTCATACATTTTATCTAAAACATCACATGTTGGAGCACATGCCAATACCTACGAATGCAGTTTGGGTGGTTAGAAAAATCCTGGAGACAAGGAAATTCATTGGAGAAATTCAGGGTAATCAAGGTGACCTCATTAGCAGACTGAGTCAACTACAGAAGGGAGAAACTTTCAGCATCAGGAAGCTCTATAGGTTGCAATTCCCTCAGCTTGAAAGAGTACCTTGGAAAGGTATTATTTTGCAACCAAATTTACATCCCAGATTCAAATTTATTTTGTGGTTAGCATTGCAGAGAAGACTAGCTACAGTTGATAGGCTCTTGGAAGTTTGGGATTCAGATTCCTCAGCTGTGTATCTTCTGTAAGCAAGCTGATGAAGTTTTTGATCATCTTTTATTTGAGTGCACTATGACTAAAGAAATATGGTCGAGGTTACTGAAATGGCTTGGGCACAATAGACCTTTCCGAGATTGGCAGAGTGAAGTTACTTGGATAAATCAAGGTGCTACAAAGAAGAATGGACATTGGGCAATTGTTACCTGTATTTTTGGTATGCTGATATATACTATATGGAGAGACAGGAACAAACTCAGATTTCATGGAGGGACAAAAACTGTCAGTAGCATATGCAGAAATTAGCAATCCATATACACACGAAGGAAAGATTAATACAGAATTGGCAAGGAGCACTTGAGAAGCTTAATTGTTATCCTTAGGCGATCTGGTGGTTGTATTGATCTGTAGTGTTTTTGCTTTGTAGTGATTCTGCTACCTTAGTTACTTAGTCGAAGTACTTAGATTACGTAGACTACAGTTTTGATGTAAACAGGATTGTAGATGGTCACCATCTACTTGCTTTGTAACGTTTTTTTTTTGGAATGAATAGAAATACTATTTACCAAAAAATAATCTTTTATTATCTTTCATTCTCAATTGTGCAAATAAATTTTGAGTTTTTGTTGTTAATATCAAAATTATTATATTCTAATTAACGTACATACTACCCTCCCTAGACCCCACTTGTGGGATTATACTGGGTTGTTGTTGTTGTTGTTTCTACTATACTCAATATTTTATTATTCCAACATTATATATGCTTAAATACTATTTTTTATAAGTAAAATTTATTTATTCTAAGGTTAGCCCATAATATAAATTAAAAAGAGAAAAAAATTATAATATTAAAAAGTTAAAAAAAATAAAAAGAAGATTAAGTTGATAATTTAGAGGGTAAAATAGGTATTTGACGATCAAAGTTTGAGAAATTTAGTTGAATGACCTCTTGAGTGCTATAGGCATAGTTAAGTCATTTTGCTGTTACAAACAAAAGAAAATGACTTTAGTAAATAATTTCGGATAGTTGAGTGATCATATGAGTAATGGCCTCTGTGAAATCCCTTAATCGTTGAGCTATGTTATTGGACTATGTCAACAAGATTCAAAATATAATAACTATAGAGGCACAAAATAGATTTCTTATACGTAAAGTCAAATGCGACCCTATGCTTATCTTTTCAAAATAATAAGTGCGTGAAGGGGGAACATAACAAAAAAGAAAAAGAAAAATTAAAATGGTGATTCATAAACAAGTGTGCTTTGGCTTCCGCTTTTCGACTCTAAAAACTGACAATTATCATGTTTCTTTTTTTTTTTGGTAAAAAAAAAATGCTAATTACTTCCTCTGTTTCAATTTATGTGAATCAGTTTGATTGGATACGGAGTCTAAAAAAATGAAGACTTTTGGAATTTGGTACTCTTAAACAAGTCAAAAAACGGTCCAGAATATTTGTGTGTCTGTAAAAATTTCTCATTAAAGGTTAAATTGAAAGTTTAAGCTAAATTATTTCCAAATTTAAAAATGAGTTATTCTTTTTTAAACGGACCAAGTTCACATAAATTGGAACATCTATCCATGTTCATCAGTCCTTTACTTTGTCTAGGCGGTAAGTTTGATGAAGTGACAAACATGAGTCTTCTCAAGATTTATGGCTATATATCAGCGGCTTCCCTGAATCAATGTTTAATAATTAGGCCATGTTCATTAACAGGCTGCTTAATCTCATTTACTGCTGCATCAATTCTTCAGAGTGTCTTCCAAAGCTATAGAAATGCAAGATGCCAAAAGCATAGAATCTGTCTCCCTAATCACAAGTCAATATCCATTCCTTACACACCACTAGAAACCAACAAGTAGTCCAAAGCTTCGGCTTAATTTTTGTCTAATAAAACTTTAAAAATAGTAGCAGCAATTTGTATTAAACCAAATCATTTGTAAATCACTTGAGCATCAATTAAGATATGCAAAGTTCACTTAATTAAATCATATAATGGATAACATATTTTAAATATTTATTATAAAAAATCTTTATACAAGTTTTGTTTATTACATCGTTTAAAGCGTAAAAATAAAATCACAGACATGTGTCACGATCCAAATTTCCCACCGTCGGATCGTGATGGCGCCTAACATTGAACCCACTAGGCAAGTCAACGTTACTGATTATTTTACCTTTTTACTTTATCTTTTAACAATTTACAAGTTAACATAAGAAAAAAGCGGAATAAAATGCGGAAGAACGGAATTTAACAATTTAACTTAATACAAATACGAATCCATAATAAAACTCCACCCAGAACTGGTGTTACAATCTCATGGACTATCTACGAATACTACAAATAGTGGTTTGAACAAGGAAAATACACATCTGTCTCAGAAATAGATAAAAACATAATGGAAATATAATAGAAGGGGACGCCAGGCCTGCAGACTCCTGCATGACTATCTCGGGTCTCCACTGGACTGAAGGTAGCAACCTCGAACTACGGTCTGTAGGGTCCAGTACCGGATCTGCACAAAAAGTGCAGAGTATAGTATCAGTACAACCAACCCCATGTACTGGCAAGTGTCGAGCCTAACCTCGGCGAAGTAGTGACGAGACTAGGATGCGACTGATAACTAGGGATTTTGATACATTTTACACTCCTTCATGCTCAAGTTTTGATTAGAAATGTGTGCAAAATAGTCCCAAAGGCTCACAAGTTATGCTTGATTGCAGGTTTGATCAACAAGGCGACAAGATGTCAAAGATCAGCTCAAAAAGGAGTGAAACTTGCACAAGTACCAAGACAAGACAAAGCTTAGCCAAATAGGGCCAGTGCGGCCGCATACCATTTTGTACGGTCTGCACAAGTGAAGTTCAGAGAGTGTGCATCTCAGGTCAAAGGCAATGCGGCCGCAAAGGATTTAGTGCCGCCCGCATTGGATTCACTGCGGCCGCAATCGATTTAGTGCGGTTCGCAGAGCCAAGGTTCAGAGAGTTTCCAGTTTGAAGATTGAAGCCCAATGCGGTCCGCGCTCCATTTCATACGGACCGCATTTGAAGCCACTGTGGCCTCACTCGATTTAGTGCGGTCCGTATTGCCCAAGTTCAGAGAGATGGATATTTAAGTCAAGAGCCTTAGTGCGGCCGCACTTGATTTTGTGCAGTCCACACTAGCCTCGCATGGGTATTTTTGTCTAGAATTGTCAGCTTAGTATAAATAGTTTCTTTTCCCATTTTTAGGCAATCAGATAATTTGTATTGAAGGCTACGCTCGTGACTTCCTTTATTTTAGCTATTTTGAGCAATTTTAGCTTCATTTCAACATTGAATCTTCAAGTTTAATTTAGTAATTAATTAATATGAGTTTTTCTTCATCTATTTCTATGTTTTCTTCTCTAATTATGAGTAGCTAGACCCTTAAGCCAGGGTTGTGGCTCAACCCTAGGGTGAGTCATTGATGGATCTTGTGTTTTAGGGCTTGATTGACTATGGGTGTTTGATATTTGGACTAATTTCATGTTTAATTGCTGAAATAGTGGTTGCAAACACTAGTTTGTGTTTAGTTGACTTTGGCTCTTCTTGAGAAAGAGAGCCTAAGTCTCTGAAATTGGTCCAACAAGGAATTGAGGCGTACTCAAGAGATTGATAACCTCAATTAAAGGGTTAAACCTAGAGATAGTAATACCCGACTTGAACCTTGGTTGTTTGTGCAAATTTGCATACCCAATTGGTCTTGAGAAAGTCAATTCGGGAAAAATCACTCGAACTACCGAGAGGTGTAGAGTGAGTAGAATCATGCAATGATTATATCATACTCCCCAAATATGACAATCATGCCTTAGACTCAAGTATCCGTCAATTGACCACCTAGGCGAGCCTTTTATCCACTTGAACAACTCGCAATAGTTTAACCTTAGCTTATTTTAGTTTAATTGAGCATTGTAGTTTTATACAATTAGAAGTAAATCGAACAAAAAATGTGTAGAAGTGCAATTAAGAGCAAATACGCAAATCTCATTTAGATAGACACCCGACTCCAATATCTAACTCCCTGTGGAAATTGATCCCGTTATTGATCGGGTAAAAGATGCTTCGACCTCTCTTGCTATTCAATAGTAGTGCAGGGTTGGCCTCGATCACTTTTTGGCGCCGTTGCCGGAGAGCTAACGGTTTTGGCTATCTATCTAACTAGTTTTGTGTATTGTTCTTCTTTCCTTCTTTGTTACTAATTTGTGTGTGTCATAACTTCAGGTACCAAATGGCAGCGAACAACACCAATAACCCTCTTGGAAATGTGATTGCGGGGTAGGAGGTAGATGATGTCGGAGAAGATGAGGTGCCTATTGTACCTCAAGGACAACGTTGAGGCCGCCAGGCCAATGCTAATTCCAATGGCAATATTCCAGACCCTCCTCCGCCACCTCCAAGAGTGGCTCCTAGAGTGTTTCCTAACCAAGGCTATGCAAGTGCTATTGTCCCACCCCGAATCCGGGAGGGCAATTTTCAAATAACCAATGTTATGTTGATATTGCTGGAGCAGCGCGGGTATTTCACGGGCGATGCAAATCAAAATGCTTACAAACATCTCAAGGGGTTCGTGGATACCTGTTGGGGGAGCAAGCAAACAAATGTGTTCGAGGATGCACTTCGGTTGAGACTCTTCCCATTCTCACTTAGAGGGAAGGCATTTGATTAGCTCGAGCGACTTCCCAACCATTCAATCACTACTTGGGATGAGTTGGCGGACAAGTTCATTGCAAAAATTTTCTCACCGGGGCATATGACAGCATTGAGAGATGAGATCTTGGCTTTCAAACAGGAGCCAACTGAACCTTTGCATGAGATTTGGGAGCATTATAGAATAATGGTGAAGGAATGCCCCAACAATGATATGACCGAGGCAATGATCCAACAGACTTTCTACCGGGGTATTAACACCACAAATCAATGCATAGTGAACCAACTTGCTGGGGGCAACTTCATGAAGTTGTCTTATGATGAGGCTTGTGACATTCTTAACGAGATGGCTGATAATTCTTCCGCTTGGCAAAGTAGAGCCAATGTGCCCCAGGGTGACCCCACAATTACTCATTTGCACAAGGAGTTACATGATCATGGGCAGGCTATAGCTGAGTTGACAACTACAATGAACCAACTAGCAAAGGCACAGTTGTAACAAGTTCAAAATCCTCGCCAAGTGAATGCTATGGAGGGTGTCAACATGCTTGTCAACAAAAGAAGACAACGAGGGCAACAAAACCAAGGGAATTCGGAGTAATTTGACAATGATTGTGGTGGACTCCAAAATGATGGTTATGATGAATAAAATAAAGAGGTGAAATATGTGAATAATTATCAAGGCCAAAGGGGCAATTGTTCCAATCAACAACAATGGAGACCCCAAGGCAATTGGGGAAATCAACAACAACAAGGTAATGGTAATTGAGGGAACAACAACCAAAACTCCAACTGGGAAATCAGAACAACAATCAAAACAATCAGGGAAATTGGAACAGTAACAACAACAATTGGGGTGGTAACAATAATCAAGGTGGATGGAACAATGGCAACCAAGGAACCGGGGGCAGGGCTTTCAAAGACCTCTAATGTACCAACAACCGAACAATCCGCCTCCATTTCCATCCCAAGGTCCTAGTTCTTCTAACAATGATATGGGGAGAATTGAAATGATGTTCGAACAAATGATGAAGAAGAATGCGGACTCTGATGCTCAGTTGGCTTCCCACTATACCTCTATCAGAAATTTGGAGGTGCAGTTAGGTCAAATCTCACAGTCTTTGAATACTCGTCCTAAGGGGCTCTACCTAGTGATACGGTAGTAAACCCGAAGGGTGGTAACAATTATGTTATGGCGGTAACAACAAGAAGTGGGAGAGGCGGTGATGTAAATGCCTCCAAACAAAAACAAATTTTGAGTGATGAAGTTGAGTTGCAAGAAGATGAAGTTCCTTTGGTGGTCGAAAATGTGATGAATGGCAATGTGAACAAAGAAGTGAGGATTGATATTCAAGATAGCGAGGTGGAAACTCAAAATGATGTGAACCGTCTAGGGAACACGTAATAGACATGCCGGAGCCGGTGGTGCCTAAAGCCAATATACCTTTGCGAAGGCCACCTCCGCCTTATCCTCAAAGGCTTGTGAAGTATAAAAATGAGAATCAGTTTAAAAGGTTCATTGACATGATGAAGAGCTTATCCATTAATGTGCCTTTGGTGGAGGCTCTTGAACAAATGCCGGGCTATGCTAAATTTATGAAGGACTTGGTGATAAAGAAACGGTCCATGGATTGTGAAACTATAAAGATGACCCACCAAGTTAGTGCTATAGTGCATTTAATGGCCCCGAAGCTAGAATATCCCGGTGCTTTCACCATTCCTTGCACTATTGGGAGCGCAGATTTTGCTAAAGTTCTATGTGATTTGGGGGCTAGTATCAATTTGATGCCCTATTCAGTTTTCAAGACTTTGGGTATTGGGCAACCGATGCCGACTTCCATGAGATTACAAATGGCGGATAGAACAATGAAGAGACCATTGGGTATTATTGATGATGTGCTTGTCCGGGTGGACAAATTTATCTTGCCAGCTAACTTTGTGATCTTGGATTGTGAGGTGGATTATGAAGTTCCTATCATATTGGAGAGACCTTTCCTTTCTATGGAGAAGGCCTTAGTTGATGTGGAAGCAGAGGAACTCACCTTCCAGGTGGGTGATGAAAAAGTGATCTTTCATGTATGTAAGTCAATGAAGCAGCCCAACAGTTCCGAGGTGTTCTCTTTTGTAAATCTTGTCACGGCAGTGATAGTTGATGATACCAGTGCAATGATCAATGTGGAGGACCCTTTGGAGGCCGTATTGTTGAATTTTGATGTCAATGATGATGAGAACCAAGTGGAGTGTGTAAATGCTTTACATGGAATGAGCTCTTACTCTTATGAGCCTAGAAACTCTCTTTGTATATCGAGAATAGGAAGACTCCACCAACAAAACCTTCAATTGAGGAGCCTCCGATGTTGGAGTTGAAACCGTTGCCTCCACACCTCAAGTATGAGTTCTTAGGCCCAAGTTCTACTTTGCCAGTTATTCTTTCCTCTTGTCTTACTAACATGTAGGTTGATGCCACATTGGCAGTGTTTCAAAAGCGGAAAAAGGCAATTGGATGGACTCTAGCTGATATTCAAGGGATACGCCCCGCATTCTGTATGCACAAGATTATCCTGGAAGATGATGCAAATCCCTCCTTGGAACATCAAAGGAGGTTGAATGAGGCAATGCAAGAAGTTGTGAAAAAGGAGGTGATCAAGTGATTGGATGCCGAGGTTGTGTACCCCATCTCTGATAGCTCTTGGACTTCATCAGTGCAATGTGTACCGAAAAAGGGTGGCATGACCATGGTTGCAAATTCACAAAATGAGTTGATTCCTACCAGAACCGTCACCGGTTGGAGGGTATGCATGGACTACCACAAGTTGAATAAAGTGACCCACAAGGATCACTTTCTTTTGCCTTTTCTTGATCAGATGTTAGACCGACTTGCTGGGCTTGTCTTCTACTGTTTTTTGGATGGGTATTCTGGATACAACCAAATCTTGATTGCTACAAAAGATCAGGAGAAGACCACATTCACTTGTCCATATGGAACCTTAGCCTTTTCTAGGATGTCTTTTGGGTTGTGTAATGCACCGACTACATTTCAGCAGTATATGATGGCCATTTTCACCGATATGGTGGAAGACATTTTGGAGGTGTTCATGTATGACTTTAGTGTTGTGGGATATTCATTTGATGAGTGCTTGAAGAATCTTGATAGAGTTTTGGCCCGTTGTAAAGAAACCAATCTTGTTCTCAATTGACAGAAATGTCACTTTATGGTGGAAGAGGGAATAGTTCTTGGGCATAAAATTTCAAAGCACGGTATAGAGGTGAACAAAGCAAAAATTGATGTAATTTCAAGGCTCCCTCCCCCTACCTCGGTCAAGGGAGTTAGAAGTTTTCTTGGGCATGCGGGGTTGTACCGGAGATTCTTTAAAGACTTTTTGAAGGTAGTAAATCTCCTATACAAGTTATTGGAAAAAGATGCTAGGTTCGTGTTCGATGATAAATGTATGAAAGCCTTTGAACTTCTCAAGCATAAATTGACCACCACTCCTATCATTACCGCATCTAATTGGAGCTTGCCCTTTGAGCTCATGTGTGATGTGAGCGATGTTGCGTTTGGGGCAGTTTTGGGTCAAAGAGTGAACAAAATGTTTCATCCGGTGTACTATGTGAGCAAGACTATGAATGATGCTCAAGTGAACTACATAGTGACCGAGAAAGAGCTTTTGGCTATTGTGTTTGCGATGGAGAAATTTCGGCCGTATCTCATGGGTTCCAAGGTTATTATTCATAGCGATCATGCTGCACTTCGGTACTTGATGACGAAGAAGAATTCCAAAGCTAGACTGATGCGATGGGTTTTGTTACTTCAAGAGTTTGATTTAGAGATTGTGGACCGGAAGTGTAGTGAAAACCAAGTGGCGAACCACTTGTCAATGATTCATTTCCCGACGAACAACTCCTTTCGGTGTTGATGAATTGTATGCCATGGTTTGCGGACGTTGCTAATTTTCTTGTGACTGGTATAATCCCATATGAGCTCTCTTCTAACCAAAGGAAGAAGCTCAAGCGGGATAGTTTGGATTTCTATTGGGATGAGCCATACTTGTTCAAGATTTGTACGGATGGTGTGATTCGAAGGTGTGTCCCGGAGGAAGAGCAATTGAGTATCTTGGAGGCTTGTCATTCCTCTCCCTATGGTGGCCATCATGGAGGGGCGAGGACGACTTTCAAAGTTCTTAGTTGTGGATTTTATTGGCCAACTTTGTACAAAGATGCAAGCAAACTAGTGAAGAGGTGTGATGAATGTCAAAGAGCGGGTGGAATTTCGAAGAAAGATAAGATGCCTCTCAATACCATTCTTGAGGTTGATATTTTTGATGTTGGGGCATTGATTTTATGGGCCCGTTTGTTAGCTCGTGTGGGAATACATACATTCTTGTGGCGGTGGACTATGTTTCAAAGTGGGTTGAAGGAGTGTTGTTGCATTTCTCAAGAAGAGCATTTTTACAAGGTTTGGTACTCCTCGTGCAATCATAAGTGATGGGGGGTCTCATTTTTGCAATAGAGATTTTGACACTTTGCTTGCAAAGTATGGTTCAATCACAAAGTTTCTACTCCCTATCATCCTCAAGCAAGAAGTGGTCAAGTGGAAGTCTCAAACAGGAAAATCAAGAGTATATTGTCAAAGACGATCAATGCAAATAGGACCAATTGGTCAAAGAAGTTGGATGATGCTCTACGGGCTTATAGGACTGCTTACAAGACTCCGATTGGTATGTCTTCGTATCGGTTGGTGTTTGGTAAAACTTTACATCTACCGGTTGAGTTAGAGCACAAGGCCATGTGGGCCTTGAGGAAGATAAATCTTGAATGGGATGTTGCAGCAAATCTTCGTGTGGAGCAGCTTAATGAACTTGATGAATTCCGATTCCATGCCTACTCCAGTTCATCCTTGTATAAGGACAAGATGAAGTACGTTCATGATAAATATGCTCGTATCAAGAAGTTCAAAGTGGGTGATTTGGTTCTCTTGTTCAACTCTCGATTACGTTTGTTTCCAGGAAAGCTTAAGTCAAAATGGAGTGGACCTTTTGAAGTGGTGTGTATGACCTCATTTGGTGCACTTGATTTAAAGAACAAAAATGGGGAAGTTTTCAGAGTAAATGGTCATAGGGTCAAGCACTACTTGGGAAAGATTGACGACAACCACGTGGTGGCACTTCTTTATCTCAAATGATTTGATGGTAACCGGCGTCGTGCCGCGACGTTAAATCTGCGCTTCTTGGGAGGCAACCCATGTATTCTTTTTCTTATTTTTCTTTGATTTTTATTGTAGTATAGGATTTATTTTTGGACTGACTGGTTGTGGGATGCTACAGGATTGTGTTGATGTAGTGCAGGACAAAGTGGGAAAAAATATTGTTCAAATCTCTGAAGTTTGTGTGAGCACGTGATTTTTGTTTCGCACGACAATCGCTCCAAAAGGAAGTAAAAAATAATAATTGGCCCTGCTGTACAAATTTTGGATTTCTGTGCGGCATCTTGTTAATTTATTTGTGACTTCGGCCCATTTTTATTTATTTACTTTATTAAAACAAAATTCAAAAAATATATATGTGTCCTGCATAATTCGAACCGTAATCCGGTCGTTAAATAGAAAATCATAAACGGGCATCTTTGTTCGTGATTTTGTTTTGTCTGATTTTACTTGTTTTGAAATATTTTAGTATATAATTGTGTTGAGTGTGTATTTAATTTTTTGATTTTTTGTTTAGTTTTGTTTTTAAATAAATAAGGAAAAGAAATAAAAAATAATAAAAAAGAAAAAGAAAAAAAGAAAGGGTCCCTTTATTCTTCCGGATTTGGGCCAATTTTAACAAAATTGGCCCAAACGAACAGCCCAAGACCCAGGCCTGCCCGGTCCAGACCACCTGATACCCAGGGTGTCCAAACGACGTCGTTTGAGTCGTGCCTGATCTGGGCCGTTGATCTCAAATTGATCAATGGCCAAGATCAATTCCCCATAACCCACCAATAAACCCGACCCGTCTCACCCGGACCGACCCCAACCCTCAACCCTCAAAACGACACCGTTTCATTTAAGACCATCAGATCCAAACCGTAGATCTAGATTGATCTAACGGTTGAGATCAACCCACCCACTAACTATATAAGCCTAGATCCTTACCCTGCCCCCCTAGCCAACACCCCCGCCTTCGTCTTCACCAAACCCATCCCCTTCAAACCCTAGCCGCCCCTGCACACCTTCACCAGAAACCCGGCGGCCTGAACGTCGGTGACCTCCACCTGAACACCATAGAACCCCCATGCCATCCTGAACCTAAATCTACCAACCACACACTTCGAATCACCCCCCAGGTCCTCGAATCTTCATTTGAAGATTCGAGTCAAAACTCGATCTACACCAACCAACCCCACCTTCATACCAGACACTCCCCGGACCCTCCTTGTGACCAAACCATACTTGGTTTGGTCCGAATCTAACCAGGGAAGCACGAATATTAGATCTGAGTTTTGAAACCACAAGGTCCCTCGTCACTGGTTCAAAACGGTTCAAACCAAAGAGATTAAGGTCTAATGGACCTTAATCGAAGTGTTTCTCATCTGAGAAACACTTCGATTAAAGTCCGTTCAGCCTTAAGAAAGGTCTGTCCAAATCCGGGTTCAAACTTTTAACTTTTCAAGTTTAAGGTGAGTCTGCTTTCTTTTCCTTTATTTGTTTTTAGCCCGTGTGATTTGTTTTAAAAGACTGTTCATATTTGTTTTAATTTTATCAACTTTTGTTTGTCCACTTTGTTTGAACCTCTGTGTTTGTCTGAATCCCTCTCCTCCTATTCTGATATGGCATGTGTATTGGTTGTATTCCAAATTTGTACTGACTAACTAATTCCTCGAAGTACAATTCTGTTTTAATCAGCATAAGTCGAGTCATGTGTCCCATACTTCTGAATGTCTGATTTTTGGCTACGATTGTGTATGTTAATGCTAATATAGTCGAGTCGACATGAGTCGTCAATTAGTTTCAACTGTCTGAGCATAGTAAATCGACTTGCTTCTGTTGAACATTTGTTGAACCAATTAAAAGCCAATTTTGTTTACTTATAGCTGTTGATTTGGATCAGTAATGTAAAAGGGATGTTTGGTTTAAATGCTGAATTAGAGGGCATGTGCACTCTTGCACAGCATGCGCATTGGTGCACCTCATGTGCATTGGTGCACCTCACGTGGTTCGAGATGCATTTTCACAACGTTGCAATTCTATAAAATAAATGATAATAATAAAAGCGGTTTAAACTTAATAAAAGCACATAAGTCACAACATGTATTTAAATCAGATATTTAGCCATTATAACAATTTAAGCGACCGTGCTAGAACCACGGGATTCGAGGGTGCCTAACACCTTCCCTCGGGTCAACAGAATTCCTTACTTAGAATTCCTGGTTCGCAGACTTCATTTGGAAAAGTCGAAAATCTCCTCGATTTGGGATTCAAGATATACCGGTGACTTGGGACACCAAAAGCCAAACCTTTCCCAAGTGGCGACTCTGAATTAAATAAATAATCCCATTTCGAATATTGTCACTTAAATTGGAAAAACTCCCTCGCGCATTTAACCCTTCAGGGCGGGCGCGCAAAAAGGAGGTGTGACAGCTCTGGCGACTCTGCTGGGGATGATTAACCAGAACCACTGGTTCAGGGTTCAAAAATTCGAGCTTAGAATAATTGTTATATTTGGCTTTATTATCTGACCTTTATTACATGTTTTTGCATAATGTGCTAAATGTTGTCTTTTACCGCTTTGATATTATCTGAACTGTATATAAACTGTGCCGAAACCTTTCTCTTCTTACCTCCGGGGAGAAGCTCGCTGGTCGAGACTCCCTATTCTGTTAGTGTCAATGCCCGAAATAAGAAAGAGGACGGATAAGTTACGAAGCCGGACGGCCTTTTGGTTCCCGGTAAGTTGCCCCTCCTCGACTCGAGTTGTCCGCTCGGGTACACAGTCTAGAACAAATACCAAGGTTTGAACCTAGTATAACTCGACTTCATGCCGGATCCCTAGTAGGAACGCTTATTTGCATCATGTTGCATTTGACTTAGGGGGCTCAACACAGGGGTTGGGTCCGTCTAGGACAAGCAACCTGAAATGAAAAGACCAACTTGCTGCATCCTATTTGTTTTGCGCATTTATTTGCTTCGGTTCCGCATGCTGACCGGTTTCTAAAAAAAAAGAAAAATAGCAGCGTAGGGAGATAATTACTTATTTTGGAAAAATAAAACCAATGTCCTAGTAGTGTCGAAACCTCGTCGGAATTTTTCTAAAAAAAATATATATAAAACCAAAAGTTGTCTTTTAGTTTGATTCATAAAAAAAAAATATAAAAATTGTTCTTTTCTTTTTAAGAAAAAAAAAGGGTATTTATTTCAAAAAATAAAAAATAAAAAAAATGGAAAACTCATAATTCAAAAAATGTGTTGTTTCTTTTGTAGTACCCTTTTATAAATTCGGACTAATAGTCCAAATATTGCAAAAAAAAAAAATAAAAAAATTTAGTATTTATCTTTCTCCAAAAAAAAAAACAATAAAAATAATACTTATTCTTGATTGCTAGGTTTATTTGATTTTCTCTATTCACGATATGACCGAACTACGCCGGTTTGATTCTCGCACGGGGTGAGATACGTAGGCAACCCTCGGCGGGTCCAATCTCCCGTTTTTTGCAAAAAATCTAGATAATTTTAATTTTTGAATCTAATAAAGTTATCACCCTAAATAAATGTGCAGGATGAGCACGATACAAAATGAATCGTTTTCAATAATGACCAAGATCCCTTTTGAGTTGCGATTATGGTGGAACGACTTAGGCAAAGAGGGGCAAGGCAAAGTGAGGAAATACCTGAAAAATCTCCCGGATTTACTAGACATTCAGCCTCGGGGTGATATTATCAGATCATTGGTCACTTACTGGGACTCGGCGCACAATGTATTCCATTTTTCAGACTTCGAACTCACCCCGACGCTGGAGGAAATAGCGGGATACATTGGGGGTGATGAAGCTCCGTTAAGGTTCAAGTACTTGATTGCACCTAGGGCCGTCACGGTACACCAATTTTTGGATTTTCTGAAAATACCCCGAACATTTCACCATCCAGATCTTGCCAAAGGCTTCTGCAGTCTCCATCTCATGTATGCTAGATACGGTCATGAGGGCGGGTTCAATAAGCCGGATTTCAAACTATGTAGTAAAGGCAACCGGCAAAAATGGGACGAACACAGGCAATTGGCTTTCATGACGGCCTTCTTAGGTCTTATAGTGTTCCCGAGGAAGGACGGCAACATCGATCTAAGAATAACTGGGGTTGTCAGTACTTTGCTTACCCAAGATAAAAGTACTCTGGCGCCTATGATTATGGCTGACATTTTCCGGGCTCTCACTGTTTGTCGAGCCAGGGGTGACTTCTTCGAAGGATGTAACCTACTGTTGCAAATGTGGATGACCGATCATTTATGCCATCGCTCCTCACTTTTGGGTTATGGTTCGCCAGATAAAACTTGTATTGGAGAATTCTACACGAGAATCAAAGGGCTTAATTTACTTGAGGGAGTCACATCATGGACCTCATTTCTCCGAACTCTCACTGCCAGCCAAATCCAATGGACGCTCGGATGGTCACCTATCGAGGAAATCATATACATGCCGGCAACCCGGCCTCACTTTCTGTTGATGGGACTGAAAAGTATCCAACCCTATGCACCGTATCGGGTTTTGAGGCAACTTGGGAGGTACCAAGTGGTACCGAAAGATGAAGATTTGAGTACCCAAGTGATTGAAATCAGTCCGAACGGTCATTTCCCTGAAGAAGAAGTTCGCTAAATCTGGAGTGAATGCCAACATCTGACAACAAACACTTGTGTGATCGATACGGCAAAAGGGGAAGTCGCCCCAGGATATCACGCTTGGTTTAGAGGTAGCCTGTCTTACGAAAGACCGGCTAAGAGGCCGCATCTCAAAGATTTCGTAGAATCATCCCAAGGGCAATGGAACTGGTTAGCAAAAGAGAAGGGTTATCGAGCAGAGATTGGCGATTTGAAGCTACAAATAGATAGTTTGAAATTCGATAACAGCGTTCAAATCGCAGCGGATCGAAGCGAAAAGAATAGGTTGATCCAAGAGAATGAAGAACTTAAGGCCCAAGTCCAAAAATTGAGATTGTCTCTTGATGAGCAACCCAGAAGTCAATCAGACCAGCGGTTGATAAAGGGTTTGAAAAGAGAGATCACGGAATGGCGAGACAGGTTAGAAGAATCCGAAAAGGTCATGACAGAGTTCAAGGCACGGTGGGAAACAAGAGTAGATAAGCATCGCCGATGTTTGAACCAATTGAAACGTGACCACGAGAAGGCTGTTTCCAAAATAAAGAGGGAGATGGCTACACTTGAGCTTAAAGCAGTTAAGCAGGCCAGGGATTTCCAAATGGAGAATAGATACTGTTACGACTTGTTGGCCCAAATGAAGGAAGAAGTGCGGCAGCTGAGGGATCAGCACATACAGGACTCGCAGGTATTCAAGACGTGCAGCAATCAGATAAGGCACCTACTCATAGAGAAGAAGCAAACCAGAGATAGGATCAAGGCCATTGCCCATGCCGTCACCAGACGATGTCTACGATGTGAGAACATGTCCAGCGCTACCGTCCTCTCGGCAGTAATGGGTTATGTCAAGCAAACTATGCACGAGCTGGAGCAACTTGAGAGGGATCTCACGCCTAGGACCGCGGCGAGGCCTAACGATGCCCCGCGGAAACCAATTTTTAAAACCATAACGCATTCATAGGTCAAATATGTATTTTAGCGTCTTCTGCCTTTTTTTTTCATCAAGGTGATTTTCAGTCTATTTTGAGTCTAGGTTCATTTTCCAAGTTTGCTCTTTCTTTTGCAAAATGTAGCTTGTAATAGAACGTTTCAACAATAAAGGGGTTGTTTCTCTTACGCCCATTTGTGTTTTTCGAACTACGTAATGATCTGATTCACGTAGGCATCGTGATACGTAGGCAATCCTCATCGGATCCGGTCGCATTTCTTTTACTACAAAAAACAAAAAACAAATATGTATATATAATGAATAAAATAAAAGGGAAACAAAAGAGAAAAAGAAAAGAAAAGAAAAAAAAGGGAAAACTAATAAGAGAAAAATGCCGGAATGACGCATGCTCTCGTAGCAAACATATAGTAATCCACTTAACTGTATAGGTGCATCATGCCCAACGTGAGATTACCTATCTATTATTTGCTGCAAAATTAACCGTGCGTTTGTCATTGAGCATTTTTCCAGGGTTTTTGAAAAGACGGTTGGTTTGGTGAAAGTCTGGCCTCGCACTCATACTTCACGAGGTCAAGGAGAAGTGTTCAACTACCTGTTGTTAGGACCAGAAGCAGTACTCACACTTACTTCACCAGGTCAAAAGGAAGTGTGGAAATGTCTTCGAAAATTCCATTACAAACAATCCCGGTTTCTGAGGAAAGCTCAATCTCAGCTGTCCTCACACCCGAATCTGCAACTGCGGAGGAAAATAGAATCCTACGGCTCCGCATGTTGGAAATGTTGGACGACTGGAACAATGGGAAAGAGCCGCCAAGTGTCGTCCCCGGATTCCCTGAATTATTCTCCAGGTCAAGTGGGACTTCTAATGTCCCCATAAATTATCCTGCTGCCCCATTTGGTTACCCAGCCACCTCCGCCTTCTCTGCTGGATCACCTTCCAAGCCTCATCCCCGAATGTCAGCCACTGATGCAAGCATGAACATCTTTGCTGCATCGCCTTGCCCGATTACAGCACAGCCCACCACGTACAAGCCAAGCTTTGACTCATCCTCTTTTACATTCCAAGCACCATCGTTCTCAATGGAACCAACTAGGTTCGCTACCAGTACCAACCCTCTACCGCCTCAGTGCGAGCTCGCACCAGGACAGGATCAGG
The DNA here is from genome assembly GCF_000715075.1 of Nicotiana tabacum. Taxonomy (NCBI): domain Eukaryota; kingdom Viridiplantae; phylum Streptophyta; class Magnoliopsida; order Solanales; family Solanaceae; genus Nicotiana; species Nicotiana tabacum. The sequence goes on from NC_134089.1 coordinate 152,116,348, forward strand.
ACCCCAGAGTTGTAGAACAAAATGAGATCTCCAAGAGAATGAGAAGCCTTGAACAAAGTCTGAAGAATATGCAAGGATTGAGCGGACAAAAGAGCGTCTCTTACGCCGACCTGTGCATGTTCCCTCACGTGCACCTGCCAACGGGTTTCAAGACCCCCAAGTTTGAGAAATACGATGGGCACGGTGACCCCATTGCACATCTTAAGAAATACTGCAACCAATTGCGGGGAGCCGGCGGAAAAGAAGAACTGCTAATGGCATACTTTGGGGAAAGTTTAGTAGGGATAGCTTCGGAATGGTATATGGATCAGGAAATGTCCCGATGGCATATATGGGATGATCTCGCCCGAGATTTTGTAAAACAATTCCAGTATAACATCGACATTGCGCCAGACCGAAACTCTCTGTCGAATTTGAAGAAGAAGCCTTCGGAAAGCTTTAGAGAGTATGCTATTAAGTGGCGTGAACAGGCGTCGAGGGTAAAGCCTCCCATGGAGGAAGTGGAAATGGTCACTACCTTTCTCCAGGCTCAAGAGTCTGACTATTTCCAAAACATGATGTCGGCCATGGGTAAGCCATTCACGGAAGCGATCAAGATTGGAGAGATGGTGGAAAATGGTTTGAAAACGGGTAGGATTCTGAGTCAAGCAGCCATAAGGGCAACTTCCCAGGCCATCCAAAGCGGGTCTGGAGGAACGACAAGGGGGAAGAAGAAAGAAGAAACGACTATGGCAGCCTCTGAAGCAAGAGAGTATCGTCATCCCAGGCCCCATTTTCCGGAAAGAGCCCCGCGCCACTACTACCCCCACTCAAATTTGGCATATGCTCATCAACCTTATATGGTCATGAATGCCCAACCTTATAACCATCCGCCACAACAAGCCAACCGAGGCCCAGCTCCACCTCCCAGAAATCAGCCTCCTTACCGCAACCACTATAACCCACAACCCCCGCAGAATAACTACCGCCCCCAAGAGCCACCTCGACGGCGGACTTTCACGCCCATCGGTGAACAATACTCTACTTTGTTCCCTAAGCTAGTCCAATTGGGTTTCTTGCAACCAATCCCTCAAACAAGGCAAAACCCGACATCTCCTTCTTACAAAGCCGGAGTCAGATGCGCCTATCATTCAGGGGCCGAGGGACATGATACAAACGACTGCTGGTCATTGAAAAGAGTGGTCGAAAATTTGATCGAGCAAGGGAAAATAGTGCTAAGGGACGAGGAAGTCCCGAACGTAACTAACAATCCATTACCTGCTCACAATAATGGGCCGCTGATCGGAATGATTTGTGAAGACAAAGAGTTCGATCCTGCTTTGAAAGCTATAATCGCCATTGTCGACACGGGGAAGAGGCCCGAAATGGACCAGAAACCAGAAATGGGGGAAGTGGTCAAGGCTATAAAGAACAAGCCTGAAAAGAAGGTAGAGAAGAAAGTGGTACCTGTAAAAAATGAAGTTCTTTACATACCACGAGGTCGAGCTGAGAAGGCGCAGAACTTCGGGATCAAAAAGACAAAACCTATGTACGTGCCAAAAGGGGCCTATGTGGTCCGGGGGACGATTCAACCACCTCGGCTGAATGAGCCAGTGGTTATCGGACGCGTGCCACAAAAGCCCATGACCAACCCGTCCGCAGTGCCGTGGAATTATCAAAAGACTTTGGTAATGTACAAAGGTAAAGAAGTCACGGGAGAACTTCCAGAAAATACTTTCATTGGAGGGTACTCAAATACCCGAGAACTGAACAACGCCACACAAAGGCGCTTCCCTCCAAAGAAGCCCGTGAGTGTTGAAGAAGCGGAAGTGTTCTTCCAACAAATGAAGATGCCGGACTACGAAGTGATAGATCAGCTGCGCAAGCACCCTGAGCAAGTATCCATGTTGTCATTATTAATGAGGTCAACCGAGCATCAAAAGATCTTGCTGAAAACCCTGAATGAAGCATATGTACCGGTCGAAACCTCGGCGGAGCAACTAGAGCGGATGACAGAAAGATTCTTCGCTGTCAACCAAATCTCTTTCAGCAAGAATGATTTACCCCCGGAAGGAGCAGCACACAACAAGGCCTTGCACTTAACAGTTAAATGCGAGGACTACTACGTCAAGCGAGTAATGCTGGATGGGGGATCAGGTGTTGACATTTGCCCGCTCTCCACGCTGCAAAGAATGGAAATTGAGACCGGAAGAATCCGACCCAACAACGTCTGCGTAAGAGCTTTCGACGGCATCAAGAGAGATACCATGGGAGAAATAGACCTGCTGCTGGTCATAGGACCAGTCGAATTTCGAGTAACCTTCCAAGTGATCGACATGGACACATCCTACAATTTCCTCCTTGGCAGACCTTGGATCCATGCGGCAGGAGCCGTGCCTTCCACTCTTCACCAGATGGTGAAGTTCGAGTACGAAGACCAAGAGATCGTGGTCCATGGGGAAGACGAACACGCCATTTATCGGGACCCATCCATCCCGTATCTTGAACCAAGAGAAGGGAGCGAACATACGGTCTATCAAGCTTTCGAGGTGGTACTGGCAGAGCAGCACGAAGAGGGAGTACCTTGCCCCCAGCCTTTCTTGTCTAACGCTTCGGTCATGGTGGCCAAAGAGATGATCCGACACGGATTTAGGCCAGGGAAGGGACTTGGACGAACCCTTCAGGGAATAACAGAACCCATTACTTTACCAGTCATCAAGAAACCTTTTGGACTAGGTTTCGAACCTACTCCAACAGACGAAAAATGGGCAAAGAAAAGGAGAAATGAGGGCTGGAAGTTGCCTCAACCACTGCCGGATTTACGTGCGACTTTCGTCAGGCCAAGGTACGCTGAAGAAGAAGATGATGAGGTCTTCACAGCTGAGGAAATCGAGGAAATATGTGGGGCAATGAGAGAAATGCTCTACGAGGTCCACATGGTTCAACCAGGTGAAGGCATAAGCACTGCTGAGATGCTGTACATGGGACCGAACGCCCAACTTCAAAACTGGGAGGCCACGCCATTCCCGACTAGACGGAAGTCCGGGTAGACCTGCCCTGCCACCTTTCCTGTATCACAAGTTATCTCCGGGACATAACTTGAACGTTTTCTTCTTTTCAATTGTTGTTTTGAATTCCTAGTTGTAAACATTGTTGTCCTCCAACTTTCCAAAGAAAATATACAAAAAATACAAAAAAAAAATCATCATTACTTTCCTATTCTTTCTTTTGTTCTGGTTTTTATTATTTTTCCTCTTATCTTCCTTTTCAGTCCTAATAATGCGGCTTTAAATATGACATGCTTGCGGACTTCACGCCCAGATCACAATGAGCTATTTAACTGCGAATTAATGAACCCAGAACCAGAATATGATGCGGAAGAGGCTTTTAGGGAGATAAACCGAGAGTTGGAATATTTCGAGAATAAACCTAAGCCAAATCTGAATGACACTGAACCGGTAAATTTAGGAACCCCGGAAGAAATCCGGGAGACCAAGATAAGCATTCACACGGACAAGAAAACGCGAGAGGCGATAATTCAACTTCTTCTTGAATTTAAAGACGTGTTTGCTTGGTCATATGATGACATGCCGGGACTAGGTGTTGATCTAGTGGTTCACAAATTGTCGATTCATCCCGATTGTCCTCCAGTTCAACAAAAGCAACGAAAGTTCAAAACTGAGGTCAGTGACAAGATTAAGGAGGAGATCACCAAACAGTTGAAAACGGGAGTGATCCGGGTAGTCCAATATACAACATGGTTGGCGAATGTGGTTCCAGTACCGAAAAAGGACGGGAAAACTCGGGTATGTGTAGATTACCGAGATCTGAACAGAGCAAGTCCTAAAGATAATTTCCCACTGCCCAACATCCACATCCTCGTTGATAATTGTGCCAAACACGAGATACAGTCTTTTGTAGATTGTTATGCTGGGTATCATCAGGTACTGATGGATGAAGAGGACGCCGAGAAAACTGCCTTCACCACGCCTTGGGGCACCTACTGTTATCGGGTCATGCCATTTGGTCTAAAGAATGCTGGGGCTACTTACATGAGGGCCATGACCGCCATTTTCCATGACATGATGCACCATGAAATAGAGGTGTACGTGGACGATGTGATAGTCAAGTCCAGGACGCAGGATAATCACATCCAAGACTTGAGGAAATTCTTCGAGAGGCTAAGGAAGTATGACTTGAAGCTAAATCCAGCCAAATGCGCTTTCGGAGTTCCGTCGGGCAAACTTTTGGGTTTCATCGTAAGCAGGAGAGGGATCGAGCTAGATCCAACTAAGATAAAATCTATCAGAGATCTACCTCCCCCGAGAACGAAGAAAGACGTGATGAGTCTGTTGGGCAGGTTGAACTACATCAGTCGGTTTATTGCCCAGCTGACAAGCACGTGTGAGCCCATATTCAAGCTGTTGAGGAAAGATGCGGCGATTAAGTGGACAACGGAGTGTCAAGAAGCCTTTGATAAAGTCAAAGAATACCTTTCGAATCCCCCAGTCTTGGTCCCTCCAGAACCAGGGAGGCCACTTTTCTTGTATCTGACAGTCTTGGAGAACTCTTTCGGTTGCGTCCTCGGGCAACACGACATAACCGGAAAGAAGGAACAAGCAATCTACTACTTGAGCAAGAAATTCACCAGCTACGAGGCCAAATACACTCTGCTGGAAAGGACATGCTGCGCTCTCACATGGGTTGCTCAAAAGCTGAGACATTATCTCCAAGCCCACACTACATTCCTCATAAGCAGATTGGATCCCTTGAAGTATATATTTCAGAAACCAATGCCTACTGGGAGACTGGCTAAATGGCAAATCTTGCTTACGGAATTCGACATAGTTTATGTCACTCGCACGAAAATGAAAGCCCAGGCGTTAGCAGATCATTTGGCCGAAAACCCGGTCGATGAGGAATACCAGCCATTGGATACCTACTTTCCAGATGAAGAGGTAAACACCGTAGAAGTGATCTCGGAGGAAGCTCATATTTGGAAGATGTTCTTTGACGGAGCCGTGAACGCCAAGGGTATAGGGATTGGGGCAATTTTGATCTCACCTACCGGTCAGCATTATCCCGCCACAGCTAGACTTCGTTTCTTCTGCAAAAATAATACAGCTGAATACGAAGCCTGCATTATGGGCATGCATATGGCAATCGATCAGGATGTCAAAGACTTACTGATTATGGGAGATTCTGACCTGATCATCCGGCAAGTTCAAGGCGAGTGGGAAACTCGGGATGTCAAACTTATCCCATACCGACAACATGTGGAGAACCTCAGCAAGCGCTTTACCTCAATAGAATTCAGGTACATTCCGAGGTGTCACAATGAACTGGCAGATGCACTTGCTACTTTGGCTTCAATGCTGCCCTACCCGGGCAACGCCCACGTCGATCCTTTGGAAATCCAAATCAAGGAAAGACACGGTTACTGCAGTGTAATCGAGGTAGGATCAAGTACGCAGCCTTGGTACCATGACATCAAGAGGTTCCTGAAGATGCAAGAATACCCAGAGCATGCTACTGGAGATCAGAAGAGGACCATTAGGCGACATGCAAGTGGTTTCTTTCTAAGTGGTGAATTGTTATATAAGAGGACCCCGGACCTCAATCTCTTACGATGCGTCGATATCGAGGAGGCAAGAAAGATCATGCACGAAGTACACGCAGGTGTGTGTGGACCTCACATGAACGGGTATGTCTTGGCAAAGAAAATCCTTCGAGCAGGTTATTATTGGATGACCATGGAAAAGGATTGCTTTAGTTTCGTTCGGAAGTGTCATCAGTGTCAGGTGCACGGTGATTTGATTCATGCACCTCCCACGGAACTGCATCCCATGTCCGCACCATGGCCATTTGTCGCCTGGGGCATGGACGTCATTGGACCAATTGAACCAAAGGCCTCGAACGGACACAGGTTTATACTAGTTGCCATAGACTACTTTACGAAATGGGTAGAGGCTGTCACTCTCAAGTCGGTCACCAAGAAAGCTGTGGTGGATTTTGTACACTCAAATCTTATTTGTCGCTTCGGTATTCCTGCGACTATCATTACAGATAACGCAGCAAACTTGAACAGTCACTTGATGGGAGATGTGTGCGAGCAATTCAAGATAACGCAAAGGAATTCCACTCCTTATCGGCCAAAAGCCAATGGTGCCGTGGAAGCGGCAAACAAAAACATCAAGAAGATTTTGAGGAAACGATCCAAAGTTCCCGACAGTGGCATGAGCAGTTACCTTTTGCATTATTGGGGTACCGCACTACGGTACGCACATCGGTGGGAGCGACTCCTTATCTTTTGGTTTATGGGACCGAGGCTGTAATACCGGCAGATGTAGAAATTCCTTCGCTTCGAATCATTGTCGAAGCAGAAATCAAGGACAGCGAGTGGGTTAAGACTCGGTTAGAGCAATTGACGTTGATTGATGAAAAGCGGATGGCTGCAGTTTGTCACGGACAGTTATACCAACGAAGGATGGCCCGTGCTTACAACAAGAAAGTCCGACCCCGGAATTTCGAAGTAGGTCAGCTGGTACTGAGGCGTATTCTGCCGCATCATGAAGAAGCAAAAGGAAAGTTTGCTCCAAATTGGAAAGGCCCATACATCGTAAGGAAAATATTGCCAAGAGGAGCATTGTATTTAGGTGATATCGAAGGAAATGACCCTGACACAGCAGTGAATGCAGATGCAGTCAAGAGATACTACGCCTAGATCATACTCCAAGCGGTCCTGACACATTTAAGAATGGCGAAGGTTTTATCCCCCACTACTCCCAAACACTACCCAATCCTCTCTACAAAAAGAAAAAAAAGAGAAATAGAAGAAAAAAGAAAAAAAAAGAAAACAAAACAAAACAAAATTTGATTGAGGCCTGAACTACGTTTGACTTGATTCCGAAAGGATACGTAGGCAGCCTCTCCCTGAGGTTCAGTCATACCAACAATAAAATCCCATCCACCCTGAAATTGAAACCGGGGCACGTCGAGCAGTTTAGAAGTTAGTATCATCTACCTCTCTTTACCAAACATAAGCCTTCAAATCAATTACCAAATATGGTGGGGAACCAGTAAGTGTCACAAATGGAGACCAGCACACTCTGAATTGAGAGAGATAAAATGAGAGAGTCTCGGCGGTGAAAACCTTCGGGCACCACGAGGCGACGGGAGTAGAGAAACCAAAATGAGAGAGCTTGTTTAGTAAAAACTCGCAAAGAGTGCTATCAAGCGATGACAGGAAGAGAAATGAGAGAGGTCAGCCAGCGAAAACCCGCAAAGGGCGCTGCTGGCCGAAAAGGAATAACGCCACCCCAAGAAGGTCTCGGCAAAGTTCCACCGGTTTTGGAATCACAGATCTGTTCTGGTTCGGGAAAACGCAAGCTCTTAGAAGGTCAGACGTCCAGTCCAAAGAGCATGTCATGTCATTTAAAGCCAGCGTTATCTTCCTCAGATAAGTCTCTCTCGTCCCGAAAAGGGTATTCCTTTCCTGATTTGTTTTCCCCTTTCTTTGTTTCTTCCCGAATCCCTTTTGCATTTTTACCCCGAGTTCAGGACACACCGGAAAGGACAGGTGGCAGATTTGTTTGCACGGAATCCCGTCTCATGAAGGAAAGCGCCTCATCTTGTTGGTATGATTGACCAAGCATGATGAATCATGACGTTTGATGGTGTTTCAGAGTAAAGAGGAAAGAGAGAAATCTTGAAATCTTCCCCAGCAAGTCCACCTTCGGACAAATCCCCACAGAATCTCCCCCTGTACAAAACCCCACAGAGTTTCTCTTTTGTACAATCTCCCACAAAGTCTCCCCAGTATGAAAAAAAAAAATCCCTGTTGGAATTTCATCAGCACATCCCCAGCGAGTCCTTTTGTAAATATTCCCCAACAAGCCTACCCCAACAAACCCTGGGAAACCCGTTTTGAAACAAAAACCCAGCATACCCCATTATACAGAATCCGCACAAAGAATCCACTTTGTAAATATTCCCCCCCACATAGCTTCTTTTGTACGAGTTCCCACAGAACACCTCCAATAAAATCCCCGTTGAGAACCTTCAATCAAAACGGGACAAAAAGAAAGAAAAAGGAGCCTTACGAAGCCAGTCATCACAGAATCCGGAAATACCAGCCTGAGCAGTCTAAAGGTTTCGCCATTCGAATCAAATCAGTGGCGGGACTTCGCAACAGAAATAGAGACGCAACAAAGCAATGGGGAACGATCAAGGTCACCGAACCGACCGTCATTTCCAAACTAACAACTGTTCTTTGTTTGAAAAGTTGAAACAGGTATAATCCAAGACAACCGTGCGAGAAGCAGGTGTCGCCCAAAGAAGAAGGTACACGGGTACAAGAAACATTTTGGCAATAAAGAATTCACTCAAAAGGTAAGTTCCTGCAAAACCCCATTTTATCTTCTATTAAAACAAGAAAACTCAAAAATAGATCGTGTAGTATTCTTGAACTTTATCCCCAGCCGATCAGCATTAGGGTTTTAAACCCTAAACTGAACTTTTCCTTTCAGCCAGCATTAGAGTTTTAAACTCTAAACTGAGCTTTTCCATGCAATCAGCATTAGGGTTTTAAACCCTAAACTGAATTTTTCCCTTTCAGCCAGCATTAGAGTTTTAAACTCTAAACTGAGCTTTTTCCATGCAATCAGCATTAGGGTTTTAAACCCTAAACTGAATTTTCCCTTTTGTCAGCATTAGGGTTTTAAACCCTAAACTGAACTTTTTCCTTCCAGCCAGCATTAGAGTTTTAAACTCTAAACTGAGCTTTTTCATGCAATCAGCATTAGGGTTTTAATCCCTAAACTGAATTTTCCCTTTTGTCAGCATTAGGGTTTTAAACCCTAAACTGAACTTTTTCCTTCCAGCCAGCATTAGAGTTTTAAACTCTAAACTGAGCTTTTCCATGCAATCAGCATTAGGGTTTTAAACCCTAAACTGAAATTTTCCTTTTAGTGAGCATTAGGGTTTAAACCCTAAACTGAACTTTTTCCTTCCAGCCAGCATTAGAGTTTTAAACTCTAAACTGAGCTTTTTCATGCAATCAGCATTAGGGTTTTAAACCCTAAACTGAATTTTCCCTTTTGTCAGCATTAGGGTTTTAAACCCTAAACTGAACTTTTTCCTTCCAGCCAGCATTAGAGTTTTAAACTCTAAACTGAGCTTTTCCATGCAATCAGCATTAGGGTTTTAAACCCTAAACTGAATTTTCCCTTTTGTCAGCATTAGGGTTTTAAACCCTAAACTGAACTTTTTCCTTCCAGCCAGCATTAGAGTTTTAAACTCTAAACTGAGCTTTTCATTTGGTCAGCATTAGGGTTTAAACCCTAAACTGAACTTTTTCCTTCCAGCCAGCATTAGAGTTTTAAACTTTAAACTGAGTTTTTTCATGCAATCAGCATTAGGATTTTAAACCCTAAATTGAATTTTCCCTTTTGTCAGCATTAGGGTTTTAAACCCTAAACTGAACTTTTTCCTTTCAGCGAGCATTAGAGTTTTAAACTCTAAACTGAGCTTTTCATGCAGTCAGCATTAGGGTTTTAAACCATAAAATGAACTTTTCCCTTTCAGCCAGCATTAGAGTTTTAAACTCTAAACTGAGCTTTTTCATGCAATCAGCATTAGGGTTTTAAACCCTAAACTGAATTCTCCTTTTAGTCAGCATTAGGATTTTAAACCCTAAACTGAACTTTTTCCTTTTAGTCAGCATTAGGGTTTTAAACCCTAAACTGAACTTTTTCCTTTCAGCCAGCATTAGGGTTTTAAACCCTAAACTGAACCCTTTCCTTTCAGCTAGCATTAGAGTTTTAAACTCTAAACTGAGCTTTTTTTCATGCAATCAACATTAGGGTTTTAAACCCTAAACTGAATTTTCCTTTTAGTCAGCATTGGGGTTTTTAAACCTTAAGCTGAATTCTTCCTTTGTTCGGCATTAGGGTTTTAAACCCTGAACTGAACCTTTCCCCAGCTAGTCGGTATTAGGGCTCCAACCCTAAACTGAGCATGCATATCCTCTTTCATCAATCTTATGAACTTCATGGTGAATAATTAACGATATTTTCCTAGTGAAACTGGGGCAGAAAATTTCGTTCGTTTGCTTGTTTTTTCCCGCAGGTCTAACCTCGAGCCACACAGATCGAAATGACCCACGAGCTGAGTCTCGACGCAGAATCAAAGAAGAAAAAAGACAAAAGAAGACATCCCGAGATATCAGAGTGAATGGAGAGCAGATCGACTCCAACACTTGACTAAGGTCCTAAACCATGCCATTTGCGTCTCACTCAGTATCCCAGAGGTTAAACAAGTCTCCGCAACTCGCAAGCATCAAGATTTAGATCGGAGTCTACAAGCAGAATCAGCTAAGACCCAAGATCAAGTCGTAAAAGAATCATAGATAGGAATCTTGTAACTAGCAGTTGACATACATATAAGTAGTTAGTTCAGTTTCTAATTTTCGTTTGGTTAAGGCGGCCAGTGACGTAGCAGTGACAACAACAGCAGCAGTAGCAGCAAGCATTGCAATCCCATGGTAGTCCCAGCTACCAAAACTTCCCGAACTACATTGACCTGATTCCTGTTTAGCCCAGGATATGTAGGAAATCTTTGAAGCAAGATTCGGTCAGATCTTTCAAAAAAACATGCTTCATACGGAGTGGTCTATAGGCAAAAATCGCTCATACACGCTCACTTTATCTTTGCACGAAAACCCTTCGTGTTTCCGAACAAAGAGGGGCAGCTGTGAGCACGTGATTTTTGTTTCGCACGACAATCGCTCCAAAAGGAAGTAAAAAATAATAATTGGCCCTGTTGTACAAATTTTGGATTTCTGTGCGGCACCTTGTTAATTTATTTGTGACTTCGGCCCATTTTTATTTATTTACTTTATTAAAACAAAATTCAAAAAATATATATGTGTCCTGCATAATTCGAACCGTAATCCGGTCGTTAAATAGAAAATCATAAACGGGCATCTTTGTCCGTGATTTTGTTTTGTTTGATTTTACTTATTTTGAAATATTTTAGTATATAATTGTGTTGAGTGTGTATTTAATTTTTTGATTTTTTGTTTAGTTTTGTTTTTAAATAAATAAGGAAAAGAAATAAAAAATAATAAAAAGAAAAAAAGAAAAAAAAAAGGGTTCCTTTATTCTTCCGGATTTGGGCCAATTTTAACAAAATTGGCCCAAACGAACAGCCCAAGACCCAGGCATGCCCGGTCCAGACCACCTGATACCCAGGGTGTCCAAACGACGTCGTTTGAGTCGTGTCTGATCTGGGCTATTGATCTCAAATTGATCAACGGCCAAGATCAATTCCCCATAACCCACCAATAAACCCGACCCGTCTCACCCGGACCGACCCCAACCCTCAACCCTCAAAACGACACCGTTTCATTTAAGACCATCAGATCCAAACCGTAGATCTAGATTGATCTAACGGTTGAGATCAACCCACCCACTAACTATATAAGCCTAGATCCTTACCCTGCCCCCCCCTAGCCAACACCCCCGCCTTCGTCTTCACCAAACCCATCCCCTTCAAACCCTAGCCGCCCCTGCACACCTTCACCAGAAACCCGGCGGCCTGAACGCCGGTGACCTCCACCTGAACACCATAGAACCCCCATGCCATCCTGAACCTAAATCTACCAACCACACACTTCGAATCACCCCCAGGTCCTCGAATCTTCATTTGAAGATTCGAGTCAAAACTCGATCTACACCAACCAACCCCAGCTTCATACCAGACACTCCTCGGACCCTCCTTGTGACCAAACCATACTTGGTTTGGTCCGAATCTAACCAGGGAAGCACGAATATTAGATCTGAGTTTTGAAACCACAAGGTCCCTCGTCACTGGTTCAAAACGGTTCAAACCAAAGAGATTAAGGTCCAAATCCGGGTTCAAACTTTTAACTTTTCAAGTTTAAGGTGAGTCTGCTTTCTTTTCCTTTATTTGTTTTTAGCCCGTGTGATTTGTTTTAAAAGACTGTTCATATTTGTTTTAATTTTATCAACTTTTGTTTGTCCACTTTGTTTGAACCTCTGTGTTTGTCTGAATCCCTCTCCTCCTATTCTGATAAGGCATGTGTATTGGTTGTATTCCAAATTTGTACTGACTAACTAATTCCTCGAAGTACAATTCTGTTTTAATCAGTATAAGTCGAGTCATGTGTCCCATACTTCTGAATGTCTGATTTTTGGCTACGATTGTGTATGTTAATGCTAATATAGTCGAGTCGACATGAGTCGTCAATTAGTTTCAACTGTATGAGCATAGTAAATCGACTTGCTTCTGTTGAACATTTGTTGAACCAATTAAAAACCAATTTTGTTTACTTATAGCTGTTGATTTGGATCAATAATGTAAAAGGGATGTTTGGTTTAAATGCTGAATTGGAGGGCATGTGCACTCTTGCACAGCATGCGCATTGGTGCACCTCATGTGCATTGGTGCACCTCATGTGCTTTGTGCACAGCCTATGGCCTGCATAAAGGTTTTTGTTTAATTTTAAAATGGTTTGACAGCATATGCTGTCAACATATCCTACTGCCCATACTTGCTTTTAGTTGAATAAAATGGAAAAGTTAAATCTGCCAGGGAATGATGGGGTTTTTATACCTAATTAACTAAAGTGGAACTGAAAAAGGTTAAAGGCACATGGGAGGGTACTGGGATACTCGAAAAAATAGGCTGTTAAAAGGGGTAAGGAAGGCATATAAAAGGGGGGGGGGGGAATCTGACTGGGAGATAGAGAGAAAAATTAGAGATAGACAGAATCAGAGGATAGAGAGAATCAGAACTGAAAAAGAAAAATACACACACTGTGAGGAGTTTTGAAAGAGAGAGCTGATAGAGATAAACAGAAAAGGCATATAGAGATAGAGAGAGACACTGAGAGGGCATATCTGAGAGTTTCAATTTCTGAAAACAGGAACTGGAAGGGATTTCTTTTAGTAACTTCAGTAAAATTTCAAAACTGAAGATTGGTCTTAGAACTTGAAAAGAAAGGAGATAGGGAAAGGGATATCACAAAATCAGGAATTGTCTTTCTTCTTACTGTTTGTTCGATTCACATTTTGTTCAAACTGTCCAAGTTAGTCCTGTTTTCCTTCAAGTGTTAGTTAAGTCTATTGTTTGGATTTGTGTTGCTGGCTTCTCCTGAAGTTGGATTGCTTGATTTTCTGACTCCGTTACTACTGGGAATCTGTCTCATTCTGCCTCTCCTCCATTGGCTTTACTGGCCTCTTGCACTGGGATTTCTGTTCTATTTGGTACCTGCTGTTATTGCTGCTATTTGGTATCGCTTCTATTGCCCTACTGACCCCTTGCTTCTTCTGTTGTATCCAACATCCAGGTACATACTAAGATTCGCATTTGATGTAACAATGAAAGCATGAATCAAAAGAGTTGAAGGAGTTATAATCACCTGTTGTATCGCTTATGAAATTTTTATGTTGTTAAGATATGCAGTTTCTTGGTCTGTTAGCCTAATAGAGACACATTAGTAAGGTTGTACTTAATTAAAGTTTATGCCAATCTGAAACTGTGACATTTTATTCGTTTAGTAGTACATAAGATGTAAATACAATTCATGAAATGTGCAGCCATTTTAATACAATTGCTAACTCAAACTCGCTCTTTCAGCATGCTTCGAATATGTAAGGGCAAATGGCTGTCTTAAATCTAGCTAAAGCTAATACAATTTCAGATTCTTGAGTTTCAGTTTCGTTAGGCAGTTTTATAGGATGAGTTTCTAATATCCTTAGTCGCATTTTCTAATAAGGGGTTTTAATTAATCTTGTACGAATAAGTTAAAGTTAGGGAGCTCTTGTAACGGTCGTAGCATTTCGTCAATCTCATATACCTTTCTTTTATCAAGTTCAAAGCATGTTTTCATGAGGTACCATGTTTCTTCATTCCGTAAATAATTAATCGGATGATTAGCTAAAATCTGGATTCGGCAAAAGCATATAGTTAAATTAGCATATACCTTTTCTTCTAGTTCTAGAGACAAATGCATTAGAAATGTAGCCACTTTAGGACATCCTTTCTAAAATAGAGATAAACCTCGCCAAATAAAGATGCAAAATTGCGGGGCCCTCAATAAATAATCATGATAATTATTTGGAATTCAGGATAGGCCATCTAATAAATTTCATGGCCTTCTACAAAAATAATAACGCGTTAGACTCTTTAGGCGCGGCTTAGTTAAATCATATTCTTAAATTCGGGTGCACATTGATGTGACCCAAATTCAAGTCTCAACGGAGTCAAAATGTGTTAACAACTACGGGTGCATTGATTGTGACGTGGTTCGAGATGCATTTTCACAACGTTGCAATTCTATAAAATAAATGATAATAATAAAAGCGGTTTAAACTTAATAAAAGCACATAAGTCACAACATGTATTTAAATCAGATATTTAGCCATTATAACAATTTAAGCGACCGTGCTAGAACCACGGGATTCGAGGGTGCCTAACACCTTCCCTCGGGTCAACAGAATTCCTTACTTAGAATTCCTGGTTCGCAGACTTCATTTGGAAAAGTCGAAAATCTCCTCGATTTGGGATTCAAGATATACCGGTGACTTGGGACACCAAAAGCCAAACCTTTCCCAAGTGGCGACTCTGAATTAAATAAATAATCCCATTTCGAATATTGTCACTTAAATTGGAAAAACTCCCTCGCGCATTTAACCCTTCGGGGCGGGCGCGCAAAAAGGAGGTGTGACAGTTCTGGCGACTCTGCTGGGGACTGAACCCAGAACCACTGGTTCAGGGTTCAAGAATTCGAGCTTAGAATAATTGTTATATTTGGATTTATTATCTGATCTTTATTACATGTTTTTGCATAGCGTGCTAAATGTTGTCTTTTACCGCTTTGATATTATCTGAACTGTATATAAACTGTGTCGAAATGGTTGACTTTCTCAAACTTGTACAATGCTGTGTGGTGCGGACCGCACTGCATTTTGTGCGGTCCGCGGTGGGTAGGTAAGCTGGGCCCCAGGACTTTTTCTATAAATAGTACCTGAGGCCCACTATTTGAACTTTTCGATCCTTTTGCTCTCAAAGCCCCAAAAATCACTGTTCATCACTAAATTTGCATTAATTCATCTGCATAGTCTTGATTAATCATCAATACTTCCCACATCTAGTAACTTTTACTTCTTTTCAGTTGTTTAATTTTACTATTTTCATTAATTTTTTGTTTTCTTAGCTTTTCTTCTGTTCTTTCCCGTATTTCTTTTAAATTGGTAGGTTAGGTTAGTTTATTTGTTGTTTAAATTAGGATTAGGTAGTTAAAATATTGGGCAAACACTTAGGGACCCTTTAATAGGTGAAAAATTGGACTTAAAATGAACATTTCATGAACCCTAGGTTAGTGCTGTGTTTTGGTACTTTGTGTGGACCACGGTGGAATTTGTGCGGTCCGCAGTGCCCTTGTGCGGTCTGCAATGGTATTTTGTGCGGACCGCATTGAAGAATGTTCTGAAACCTGATCATTGAGGACTGTGGCCGCATTGTATTTTGTGCGGTCCGCGGTGCCTCAATGCGGACCGCATTGCCATTTTGTGCGGTCCGCGATGCAATTATACAGAGGGTGGGTAGTCTGAACCCCACCTCTGTGCGGACCGCATTGCCATTTTGTGTGGTCCGCATTGGCCTCTGTGCGGCCGCACTACATTTTGTGCGGTCTGCACTGTGTAACTTCTGCAACTTTTTTCTACATTTTCTTTCCTACAACTGTGAACTTCATTGCTTCTACTAATACTTGCAAAGCATAATTGAATATTGTTGGCAGACAATAGTGAAATCTAGAGGCAAGGGTGGTAAACAACCAGGCAGGATAGAGTCCTCCCGGGGTGGTAAAGGCAAGAACATGATAAGGCTAACCCCACAGGTTCGTCAAAACATAAAGAAGACAAGGAAAATCATTAGAGCGGCAGATATGGCCATTGACCAGTCGGGGAGTGAGTATGAGCCCTCCCGGGATATATCTTCAGACTCTGTACCAGAGTATGTTGAAGACTGGCCATAGAGAAATAGATTGAGAGATACACCTTCACCTCCAGCTTCTCCCACTGCCCAAGCTTCAGTGCGAGTTTCTTTTGAGTCGTCTGAGGGCTCAGCTTCCGGTAGTGGAAATGAGTACTCCACCTCTCCCACAACTTCATTATCCGGAGAGGGTGTAGTACTAGATGACGGGGAAGAAGTGGAAGGGGGTGAGCCTTAGGTTGGCGGGGTAGAACGAACCAGAAAACCTGAGGTTTGGCAAGACTGTTTTGTCAGTGAGGTGGCCTACCATAAGTTCAGAGAATGGTGGCATGTGAGGAAATTGATTTCGGAGTGAAGTTTTGTGGATGAGACCTCTTGCCTCACAACCCCAATGTGAGAAGGCAGTTTAGAGGGATAATGGGCTGAGATTACTTCTTAAACAACTGTGAGGATGCAAACGAGTACTTGGTCAAGGAATTCTACACCAATTATGCCCACATCAAGAAGAACACCAAAGTGACCAAAGTGCGGAATTTGAAAGTGCTATTTGATGGGAAAGCAATAAATGACTACTTGGGCTTCGATGAGGAGGATGAATCTCTGTATATAGCGAAGATGGAATTAGGTGAGGAGGCCCGTCCTTGGTTGGCACAGTACCTGGAAGTCCCAGGTACCACCCCGATTGGTTGAATGCAGGAGTGAAGATCTTAAGAAGAAGTTTGAATTTCGAGGCTAAGGGGTGGGAAACATTCGTGTGCAGCAGACTGGACCCCAGTACCCACGACAACTCACTCCCTCTTCACCCGGTAGTACTGGTAGCATCAATTATGGCGGGGTATCCAATTAGCATCGGGAATGTGATGTCTCGGGTGACAGGTAGTGAGTGAAGGTGATAGAAACTACCCCTTCCCCAGTTTCTTAACCATGTACTTCAGGGACCTAAAGGTGGAAAAATGGAAATTTGATATCAAAGTGAAAGCAAAGGCCCCGTTCTCATGGTACAGCATGCAGGGTGATGATAACCCTAAAATCAAGAACTACAAGGGAACAACCACTGCTGTAACTGGACAGTCTGAAGAGCCAGCAATGGTAGTGGCTCCTACTCAGCCTTCTTCCACCCCAGCGGACATGCCCTCTGGTCCATATACTTCAGGAGTTCCAGACATACCTTCCACCCCGGCCTACCTAGTGACTGCCCACCGTTTAAGCCAGGCCCTTCTCAGTATCAACAACTGGATGCAAACAGCTTCCTCTAAGTTGTCTGTCCTTACTTCTATAGTGGCAGCTCAGTCGGCACCTCCACCTCCACAGGTCCCACAGTCTACTGAGGACGCCCTCAAGGATATTCTGGAAAACTAGAAGAAAATCGTTGACACTCAAAAATTTCTTACGGACGCTGTGGATTCTTATGGGAAAGATCTTAAGGAGCTTGCTAGGGAGGCCAAGAAGATGAGGAAGACGCGGGCTTCCAAGGAGTCCGTGAAGGATTTGAGGGTTGAGGTTGACAGTTTGAAGGTAGATCACCTACCTTTGGATTTATTGCTAGATGACCCGGTGCCAGCAGCCCATCCCCAGCCAGTGAAGACGGAGAGGCCTCCCAAGAGGAAGAGGGTGATTCCCCGTGCAGATGACGCAGTCATACAGTTGGAGGACCTGCAGGGAGAGTCCTCCAGCCAGCCCCAGGAGTTAGCCCAGGCCTCGGTCCGAGTTCAGGTCCCAGCAGAGCAGCAGGTCATAGGGAGCCAGTCTCAGGTTCCCGAGCGTACAGAGGACCTAGGGACCACACAAGATCCCATGCCGATAGATGGGCCATAAGGAGTTTCTGTATTCTCTTCCCTTTTATTTTTGGTGCTTATTTTGCTTAGTTGGCATTGAGGACAATGTCGGCTTTCATTTGAGGGGGTAGGCCCTACTTTGATTTGATTTGGATGACTGTATATATGTGACCGATTTTATGCTTTCTTTATTTTTTATCTTTGGTATGTATATAATTTTAGCACTTCATTACATTTTTCGTACTTTTTATCTTGGGTCTATATATAAAAGTATGTTCCATTGTATATATTCATCTTCCTTATTGTATATTCGATTAAACCCCCCTCTTGCAAATATTCATTTTACTTTCCACAATTTTCTCTTTTTTATCATCTTATTTGTGTTCGTAGCTTTTTGTTTTGGATATTTGCAATAAGCCTTTGGTTTTCTTAATGCTATGGTTCTTTCCAAAGGTGGAGTTTGTGTGAACCGGGTGACTCTTCCCAATGATGGATGGCGTGATAACCTTCTTAAGGGTTTGAGTCCGTTTTTCTTTTTGCTTTTTAGTAGTTAGTAGTAAGGGTGCCTCAAACAAAGCTTTACTTTAGCCTAGCACATTTGCCTTTAACTCATGGTCAAAAATAAATTGTTGTGTATAGGATGGTGAAAGTCATGAACCTTGAGACTCTTGTGTTGACCGATAATCATCAAGTGATTTTTTGGGACCATTGTGTGCTTAAATCTTATCTAATGTCATTGTGGGCCCCCGACTCTGTGTCTTTAGCGATCCTATAGCTTGTGTGGTGAGAAATTGCATTGCAAGTCCAAGTCCCAAGCCATTGGTCTAGAACTTTCCCTGAACGTTTGTTGAGGTGAAATCCTAAGTGGAATTTGACTTGAGACATGATTATAGTCTCTCCTTGATCCAAATGATAGATTGAACACTTTCATAGCCCACCAATGATAAAATCCCTAGTCAACCCTTTTGAGCCTTAAACCCTTTTCCTTCAAGAAACCATGATACAAGCCTTTACCCGTTCTAAAAGATACCCTCTCTTGACACCCGATCTTTCCTTAGCATATGGAAAAAGTATAAGTTTGGGGGGATAGATGAGGATTGCAACAAAGTGGTAAAAAGGTAAAAAAAATGAAGAAAATGAAAGGCAGTGAAAAAGAAAGAAAAGCAAAAAAGACAAAAAGAATGTTCAATGTGTAAGAGCATAAAAGGGATTCAAGAAAAGCAAAGAATGAAAGGCGTGGAAAGTTGAGAAAGGAGAAAAGATTTGAAATGAACAAGAAAGAGTGACAGTATGTCCCTCTAACCCTTTAGAAAGAAGTGAAATGACTTAAAAAGTCAAGTGAATGTATGCCAAAATGAAGCAAAAGAAGTGCTTAAGGGAAGATGGAACCTACTTAGACCAAAAATTTCCTACCCTAAACCATAAGCCTTCACGTATGATCTTGAGTTGAATGAAGCTTACATTAGTGGTGACTCACATAAGGGGCAAGCATATGGTACTTAGAGCCGGACTTGTGACTTTTCCTTGAGAGAGATGAGTGAATTTCCGTTAACCTCATTCTGAGTGCCACTGTCTTAAAGGTGAGGTTGGCTTAGGGAGAGTTGAGGATGTATGAGTTTGGGTTCCACAATGACCAAAGTAATAGAAATAGTTTCTTTGATGTGGTGAGTCAACTCTTGATGCTCTTGTGTCGAACTTAATCCATGGTGTTTAAAAGGGTAAATGTTGTTAATGATTCATTTGTATCGAGGGCAATTATTAGTCCCAATTGATGCTAGATGAGGTCACATTAGGGAAGCTGAATTTTCTTGGAATTACTCTCAAGGGGTGGGTCTTATTTTGTTTGCTTGAGGACAAGCAAAAGCTTAAATTTAGGGGAGTTGATAACTAGGGATTTTGATATATTTTACACTCCTTCATGCTCAAGTTTTGATTAGAAATGTGTACAAAATAGTCCCAACGGCTCACAAGTTGTGCTTGATTGCAGGTTTGATCAACAAGGCGACAAGATGTCAAAGATAAACTCAAAATGGAGTAAAACTTGCACAAGTACCAAGACAAGACAAAGCTCAGTCAAATAGGGCCAGTGCGGTCCGCACAAGTGAAGTTCAGAGAGTGTGCATTTCAGGTCAAAAGGCAATGCGGTCGCAAAGGATTTAGTATGGTCCACATTGGATTCACTGCGGTTGCACTCGATTTAGTGCGGTCCGTAGAGCCAAGGTTCGGAGAGTTTCCAGTTTGAAGATTGAAGCCCAATGCAGTCTTCGCTCCATTTCATGCTGACCGCACTTGAAGCCACTGCGGCCGCACTCGATTTAGTGCGGTCCGCATTGCCCAAGTTCAGAGAGCTGGATATTAAGTCAAGAGACTTAGTGCGGCCGCACTTGATTTTATGTGGTCCGCACTAGCCCCGCATGGGTATTTTGTCCAGAATTATCAGCTTAGTATAAATAGCTTCTTTTTCCATTTTTAGGCAATCGGATAATTTGTATTGAAGGTTGCGCTCGTGACTTCCTTTATTTTAGCTATTTTGAGCAATTTTAACTTCATTTCAACATTGAATCTTCAAGTTTAATTTAGTAATTAATTAATATGAGGTTTTTCTTCATCTATTTCTTTGTTTTCTTCTCTAATTATGAGTAGCTACACTCTTAAGTTAGGGTTGTGGCTCAACCCTAGAGTGGGTAATTGATGGGTCTTGTGTTTTAGGGCTTGATTGACTATGGGTGTTTTATATTTGGACTAATTTCATGTTTAATTGTTGAATTAGTGGTTGTAAACACTAGTTTGTGTTTAGTTGACTTTGGCTCTTCTTGAGAAAGAGAGCCTAAGTCTCTGAAATTGGTCAAACAAGGAATTAGGGCGTACTCAATAGATTGATATCCCCAATTAAAGGGTTAAACCTAGAGATAGTAATACCCGACTTGAACCTTGATTGCTTGTGCAAATTTGCATACCCAATTGGTCTTGAGAAAGTCAATTCGGGCAAAATCACTCGAACTACCGAGAGGTGTAGAGTGAGTAGAATCGTGCAATGGTTATATCATACTCCTCAAATATGACAATGATGCCTTTGACTCAAGTATCTGTCAATTAACTACCTGGGTGAAAGTCTCTACCCTAGTGCCTTTTATCCATTTGAACAACTCGCAATAGTTTAACCTTAGCTTATTTTAGTTTAATTGAGCATTATAGTTTTACACAATTAGAAGTAAATCAAACCAAAAATGTGTAGAATTGCAATTAAGAGCAAATACGCAAATCTCATTTAGATAGACACCTGAATCTAATATCTAGCTCCCTTTGGAAGTCGATCCTGACCTTAATCGGGTAAAAGCTGCTTCGACCTCTCTTGCTACTCAATAGTAGTGCAGGGTTGGCCTCAATCAATGACAACCATATAAACTTGTGCGGTTAAATCATATACGAGAAGCAATAATAACAAGAATATAGCAGAATAAGATGGGAAAAGGGGGAACATGCTGAGGGGGATATCAGGTTATGCCAATAATAAAGTAAAGCGACAAAGTAAATATCAAACTTGAAGCAACGGAAATGATAACACAGTAACAAGTGCACGCCATCACCCTTCATGCTTTTACTCTCGTCCTCACCATAAAAATCAACAGAAACGGCACGGCATCACCCTTCATGCTTTTATTCTCTCATAATCATGGCACGACATCACCCTTCATGCTTTTACATTCACAGAATCGGTACAGCATCACACTTCGTACATTAACACTCACTCACGATATCATGCACGACATCACCCTTCGTGCTTTACATTCTTCCTCACCCAAACAATAGAAATAATAACATCCCGGTAAGGGAATCAACAATAGAAACAATATTGGTCCGGCAAGGTAGTCAACAATAGAAACAATAATATCTCGGCAAGGGAATCAACTATAACCAACCTAGTTTCAACAGTTACTTCAAAAAATAGACCTCAACGTGAGCCAATACTCGACAATGGTCAAATTCCAAGAATGTATCATAAGTCTTGTTCCGCAGTGATAATCATCAATTTAAGCATGAACAATACATAATCAAAGTCACAACAATCATACTATAAGACTCACGGGCATACTTGACACCAACGCATAGATACTCGTCACCTCACCTAATATGTGGTACTCTACACTAACACGTAGCAAATAAGACACAATACCTATTCCATCATGCTAAGGTTAGATCAAACACTTACCTCGATTTCACGGCCAAAGTCAAGCCTCAAATACTGCTTTTCCCTTAATTTCCACTTCCAAACCGCTTGTATCTAGCCAATATTAACTTATTAACATTAATTGAAGCCAAAGAAACCAATTAAAATGAGAAATTATAGATTTCCCAATATTCTTCCAAAAAAGGTCTAAATCGGACCCCGGTCCCACTTTGTCAACACTCGAGGTTCGATCCAAAATCCGTTCACCCTTTCACCCACGAGCCCAAATATGCAATTAGTTTCGGAATCCGACCCTAAATCGAGGTCTAAATCCCCAAATTTGTAAAATCCCCAATTCTCTTAAAATCCCTAATTTCTACCCTTAAAGAACAAGATTTAGGCCTAGAAATCTAATGGGTGTTGATGAAAAATGAAAGAAATGAGTTTAAGAACACAAACCTATGATTTGGTGTTGAAACTTCTCTTCAAAAATTGCCCAAGGTCGGATTATATGGAAGGAGATATGAAATTTCGAAGATCCCTACCTAGGTTCTATTTTAAAATCATTGGACAGAGCTTCTTCGCGTTCGCGAAGGGTCTATCGCGTTCGCGATGCTTGTGGCCAGAAGGGCCTATGCATTCGCGATGAGCTGCTCGTGTTCGCGATGGTCTGTCCCCCCTGACCATCACGTTCGCGGGCCTGGGACCGCGTTCCCGAAGAACAACTCAAAGATTCCCCCAGCCACCTCCATTAAACTACGCATTCACATGTGGCTATTCGGGTTCGCGAAGAGAAACCCCCCCAGTGTTCTACGTTCGCGACCAAGGCCTCGCGTTCGCGTAGAAGAAACCCCTCCCTAGCCGAGCTTGTACTTCGCGTTCGTGTGAGCTGCATCGCGAAAAACAAAATATCAGAACATCAGAAGCAGCAAAACAACAGAAGTTCTTAAGTCCAAACCTCCCGAAACCTATCCGAAACTCACCCGAGCCCTCTGGGCTCCAAACCAAACCTATACACAAGTTTAAAAATATCATACGGACTTACATGCGATCAAATCGCCAAAATAACACCTAGAACTACAAGTTTAGCATCAAAATCAAAGAAAAATTTCAAGAACTCTTAAAGTTTCCATTTCACAACCGAGGGTCCGAATCACATCATATGATTTCCGTTTTTACAGGCATAACTTAAATATCATATTAAACTTGTATCGGGCTCCAGAACCAAAATACGGGCCCGATACCATCAAATTCAAACATCGTTAAATTTCAAAAAACTCTTATATTTTCAGTTAAATAATTTTCTTCAAAAATTTATTTCTCGGGCTAGGGACTTCGTAATTCAATTCCGGGCATATGCCCAAGTCCCATATTTTTCTACGGATCCTCCGGGACCATCAAATCACGAGTCCAGGTCGGTTTACCCAAAATGTTGACTGAAGTCAACTTAAATTCAAGTTTAAAGGCAAAATTAGCATTTTTCTCAAATTTGTACATGAAGGCTTTCCAGATATACGCCCGAACTATGCACGTAAATCGAGGTGAGACAAAGGAGGTTTTTTAAGGCCACGGAACACAGATTTGACTTTTAAAACAGGAGTTGACTTTTTGGGTCATTACATTCTCCACCTCTAAAACAATCGTTCGTCCATGAACGGACATAGAAAAGTACCTGAGTCGGTGAAAAGATGGGGATAACGGTTCCGCATGTCGGACTTGGACTCCCAGGTCGCTGCCTCAACAGGATGACCTCTCCACTACACACGAACCGAAGGATAACTCTTCGCTCTCAACTAACGAACCTGCTGGTCTAGAATAGCTACCGGCTCCTCCTTATAGGTCAAGTCCTTGTCCAACTGGACAGTACTGAAGTCTAACACGTGGGATGGATCGCCGTGATACTTTTGAAGCATAGACACATGAAACATTGGATGCATAACTGATAAACTCGGCGGCAACGCAAGTCTGTAAGCCACCTCTCCACTCTATCAAGGATCTCAAAATGCCCGATGAACCTAGGGCTTAGCTTGCCCTTCTTCCCAAATCTCATCATGCCCTTCATGGGCGACACCCGAAGTAACACTCGCTCCCTGACCATGAATGCCACATCACGAACCTTGCGGTCGGCATAACTCTTCTGCCTGGACTGGGCTGTACGAAGCCTATCTTGAATGATCTTAACCTTCTCCAAGGCATCCTAAACTAAATCTGTACCCAACAACCGAGCCTCTCCTGACTCAAACCACCCAACCGGCGACCGATACTGACTACCATAGAATGCCTCATAGGGAGTATCTGGATGCTCGACTGGTAACTGTTGTTGTAGGCAAACTCTGCTAATGGCAAGAACTGATCCCAAGAACCTCCAAAGTAAATAACACATGCTCGGAGCATATCCTCCGAAATTTGAATAGTACGCTCGGAATGTCCGTCCATCTGAGGATGAAACGATGTGCTCAACTCGACCCGCATACCTAACTCACGTTGTACTGTCCTATAGAAATGCAAGGTAAACTGCATACCTCGATCAGAAATAATAGACACGGGCACACCATGAAGACGAATGATCTCCCGGATATAGATCTTAGCCAACCTCTCCGAGGAATAGGAAATTGCCATAGGAATGAAATGCGCTTACTTGGTCAGCCTATCCACAATAACCCATACTGCATCGAACTTCATCTGAGTCCGTGGGAGTCCAACAACGAAATCCATAGTGATACGCTTCCACTTCCACTCAGGAATCTCAATCTTCTGAAGCAAACCACCAGTTCTCTGATACTCGTACTTTACCTGCTGACACTTCAAACACTGAGCTACATATGCAATAATGTCCGTCTTCATCCTCCTCCACCAATAATGCTGCCACAAGTCCTAATACATCTTAGCGGTGTCCGGATGAATAGAGTACCGGAAACTATGGGCCTCCTCTAAAATCAACTCACGAAGTCCATCCACATTAGGCCCACAAATACGACCCTGCATCCTCAAATGTCCATCATCTCCCACTGTAACCTGCTTGGCACCTCCGTGCCGCACCTTGTCTCTAAGGACAAGCAAATGAGGATCATCATACTGTCGATCTCTGATACGCTCAAATAATGAAGAACGAGCAACTGTGCAAGCTAGAACACGACTGGGCTCTGAAACATCCAATCTCATGGACTAATTGGCTAAAGCCTGAACATCCAAAGCAAGCGGCCTCTCACCGACTGGAATATATGCAAGGCTGCTCAAACTGGCTGACTTCCTACTCAAAGCACCGGCCAGTACATTGGTCTTCCCAGGATGATACAAGATGGTGATATCATAGTCTTTCAATAGCTCCAACCACCTTCCCTACCTCAAATTTAACTCCTTCTTCTTGAATAAATATTGCACACTCTTATTATTAATGAACACATCACATAACACGCCATATAAATAATGCCTCCAAATCTTCAGTGCGTGAAAAATGGTTGCTAGCTCCAAATCATGAACTGGATAATTCTTCTCGTGGATCTTCAACTATCGCGAAGCATATGTAATAACCTTTCCATTCTGCATCAACACCTCACCAAGTCCAATACGAGATGCATCACAATATACTATATATGGCCCCTGAACCTGTGGGCAATACCAACACCGGTGCCGTAGTCAAAGCTGTATTGAGCCTGTGAAAGCTCGCCTCACACTCATCCGACCACCTGAAATGGTCACCCTTTTGGGTCAACCTGGTCATCAGGGCTGCAATATATGAAAACCCCTCCACGAACTGATAGTAATAGCCCTCTAAACCCAAGAAACTCCGGATCTCTTTGGCTGATATAGGTCTAGGCCAGTCCTTGACTGCCACAATCTTCTTAGGATCCACCTGAATAACCTCTGCTGATACAACATGACCCAGTAATGCTACTAAACTCAACCAAAACTCACATTTCAAAAACTTTACATACAACTGACTGTCTCTCAAAGTCTAAAGAATGTCTCGAAGATGATGCTCGTGCTCCTCTCGGATGCGGGATTAGATCAAAATATCATCAATGAAGACAATCACGAAGGAATCCAAATAAGGCTTGAACACTCGGTTCATCAAATCTATGAATGTTGTTGGGGCATTTGTCAACCCAAATAACATCACTAAGAACTCATAATGCCCGTACCAAGTGTAAAAAGTTGTCTTAGGGACATCGGATGCCCTAATCCTCAACTGATGGTAGCTAGACCTCAAATCAATTTTCGAAAATACCTTGGCACCCTAAGCTGATTAAACAAATCATCAATCCTCGGCAATGGATACTTGTTCTTGATGGTGACTTTGTTCAACTACCGATAATCTATGCACATCCTTATCGATCCATCCTTCTTCTTAACAAACAACACCGGCGCACCCCAAGGTGAGACACTAGGACTAATAAAGCCTTTATCAAACAAGTCTTGCAATTATTCTTTCGATTCTTTCAACTCTGGCGGGGCCATACGATATGGCGGAATAGAAATGGGCTGAGTACCTAGAGCCAAATCAATGCAAAAGTCAATATCCCTATCGGGTGGCATATCCGGCAGGTATGCAGGAAATTCCTCTAGAAACTCGCGAACAACGGGCACAGAATCCATATAAAGGACCTCAGCACTAGAATCATGAACATACGCCAAATAGGCCAAACATCCCTTATCAACCATACGTCGAGCCTTCATATATGAGATAACCTTGCTGGTAGAATGTCTAGGAGTCCTTCTCCACTCCAAACAAGGCAACCCCGGCAATGCTAAGGTCATAGTCTTGGCATGACAGTCTAATATAGCATGATAAGGCAATAACTAATCCATCCCCAAAATGACATCGAAATCTACCATATCGAGAAGTAAGAGATCTATGCTAGTCTCAAGAACCCCAATAACAATCACACATGAGCGATAGACACGATCTACCATAATAGAATCACCTATCGGTGTGGAAACATATAAAGGAGCACTCAAAGAATCATTAGGCACAACCAGATAAGGGAAAAAATAAGATGACACATAGGAATATGTGGACCCTAGATCAAATAGAACTAAAGCATCTCTACTGCAAACTAAAACCGTACCTGTGATAACTACATCGGAGGCCTTAGCCTCAAGTATGGCTGGAATAGAAAAACATCAGGGTTGGGCCCCACCACTTTGAGCTACATCCCGGGGACGACCTCCTGCTGGCTGGCCTCCACCTCTAGCTGCCTGACCTCTACCTCTAACGGCCTGACCTCTACCTCTAATACCTCGACCCCTACCTCTAGTTGGCTGAGCAGGTGGTGGAACACCCGGTGCCGGAACCATGGCACGAGAACTCTGATACTGAGAATTGCTTGATGCTCGAGGGAAAAATCTAACAATGTGCCTCAGATCACCACGTGTATAACAAGACCTCGGCTATTGAGACTACTGACCTTGAACGTGACCCTAAAAACCTGAGTAACCACTATGATAACTCTGGAGTGGAGGTTCACTGATAGGAGCTGATGGTACATTATAGGGCAGCTGATCAGAATACTGCATATAAGAACCACGACCAACTGGAGCACCGTGAGAAGCCTGAAGTGCTGAATGAAACGGCCTAAGGGGATGGCCCTTACCAAAAGAATCCCTACCTCCAAATGAGGCACCACTGAACCTACCAGAATGACGGGGCCTCTTGTCAGACCCTTGACCACTCCCCTGTAATAGAACCATCTCAACTCGTCTGGCCACATTGGTTGCATCCTGGAAAGAAATCTCACTCCATGTCTCCTTAGCCATCTACAATCTGATAGGCTGAGCTAGTCCCTCAATAAACCTTCGTACCCTCTCTCTCGGTGGGAAGTATAATAAGAGCATAACGGGCCAAGGCAATAAATCTGGTCTCGTACTGAGGTGACGGTCATAGAACCCTGCTGGAGATGCTCAAACTGCCTCTGATAGTCCTTCCTTTGAGTGATAGGAAGAAACTTCTCCATAAATAACTGGGAGAACTGGTCCCAAGTCAAAGCAGGTGACCCAGCTAGTCTGGCCAAATAATAATCCCTCCACCAAGTATTGACGGAACCTGATAGATGAAAAGTAGCAAAGTCGACCCCATTGGTCTCTACTATCCCCATGTTCCATAGAACCTCATGATAGCTGTCCAAATAGTCCTAGGGATCCTATGAAGATGTACTGCCATAAGTAGTAGTGAAGATCTTGGTAAACCTGTCCAACCTCCACAAAGCATCAACAAACATAGATGCTCCATCACCGGTCTGAGCTACAACACCCGGTTGAACTACCCCAACTAGCTGAGCTGCTAGAGTCTGAAACTGAGGCGTCATCTGCTCCGGGGTGCGAGTAGCGGGAGTTTGTGCTCCTCCCCTAGCCTGAGAGACAGCTAGTGCTACAGGAAGTAAGCTCTCCTGGGTGACACTCTCCATAAGGCGCACTAGACTGACCAGAGCATCCTGGAGTACTGAGGTAGCGATGAACCCCTCTGGAATCTGAGTTGGCTCAGCTAGAACGGTCTGGGCTGGAACCTCATCATCAAACTCTACTTGAGGCTCCGCCGTTGGTGCTGCTGCTCTGGGTTGAGCCCTGCCCCTACCTCGGCCTTGTCCTCTGCCTCTCGTAGGAGCTACCACTAGGGGCTCGGGCTACTAATCAACGGATAAAGAAGCACGTGTTCTCGCCATCTGCGAAAGAACATAGTAGAAGTTCAATTAACATTGAGAAATCTAATCTCACGACAAAGAAGAATAGATGTGACTTCTCAATGTTAAGGAAATTCCTAAAAGGAAACGAGTGGTTCCAGCCCAGACCATTCTACCTCGGCCTTGTCCTCTGCCCCTCGTAGGAGCTACCACTAGGGGTTCGGGCTACTGATCAACGGATAAAGAAGCACGTGTTTTCGCCATCTGCGAAAGAACATAGTAGAAGTTCAATTAACATTGAGAAATCTAATCGCACGACAAAGAAGAATAGATGTGACTTCTCAATGTTAAGGAAATAACTCGTTTCCTTTTGGGAATTTGGGTATTTGGAGAGTCTCCACCTAACGGATTATGGTGCGTTAGCGCACCTAGAACAATTAACTCATGAACTAATTTGCATTACTAGAGATTAAGGTAAAGGCTCGAAATAACCTTGAGTGGAAGGTGTTAGGCACCCCTCGCGATCCACAACGGTGTGTCCTAGCCGAACTTAAACTATGTGAATTAGTCATTTTAACAATTAAACATTTTTAACACATACTCGCAAATAAAGGCATGTTTTGACATTCTAAGTACATGTAATGAAAACAAGGGAAAGGTTGGAACAATCTTGCATATATATATATATATATATATACGCAAAAGAAAAGGAAATTCATTTAAGACACATAGGAATTAGGAAAGAGGGGTCCTAAGTTGGTTAGCTTACAGGATCATACCCACACAATGCCTGGTAATCACTCCTCAATAAGGGGCTACACGTGACATTAGCGCATAATCATCATATCCTTACTACCCAATTCCCTCCCCTTGGTCATATCCTAAAGCGTTCTAGCAACCTTGAAAGATATCCTATGTGTGCACTACCCGTCCCTTCCTTGTGGCCCTGGAGGTATTTAGGACCTCTAATTTAGGTTGTTCTAAACCATCCTAAGGTGCTTAAAGGGGAAAAGTCTAGGCACCAACCAAAAACAATTAGGACTGCATTAAGAGAGAACATTTAAAGGCTCACATTTTCCTCCACAAATAGAACAAGTAAGTGCACGTCTCAAACAACAGTGTTCAGATATTTAAGAGAAGCCCTAGAACAGGATATCTAGGTGAGTAGAGAATATGCAGTACTGAATTTGGACCAAAGTATCAAAGACCTATTCAGCTTGCCTACTGATTTTAGACCTATTGAATATGAGCAGTCATAGATAGCAGAGCATAGTTTTACAGTTGCAGAATTTTTAATCTCCATATAGGCTTGCCAAGGCGTATAAAGTTATGTCCTATGAGCATGGTATCTATTATTGATTAGGAATGCAATGAGACAATAAACAATTTTAAACGGGCAATTTGGATCCTATAGGCATGCTTTCTAGTAATATTATTTAATGCAGTGTTGAGGACTATTAAAGAAACAAGTAGGTTAGTTAATCTGATTCAGAACTTACAGGCATGAGCCAAAGTTAAACTGACTTTAGATCTAAATAAAACTGATTTTAGATCCTATAGGCATGATTTCTATAAATTGATTTTAGACCATATAGGCATGATTTCTACCATTAAACTGATTTTAGATCCTATAGGCATGGCTTCTAATTATGTAAAAAGTAAAGCAATCAAAACTTACTTAAACCAAAGCAGATCCTATAGGAATATTATCTAACATATACATTTGAATCGAAATGGACCCTATAGGCATGTTATTTACCCAATTTTACCCACAGTATACAACTACCCTCCTTTTTTACTAGTCACCCCAATATCTGTTTACAATTAATTATTACAGACCAATGATTGAATAAAAATTTCATAAGTAGAACAGAAATTAAGCTACAGGGATCCTGAAGTAGGCCCAAAGTGATTTTCAAGCCTTCAGTAGTCTCAAATGCCCAAAGTTTCATAGCCAATTTCATGTCCAGGTGTGTCAGAGTTCCCTAAGGACCTCAAGGATCCCGGGCAGTGCTCACACCTAGACCTTTCTCAAATAAAAACTGATTTATGTGCAGTATGGAAGCGTCAACCCTGATATGCCAGAGTTCAGAGAGATCTCAAGGATCTCTAAGCAGTACACATACCAGAGGTACATGACTTAGTATTCTAGGAGTAAGTGAAAATGCATAATGGTTTGAAAGAGTTTAATAGACAGTATAAAGAAAGGTCTTAGGAGTGAAAAGAATTTCTGAAAACCAGTACTAATTTAGTGATAAAATAGTTTGAGGAAAGTGTAAAAAACAATTTCCAATCGGAACACAAGTCATAGAACAAATAGCTTTAGGAAGTACTTGGGCAAATAGCTTTCATACAAGGGAAGAGGGGTTGGAAAAATAGAGAATACACCTTAATGGAGCACATAAACAATAGGATACATAGAGTTCTTAAAGGGTTCTAGTAGGTTAGATAGAATGCAGCTCATGCAGCAAAGATCATAGTAGAAACATGTTGCGGACATATAAACAACACAACTAGAGTCACTCTAGGGATATTAGCTAACTTAGCAGGAGTAAGGCAGAACATGCAAGGACTTAAATGGACATTCTAGGAAAGTGTTAACAAGTGTAGGCATGCTAATTACACAAAAGCAGAGTTTAGGCATGCTAGATAAACAGTAGTTAGTCAAACAGGCTAGTTACATATGTAGACATATTAAACAAGATACCAGACAAGCAAGTAAAGTGGAAACATGCTAATCACATATTTGAATAGGCAGTATTTGGCATGCAATATAAGTAGTAAGCAGAAGCAAGAATGGGCTTAGGTCATATAAACTAAGGCAGTAAATAAACATATAGGTTTAGATTCTTAAAATTAATCAGAAGCATACATAGTTAAAGAAAAAAAACACAAGATGTGAGACAGGTATTGTGCAATTTCCAGCCTTGGCTTGCAGCCGGCTAGAACAACAGAGATCACAATTAGCAGAAAGAGCAGAAAGAGCTTTTTTTTAGAGTGTAAAGGTGATAGTTTATGAACTATTATTCGTTTTCAGAAGTGAGAATAGGTAAGGGCATATATAGCAATCAAGAGTTAAACAAAATAAAGCAAATAATCAATTATGTAGCAATTAGGGAAATTCACAAAATTAGTCACACACGTGAAATCAGTAAAGTCTTCCCCTTAATCAAGGATAATCAATCAACAGTAAAAAGCAGGACAAATATTTAAGGAAGGAAATCAAGTAAGACTTAGGTACAGAGTAGGTAATTAGGGAGGAGTTCAATTAAGGAAATAATTAGTAAGAATCAGCAAGTAACATCGTTGATTCAAATAAGGCAAGAGAAAACTAATTAAGGCAAGAAGTCCAATCAATTGAGTAAAGAAGTAAGAATCAAAGGTTTTGTTAAGGAAAAGAGTTCAAATCAAACCAAAAATAAGAACTTTAGAATAGTCAAGGGTTTAATTAAGGAGAAAATCATGTAAAGAGTCAGCAAGTATCGTAGACAAAATAAGGCAAACAAATTGGTAAATCAAGAAAACAACACTGATTTAAGGAGAAAAATGTAAGTTTACAATGAATAGACAAAATGAATATAGACATATAGAATCAGCAGAAAAGTCAAACCAAGAACCTTAGTGGAAGCATATTAGGATGAAGAAGACATCAAATTAATCTAAAGAAAAATCACATGAACCAAAGCATAGGACAAAGTCAGTACACAAATAACTCATAAACCAAATAAGATGTCGAAAAGCTTAGGGTTTTTAGCATAAACTAGTTAGGGTTAAATCAAACCTATACAAAATCGGTTAAAACACATAAGTAATAGAAGATTAAACATTCAAATCATCAAACATTTTGGAGAAAGAATTTTTCGGGGAAACCCTAGTTTTGA
Source organism: Nicotiana tabacum (assembly GCF_000715075.1). NCBI lineage: Eukaryota > Viridiplantae > Streptophyta > Magnoliopsida > Solanales > Solanaceae > Nicotiana > Nicotiana tabacum. Next base: position 152,148,788 of record NC_134089.1, read on the forward strand.
AAAAATAGAAAATCATTCGAAAATCAGATAGTTCTTACAAAACTCATGTGAAATAGGTCCAAACCATCTCAGATCTGTACAGATCTAAGAAGTTTAGAAGTAAGAAATTAGGGTTTTGAGAAGAACAACACAGAGATGAAGAAGTAGGCTTAGAAATACCTTGATCTAAGGCAACATAGGGAGATCTTAATCTAAATCGAACTGGGACAGCTTGAAACAGTCGAGAAAGGGCCATAGATGCAAGTGGACTGACTCTGGTCCCTCGAGGACCTTAGAGATGACAATAAAAACATAAGGAAGGCCATTAGAGGCCTCATGGTGGTGGGGAAACACCATGAACGACAGCAGATGAATGGCGATGAGGGTGAGCTAGGGTTAGGACCTGAGAGCTTTTAAGAGAAAAAAGGATCAGATGTCGGCATGAGAGGAGGGGAAATGAGAGGCTTAGGGGGGTCATTAGGTTTAATTTAGGTAAGGGTGAATTTGGACCGTTGATCAAAATGATCAACGGCCAAAATTTGGCCGGACATTGGGTCAGGCAGGTGGGTATTGGGCCTGGGGTTTCTGGGCTGGTTTATAATGGGGTTAAAATTGGGTTGGCCAATTAGGCTAAATTTAAAAATAGGGGCCATTTGTTAAATACTTTATTTAATTGATAAAATAATTTTTAAAAATAACTAAAAGGCTGTAAAAAAATAAATTTTATGCTTGGAAATATTTTAAAAATATAAAAGGCTAATTTCTGGTAAAATAATGCAATAATGCATGCATAGACTATAGTTGCAAAGTAATTCCAGTTGCATTCTAAAAAATACAAGTGTGGCTATTTTTGCAATAATTGAAACTTGGTACAAATGCAAATAATAGATTTAAGCCACAAAAATTACTATAAAACTATTTGTGTACAATTTAATGATTGTTTTTATAAAATAAATGCTGGGAGAAATTAGTTAAAATGTTTAAAATGCATAAATTGTATGAAAAATACTAATTTATGCACATGCATACTTTTAAAAATATTATAGGAAAAATTGGGTATCAACAGCTGCCCCTCTTTACCCGGAAAGGATGAAACGAGTTTTCGGGTAAAGAAATGATGGTCAATTTTGACCGGATGGGATGTTTTGAAAGATAGAGTCCAGACTCTGGTCTTTGAGTTGCCTACATATCCATGGTTTTACAGGAATCGGGCCACGTGTAGTTCTGGATTCGTTGGCGGAATATACCGATGAAGTCATTACAAGAACGGACATGAGATTTTGGAGTAGATGCAAGAGTGGTTATGGTGATGGTCCAGGTTTGAGATAGTTGAAGGAACTGGAGCGAAGTAGTCCCTAATAGGATGGAGGTTACTTGTTGGTCACCTGTAGATAAAGAGATGCTACAAACATGTATTTGTGCGAAAATTTAATCATGATGCAAATTCCCTTTGGACCATGAAAGTTGTCTTCGGACGGTTTAAGGATGACGTCCTCAGACCATGATGTCCTAGGCCATGAAGTGTTTGGTAAGGGATTCGCAAGCCATGAATGATGTTCTCGGTCCATGAAAATGGTGTCTCCGAACCATGACGCCTTTGAATAATGATATGCAGATTCAAGAGATCCTCAGGCCATGGCATGGTGTCTTCCGGCTATGAGGATGATGCCTTTTAGACTATGACGCCTTTGGGTAGGTTGGCGATATTTAAACCCATGAGGTGCAATAATATGATATTAACAAGATAAGGCTTAGTCTTGTGAACTGAAGGGCATAGCTTAGCCCGATCGAAAAGCAATAGATAGTACCAGAATAGAACGACATTTGTGCAAGGAGGGACAATGCTTAGTCCCGTGCGAATGTGGAGGCAAGGATTAGCCTCATACGAATGTGGAGGCAAGGACTAGCCTCATGCAGGTAGGGAGGCAAGGATTAGCCTCATGCAACTATAGAGGCAGGGATTAGCCTCATGCAGATGTGGAGGCAAGGATTAGCCTCATGCAAATATGGAGGCAGGGATTAGCCTTATGCAAATATGGAAGCAAGTATTAGCCTCGTGCAAATATGGAGGCAAAGATTAGCCCCATGCAAATATGGAGACAAGGATTAGCCTCATGAAAATATGGAGGCAAGTATTAGCCTTATACAGATAGGGAGGCAAGGATTAGCCTCATGCAGACATGGAGGCAGGAATTAGCCTCATGCAAATATGGAGGCAAGGATTAGCCTCATGTAGATATAGAGGCAGGGATTAACCTCATGCAAATATGGAGGCAAGGATTAGCCTCATGAAGATACGGAGGCAGGGATTAGCCTCATGCAGATACGGAGGCAGGGATTAGCCTCATGCAGATATGGAGGCAAGGATTAGCCTCATGCAGATATGGAGGCAGGGATTGCCCTAATGCAAATACGGAGGAAAGGATTAGCCTCATGCAGGTATGGAGGCAAGGATTAGCCTCATGCAAATATGGAGGCAGGTATTAGCCTCATGCAACTAGGGAAGCAGGGATTAGCCTTATGTAGATAGAAAGGCAGGGATTAGCCTCATGCAGATAGAGAGACAGGGATTAGCCTCATGCAGATATGGATGCAAGGATTAGCCTCATGCAGATATGGAGGCAGGGATTAGCTTCATGCAGATAGGGAGGCAGGGATTAGCCTCATGCAGATAGGGAGGCAGGGATTAGCCTCATGCAGATATGGAGGCAGGGATTAGCCTCATGCAGATATAGAGGCAAGGATTAGCCTCATGCAAGTATGTGAGACAGGACTTAGTCCCATGCAAAGAGCGAGTATCAAATAAGAGTAGTATATTTCTTAGATGTAGATATATTCGGTGTCTGATGTCCAGATTGATAGTGAATTTGCTTTGTGTATACATGTTTGCGAATGCTATCGCTACGTCGAATGTGTCTGCATTAAAAGAAAAATTTTAAGTCGTGAGGGAAGTTGGTTTGTGCTTCTGTCTGCTGGCCTTGCTTTGTTCCATTCTGGAGGCCTTATTTGAGTTTCCATGGATAACACCTGACTGTTATGGAAATAGAGTTTTCGAAAATATGCAATTATTGATAAAAATAGAGTTGTTTTAGAAACGTATTGAAATATCAAGTAATTTTAGATGAACTAGTGACTGTAACACATTTCAGAGACACTGCATCTTCCTTTTGTTAGAATTTTGAGGGTCCTCCTCAAAATTCTGCCCCGGTTTGGTAGACGATCCTTCGGCAGTTTGTGAACTTTGTTGAACCTTACTCGGAATTTTAAGAATCCTTCTCAAAATTCTGCCCCAGTTTCTTGACCATCTGGTATATGTTGGCATTGGCTGGACTTGCTCCGGAATTTTGAGGGTCCTCCGCAAAATTCTACTCCAGTTTCTGATTTTGGGGGAAATGGAAATTTTATTATGATATGACCGAACTCATAAGGCTGCCTACGTATCCCCTCTTAAATGGGAATCAGGTCAAGCGTAGTTCAATTACATCAGATAAGAAAGTGTAAAATAGTCTAAGCATAGTATCTTTTGACTGCGTCTGAATTGATTGGTTTTGGCCAGATTTCTCCATCTATCTCTGCAAGTATGAGTGCTTCTCCTGTTAGCACCCTGTGAACCATGTAGGGACTTTTCTAGTTGGGAGAGAATTTCCTTTTGGCTTCATCTTGATGTGGGATGATCTTCTTCAGTGTCAGCTGTCCTGGTGCAAATGGCCTTGGTTTGACCCTTTTATTGAAAGCCCTAGACATTCTATTCTAGTAAAGCTGACCGTGACATACTGCGTTCATCCTTTTTCCATCTATGAGGTCCAATTCTTCATAGCGGCTCTTTATCCATTCTTCATCGCTAAGTTCAGCTTCTTGTATAATCCTTAAAGAAAGAATCTCTACCTCGGCTGGGATGACCGCTTCGGTACCATAGACCAGCATGTAAGGAGTTGCCCCGGTTGATGTGTGAACTGTAGTGCGGTATCCTAACAAAGCGAAAGGTAGCTTCTCGTGCCATTGTTTGTGGTTTTCTACCATCTTCTTTAGTATCTTCTTGATGTTTTTGTTGGCGGCTTCTACGGCTCCATTCATCTGAGGTCTATAGGCTGTGAAATTCTTGTGCTTGATTTAGAAAGTCTCACATATGGATTTCATCAGATCACTGTTGAGATTGGCAGCATTATCGGTAACAATGGACTCGGGTACTCCGAATCGGCAAATAATACGATATTTGACAAAGTCTGCGATGACTTTCTTGGTTACGACTTTGTAAGATGTAGCCTCTACCCATTTTGTGAAGTAATCAATGGCTACTAGAATAAAATTGTGCCCGTTTGAAGTCGTGGGCTCGATAGGACCGATGACATCCATTCCCCAGTCAGCGAATGGCAAGGTGAGCTTGTGGCATTGAGCTCATTCGGCGGAACTTTTATCATATCGGTGTGTACTTGGCATTGGTAGCATTTGTGGACATACTGGATGCAATCTGTCTCCATGGTCATCCAAAAGTAACCGGCCCTAAGTATCTTCTTAGCCAAGACAAAACCATTCATGTGCGGGCCACAGGTCCCAGCATATACGTCCTCAAGTAGTTTAGAAGCTTCTTTTGCATCGACACATCTTAGAAATTCCAAATCGGGAGTTCTCCTGTACAAGTTTCCTCCGCTGTGGAAGAAATGATTAGACAATCTCTGGAGTGTGCATTTTTTAGTGTGGTTTGCATGCTCCGGATATTCCCCTTTCGCCAAATACTCCTTGATATCATGGAACTAAGGCTTTCCATCCGTCTCTTCCTCGACGTGAGCACAGTAAGCCGGTTGCTTATGGATTCTCACTAGGATGGGATCAATGAAATTCTTATTTGGATGTTGTATCATGGATGACAAAGTGGCCAATGCATCGGCAAACTCATTCTGAATTCTGGGCCCATGTCGGAACTCTATCTTCATGAACCTCTTTCTCAACTCCTGTACATGGTGTAGATATGGCAATATATTGGAATTTTTGGTGGCCCACTCTCCTTGTACCTGGTGCACAAGCAAATCTGAATCACCGATTACCAGCAACTCCTGAATATTCATGTCGATTGCCATGTTGAGTCCTAGTATGCAGGCTTCATATTTTGCCATATTGTTGGCATAGGAAAATCTGAGTTTAGCAGATACTGGATAATGTTGACCTATTTCTGATATCAAAACTGCTCCAATGCCCACTCCTTTGAAATTTGTAGCTTCGTCAAAGAACATCCTTCAACCGTCGTATGCTTCAATAATGTCCTATCCTACGAATGACACTTCTTCGTCAGGAAAATATGTTTTCAAGGGTTCGTATTCTCCTCCCACCGGGTTTTCAGCAAGATGATCTGCCAATGCTTGCCCTTTGATCTCTTTTTGAGTTGCATAGACAATATCGAACTCGCTCAACAGTATCTGCCACTTGGCTAGCTTCCCAATTGGCATAGGTTTCTGAAATATGTACTTCAAAGGATCCATCCTGGATATAAGGTATGTGGTATAGGCACAAAAGTAATGCCTCAACTTCTGGGCCATCCAAGTGAAAGCACAGCAAGTGTGCTCTAGCAGAGAGTACCGTGCTTCGTAAGGTGTGAACTTCTTACTCAAGTAGTATATGGCTTGCTCTTTCCTTCATATCTCGTCATGTTGTCCTATAACACATCTGAAGGCTCCATCCAATACAGATAGATCGAGTAGCAAAGGTCGTCCTGGTTTTGGTGGGACCAAAATTGGTGGTGTGGATAGGTACTCCTTGATTTTTTCGAAGTCTTTCTAACAATCCTCGGTCCAGCTTGTCTCGGCATCTTTCCTCAGCATCTTGAAGATGGGTTCACATATAACTGTGGACTGTGCTATGAAACGACTGATATAGTTGAGACATCCTAGGAAGCTCATAGCGTCCTTTTTGCTCCTAGGTGACGGTAATTACTAAATAGCCTTGACTTTAGACAGATCCAACTCGATCCCTAGATGACTGACAATGAACCCCAGTAACTTTCCTGCGGGGACCCCAAATGCACACTTTGCGAGCTTTAGTTTCAAGTTGTACCTCCTTAACCTGTCAAAGAACTTTCTCAAGTCTGCTATGTGATCTGCGGCCCTCTTGGATTTGATAATGATGTCGTCCACATACACCTCTATTTCTTTGTGTATCATATCATGGAATATGGTTGTCATGGCTCTCATGTAAGTAGCCCCAGCATTCTTTAGATCGAATGACATCATCTTGTAGCAGTATACTACCCATGGTGTAATAAAACGATTTTCTCCGCGTTTTCTTCGTCGATACAGATCTGGTGATAACCCGCGAATCAATTTACAAAGGATTGGAGTTCATGCTTGGCGTAATTGTCAATAAGGATATGTATATTCGGCAGTGGGAAGTCGTCATTGGGACTAGCTCTATTCAAATCCCGATAGTCAACACATACTCTAACTTTCCCATCTTTCTTAGGAACCGGCACAATGTTGGCTAAACAAGTTGGTTACTCAACCACCCTGAGAACTTTGGGTTTTATTTGCTTAGTAACTTCCTCCTTGATTTTCAGGCTCATATCTGGTTTGAATTTTCTGAGTTTCTGCTTCACCGGTGGGCACATGGGATTAGTAGGCAACCTGTGAGCCACTATGGACGTGCTCAAACCAGTCATGTCATCATATGACCATACAAAAATGTCCTCATATTCCTTTAGAAAAATGGATGTATTCTTCTTTATCTATCGGCAATAAGTGAATACTGATGTGAGTCTCCGTGACGGTCTCGGCGTCCCCCAAATTTACTGCTTCGGTTTCCTCCAGGTTGGACTTAGGCTTATTCTCAAAGTTTTCAACTTCCCTGACAACTTTCTCAGGTATCTCATCTTCTTCATCTGAATCATTATTCTCATGTTGCATTGCCTCGTTACATGTCACAATCACCGGTTCATCAGGAAAAGTAACAATAACGCTAGGGACTTGGCGGGCCCGGGATGGTGTGGCGGTCCAGTTCCTAAGAACAACTCCTTTCTCCACAGTCTGAATAGTGAGGCCTTCTTCCTCCTCCTCATTAATTACTGCACTGCAGTCCATGTCTTCATCCTCCAAAAATAAGTTCTTCAAACTGGCTAATGCCTCTTCTTCTATAGTTCCCCATATTGTGTCAGCTTGGTGAAAAGTCTGATCCAGATGCGGCACCGGTTGCTCAAGAGGGTAATAAGGTCTACACCATGGAGGCGACTAATCATCATACTCTTGCCATGTATACTGGTATCCGAGCCCGAAGGTAGTGTCATGACGCTTCAGCTGTATATGCTTAGTAATACCCTGGAGATTCTTCCCGAGCCCTTTGTCGGGTTCATACCCTGACCATGCCAGTATGCTTTCTATTTTGCTACTCCACCATTTGTATTTCTCGATGGCATTGACGCGTTCGATATGATGGTAGGTTTCCCCTCCTAACCTTCTTCTGTTTCCAATAATCGGGATATTTGAGTGGTGTAAATGAGGTTACTCCCATCTCCGTGAATGATCACCTCCTGATGGTTCCATTCGAATTTAATGGCTTGATGTAGTGTAGAAGCCACAGCCACAGCAGCATGTATCCATGGTTAACCCAACATAAGATTGTATGAGGCTGATATGTCGAGCACTTGAAATTCAACGTCGAACCAAGTTGTCCCCACCTGTAGACAAAGATTAATTTCCCCAATCGTGGCCCTTTGGGACCCATCGAAAGCTTTTACGTTCATGCTCCCTACCCGTATTTCATAGGAACCTTTGCCCAGTCTTTTTAGAGTGTCCAACTGAAGATATTGAGGCTTGAACCTCCGTCAGTCAAGACCCTAGCAAAGAACTTGTCTTCAAATTGCACTGTGATATGCAATGCTCTATTGTGATTCAACCCTTCAGGCGGCAACTCATCTTCGTCGAAGATTATCTTATGGCTTTCCAGAACCTACCCTACCATATTGGCCATTTCTCTGCAACTGATATTGTTGGGCATGTAAGCTTCACTCAACACCTTCATCAAAGCATTCTTATATGCCTCTGAATTTTGCAACAGTGATAGTATGGATATCTGAGCTGAGATTTTTTTCAAATGATCAATGACGAAATATTCCCTTGCTTGTACTTTCCTCTAAAGGTCATCTGGTCCCATTTCAATGATAGGTTTCTTGGTAGTGACATCCTTACTTGGTCCTCCCAGGTGTTCAGGCATATAGATTCTCCTGGTCCTGGTCATTCCTTGTGCAGCATCGGATTCTTCCATCTTTGCCTTTCCTTTTTGCCTTTCCTCAGCAACATAATCCCAGGGTATTGCTTTTGAGTCGAAAGGAGGTATGGTTGATACTGTCACTGTGAAAGGTGTAGCCACTTCCACTTCAAATGGAACAAAGGTGGCCGCAGGTGGAGCCACCTCTACCTCAAATGGAACTGGTGCAGCTACCTCAATCTCGATTGGCGACTAAGTCTGTACTACAATAGGAGTAAGTGTGATCGAGGGTTTAAAGTCATCGCCCTCCCAAATAAGCCTAATAGACTCCTCAGGGTCCCACTCTTCATTCGTCTCTATCACATGTACCCCACCACCTCTATGATCAGGGAGAGGGTTGTTGCGGACATTGGGTGTGGCTTCCTTCACCTGTATGACCTTGTTTTCAATCAGCGTCTGGATCTTATATTTCAATGTTTGACACTCGTCAATAGTGTGCCTTTTCATACCGGAATAGTATGCACAGGTTTTGTTTGGGTTGACCCATTGGGATGGATTCTCTAATGCCACAGTAGAATAGGGGTGGCATAACCAGCGGCTTTCAACATTTCATACAGCTGGTTGATGGGCTCGGCAATAGCGTTATACTATCTAGGTGGCTTGAGGTCAAAGTTTGGTTGTGGTCTTGGATAATTTTGATGAGTTAGAGGTGATTGGAAATGAGGTGGTTGGGAATTATAGGTATGATAGGCAGTGACTATTTGGGAATATCTGGGAGATGAAGGTTGATATGTGGGTAGTGGTGCTTGGTATGTGGGTGGAGGTGCTTGATATGTGGGTGGAGGTGTTTGATATGTAAGTGGAGATTTCGGGCCTTGAGCTACCATTACCGCCCCAACATCTCTTTTCTTTGATATATCACATGATTGTAATGCCTTGTTTGTGGCCTGTAATGCCTCAATGTTTGTCACCATCCCGCTCTTGATTCCTTCTTCGATTCTTCCTCCGAGTTTGATGATACCAGAGAATTTATGATTTTCAATAACTATCAACCTTTCATAATATTGTGGATCCTACGCTCTGATGAAGAACTTGTTCATCTGTTCCTCGTCCAAAGATGGCCTAACTTTGGCTGCTTCTGACCTCCAAAGATTAGCTTACTCGCGGAAAGTTTCGGTGGGCTTCTTCTTAAGGTTCTGAATGTAGAAAAACATCTGGTGCATTTTCTGTGTTGGACCTGAATCGGTCCATGAAATCAGATGCCATGCTCACCCAGTTGGACCATTTCTTGGGATCCTGGCTGATGTACTAGGACAAAGCATCTCTCGTAAGACTTCTCATAAAGAGTTTCATTCGGATCCTTTCATCCTTTCTGAACCCAACAAGCTTATCACAATAGGTCCTCAAATGAACCTTGGGATCACCTGTACCGTCAAACATTTCGAACTTGGGAGGTTTGTAACCCTCTGGCAGTTCTACATCTGGCTATATGCATAGGTCTTCATAATTCAAACCTTCTATTCCTTTGTCGCCTTCGACACCCTAAACTCGACTTATTAGCTTCTTGATTTCTTCAGCCATATTTTTAATAAGCATGTCCTTCTCGGAGGATTCTAGTGTATAGGAGATTGGTTGGATAGAGTGAGGTACGGTTTCCACGTATATAGGGTTATTTTGGTGAGTGCCAGGTGCCTGAGTCTAATGGTGGTCATTGGTAGAGTTTTGAGGGTCAGGAATGGGTTGTGGTGTATTCTGGCGAGTATGATAAGTGGTGGTTTGTGGGTACTGAATTGGTTGATGGTGGTGTTGTGGAGGAGTTGGTATTGGTAGGGGATTGAGATTTTGGGGTGGGGTTGTGTATTGATGCGGTGCATGAGGGTTTTGCGGATGTTAGTTTGGTGTGCTTTGGGGAGGTACTGGATTCTTTGTTTTTTGTTGGTTGATGTCGGGGACATTCAGGGTGAGTGATAAGTTTGCCAAGTTGCGGACCTGCGCAAGCTCTACCTATAGCTCCAATATATTTTGTTCCAACCTTAAGACTAGATCATTTAGTGCCGGAGTACTCCAAACGTCTGAATTTTCTGTGTTCTCAGCATTATCCTTTCGAATAACACTTAAGTCGTTCATTTTTGCTTTTTATTTGCCTTTTGTATTACTTGGAGGAGGAGGAGGTGGAGGGCCTCTAGATCTGGTGTGATATGCTGATGATGCCAGTATGAGCGAACCAACCTTAGGGGAGGGAAATAAAGAATAAAGAAAAACAAAAAGGTGAACAAGTTAGTAAAAATGCTAAAATGTTTGCAGTATTTAAACACATATTGCGGTAATGTGAATTCGCGTCCTAATTTGGGAACCTCGTGGTGCCCGAGGTAGGCCTAGTGACAAATAAATTTGGAGAAATTTAGTGCCAACAATTGCCTCATTTCATTAATATAAAAGTAAATGAACCAAAATGTCACTAATGGCTTTTGGCCTTATTACATTTGAAAGGAAAGCAAATAAATCTAATCTACTTGATCCTAGAAGGACCCTCTCCAGACTGGATGCTCTTGTCGATCAATTCTCCTAGCTCGCGTAGGTTCAGTAGCAGGAATGCCCTTGCCAGATGCCCTCCTTCATTCCCTTCGGCGTTCTGGCAGTCGGTGACCTTTTTTCTCATCTTCCCTTCTAACTCCATTAGACTATACTCCAGATATTCCAGCCTTTCACTGGATTTAACGGCTCTTTCTTTCCATTTGTTAATCATCTCCATGTCAGCCTTATGTAGTGCCATATGCTCGGCTTCAGACTCTCGAACTCTCCGCAGCTTGTTGTACTTCACATCTGCTTCAGCAACCTCGTCTATGACCCTGTTTCCTGGCCCAGCCCTTGGCTCAACGACCCCAGTTATGTTGTCCTCCAACCACGAAGGGTAAAGTTATGAGTGGCCCACGTGATATCGGTCTGGCTCAATAGTATCCTTCTCTACAATAATCTTCAAGGTCCACATGTGTTGCGCTTCATTCTTATACGGGATGGCATCACCTTGGAAATTGGCTCTAAAGTGACACATTTTAGCAACTCGTGGTATGATTTGTCTCATGCCTGCTTGTCTCATAACCCTGAGAGGAGTGTAAGGGTATATTCCCCTCAACCCAATCAATACCAAGTGTGGAAAATCTCTAGATCTGATGATGAACTCATCGGTAGGGAACCACTCGAACATCCACTGGACTTGATCCTCGGTCAAATTTTTTAAAAGATGTACCCATCCCGCAGCGTCCTCTGGCAGAGCAAACATGTCTGGAATATAGTTCATTCTTTTGGGATGATGGAAGGCTATGTGATCATTCCACAACCTTCGCGGAAATTCTTGACGGTATTGTCCCTTTTGGAGATGTTCCAACAACCAGACCTATAGCAGCAAGTTGCAACCCTCGAAGAACCTGAACCCTTTCTGACATCGCTCCAAAGCCCGGTACATGTCTGCAACGATCATAGGGACGATAGTGTATGTCTCCCCCTCGATCCCGTCGATCAGAGTTTTCGTTACCATGGCCAGCCTAGTATGGATTCTATCCCCTTGGATTGGGAATACCAGCATGCCCAAGAAACATATAATAAACACGAAGACCCTACGATGAATCCAACCTAAAGAAGTGATTGAGAACTCATCATTAAAAATACGGTAAGAGTTGTTGTGACCATATCTTTCATAAAGGAAATCAAAAGGTATGTAGGAGTCTTTTAGGCATTTCAAGTTGTCATTTTTCTTCAACCCTATCATCTTCAGAAATCCCCTAGCAATGCGATTTTCAGGTGCCAAATGATTAGGGCTATCCCAAGTCAACCCAGCAAATCCTCCTATTTCTTCTACAAGGGGTGTCATTTCTATGTTCCCAAAATGGAACACAACCCTTTCCTTGTCCCGAAACATAGTTGCAGCCTCAATCAGCATTTTGTTGAGCTGAAGGTCCAATAGAGAAGGCAAGTTTCCTAAGACTCGCTTCACATGGTTTTGGTCACATGAAGGAAGATCCCTCCACCAATCCAGCAAGAGTGAGGGTGTGCTAACCATACCGAATCTGGGGACCTCGTGCCTCATTTTCTGCAAAACAAAGACACTTACTTCTCCAAATTAATGCACATAATCGTGGTTACGTCCGTTGGGATTATTGAAAATTCGATGGACTTTTGGACAAGGCTTGTCTTAAAGGGTTATTATGTGGATAACATATTAACCCGTCTAGGTTTGACCATGATGCATGTAAAATTTAATCAGAGTAAGGTTGCTATAGAGGTCTAGACCGGGACCCTCAAGCGGACAACTTGAGGGGGAAAGGCACGGAACCGTCGAACGCACCGCTGATCGACTAGTTTTACTACAAATACTCCTTTCCGAATTTAAAGGGTGATATATAGGAAGAGCGCAAACACTCATCAAATGTTGCTATAAGATTAGTTACGCACGAGTGGAGTATGATGTTGAGCATGATTATGCAACAATAAATACCATGTTGTCAAGTATTTTGCACGTAAGAAAATAATAAATGCAGTGTTTAAATAATTGAAAGACAGTTACAGAAAAGAAAACAAAGTGACAAGTCAGTTTTAGGAATAAAAGAATCATGAATGCTTTGAAAAATATACAGTTAGATTCAAATAAGGGGAAAGGGTACGTGGGATGGAACATGCTTGGACTAATTCACATAAATAAGTTCATTATGGTAAGAGCTTAAAATATCCCCAATAGAGTCGCCATGCTGTCGTGCCCCCTTTTGCCTTTTTGACGAGGAAGTCCGGGTTTCGACATCATGAGGGAAATAACTCATTTCCTTTTGGGAATTTGGGTATTTTGGAGAGTCGTCACCTAACGGATTATGGTGCGTTAGGGCACCAAGAGCAATTAACTCATGAACTAGTTTGCATTACCAGAGATTAAGGTAAGGGCTCAAAATAACCTTGAGGGGAAGGTGTTAGGCACCCCTCACGGTCCACAACGGTGGGTCTCGGCCGAACTTAAACTATGTGAATTAGTCATTTTAACAAATAAACAGTTTTAACACATACTCGCAAATAAAGGCATGTTTTGACATTCTAAGTACATGTAATGACAACAAGGGAAAGGTCTGAACAATCTTGCATATATATACGCAAAAGAAAAGGAAATTCATTTAAGACACATAGGAATTGGGAAAGAAGGGTCCTAGGTTGGTTAGCCTACAAGATTATACCCACACAATGCTCGGTAATCACTCCTCAATAAGGGGCTACACGTGATATTAGCACATAGTCATCATATCCTTATTACCCAATTCCCTCCCCTTGATCATATCTTAAAGCGTTCTAGAAACCTTGAAAGATATACTATGCGTGCACTACCCGTCCCTTCATTGTGGCCCTGGAGGTATTTAGGACCTCTAATTTAGGTAGTTCTAGACAATCCTAAGGTGCTTAAGGGGGAAAATCTAGGCGTCAACCAAAAAGATTTAGGCTGCATTAAGAGAGAACAATTAAAGGCTCACATTTTCCTCAAAAAATAGAACAAGTAAGTGCACGTCTCAAATGAAAATGTTCAAATATTTAAGAGAAGCCCTAGAACAAGATATCTAGGTGAGCAGAGAATATGCAGTACTAAATTTGGACCAAAGTATCAATGACCTATTCAGCTTGACTACTGATTTTAGACCTATTGAATATGAGTAGTCACAGATAACAGAGCATAGTTTTACAATTGCAGGATTTTTAATCGCCCTATAGGCTTGCCTAGGCGTATAATAGTGATGTCCTATGAGCATGGTATCTATTATTGATTAGGAATGTAATAAGACAGTAAACAATTTTAAACGGGCAATTTGGATCCTATAGGCATACTTTCTAGTAATATTATTTAACGCAGTGTTGAGGACTATTAAAGAAACGAGTAGGTTAGTTAATCTGATTCAGAACTTACAGGCATGGGCCAAAGTTAAACTGACTTCAGATCTAACTAAAACTAATTTTAGATCCTATTGGCATGATTTCTATAAATTGATTTTAGACCTTATAGGCATGATTTCTACCATTAAGTTGATTTTAGACCCTATAGGCATGGCTTATAATTATGTAAAAAGTAAAGCATTCAGAACTTATTTAAACCAAAGCAGACCCTATAGGCATATTATCTAACACACATATTTGAATCGAAATGGACCCTATAAGCATGTTATCTACCCAATTTTACCCACAGTATACAACTACCCTCCCTTTTTACTAGTCACCCCAATATCTGTTTACAATTAATTATTACAGATCAATGATTGAATAAAAATTACATAAGTAGAACAGAAATTAAGCTATAGGGAGCTTGAAGTAGGCCCAAAGTGATTTTCAAGCCTTCAGTAGTCTCAAATGCCCAAAGTTTCATTGCTAATTTCATGTCCAGGTGTGTTAGAGTTCCCTAAGGACCTCAAGGATCTGGGGCAGTGCTCATACCTAGACCCTTCTCAAATAAGAACTGATTTACGTGCAGTATGGAAGTGTCAGCCTTGATATTCTAGAGTTCAGAGAGATCTCAAAGGTCTCTAAGCAGTAAACATACCAGAGTGGAAGAACTTAGTATTCTAGGAGTAAGTGAAAATGCATAATGGTTTGAAAGATTTAATAGACAGTATAAAGAAAGGTCTTAGGAGTGAAAAGAATTTCTGAAAACCAGTACTGATTTAGTGATAAAACAGTTTGAGGAAAGTATAAAAAACAATTTTGCAATGGGAACACAAGTCATAGAACAAACAGCTTTAGGAAGTACTTTGGCAAACAGCTTTCACACAAGGGAAGAGGGATTGGGAACACGGAGAATACACCTTAATGGAGCACATAAACAACATGATACATATAGTTCTTAAGGGGTTATAGTAGGTTAGATAGAATGCAGGTCATGCAGCAAAGATCACAGCAGAAACATGTTGAGGACATATAAACAACACAGCTAGAGTCACTCTAGGGAGATTAGCTAACTTAGCAGGAGTAAGGCAGAACATGCAAGGACTTAAACGGACATGCTAGGCAAGTATTAACAAGTGTAGGCATGCTAATTACACAAAAGCAAAGTTTAGGCATGCTAGATAAATAGTAGTCAATCAAATAGGTTAGTTACATATGTAATACATGTTAAACAAGATAGCAAACAAGCAAGTAAATTTGAAAATATGTTAATCACATATTTGAATAAGGCAGTATTTGGCATGCTAGGTAAGCAGTAAGCAGATGCAAGAATGGACTCAGGTCATATGAACTAAGGTGGTAAATAAACTCATAGGTTTAGATTCTTAAAATTAATCAGAAGCATACCTAGTTAAAGAAAGAAAACACAAGATGTGAGACAGGTATTGTGCAATTTTCAGCCTTGGCTTGCAGCCGGCTAGAACAACAGAGATCACAAGTAGTAGAGAGAACCTTTTTTTGGAGCGTAAAAGTGGTAGTTTATAAACTATTGTTCGTCTCCAGAAGAGAGAATAAGTGAGGGAATATATAGAAATCAAGAGTTAAACAAAATAAGATAAAGAATTAGTTATGTAGCAATTAGGAAAATTCACAGAATCAGTCACACACGTGAAATCAGTAAAGTTTTCCCCTTAATCAGGGATAATCAATCAAAGGTAAAAAGCAGGACAGATATTTAAGGAAGGAAATCAAGTAAGACTTGGGTACAGAGTAGGTAATTAAGGGTGAACGAACAGGAGTTTAATTAAGGAAACAATTAGTAAGAATCAGCAAGTAACATCATTGATTAAAATAAGGCAAGAGAAATCTAATTAAGGCAAGAAGTTCAATCAAACTGAGTAAAGAAGTAAGAATCAAAGGTTAAGGAAAATAGTTCAAATCAAACCAAAAATAAGAACTTCAGAATAGTCAAGGGTTTAATTAAGGAGAAAATCACGTAAGAGTCAGCAAGTATCGCAGACAAAATAAGGCAAGAAAGGAATAGTCAGGATTCGACACATAAGCTTTAATGAAACAAATTGGTAAATCAAGAAAACAACACTGATTTAAGGAGAAAAATGTAGGTTTACTATGAATAGCCAAAATAAATATAGACATATAGAATCAGTAGAAAAGTCGAACCAAGAACCTTAGTGGAGGCATATTAGGATGAAAAAGACATCGAATTAAGCTAAAGAAAAATCACATGAACCAAAGCATAGGGCAAAGTCAGTACACAAATAACTCAGAAACCAAATAAAATGTCGAAAAGCTTGGGGTTTTTATCATAAACTAGTTAGGGTTAAAGCAAACATATACGAAATCGGTTAAAACACATAAGAAATAGAAGATTAAACATTTAAATCATCAAACATTTTAGAGAAAGAAATTTTCGGGGAAACCCTATCTTAGAAAAAATAGAAAATCATTCGAAAATCAGATGGTTCTTATAAAACTCATGTGAAATAGGTCCAAACCATCTCAGATCTGTACAGATCTAAGAAGTTCAAAAGGAAGAAATTAGGGTTTCGAGAAGAACAACACAGAGATGAAGAAGTAGGCTTAGAAATCCCTATATCTAAGGCGACATAGGAAGATCTTACTTGAAATCGAACCGGAATAGCCTAAAACAGGCGAGAAAAGGCCATAAATATGAGTGGACTGACCCTGGTCCCTCGAGGACCTTAGGGATGGCAATACCAACATAAGAGAGACCATTAGAAGCCTGATGGTGGTAGGGAAACACCATGAATGGCAGTAGATGAATGGTGATAAGGGTGAGCTAGGGTTAGGACTTGAGAGCTTTTGAGAGAAAAGAGGATCAGATGTCGACGTGAGAGGAGGGGAAATGAGAGGCTTAGGGGGCTCATTAGGTTTAATTTAGGCAAGGGTGAATTTGGACCGTTGGTCAAAATAATCAACGGCCAGGATTTGGCCAGGTATTGGGTCGGGTAGGTGGGTATTGGGCCTGGGGTTTCTGGGCTAGTTTATAAAGGGTTAAAATTGGGTTAGGCAATTAGGCTAAATCTGAAAATAGGGGCCATTTGTTAAATACCTTATTTAATTGATAAAATAATTTTTAAAAATATCTAATAGGCTGTAAAAATGATTTTTGTGCCTGAAAATATTTTAAAGTAATTACTTAATATTTTAAAAATATAAAATGCTAGATTCTGGTAAAATAATGCAATAATGCATGCATAGGATATAGTTGCAAAGTAATTACAGTTGCATTCTAAAAACTACAAGTGTGGCTATTTGTGCAATAATTGAAACCTGGTACAAATGCAAATAATAGAATTAAGCTACAAAATTATTATAAAACTATTTGTGATGCAATTTAATGATTATTTTTATAAAATAAATGTCGGGAGAAATTAGTTAAAATGTTTTAAAATGCAGAAAAGGTATGAAAAATACTAATTGATACCCAGACATAGTTTTGAAAATATTATAGGGGACGACAGGGGCAGGGGAAGCTACTTCATTTGGGGCAGGCGCCGGACGTGCTCTTTCTTTTTGTAGGTTGATGGACGACGATGTGCCTGTGCTTTCCCTTTCTGAAGTCTCTCCCTGCCCTTTAGAAGATCTCAGGGCTTCTGTCCCCAAACCAAAAGGGATGAGGGAAAAAGGCTCGCTTGAAAATCCGGGCATTTCGCTCCCTCCAAGTATTATATATGGTTTTCCAAGAAAAAGCAGAAAATTGGGTATCAACAGTAGCCTATGGGGGATAAGCATAGACGTCACCGTACCAATCCCTCAAACTCTACTAACCTTATTTGTGAATTGTGAGACCTACGCAATCTAGAGCTCTAATACCAACTTGTCACAACCCGAATTTCCCACCGTCGGACCGTGATGGCGCCTAACCAAGGCAAGCCAATGTTACTGATTATTTTACCTTTTTACTTTATCTTTTAACAATTTACAAGTTAACATAAGAAAAGCAGTGGAATAAAATGTGGAAGAACAGAATTTAACAATTTAATTTAATACAAATATGAATCCATAATAAAACTTCACCCAGAACTGGTGTCACAATCTCATGGACTGTCTACGAATACTACAAATAGTAGTTTGAATAAGGAAAATACACATCTGTCTCAGAAGTAGATAAAAACATAATGGAAATATGATAGAAGGGGACACCAAGGCCTAAGGACGCCTGCAGGACTACCTCGGGTCTTCGCTAGACTGAAGGCAGCAACCTCGAACTATGGTCCGTAGGGTCCAGTATTGGGATCTGCACAAAAAGTGCAGAGTGTAGTATCAGTACAACCGACCCCATGTACTAGTAAGTGTCGAGCCTAACCTCGGCGAAGTAGTGACAAAGCTAGGACGCGACAACCATATAAACCCGTGTAGTTAAATCATGTACGAGAAGTAATAATAACAAGAATTTAGCAGAATAAGAAGGGAAAAGGGGGAACATGATAAGGGGATATCAGGTTATGACAATAATAAAGTAAAGCGATAAAGTAAATATCAAACTTGAAGCAACGGAAATGATAACACAGTAACAAGTGCATGGAATCACCCTTCGTGCTTTTACTCTCGTCCTCACCATAGAAATCAGCAGAAACAGCACGGCATCAACCTTCGTGATTTTACTCTCGCATAATCATGGTACAACATCACCCTTCGTGCTTTTACTTTTAATAATGTGGCACAACATCACCCTTCGTGCTTTTACACTCACAGAATCGGTACAGGATCACCCTTCGTGCATTAACACTCACTCACGATATTATGCACGGTATCACCCTTCGTGTTTTACACTCTTCCTTATCCAAACAATAGAAATAATAACATCCCCGTAAAGGAATCAACAATAGAAACAATATTGTCTCGGCAAGGGAGTCAACAATAGAAACAATAACATCCTGACAAGGGAATCAACTATAACCAACCTAGTTTCAATAGTTACTTCACAAAATAGACCTCAACGTGAGCCAATACTCGACAATGGTCAAATTCCAAGAATGTATCATAAGTCTTGTTCCACAGTGATAATCATCAATTTAAGCATGAACAGTACATAATCAAAGTCACAACAATCATACTATAAGACTCACGGGCATGCTTGACACCAACGTATAGATACTTGTCACCTCACCTATACGTCGTACTCTAAACTAACATGTAGCAAATAAGACACAACACATATTCCCTCAAGCTAAGGTTAGACCAAACACTTACCTCGATTCCACGGCCAAAAGTCATGCATCAAATACCGTTTCTTCCTTAATTTCCACTTCCAGTCTGCTTGTATATAGCGAATATTAATTTATTAACATTAATTGAAGCCAAAGAAACCAATTCAAATGAGAAATTACAGATTTCCCTACATTCTTCCAAAAAAAGTCAAAATTCGACCCCGAGCCTGCTTGGTCAAAACTCGAGGTTCGAACCAAAACCCGTTCACCCATTCACCCACGAGCCTAAATATGCAATTAGTTTTGGAATCCGACCCCAAATCGAGGTCTAAATCCCCAAATTTATAAAATCCCCAATTCTCTTAAAATCCCTAATTTCTACCTTTAAAGAATAAGATTTAGGCCTAGAAATCTAATGGGTGTTGATGGAAAATGAAAGAAATGAGTTTAAGAAAACAAACCTATGATTTGGTGTTGAAAATTCTCTTCAAAAATCGCCCAAGGTCGGATTCAATGGAAGGAGATATGAAATTTTGAAGAAATCCCGACCAAGGTTTTGTTTTAAAATCACAGGACAGACCTTCTTCGCATTCGCGATGCTTGTGGCCAGAAGGGCCTACGCGTTCGCGATGAGCTGCTTGCGTTCGTGATGGTCTGTCCCCCCTAACCATCGTGTTCGCGGGCCTGGGATCGTGTTCGCAAAGAATTACTCAAGGACTCCACCAGCCACCTCCATTACACTACGCGTTCGCGTGTGGCCAGTCGCATTCACGAAGAGAAATCCCCCCAGTGCTCCGTGTTCGCGACCAAGGTCTCATGTTCGCGTAGAAGAAACCCCTCCCTAGGCCAGCTTGTACTTCACATTTGCGTGAGCTGCATCGCGAATGCGAAGAACAAAATATCATAACACCAGAAGCAGCAAAACAGCAGAAGTTCTTAAGTCTAAAACATCCCAAAACCTATACGAAACTCACCCAAGCCCTCGGGGCTCTAAACCAAACCTGCACATAAGTCTAAAAACATCATATGGACTTATTCATGCGATCGAATCGCCAAAATAACACCTAGAACTACGAGTTCAGTATCAAAATCAAAGAAAAATCTCAAGAACTCTTAAAGTTTCTATTTCACAACCGAGGGTCCGAATCACGTCATATGAATTCCGTTTCTTACCAAATTTTACAGGCACAACTTAAATACCATAGTAAACCTGTGACGGGCTTCGGAACCAAAATACGGGCGCGATACCATCAAATTCACACATCGTTAAATTTCCAAAAACTCTTATATTTTCAATTAAACAATTTTCTTCAAAAAATCATTTCTCGGGCTAGGGACCTCGGAATATAATTTCGGGCATATAACCAAGTCCCATATTTTTCTACGGACCCTCCGGGACCGTCAAATTACGGGTCCAGGTCCGTTTATCCAAAATGCTGAACGAAGTCAACTTAATTTCAAGTTTAAAGGAAAAATTAAGGTTTTTCTCAAATTTTCACATAAAGGCTTTCCGGACAGGGGCAGATCTACCTTAGCCCAAGTGATGTGACGTAACACCGCTTCATTGAAAATCTTTACTAATTATTTATATATAATTCAAATAAAAAACCAAGAACAACGTTAAAATTAAAATAAGTGACACCACTTGTCACAAAGAGGCGTCTAGCTTATCTGGTCAGTTTGAAGATTTCTATGCAGGGCATGTGTTCAAACCTTTGTAGCCTCATTCTATGTTTTAATACTTTTGTACTACTGGCTAGATAGCATTACATTTTTTAAATTGGAGGGATCCTGCATTGTAAGTTGTGTTATTTCTTTTTCCTAATTATTTTTAAATATGATATTATTACAGTAATTATTTTATTTGTTCACGTCTAAAATAGTGATACCGCTTATAAAAACTCCTTCGTACGTTCCTATTTTCGGATATACGCCCGGACTGCACGCGCAAATTAAAGTGAGATAAAAAGGAGGTTTTTTAAGGTCTCGGAACATAAATTTGACTTTTAAAACAAGAGATGACCTTTTGGGTCATCACAGCATGTTTATGAGAAGTGTCATAGACATGTTTAAGACAAAGCACAAGCTTAGATTTTGTCCGTACTTCTAAGATAGTAAATATATAAGTTATGGCAAAAGGTCATTTTGTTAAGGAAATATCAATAAATTAGACGATCCAATAAAACGTAATATTACAATTCGTTTACAACTCACTTTCATCTATTTGTATCGTACACAAACAATACCATTATTGTCACGACTCGAATTTTTCATCCTCGGGGGTCGTGATGGCGCCTACTCGTAGAATCTAGGCAAACCACTAAACATAGAAATTCTTTAACTCTTTCATTTTTAACCCTTTTTAACAATCTGAATTAACAAGTGTCTAACATTTAGATATTAATGATAAATGAAATCAAGCGGAAGACTTAATCTAATATAATAACCAAGACCAGTACGATAATGACAACACACATCTCTACCCGGAATCCGGTGTCACAATATCACGGACGGACTAAGATTACTACAACAAATGTCTAAAAGAAATACAATCTGTCTCGAAATCTAATGAAAACAGAGTACATAATAAAGTAAAAGAGAATGTCGGGCCTGCAGACGCCTGCAGGACTACTTCGGGATCTCTGGCTGGACTGAAGGCAGGCTCCCCAAGAGCTACTTTCCATAAGCTGCTCTAGAATCTGCACATAGTGTAGAGTGTAGCATCAGCACAACCGACCCCATGTGCTGGTAAGTGCCTGGCCTAACCCCGGCAAGGTAGTGACGAGGCTAGGACCAGACTCCAGATAAACTTGTGCAGTTATATAATATACAACAGAAAATAAAAAGGAATAAACAATGAACATGGGAGGGGTACATACTACGGGGGAAATATCGAATCCAGCAGAAACTTAAGAGAAATATGAGAGAACAGTATAAGATTTACAACAAAACCATAATAACACTGTTGCGGCGCGCAACCCGATCCCTATCATTTAACATTGTTGCGGTGTGCAACCCGATCCATTTATCTCACTATTGCGACATGCGACCCGATCAAACATAATATTGTTGCGGTGTGCAACCCGATCCAACATAACATTGTTGCAGCGTGCAACCCGATCCAACATAACATTATTGCGGCGTGCAACCCGTTCCATATATAGTATTGTTGTAGCGTGCAACCTGATCCAACATAACATTTATATACCTTTAGTAACAACCATACCAAGAGTCCCGACAAGGGACTAACAATAAGCTACACTATCTCGGCAAGGGATTCGATAGTAAAAGTAAATACGTCCCGACAAGGGAGGTCTAGCTATAACCAATCTTAACCCAACTTCTACTCATCTCAACTAACACCAATACTCAATCATAAGCAATTACCACGAAAACAAACGTAATCCTTGCTCAATATCGAGAATCATCAATTAAAGCATTCGTAGTACTATTTAAGAACACAAAATAAATTGCAATTTAAAACTCATGGTCATGCTCGACACCAACGTATAGATACTCGTCATCATGTCTATACATCGTACTCAACAAGAAGCAAATAGCAAATAGGACACCACTCTCAATCCCTCAAGCTAAGGTTAGGCTGAACACTTACCCCAAACTTCTACGGCCAACTCAAGCCTCAAACACCACTTTTCTGTTTGAATTCAGCTCCAAATCAATTGTATCTAGACAAAATCGACT
This sequence comes from Nicotiana tabacum, assembly GCF_000715075.1. Lineage (NCBI taxonomy): Eukaryota > Viridiplantae > Streptophyta > Magnoliopsida > Solanales > Solanaceae > Nicotiana > Nicotiana tabacum. Next base: position 152,171,752 of record NC_134089.1, read on the forward strand.
TAATAACATCAATAAATTCTAAACAATCCAATTTCAATGCTTAATTATAGCTTTCCCATCTTTCTTTCCAAAAAGTCAAAAATTGACCCTAGGCCAGCTTGGTCAAAACACGAGGTTCGAACCAAAACCCGATCACCCATTCACCCACATGCCCGAATATATAATTAGTTCCAAAATAACCCCAAAACGAGGTCTAAATCACAATTATACAAAAAGCCCTAACTCTACCCAAATCCCTAATTTTCTACCCTTAAGAACATGATTTAAAGCCTAGAAATCTAATGGGTGTTAATGGAAATTGAAGAAAATAAGTCTAAGAATACATACCTATGAATTGGTGATGAAATCCTCTTTTAAAAATCGCCCAATTTGGAGTTTGGAAGAAGAAGTTATGAAATTTTGATTAAATCCCGATTTGGCTTCTGTTTTAAAATCACTGGACAGGCCTTCATCGCGTTCGTGATAGGCCTGTCGCATTCGCGAAGAGTTGGGCCTAAGTGACCTTCGCGTTCGTGACATTGGGCTCGCATTCGCGGAGCTTTGACTCCTCGATCCTTCGCGTTCGCGGTCCAATGGCCGCGTTCGCGTAGCATAAATTTCCCTTCCCCCTCCTCAAGCCCAAAGGCCTTCGCGTTCGCGATAGCAGGTCCGCGTTCGCGAAGGGAAACACCCCCAAGACTTTGCGTTCGCGTCCTGCGTCTCGCGTTCGCGTAGAAGGAGATTTCCTTCAGCCTGACTAACCCTCCACGTTCGCGAGAATCCTTCCGCGAATGAGAAGAAGAACACACCAGCACACCAGAAAACTGAAAACCTGCAATCTTTTCCAAGTTCAAAACCTTCTGAAACCCATCTGAAACTCACCTGAGCCCTCGGGGCTCCAAACCAAACATGCGTACTAACTCAAAAACATCATATGAACTTATCCGTGCGATCAAATCGCCAAATTAACCCCTTAAACAACGAATTAAACCTCAAAATCAATGAAATATTTGAAAACTTCTTAAAACATCAAATTTTGCATTTAAGGTCCGAATCACATCAAACGGATTTCGTTTCTTACCAAACTTCACAGAATTATATTAAATCACATATAAGACCTATACCGGGTGTCGTAACCAAAATACGGGCCCAATACCAACATGTTCTAATCACAATTCATTTCCAAATCCTTTAAACAATTTCAGAAAATAATTTTCTTTAAAAATTTATTTCTCGGACTGGGACCTCGGAATTCGATTCTGGGCATACGCCCAAGTCCCATATTTTCCTAAGGACCCTCCGCGACCGTCAAATCACGGGTCTGGGTCTGTTTACCAAAACATTGACCGAAGTCAAATTAATTCATTTTATAGTCAAAATTTATTAATATTCATAGATTTTAACATATAAGCTTTCCGGCTACGCGCCCGGACCATGCACGCAAATCGAGGTGATGCTAAAAAGAGTTTTTAAGGCCTCGGAATGCAGAATTCAATTAAAAATAAGTGATGACCTTTTGGGTCATCACATTCTCCACCTCTAAAATAACTGTTCATCCTCGAACGGATAGAAGAAGGAAGTACCTGAGTCGGGCAAAAGATGGGGATAACGGCTCCGTATATCGGACTTTGACTCCCAGGTCGATGCCTCAGCAGGCTGACCTCTCCACTGAACACGAACAGAAGGAAAACTCTTCGATCTCAACTGACGAACCTGTCGGTCTAGAATAGCTACAGGCTCCTCATCATAAGACAATTCCTTGTCCAACTGGACAGTGCTGAAATCTAACACGTGGGATGGATCGCCTTGATATTTCCGAAGCATGGACACATAAAACACTGTATGCACGGCTGATATGCTCGGTGGCAATGCAAGTCTATAAGCCACATCTCTCACTCGATCAAGAATCTCAAACGGGCCAATGAACTAGGGCTAAGCTTGTCCTTCTTCCCAAATCTCATCACGCCCTTTATAGGCGACACTCGAAGCAGAACTCACTCACCGACCATAAATGCTAAATCACGAACTTTGTGGTTGGCATAACTTTTTTGCCTGGACTGAGCTATACGAAGCCTATCCTGAATGATCCTGACCTTGTCCAAGGCATCCTGAACCAGATCCATACTCAACAACTGAGCCTCTCCCGGCTCAAACCATCCAATCGGAGACCGACATCGCTTACCATATAAAGCCTCATAAGGATCCATCTGGATACTCGACTGGTAGATGTTGTTGTAGGCAAACTCTACTAATAGGCAAAAACTGATCCCACGAGCCTCCAAAGTCAATGACACAAGCTCGGAGCATATCCTCCAAAATCTGATTGGTCCGCTCAGACTGCCCGTCCGTCTGAGGATGAAACGTTGTGCTCAACTCAACCCGCATGCCTAACTCTCACTAAACGGCTCTCTAGAAGTGTGAGGTAAACTACATACCTCAGTCCGAAATGATAGACACGGCCACACCATGAAGGCGAACAATCTCCCGGATATAGATCTCAGCTAACCTATCAGAAGAATAGGAAACTGCCACAGGAACGAAATGAGCTGACTTGGTCAGCCTATCAACAATGACACATACTGTGTTGAACTTCCTCCGAGTCTGCGGGAGTCCAACAACGAAATCCATAGTGATCCGCTCCCACTTACACTCGGGAAGCTCAATCCTCCGAAATGAACCACCAGGCCTTTGATGCTCGTACTTAACCTACTAACAATTCAAACACCGAGCCATATATACAACGATATTCTTCTTCATTCCTTGCCACCAATAATGCTGCCGTAAATCTCGATACATCTTCGCGGTGCCCGGATAAATAGAGTAATGGGAGCTATGGGCCTCCTCTAAAATCAACTCTCGTAGTCCATCCATATTAGGCACACAAACTCGACCCTGCAATCTCAAACTCCATCATCACCTAAGGTAACCTGCTTGGCACATCCGTGCTGCACCGTATCTCTAAGGACACACAAATAGGGATCATCATACTGCCGATCACGGATACACTCCAATAACGAAGAACGAGCAACTGTGTAAGCTAACACACGGCTGGGCTCAGAGACATCCAACCTCACGAACTGATTGGCCAAAGTCTAAATATCCAAAGCAAGCGATCTCTCACTAATCGGAATATAAGCAAGACTGCCTATACTGGCTGACTTCCTACTCCAAGCATTGGCCACTACATTGGCCTTTCCCGGATGATATAAGATGGTGATATCATAGTCTTTCAACAACTCCAACCACCTTCTCTACCTCAAATTCAACTCCTTTTTCTTGAACAAATACTGAAGACTCTTGTGATCCGTGAACACCTCACATACCACACCATACAGATAATGCCTCCAAATCTTCAATGCGTGAACAATGGCTGTCAACTCCAAATCATGAATCAGGTAGTTCTTCTCATGAATCTTCAACTGCCGTAAAGCATAGGCAATGACCTTGCCATCTTGCATCAACACTACACCAAGTCCAATACGAGATGCATCACAATAAACTGTATAAGGCCCTGAACCTATGGGCAAAACCAACATCGGTGCCGTAGTCAGAGCTGTCTTGAGCTTCTGAAAGCTCACCTCACACTCGTCCAACCATCTGAACTGGGCACCCTTCTGGGTCAACCTGGTCATCAAGGCTGCGATAGATGAGAACCCTTCCATGAACCGACGATAGTAGCCTACCAATCCCAAGAAACTCCGAATCTCTGTAGCTGATGCTGGTCTAGGCTAGTTCTTGACTGCCTCAATCTTCTTCAGATCAACCTGAATACCCTCTGTTGATACAACATGACCCAGGAATGCAACTAAACTCAACCAGAACTCACACTTCGAGAACTTAGCATATAACTGACTATCCCTTAAGATCTGAAGAACCACTCTAAGATGCTTCTTGTGCTCCTCCCGGCTATGGAAATATATCAAAATATAATCAATGAAGACTATCATGAATGAATCCAAGTAAGGCCTGAACACTCGGTTCATCAAATCTATAAAAGCTGCTGGGGCATTTGTCAACCTAAATGACATCACCAAGAACTCATAGTGCCCGTATCGAGTGTGAAAAGCTATCTTAGGGACATCGGATGCCCTAATCCTCAACTGATGGTCGCCAGATCTTAAGTCAATCTTCGAAAATACCTTAGCACCCTGAAGCTGATCAAAAAATCATCAATCCTCGACAATGGATACTTATTCTTGATCGTAACTTTGTTTAACTGCCGGTAATCAATACACATTCTCATCGATCCGTCATTCTTCTTAACAAACAACACTGGCGCACCCCAAGGTAAAATACCCGGCCTAATGAAACCCTTCTCAAGCAAGTCTTTCAACTGCTCCTTCAACTCTTTCAACTCAGGCGGGACCATACGATACGGCGGGATAGAAATAGGCTGAGTGCCCGGAGCCAAATCAATGCAAAAGTCAATATCTCTGTCGGGTGGCATACCTGGCAGGTCTAAAAGGAAAACCTCAGGAAACTCACGCACAACACGCACAGAATCAATAGAAGGAACCTCAGCACTAGAATCACGAACATATGCCAAATAGGCCAAACACCCCTTCTCGACCATACACCGAGCCTTCACTTAAGAAATAACACTACGGGTAGAATGACCAGGAGTCCCTCTCTACTCTAAACGAGGTAAACCCGGTAAGGCTAAGGTCACAGTCTTGACATGACAGTCCAAGATAGCGTGGTAAGGTTATAACCAGTCCATCTCTAATATGACATCAAAATTGATCATGTCCAAAAGAAGCAAATCTACATGAGTCTCAAAACCTCCAATCACAACTATACAAGAACGATGGACTCGATCTACCACAATAGAGTCACCCACCGGTGTAGACACATATATAGGGGCACTCAAGGAATCACTAGGCATGACCAGATATGGTGCAAAATAAGATGACACATAGGAGTACGTAGACCCTGGATCAAATAAAACGGAAGCGTCTCTGCCACAAACCAGAATAGTACCTGTGATAACTGCATCGGAAGCCTCAGCCTCAGGCCTGGCTGGAAAAGCATAACATCAGGGATGGGCCTCACCACCCTAGACTACCTCTCTGGGACGGCCTGCAGCTGGTTGGCCTCCACCTCTAGCGGTCGGAGCTCCACCTCTAGCACTTCTACCTCCATCTCTAGCTGGCTGGGCGGTCTGTGGAACACCTGGTGCCTGAACCATAGCACGGGAACCCTGCTATTGCGATTGAGTACCTATAAATCTCGGACAAGCCCTCCTGATATGACCATACTCACCACACTCAAAACATCCACCTGAGTGTTGCGGCTGAGAAAACTGAGTCTGACCCTGGCGACCTGAATGACCACCCCAAAAACTTTAGAGCGGCGGTGCACTGATAGGAGCTGGTGGTGCACTGTAGAGCTGCTGATCAGAATATTGCATGTGAGAACCATGGCCACCTGAAGCACCGTGAGAAATCTGAAGTGCCGGCTGAAATGGTCTAGGAGGATGGCCTTTACCATACGAATCCCTGCCTCTAGACGAGGCACCACTGAATCTGCCTGAATGACGGGGCCTCTTGTTTGACCTATGACCATCTCCCTACGACAGAACCATTTCCACTCTCCTGGCTACATTGGCCACCTCCTGGAAAGTAATCTCACTCCCACTCTCCCTAGCCATCTGAAGACGAATCGGCTGAATAAGTCCATCAATGAACCTCCTCACCCTCTCTCTCTCGGTGGGAAGTATGACAAGAGCATGACAATCCAAGTTGATGAATCTAGTCTCATAGGGTAACAGTTATAGAACCCTACTGCAGACGCTCAAACTCCCTCTGATAGGCCTCTCTCTAAGTGATGGGGAGAAACTTCTCCAGAAATAGCTGAGTAAACTGCTCTCAAGTAAAAGTTGGTGATCCAGATGGTCTAGCCAAACAGAAATCCCTCCACCAAATCTTGGCGGATCCAGACAAGCAAAAAGTGGCAAAATCGACCCTATTGGTCTCAACTATCCCCATGTTCTTGAGAACCTCATAACAACTATCTACATAATCTTGGGTATCCTCAGTAGATGCACCGCTGAAAGTAGTAGTAAAGAGCTTGGTGAACCTATCCAACCTCCACAAGGCTTCGACAGACATAGCTGCTCCATCACTGGTCTGAACTACCACACCCGGCTAAACTACTCCAACTGGCTGAACTACTAGAGTCTGAAACTGGGGAGCTACCTGCTTCGGGGTGCGAGTAGTAGGAGTCTGGGCTCCTCCTCCAGCCTGAGAGATGGCTGGTGCTACAGGAAGCAAGCCTGCCCGGGTGACACTCTCCATAAGGCCCACTAGACGGACCAGAGCATCCTGAAGTACTGGGGTAGCAATAAATACCTCTCTGGAACCTGAGCTGGGCCTACCGGAACTACTAGGGCCGGAACCTCATCATCAAAGTCAACCTGAGGCTCCGCTGCGGGTGCTGCTGCCCTGGGCTGAGCTCTGCCCCTACCTCGGCCTCTAGCACGGCCTCGCCCTCTGCCCCTCGTAGGAGATGCTGCTGGGGGCTCGGGCTGCTGGTCAATGGATGAGGAAGCGTGTGTTCTCACCATCTGCTGAAGAACAGAGTAGAAATTCAATTAGCATTCAGAAACCAAACCGCACGATAGGAAAGAATAGATGTGAAGTTTTTCCTAACTCTGTAGCCTTTGGGGGATAAATACAGACGTCTCCGTACCGATCCCTCAGACTCTACTAAGCTTGTCTGCGAATTGTGAGACGTTAGTAACCTAGAGCTCTGATACCAACTTGTCACGACCCGAATTTTCTACCCTCGGGAGTCGTGATGGCGCCTACTAGTGAAAGCTAGGCAAGCCACTAAACATAGAAATTTTTTAACTCTTTCAGTTTTAACCTTTTTTGACAATCTGAATTAACAAGTATCCAACATTTAGATATTAACGATAAATGAAATCAAGCGGAAGACTTAATCTAATATAATAACCAAGACTAGTACGATAATAACAACACACATCTTTACTCGGAATGCGGTGTCACAATATCGCGGATGGACTAAGATTACTACAACAAATGTCTGAAAGAAATACAATCTGTCTCGAAATCTAATGAAAACAGAGTACATAATAAAGTAGAAGAGAACACCGGGTCTGCGGACGCCTGTAGGACTTCCTTGAGATCTCTGGCTGGACTGAAGGCAGGCTCCCTAAGTGCTACTGTCCAAAAGCTGCTCCGAAATCTGCACATAGTGCTGAGTGTAGCATCAGCACAACTGATCCCATGAGCTGGTAAGTTCCTGGCCTAACCCCGGCGAGGTAGTGACGAGGCTAGGACCAGACTCCAGATAAACCTGTGAAGTTATATAATATACAACAGAAAATAAACATGAATAAACAATGAACATAGGAGGGGTACATGCTATGGGGGAAATATCGAATCCAGCAGAAACTTAAGAGAAATATGAGAGAACAATTCAAGATTTACAACAAAACCATAATAACACTGTTGCGGCACGCAACCTGATCCCTATCATTTAACACTGTTGCGGCGTACAACCCGATCCATTTATATCACTGTTGCAGCGTACAACCCGATCCAATATAACATTGTTGCAGCGTGCAACCCGATCCAACATAACATTATTGCAGCGTGCAACCCGTTCCATATATAGCATTATTGCAGCATGCAACCCGATCCAACATAACATTGTTGCGGCGTGCAACCCAATCCAAAATAACATTGTTGCGGCGTGCAACCCGATCCAACATAACATTGTTGCGGCGTGCAACCCGTTCCATATATAGTATTATTGCGGCTGCAACCCGATCCAACATTTATATACCTTTAGCAACAACCATACCAAGAGTCCCGGCAAGGGACCAACAATAAGTTATACTATCCCGGCAAAGGATTCGACAGTAAAAGTAAATACGTCCCGGTAAGGGAGAAACAACTATAACCAATCTTAACCCAACTTCTACTCATCTCAGCAAACACTAATACTAAATCATAAGTAATTTCCACAAAAACAAACTTAATCCTTGCTCAATATCGAGAATCATCAATTAAAGCATCTGTAGTACTATTTAAGAACACAAATAAATTGCAATTTAAGACTCACGGTCATGCTTGACACCAACGTATAGGTACTCGTCACCATGCCTATACGTAGTACTCAACAAGAAGCAAATAGCAAATAGGACACCACTCCTAATCTCTCAAGCTAAGGTTAGGCCGAACACTTACCTCGAACTTCCACGGCCAACTCAAGCCTCAAACACCGTTTTCCCTTTGAATTCGGCTCCAAATCAATTGTATCTAGATATAATCGACTTAATAACATCAATAAATACTAAACAATGCAATTCCAATGCTTAATTATAGCTTTCCCATCATTCTTTCCAAAAGGTCAAAAATTGACCCCGGGCCCGCTTGGTCAAAACACGAGGTTCGGAACAAAACCCGATCATCCATTCACCTACGAGCCCGAATATATAATTAGTTCCAAAATTCGACCCCAAAACGAGGTCTAAATCACAATTATAAAAAAAAAAAAAAAAAAAAAGCCCTAACTCTACCCAAATCCTTAATTTTCTACCCTTAAGAACATGATTTTAAGCCTAGAAATCTAATGGGTGTTAATGAAAATTAAAGAAAATGAGTTTAAGCTTATATACCTATGAATTGGTGGTGAAATCCTCTTTTAAAAATCGCCCAATTTGGAGTTTGGAAGAAGAAGTTATGAAATTTTGATTAAATCCTAATTTGGCTTCTACTTTAAAATTTGGGCAGGCCTTCATCGCGTTCGCGATAGGCCTGTCGCGTTCGCGAAGAGTTGGGCCTAAGTGACCTTCGCATTCGCGACATTGGGGTCGTGTTTGCGGAGCTTTGATTCCTCGAGCCTTCGCGTTTGCGGGCTAGTGGCCGCGTTCGCATAGCACAAAATTCCCTTCCCCCTCCCCAGGCCCAAAGGCCTTCGCGTTCGAGAGGTCCGCGTTCGCGAAGGGAAACACCCCCAAGGCTTCGTGTTCGTGTCCTGTGTCTCGCGTTCGCGTAGAATGAGATTTCCTTCAACCTGACTAACCCTTCGCGTTCGCGAGATTCCTCCCACAAACACGAAGAAGAACACACTAGCACACCAGAAAACTGAAAACCTGCAATCTTTTCCAAGTTCAAAACCTTCCGAAACCCATCCGAAACTCACCCGAGCCCTCGGGGCTCCAAACCAAACATGCGTACTAACTCAAAAACATCATATGAACCTATCTATGTGATCAAATCGCCAAATTAACCCCTTAAACAACGAATTAAACCTCAAAATCAATGAAATATTTGAAAACTTCTTAAAACATCAAATTTTGCATTTAAGGTCTGAATCATGTCAAACGGATTCCGTTTCTTACTAAACTTCACAGAATTATCTTAAATCACATATAAGACATGTACCCGGCATCGGAACCAAAATACGGGCCTGATACCAATATGTTCTAATCAAAATTCATTTCCAAATCCTTTAAACAATTTCAGAAAATAATTTTCTTTAAAAATTTATTTCTCGGGCTTGGGACCTCGGAATTCGATTCCGGGCATACGACCAATTCCCATTTTTTCCTACGGATCCTTCGGGACCGTCAAATCACGTGTCCGGATCTGTTTACCCAAAACATTAACCAAAGTCAAATTAATTCATTTTATAGTCAAAATTTATTATTTTTTACAAATTTTCACATATAAGCTTTCTGGCTATGCGCACACAAATCGAGGTGATGCTAAAAGAGGTTTTTAAAGCCTTGGGATGCAGAATTCAATTTAAAAACAAGTGATGACCTTTTGGGTCATCACAGTTATACTCTGTTCCAGACAAGGAATTTTAACGACCCTAACAAATCAATAGCACATGCTTTATCATACTATTTGTGAGTGGTGCAATTCGCATCTATACCCGCTTTTTCGCATAACTTTAGCATACGAGGCTGAAGTAGCAAAGGCAATCACGCAAAACTTCAGCATTCTAGTAGACGGGCCTGAAATTCAGCTCTAGAGCTGAAGTTTTTGTTTTGTAACTAGCGAACTTCAGCTCTAGTATTGAAGCTTTTGTTTTGTAACTGGCGAAATTCAGCTCTAGAGCTGAAGTTTTTGTCCAGGATAAGCTTTATAATGCTCTCTCTCTACCCTTTTCCGTTGTGCTAGTTCATGAGGTCATATTTCGGCAATCTGTGTGCATATGTATTTTATTTATCTTATATTAAGAATTTCAACTCCCTCCCAATTGCCTTTCTTAGGCTTTCTGAGCATTAAGTCTATGCGTTCCTACATAGGCTCCCTGGACTCTGGTTCCATTCAATTGCAAAGGTAATACAGCACGGAATGTGTGGTAGGCCTATGTCACTAGCTTGGATTCTCTGTATTTAAAAGAAACAGGTAGAGAGGGAGCATTATAAACTGTATTCCGAAACTGAATAGTGATTGCCTTGTACCAGACAAAAGGAGAAGAGCAAGAAAAGCAACTGTATTTATGAATATCTGTATTACTATATATTCACAGCAGCGGAAGAAAGAAGAAGGAAACGAATGAGGAGAAAGGGGGCTGAAATTATTTAAAAAGTGGATACAAGTTAAAAATTATAAAAAAAAATGAGTATATGTTAAATGGAGGCGACTAAATAGGGCGCCCCGTACAATTTTTATGCTATTTGGCCACACTTACATTGGCCCAACAATGGCCACACTGATAAAATACCATTAAAGCCCTTGATTTCATATTTGGTTTAATAGCCATTATTTTCCTCCTAAATTAGTTAATAACTATCGATTATCTCAAAACATTGATCCTATAAAATCATCATTCCCTCATGGGAAGATTAAAAGCATTCGTATGTATACCTATACTATTACGTATTCTTTTTTCAAATAAAATATATACAAATGAGAAGATCAAAAGCCTTTATATGTATACGTAAACTAGCCTTAGGGTACGCATTTGCGCGTATATCTTATATCAATAATATATATAATTTTTTAAAAATTATTATAAAATGTAATAAACAATGTGTTTGACTTTTAAAATAAAAGTTAACAAAAAAATGTATAAGTTCTTGAAAATGATGACTATTTAGTAGGCTCAATAAATAAAGAATTCATTTCATAAAAGTTCTTAGATGCAGTTTCTGAGGACTTCTATAGAAATATCTTACAAAAGAATATTGTTATTTCTATGATCTAATACAAAAAAAATTACAAATATATGTAAATACTATTACCAACAAGGATTTGTCAAATAAAATAAACTAACAAAAATTCTCCGCCATTTTGGAAATAAAGAGATTGGTGTTATGCCCATAGAAAAAATTAATAAGGGAAACGTAACGTCTAAATGGATTATATATTTTTAAATCAAACAATTTAATATAGAACATAAGAGAAGTTGTCATTTGTAAAATAATAATAATAAATGACAATTCCTTTAGAATATAGTTTGTATTCTATTGTTTCCTCCTATTGCTTCAAGTCTGTTTTTTTACGAATCTGACACTTAATACTATTATAACCAATTTTTCCATATGCTAATGCTATTAGCAACCATATAAGTTCATTGACTAAGATTATAGTCATATGGCCTATATTATAACTAAGGTTTTATTCATATGGCCTACCCTAATTATATTATTGTGATTCATAATTATATTGACCATTTATGTAATAACCAATCTATAATTTCACTCATTAAGGTCATACGGCCACTAATTATTCATAAGTCCATTAACTAAGATTAGAGTCATATGCCTATGTTATACATAGCCAATAAATAATTTCATTCATTAGGGCCATATTGACCATTTATATAGTAATCAATATATAATTTATATACATACGACCCATCTTTTAATTTATCAAAAGTTTTTTGTAATTCAATTTTTCCAAACAACTTTCTCTCATTATTTTAATTGTATTACCTTCCCAAGGCCTCTTTTAGATATACACATGCATGACTACATCATTTTTCATAAAGTATTCAATAGATATATACACATACTATACTTACATTACATATATATGCACTGAATGCTTTATGAAAAATAATAGTCATATATGTTTATATGTAAAAGAAGCCAATAACACAATTAAAATAATGAGAGAAAGTTGTTTCAAAAATTAAATTAAAATAAATTTCTGCTAAATGATAGAGATGGAAAACGAAAATGCACAATTATCCCTTATGCCATCAAAAGTCATGCAAAATTATTATAATGCCCCCATTCTGGACATTTGGGCAATTATTAGTAAGGCCAAATATATTTTTCGATTATTTGTGAATGTCTTTTCACATTTGTTAGTTTATTTATAGATAAAATACTTCTATGGTGAATGTTTTCGCTCGTTTTTATTAAATGAAGAGCGACAATTTAGTCCAATTATCAAGCAATGGCAAGAGTTGGTTAGCATGGCAAAAGGGCAAAAATAATATATCTTAATTATTGATTCCTTCTAATCTTACAATAGGAACAACTAAAACCCATTTCTAAATCGTACAATTTGAAGTTAAAACAAAATATTGCAAAATTGAAATTCTATATAAGTAATTGTGTAATTTAAATAGCTGAATGAATTTTTTTGAAGATTGCCAGAGTGGTAACTCCCTTAAAATACACCATAACTTGTTTTCTTTTGAAATTGATTAAGATAATTAGCCTTTACAAAAATTATCAAAAAGCTTAACAAAAATAGTCATGATAAAAAAAGTGAGATAAAAGAAGTAAGAGCGAAGCCTCAGATAGTCGATCAAACATCAATGTAAATGTTCAGACGGTAATTCCAAATATATTTATAAATAAATTCCTCATTGGCTTCACTTCTCACCAAATAAATTTCTTAAAACAAAAAATAAATAACAAAAGGACATGTTTTTTTAAGAAGAGATAAGCATGTAATCGCACAAAACGGCTCCGTGTGAGGAATGAAAAATCCATCCACAGATTCCTATCAAAATGCGAACTTGTTATTGGTCCAATCATAGCATCGTCGGTCATTGCTTATTTTTGCTACCGTCGACGTGGCATCGGACCTTCATTGAAATTACACTAAAATATTTAAGTAAAATTAGGTATGAAGAAACCTCAGGGACCCGTTCCAAATCACACACACAGCTTCAGTGCAGAATGCCACAAAATCCCGACCATTGAACAGAGACTTGGGAAGAAACTGAGCGATGGTGGATGGGAAAGAGAGTGGAAACTGCGGCTGCAGCTGCTGTTTAAAGTGTCATACGGCACTTCCTATTCTTGGGATGTCTTCCTCATCGGTGTAAATCAATAACTACAAAATTCAAAACTTGAAAAACCCTAACCCATATAACAAAAACCCTAACACTATAATACGAAAACTGTGGATGAGTGAGACTGGAAGGGTGAATAGTAGTTTAAATAGACGAGTACAGTTGTCTGAAGCCCTAATTCTGCGCCGTCTGATTTTATGGGCCCTCTGTAGCTGGGCTGAGTATTCAATCTGTATATGTAGTCCTGGGTTGGACTGGACAAACTGGGCTGGCAATTTGTATGCTCCATTTTACCAAAAAATTACACGGCATGTCCCAACAGGACTGATCTTGGCTGGATGTCCTTATTTTTTACGGTGTTAGCGAAATGTCCCTTTTTACTTGAAATCAAAGTTTTTCCATATTAAAGCTTGAAATTTTTGTTCGGTGGGGAAAGTAGAAGATTAATGACACATTATTGATAAAATTGTTTGAATGTTGATAATTTATGCTTAGATTTTGAGTTTAAATGCCGATTTAGTGATTTATTGTAAAAAAAAACTTAAAACTTCATTGTTAGACTTCAGAAAGTATTGAAGAAGATAAAGTGAGTATTTTTTATTTAGTGTTATTGGACTAAATTGATGATTGGGGTTATTGCGTTGATATTTGCAAGTTTTGTTTCAAGTTTGAGATCATTTGAAACAAATTTAATATGGTTTGATTGAATTGAAGTTGAAAATTCAAATAATACTTTGTTAAAACAACACCAAAAACTATGTCACTCGGATAGATTTCAATGAACAACTACGAAATAGGCAGAGTATATATAGCATAAACTCTATCAATTCGGTAGAGAAATCCCGAAAGAGCAAAATTATGCAAGCTTAGTAAACTTTGATGAAATTAATAGATAGGTGAAGTAAATATAGCAATAACTCTACCAAACTAGAATAAAAACACTGAATAGCAATAACTGAATATGGGTTTAGGGTCATTTTTTAAATACCGCCATTTTTAGAGACATTCGACTAAGACCAACTCATTACAGGGCTATTCCTGCTCACCATCATCAATACTATATAAAGCACGAAACCCCTTAGCGAAATATCGTTCGCCTTTCTTACTCTTTAAAAATAAATTTTACAATGGACAAATTAGTAAATTAAGTTATTCTCCTAATATTTAGGACTTTAAAAATAATTAAAATTTTGGTTATTAAGTCTTTCCTTATTAAACTAGGTAGGAAGTCCTAATATTAAGGATTTTAGAATCATGAATCACTTTCTTATTTGAATTATATAACATAATTATAATGCTTTCCAAGTTAATTTTGATTTTGAAATCAACTAACGAGTATTATTAAAGTTTGTAAAAGATCCAGAAAACTCAATAGCATACTAATTTGAGTCCGTACAAATTGTATCATATTTTTATACATAAATTAAGTATATTAAAAGTTTCTGAATATTTTAAGAATACTAGCTTTAGTGTATGTGCGTTGCACGTGTGTTTCGCGTCAATCAGTATAAAATATATATAAGAAAAATAAATTATTGCATATATTGAAACAATATCTTCTTAACATACAAAGATGATAAATTAGTTATATAATAGTTGTAATTATAATATCTTGTAAATAAGATAACAATATGTTATGTTGTTGTATCCCGCCTAACATAAATAAAAATAAAAATAAAAAGGTTTTAAAAATAATTGATATTGATAGATTCTTTAATTTACATATCTAAAAATCACTTTAAAAGTACTATAGTCACATTATTTAAAAAACTATATATTTAGAAAGCATATAAAAATTACGACAAAAAAAAAAAACTCGGTTGACTATCAAAATTCGAATACTACCATATAAATAAGGGCAGAGGGAATATGTATTATGTTTTATAGCTTGTTTGGATGGTCGTTACCTATTGTATCGTATCGTTGTTACTTTAAATATGATATTTGTTTTGGTTGTTATTTAAATTTTATTGTATCATATCGTTAAATCCGTCGTTATGTCACTTTATGTAACGACCGATTTGGTGTGATTGCGTCATTATCTTATCTTTTTCTCTCATCTCATCCTTCACTATTATTAAATTATTTTATTTTATCATTTACCCTACCTTTTTATATAAATTCACCACGTATCATAGTTTTTCTTTATAATATTGCAAATTTATTCTTCATATTGCTGGTGCAAGATATCATGAAACAACGGCAAACAATACAATTTATTCAAATATTGTATTCATCAAACGATATAGTACAATATAATACAACATGATACGATACATTATGAAGGATATGTTCATCCATAAATAATTGCATGAGTTATAATATTCTTTGTTTTAGTGACAAATTAACGTTAAATATAATTATATAAAAAAGTAAGGATGACTCATTTCTTACATCAAATTAACATGAACCTTGACACTTTTTAAGAAGAAATTAGGTTTATTCAAAGAAAAAATATAACAACAACAACAACCCCCAATATAATCTCACAAGTGGGGTCTGGGGAGGGTAGGATGTACGCAAACTTACCCCTACCCTGGAAGGGCAGGGAGACTGTTTTCGATAGACCCTCGACTAAAGAAGGTGAAGGAAGCCCTAATAACAAGTAAAAGAAAAAATATAACATCTTAAAAATTTAAAACATAAATACAAAAGGGTTAAGAAAAGACTCATAAGTTTTTGTTTGATTATAAGGATCAATGTTCTCAAAAATTCTCATAACAAACGTAGTTAATTAGAATTTCTTTTTTAATAAATTATTTTACTCTTTATTTAAAATTCGTTTACTTGTTGAAAACATATATATTTTTTCTTTTATTTAGCTTCAATTTTAGGAATTGAACAAAATCTAATTATTTTCTGAAAACATATTTTTCTCATTTATTTATGTGTGAATTTTAGGAATGCATGCTTTTATTTTTCTTTTATTTGTGTTAGGAATTTAGGAGCGTTCTATTTTTCTTTTACCTTGTTTGGATTTTTTTTTACTCGTAGTAGGTATATTTCATATTATACAAGTTATAATTACACTCAGTATATGTCTTTTTATTTAAATTAAAAATTATTAAATACTTTGAGGATAATTCCGTCCCTTCTTGAAAAGATAATTTTTTATTTACGTTTAGGATATTTTTATTTTTGCTATCTTTTGGTAATCAGAAAGGAAAGAAAATTTTAAAGGCCCCTTTTTTCTTTTATTGCTTGATAAGCAGCAAAATTAAAGTTTCTCACAACAAAAATAGATATTTTCCTTCTTACGCAATTTTTAGAACTAAAGTTGGAATACAAATGCCTAACTATTAGTTTAGTCCAAGATACGATTTTCTTCGTTAAAAGATGTAGAAAAAGTCAAAACTGGATAATTATAGTAAACCTCAAAAGTTCTAAATATATTAGGACATCTTAAATCAAATAATTCAAATAAGAAAATATTTAGTAACCTAAATTTTAGTTGATTTCAAGTCAAATGACTATTTTATTCAATGTGAACTCTATTTTAAAAGGGTAAAAAAGGCGAATGACATTTCGTTAAGGGCCTTCATGTTTTTAATAAGGACAATTATTTACCTTAACCAATGAAAATTGCCAAAACTTTGGGTAAATTTATGTGATGAATGCAACGATCCAAACAACATGTACAACATTTATAAGTGACTTTAAACCAATAATCATACATGAGACATAAATCAATTATCATATATGAGACATATAGTTGAATTATTACATAACTTCAAGAATATAGTACAAGATAGAAATTTATCGAAGTGACAAGCAAATACGCTACGGGGACGTCAGTTTATGACAAAGAATGTAGAATAATATTTTCTTTTATAGTTATAAAATTCTAGAAACCTAAATTGATTCCAAAACAAAGAGTAAAAACGGAAAGGATAATCCTAATACGTTATTGATTCCAAAACATTGGGAATGTCACAACCCTAAACTCGAACCCGGTCGTGATGGTGCCTCTCGTGAAGATAAAGCCAGCCAATTATACCCAATTTACTTTTTAAACAGTTAAATATCATAAAAATAGTCTAAAACATGATGTAGCAATACTAAGTAGCGGATAATGTCAATAAGGTGCGGAAGTACAACCCAACACAGCCCTAACCGGGGTGTCACAAGTCACGAGCATCTACTAGGGTATAAATATAACTGAAAGTCTGAGTGTACAAATACAGACTAATGAATGAAGAGAGAGAGAGAAGTAGTGCTGCGAACGCCGACAACTACCTTGCTAAACTCCTATGACTCTGCCTCCGATCAGCCAAAACCCGCTACCGGGTGTATAAATACCTGAATCTACACACAAGGTGCAGGGAGTAAAGTGAGTACTCCAACTCAGTGAGTAATAATCATAACTAAAGTCTGAATAGTAAGAAATCACGTAAAACATACCAAGATGTTGTATAGGAGCAGTTCAAAACCAGTAAGAAAGCAGTGAAGCTGTAAAAAATCTCTTAAAATATCTTAGCTCAGTCTAAACTTCTTTGAAAATGACTTTTTCAACAGTTACGCAAATGAATGCAAAACAGGTAGTGCAGATAAGCACAGAAATCCGCCCATCGGGCACAAATACCATAGTTTAACAGGTAAATGACAGGTAAATATGAAAGATAAACACATAAAGGTTCGCCCCTCAGAAACAATGTCAACAACTCCGCCCCTCGGGCAATATCTCAGAATAATACCAGCCCCTCGGGCAATCTCATAGAATAATATCAGCCCCTCGAGCTATATCTCACATCACAATGGGTACCCGCGCTCACTAGGAGTGTACAGACTCCGGGAGGCACCCCTTACGGCCCAAGTGCAATATCAAGCCATCTCGTGGCATCAAATCTAGGCCCTCGGCCTCATATCAGTCAAGCCACCTCATGGCGTATATATCTCAAGCTCTCGGCCTCATAAACAATATCAACAAGCCACCTCGTGGCGTACATATCTCAAGCCCTCGGACTCAAATCAGTATCAGTGTTTCCTCACAACTAGGCCCTCGGCCTTACTCAATCAAAAATATTCACAAGCCCATCGGGCATTAGTAAAATAATATTTCTCAGCCCAAAATATCATTTGAGTCTCAAAACGGAGTAAAAATGGCTGAGTAGTAAAACAGTGGAAAGTAACATGACTGAGTTCAATTAATAAATCAAAACAGTGAGGAAATAGTAATAAAAATCTCTGAAGGGTTCAAATAGTTGGCACAAAGCCCAAATATGACAATCAGCCCAAATCATGATGATAGCAAATAAGTTTCAGTCAAATACGCGGTAAAATCATCAATCGGGACGGACCAAGTCACAATCCCCAATAATACACGACCCCACGCACGTCATCAAGCGTGTGCCTCACCTTAATATAGCACTACGATATGCAATCCGGGATTTCAAACCCTCAGAACATCATTTACAACCATTACTCACCTCGAACCGGCTAAATCTCTAACTCGCGACGCCTTTGCCCCTCGAATCGGCCTCCACGCGCGTCGAATCTATCCAAAATCCGAACGAATACGTCATAATATGCTAAGGTAACAAAGCCCAAGCGAAAACAATCGAATTACTACAAAATTCTAGGAATTGGTCATACCCGACCCCGGGCCCACATCTCGGAATTTGACAAAATTCACAAAACTAGAATCCTTATACCCTCACGAGTCTAACCATACGAAAATTATCCAATTCCGATACCATTTGATCCTTCAATTCATCATTTTATATTTTTGAAAAATTTCACAATTTTCTTCCCAAATTCCATCTCAAATCAAAGAATTAAATGATGAATTCAATGATGGATTCATGTACTCTAGCCAAATCTGAGTTAGAATCACTTACCACGATGAATTTCATGAAAAACCTTCAAAAAATCGCCAAAATACGAGCTCTCTAGGTCAAAATATCAAATAAAATCCAAAACTCCGTATTTATAGAGTACCCCACAGATTTTACCTCCGCGGTCCGCACAAAAACGACCGCGGCCGCATAGGCTTTCCTCTGCAGTGACAGACTTTAGTATTTTAGCCATAACTTCTGCTACAGATGTCCAAATTGCAATATATTTACCTTTCTGGAAACTAGACACGATGGACTACAACGTTTGTTTTTGAATCATCTCAAAATTCCTTGTAGATCAAAATATATGAGCTTTCGAAATTAAACCAGTAAAACATTCCCCACCGCGGCCGCACAACATTTTATGCAGTCCGCACAGCACCTACCGCGGCCGCACTTCATTTTGTGCGGTCCTCACAGCACATACTGCGGCCGCACTTCTTTTTGTGCAGACCGCGCGGGTGGGTTCCGAGGCCTGCAACCCTTCTGGACCTGCTACAGTTATGATTTTCGGCCTAAAACATCCCGGAACCTACCCGGAACTCCCGGAACTTCAAACCAATTGTACCAAGACAACCCATGACATCGTTCAAACTTGTTCAAAACTTCGGAACGCTCACAACAACATCAATCACCAATTTAATATAGGATTCAAGCCTAAAAACTCCAAGAATTCTTAAATTATGCTTTCGATCAAAATGTCTATCAAATCTCGTCCAAATGATCTGAAATTTTGTACACACATCCCAAATGACACAACGAAGCTACTGCAACTCTCAGAATTCCATTCCGACCCCTATATCAAAATCTCACCTATCAACCAGAAAGCGCCGAAATCTCAATTTCGCCAACCCAAGCCTAAACCTTCCACAGACTTCCAAAATGCATTCCGATCACGCTCCTAATTCCCAAATCACCTAACGGAGCTAACCAAATCATAAAAGTTCCAATCCGAGATCATATACAAACAAGTCAAATATTGGTCAAACCTTTCAAGTTTCAAGATTTAAACTGGGAACTGTTCTTCCAAGTTTATTCTGATTATCCTGAAAATCAAAACCAACGATTTACATAAGTCATATTATATCACACGGGGCAAGTCATGCTCGAGAACTAGCGAGCGAAATGCAAAAGCTCAAAACGATCGGTCGGGTCGTTACATCCTCTCCCACTTAAACATACGTTCGTCCTCGAACGTGCCCAGAGTTGTTCCAAAAGCCAATCAATTGCTGAATAACCTTACCATACATATACTCGGGGGTGATCCCACGTCACCCTATCTCACATAGGTTCGATAACACATTATAACTGAATTTTCACAATTCATCCTAGTCCATAAGCCATAGAACCACATTTCCTCTTCTAAAATCACCAACATGCTCAGAATCTCACATTTATACTGTGAATAAGCCCGAACTAGCTGTAGTAACCCATACCTGCAACCTCGGTGCCATTTCATGATAAACCATATAACTCAAATGCTTGTATCGATAACTTCTATTCACAGTAGTTGCCCACAACAACCGAATATCGGTAGAAAACCTCTTATCAACTAAAATCTCATTCCAACACTTTCATATACTGCCAATGATAAGTGAAACACACAGTAAGTCACAACTATTTCTTAGATCAACCATTCATGAAGCCACTTCTTCCTTGGCAAATACCACAGCAAATTTCTGAACCGAAGCTCGAAACTATCCTTCCAACATGCTAAAGTCGCATCCGTTCGTATTTATTAATGATCCACAACGATCTCCTCTAATCCAACACATTACTCTGGTGACATGACATGTCCATACAGGCCTAAGCCACAACTTGCACAATAAATGCACCAATACGCAACAGTCCGAACATACTCAAATCATGAAAATGACTCAAATGAAAGAGTTGTACCTCAGGTTCACCAGTACCACCGCAACACAAGGCTGAGAACTCATCTCACATCATAGGAACAGAACACATGAATCTAACCTGCAAGGTCATACCTCCACATATATTCGCTGCAATGCGCGACCTTATCCAAACACTGCTCCACTGGAACACCTCAAGTCACTCTGCTCGAAATTGACGACCACACACAATTGATGTCTAGAATCAAAGTAAATCATCATAACCACGGTAAAGCAAGTACATAACATCGCACAACCCGAAAGGGCATAACAGATGCGTCATCCGCCAAGCAATATCCAATACTCCCTCCGCTCGAATTTTGTTGCGAGACCCCAATAACACCGCACCATATGTGCCGATAATCAATAAATCCTAACGCCTCGCAAAACGGAAAGGTAACTCATAGGTCTCCCCGGATTACTAATAAGCTCAATAACCGACGAATCAACACCTCTCTCAATAATACAATTCGGAGCCAACCAAGCCGACTCAAGTTAGAACACGCATCCATATTGGCCTGCCAACGAACTCCTTATCAAGGTGAAGCTGCTCATTCCACCCCTTTAACTCTGCCGGTGCCATACGATACGGTGTCCGACATTAAATCAATGCCGAAATCAACAACCCTGCCCGGCAACATGCTCGACCACAAGAAACACATTCGAAAAGTCCCTTACCACCGGAACTGAATCAATGGTAGAAGCCTCTACACTGACATCCATCACGAAAGCCCAAATAAGAAAGACAATCCTTCCCAGGCGTCCGTTGGGGCTTCGAAATATAAAACCACTCCACTAGGGCATAATCCTACGGACCTCGCCACTCAATCCGTGGCATTTCCGGCATAGCCAACAACGTCGCCTTAGCGCAATAGTCTAGAATGACACAACACGAAAACAACTCTAATCATAACTATAGTCTGAATGGTAAGAAATCACGTAAAACATATCAAGATGTTGTATAGGAGCAGTTCAAAACCAGTAAGAAAGCAGTGAAGCTGTAAAAAATCTCTTAAAACATCTTGGCTCAGTTTAAACTTCTTTGAAAATGACTTTTTCAACAGTTACGCAAATGAATGCAAAACAGGTAGTACAGATAAGCACAGAAATCCGCCCATCGGGCACAAATACCATAGTTTAACAGGTAAATAACAGGCAAATATGAAAGATAAACACATAAAGGTTCACCCCTCGGGCATAATGTCAACAACTCCGCCCCTCGGGCAATATATCAGAACAATACCAGCCCCTCGGGCAATTGCATAGAACAATATCAGCCCCTCGGGCTATATCTCACATCACAATGGGTACCCGCGCTCACTGGGGGTGTGCAGACTCCGGGAGGGGCCCCTTACGGCCCAAGCACAATATCAAGCCATCTCGTGGCATTAAATTTAGACCCTCAGCCTCATATCAGTCAAGCCACCTCGTGGCGTATATATCTTAGGCCCTCGGCCTCATAAACAATATCAACAAGCCACCTTGTGGCATACATATCTTAGGCCCTCGGCCTCAAATCAGTATCAGTGTTTCCTCACAACTAGGCCTTCGACCTTACTCAGTCAAAAATACTCACAAACCCCTCGGGCATTAGTAAAACAGTATTTCTCATCCCAAAATATCATTTAAAATATTATTTAAGTCTCAAAACGGAGTAAAAATGGTTGAGTAGTAAAATAGTGGAAAGTAACATGATTTAGTTCAATTAATAAATCAAAACAGTGAGGATATAGTAATAAAATTCCCGAAGGGTTCAAATAGTTGGCACGAAGCCAAATATAGCAATTAACCCAAATCATGATGATATCAAATAAATTACAGTCAAATACGCGGTAAAATCATCAATCGGGACGGACCAAGTCACAATCCCCAATAGTACACGACCTCACGCTCGTCATCAAGCGTGTGCCTCACCTTAATATAGCACTACGATGTGCAATCCGGGGTTTCAAACCCTTAGAACATCATTTACAACCATTACTCACCTCGAACCGGCTAAATCTCTAACGCGCGACGCCTTTGCCCCTCGAATCAGTCTCCAGGTGCGTCGAATCTATCCAAAATCAGAATGAATACGTCACAATATGCTAAAGGAACAAAGCCCAAGCGAAAACAATTGAATTACCACAAAATTCCAGGAATTGGTCAAACCCGACCCTCGGGCCCATATCTTAGAATTTGACAAAATTCACAAAACTAGAATCCTTATACCCTCACGAGTCTAACCATACGAAAATTATCCAATTCCAATACCATTTGGTCCGTCAATTCATCATTTTACATTTTTGAAAGATTTCACAATTTTCTTCCCAAATTTCATCCCAAATCACGAATTCAATGATGGATTCATGTACTCTAGCCAAATCTGAGTTAGAATAACTTACCCTGATGAATTTCTTGAAAAACCTTTGAAAAATCGCCAAATTTCGAGCTCTCTAGGTCAAAATATCAAATAAAATCCAAAACCTCGTATTTATAGAGTACTCCATAGATTTCCACCTCCGCGGAGCGCACAAAATCGACCGCGGTCCGCATAAAAACGACCGCGGCCGCACAAGCTTTTTTTCGGCAGTGATAGGCTTTAGTATTTTGGCCATAACTTCCGCTACATATGTCTAAATTGCAATATCTTTACCTTTTTAGAAACTATACACGAAGAGCTACAGCTTTTGTCTTTGAATCATCTCAAAATTCTTTGTAGATCAAAATATATGAGCTTCCGAAGTAGGACCAGTGAAACATTTACCACCGCGGCCGCACAGCATTTTGTGCGGTCCGCACAGCACCTACCGCGGCCGCACTTCATTTTGTGCGGTCCGCACAACACATACCGTGGCCGCACTTCTTTTTGTGCGGACCGCGCGGGTGGGTTCCAAGGCCTGCAACCCTTCTGGACCTGCTACAACTATGATTTTCGGCCTAAAACATCCCGTAACCTACCCGAAACTCCCGAAACTTCAAACCAATTGTACCAACACATCCCATGACATCGTTCAAACTTGTTCAAAACTTCGGAACGCTCACAACAACATCAATCACCAATTTAACATAGGATTCAAGCCTAAGAACTCCAAGAACTCTTAAATTATGCTTTCGATCAAAAAGTCTATCAAATCTCGTCCGAATGACCTAAAATTTTGCACACACATCCCAAATGACACAACGAAGCTACTATCACTCTCGAAATTCTATTCTGACTCTTATATCAAAATCTCACCTATCAACCGGAAAGCGCCGAAATCTCAATTTCGCCAACCCAAGCCTAAACCTTCCACGGACTTCCAAAATGCATTCCGATCACGCTCCTAATTCCCAAATCACCTAACGGAGCTAACCAAATCATAAAAATTCCAATCCGAGATCATATACAAACAAGTCAAATATTGATCAAACCTTTCAAGTTTCAAGCTTTAAACTGGGAACTGTTCTTCCAAGTTTATTCCGATTATCCTGAAAACCAAAACCAACGATTTACATAAGTCATATTATATCACACGGGGCAAATCATGCCCGAGAACTAGCGAGCAAAGTGCAAAAGCTCAAAACGACCGATCGGGTTGTTACATGGAAGAACAAAAGGAGAAGCCTAATTCGGTCAGTAAACTTTGAAGAATTTGAGTCCTAAACTAAGACCAAATAAACAATGGAATTTGAATCCCAAATTGATCAAAAGGGACGTGTCCTAAACTAAGACCAAACAGATAATGGAATTTGAATTAGCCGATAATTAGCTTTTTTATTTATTTTGAAAGAAACGAAAGGAGAAGCCTAATTCGATCAGTAAACATTGAAGAATTTGAGTCCTAAACTAAATGGAATTTGAATCCCAAACTGATCAAAAGGGACGCGTCCTACACTAAGACCAAATAGATAATGGAATTTGAATTAGCCGATAATTAGTTTTTATTTATTTTGAAGAAAATAGTTATTACATTTACAATTATATCCAACATATAATGCACTTACGAAGGGTAAAAAAGGCGAACGACATTTCGATTGTCTTCGTGCTTTTAATATATATATATATATATAATGTACTTCACCAGATTTTTTATTTATAAATTAGCAATTAAAAAAAGGTGTTTAGATAGTTTTCAAACGTGATGAATGTTGTATGAGCAATAACAAAAGAAAACGACAATAGCCTAATTTGTTTTTGACTTTGTAAAAAGTTTAGCAGATATTGGTAGGTAAAGTATCGATTATAGTTATGTTACATACTTATAACATAGTTAAATAAGATATAAGCTTAATCAATATAAATAAAAAGATTTAATAACCAGAATATTAATTGATTTTAAAGTTCTAAATGCTAGAAAATGATAAAATTATAATTTTATTCAATATAAAATTTACTTTTAAAGGTAAAATTGAACAATTTGTTGACCTTCTATGTTAATTTTTCTAATATATTAGGATTTTAAGATCAACTAAAAATTGTTTTATTAGATCCTTGCATATTTGTGTAGGTAGGAAGTCTCTAAAATCACTTACGATTTCAATTATCTTATCTAAATTATTTCATTATTTGAACAGTGTAAAATAATTGTCTGTGTGTGTGAACATATATATTACATTTTCATATTATTTTGAATTAGTATCTGACTCAAGCAATATTTCAAAACACTAATCATTCCACAAATATACAGATCCAAAATTTCTATTAATTACGGTTAAATATTTGTATAAATTGTGTACTCATTGAAATAGTTACACGCGCAAAACGTGTACCCTAAAACTAGTTTTATCAAATAGTGTGGACAAGGAAAGGCCCACGAAAACAAAAACAAAAGAGAAAATGACAGTAAGAGACTTTTAAAATCATATTTGCATATTGAACTTGATTTTTTTTAGAGGAATTTTTAAAAACTAAAATTGTTTAGTGACTATTAACTTCTTATAGTTATTATACACATAATTACTTCCTATAGCTACTATTCAGTTGTTACGGTAGTATATTTGCTGTGTTCGCGTTGCTGTATTCATGAATACAACAGCAAAAAGCGTCTAAAAATCAGGGTAGTCCAGTTGTACGCGCATGTATTCACATATATTCGCGCCATGTATTCATGAATACAGCATCAAAAAACGCCTAAAATGAGGGCAGTCCAGTTGTACGCGCATGTATTCACATTGTCACGACCCCAAATACCCGGTCGTGATGGCGCCTATCATATTACTAGGCAAGCCAACTCAAACCATTAACTACAACGAATTCCTTTTATAAAACCATTTTCTAACAAAAGTTTAAATACCAATTTTCATAATAAGTGTTTAAAAACAACAAAATATAAGCGGAAGTCAAATAAACATGAACTACACTGCCCCAAATATCTGTTGTCACGAGTTTAGAGCCTCTACTACATAACTGACTGTCTGATACAACATAAGTCTAGAAAATACGGAAAAAACAAGATAAGGAGGAGAAAATAGGGCTGCGGACGCCATGCAGCTACCTTGAAATCTCCGGCAACCTCTGGATCAACCGAGGACCGTCACTCTACCACTCGGGCACCTGGATCTGCACGCAAGGTGCAGGGAGTAACGTGAGTACGCCAACTCAGTAAGTAACTAAAGTAAATAAGGTCTGAAAGCATTGACGAGCAGTTAAAAATCATATAACTGAATAAACAACAGGATAACAGGTCAACTTCATAGTTTAAAACCAGTTTCGTCATAAAATCATCAAATTTCAGTTTAAACGCTTGAAATCATATACTTAGCAATTTTTCCAACAGAGGCTTATTTTAAAAGAAGAGTGAAATTAGTAAAAATATCATAACTGGGCCCCTCGGGCGAGGTATCACTCAGAATATGGCCTCTCGGGCAGCCTCTCAGTTACTCGTGACTCAACTCTCGTCACTCAATACTCACTCTCATCATTCAGGCTCATTAATATCTCATAATAATAGAAATCATAGCAACCGCTGCGGCATGCAACCCGATCCATATATTTATAGTCGACTACGCTCACTGAGGGTGTACAGACTTCGGAGGGACTCCTACAATCCAAACGTCATATTGCTGCGGCGCGCAGCTCGATCCAATTGCTGTGGCGTGCAGCCCGATCCAGTATATATATCGCTGCGGCGTGCAGCCCGATCCATACCTCACATATAAGTATATAGGTATCCTCACAATTGGGTTCTCAACCTCTCTCAGTCCTTAACCTCACAGCCTCTCGGGCACAACAATAGAAACCAGGGAACTCAGCCCAAACAGTCCTCATAATTAGAAGTGGAGTGATAAAACCAGTCTTAAACATTTAAATAGGTAAAAACATGATTGAGGATATGCTTTCAACAAATAAAGTGAGGGAAAACAGTAAAAATATCCATAAGGGTATCAACAGGTCGGCACAAGGCCCCGAACATGGCATACAACCCATACAGTATAAATGACTAAAGTACGGAGATGTCATAAGGTTTCAAATCAAATACGCGGCTCAATAGTTGCTACGGGACGGACCAAGTTACAATCCTTATCGGTGCACGCCCACCCGCTCGTCACCTAGCATGTGCGTCATCGCATTTATCAAAACAAGTCAAATACTCTTGGTTTGTACCCTCAGTTCCAGATTTACAATGGTTACTTACATCAAACGGTAAAAATACTACTCAGCGACGCCTTTGCCCCCCGAATCGGCCTCCACTTGCATCGAATCTATCTAAAATCAGAATAACAGCGTCAAAATATGCTAAGGGAATGAAGCCCAAGAGAAAATAATCAAATAATACCAAAAATCCCGAAATTACCAAAACCCGGCCCCCAGGCCCATATCTCGGAATTCTATAATTTTACATCAATAGATTCCTTATCTCCCCATGAGTTCATACATATCAAAAGTTCTGAAATCCGACCTCAAATGGTCCTTCAAATCCTCAGGCAAAAGT
Organism: Nicotiana tabacum; assembly: GCF_000715075.1. Classification (NCBI taxonomy): domain Eukaryota; kingdom Viridiplantae; phylum Streptophyta; class Magnoliopsida; order Solanales; family Solanaceae; genus Nicotiana; species Nicotiana tabacum. Next base: position 152,199,592 of record NC_134089.1, read on the forward strand.
CTAAGTTTCAAAGCCCTAGTTTCCCCAATTTTCAACCTAAATTTCCATAATTTCTAGCTCTAATCCGTGAAATAATGGCATAGAAACGAGTTTTAGGTCCAAATTCCTTACCTAAATGAAGTTCCCTTAGAATCCCTCTTTCAAATCGTCCAAAAAGCTCCAAAGCCGAGATAAAAATGGTGAAATTAGCTAAAATTCGCGAAGGCCACAATTTATACCTTTTGCCTAGACATTTTCGCATCTGCGGCCCCTTTACCCGCTTTTGCGGTACCGCATTTGCGGTCATTTGTCTGCTTCTGCGGAAATCACTTACCCGGCCAAAACTCGCATCTGCGATCAACCTTCCACACATGCGCATTCGTAGGTGCGGTCCCACAACCGCATCTGCGGTCGCTGCCAACATCTCTAGATTTTGCTTTTGCGGCTGCTCCTCTGCTTCTGCCGCGTCGCATCTGCGGTCCCGAATCCGCAGGTGTGCAAATACCAGAAGCAGCAAATTTAGAAGCTCCAACAAAGTCTCAACTTTTCGTCAATCATCCGAAATCACCCTGAGGCCCCCGAGACCTCAACCAAAAGCACAAACATATCCCAATGCCTTATTCAAACTTGTACCAATCTTCAAAACACCTCAAACAATATCAAATCAACCAAAACACGTCGGAATCAAGCCAAACTTTCTAAAATCTTCCAAATTCCGCTTTTGATCAAAAACCCAACCAAACCACATTCGAATGACCTGAAATTTTGCACACACATCCCAAATGACACAATGAAACTACTGCAGCTCTCTTCCATTCCAACCTCTATAACAAAATCTCGCCTACCAACTGGAAATCGCCAAAATATCAACTTCGCCAATTCAAGTCTAAATCTACTCCGAACCTCTAAAACTCATTCCAATCGTGCTCCTAAGTCCCAAATCATCTCTCAAAGCTAATTGAACCATCAGAACACACATTCGAGTCCTCTAACACACAAGCCAACATCCGGGTGACTTTTCCAACTTAAACTCACTCTAAAGAGACTAAGTGTCTCAAACATTATCAAATCCTTTCCGAAATCAATCCGACCAACCCAATACCACATAACACGGATAAACAAAGCATAAAGAAGTAGAAATAGGGAAAACAGGGCAGTAACTCATGAGACAACTGGCCGGGTCGTCACATCCTCCCCAACTTAAACAAACATTTGTCCTCGAACGAGTCAAAAAACATACCTGAAGTCTCAAACAGGTGAGGGTATCTGCTCTACATCTCCCGCTCGGTCTCCCAGGTAGCCTCCTCCACGGGCCGACCTCCCCACTACACTTTCACTGAAGCTATATCCTTTGACCTCAACTTTCGAACCTGACGACCCAAAATAGCTACTGGCTCCACATCATAAGTCAAATCATCATCCAACTGAACCGTGCTGAAATCCAAAACATGAAACGGATTCCCAATATACTTCCGGAGCATAGAAACATGAAATACCGGATGCACACTCGATAAGCTAGGTAGTAGAGCAAGCTCATAAGCCATATTCCCAATCCTCCGAAGCACCTCAAAAGGCCAATGAACCGAGGACTCAATTTCCCTTTCTTCCCAAATCTCATAACACCCTTCATGGGTGAAACCTTAAATAGAACCTTCTCGCCAACCATGTAGGACGTATCCCAAACATTCCTATCAGCATAGCTCTTCTGCCTCAACTGCGCTGTACGAAGCCTCTCTTGAATTATCTTCACCTTTTCTAAAGCATCCTGCACTAAGTTTGTCCCCAATAGCCTAGCCTCACCGGGCTTGAACCAATCAACTGGAGATCTATACCGCCTCCCATACAAAGCCTCATATGGAGCTATTTGAATACTCGATTGGTAGCTGTTGTTATAAGCAAACTCTGCAAGCGGTAGAAACTGATCCCTTGACCCCCCGAAATCAATGACACAAGCACGCAACATGTTCTCCAATATCTGAATAGTGCGCTCGGACTATCCATTTGAGGGTGAAAAACTGTGCTCAACTCAACCTGAGTACCCAACTCTCGCTGCACAAACCTCCAAAACTGCGAAGTAAACTGAGTGCCCCTATCTAAAATGATGGAAGCTGGGATACCATGCAACCGAACAATTTCTCGGATATAGATCTTTGCCAACCGCTCTGAAAAATAAGTAGTACACACAGGAATGAAGTGCGCGGACTTGGTCAGCCGATCCACCATCACCCAACAACATCAAACTTCCTCAAAGTTCGTGGAAGTCCAACAACAAAGTCCATAGTGATCCTCTCCCACTTCCACTTGGGAATATCCATCTACTGAAGCAAGCCACCCGGTCTCTGATGCTCATATTTCACCTACTGACAATTGAGATACCGAGCTACAAATCCCACAATGACTTTCTTCATTCTTCTCCACCAATAATGATGTCTCAGATCCTGATACATCTTCGCGGTACTAGGATGAATGGAATACCGCGAGCTATGGGCCTCCTCCAAGATCAACTCCCGAAGCCCATCTACATTGGGCACACAAATTCGGCCCTGCATCCTCAACACCCCATCATCACCTATAGTCACATCCCTGGAATCATCATGCTGAACTCTGTCCTTAAGGACAAGCAAATGCGGATCATCATACTGGCGCTTTCTAATGCGATCATATAAGGAAGACCGTGAAACCACACAAGCCAAAACCTGACTGGGCTCCGAAACATCTAACCTCATGAACCGATTGGCCAAGGCCTGGACATCAACTGCAAGAGGTCTCTCCCCAATTGGAATATATGCCAAACTCCCCATACTCACTGCCTTTTGGCTCAAAGCATCGACCACCACATTGGCCTTCCCTGGATGGTACAATATAGTAATATCATAATCCCTAAGCAACTCCAACCACCTCTGCTGCCTCAAATTGAGATCCTTCTGTTTGAACAAATGCTGGAGGCTACAATGACCAGTAAACACCTCACAAGACACACCATACAAGTAATATCTCCAAATCTTCAACGGGTGAACTATGACAGCCAACTCCAAATCATGAATGGGGTAGTTCTTCTCATGGGGCTTCAACTGACGAGAAGCATAAGCAATAACTCTACCCTCCTGCATCAACACACAACCAATACCAACTCTAGAAGCATCACAATACACAATATATGAACCTAAAGCTAATGGCAAAACTAACATTAGAGCTGTGGTCAAAACTGTCTTGAGCTTCTGAAAGCTCTCTCGCATTCGTCTAACCATAAAAATGAAGCACCCTTCGGAGTCAACTTGGTCAAGGGTGATGCGATAGATGAGAATCCCTAAACAAACAGGCGATAATAGCCTGCCAAACCAAGAAAGCTGCGAATCTCGGTGGCTGAGGACGGTCTGGGCCACCTCTGAACCACCTCTATATTCTTTGGATCGACTTGAATACCCTCACTAAACACCACGTGCCCCAAGAAAGCCACTGAACTGAGCCAAAACTCACACTTGGAGAATTTCGCATAAAGTTTCTCCTCCCTCAATCTTTGCAACACAACTCTCAATACCCCGCGTGATCCTCCTGACTACACGAATACACCAGAATATCATCAATGAAGACTATGACAAACGAATCGAGATAAGGCCGGAACACGCTGTTCATCAAGTGCATGAACGCTGCTGGGGCATTGGTCAGCCCAAAAGATATTACCAAGAACTCATAATGACCATATCAGGTCCTGAAAGCTGTCTTAAGAATATCCGAGTCCTTGATTTTCAACTAGTGATAACCCGAACAGAGATCAATCTTGGAGAACACTCTCGCTCCTTGAAGCTGGTCGAAAAAATCATCAATGCGAGACAAAGGATACTTGTTCTTAATTGTTACTTTGTTCAAGTGCCTATAATCAATGCACATCCTCATAGTGCCATCCTTCTTCTTCACAAATAGAACCGGCGCACCCCAAAGTGACATACTAGGCTGAATGAACCCCTTATCAAGGAGTTCCTGAAGCTGTTCTTTTAATTCCTTCAACTCTGTTGGTGCCATATGATACGGCGGAATAGAAATGAAGTGAGTGCCCAACACCAGGTCAATACCAAAATCAATGTCCGGTGGCATGCCCAACAGGTCTGCAGGAAACACATCGGGAAAATCCCTCACAACTAGAACAAAATCAATACTGGGAGTCTCAACACCGACATCCCTCACAAAGGCTAGATACGAAAGAAATCCCTTCCCAACCATACGCTGAGCCTTCAAGAATGAGATCACTCTACTAGGAATAGAGTCAGTCAAACCTCACCACTCAATCCGTGGCACACCTGGTATAGCTAATGTGATTGTCTTGGCATGACAATCCAGAATAACATGACACGGAGATAACCAATCCATGACCAAAATGATATCGAAATCCACCATACATAGTAATAAAAGATCCACTCGGGTCTCCAGACCCCCAATAGTCACCACACATGACTGGTACACACGGTCTTCCACAATGGTATCGTCCATTGAAGTAGATACATGAAGAGGTGAAATAAGAGACTCACGAGGCATATCCAGATAATTGGCAAAGCATGATAACATATAAAAAAGGTGGAACCAGGATCAAATAATACAGAGGCATCTCTGTGGCAGACTGAAACAATACCTGAAATCATGGCATCTGAAGAAGCAACATCTGGTCTACCCGGAAGAGCATAGAAACGGGCCTGACCACCACCTGATCGACCTCCCCCTCTAAGGCGACCCTTGGCTGACTGATCTACACCCCTAGCTGGTTGGGCGTGTGGTGAAGTAATTGGAGCAGAAGTCGAGGGCTGACCCTCTACTAAGACTGACCATCATGAAGACGAGGAAAATGCCTCCTCATATGCCCAAACTCTCCACACTCATAACAACTCCCCAGTGCTAGAGATGGGGACTGAAGGGAACCCCTAGCACCAGAATGACCAGTAGAAGGACCTGGCATGGAAGAACCCTGAACTGATGGAGCACATGATGAACTCTGGGCTGGAAGGGCACTAAGTGATGAGTGGCCCTGATGAGAACTATGACCAGATGATGCCCTACAATAACCTGGGCGATCTAAATGAGCCTGTCTGAATGGGCGGCCTCTGCCCTGCTGGAACTAACCTCTCAAAGGAGTACCACTGTAACCTACCAGATCCCTGAGGCCTCTTGGCCCCCCTCTCCTCTCGCTCCTGGCGGTGAACCGACTCAATCTCACGGGCGATGTCACCAACCTCCTCGAAAGTAGCACCTGTCACCCTCTCCCTAGTCATGAGAATCTGAAGCTAATATATGAAACCATCAACAAACCTCATAATCCCCTCTCGATCTGTGGGAACTAACCAAACCGCATGACGGGCTAACTCAGAGAACCGTATCTCATACTACGTCACAGTAATCTCTCCCTGATGCAACTGCTCGAACTACTTGTGCATCTCCTCTCGGCGAGACTATGGCACATATTTCTCCAGAAAGAGAACAAAGAACTGCTGCCAGGTAAGGGGCGCTGCACCAACAGGCCTACACCTCTCATACGCCTCCCACCAAGTGAAGGCAACCCCAAAAAACTAAAAGGTGGTAAAAGCTACACCACTGGTCTCTAGGATCCCTGTTGTACGAAGTATCCTCTGGCACTTATCCAAGAACCCCTGGGCATCCTCGCCCTCTGCACCACTAAAAGTCGGAGGCTTGAGTCTGCCAAACCTCTCTAGTTGACGCTGCTCGTCGTCTGGCATAACTGGTACCACAAACTCCTGAGCTGGTGTAACCGGCTGGGCTGGAGGTTCCCCCGGTGTCTGGAGTCCCTACACAACCTGCTCAGGTGTGCGAGTAACGGGAGCCTGGGTGCCTCTCCCGGCTTGAGAAGTAGCTGCGGCCGTAGTAACTGAAACCGCCTGAGCAAACCGGTACACACTGATAAGATTTGAGATAAAGCCTCCAGAAGGCTTGGAATCACAATGGGCACAGCTGGTGACTGAGCTGGTGCTGCTGTAGCGTCCACAATTAGGACCTGATCCTGAGCTGGGGCAACTGGTGGATCTACAGGTGCTGCCCTAGATGCTCTGCCCCTACCACGGCCTCGACCGCGTCCTCGGCCTCTGGTGACCCCAGCTGGTGGTACTGGCGGTAGTCCATCCTGCTCGGTAGCACGTGTCCTCACTATCTGTGAGAGAATGGAATAACAGAAGTTTAGTATTCGGATCAACAAATTCGCACGACAAGAGTTTCAAGAATATGAAGATTTTCCTAAAGGTTCTGCAGCCTCTCGAGGATAAATACAGATGTCTCCGTACCAATCCACGAAACTCTACTAAACCGGCTCATGACTCGCGAGACCTATGTAACCTAGGCTCTGATACCAACTTGTCACGACCCCAAATACCCGGTCGTGATGGCGCCTATCACATTACTAGGCAAGCCAACCCAAACCATTAACTACAACGAATTCCTTATATAAAACCATTTTATAACACAAGTTTAAATACCAATTTTCATAATAAGTGTTTAAAAACAACAAAATATAAGCGGAAGTCAAATAAACATAAACTACATAGCCCCAAATATCTACTGTCATGAGTCTAGAGCCTCTACTACATAACTGACCGTCTAATACAACATAAGTCTAGAAAATGCGGAAAAGAACAAGATAAGGAGGAGAAAACAGGGTTGCGAACGCCATGCAGCTACCTTGAAATCTCCGGCAACCTCTGGATCAGCTGAGGACCCTCACTCTGCCACTTGGGCACCTGGATCTGCACAAAAGGTGCAGAGAGTAACGTGAGTACGCCAACTCAGTAAGTAACTAAAGTAAATAAGGTCTGAAAGCAGTGACGAGCAGTTAAAAATCATATAACTAAATAAACAATAGGATAACAGGTCAACTTCATAGTTTAAAACCAGTTTCGTCATAAAATAAACAAATTTCAATTTAAACACTTGAAATCATATACTTAGAAATTTTTCCAACAGAGGCTTATTTTAAAAGAAGAGTGAAATCAGTAAAAATATCATAACTGAGCCCTCGGGCAAGGTATCACTCAGAATATGGCCTCTCGGGCAGCCTCGCAGTCACTCGTGACTCAACTCTTGTCACTCAATACTTACTCTCAGCACTCAGGCTCATTAATATCTCATAGTACTAGAAATCATAGTAACCACTGCGGCATGCAGCCCGATCCGTAATTTATAGTCGACTACACTCACTGGGGGTGTACAGATTCCGGAGGGGATCCTAAAGCCCAAACGTCATATCGCTGCGGCGTGCAGCCCAATCCAATATATATATCGCTACGGTATGCAGCCCGATCCAGTATATATATCGCTGCGGCGTACAACTCGATCTATAATATATACATATAATATCATCACTATTAGGTTCTCAACCTCTCTCAGTCATTAACCTCAAAGCCTCTTGGGCACAACAATAGAAACCAGGGAACTCTGCCCAAACAGTCCTCATAATTAGAAGTGGAGTGATAAAACCAGCCTTAAACATTTAAATAGTTAAAAACATGACTGAGAATATGCTTTCAACAAATAAAGTGAGGGAAAACAGTAAAAATGCCCCTAAAGGTATCAACAGGTCGGCACAAGGCCCCAAACATGGCATACAACCCATAATACAATATAAATGACTAAAGTACAGAATGTCATAAGGTTTCAAATCAAATACGCGGCTCAATAGTCGCTACGGGACGGACCAAGTCACAATCTCTATCGGTGCACGCCCACACGCTCGTCATCTAGCATGTGTGTCACCGTATTTATCAAAACAAGTCAAATACCGGGGTTTGTACCCTCAATTACAGATTTACAATGGTTACCTCAAACCGGTAAAAATACTACTCCGAGACGCCTTTGACCCTCGAATCGGCCTCCACTCGCATCGAATCCATCCAAAATCAGAATCACGGCGTCAAACTATGCTAAGAGAACGAAGCCCAAGCGAAAACAATCAAATAACACCAAAAATCCTAAAATTACCAAAACCCGGCCCTCGGGCCCACGTCTCGGAATTCGATAATTTTTACATCAATAGATTCCTTATCTCCTCACGAGTTCATACATATCAAAAGTTCTGAAATCCGACCTCAAATGGTCCTTCAAATCCTCAGGCAAAGGTATAAGTTTCAAAGCCCTAGTTTCCCCAATTTTCACCCTAAATTTCCATAATTTCTAGCTCTAATCCATGAAATAATGGCATAGGAACAAGTTTTAGGTCCAAATTCCTTACCTCAATGAAGTTCCCTAGGAATCTCTCTTTCAAATCAACCAAAAAGCTCCAAAGCCGAGACAAAAATGGTGAAATTAGCTAAAATTCATGAAGGCCACAATTTATACCTTCTGCCCAGATATTTTCGCATCTGCGGCCCCTTTACCCGCTTCTGCGGTACCGCATTAGCGGTCATTTTTGCGTTTCTGCGGAAATCACTTACCCGGCCAAAACTTGCATCTGCGATCAACCTTCCGCACCTGCGCCTTCATAGGTGCAGTCCCACAACCGCATCTGCGGTCCCTGCCAACATCTCCAGATTCTGCTTCTGCGGCCGCTCCTCCACTTGTGTGGCATCGCACCTGCGGTCCCCAATCTGCAGGTGCGGAAATACCAAAAACATCAAATTCAGCAGTTGCAACAAAGTCTCAACTTCCCGTCAACCATCCGAAATCACTTCGAGGCCCCCGGGACCTCAACCAAAAGCACAAACATATCCCAATACCTTATTCAAACTTGTATCAATTTTCAAAACACCTCAAACAACATCAAATCAACCAAAACACGTCGGATTCAAGCCAAACTTTCTAAAATCTTCCAAATTCCGCTTTTGATAAAAAACCCAACCAAACCACGTCCGAATGACCTAAAATTTTGCACACACATCCCAAATGGAAAAACGGAACTACTGCAACTCTCGGAATTCCATTCCGACCCCTATATCAAAATCTCGCATATCAACTGAAAATCGCCAAAATATCAACTTCGCCAATTCAAGCCTAAATCTATTCCGAACCTCCAAAACTTATTTCAATCGCGCTCCTAAGTCCCAAATCACCTCCCGAAGCTAACCGAACCATCGGAACTCACATCCGAGCCCTCTAACACACAAGTCAACATTCAGTTGACTTTTCCAACTTAAACTCACTCTAAAGAGACTAAGTGTCTCAAACCTTACCAAATCCTTTCCGAACTCGATCCGACCAACCCGATACCACATAACACGGATAAACAAAGCATAAAAAAGCAGAAATAAGAAAAACAGAGTGGTAACTCATGAGACGATTGGTTGGGTCGTCACACACATGTATTCGCGCTGATGTATTCATGAATACAACAGTAAAAAACGCCTAAAATTAGGGCAGTCTAGTTGTACGCGCATGCATTCACATGTATTCACGCCATGTATTCATGAATACAATAGCAAAAAGCGCATAAAATCAGAGCAATCCAGTTGTATGCGCATGTATTCGTGCTGCTGTATTCATGAATACAGTAGTAAAAAGCACCTAAAATCAGGGTCCAACTGTATGCGCATGTATTCACATGTATTCACGCCATGTATTCATGAATACAATAATAACAATCAGCTTAAGAATAAGTATGTCATGTTGTCTAAGAGAGAGGAAAACACAACTAGCGTATCGTATGCTTTATTTCATGCTTCAACGGTAGTATATACCATAAATACTTATTTTGCTATAAAATATAAAATGTAGCTATAGAAAATAATATTTTAATATAATTTTGATTTATAATAAATAGGGTGTATACCTTTGCTATAAGAGGTAAAATTTCTATTTATTTAAGAGTTCAATAACCTAAATTACTTTGATGTTTGAATTCCTAAAACATGACTTCGTTTTACTAATATTTGCAGAAAATTTCTTTAACTAAGTTTCTTGCACAAATATAGATTTATGAATTTAAAATACAACGTATAGTGTAATAAGAATTTACTAATATGTTTTGTCGAAGCTAACATAACACAACCTAATTACAAAGTAATTGTACTAGTTTAAATTTCTTAAACAGGAGAGAAAGTATTTCTTTTATGTTTCTAAGAAGACGGTTAATATGACCTCTAAAAAGATAAATGAAGTTCACGAGAGAGCCATTTCTTTTATGTGTTTAGTTGTTAGAAAATATTTTCAAATAGAACATTTTCCATCAAATGAAGATAAATCCAATTTCATCTCTTATCAACATGACTTTTTTCGTCTCACGCAAATTTAGGATTTAATTTTATTTTAATTGGTTCAAATTTTATGGTCTTACCAGTAAATTCATTGCACTTTGTAAAAATGGGTTTAGAATTTCACATTTGTCAAAATTGATCTTTTCACGTACGTATTTGTATTCTATATATAATATACTTAGTTCAGATGAACCTATAAACGCTACGTTAGATTAGCTTTTGTTTCTTCTACAACTATATTAATACTTAATTTCATATCACTTTCTCAAACTTATACTATTATATTATTATCAATCTTCAATACTTAAAATTTTCATCAAACACTATCTAATTTACTAATATTCCTATTATAGTTAATATATAACTTTTTAGAAAACTACTTTTCTCTCAAAATGAATCACCAATATTCCTATTTTTGTTAAACTTAATTTAATCGGGTCAGAATTTAAATAGTGGCAAAGTCCAAATTCACCCAAATTTAAGAAGTTTCCGTTGGAGGGTAGTCACTCCCAATTTTGGTCCAACTAATTTCTGAAATTCTCTGAAGATTGTGGTCTACAATAAGAAAACTAGACTGTTAGTTATGATTTGAATATGACTGATAATGATATATGATCTGCAGAAGTCGTTATCTTAGGAAGCACTTGATTATATTATTAAAAGCCATTTTTCACAATTACTTAATAAATTCGACCTTGATATCGAATTACAAGGGCCTGAAGGGCTGTAATGTGGGCTGGGTCAAGTCCTAAATGGGCTTTGTGGGCCGGTCCTAAGTGATCTCGGGCTTCGTGGGCTTTTTAAGAACCAGCTCGGGACCGGAACCACGAACTAATAGTCCCGGGCTAAATGGGTCGGTCCCGAGCCTATGTGGGCCTAAGTGGGCCCAACTGTTACTTTCAAAATTTTTTTAAATTTTTTTTTTATCTAAGGTAATTTCTTGTAAAATTATATAATAGAATTGTGATCTAATTTTTTTAATTCAAATTTAAATACAAAAATATTGTAAAGAGATATTCAAAGCAATCCGTTATAATTTTATTATAGCATTAACAAAACATGCCAATATCTTTCTTAGTCTTCCTCCCCCCATGGCATGAGCACAACATGTGGTAATACCACCATTGAGAAAAAAAAGAAACTAATCAAGATATGCCAAAATACAAGTTACATATCAATTTAGATGGTATCTCTTACAAATTTCAGAAATCCTTCAAGGTTCGGAGTAATTTCCGTTGGTGGTGGCGGAAAAGAAGCTTGTTCATCACCGCTTCCGAGCGAAGCAACATCCTCCGCAAGTTAAGCTAGCATTTCTTCATAAGCTTCGTCTACCTCTGGTTGTGATTCAGCAAGTCCAAAATTTCTTCATTCCGAACGGATCCAATCTTTGAAAAATACTGATTTTTCCAAGCTATCCCTCATAGACGCTCTATAATCACCGTGTTGAAGTCTTGCTTGACTGAAAGCACTTTCCGATGCCACTATTGAAGCTTCAATAGTTAAAATGTCTCGGGTTATCCTTGAAAGAATCGGAAAGTGTTTTTCTTTGTCCTTCCACCATTCCAAAATATTAAAGGAACTGCCGGGATTCACCACCTCAATTCCCCGTGACAAATAAACTTCAAGCTCATTTAGTTGTGAACAATCACTAGTACTAGAACCTTGAGAACCCCTGAAGCCGGCCCAAGCAGTAAGTGACCATAGTTCTTTTAGATGATTGAGAACTAGAAGAAGAAGGAGTTGGAACATTTGGTCTAGCATGATCTAATGCAATTTGATAAGCACTATAAATAGTTTGAGCATTTATTTTAATTGAGGCTATTGCTTCCGGAAGTTTAGACAACTCCTAATCTTCAAGGCTACAACATTAGTGTTACTAGTAACATTATCCATTAAAATTGATATTATTTTATTATTAATGCAAAAATATCTATAAATATCCATAACCGTGCTAGAAATAAACTCCCATGTGTGACGTGAATTAATTATTCTATAAGCAATAATGCGCTTTTGCATTATCCAATCCAATGACTGGTAACATTAAGATAATTACAGTCATTACCACTTTTACCAATATCTGTAGTAATAGCAACACGATAATTTATATGAGTAAATAAATATCGCAAATATTGTTCATATTCATGTTTATATTTATAAATATCACTCTTTACGATTGTGCGAGGACATCCTTTTTAAGTAGGATTAAAAACTTTTCGAATATAATGCACAAAGTGTGGGTTAACTTCAGCAACATGACTAGTGGGTGTATCGTCATCCGGCTGCGTTTCATCAAAATCTATTTCTTCATCATCATTTTCATCGATAGTTGGATTACCATAAAGAGCATTCATATATTCATGGTTTAATTGTTGACCATCTCCAATATTATGCAAATATTGACTCTCAGTAAATTGTAATAAAGTATTATCACTATTAAGAATACGAGTAGGTGGAGGACGGGTATGGGGTTTGGGTAGGGGAGCCCGTGGGAATTGGAAGAGGAATAGATTGGCCACTAGATTCACCAATCTTGGATTTTCCCTTATTTTAACTAAATATTTTTTAACGAAAATCCATCTTAATTAATCAAACAATACAAAGTAAATAAAACAAACAAAACTATAATATTAAAACTTAAGAGTTGGAACTAATTTACCGAATTGACAAATAACTTGTTGAAAATTAATTATTGTTGAAGACTTGAAGATTTCAATTTCACCAACTTCACAATTTTTACAAAATTGCAACAATAAATAACCAATTATAGAAGAAAATTAGAGAGATTTATGATTTGATGAGAAAAATGAAAGAGGGAGGGGGTATTTATAGTTAAAAATAGGGAAAAAGTGTAATTATAAAAAGTTTGGGATTAAAACAAATTTGGGAGAGGGGAGAGGGTCAAATGGCTATTTTGTAAATAGCCAACGGCTATTTTGGCAGCCTAAACGACTACTTTTTAAATGCCTTAACAAACAGATGTTTTTTAAAATTTGGAGCCGTTGGGCCCGTTTAGGACCGGTTGAATCGGCCCATTTCCGAGTCGGTCCCGGTCCCAAACGGTCTCGGTCTCGCGGGCCTCATGCACAAGACCGGCCCACTACCTAGACCACCTCCCCACGGTCCCGGTCCTATCCGATTAGGACCGTTTAGGCCCACTGCCCATTTGGGCTTGCGGTCCTGGGCGAGGCCCGGTCCTAACCGGCCCACATGCCAACCTTACTTGATAAGCAGCAAATCCTCAATGTATCTATATATATATATATATATATATATATATATATATATATATATATATACTATATTAAAAGCATGAAGGTCGTTCGCGTTTTTACCCTTTAAAAATATATTTTATATTGTATAAAATTGTAAAATAAAATAATTCCTAATATTTAGGAGTTATAAATTATATATATATATATATATATATATATATATATATATATATATATATATTTATATATTGGTATGATGTGGCTCAGTCCTATAAGGATATAAAATATTAAGACACTAAAAGAATACAAAAAAGTAGGATATATTTAATTCCTTGTTTATCAATTGGTATTGGACTAAATCATATATCCTTAAAACCACAATATAAGTTTAATTGTTACTCGGATTTTAGGATAAACTGTTTGGCGTCCACCGAGGGATAAGGATAATATTGATTGTTTTAGTGTTGATTCTGATAACACACGTTATTTTCACACTTATTCTTGTCAAGAATTTTTGTTCTCAGGTTAAAGCATGTCAAACTCACAAAACCCACTTGTACATGGTGATGATGGTCTTGGATTTCGCAGGGAAAACGATAACGTAATTGCTCCAGGAACCGGGGTGCCACCGATTAACCTTGGGGAAGTGTTGGTTGCCGATCCAGTCGATGCCAGTTCGCACATTGCTTTGAACGCGGACTTAGGCATGGACCCCGGAGGGAGTGTGCGCAGGGAAGGCCGATCTGGTGGCCAAGGAACACAGGGCGTAGGATACGGAGGAGTTAGTCTCCACATAATAATCAAGATGCTACAGGCTCAACAGGCCGTTATTGCTCAGCTTAAGAGCCAACAAAGAACTCCAAGTATGGTCGAGCCGGAAATCACTCGCCGTATCGTGCAAGTGCCGGAAAGGACGAATGGTAACAAATCAGGGATTCATCCTACAATTATAAAAATGCTCGAGGAGCTCTCCAAAAGAATTGAGTTGAGGGAAAAGAAAATCGAAGATAATGAACAAAAAGTGGAAAAATACAATTCCCGAGTCGATCAGATACCGAGGGCACCCCCGATCTTAAAGGGTTTGGAATCAAAAAGTTCGTGCAAAAGACTTTTCCTCAGAGTGAGGCTCCAAAGCCCATTCCTAAGAAGTTCTGTATACCAAATATACTTAAATACAATGGGACCACCGATCCTAATGAACTTATCACTTAGTACACATGCGGGATAAAGGGAAATGACTTAGAAGACGACAAGATCGAGTCCGTTTTGTTGAAAACGTATGGAGAAACTCTATCAAAGGGAGCAATGATTTGGTATCACAACTTGCCGCAAAATTCCATTGACTCATTTGCCATGTTAGCAGATTCTTTTGTGAAAGCACACGTCGGGGCCATAAAGGTCGCAACAAGAAAATCGAACATTTTCAAGATAAGACAAAGGGATGATGAAATGCTGAGGGAGTTCGTATCACGATTTCAAATGGAACACATGGAGTTAACACCGGTCACAGATGATTGGGCCGTTCTAGCTTTCACCCAGGGGGTTGAACGAGCGGAGTTCGATAGCAGCACGACAGTTGAAGAAAAATTTGGTCGAGTATCCAGTTGTAACTTGGGCGGATGTGCACAATCGATATCAATCGAAGATTAGGGTCGAGGACGACAATTAAAGATCCCCCTCCGGTTCGGTACATCCAAATAGGTTAGCAGTTAAAGCCCCGAGGGACATCTATAGGGAGACAAGGCCGAACAGAGAAGGATATCATTCATATATTGCAGATCAAAAAAACAATGGCTCGGGACGTAATCCTTCTCGGAATGATCGAAGAAATGATCGAGGACAAAATTCTCGGGACATATAAGCAAAAGTGGGTTTGATAAGCACGCTGATCCTGTAGAGGCACCTCGGTTATTGGAGTATAACTTTAGCGTCAATGCATCAGGCATTGTCTTGGCAATCAGAAGGATCAAAGATACTGGGTAGACCAGACCCATACAAACCGATCCTTCCCAAAGAAACCCAAATTTGATGTGCAAGTATCATGGCATACATGATCACAAGACCGATAATTGAAGTCAATTAAGGGAGGAGGTAGACCGTCTATTCAACGAGGGCCACCTTCGAGAGTTCCTTAGCGATCGAGCCAAGAATCATTTTAGGGAAAGAGATGCCAATAGGAAAAATGAATACGAAGAACCACATCATATCATTCATATGATCGTCGATGGGGTCGATATTCCATAAGGGCCCATATTCAAACGCACAAAGGTATCTATTAATAGGAGAAGCGGACCTGAGATTATGTGCCCGAGGGCTCCTTATCATTCAACGATGAAGAAGTAGAAGGCATTTCTCAACCACACAATGATGCTCTGGTAATTTCTATCTTATTAAATAAAGTTCAAGTTAAGCGTATTTTAGTAGATCCAGGTAGTTCGGCAAATATCATCCGATCGAGGGTCGTGGAGCAACTCGGCCTGCAAGATCAAATTGTGCCCGCAGCTTGGGTCTTAAATGGATTCAACATGGCCAGTGAAACAACTAAAGGTGAGATTACTCTGCCAGTGAACCATTTAAGATACCAAGCTCCACGTGATCAAGGGCAACATGAGGTACAATGCCCTACTCGAGAGGCCTTGGATCCACAACTGAGGGCAGTTCCTTCAAATCTTCACCAAATGATGAAACTCTCGACGTCGGACGACGTGAAAACAATGTATGGAGAGTAGCATACTACAAAGGAAATACTTACAGTTGACGAGGTAATATCGGTATCAATGTTATCAATCTCGGAAAGGTCGAGCATCAAAGGTAAATAGGAAACCAAATAACAATCATATCCACAGGCCTCGATCGAATCAGGAAAGCAGGAGATAGAAAAAGAAGAGGAGGATTTTCTGACCCCTCAAACCTTTGTTGTACCTGAAGGCTCTGATGCCACCAAATCAACGGTCGAGGAGTTGGAACAGGTTATATTAATCGAGTACCTGCCCGAGCGAAAGGTATACATGGGAACGAGGTTAACCCCTGAACTCAGGAAAAAACTCATTCAATTTCTTATCGATAACATGGATTATTTTGCTTGGTCCCATTTAGACATGATATGGATCCCACCGGAGATAACAACGCATCGGCTAAGCCTTGACCACAGGTTCAAACCGGTGAAATAAAAGAGAAGGCCTCAGTCCGAGGTAAAGCATGCATTTATAACGGACGAGGTAACTAAACTTCTCAAAATAGGGTCCATTCGGGAGGTAAAATACCCGAAATGGTTAGCCAAATAGTCGTAGTCCCTAAAAAAGGGAACAAACTTAGAATGTGTGTAGATTACAAGGATTTGAATAAGGCATGACCTAAAGACTCTTTTCCACTGCCTAACATCGATCGCATGATCGATGCCACGGCAGGCCATGAGATCCTTACCTTTCTCGATGCATATTCCGGGTACAATCAAATTCAGATGAACCCGGAAGACCAGGAGAAGACCTCATTTATCACCAAATATGGAAGATATTGTTACAATGTAATGCCTTTCGGGCTAAAAAATGTAGGAGCTACTTACCAACGCCTAGTAAATAAGATGTTCGAAGAACAAATAGGTAAGTCAATGGAAGTTTATATTAATGACATGCTAGTTAAGTCCCTGCGCACAGAGGGCCATTTGGCTCATTTGCAGGCAAAGTTCGAGATTTTGAGGAAATACAACATGAAACTCAACCCCGAGAAATGTGCTTTCGGGGTCGGCTCGGGAAAGTTCCCAAGCTTCATGGTGTCAAATAGGGGGATCGAGATCAACCCGAACAAGATCAAGGCCAACGAAGACATTGCCATCGTGGACAATGTAAAAGCCATGCAGAGGCTAACTGGGCGGATAGCTGCTTTAGGCCGATTCATCTCGAGGTCATTGGATCGAAGCCACAGATTTTTCTCTTTAATCAAGAAGAAGAACGATTTCACCTGGACCCCGGAGTGTTAACAAGCATTGGAGGAATTAAAACGATACCTATCGAGCCCACCATTACTTCATACCTCGAAGGCGAATGAGATACTTTACTTGTACTTGGTGGTGTCAGAAATTGCGGTGAGTGGTTACCTGGTTCGAGAAGACCAAGGTACGCAATTTCCCATTTACTATGTAACTCAGACCTTAGGAGAAGCATAAACTAGATATCCACACTTAGAGAAATTAACACTTGCATTAATAAGCGCTTCTACAAAGTTAAAACCATACTTTCAATGTCACCCCATATCTGTATTAACCACTTGCCCACTTTGTAATATTTTGCACAAACCCAAACTTTTGGGTCGACTGGCCAAATGGGCTATCGAACTCAGTGGGTACGATATCGAGTATCAACCCCGAATGTCCATCAAGTCTCAAATTTTAGCGGACTTCGTGGCCGATTTCACGTCAACCCTTGTACTTGATCGAGCACATCATCGGGGGTGTGGACCCTTTTCACAGACGGTGCTTCTAATATGAAGGGGTTCGAGCTAGGCATTATTTGAAGCCGTGATAACTAGGTATTATAGTTCATTTTACACTCTTTTTTACTTGAGTTTTGATTAAAAATGTATACAAAATAGTTCCAAAGGCTTACATGTTGTACTTGTTTGCAGGGTTTGGTCAAAAATGTGATAATTAGTCAAAACCAGCTCAAAAAGGAGTGAAATTTGCACAAATACCAAGAACAAGTCAAAGCACAATTGCAACAGACCCACCGTGGCCGCAAGCCATTTAGTGCGGTCCGTAGTGAGGAGATTCAGAGAGGTGCACTTTTGGGAGCCTAAGGCAAAGCAGTCCGCGGAGGCTTTTATGCGGTCGCAGTAGCCTCTTCACGGCCGAAATCCATTTTGTGTGGTCTGCAAAGATGGGGGTTCAGAGAGATGGGAGTTTTAAGATGAAGGCCAATGCAGTCCGCGGTCCTTTTTGTACGGACCACAGTTGAAGCCACCGCGGGCCGCATCCGCAATCCATTTTGTGCAGTCTCAAAGATGGGGGTTCAGAGAGATGGGAGTTTTAAGATGAAGGCCAATGCGGTCCGCGGTCCTTTTTGTGCGGACTTCAGTTGAAGCCACCACGGCCACGGTGCATTTATGCGGCCCGCGGTGGCCAGATTTAGAGGATGATTAGTCAAGCCAAGAAGCCTCATTGCAGTCCGCGGTGCATTTTATGCGGACCGTAGTACCTCGTCAAGGGTATTTTTGTCTAGAAAATTCAGGGGTCAGGGGTTGGGACAAGAGGAAAGAAGGGTAAGGGGAAAGATGGAGATTGTAGATTGAGGATCGGGCCGTGGAACATAGGCACGCTGACGGGTAAGTCTATTGAGTTGGCAAAGATTCTCCAGAAGAGAAAGGTTAATATAGCTTGTGTCCAGGAGACTAGGTGGGCAGGGTCGAAGGCGAGGAATGCAGATGGGTATAAGTTGTGGTACTCTGGAGTCGTGAGGGGTAAGAATGAAATGGATATCTTGGTGGATTGGGATCTTAAAGAGTCTGTGGTTGAGGTTAGGCGAGTGAATGATAGGCTGATGTTTATTAAGTTGGTGATCGGTGAGTGCACCCTCAATGTCGTTAGCGCTTACGCGCAGCAAGAGGGCTTGGATGAAGAGGTTAAGAGGCGCTTTTGGGAGGGCTTGGACGAGATTGTGCATAGTATTCCACCTACTGAAAGGTTATTTATTAGAGGGGATTTTAATGGCCATATTGGGGCGGCTGCTGGTAGTTATGGTGAGGTGCATGGTGGCTTTGGCTTTGGAGATAGGAACGGAGGAGGTACTTCGCTGTTAGACTTCGCTAAGGCTTTCGAGTTGGTGGTTGCGAACTCGACTTTTCCAAAGAGGGAGGAGCATCTGGTCACTTTACAGAGTTCGGTGGTGAAGACTCAGATCGATTACCTTCTCCTCAGAAGGTGTGATAGAGGGTTGTGCAAGGATTTCAAGGTTATCCCGGGAGAGACCCTCGCGACTCACAATAGGCTCTTAGTGATGGACATCGGCATTATGATGAAGAGGAAGAAGAGGTATGTTCGTGGCCGACCGAGGATTAGATGGGGAACTTTAACCAAGGATAAAGCCTGGGAGTTGGAGGGGAGGTTATCCGCTATGGGAGCTTGGAGGAGTAGTGGAGACGCGAGAACTATGTGGTCGACGACGGCGAACTATGTGAGGGAGGCGGCGAGAGAGGTTCTAGGTGTATCGAAGGGTTTTTCTGGTAGGCACCAAGGAGACTAGTGGTGGAATGACACAGTCCAAGGTAAAGTGGAGGCGAAGAAGGTAGCGTACGCGAAGTTAGCTGGGAGCATAAGCGAGGAGGAGAGGAGTGCGAATAGAGAGAGGTACAAAGTGGCTAGGAAGGAGGAAAAGCTGGTGGTCACGGAGGCTAAAATGCAGCGTTTAGCCGTGTATACGACGAATTAGTGGAGAAAGGCGGGGAAAGGAAGTTGTTTCGGCTGGCTAAAGCGAGGGAGAGGAAGGCCCGAGATCTGGACCAAGTAAGGTGCATCAAAGACGAGGATGGTAGAGTATTGATAGGAGAGTCCTAGATTAAGCAGAGATGGCGGACGTACTTTTACGGTCTTCTAAATGAGGAGGGGGACCGGGATATAGCTCTAGGGGACTTGGGGCATTCGAAGAGTCCTCAAGATTTTAGGTATTGCAGGCGCATTAAGGTGGAGGAGGTCGTGGGGGCATTGCGTAAGATGAGTAGAGGTAGAGCGACCAAGCCAGATGAAATTTCGGTTGAGTTTTGGAAGTGTATGGGTAGAGCAGGATTGGAATAGCTGACTGGGTTGTTCAATGTAATTTTTAGGACGAAGAGGATGCCGGAGGAATGGAGGTCGAGTACAGTGGTACCGTTGTACAAGAACAAAGGTGATATCTAGTGTTGTAACAATTATAGGGGTATCAAGTTACTTAGCCATACCATGAAAGTCTGGGAGAGGGTGGTGGAGGTGAGGGTGAGGAAGATGACGTCTATATCTAACAATCAGTTTGGGTTCATGCCGGGCGGCTCCACTACGGAAGCTATCCACCTTATTAGGAGGTTGGTGGAACAGTACAGGGATAAGAAGAAGGATCTGCACATGATGTTTATTGACTTGGAGAAAGCGTATGATAAGGTTCCTAGGGAGGTGCTCTGGAGATATCTTGAGGCAAAGGGCGTGCCGGTAGCCTACATACGAGTGATCAAGGACATGCATGATGGAGCTAAGACTAAGGTTAGGATGGTGGGAGGCGACTCGGAGCATTTCCCGGTTGTTATGGGATTACACCAAGGCTCAGCGCTTAGCCCGTTCTTATTTGCCTTGGCGATGGATTCTTTGACACACCATATTTAAGGGGAGGTGCCATGGTGTATGTTATTTGCTGACGACATAGTTCTAATTGACGAGACGAGGGCCGGTGTTAACGAGAGATTGGAGGTTTGGAGATAGACTCTCGAGTCTAAGGGTTTCAAATTGAGCAGGTCTAAGACAGAGTACCTGGAATGCAAGTTTAGCGCTGAGTCGATGGATGTAGGCTGGGACGTGAGGCTTGGGCCACAGGTCATCCCCAAGAGAGATAGCTTCAAGTACCTTGGGTAGATGATTCAGGGGGACGGAGAGATCGATGAGGATGTTACTCACCGCATAGGGGCGGGCTGGATGAAATGGAGGCTTGCATCTGGAGTCTTGTATGACAAGAAAGTGCCACTGATACTCAAAGGTAAGTATTATAGAGCTGTAGTTAGATCGACCATGTTGTATGAGGAAGAGTGTTGTCCGGTTAAGAACTCCCATATCCAGTGAATAAAAGTAGCAGAGATGCGGATGCTGAGGTGGATGTGCGGACACACTAGGATAAACAAGATTAGGAATAAAGATATTCAGAAGAAGGTGGGTGTCACCTCTGCGGATTACAAGATGCGGGAAGCGAGGCATAGATGGTTCGGGAACGTGCAGAGGAGAAGCCTCAATGCACCGGTGAGGAGGTGTGAGCAGTTGGCCATGGTGGGTACGAGAAGAGGTAGAGGGAGACCTAAGAAGTATTGGGGAGAGGTGATCATGCAGGACATGGCACGACTGCACATTTATGAGGACATGGCCCTTGATAGGAAGGCCTGAAGGTCAAGCATTAGGGTTGTAGGATAGGGGTAGTAAAGCTTTCCTTACTTCATTCCGGGGGTGAGGCGGGGTTGGATTAGGGTTGGTCTTAGATGGCTTGCAGTTTATGTTGGACCCACACTATTTTTGTTATTTGTCTTAGCCCCGGACCTTAGATTATGGTTACTGTTATTGCATGTCATTCATCTTTCAGTTTTTATGTGTATGTTACTATTACGGTTTCTATTGGAGTTACTAATGAATTCTCTCCTTTTGTTTTTTTTTACTTTATTTTCGTCTTTCTGAGCCGAGGGTCTATCGGAAACAGCCTCTCGGCCCTTATCGGGGCAGGGGTAAGGTCTGTGTACACATTACTCTCCCCAGACCCCAATATGTGGGATTTTACTGGGTAGTTGTTGTTGTAAAATTCAGACTAGTATAAATACGTTCTTTTCACATTTTTAGGGTATCTTTTGTAATCTATTTGAGACCAGAGCACGTGAACGACTGTATTACACTATTTTGAGTAATTTGTAGCTAGTTTAACACTGATTCTTCTTTATATTAGTTTGTAATTAAATCATATGGGTTATTTTTCATCTATTTCTCTATTTTCTTCCATTATTATGAGTAGCTAGATCCATTAGCTAGGGTTGTGGCTCGACCCTATTGTGGGTATTTGATGGGTCTTTTGATTTAAGGCTTAGATGTTTATGGGTAGTTGATATTTGGATTGATTTGTGTTTTTCATGTTAAATTAGTGGTTGCAAACACTAATTTGTGCCTATTTGACTTGGGCTCTTCTTGAGAAAGAGAGTTTGAGTCTAGGAAAATCAATCCAACAAGGAACTGGAATGTAATCAAGAGATTGATAGCCCCAATTAAAGGGTTAAACCTAAAGATAGTAATACCCGACTTGAGCCTATATTGCTTGTACAGTTTTGACACCCAATTGGTCTTGAGAAAGTCAATTAAGGCAAAGTCACTCAAGCTACCGAGAGGTATAAAGTGAGTAATTTCATGCATTGGTTATATCGCAATCCCCAACATAACTTCTTTGCCTTAGGCTTTAGATCCCGTCGAGTATCCACCTAGGAGAAAGTCACTTCCCTAGTGCCTCTTTAATTATTTAGAAAACCTTACAAGCAATCATTCTTAGTTTAATTTAGCTTATCATTAGCATAAATATTAGAAGTAATAACCAACCAAAAGATGATTGGAAGAGTAATTAAGAGCACTACGCATTTCTAATTTAGATAGGAATCCAATTCTCACTTCTATCTCCCTGTGGATTCGATCCCGACCATCTCGGGTAAAAGTTGCTTCGACCGCTCTTTCCACTTTGTACTGGTATAGGGTTGGCTTCGATCACTTTTTGGCGCCATTGCCGGGGAGCTAACGGTTTTGGCTATCTATCTAAATAGTTTTGTGTATTGTTCTTCTTTCCTTCTGCGTTACTAATTTGTGTGTGTCGCAAATTCAGATACAAAATGGCAGCAAACAACGTACCTCTTGGAGATTTTCCATCGGGGGAGGAGGTAGATGAAAATATTGATGATGAGGTTCCTATTGTACCTCAAAGACAAAGGAGAGGCCGTCAGGCCAATGATCATATTCCAGAACCTCCCCTGCCACCTCCAAGAGTGGCTCCTCAAGTGCTTCCCAACCAAGGATATGCTAGTGCAATTGTCCCACTCCGGATCTGGGCGGGCAATTTTCAAATTGCAAATGTGATGTTGACATTGTTGGAGCAGCGAGGGTATTTCACGGGTGCTCTAATCAGAATGCTTACAAATATCTCAAGGGTTTCGTGGATACCTGTTGGGGGAGCAAGCAAACTAATGTGTCAAAGATGCACTTCAGTTGGGATTATTCTCTTTCTCACTTTAGGGAAGGCATTGGATCAGATTGAACGACTTCCCAACCATTCCATACTACTTGCGATGAGTTGGCAGATAAATTTATTGCAACGTTTTTCTCGCCGGGGCACATGACAACATTGAGGGATGAGATATTAGCTTTCAAGAAGGAGCCAACTGAACCATTACTTGAGATATGGGAGAGATATAGAACCATGGTAAAGGAATATCCCAACAATGATATGACTGAGGCAATGATACAACAGACATTCTACCGAGGCATTAACACAACAAATCAGTGCATAGTGAACCAACTTGCTGGGGGTAATTTCATGAAGTTGTCTTATGATGAGGCTTGTGACATTCTTGATGAGATGGCTGACACGTCCTCCGCTTGGCAAAGTAGAGCCAATGTGCCCCAAGGTGACCCCACTGTCATCCACTTGCACAAAGAGCTCTATGATGATGGGAAGGCAATAGCAGAGCTGACAACAACAATGAACCAGCTAGCAAAGGCACAGTTACAGCAGGTTTAAAATCCATGCCAAGTGAATGCTATGGAGGGTGTCAACATGCTAGTGAACAAAAAAAAACAAAGAGGTCAACATAACCAAGGGAGTTCGGATTAATATGACAATGATAGTGGTGGATTCCAAGATGATGGTTATGATGGGCAGAATGAAGAGGTGCAATATGTGAACAATTATTAGGGCCAAAGGGGCAATTCTTCCAACCAACAATAATGGAGACCCCAAGGCAACTGGGGCAATCAACAACAACAAGGGAATAGTAATTGGGGGAACAACAACCAAAATTCCAATTGGGGCAATCTGAACAACAATCAAAACTATCAGGGTACTTGGAATGGCAATAACAACAACTGGGGTGGTAACAACAATCAGGGAGGTTGGAACAATGGCAATCAAGGAAATTAGGGGCAAGGCTTTCAAAGGCCCCCAATGTATTAACAACCGAACAATCCACCCCCATTTATTTCCCAAGGTCCTAGTTCTTCCAATAATGAAATGGGGAGAATTGAAATGGTGTTTGAACAGATGATGAAAAAGAATGCGGACTCTGATGCTCAGTTGGCTTCCCACAATACTTCAATCGAAAACTTGGAGGTTCAATTAGGCCAAATCTCACAATCCTTAAATACTCAACCTAAGGGGCTCTACCAAGTGATACGGTAGTGAACCCGAAGGGTAGGAACAATTCCGGGCATGTAATGGCGGTAACTACAAGAAATGGACGAGGCGGTGATATGAATGCCCCCAAACAAAAAGAAATTTTGAGTGATGAAGTTGAGTTGCAAGAAAATGAGATTCCTTTGGTGGTTAAAAATATGATTGATGAGAACGTGAATGAGGAAGTGAGGATTGATATCCAAGGTGCCGATTTGGAAACTCAGAATGACGTGAACCCGTCTAGGGAACACATAATAGACATGCCGGAAATAGTTGTGCCTAAAGCTAAGGCTCTTTTACCAAGGCCACCTCCACCTTATCCTCAAAAGCTCACAAAGCAGAAAAATGAGAATCAGTTTAAGAAGTTTATTGACATGATGAAGAGCTTAAACATTAATGTGCCTTTGGTGGAGGCTCTAGAGCAAATGTCGGGTTATGCTAAATTCATGAAGGACTTGGTGACAAAGAAAAGATCCATGTATTGTCAAACTATCACGATGACCCACCAAGTTAGTGCAATAGTGCACTCAATGGCCCCGAAGCTAGAAGATCCCGGTGCTTTCACCATTCCTTGCACCATTGGGAGTGCGGACTTTGCAAAAGCTCTATGTGATTTGGGGGCAAGTATCAACTTGATGCCCTACTCAGTTTTTAAGACTTTGGGTATTGGGAAACCGAGGCTGACTTCCATGAGATTGCAAATGTCGGATAGAACTATGAAGAGACCACTGGGTATTATTGATGATGTTCTTGTCCGGGTGGACAAATTTATCTTGCTAGTTGATTTTGTGATCTTGGATTGTGAGGTAGATTATGAAGTTCTAATAATATTGGTAAGACCTTTCCTTGCTATTGTAAGGCCTTAGTTGATGTGGAAGCAGGGGAACTCACCTTCCTAGTGGGAGATAAGAAAGCGGTCTTTCATGTGTGCAAGTCAATGAATCAGCCCAACAGTTCTGAAGTGTGCTCTTTTGTGGACCTTGTCACGGAAGTGATAGTTGATGATACTAGTGTAATGATCAATGTGGAGGACCCTCTAGAGGTAGTATTGTTGAATCTTGATGTAAAAAAGGATGAAGTCCGAGTGGAGTGTGTTAATGCTTTACATGGAATGAGCTCTTACTCTTATAAGCCTCGGAAACTCTCTTTGGATCTAGAGAATAGGAAGACCCCACTAACAAAGCCTTCAATCAAGGAACCTCTATTGCTGGAGTTGAAGCCGTTGCCTCCACACCTCAGGTATGAGTTCTTAGGCCCTAGTTCAACTTTGCCAGTTATTCTTTCCTCTTGTCTTACTAACTTGCAGGTTGATGCCACATTGGCGGTGCTACAAAAGCGGAAGAAGGCAATTGGATGGACCTTAGCTGATATTCTGGGGATAAGCCCCGCATTTTGTATGCACAAGATTATTCTAAAAGAAGTTGAACGAGGCAATTCAAGAAGTTGTGAAAAAAGAGGTGATCAAGTGGTTGGATGCCGGGGTTGTGTACCCCATCTCTAATCGCTCTTGGACTTCGCCGGTGCAATGTGTGCCGAAGAAGGGTGGTATGACCGTGGTTACCAATGCACAAAATGAGTTGATTCCTACCAAGACCATCACCGGGTGGAGGGTGTGCATGGATTACCGCAAGTTGAATAAGGTGACCCGCAATGATCACTTTTTATTGCCCTTTCTTGATCAGATGTTAGATCGACTTGTTGGGCATGCCTTCTACTGTTTCTTGGATGGGTATTTTGGGTACAACCAAATTTTAATTGCTCCGGAAGATCAGGAGAAGACCACATTCACTTGTCCATATGACACCTTTGCCTTTTCTAGGATGCCTTTTGGGTTGTGTAATGCACTTGCTACATTTCAGCGGTGTATGATAGCCATTTTTACCGATATAGTGGAAGATATTTTGGAGGTGTTCATGGAAGACTTTAGTATTGTGGGTGACTCGTTTGATGAATGTTTGAAAAATCTTGATAGAGTGTTGGCCCGTTGTGAAGAAACCAATCTTGTTCTTAATTGGGAGAAATACCACTTCATGGTTGAGGAGGGCATAGTTCTTGGGCATAAAATTTCAAAGCATGGTATAGAGGTGGACAAAGCAAAAGTTGATGTGATTTCAAGGCTCCCTCCCCTACTTCTGTCAAGGGAGTTAGAAGTTTTCTTGGGCATGCGAGGTTCTATCGGAGATTTATCAAAGTCTTTTCGAAGGTAGTGAATCCCTTATGCAAGTTATTGGAAAAAGATGCCAAGTTCGTGTTCGATGAGAGATGTATGCAAGCCTTTGAACTTCTCAAGCACAAGTTGACCACCACTCCTATTATTACCTCACCCAATTGGAGCTTACCTTTTGAGCTCAAGTGTGACGCGAGTGATGTTGCGGTCGCGACAGTCTTGGGTCAAAGAGTGAACAAAATATTTCGTCCGGTGTATTATGCGAGCAAGACAATGAATGATGCTCAAGTGAACTACACGGTGACTGAGAAAGAGCTTTTGGCTATTGTGTTCGCAATGGAGAAATTTCGGCCGTATCTCATGGGTGCCAAGGTCATAGTTCATACCGATCATGCCGCACTCCGGTACTTGATGACGAAGAAGGATTACAAAGCTAGACTGATGCGATGAGTCTTGTTACTTCAAGAGTTTGATTTGGAGATTGAGGACCGGAAAGGTAGTGAAAACCAAGTGGCGGACCACTTGTCCCGCTTGGAGGAGGAGGGGAGGCCTCGTGATGGCCTAGAGAACAATGATTCATTTCCCGGTGAGCATCTCATTTATGTGTCGGTGAATGGTATGCCATGGTTTGCGGACGTTGATAATTTCCTTGTGACTGGTATAATCCCATGCGAGATCTCTTCTAACTAAAGGAAGAAGCTCAAACGGGATAGTTTGGACTTTTATTGGGATGAGCTGCAATAGTTCAAGATCTGCACAGATGGTATGATCCGAAGGTGTGTCCAGGAGGAGGAGCAATTGGGTATCTTAGAGGCTTGTCATTACTTTCCCTATGGTGGCCATCATATCGGGGCGAGGACGACTTCAAAAGTTTTTAGTTGTGGGTTTTATTGGCCAACTTTGTACAAAGATGCAAGTGAATTTGTGAAGAGGTGCGACGAATGTCAAAGAGCGGGTGGAATTTCGAAGAAAGATGAGATGCCTCTCAATACCATTCTTGAAGTTGATATTTTTTATGTATGGGGCATTGATTTTATGGCCCCGTTTGTTAGCTCGTGTGGGAACAGATACATTCTTGTGGCGGTTGACTATGTTTAAAAGTGGGTTGAAGCCGTGGCTTTACCCAACAATGAGGCACAGAGTATTGTTGTGTTTCTCAAGAAGAGGATTTTTACTAGGTTTGGCACTCCTCGTGCAATCATAAGTTATGGGGGGTCTCATTTTTGTAATAGAGCTTTTGACACTTTTCTTGAAAAGTATGGTGTCAATCACAAAGTTTCTACTCCTTATCATCCTCAGGCGAGTGGCCAAGTTGAAGTCTCAAACAGGGAAATCAAGAGTACATTGTCAAAGACGGCCGATGCAAATAGGACCGATTGGTCA
The DNA here is from genome assembly GCF_000715075.1 of Nicotiana tabacum. NCBI lineage: Eukaryota > Viridiplantae > Streptophyta > Magnoliopsida > Solanales > Solanaceae > Nicotiana > Nicotiana tabacum. Next base: position 152,227,637 of record NC_134089.1, read on the forward strand.
AAGAAGTTAGATGATTCTCTATGAGCTTATAGGAATTCTTACAAGACTCTGATTGGTATGTCTCCATATCGATTGGTGTTTGGGAAAGCTTGCCATCTACCGGTTAAGTTAGAGCACAAGGCCATGTGGGCTTTGAGGAAGCTGAATCTTGAATGGGATGTGGCAACAAATCTTCGTGTGGAGCAGCTTAATGAACTTGATGAATTCCGATTCCATGCCTATTCCAGTTCTTCCTTGTATAAGGACAAAATGAAGTACCTTCATGATAAGTATGCTCGTGGCAAGGAGTTCAAAGTGGGTGATTTGGTTCTCTTGTTTAATTCTCGGTTACGTCTATTTTTGGGAAAGCTTAAGTCGAAATGGAGTGCACCTTTTGAAGTGGTGTTTGTGACTCCGTTTGGTGCACTTGAATTGAAGAACAAATATGGGGCGATTTTCAGAGTTAATGGGCACAGGGTCAAGCACTACCTGGGCAAGATTGATGACATCCACGTGGTTGCACTGATCCATCTAAAGTGATTTGATGGTAACCTGCGTTGTGCCGCGATGTTAAATCAGGCGCTTCTTGGGAGGCAACCCATGTGTCTTTCTTTTTATTTTTCTTTGATTTTTTTTGTAGTATAGGATTTGCTTTTGGACTAACTGGTTGTGAGATATGTGTAGGATTGTTTTGATGCAGTGCAGGACCGAGTTGGAAAAAATGTGCACTCTCTGAAGTTTGCACTGCGGCCGCAAAGGCCTTAGTGCGGGGGCAACATTTTAATGCGGTACGCAGAGTTAATTGGTCAAAAATGGGGTTGTCTGAAGTTTTCCACCGCGGTCGCAATGCAATTTGTGCGGTCCGCGGTGGACCACTACGGCCACATAGCATTTCTTGTGGTCCGTAGTAGACGTCTCCCCAATGTTTCATGTTTCTGAGTACCACAGACCGCAATGCCATTTTGTGCGGTTCGCGGTGGATAGGTACAATGGGTCCCAAGTTCTTTTTCTATAAATAGGACCTCAGGCCCTCATTTAAAACTTTTCAATCCTTTGCTCTCAATAGTAAGAAAGCACTGTTCATCCAAGACCTAATTGCACAAATTCAAATCTGTTTCTCAATCACATATGTTGCATCTCACTATTGGTAATTTTAAGTTTTTTCTTAGTTTTTAACTTTGTGTTATTTTCTTTTAATTAGTTAGTTGTAGTTCTTCTTCTTCCCTTTTCTTTAAATTTGTAGCGTAGGTTTGCTTAATGTGCTTATATTAGGGTTAATCAGTGGCAAATAATGATTGAACACCTAAGGCATCAATAACATGTGAAAATTAGGCTAAAAATGTGAAGAAATTGAAACCATCGGTTGGTATTACTGCTTGTGGTTTACCGCGGTCCGCGGTGGATTTATTGCTGTCTGCAATGCTTCTTCGCGGTCCGCAATGCCATTTTGTACGGACCGCGGTGGGGAAACTTCAGCAAGTTGAAAATTGAGGACCGCGGCCGCAGTGGATTTTCTGTGGTCCGTGGTGCCTTAATGCGGACCACGATACCATTTTGTGTGGTCCACGGTGGCCTTTATCAGAGAGTAGGTATTCTGACCCCCACCTTATTGCGGACCGTGGTGCTATTTTGTGTGGTCCGCGGTGGTCCCTTTGCGGGCACTATATTTTTGTGCGGACCGCAGTCTGTTGTCTGCAGCTATTGTCTTCTATTTTCTGCAATTATCTCATTCACTGATTTTTCTAATACTGTGATACTAACAAGCTTCAACTGAATTCTACTTGCACAAAATGGTTAAATCACGAGGCGGTGGTGATATATAGAAAGGCAAAGGAGAGTCCTCCCCGGGTAGGGAATCAGGCATGATCAAATTGACCCCACAAGTTCGGCAATCAATTAAGGACACCAAAAAGTCTATAAGGGCTGCAGATAGAGCTGCTTCTCATTCGAGAAGTGAGTATGTACCCTTCCGGGAGGCATCTGACTCCGAGTTAGTGCTGAAGTATGTTCCTAATTGGCCGGAAAGGTGAAGATTGAGAGATACACCTCCGGGCACTCCTACAGCTCAAGCTTCAGTGGCAATTTCTTCTGAGTCATCTGAGGGATTGATCGCAGCCAAATCCACACTTCTAAAAAGTAGGAAGAGAGGGTCGCAATAGCTTTTACCCGATATGAGGGTCGGGATCGATTTCCACAGGGAGCTAGGAATGGAGTCGAGTATCTATCTAGACTAGAGTTGTGTAATTGTTCCAAATGTCACTTCCATACATTTTTGGGTTTTTGATTATAAATTACTATTATCAAACTATTAGTTGACACTAGATTATGCTACGAGATAATTGCTAAGTTGTATCTAATGAGAAGAAGGGCACTAGGGTCGTGACATTACCTAGGTGGCTAATTGACGGGTAGATGTTACTAAGGTTCGATTGAAATAATTGGGGCTTATGTTATAACCATTGCACAATTTTACCCACTCTCACACCTCTCAGTAGAGAGAGTGATTTTGCCCAATTGACTCTCTCGAGACCAAATGGGTAGGCAAATTAGCTCAAGCAACTAGGGTTCAAGTTGGGTAATTACTCTCTCGAGGTTTAACCCTTTAATTGGGACTATCAATTCTCTTGAGTCCATCCCAAGTCCTTGTTGGGTCAATTTTGGAGACTTAGGCTCTCTTTCTCAAGAAGATCCAAGTCAACTTAGCACAAACCAGTGTTTGTAACCACCAATTCATAGATTAAACCATAAAATTGACCCAAATAACAAACACCCATAGTCAATCTAACAATACATGGCAACACCCATCAATTACCCATACTAGGGTTGAGCCACAACCCTAGCTAATGAGTTTAGATACTCATGCTTGAAGGAGAAAATAGAGAAATAGATAAATAACAAGGCATATTAATTAAATGCTAAATTAAAATACAAGAATATATCGTTAATTTGAAGCTAAGATGCCAAAAATGGCTACAGATAAGGTTCCCACGAGCGCAGCTCAGTTCTAGATATATCAGATAACCTAAAAATGGTAAAATGTTCTATTTATACTAGGCTGGAAAAATTGGACAAAAATACCCCTGCGGGGTCAGTGCGGGCTGCATAAAATGGACCGCGGCCGCACTAGGCTCTTGGACTTCAATTCTGGGCTCTTTGAACTTGGGCTCCGCGGACCGCGTAGAATAGACCGCGACCGCGGAGGCAGCTAGCGCGGTCCGCACAATCATGACCGCGGATCGCATGGCTTGAACTTTGGCATTTTCCATATCTCTGAATATCTTTTCTGCGGACCGCACAAAAAGGCAGTGCGGCCGCAGAACCTTCATCGCGGATCGCGCAATGTGAACTGAGGCCATGTTGCCTGAAGCCTGGTTTTGCCATCTCTCTGAATCACCTAGTGCGGCCGCATTCGACTTTGTTTGCCCTCAGTTTACTTTGTCTTTGATAGTTGAGTAGGTTTCACTCCTTTTGACCCGATCTTTGACATTTCGTCATTTTGTCGATCAAACCTGCAATCAAGCACAACTTATGAGCCTTTTAGGACTATTTTGTAATAATTTATAATCAACGCATAGGCAAGAAGGAGCATGAAACTCGTTAATATCCCTACTTATCAGGGCTCAGCTGAGAGCGGTGATGATGTTTCTTCTACCTCACGTACAGCTTCAACACCCGGTGAGGATCCCATAGAAGAAGAAGAAGGAGGGGATGAGCCCCAAGTAGGAGGGGTGGATAGAACCAGAAAACTGGAAGCTTGGCAAGATAGGTTTGTCAGTGAATTGGCATACCATAAGTTCAGAGAATGGTGGCCCGAGAGGAAGTTAATACCTTAACGGAGATTCATTAACAAGGACCTTTTGCCTCACAACCCAAATGTGTAGAGGCAATTCAGATAGAGGCCGAGCTGGGACTATTTCACATGCAATGTTGAGGATGCAAATGAGCACTTGGTGAAGGAGTTTTACACTAACGTTGCTCACATCAAAAAGGGCACTACAGTGACCAAGGTGCAAAATTTGAAAGTAAAGTTTGATAGGAAAACAATCAATGACTACCTGAGTTTTTCGGAGGAGGATGAAACATTATACTTAGAAAAGGTAGCTTTGGGGGAGGATTCCCATCCGTGGTTAGCAGAGTACTTGTCAATCCCAGGTACCACCCCAGCATGGTTGACAGCGGGAGTCAAAATATTGAGGAGAACCCTGAACTTCGAGGCAAAAGGGTAGGAGACATTTATTTGTAGCAGGCTAGACCCCACCACTCATGAGAACTCTCTTCCTATCTCCCGGGCTATATTGGTGGCTTCTATCATGGCGGGGTACCCGATTAACATCGGAAATGTTATGTCCAAGGTAATCACACGGGTGGTCAACGAAGGTGATAGATCATACCCCTTCCCAAATTTCCTGACAATGTACTTTGAGGATCAGGATGTAGAAAAAAGGAGATTCGATGTGAAGGTGAAACCGAAGGCACCCTTTTCCTGGTACAGCCTACAGGGTGATGACAACCCCAAAGGCAAAGATCCTAAAAGCAAATACACTACTTCTACTGGCCAGTCTGAAGAGCCAGTAGTAGTAGTAGCTCCTACTCAGCCTCTTTCAGCTACCCCAGATATGGCCCGAGGTCCCTACTACCACTACCCCAAATATCCCCTCCTCTTCAGCCTACCATTGACTGCCCACTGTCCAAACCAGACCCTTGCTAGTATCAACAACTGGATGCATCCAACCACTTCTAAGTTGTTTATACTTTCTACCTTGGTGGTAGCTCAGTCGGTACCCCCTCAGCCACAGGTCTCACAGTCAGTGGAGGACACTCTCAAGAAGCTTCTGGACAATCAGAAAAAGCTCCTAGAGAACCAGCAGTTGATATTTTAGGTTGTCGGTACATATGGAAAAGCATTGAAGGAGCTTACCAAAGAAACAAAAAAGTTGAGAAAGACTCGGGCATCAAAGGAGTCGGTGAAAGAGTTAAGGGTGTAGGTAGAGAAATTGAAGGTTGATCACTTGCCTTTGGAGCTTTTATTGCATGACCCGGCTCCAATAGCCCATCCTGAACCAGAGCAGGAGGTGAAGAGGCCAGCAAAGAGGAAGAGGGTGATTCTCCGTGCTGATGATGTTGTGATAGAGTTGGAGGACCTGCAAGGAGGTTCTTCTAGCCAACCTCAGGCCCCAGTGTAGTCCTAGGACCCAGTTCAAGCTCAGGACCCAGTGCAGACGCAGATTACAGGGATCCAGTCATAGGTTCCTGAGCATTCTGAGGACCCAGGGACTCAGGCTCATGATCCCATGCAGACAGAGGGCCAATAGGGAGTTTCTCTTTACTCTTTATCTTTTCTTGATCTTATTTTGGTTAGTTAGCATTGAGGACAATGCTAGCTTTCATTTGAGGGGTATCCCTATTTGGATGATTTGGGTTGTATATATGACACTATTTTTTTTATTATTATGCTTTCTTTTGACTTTTGGTATGTACATAATTTTACCATTTTAGTTCACTTTTCGTACTTTGCAACTTTGGTCTGTATATAAAGTTACTTTCTGATGTATATATTCATTCCCCCTTATGTATATTAATCTAAATCCCCTCTTGTACATATTCATTCTACTTTTCACATTTTTTCTTTCATAGCTTCTTACTTCACTTTAGTAGCTTCTTATTTTGAGTTTTTGCGTTCAATAAGCCTTTGATTTTCTTAATGCCACGGTTCTTTCCAAAGGTGGAGTTTGTGTGAACCGGGTGGCTCTTCCCAATGATGGATGGCATGACAACCTTCTTAAGGGTTTGAGTCTGTTTTCTTTTTGCTTTTTGTGTAAATAGTAGCTATTGAGTAATGGTGCCTCAAGCAAAGCTTCACTTGGGCCTAACATATTTTCCTTTGATCCTATGGTCAAAAACAAATTGTTGTGTATAGGATGGTGAAAGTTGTGACCTTGAGACTCTTGTGTTGGCCAATAATCATCAAGTAGTTTTTCGGGACCATTGTGTTTCTCAAATCTTAGCTAAAGTTGTTGTGGGCCCCCGACTCAATCTATTTAGCAATCCTATAGCTTGTGTGGTGAGAATTTGAATTGCACGTCTAAGTCCCGTGCCATTAGTCTAGAACTTTCCCTGAATGTTTGTCTAGGCGAAATCCTAAGTGTGTTTGACTTGAGAAGTGATTATAGGCTCTCCTTGATCCAAATAATATATTGAAAACTTCCATAGCCTACCAATGATGCTATCCCTAGTCAACACTTTTGAGCCATAGACCTTTTTCTTTCAAAGACCATGATACAAGCCTTTACCCGTTCTAAAAATACCCTCTCTTAGCACCCAATCTTTTCTTAACACAAGGCAAAAGCGTAAGTTTGTGGGGGGGGGGGGGAGACAAGGAAGGAAACAAAGTGGTAAAAGGTACAAAATGAAGAAAAGGAAAGTCAATGAAAAAGAAAGAAAATCAAAAAGTCAAAAAGAATGATCAATGTAGAAAAAAATGAAAGGATTCAATAAAAGTAAAGAGATGAAAGGTGTGGAAAGTTGAGAAAAGAGAAAAAGGTTTGAAATGAACAAGAAAGAGTGACAGTGTGTCTCTCTAACCAATAAGAAAGAAGTTAATGACTCAAAAAGTCAAGAGAATGTGTGCTAAGATGAAGCATATGAAGTGCTTAAGGGAAGATGGAACCTACTTAGACCAAATATTTCCTACCCTTAACCAAAAGCCTTCACTATATCTCCACAAAAGTCCTATATGATCTTGAGTTGAATGAAGCTTACGTTAGTGGTGACTCACATAAGGGGAAAGCTTATGGTACTTAGAGTCGGACTTGTGACCTTTCTTTGAGAGAGATGAGTGTGTTTCCACTATCCTCGTTCTGAGTGTTACAATCTAAAAGTGAGGTTTGCTTAGGGAGAGTTAAGGATGTATAAGTTTGGTTCCATAATGACCAAAGTAGTAGAAAGAGTTTCCTTAGTGGGTTGAGTCAACTCTTGATGATCTTGTGTCGCACTAAAATTAACCATGGTGCTTAGAAGGTCGAATGTTGTTAATGATTCATTTGAATTGAGGGCAATTGTTAGTCCCAATTGATGCTAGATGAGGTCACTTTAGGTCAACTGAATTTTCTTGGATTTACAATTAAGGAGGTCGGTCTTATTTTGTTTGCTTGAGGACAAGCAAAAGCTTAAGTTTGGGGGAGTTGATAACGAGGGATTATAGTTCATTTTACACTCCTTTTTACTTGAGTTTTGATTAAAAATGTATACAAAATAGTTCCAAAGGCTTACATGTTGTACTTGTTTGCAGGGTTTGGAAAAAAGGTGACAATTAGTCAAAACCAGCTCAAAAAGGAGTGAAACATGCACAAGTACCAAGAACAAGTCAAAGCACAGTTGCAACAGACCCACTGCAACCACAAGCCATTTAGTATAGTTTGCAGTGAATAGATTCAGAGAGGTGCACTTTTGGGAGCCTAAGGCAATGCAGTCCGCGGAGGCTTTTGTACGGTCGCAGTAGCCTCTTCGCGGCCGCAATCCATTTTGTACGGTTCGCGAAGATGGGGGTTCAGAAAGTTGGGAGTTTTAAAATGAAGGCCAATGCGGTCCGCGGTCCTTTTTGTGCGGACCGCAGTTGAAGCCACCGCGGTTGTGGTGCATTTTATGCGGCCCGCGGTGGCCAGATTCAAAGGATGATTAGTCCAGCCAAGAAGCCTCATTGCGGTCCACGATGTATTTTATACGGACCGTAGTACCTCGTCAGGGGTATTTTTGTCCAGAAAATTTAGCCTAGTATAAATACATTCTTTTCACATTTTTAGGGTATCTTTTGTAATCTGTTGGAGACCAGAGCACGTGAATGGCTGTATTAGGCTATTTTGAGTAATTTGTAGCTAGTTTAACACTGATTCTTCTTTATCTTAGTTTATAATTAAATCATATGGGTTATTCTTCATCTATTTCTCTTTTTCTTCCATTATTATGAGTAGCTAGACCCATTAGCTAGGGTTGTGGCTTAACCCTAGTGCGGGTATTTGATGGGCATTTTGATTTAAGGCCTAGATGTTTATGGATAATTGATATTTGGACTGATTTATATTTTCCATGTTGAATTAGTGGTTGCAAACACTAATTTATGCCTATTTGACTTGGGCTCTTCTTGAGAAAGAGAGCTCGAGTCTAGGAAAATCAGTCCAACAAGGAATTGAGGTGTAATCAAGAGATTGATAGCCCCAATTAAAGGGTTAAACCAGAGATAGTAAAACCCGACTTGAGCATATATTGCTTGCACAATTTTGACACCCAATTGGTCTTGAGAAAGTCAATTAGGGCAAAGTCACTCAAGCTACCGAGAGGTATAGAGTGAGTAGTTTCGTGCATTGGCTATATCGCAATCTCCAACATAACTTCTTTGCCTTAGGCTTTAGATCCCGTCGAGTATCCACCTAAGAGAAAGTCACTTCCCTAGTGCCTCTTTAATTATTTAGAAAACCTTACAAGCAATCATTTTTAGTTTAATTTAGCTTATCATTAGCATAAATATTAGAAGTAATAACCAACCAAAAGATGACTGAAAGAGTAATTAAGAGCACTACACATTTCTAGTTTAGATAGGAATCCAATTCCCACTTCTAGCTCCCTGTGGATTCGATCCCGACCATCTCGGGTAAAATCTGCTTCAACCTCTCTCGCCACTTTGTAGTGGTATAGGGTTGGCATCGTGTTGAAACCCCCAACGGGTGGCATCATTAGGAAGTTTATCAAAACTTCTAGGTTAACTAACAATGAGGCCGAGTACGAGGCCATAATTGCAGGTCTCGAGCTAGCTAAAAGCTGTTAGATCTAATTTTAATAATGAAAATAATATATTTGCTCTTTGTATAGGAACTCTTGGATAGCTTTCAAGATTGGCGAAATCAATCAGCAATGATCAAGGAATGTATGGATTGATATATAAGATTGACGGAATATATTAGAAGACATCAAGGAAAAGAGATGCAATTAAACAAAGAAGAAATCAATCAGAGGATACTGACGGGATCAATCAAGGCTAAACTAAAGGAATCAAATAAATCAAGATCCCGCCGAAAATTCAACCAAGTGTCTAAATATGGAGGATCAAGATTCTTAGCTCTCACACAAGGAAAACCTTTACAGCCTCTTGTTCAAAAGAGCCGTTGCAGAACAGTTTTATTCTTGGAAAGAATCAATCTCTTTCCAAGGATCAAGTCTCTTGGGTTGGAAAATCCTTCCAGAATTCAAGCCTCTCTCAAAGTATTTAAACTTGTAATCACACCTTAACTATCATACTTTGATCGAACCAAACACCCTCTCTTTGTTCTACTGCAAACAAACATTGTAGCTCTCTAAGACCTGCTGTGTAACAAGTTAGAGAAGAAAGATAGAACAACACTGGTGAGACATTGTATCAAAAGAGACGAGTGATATAGGAACTGAGATATCACACTATTCTCCTTGTACTCGAAGAAACTCATTCACTGAAAAGAACTCCATTGCAACCCAAGGGGACTAGACTAAGATTCACATTAAATCCGAACCAGTATAAAAAATCTGGTGTCTTTAATTCCTGCATTTAATTTCAGCATCTTATATTCTGTTGTTACTACTGTCAGCTTATTACATCTAGCCGACTAATTAAAAAACTAGTCAACTAACAACAATTAATTTTAAAAATAAACAATTCACCCCCCCTCTTGTACTTTCAAAAGTTTGAGGGCAGAAGTCATCGAAGCCAAGTGTGACTCTCTATTGGTGGTGAACCAAGTAAACAAAAGCTTCGAAGTTCGAGAGGATAGAATGCAAAGGTATTTGGACAAGCTACAAGTAACTTTTCACCGCTTCAAGGAGTGGACTCTAGATCACGTACCTGGGGAACAGAACAGTGAGGCCGATGCACTTTCAAATTTGGGATCATCAGTCGAGGAAGACGATATTATCCCGGGGACTATCGTCCAGTTATCGAGATCTGTGATCGAGGAGGGTCATGCCGAGATAAACTCTACAAGCTTGACCTGGGATTGGATGAATACATATATTGAATATTTAAAGAATGAAAAGCTCCAATTGGACCCTAAAGAGTCGAGGGCCCTACGAACCAAAGCTTCCTGATTCACGTTGGAGGAAGATGGAACATAATACAAAAAGACTTTTGATGGACCATCGGCGGTATGTTTAGGTCCAGGTGACACCGATTATGTATTACGAGAGGTTCACAAAGGCACTTGTAGGAATCACTCTGGCGCCGAATCTTTGATTCGCAAAATTATTAGAGCAAGGTACTATTGGGATAGCATGGAAAAAGACACTAAGGAGTTTGTTCGAAAATGTGATAAATGTCAAAGGTTTGCACCTATGATCCATCAACCCGGAAAGCAACTTCATTCAATCCTATTCCCATGGCCATTAATGAAATGGGGGATGGATATTGTCGGCCTTTTGCCAACGGCCCTAAGTAAAGCTAAAATTCATTTTGTTTATGACTAACTACTTTTCTAAATGGGAAGCACAGACCTTTGAGAAGGTCAGGAAAAAGAAGTTATAGACTTCATGTGGGACCACATCGTGTGTCGATTCGGGATACTTGCTAAAATCTTACGTGACAATGGAAAGCAATTCATTGTCAGCAAGGTAACGAAGTTCCTCGAAAAACACAAAATAAAAAGAATCTTATTGTCACAACCCGAATTTTCCACCGTCGGGACCGTGATGGCGCCTAACATCGCGCTCGCTAATCAAGCCAACGTTAGAGTTTGATTCACCATTTCCCTTTATACTTTATAGTTAAAATTATCAAAACTAAATCAAACTGAAACAAATGCGGAAGTACATAATAAGCCGATTATCCATATACTATCAACACTACCGAAACTATTACCACCCAGAAACTGGTGTCACAATCCACGAACGTACTAAGAATATCTACAAGTATTAATCTGAAAGAAAAGTACATCTATCTCAAAAGAAGATAAAATAGGAAAATAGAAGCATAGAAGGGGACGCCAGGGCCTGTGGACTACCTTGGGTCTCCTATATGAATACCTGCAACCGACCTCTCGATCAGTCACAACCAGCTCCAAAATCTGCACAAAAAGTGTAGAGTTGTGATTACCCAAAAGGTCATCACTTGCTTTAAATTAAATTTTGTGTTTCCGAGGCCTTGAAAACCTCATTTAGAGTCACCTCGATTTATGTACGCAGTCCAGGCGCGTAGCCAGAAAGCTTAAATGTGAAAATCTATGAAAAATGATAAGTTTTGACTGTAAAATGAATAAATTTGACTTCGGTCAACGTTTTAGGTAAACATACCCGGACCGTGATTTGACGGTCCCGGAGGGTCCGTAGGAAAATATAGGACTTGGGCGTATGCCCGAAATCGATTCCGACGTCCCAAGCTCGAGAAATGAACTTTTAAAGGAAAGTATTTTCTGAAATTGTTTAAGGAAAATTGAAATGAAATTTGCTTCGAACATGATGGTATCGGGACCGTATTTTGGTTCCGGTACCCGGTACAGGTCTTATAAATGATTTAAGATGTTTCTGTGGAATTTGGTGAAAAACGGATGTCATACGACGTGATTCGGACTTAAATCACAAAGTTGATGTTTAAAGAAGTATTGAGAAAATTTCATTAATCCCGAGATTTAATTTGATGTTCGTGATGTTATTTTGATGATTTGATTACATGAATAAGTCCGTAGGATATTTTTGAGGTTTTATGTGCACTTGGTTTGGAACCCCGAGGGCTCGGGTGAGTTTCGGTAGGTTTTGGGATTCCTTAGGCCTAAAAATATAGCTGTGGCAAGTTCAGAGGAGTTGCAGGTATCTGAACCAGCCAGTGCTGCCCGCACAAAAACGTGTGCGACCGCGGAAGGGGGCCAGTGCGGTCTCTGCGGTCGGCTTTGTGCGGTGCGCGGTGGAGGCCTGTGCGGCCGCAGTCCATTTCGTGCGGTCCGCACATGGCACTGGACCGCAGTACCCTCAGGAAGGCCTGTGCGGCCGCAGTCCATTTTGTGCGGTCCACACAGGGGGTCTTAGAGGGGTATAAATAGACGAGACTTTCAGTTATTTTTCATTTTTCAAAACCTCAAAAACATAAGAGGCGATTTTTCAAACAATCTTTCTTCTCTAAATCAATTGTAAGTCATTTTTAACTAGTTTTCTTCAATCATTAACATCTTTTAACATGATTTCAACTACAAATCAATGATTTTCATGGGGGGAAATTGGGTGTTTTGGGTAGAACATAAGTTTTTCAAAAATAGGGAATTTAGACCTCGATTTGAGGTCCGATTTCAAAACAAATTATATATTTGAGTTTGTGGGGGAATGGGTAATCGGGTTTTGGTTCGAACCTCAGGTTTTGACCACGTGGGCCCGGGGACGATTTTGACTTTTTCGGGTAAAACTTTGGAAAACTCATTTTCATGCATTCAAATTGATTCATTTAGCATTTATTGATGTAATTAAGTAACTTGTGGCTAAATACGAGTGAATTGGCGGTGGAATCAAGGGGTAAAGCTAAAATTGAAACTTGATTTGTGTTCGATGCATCGAGATAAATATTCGGTCTAACCTTAGCTTGAGGGATTAGGAGTTGAGTCCTATTTGCTAATTGCTTCTTGTTGAGTACGACGTATAGGCATGGTGACGAGTATCTATACGTTGGTGTCGAGCATGACCGTGAGTCCTAAATTGATACTTGTTGTATTCTTGAATGATACTACGAATGCTATAGTGGGTAAATTCTTGATAATGAGTAAAGACTTAAGTTTATTTTCGTGGAAGATACTTATGATTGAGAAATGGTGGTAATTGAGATGGGTAGGAGTTGAGTTAAGATTGGTTATAGCTGACTCTCCCTTGCCGGGACATATATAGTTGTACTGTTGAATTCTCTTGCCGGGATAGTGTAGTTCATTGTTGACCCCTTGCCGGGACTGTTATTATGAACACTGTTGACTGTATATTTGGGATGGGTTACACGCCGCAACATTATTATATATATTTATGGATCGGGTTGCACACCGCAACAGATATTATATTGGATCGGGTTGTACGCCACAATATATATTATAATGGATCGGGTTGCATGCTGCAACAGTTATATATGTGGATCGGGTTGCACGCCGCAACAATATTAAATGATAAGGGATCGGGTTGTACACCGCAACAGTATTGTTATTGCATTGTTGTAGCTATTGAATTATCCTTCCATATCTTATTAAGTTGTCGTTGGATTTGATATGTTCCCCGAAGCATGTACCCCCTCCCATTTAAACTGCTTATTTCTGTTTATTTTCCACCATATGTTATATAACTGCACAAGTTTATCTGGAGTTCGGTCCCAGCCTCGTCACTACCTCATCGGGGTTAGGCCAGACACTTACCAGCACATGGGGTCGGTTGTGCTGATACTACACTTTGCACTCTGTGCAGATACCGGAGCAGCATTGGATCAGTAGCTTGGGAGCTAGCCTTCAGTCCATAGAGATTCTGAGGTAGTCCTGCAGGCGTCCACAGGCCCGACGTCTCCTCTATCTTCTATTATGTTCTGTTATCATTTGTATCTGGGACAGACAGTGATCTTTCTTTCAGACATTTGTATGTAGTAATCATAGTTAGTCCGTGAAGTTGTGACACCAGTTCCTGGGTAGAGGCATATGTTGATTTCCATATTATTTTGGTCTATTTTGTCTAAGTCTTCCGCTTAATCTCATTTTCCACTGTTATTTAAATGTTTATCACTTGTTAATATAAGTGTAAAAAGGATTAAAATAAAAGAGTTAAAGATTCCTAATTTCGTGGCTTGCCTAGCTTCTACGAGTAGGCGCCATTATAACTCCCGAGAGTGGGAAAATCCGGGTCGTGAGGAGTTGGTATCAGAGCCTTAGGTTACATAGGTCTCACAATTCACGGACAAGCTCAGTAGCGTCTGAGGGATCGGTACGGATAAGTCTGTATTTATCCCCCCAAGGCTACAGAGTTAGGAAAACTTCACATTTGTTCTTTCCTGTCGTGCGGTTTTGTTTCTCAATGCTAATTGGATTTCCACTCTGTTCTTTCGCAGATGGCGAGAACACGTGCTTCCGCATCTACTGCTCAACAGCCCGAACCCCTAGCAGCAGCTCCCACAAGGGGTAGAAGGCGAGGTTGTGCTAGAGGCTGAGGTAGAGGCAGAGCTTATCCCCGAGCAGCAGCACCAGTGACGGAGCCTCAGGTTGATTTTGATGAGGAGGATCCGGCCCCAGCAGTTTCGGTGGGCCCAACTCAGGTCCTAGAGGGGTTTATTGCTACCCCTGTTCTTTAGGATGCTCTGGTCCGACTAGTGGGACTCATGGAGAGTGTCACCCGGGCAGGCTTGCTTCCTGTAGCACCAACCGTCTTTTAGACTGGAGGAGGGGCTCAAACTCCTGCTACTCGTACTCCGGAGCAGGTAGCTCCCCAGATTCAGACTCCAGCGGTTCAGCCAGTTGGAGCAGTTCAGCTGGGTGTGGTAGCTCAGACCGGTGATGGAGCAGCTATGTCTGCCGATGCTTTGTGGAGGCTGGATAGGTTCATCAAGCTCTTTACTTCTACTTTCAGCGGTGCATCTACTGAGGATCCCCAGGATTATCTAGATAGCTGCCACGAGGTTCTCAGGAACATGGGTATTGTTGAGACCAATGGGGTCGATTTTGCTACATTTCGCTTGTCTGGATCCGCCAAGACTTTATGGAGAGATTACTGCTTGGCTAGGCCAGCCGGATCGCATCTTTGGCTTGGGAGTAGTTTACATTATTGTTTCTGGAGAAGTTTCTCCCCATTACTCAGAGAGAGGCCTACCGGAGGTAGTTTGAGCGTCTCCAGTAGGGTTCCATGAAGGTTACCCAGTATGAGACCAGATTCATTGACTTGGCTCGCCATGCCCTTGTCATCCTTCCTACCAAGAGAGAGAGAGAGAGAGGATGAGGGGGTTTATTGATGGTCTTATTCAGCCGATTCGTCTTCAGATGGCTACGGATGCTAAAAGTGAGATTACTTTTCAGGAGGTAGCCAATGTGGCCAGGAGAGTAGAGATGGTTCTATCGTAGGGAGGTGGTCATGGGTCGGATAAGAGGCCCCGTCATTCAGGTAGATTCAGTGGTGCCTCGTCTGGAGGCAGAGATTCATACATCCTCCTAGGCCCTTTCAGTCAGCTCTTCAGGTTTATCACGGTGCTTCAGGTAGCTGTGGTCCGCAGATGCAGTATTCTGATCAGTAGTCCTATAGTGCACCACCAGCTCCTATCAGTGCACCGCCACTCCAGAGTTTTCGGGGTGGTTATTCGGGTCACCGGGGTCAGTCTCAATTTTCTCAACCACAACACTCAGGTGGATGTTTTGAATGTGGTGAGTATGGTCATATCAGGAGGACTTGTCCGAGGTTAGTGGGTACTCAATTGCAGCAGCAGGGTTCCCGAGCTATGGTTCAGGCACCAGGTGTTCCACAGACTGCCCAACCAGCTAGAGGTAGGGGGTAAAAGTGCTAGAGGTGTAGGTGGAGGTGCTAGAGGTGTAGGTGGAGGTGTTAGAGGTGGAGCTCAGGCCGCAAGAGGTAGAGGCCAGCCAGCTTCAGGCCATCTTAGAGATGTAGTTCGGGGTGGTGGGGCACAGCCCCGATGTTATGCTCTTCCAGCCAGGCCCGAGGCTGAGGCTTCAGATACAATTATTACAGGTACGATTCTGGTTTGTGATAGAGATGCTTCAGTGTTGTTTGATCCAGGGTCTATATACTCGTATGTGTCATCTTATTTAGCACCGAATTTGATCATGCCTAGTGATTTATTGAGTGTTCATGTTTATGTGTCTACACCGGTGGGTGATTCTATTGTGGTTGATCGAGTCCATTGTTCTTATGTTGTGGTGATTGGGGCTCTTGAAACTCGTATAGATTTGTTACTTCTAGACATGGTAGATTTCGATGTTATATTGGGAATGGACTGGTTATCACCTTACCACGCTATCTTGGACTGTCATGCCAAGACTGTGACCTTATCTTTACCAGGTGTGCCTCGTTTAGAGTGGAGAGGAATTCCTGGTCATTCAACCCGCAGTGTTAACTCGTATGTGAAGGCTCGACGTATGGTCGAGAAGGGATGTTTGGCCTATTTGGCATATGTTTGTGATTCCAGTGCTGAGGCTTCATTTATTGATTCAGTGCCCGTTGTTCATGAGTTCCCTGAGGTATTCCTTTCAGACCTGCCGGGTATGCCACCCGACAGGGATATAGACTTTTGCATTGATTTGGATCCGGGCACTCAACCCATCTCTATCCCGCCGTATCGTATGGCCCCGCTTGAGTTGAAAGAGTTGAAGGAATAGTTGCAAGACTTGCTTGAGAAAGGTTTCATTAGACCCATTGTTTCTCCTTGGGGTGCACTGGTATTGTTTGTTAAGAAGAAGGATGGGTCGATGAGAATGTGTATTGATTACCGGCAGTTGAACAAGGTTACGATCAAGAATAAGTATCCATTGCCAAGGATTGATGATTTGTTTGATCAGCTTTAGGGTGCCAAGGTATTTTCAAAGATTGACTTGAGATCTAGCAACCATCATCTGAGGATTAGGGCATCCGATGTCCCTAAGACAGCTTTCCGCACTCGGTACGGGTATTATGAGTTCTTGGTTATGTCATTCGGGTTGACAAATGCCCCAACAACTTTTATGGATTTGATGAACCGAGTGTTCAAGCCTTATTCGGATTCATTCGTGATAGTCTTCATATATGATATTTTGATATATTCTCGTAGCTGGGAGGAGCACGAGCAGCATCTCAGAGTGGTTCTTCAGACTCTGAGGGATAGTCAACTATATGCTAAGTTCTCGAAGTGTGAGTTCTAGCTAAGTTCAGTTGCATTCCTGGGTAATATTGTATCAGCAGAGGGTATTCAGGTGGATCCAAAGAAGATTGAGGCAATCAAGAACTGGCCTAGGCCAACATCAGCTACAGAGATTCGGAGTTTCTTGGGATTGGCAGGCTACTATCATCGGTTCGTGGAGAGGTTTTCATCCATTGCAGCCTCGATGACTAGGTTGACCTAGAAGGGTGCCCAGTTCAGATGGTCGGACGAGTGTGAGGCGAGCTTTCAGAAGCTCAAGACAGCTCTAACTACGATATCGATGTTGGTTTTGCCCACAGGTTCAAGGCCTTATATAGTTTATTGTGATGCATCTCGTATTGGACTTGGTGCAGTGTTGATGCAGGATGGCAAGGTCATTGCTTACGCTTCGTGGCAGTTGAAGATTCATGAGAAAAACTACCTGGTTCATGATTTGGAGTTGGCAGCCATTGTTCATGCATTGAATATTTGGAGACATTATCTGTATGGCATAGAATGTGAGGTGTTCACGGATCACAAGAGACTTCAGTATTTGTTCAAGCAAAAGGAGTTAAATTTAAGACAGAGGAGGTGGTTGGAGTTGTTGAAAGATTATGATATCACTATTTTATATCACCCGGGAAAGGCCAATGTGGTGGCCGATGCGTTGAGTAGGAAGTCAGCCAGTATGGGCAGTCTTGCTTATATTCCGGTCGGTGAGAGACCGCTTACTTTGGATGTTCAGGCTTTGGCCAATCAGTTCGTGAGGTTGGATGTCTCTAAGCCCAGTAGTGTGCTAGCTTGCACAGTCGCTCGTTCTTTGTTATTAGAGTGTATCCGTGATTGGCAGTATGATGATCCCCATTTGTGTGTCCATAGAGACACGGTGCAGCGCGAAGGTGCTAAGCAGGTTGCCTTAGATGATGACGGAGTTTTGATATTACAGGGTTGAGTTTGTGTGCCTAATGTGGATGGACTCCGAGAGTTGATCTTAGAGGAGGCCCATAGTTCCCGGTACTCTATTCATCCAGGCGCTGCGAAGATGTATCAAGATTTGCGGTAGCATTATTGGTGGCGTAGAATGAAGAAGGACATCGTTGCATATGTGGCTCGGTATTTGAATTGTCAGCAGGTTAAGTATGAACATCATAGGCCTGGTGGTTTATTTCAGAGGATTGAGCTTCCCGAGTGGAAGTGGGAGCGGATTACTATGGATTTCATTGTTGGACTCCCGCAGACTCGGAAGAAGTTCGACGCAGTATGGGTCATTGTTGATAGGCTGACCAAGTCAGCACATTTCATTCATGTAGCAGTCTCCTATTTATCCGAGAGGTTAGCTGAGATCTATATCCGGGAGATTGTTCGTCTTCATGGTGTGCTGGTGTCTATTATTTTGGATCGAGGTACGCAATTTACCTCACATTTCTAAAAAGCAGTTTAGCGAGAGTTGGGCACTCAGGTTGAGTTGAGTACAGCATTTCATCCTCAGACGGGCAGGCAGTCCGAGCGGACTATTCAGATTTTGAAGGATATGCTCCGAGCCTGTGTCATCGACTTTGGAAGCTCGTGGGATCAGTTTTTGCCTTTAGCAGAGTTTGCCTACAACAACAGCTACCAGTCAAGTATTCAGATGGCTCCTTGTGAGGCCCTATATGGTAGGCGGTGTCGATCTTCCGTCAGATGGTTTGAGTTGGGAGAGGCTCGGTTGTTGGGTACAGATCTGGTTCAGGAGTCCTTGGACAAGGTCAGGATCATTCAAGATAGGCTTCATATAGCTCAGTCCAGGCAAAAGAGTTATGCCAACCACAAAGTTCGTGATTTAGCATTTATGGTCGGTGAGCGAGTTCTGCTTCGAGTGTCGCCTATGAAGGGCGTGATGAGATTTGGGTAGAAGGGCAAGCTTAGCCCTAGGTTCATTGGTCCGTTTGAGAATCTTGATCGAGTGGGAGAGGTGGCTTATAGACTTGCATTGCCGCCAAGCTTATCAGCCGTGCATCTAGTGTTTCATGTGTCCATGCTTCGGAAGTATCACGGAGATCCATATCACGTGTTAGATTTCAGCACTGTCCAGTTGGACAAGGACTTGTCTTATGAGGAAGAGCCAGTAGCTATTATAGACCGGCAGGTTCGTCAGTTGAGGTCGAAGAGTTTTCCTTCTATTCGTGTTCAGTGGAGAGGTCAGCCACCTGAGGCATCGACCTGGGAGTCCGAGTCCGATATGCGGAGCCGTTATCCCCATCTTTTCCCGACTCAGGTACTTCCTTCTTCTGTCCGTTAGAGGACGAACGGTTGTTTTAGAGGTGGAGAATGTGATGACCTTACTTTCTTTAAATTAAATTTTGGGTTTTCGAGGCCTTGAAAACCTTATTTAGAGTCACCTCAATTTGCGTACGCAGTCCAAGCGCGTAACCAGAAAGCTTAAATGTGAAAATCTGTGAAAAATGATAAGTTTTGACTATAAAATGAATAAATTTGACTTCACTCAATATTTTGGGTAAACGGACCCGGGCCCGTGATTTGACAGTCCCGGAGGGTCCATAGGAAAATATGGGACTTGGGCGTGTGCCCGGAATCGAATTCCGATGTCCCAAGCCCGAGAAATGAATTTTTAAAGGAAATTGTTTAAGGAAAATTGAAATGAAATTTTCTTCGAACATGATGGTATCGGGCCCGTTTTTTGGTTCCGGCGCACGGTACAGGTCTTATATATGATTTAAGACATTTCTGTGGAATTTGGTGAAAAAAGGATGTCATATGACGTGATTCAGACTTAAATTGCAAAGTTGATGTTTAAAGAAGTTTTGAGAAAATTTCATTGATCCCGAGATTTAATTTGATGTTCATGATGTTATTTTGATGATTTGATTACACGAATAAATCCTTAGGATATTTTTGAGGTTTTGTGTGCGCTTGGTTTGGAACCCCGAGGGCTCGGGTGAGTTTCGGGTAGGTTCGGGATGCCTTAGGCCTAAAAACACAGCTGTGGCAGGTTCAGAGGAGTTGTAGGTCCTTGAACCCGCCAGTGCGGCCCGCACAAAAACGTGTGCGACCGCGGAAGGGGGGGATAGTGCAGTCCGCGGTCGGTTTTGTGCAGTGCGTGGTGGAGGCCTGTGCGGCCGCAGTCCATTTCGTGCGGTCCACACAGGGCACTAGACCACATTACCCTCAGGAAGGCCTGTGCGGCCGCAGTCCATTTTGTGCAGTCCGCACAAGGGGTCTGAGAGGGGTATAAATAGACGAGACTTTCAATTATTTTTCATTTTTCAAAACCCCAAAAACATAAGAGGCAATTTTTCAAACAACCTTTCTTCTCCAAATCAATTGTAAGTCATTTTTAACTAGTTTTCTTCAATCATTAACATCTTTTAACATGATTTCAACTTCAAATCAATGATTTTCATGGGAGAAAATTGGGTGTTTTGGGTAGAACCTAGGTTTTTCAAAAATTGGGGATTTAGACCTCAATTTGAGGTCCGATTTTAAAACAAATTATATATTTGAGTTCATGGAGGAATGGGTAATCGGGTTTTCATTCGAACCTCGAGTTTTGACCACGTGGGCCCGGGGCAATTAAGACTTTTTGGGTAAAACTTTGGAAAACTCATTTTCATGCATTCAAATTGATTCATTTAACGTTTATTGATGTAATTAACTTGTGGCTAGATACAAGCGAATTGGCAGTGGAATCAAGGGGTAAAGCTATAATTGAAACTTGAGTTATGTTCGAGGCATCGAGGTAAGTGTTCGGTCTAACCTTAGCTTGAGGGATTAGGAGTTGAGTCCTATTTGCTAATTGCTTCTTGTTGAGTACGACGTATAGGCATGGTGACGAGTATCTATACGTTGGTGTCGAGCATGACCGTGAGTCCTAAATTGATACTTGTTGTATTCTTGAATGATACTACGAATGCTATAGTGGGTGAATTCTTGATAATGAGTAAAGACTTAAGTTCGTTTATCGTGCAATCTACTTATGATTGAAAAATTGTGGTAATTGAGATGAGTAGGAGTTGAGTTAAGATTGGTTATAGCCGATTCTCCCTTTCGGGACGTATGTGAGCACGTGATTTTTGCTTCACGGAAACTACTCCAAAAGAAATCGGAAAATAAATAAAACAAGTTACCTTCGGGTACAATTTTGAGGATTTGTGTGACATTTTTGATAATTGTTTTGTCCGTAAATGCTCGCCTTGCTATAGTTAGAAAAATACAAAAAATACATGTTGCATGCATTTAGGAAAATGGCACATTTAGGAATTAATTAACCATTATTTGGTTTTTAAAAAGCGAAAATCACAAAAAGTATGCATTTCTATTCTATCTATTGTCAGGGTAATTTTATTAAATGTTTTAATTCGTTGGATAATTGTTGTTAGGTGTTAATTAATATTTGTGTAGTTTAATTTTGGGTTTTAGGAATTTTTGGTTTAATTATAAGAAGGAAAGACCGGATTTGGGCCAAAATTTAACTAAAAAATCAGGCCCAAACCAATTTGCAACGACCCAGTCCAAACCAGGGTTCCAGGGACGCCCCCCAAACGACGTCGCATAGGGCGTTTGATCTGAGCCATTCATCCATACTCATCCAACGGTCCACGATCGCGCCCGTAACCCGACCTGCTTACCCGGGTCGACCCAGCCCCTCATTAAAAACCAAACGACCTCGTTTCTACACCAAACGACTCCGTCTTGTCCCTCACCAATTAATCCAAGCCGTTGAGATCATTTGATCTAACGGCTCAAATTAATTGTCACGTTTCGTATATAAACCCCTCATCACACCCCACGCCCCCTATCCGAACACCCCCCTTCCATCATCTCTCTCAGACACGACCCAACATCCCCCATTCAAACCCTAGCACCGCCCTTCCATCCCTCACCATAAACCCGGCGACAACGATGTCGGTGACCACCAAAGTAACATTCCTGATGCACCCAACCACCCTGAACACAGATCTGCAAACCGTTGGGTTCGAATCAACCTACACCATCCCGAATCTTCTTCTAAAGATTCGAGCCAAACCTTGATCTACACCAACCCACCCCAGTTTCACACCAGTCACTACCCTGGCTTCACTCGTGACCAAACCAAGCTTGGTTTGGTCCGAATCTACCCACAAACCATCAAGCCCCGAATCGGAATGTTCAAACCCTAGAACACAAGAACTTTGGGAATACGGCCAGTTTAAATGGAGGGTTGGGGTCTAATAGACCTTAATCGAAGTGTTCTCGGTTGAGAACACCTCGATTAAAGTTTGTTCGACCTCAAATGGTCAAATCCAGTTCAGGCCTGGGTCGTTCGCTGTTGAGCCTCCACAGTGAGTTTTCCTTTTCTTTTCTGTTTCTGTTTGAATGATGTTTGTGTTTGTAGCATGTTTAGTTAGTTGTTAATTTTACTGATGTTTTCTTTCAATTTTTTCCATCTTCGTAAGACCTTTTATTTGGTCGATTATTCTTCTGTCCATTATTAAACGCATGTAGTAGGATACATACTCGATTTGATCAGTGTCGTCGAGTGTTTTATTCATGTTGTTCCCCTGTTTTGTGCCAAGCTGCCTGAAGCCATTTGGGACCCTGTTCGTATTATTTGTTTAATCGACTGATTGTTCTATGTTATAATTAGTATAGTCGATTAGATAAATGTCGTCGATTAGTTTTATAGGACTGAATGTTCAAATATTCTGATTCGTATAGCTTCATATGATTGATCGAATCATTGTCGTTTAGCTGATTGTTTGACATTATCTGTGAATGGTTTGTAGCTGCAGTGTAATAGCTAGAACTCAGTTTAGGGCAGTTTGAGTTTGAACTTTCAGAAGTTCAAAATTTCAGGCTGTTGAAGCAGGGTAAAACAGTAATAACCAGGGGTTAACAGGGGTAGTTTGAGGGTATGAAAAGGTCAGAAATGGTTAGTTTAAGTGGGATGACAGTAGGGTACTGAAGTGTGATTAAACTAATATAATAGTGGGGAACAAAACTTGATAGCATGGGATGTTAGTTGAGTATTATAATAGGCCCATAACATTTGGTAATAATAAAATGAATTGATGGGGGATTAGTTGGGGATTGTCAGCTGCCCATACCATTTGGGGCACGAAACACATGATAATGGGAAATAAAAGGGTATGGGTAGAGTTGAGGGCTGAAGGGATCAAGGCAGCCTGGGGCTTGCCTATATTTTGCCTATAAATAGGCTCATTCAGGTTGGGGTAAGGGGTTGACATCAGAAATTAAGAGAGGTAGAGTGTTAAAACAAAACTTCTACATTAAAGAGCTTGAAGCTGCTTTTCTTGGTTTTTTAAAAAAATCAGAAAATTACGGTTTTCGTGCACCAGTCTGCTGTGTTGGGATACTGCTGGGTTTCAGTTTAGTTTTCTTGGATTTCTTTACTTGTTGAACACTGTTTCAGTTGAGTGTCTTGGTTCTTCTGTTGGTTCGAAAGTTCACGAGTCTCCTGTTTGGTTTAAATCTGTCGCTGGTTCCTCTTACTGGCCATTATTGGGTTTGCCTGCTGGGTTTGTTTTGGTTTAACAAAGTCTGCCTGCTGGTTTGTTGCTGCTGATTGCTGTCTTTGTGTTGCTGCTTTTCTGCTGTGTTGCTGTGTGTGTGTGCTACTGTTGCACTGATCATTCTTCTTCTTCTTTTGTTTTCCCAAATACCAGGTACACCACTGATACACTTATCAATGTAGGCTGAAATTCGAAGCATGAATACAAAGAAATGAAGAGTTGAAGTTATTTTGGATTCACTTTAGAAATATACTGAACATTAGTTGTATGTATGATAGTTCGCTTTCTCTAATAGAACTATGTAGTCAACTGTGATGTAACTGAACCTTTACACATATCATTTAGTTGAAAAACTCTACGAGTTGCTTATAATTAAAAGGGACTAATGTTGTAGTAGCTATGTTCTATTAGTTCATTATTATTTGTCAAGAAGCATGTTAGGTACTCAATAGTTACTTCCTTAAACAAATGGTCTGTTTTTTTAGTTGGTAGGAATATGGCTTGATTAAGACAAGCAACACATTATATTTCAGTTCCCCCCCCCCCTTTAAATGTCAAACATATACCAAATAAGTTAAACAGGCCCAATTGGAATAAGGAAGGCCCAGGCCGAGTTTCACGTTATGCACATTAGGCCTGGGCCCGTAATATCTAAGCAACGGCCCATATACGCATTCATGTTTTGGATTTTTGCAAATCATATTCGGAACCCGACTATAATAACTCGAAAGTATGTAAATCAAGTATGACCTTTTCTTCATTTATTTTATAAAACGAAAAATAGAAAATGTAGTCATGCTAAGATCATCCTTTTAAAAATAATAAAACGAGCCTCGCCAAATAAACAATGTAAATTGCGGGGCCCTCAATAATTGGTCATAATAAATACTTAGAATTTGGGATGGACTATTTAGTGAATTTCACTGCCCTCCCCAAAGATAATAACGCGTTAGCCTCTTTAGACGCGATTTAATTAAATTACTTTCTTAAACTCGGGTGCACATTTATGTGACCCAAATCCAAATCTCAGCGCAGTCGAAATGTGTCTCTAATCACGGGTACATTGATTGTGACGTGGTTCGAGATGCGTGTCCATGACGTTGCAAATTCCTTTTAAAAAAAATAAGAATGAGATGAGCCTCGCCGAATAAAAAATACAAAATTGCGGGGCCCTCAGTAAATATTTGCTTTAAAATTGCTTAGACTTCGGGATGGACCGTTTAGCAAAATTTCACGGCCCTACCCAAAGTAAATGATACGCTAGTCGCTTTAGGCGTGCCTTTAATAATTTAATTTTCTTAAACTCGGGTGCACATTTATGTGACCCAAATCCAAATCTCAACGGAGTCAAAGCGTGTCGACGACCACGTGGATAAAAAGATGTTCCGGATTGCGGGTGCATTTCATGTGACGCAATCCAAAGACATGTTTTAAACGATGTTCACATTCCTTTAAAAATATAATAAAAGCAGTAAAGAGTTAAAATCTGCACATAAGTTCATATTTGTATAAAATCAGATAAATAAGCCGAATATGACAGTTGAGCGACCGTGCTAGAACCACGGAACTCGGGAATGCCTAACACCTTCTCCCGGGTTAACAGAATTCCTTATCCGGATTTCTGGTTCGCGGACTGTAATATGGAGTCATTCTTTTCCTCGATTCAGGATTAAATTGGTGACTTGGGATACCCTAAATCTCCCAAGTGGCGACTCTGAAATAAACAAACAAATCCCGTTTCGATTGTCCTTTAATTGGAAAAACTCCTTCACCCCTCGCGGGGGCGGAAAAAGGAGGTGTGACAACGTATATACTTGTACTGTTGAATTCTCTTGCCGGGATAGTGTAGTTCATTGTTGACCCCTTGCCGGGACTGTTATTATGAACACTGTTGACTGTATATTTGGGACGGGTTGCACGCCGCAACATTATTATATATATTTATGGACCGGGCTGCACGCCGCAACAGATATTATATTGAATCGGGTTGCACGCCGCAACAGATATTATAATGGATCAGGTGGCACACCGCAACAGTTATATATGTGGATCGGGTTGCATGTCGCAACAATATTAAATGATACGGGATCAGGTTGCGCGCCGCAACAGTATTGTTATTGCATTGTTGTAGCTATTGAATTATCTTTCCATATCTTATTAAGTTGCCGTTGGATTTGATATGTTCCCCGAAACATGTATCCCCTCCCATTTAAACTGCTTATTCCTGTTTATTTCCGCCATTTGTTATATAACTACACAGGTTTATCTGGAGTCCGGTCCTAGCCTCATCACTAGCTTGCCGGGGTTAGGCCAGACACTTACCAACATATGGGGTCGGTTGTGCTGATGCTACACTCTGCACCCTGTGCAGATACCGAAGTGGCATTGGATCAGTAGCTTGGAAGCCAGCCTTTAGTCCACAGAGATTCCGAGGTAGTCCTACAGGCATCCTCAGGCCCGACATTTCGTCTATCTTCTATTATGTTCTGTTATCATTTGTATCTGAGACAGACAAGATCTTTCTTTCAGACATTTGTATGTAGTAATCATAGTTAGTCCGTGAATGTTGTGTCACCAGTTTCTGGGTAGAGGCATATGTTGATTTCCATATTATTTTGGTTTATTTTGTCTAAGTCTTCTGCTTAATCTCATTTTCCGCTGTTATTTAAATGTTTATCACTTGTTAATATAAGTGTAAAAAGGATTAAAATAAAAGAGTTAAAGATCCCTAATTTTGTGGCTTGCCTACCTTCTACGAGTAGACGCCATCACGACTCCCGAGTGTGGGAAAATCCGGGTCGTGACAAGAGTGCATTATCAGTACAACTGTCCTCATGTACTGGTAAGTGCCGAGCCTAACCTCGATGAGGTAATGACGAGGCTATGGCAGGGCATTTACAATATAACCTGCATACAATGTATAATAAAGCAAAAGGAAGTACTGAACAAAATGGAACAGTAACTTGCAGTAAATAATTACGGAACTCAATTATCTTGCCAGTACTCAGTTATAACCAATCCTTAAGAGAGTTAGAATGCTACATAATAAAATTACAGTAGAATAAGAATATATAAACAACCAAATGATGCGGCGTGCATCCCGATGCCCCCATATAATCAGTAACACTATGAACATTCACCCTTATTACTCCTGTTGCGGCGTGCAACCCGATCCCACCAGTCCACCCTTATTGCTCCTCAATATATCACCCTTATTTCTCATGTTGCGGTGTGCAACCCGATCCTACATGTCCACCCTTATTATTCTTGTTGCGGCGCGCAACCCGATCCCACCAGATAATCACATTTCACCCTTATCCTCCTCAATATTCCACCCTTATTCCTCTTGTTGCAGTGTGCAACTCAATCCCACCATATCAGTACCAATAACACAATAAGAACAAGTATTTCACAATTTAGCTCAAAACCCTCCACAATATTTGTGCCTCAAACCAAAACAAACAGAAATCTATACAAATATGGAACTTCATCAATTAAAGCTACACAGCGAGACCAACCAAAACACACCACGAAGTACCGATAAGCCAACTTAAACCAATAATGTAATACACCGAACTACGGAATAAGTAATGCCTTCAATAAAGGAAATAACATCTAACAAGAAGCAATCTATATATATATTAAAGTTATAAAGTTGCCATATATAATTGATTATGTAGTTAAGCCAAGTGGCAAACTAATAAATATAAATAGTATATGGTAACTTTATTCTATATTTGACTATGCTAGTCAAATATATATATATTTTAAATTTTAATTAACATAAAAAAAATATCTTTTATTATCATGTTATCATACTTAATTCGGTTAGTGATCATATGCAATTATATTAGGAACTTTTGTTATCTTAATTCAAATTATGTAAATACTACTTCGCCTCTGGAAAAAATAAATATATAATACTCCATATAACTATAAACTCTTTTACATTTAAAATTCTATAATTATAATTCTTTAAAACACTATAGCTAGATTTGAATAAAGCGAATTTCTTTTAAAATAAATATAATATATAAGGTACACGTCTATGTTTATAACAAAAGAAAAAGTTTAAAAGTTGATAAAAATTTACTTGCATATATAATGAAGTAAACCTACATGCTGGAGAAAGAAACATTACAAAAATCAATCAATATTCAACACAAGTTGCTTTTTTTTTCTTTTTGAAAAATATTTGTTTAAAGAGTCAATTTGTATAAATGGACATCAAACAAATAACAAAACTTTGACTATATAATTGATTAGTTTCTATTTAACACCTTCTAGGAATTGAAGGATATAAGCCGAAACCTCTTCATTTAGCTGCAGTCAAACCAACATTGCAAGGGTGTAGTATTTTTTTCATTGAAAAATATTAATTTTGAATCATTAGATTATGTGAAAGATTTTTTTCTCGAATTCAAAAGGAGAGATATTGGTTTCTAATTGATAGTTTCTATAGCGATTTTCAAGTGTAACGAAAAGTATATTTAAAAAAATTGGTATGACATGAAATAGTTATTTTTAAAATGTAAATAAATTATTTTTAAATGGGATTATTTTTAAATTATAATGTAATTTTTAAAATAAAAGATAAGATATTTTTAAATTTTAGTAGAGAGTTTTTAAAATAATTATAATACAAGTCATATCATGGATAAAATCAAGAAACCAAAATCTTATGGATTATTACATAAATATCTGGCCAGATTTATTATTTACTTTTTATAGCTAATATACATAGATGATATACCGATTACACATGATTAGACACATGTTACATATGAATTACAAATAAATTACACATCCTCAATTTTTTAGTTTAAGTGGTTGTGTGAGCTCCTGTTTAGGTTGATAAGATAAAGTCAAAAGAAAAATATGACAAAATTTCAACCAAAGATTAAAAATATAAATAGAGTTCTTATGTAGACAATTTCTATTAAAACTCATCATTTTGTTACGAAATAACTTAATTTTGTGTAACAAAAGAAAGAAAAATATTTTAAAAAATAGGATAAAAGAAAATAAATATAGAAAAAATGTATGAAAAATCTAAAAACCAGAAATAAGAGACGACAACGAATTTCTTCTTCCATTTCATCTTTGTTGAGTGTAAAAAATTTGGAAGATGATCTCATCGATTTCAAATATTTTTTTCAACTCAAATACATAGATTATAAGATAAGGATATCTTAGAATTTTTTTTTTTACATTGTGTGTCATTTTAAAAAAAAAATCACTATTGCTAACAAAGTGATATGATATTCGAATTTGAATTTAATTATAATTTAAGTAGTTTGCATTGAGGTTAAGCCAAGTATGGTAAAAAAATTGCTTAGCAATTTTAAGACAATATATGCAATGTTATATAATAACAATCAATTAATCTAACATTTAATGATTCAAAGAACAAAAAATTTGTATATGTATAGGGTATTCAAAATTTGAAATTTTTGGCTAGAGATATCGATAAACTCAAAATGGAGTCATACTGAAATAAGATTTACCGACTAAAGAATTATTTAAATTTTTAGCTAGCCGATTAAAGTGAATTTTAAATTAAGGATAATATCTTCACTTGCATCACTATAAAAATAATTATTTTATTGAAATATATAATGTTGTAGAAATTGAAATTTCAAAACAGAAATATCTTTTTAAACATAATAGCATACCAAATAAGAATTTAAGGAGTAGTAAAAGAGTCACGTTGTAACCAAAGAATCGTTCATATTGTGCCAACATTTGTGCTTTTCCAGAGCTCATAAATTCGAGTTATTATTTTGTGATTATTTTCATATTCCAATGACACCAATAAGAATGGTGCAAAAATAAAATTATCACTACGAGATTTGAGAAAATGTTAGCCTTTTTTCATGTAATGTTTCATAAACAATATCTAAAGATTATCTGTAATTACCTAGAACGTTTAAATTTTAAGGTTATTTATATATAATTCAATAACTCACATATTTAACATGACTAATGTCAAATATCAAAATGGAGTCATACTAGAAAGAAAAGCACTGGCTAAAGAACTTTTAAAATTTTAGATAGCCGACTAAAATGAGTTTTGAATTAAGGATAATATTTTCACTTACATTGTTATAAAAATAATTATTATTGAAAAATAAAATTTTAGAAACTGAAAATTTAAAATAGAAATAATTTTAGAATATATCAACACACTAAATAAGAGTTCAAGCAGTAGTAAAAGAGTCAAGTCGTATCCAAAGAGTCCTTCATAGTCTCAACCTTTGATTGTTTTGCCATAAATATGAGTTATTATTTTGCTTTCTGACTATTTTTTTTATCCAATAACACAAGCGAGAATGGTACTAAAAAAGAAAAATAGAATTATAACTAGGAGATATGAGAAAGTTTAATCATTTTCATGTCTTAATTAATATCCAATAATTATCGATATTTATTGAGAAGGTTTAAATTTTAAGATTTTTTACGTATAATCCAAATAACTCAAATATTTAACATGGTTAGTGTCCGCGCATCTGCGCGGGTGCTAATACTAGTTTAACATGGAAACACAAATTGGTATATAGCAGTTAAGACATGAAAATAATATATTGGGAACGTGGAAGGGAACATGCTAAACAGATAATTTGGTGGCGCATAGTACTCGTCACCTCACCTATATGCCACACACATGGATTTTCACATAGCAAATAAGTCGAGGATCCCTAATTCCTTAAGTCAAAGTTAGACACAACACTTACCTCAATCCAACGGCCAACTCAAAGCTTAAATACTGCTTTTTCTCTAGATTCCACCTTCAAACCACTCGTATCTAGTCATAATTAACTTAATAACATCAATTATCACTAAAGAAATCAATTCTAATGCATAATTATACGTTTCCCAACATTCTTCCCAAAAAGTTAAAAATCGGCCCCGGGCTTGCTTGGTCAAAACTCGAGGTTTGGACCAAAAACCATTTACCCACGAGCCCAAATATGTAATTAATTTCAGAATCCGACCCGAAATCGAGGTCTAAATTCCCAAATTTGCAAAATCCTCAATTTTCCCAAAATTCCTAATTCTACCATGAATGAAGAAGGTTTAGGGCTATAAATCTAATATGTATTGATGAAAATTGAAGGAAATGAGTTAAAGAACACAAACCTATAATTTGGTGTTGAAATCCCTCTTCAAAAATTGCCCTAGGTCGAGTTCTAGTGGAGAATATATGAAATTTTCAAAAAAAAATTAAAAATTCTAACTTTTCAACCAAAGGTTCGAATCACATCAAATCAGTCTTGTTTCTCACCAAGTTTCACAAATATGGTATAAATATCATAACGGACCTGTATCGGGCTCTAGAACTAAAATACAGACCTGGTATCAATAAGATCAATTATTAACCAAACTCTTAAAACCTTTATTATTCTAGTTTTATAATTTTTTATCAAAAATTTATTTCTCGGGCTAGGGACCTCAGAATTTGATTTCGGGCATACGCCAGGTCCCATACTTTACTACGGACCCATAGAGATCGTTAGAATACGGGTCCGGATCCGTTTACCCAAAACGTTGACCGAAGTCAACAAAAATCAACTTTTTAGGCCAGAAATTGTTATTTGATAAATTTTACAAATAAGGGCTTTCCAGAATCATGCCTGGACTGCGCACACAAATAGAGAAGATATAAAATGAGGTTTTTACGGCCTCAGAACACGAAATCGAGTTCTAAAATATAAGATGACCTTTTGGGTCATCACACTTATCGACGCTGTATCACCCAAGCAGAAACGGATAGGCTGAATCAACGAACAAGACTATCATCCAAAACTTAAAGAAAAGGTTGAACGACGCTAAGGGGAAATAAAGAGAAATTCTACTCGAAGTTCTTTGGGCGTATCGAATGACATCGAAGTCCAGCACAGGGGAAATCCCGTTCTTCTTAGTATATGGATCCGAGGCCTTAATCCCAATTATGGTCGGGGAACCTTGTGCCAGATTTCGACATACAACGGAGGAATCAAATCACGAGGCTATGAATACTAGCCTCGAACTATTGGATGAGAAACAAGAAGATGTGCTTATTCGGATGGCTGCACAGAAGCAAAGAATCGAGAGATATTATAATAGAAGAGCCAACCTTTGCCACTTCGGAATTAGAGACTTAGTTCTAAGGAAAGTCACCCTCAATACTCGAGACCCAAACGAAGTGAAACTAGGCCCAAATTGGCAAGGGCCATACCGAGTCATTGGTGTCATCGGAAAGGGATCTTACAAACTTGGCATGATGGAGGGCGATCAATTTCCAAATAATTGGAACGTATCACTACTCAAACGATTGTCATGACCCGGATTTCCCACCATTGGGAGTCGTGATGGCGCCTACTCGTGAAAGCTAGGCAAGCCACGTATTATAGGATCACTAAATCATTGACTAGCCCTTTTCAACAATTTAAACTAACATGTGATTAACAATGAAATATTAACGATAAATAAATATAAGCTGAAGACTTAATCTGATAAATTGACCATAATCAGTACGACAATGCCAACATACATCTCTACCCGGAATCCGGTGTCACAATTTCACGGACTGTCTACGAATTACTACATACAAATGTCTGAAAGGAAAGTACAATCTGTCTCAGAAGCAAATGAAAACAGAATACATATGAGGATAGAAGAGAACGCCGGGCCCGCAGATGCCTGCAGGACTACCTCGAGATCTCTAGTTGGACTGAAGGCAACCACCCAATGCTACAGTCCAAAAGTTGCCGCTCTGGGATCTGCACATAGTGCAGAGTGTAGTATCAGCACAACCGACCCCATGTGCTGGTAAGTGCCTAGCCTAACCCCGGCGAAGTAGTGACGAGGCTAGGACCAGACTATCAAATAAACCTGTGCAGTTATATAATATGCAGCAGAAAATAAAACAAGAATAAACAAGTAAAGATGGGAGGGGAACATGCTGTGGGGGAATATCAGTACCAACAGTAAATTAAGAGAAAAGCATAAGAACAATTTGGAATTTTACAACCAAACAATAAGGAACTCGTAACCAATCTATGAACACTTCGTATTATCAATTGTTGCGGCGCGCACCCCGATCCCAAAATATAATAACTCTGTTGTGGAGTGCAACCCGATCCATATCATTTATCACTGTTGCAGCATGCAACCCGATCCAATTATATTATTTTTGTGGCGTGCAAACCGATCCAAATATAGTATTGTTGCGGCGTGCAACCCGATCCAAATATAATATTATTGCAGCGTGCAACCCGATCCAAATATAATATTGTTGCGGCGTACAACCCGATACAAATATAATATTGTTGTGGCGTACAACCCGATCCACATATACAGTTCAACACCAATCACAACAAGAGTCCCGACAAGGGATCAATTAAGAATCAACACTATCCTGGCAAGCGAATCGACAGTATAAGTAACTACGTCTCGGCAAGGGAAATCAGCTATAACCAAACTTGTTCCAACATATAACTACCTCAATTAGCACCAATACTCAACCATAAGTAATTCCCACGAGAATAATCATAATTCTTGCTCAACACAGAAATCAACAATTAGGCATTCATAGGATTTATCAAGAACACAACAATTTCAATTTAAGACTCACGGTCATGCTTGACACCAATATATAGATACTCATCACCATGCCTATACGTCGTACTCAACAAGTAACATGTAGTAAATAGGACTCAACTCCTAATCCCTCAAGCTAAGGTTAGACCAAACACTTACCTCGATGCCACGAACATAATTCAAGCCTCTACTATCGCTTTACCTCGTGATTCCACCATCAATTAGCTCGTATCTAGCCATAAGTTACTTAATTACATCAATAAACGCTAAATGAATCAATTCCAATGCATGAAAATGAGTTTTCTAAAGTTTTTCCCAAAAAGTCAAAAATCGCTCCGGGCCCACATGGTCAAAACCCGAGGTTCGAACCAAAACCCGATTACCCATTACCCCACGAACCCAAATATATAATTTGTTTTGAAATTGGACCTCAAATCGAGGTCCAAATCCTCAATTTTTGAAAAACCTAGGTTCTACCAAAAACACCCAATTTTTCCCCATAAAAATTATTGATTTTGAGTTGAAATCATGTGAAAAGTTGTTAATGATTGAAGAAAATGAGTTAAAATTGACTTACAATCGATTTGGAAGAGAAGTTGCCTTTGAAAAATCGCCCTAGAGAGTTTATGTTTTGAGAAGATGTGAAAAATGCGTCTATGTTATGAACTTACAGGTTGTAGGTATCGTAATTGCGATCATGTTTCGCAATTGCGAACCCAGGCTCTGCTAAGCTCGCATTTGTGAAGGGGCTTTCACATTTGCGAAGTCACTTTTGCGATGAATTTGTCGCATTTGCGACGACTGGGGAGTTCAGGGCATCTTCGCATTTGCGAAGGAACTTTCGCATTTGCGGAATCGTTTTTGCGATAAAGTCGTCGCATTTGCGACCCAAGGCAGTCCAGGCAACTTCTCACATTTGCGAGCTCGCATTTGTGATGCGAAGCCTGCAGGCTTAAAGCATACCAGATAAAATATGCAACATCCTAAGTCCAAATTCCAATCTGTGGCCTATCCAAAACTCACCCGAGCCCTCGGGGCTCCAAACCAAACATGCACACCAACCTAAATACATCATACGAACTCACTCGTGCATTCAAATCACCAAAATAACATCAACAACTATGAATTTAGCATCAAAATAATGAAATTTCTTAAGAACTTCAAATTTTCCAATTTTCTCAAATACGATCCGTTTCACGTCGTTTCAAATCCGTTTCTTACCAAATTTTACAAGCTTATCTTAAATCACATATAAGACCTGTAACGGGTGTCGGAACCAAAATACGGGCTCGATACCATCAATTTTTAAACACCTTTAATTTCCAAAACTCATAAATAATTCTAGAAAATAACTTTCTTTAAATATTCATTTCTCGGGCTTGGGACCTCGGAATTCGATTCCGGGCATACGCCCAAGTCCCATATTTTCCTACGGACACTCCGGGACCGTCAAATCACGGGTTAGGGTCCATTTACCCAAAATGTTGACCGAAGTCAAATTAATTCATTTTAAAGACAAAATTCATCATTTTTCACAGATTTTCACATATTGGCTTTCCGGCTAAGCGCCCGGACTGCGCATGAAAATCGAGGTGAGATAGAAAGAGGTTTTTAAAGCCTCGGAACGCATAATTCATTTAAAACAAGTGATGACCTTTTGGGTCATCATATTCTCCACCTCTAAAACAGCCATTCGTCCTCGAACGGACATAAGAAGGAAGTGCCTGAGTCGGGGAAAATATGGGCATAACGGCTCCGCATATTGGACTCAGACTCCCAAGTCGATGCCTCAGCAGGCTGACCTCCCCACTGAACACGAACAGAAGGAAAACTCTTCGACCTCAACTGACGAACCTTCCTGTCTAGAATAGCTACCGGCTTCTCCTCATAAGACAAGTCCTTATCCAACTGGATAGTGCTGAAATCTAACACGTGGGATGGATCGCCGTGATATTTCCGAAGCATGGACATATGAAACACTGGATGCACGTCTGATAAGCTCGGCAGCAACGCAAGTCTGTAAGCCACTTCTCCCACTCGATCAAGAATCTCAAACGGGCCAATAAACTTAAGGCTAAGCTTGCCCTTCTTCCCAAATCTCATCATGCCCTTCATAGGCGACACTCGAAGCAATACCCGCTCACCGACCATGAATGCCAAATCACGAACCTTACGGTCGGCACAATCTTTTTGCTTGGACTGAGCTGTACGAAGCCTATCCTAAATAATCCTAACCTTGTCCAAGGCATCCTGAACCAGATCCGTACCCAACAACCAAGCCTCCCCCAGCTCAAACCATCCAACCGAGGACCGACACCGCCTACCATACAAAGCCTTATACGGAGCCATCTGGATACTCGACTGGTAGCTGTTGTTGTAGGCAAACTCTGCTAAAGGCAAAAACTGATCCCATAAGCCTCCAAAGTCAATGATATAAGCTTGGAGCATATCATCCAAAATTTGAATAGTCCGCTCGGACTGCCCGTCCGTCTGAGGATGAAACACTGTGCTCAACTCAACCCGTGTGCCCAACTCTCGCTGAACTGCTCTCCAGAAATGGGAGGTAAACTGTGCACCTCGATCCGAAATGATAGACTCGGGCACACCGTGAAGACGAACAATCTCCCGGATATAGATCTCAGCTAACCTCTCGGAAGAGTAGGAGACTGCCACATGAATGAAATGTGCTGACTTGATCAGCCTATCAACAATAACCCACACTGCGTCGAACTTCCTCTGAGTCTGTAGGAGTCCAACAACGAAGTCCATAGTGATCATCTCTCACTTCCACTCGAGAAGCTCAATACTCTGAAACAAACCACCAGGCCTCTGATGCTCGTACTTAACCTACTGACAGTTCAAACACCGAGCCATATATGCAACGATATCCTTCTTCATTCTTCTCCACCAATAATGCTGCTGCAAATCCTGATACATCTTCGCGGCGCCTAGATGAATAGAGTACCGGGAACTATGGGCCTCCTCTAAAATCAACTCTCGAAGCCTATCCACATTAGGCACACAAATTCGACCCTGCAATCTCAAAACTCCATCATCACCTAAAGTAACCTGCTTGGCACCTCTGTGCTGCATTGTGTCTCTAAGGACACACAAATGGGGATCATCATATTGCCGATCATGGATATGCTCCAATAAAGAGGAACGAGAGACCGTGCAAGCTAACACTTGACTGGGCTCAGAAACATCCAACCTTACAAACTGATTGGCCAAAGTCTGAACAACTATCACCAACCGGAATATAAGCAAGACTGCCCATACTGACTGACTTCCTACTCAAGGCATCGGCCACCACATTGGCCTTTCCTGGATGATATAAGATGGTGACATCATAGTCCTTTAATAGCTCCAACCACCTTCTCTGCCTCAAATTTATCTCCTTCTACTTGAACAAATACTGCAGACTCTTGTGATCCGTGAATACCTCACATGTCATGCCATACAGATAATTCCTCCAAATCTTCAACGCGTGAACAATGGCTGCCAACTCCAAATCATGAACCAGATAGTTTTTCTCATGAATCTTCAACTGCCGTGAAGCATAGGCAATGACCTTATCATCCTGCATCAACACCGCACCAAGTCAAATACGAGATGCATCACAATAAACTGTATAAGGCCCTGAACATGTGGGCAAAACCAACACCGGTGTCGTAGTCAGAGCTGTCTTGAGCTTCTGAAAGCTCGCCTTACACTCGTCCGACCATCTGAACTGGGCACCCTTCTGGGTCAACCTGGTCATCGGGGCTACGATAGATGAAAACCCATCCACAAACCGACGATAATAGCCCGCCAATCCCAAGAAACTCCGGATATCCTTAGCTTATACTGGTCTAGGCCAGTTCTTGACTGCCTCAATCTTCTTCGGATCAACCTGAATACCCTCTACTGACACAACATGACCTAGGAATGCAACTGAGCTCAACCAGAACTCACACTTCGAAAACATAGCATACAACTGACTATCCCTCAAAGTCTGAAGAACCACTTTAAGATGTTGCTCGTGCTTCTCCCGGCTACGGGAATAGATCAAAATATCATTAATGAAGACTATCACGAACGAATCCAAGTAAGGCCTGAACACTTGGTTTATCAAATCCATAAACGTTGTTGGGGCATTTATCAACCCGAATGACATCACCAAGAACTCATAATGCCCGTATCGAGTGTGGAAAGCTGTCTTAGGGACATCGGATGCCCTAATCCTCAGTTGA
The DNA here is from genome assembly GCF_000715075.1 of Nicotiana tabacum. Classification (NCBI taxonomy): domain Eukaryota; kingdom Viridiplantae; phylum Streptophyta; class Magnoliopsida; order Solanales; family Solanaceae; genus Nicotiana; species Nicotiana tabacum. Next base: position 152,264,773 of record NC_134089.1, read on the forward strand.
TGGTAGCCAGATCTCAAGTCAATCTTAGAAAATACCTTGGCACCCTGAAGCTGATCAAACAAATCATCAATCCTCGGCAATGGATACTTATTTTTGATTGTAACCTTGTTCAACTGCTGGTAACCAATATACATTCTCATCGATCCGTCCTTCTTCTTAACAAACAACATCGGTGCACCCCAAGGCGAAACACTAGGTCTAATGAAACCCTTTTCAAGCAAGTCTTGCAACTGCTCCTTCAACTCTTTCAACTCAGGCAGGGCCATATGATACGGCAGGATAGAAATGGGCTGGGTGCCTGGAGCCAAATCAATGCAGAAGTCAATATCCCTTTCGGGTGGCATACCCGGCAGGTCTGAAGAGAATACCTTAGGAAACTCATGAACAATGGGCACAAAATCAATAGAAGGAACCTCAACACTAGAATCACGGACATAGGCCAAATAGGCCAAACACCCCTTCTCGATCATACGCCGAGCCTTCATATATGAGATAACACTGCGGGTAGAATGACCAGGAGTCCCTCTCCACTCTAAATGAGGTAAACTCGGCAAGGCTAAGGTCACAGTCTTGGCATGACAGTCCAAGATAGAGTGATAAGGTGATAACCAGTCCATCCCTAATATGACATCGAAATCAACAATGTCTAGAAGAAGCAAATCTACACGAGTCTCAAGACCTCCAATCAAAACTACACACGAATGATAGATTCGATCTACCATAATAGAATCACCCGCCGGTGTAGACACACAAATAGGAGAACTCAAAGAATCACTAAGCGTGACCAGATTTGGTGCAAAATAAGATAACACATAGGAGTAGGTAGACCCTGGATAAAATAAAACTGAAGCATCTTTGCCACAAAACAGAACAGTACATGTGATAACTACATCGGAAGCCTCAGCCTCAGGCCTATCTAGAAGAGCATAACATCAGGGCTAGGCCCCACCACCCCGGACTAGATCTCTAGGACAGCCTGCAGCTGGCTGGCCTCCACCTCTAGCGGTCTGAGTTCCACCTCTAACACCTCTACCTCTACCTCTAGCACCTCTACCCCCACCCCTAGCTGGCGGAGCGGGCGGTGGAACACCTGGTGCCTGAACCATAGCACGGGAACCCTGCTGCTGCGACTGAGTACCCACCAATCTCGGACAAGCCCTCCGGATATGACCATACTTACCAAACTCAAAGCATCCACCTGGATGCTGCGGCTGAGGAAATTGAGATTGACCTTGGTGACCTGAATGACCACCCCGAAAACTCTGGAGCGGCGGTATACTGATAGGAGCTGGTGGTGCACTGTAGGGCTACTGATCAGAATACTAAAAATGAGAACCACGGCCACCTGAAGCACCGTGAGAAACATGAAGGGCTGATTAAAAAGGCTTAGGAGGATGGCCTCTGTAAGCACGTGATTTTTGCCCTATGAAAGAATTACTCCCAAAAATTCAAAATAAAACAATTTTCCTTTGTGTGCAATTTTTTTTATTTTGTGGTATTTTTGTATAATTATTTGTATTTTTATGAGTGCATGTTTATTTGTTTTAATTAATAAAAATATAAAATATATCACATTTTCATTTAGTATTTAATTAAGTTTATTTTACAAAAATGAAAATCACAAAAAATAGGAATTTTTTGCATTGTTAGCATTTAATGTCAAATTATGCAATTTTGTTTTAATTGGTGTTTAATTGTGTATGATAATTGTTGTTAGGAGTTTAATTAGTATTTTTGGAGTTAATTTAGTTTGTAACTCAATTTAGAATTTTAGTTTTATCAAAAAAAATAATAAGAAGAAGAACAAACTCGGATTGGGCCAATTTTCGGAATTAAAAATAGGCCCAAAACACTTCTACCCAACCCAAAACAATACCAGGCCCACACCCATGACCCATACCCTACTTGGTCCATAACCCAAAGACCCCACCTATCTTACATTTCATAAAAACAAACTAAAAAAAAAACCTAAACCTAAACTAAACCCATCCGCCACCCCCTCTCTTCTTCTCCAAAACACTTAACCTAAAAGCCACCAGCTCCCCGCCACCCACTCACCGTCCAGCAGCCATGGACAACTAAGGAAACCACCATTGCTGCGGCTGCTGCCCAGCTCCTCTCTTCAATCGCTGCTGCCTCCCCCACGTCGATACACGCACACACCTTCGAGCTCCATAATCGACATCCATGGCAGCAGCACTAACAACCCTCCACCACCTTCTCCTTCACGTCGATCACCACCCCACTGCCCAAGGCCTGTTCAGCTGCTCGCCTACGACGAGCAGCAGCCTCACCACGACCCCACTACTTCACGTCGGCTACTGCTTCACGTCGACCTAACGACCACTGCCGCTGCTGCTCCCTGTCATCCACCCCGCAGCTGCTCCTCACCAAAACCCGCTGCCCCATCGACCATGGCAGCAGCGAATCCAGCTGCTGCCGCTGCTACTCCTCACGACCACCCTCGTCCCTCCATGCTAATCCTCCACAGTCTAAACGACCAGCTTCTGCTTCGTCCTTTTTCAATGCTCACAAACAGTCCGTTCGACCTCCAATAGTTCAAATTCGAGTTTTGACTTGGGTTCGTTCAAGTTTTAGATTTTTCTTTCAAGATTATTTAGTTCATTTTGATCTATTTTCTGTTATGGTTTTTGGTTTTAAGTGTTGTTTGTAATCTTGTCTTGTTCATTCTATTTTTCGGATTATTGATTCTTTGTTTAAAGTGTTATTTTGTAATCTTGTCTTGTTCCTTAGTTCTCCTTCTTCTTCAAGACCTTTTTATTTGGTCAAAGTTTTTCATCTGTTTGTTTGAGTGTGCGTTATAAGCTACATTCGATTTGAACAACTTCGTCAAATAGTTAGTTTATGACTGCTTTGTTTGGACGAGTACAACCTGAATCTTTTCGTTGGTCTGTTTTGATGCTTGAATCATTTGTGTGAATTTGACTTAAGGATTGGTTGTAGCTGTGTAGTGATTTGGTGTAGTTGTAAATCAGAGAGGTTTAAATACAGATTGTTAAGAGTGAGGGCAAGGCAATAATAATAGGGGGTTTTCAGGGGTATTTTTGGGGGTTAAAAGATTTAAAATGTTTAGTGTTAGTAGTCTGCCAGTTGAATATTCAGTGTACAGTTAAATTAATGAATTATTTAATGAAAAGGGAATTAGTAGTGCAGAATACACCCTGTCTGGTATCTTTAAGGGTGGGAAATCAGAAAATAAGCATGGGATTAATGATAAAAGTGTATAGATGCACATGGGAGGGAATATACAGGCTGAAAGTGAAAAACTTTGAATAAATAATGTTTAGTTATAGCCTATAAATAGGAGGAGTTGATATAGAAAAGGGGGACTGAAAATTTAGAGAAAGAAAATTTTCAGAACTTAAAAGTGAGAAATAGGCTAATTTTTCAGAACTAAAAAAAATCAGTCTTTGAGAGCTAAAAACTGAAAGTGAGGTCCTTTTCTTTACTAATGAAATCGGAACTTTGTTACTGCCTCTGTGGATTGCGCTTAGTGCTACTGATTTTCAGTCAGGCTTTCCGGGGTTTTTCAGTTTGGTTCTGACCATTGTTACATTGGCTATTGCTGTTTTTTTGTTGCTGTTATTGGCTGTGGGATTCTGTTGCTGTGCTACTGTTGTACATTGTTGCTCCTGACCTCTTTTCTCTCTTATTGTAATCCGAATTCCAGGTACACATTCGAATCTTGTAGTGATAAAGCTTTGAAGTTGAAATGCAATAATAAAATCCAACCGTTTCAATAAAGTAGATAGTAGACAATTTGGTTTATTTAGTTTTTTTTTTGTTTCTCTTTGTGAATTGTTTTAATTTTTTTTTTAATTGGACTGAAAAAAAGAAGGAATTGTATAAATGGTCATGCGCTGATATAACATGAACTTTTCAATTTTGTTAGATTAATGGGGTAGATCATGATAAGTAGCATATCTCTAGTTAGTTGTTTGTTTTCATGCATATATTCAAGTAGTCCACAAACGAGATAGAGTACTTAGTCAAAACTCGATTAGTATTTCGTTTAGATGGTTAAAACTAATTTCCATTAATCCTCTTAAGTGATTATACTCTCATCAGTATTGGCATTAATTCATGTTACAAATAATCTCACATAGATAGATTGTGGACTTGATAAAAAATGTAAATGTAAGGTGGTTAGGTAGTGTCAACATTATAGTTCCAATAATAATAATAAAAATAAATAAAGGCCATAGTCGATAATTTTATGTATTAATAATTAAGTATACGTACACTAATATAGAGTAGTTTCAATAGGCATTTAGTATAGTTAAATTGCGGATCCATTAGGGTTAATAAATTAATCTATAGCTTTGATCATTTAGTTAACCTCACCACAGTTAAAACTGCCTAATTGTAGTAACGCTAGTCAATCTTGTACGTTTTTTTTAGTAATATTAGCTTATGGAATAAGACGCGAAAACAACTTTCCATTTTTACAAGTTCGAGTACAATTTTTCGTTAGCATATGTTGTAACCTATTAATTAAATAAGTTACGGTTTTTTTCCAGCATGTAATTAACCAAGATCTTTTTTATTTAGAGACAAATAAAAATAGAAATGTAATTACTTTCCTTTTTTTAAAATAAATAAATAAATAAGACGAGCTTCGTCAAATAAAAACAAAAAAGTAATAATAAAAAAAAATATAATAAAATTTGCAGGACCCTCAGTAAAGGTTTAAGATTTTTTAGAAGTCGGGAAGGGCCGTTTAGTGAATTTCACGGCCCTCCCAAAAGATATAACGTGCTAGAATCTTTAGGCGCGGCTTTAGTAAATTACATTCTTAAATATGGGTGAGCATTTTATGCGGCCCGAATTCAAATCCTAAGACGTTGAATAGAGTGTGCCTAAGATTGCGGGTTCATTTGATGCGGCGCAATCCGAAAACATACTTTAAACGGCGTTCATTCTCTCGAATAAATATGTATATGTAAAAGCAGTAAAAAGTAGAATCAGCACATAGGTTATTCATGTAAAAATCAGATAATAGCTAAATGCAACAGTTGAGAAACCGTGCTAGAACCACAGAACTCGGGAATGCCTAACACCTTCTCCCGGGTTAACAGAATTTCTTATCCGGATTTCTGGTTCGCGGACTGTTAAACAGAGTCATTCTTTTCCTCGATTCGGGATTAAATTGGTGACTTGGGACACCCTAAATCTCCCAAGTGGCGACTCTGAAATAAATAAACAAATCCAGTTTCGATTGTCCTTTAATTGAAAAAACTCCTTCACCCCTGGCGGGGACGGAAAAGGAGGTGTGACAGCTCTGGCGACTCTGCTGGGGACCGAACCCAGAATCTCTGGTTCAGGGTTCAGAATTCGAGCTTGGAATAATTGTTGTATTCAGCTTTATCAGATTTTGTTACATGATCTGTGCATACTGTGCTAACTAACTGCTTTAATATTTTGTGAACTGTATATAAGCTATGCCGAAACTCATCTCCTCTCTGAGTCTTCTGAATTGTGAAGAAGGGTGTACGGTGTACGACTTCTTTTCTGTCTAGTGTCAAGTCCCAATTTAGAACGAGGTTTGGATAAGTCGCAAAGCCGGTGAAGCTTCTGCATTCCCGAACTGTCGCCTCCTCCTCGGCTCGAGTTGTCCTCTCGGGTAAGCCAGGTCTAGAACAAACACCCAGGTTTTGAACCTAGAATAACTCAGCCTCATGCCAGATCCCTAGTAGGAACGCTTGTTTGCTTCATGTGCATTTTGACTTAGGGGACTCAACACAGGGGTTGGGTCCGTCTAGGGCTAGCAACCTTAAACGAAAAGACCATCCTGATGCATCCTAATTGTTTTCTGTGCATTTATTTGCTCGGGCCTGGTTGTTGACCGGTTTTTGAATTTCGGGAATGTTAGAAAATTAAGAAAAAGAGAAAAATAGCAGTTGAAGAGTTAACTGATTGTTTTAAAAAAAACAATGCCCAAGTACTGTCGGAACTCTGGAAAATAAAAAAAAAATTATTTTTAATGGTTTGTTTTACAAAAAAAAAGGAGAAAAAGGAAAATAGGAAAAAGAGTGTTTCATTTTTGGAAATTGTTTGCTGAAAAGAAAAGGAAAAAGAGTTGTTTTATGGTTCGAAAAATAGGCTGTTATATTGTTTGTTAAAAAAAAGATTTTTTTTTAATTGGAAAATAGGTTGTCTGTTGAAAAAAAAAGGGGGGGGGGGGGGTCTTGTTTTTAAAAGTAGTTTTTTTTTATATTTTTGCTTATGAAATGTCAAAAATGAAAATGAAAAAGAGTTCTATTTTAAAATATTTCGGTTAATTCGCCCGAACTACGCTGGTTTGATTCTCACCGGATGTGAGATACGTAGGCAATCCTCATCGGGTCCAACTTCCCTTTTACGAAATATAGTCCGAAAATGCCAAAATTTTAATAGTCGTCATAAATAAGTCGGGCGATGCCGTTTTTGTCGAAAATAGCCGAATGTTCTCTAAAGGAACACCGGAAGATTGACTTTGCATAAACGGTCACCTTGGGTCATTCTTTTTAGGATTTTGACCGGTAGACTACACAACCTTAAAATCTTCGCTCCCGAAGTGCTGAAAGGCCGTGTTTGAAAATCAAGTTTTTTATTTTTCCCAATTTGAAAACACACAAAACAACATATAAATAGTTTTATTTTTGAGTCGAATAAAAGTCTTCTTTTTTCTTTCTTAATCACCTTAATAAATGTGCAGGATGAGCACAAATCAAATCGAATCGTTCTCATTCTTTAGCAAGGTCCCTCTGCAGCTCCACGTGTGGTGGAATGATTTGGGAAATGATAGTAAAAAAATAGTGGAAAGAATTTTGGGAGGCCTCGTCAGTCTGTTAGATATCAAGCCAAGGACGGACGTCATTGAAGCTTTAATACCATTCTGGGATCCAACCCGTAATGTATTCCGCTTTGCAGACTTTGAGCTTACACCTACATTAGAGGAGATTGCGGGTTATGCAGGTTTGGATGGAAAATTGAGAGGGCAATATTTGCTTTCTCCAAGACCAGTGTCTCCACATGGGTTTTTGAATTTGCTACACATTAGTCGGAAGGTGCAAGATGACGATTTGTCGAAAGGTTATTGTGCTCTTCAATTCTTATATCAGCGGTATGGTACTCCTCAGGGTTTCGAAGAACCGAACCTCGGACTAACTCATGGTGGGGACAGAAACAAGTGGGAGGCAAGACGTACTTTGGCATTCATAACAGCCTTCTTGGGAATCATGGTTTGTCCCCGCAAAGATAAGAAAATAGAGATAGGCCTTGTAGAGATGGCTGATGTTGCAATCAAAAAAACTAATAGTACGGTGGTCCCTTTGGTTTTGTCCGAAATCTACCGAGCCTTGACTATATGCCGAGAGGGAGGCAATTTCTTCCAGGGATGCAATTTATTACTCCAGCTGTGGATGCAAGAGCACCTCTGTCACCGAGCAGGATACATGAATCACGGGTTGACCGGAAAAAACTGTATCAGTGGTTGTGAGAAACGGATGATAGGCGTTGTATTCCCCGAAGGTGTCGAAGCATGGCTTGCACGATTAAGTTCAATGACGGCCGACCAAATTGAATGGGCATTTGGGTGGTTGCCTGATACTGAGGTGATATACATGTCGGCCGAGGAATGTCACATTCTTTTGATAGGAGTGCGTAGTATCCAACCATATGCTCCTCATCGGGTATTGTGCCAGCTAGGAAGATTTCAGGTAATTCCCACTGATGAAGATCTAAGCAAGCACGCCATTGAATTAAGCCCAGGAGTCGTATTCCTCGAAGAAAAATTAGAAAGTTGTGGCACGAATGTAGATTCCTGGAGCCCAAGACTATGGTTCGAGAATTGGCTAAGGGTGAGGTAGACCCAAAATACAATGCTTGGTTCGGTAAAAGGTTCCAGATTCATCCGAGACCTGCTAAAAGAGCTCATGTACAACAATTTACGGATGATTCGCAAGAGCAGTGGGGTTGGTTGGCAAGAGAAGAAGGTTACCGGGTTGAAATCGGGAAGCTGAAGCAACAAGTTGAAAGGCTTATATTTGAGAACCGCGTGCAAGTCGCCTCGGAACAGGGTGAAAAGAATAAATTAACCAAAGAAAACCAGGCACGAAAAGCCCGAATTCGCCAAGTCAGTAAGAGTAACAACGACTGACAGAAACGTCGCTCCGATGAAAGGTTGATAGCAGAGCTGAGAAATCAAGTCGGCAAAAGCCGAGAGGACTTGGAGAGATCCGAGGCTTGCATAGCAAGAATGCGGATCAGATGGGAAAAAGGGACAATGGCACAGAGGAAGCATCTACAACAAGTCATAGGGGATTCTGAAATAAGCATTGGACTATTAAGAGAGACAAACTCCACTCTTCAGGAGCAGGTCTTTAAACAAGCCCGAGATGCCCGGGCAAACAGAAGGCGTTGTTATGATTTGATGGCCATAATGGAAGAACGACTGGAGAGGTTTCAGGATCGACTCGCTGACAATGCTCAAATGTTGGGGCTAAAGAACCGGCAAATAGAACAACTGTTCAGGGAAAGGGATAACATCCGGGGAAGGATTGATGATATTGGGCACTACATCTACATGAGATGCCTAACATGTGAGCAAATACCTCGTGATACCCTTCTTGCCTCCATCATGGGCTACGTGTTACACCCCAAGTTTTCATACGTGAGAGTACATCGTAAGTCATTGATGTAAGCTAGGAAATGAGATTCTATTTGGAAGCAAATAAAGTAAGTTAATAATATTACCTTGGAGGTTACAAATATTTAAGATCATGAATAACGATTACCAAGAGGGTTGGAAATCTTAGAAGCTAAACCAATTGAAGAAAATAAGTTTCGTCGAAAGTCGACAAGTTTCGAATGTTATAACATGTACTTTGGGGTGAGACTAGGGTTATTAACATGATAAGGAGGTTATTATATGAGTTATTTTAGTTGTATGATATTCATTTTCTACATTTTGAAGGCAAGCAAGTTGTGGAACAAGAGTTGGCAAAGGTCATCACAAGTTACATTCATAAATTTGTTGAAATTTAGGTCAAATGTATCTGAGAATTTCTCCAAATATACTTGGAATAATGGGGTGTTATACCTACCAAATTGAAGGTCTACGAGTCTAGTTTCTAACGCATTAACCCGTTTGTCAATACGATATCGGAGTAGAGAGATATTCGCATTTTCGCGAGACCGCGCAAGCAGCTCCCAATGGGACCCACTTAGGCGGTGGTTGACCTACTTCAATTTATAAACGATTTGAACGCCTATTTTTGCTCATTTTTCAACTAAAGTTCGTCTCCAAACTTCTCCTAATCCTCCTAAACTTATATCACAAGGGTTTGAAGTGATTCCAAAGTGATTACACCATATTTCAACATCAAAACTTAGTTCTAGTGAAGAACAACACCTCTTTGAGGTTGTGTTGTCATTGAGGATTGTTGTGGGATGTATTTGGATGAAATTCCAAGTTGTTGCTGCTGTCTAAGGTGAGTATAACAACCTACTAATTTTGCTTAAGCTTGCTTGTATGTTGGTTAAGTTGTTAGGATGATAAACTATAAGATAATACTTGGACTAGCTTAAGTCACTTCTATGGTGTTGTATTGCTATTAAGGGTTGTTGTAAAATGAATATAACTTGGATTTTGACTTGAAGTTACTGTAGGAGGTATGTATATTATGTTCTTGCTTGTGCCTAAGGTTATCTTGATATTGATTAAGTTAAATGGATGGGCTAGACCTGAACTAGTGAATAAAGTTGCTAGTTGGGGATAGTTGAAGTTGTGGATTATTTTCGTTGTTATAAATATATGGTATAAGGCTAGAATCATTGATTAATGACTTCATTATCAAGTTAATGATACTTTTATGTTGAAGTAAGAAGTCTATAAGGATTGATAAGGGGTATACGGATTCCAATCGGAGTTTGCCGCTCGTCGTAATGTAGTTGTGACTTGTTGTGGTTATATGGTGTCTTGATATTGATAATTATGTATTGATGGATTGCTCTGGTCATTTTTGTTGGTATATGGTATTGGAGGAGGCCCTTGTTACAATGGAGATGCTGCCCAAATTTACGTAAACGAGCTACTAGCTTAAGTTATAGACTTAGCCTTTGCTCAGCACTGATTTTGAATCTCCTTATACTATGATAGATTGAGTTGACTTGTTTGAAGAGTTGCTTGGAAGGGATTAAGGACTCAACGGGTTTAAGGTATGTTAAGGCACTTTCTTCTTTCTTTTGGCATGGTCTAAAATGAAATGAACATAAACGATACGCTATTTCATAATGACTCTACTCCTAGCAACTAAGGTTGTCCATGTTGTTCTTTCCTTATAAAATTATTCTAAACAAGTGTGTATGATCCTTAAATCCTACTAAGGTTCATATTGATGGTAGGGATGTCCATAATGTTCTTAAGTCACTCCAAAAGGTTTAGAAGATGATTCCATGAGTCTAGCATGCATTATATATAGTATCTATTTTACTCTACCGAGCCGCGCTATAGTCGGCCGGGTACGGCACCTATTGTGCAACCACTGATCAGTTGGGTTTACCGAGCTCCACGTGGCCGGGTACGATTCTACCGAACCTTATGATGGTCGGGTACGCTTTTACCGAGTCCTCTTTGAGGTCGGGTACGATATGATGATGATGATGCCCACAGAGGCGAATGTTTTAAAAAGTTTATGTATATATATGTATTATGCATTTCATATCAGTAACCCCAAGAGGCACTCAGATGTTACAGGTTGTATCTCCTCTATCTCTCTCTTTACATTACTGTTCTTGTTTATGCTTTCCTGCCTAACATACTCGGTACTTTATTCGTACTGACGTCCCTTTTGCCTGGGGACGCTGCATTTCATGCCCGCAGGTCCCGATTGATAGGTTGACAGTCCTCCTAGTAGGCTATCAGCTCAGCGAAGGTGTTGGTGCACTCCACTTGCTCCGGAGTTGCCTATTTGGTCAGTATGCTTTGGATATGTATTGATTGATATGGCGGGGCCCTGTCCCGACCTTTATGATTTTATGTACTCTTAGAGGCTTGTAGACATATGTCAGGTGTATGGATAATTGTATGGCCTTGTCGGCCTATGTTTCGAGTTTACTAATGGTCATGTCGGCCTTATAGGCCCGTATGTCACATATATTAGTTTGTATATCATGTTGGGTCTTCATATGTTGACTATTCCCTTATGTTTTATTCTTGTTATCTCAGGACGAGTTTTCTAGCTCATTTACTCATGATAACATGATAAGAAAGATATGTTACGTTGGTACTCGGTTGAGTAAGGCACCGGGTGCCCGTCGCGGCCCTTCGGTTTGGGTCGTGACACTACGTCCACCGGATCATGAATGAGTTGAAGAGCTTGCAGAGGGGTCTTACACCAAAACCCGCGAAAAGGCCGAATGATGCCTCGCGAGTACCTAAGTTGAAATCTTTAATGTGTCCCTAGTTCAAGTCTGCACTTGTTTGTTTTTCAGAGTTTGTTATTTACCCCTATGTTCTCTTCAAACATTGAGTCTGTATTTCGTGTATTTCGTTTGTTTTCTTTCAAATAACAGTTTGTAATAGCATATTTGGGTAATAGAATGTAAAATTGGGTATTTATTTTACGGATGCATGAACTACGCATGGTCTGATTCGTGCGGGGTCACGATACGTAGGCAATCTCTATAGGATTCGACTTTAATTCTAAAAAAAAAAGAGAAGAAGAAAAGGAAGGTCCCTGAAACACTCGAAAGAGGCACCAAATAAAATAAGCCGGAATGATGCATGCGGTTAGAGCAAAACCATGTTAGAAATGGTTAACTTCCTAAGAACATTGCATCCCCCAACGTGCAATTACAATATCTGTTAAGACTCTAACACTGACAAGTTTGTTGTTTTTCCAATCAATACCAGTTAGTTTGTTAGAGCGTACTGGCACCATACCATTATCAAACAAGATCGAAAGGCCCTATACCAGAAAGCATGACTGGGTCAGACAACAGCGTTGATTCGGAAAAGACAGCCAATCAGATGCTGAAGGAAGCCCTGGAGAAAATGGAAAAAATGAGGCTGGAAATGAATGAGATGCAGATAGCCTTAGCTAGAGCCCAGAAGGGGCAGGAACTACCCGTTACTCCTACCCTCCAACCAGTACACACGCCGGAATACCCCTCCACCGGCCCTTTAATGAGTTTCCCAAGCCATCACTACTATCAAGGAAGAGAGACCTATGATCCCCAAGCTCCACCACCCAGTCAAAACCCTCCTCCACCAAATGTTCCCGTCTTTGTGGCACCTCCCCCAGCCCCATTGCACAGATCATCCAGTGAGCCACTGTTTCAGGCTCACGATATACAATATTACCCCCCTGAACTCACATTCAAAGCACCCGAGCCGCATACCTATAATCCCCACTTTGAGGTCCCGGCGGAGATTGAAAAGCCGGCTAAGAGCCTAGAGCAGGACGAGGTGATGCGGAAATTTAAAAGCCTGGAGCAATCCTTCAGGAACATACACGGGTTAGGCAACCAGGTCAGTATGGCCTACAAGGATCTATGCCCTTTCCCTGACGTTCAATTACCAACAGGGTTCAAGATGCCCAAGTTCGATTTGTATGAAGGGCATGGCGATCCTATGGCACATCTACGGGGCTTTTGTAGCAAAATGAGGGGAGAAGGGGGGAAAGATGAGCTACTGATAGCTTACTTTGGCCAGAGTTTGAGCGGGTCGGCACTAGAGTGGTATACAAGACAAGATCCGAGCAGGTGGTACACCTGGGATGATCTGGCACAGGCTTTCGCAGGACACTTCCAATACAACCTTGAGATAGTCCCAGACCGTCTCACATTGTTAAAGCTTGAGAAGAAACCCGGAGAGAGCTTCCGGGAATTTGGGTTCCGATGGAGAGAACAGGCAGCCAGAGTTGATCCTCCAATGAGAGAGGGAGAAATGGTAGATTACTTTCTACAAACTCTAGAGCCAACTTACTTCGGTCACTTGGTGACGTCAGTTGGAAAATCATTCAATGAAGTGGTGAAAATGGGAGGAATGATAGAAGAGGGACTTAAGTCCAATAAGATCCTGAGTTACTCAGCATTCAAGGCAACGACTCAGGCCATTCAGAGCGGCACGGGAGGTGCGCTCGGAAAGAAAAGGAGAGAGGAGGTCACGACAATAGAGGCCGGCAATTGGTCCAGATCTAGAGGTCCTTCCCCTCATTACCAACCCAGACCCCATCATCTAAACTACCCACACATTCCAAATTACCCTCCACAACCCTACTACCCACCACAAGAACAACATTTCACCGTCCATCAAGCCCAGACATACACCCAACCTCCGGTTCGCCCACAATGGAGCGCGCCAGCTCCCCACAATACATACCCACCTCCACGTAATACCTACCCACCACCACAAAACACCTATCCACCGCCAAGAGCCTACAGGAACCCTCCAGGGATGGGTTTCAGGGGAAATCCGGCTTCCATAAATGAAATACTACAGAGACAGAGAGCTTTTACTGAGTTGGGAGAGACATATACTGCCGTGTTCCACAAATTGAGACGGTTAGGTTTGGTGAGTCCTGTCGAGCCTAGAGAGCCAAACCCCCCACCCCAAAATTTGGACCGATCGATAAGCTACGAGTACTGCTCGGGAATACTGGGGCATGATACCGAGAAATGTTGGAGGTTGAGGCAGGCAACACAAGATCTTATTAATGCCAACAAGATGGAGGTCCAGGCGTCGGAGGCGCCTAACATCAACCAGAACCCATTGCCAACACACCACGAAGCTCACATGATTGAGTTGGTGTATGAGGGAGGAGAGCCGAGGAAGCCCTCTCAGACAGTGATGATGATCCAGGCCGCTCCGAAGGAAGAATCGACCGGCGGAAGACCAGGGGTACAGTTGAAGGGGGAAGGTGTCAAGCCAGTGGTGATATTGGGAAAGAGTCCATCCACCGCAACAAAGAAACTGGAGCCAGCCAAATTGGTAATATCAGGGACACCACCCACACCCACAGTTGTGTTGAAAGGGGTATGCATGGAACTGGTCACCATAAAGCCGGTAGTCCAATTGCCCATGATTGATAGCAAGGCCATGCCTTGGAAGTATGAGAAGGCAGTAGTGATGTACAGGGGAAAACAAGTGGAGGAGGATAGTTGTGAGGCGCAGGGACTAACTCGATCAGTACGATGTTTTGCCCCAGTGGAGTTGAGAAGACCCAACCCAGCTGCAACAAAGAAACCTGTGTCAAAAGAAGAAGCTGAGGAATTCTTGAAGAAGATGAAAGTGCAGGATTACTCCGTGGTCGAACAGTTGAAGAAAACACCAGCCCAGATCTCGCTGTTATCATTACTAATCCATTCAGATGAACATCGTCAGGCCCTGATGAAGATACTGAATGAAGCTCATGTGCCCAACGAGATTTCTGTAAATCACCTGGAAACGATTGCCAACAAAATTTTCGAGGTGAACAGGGTAACATTCTCAGATGATGATCTGCCAGTGGAGGGCACGGAGCATAATAAATCTCTCTACCTAATTGTCAAATGTGAAGATTCGGCAGTTACTCGGGCATTGGTGGATAACGGCTCAAGTGCCAATATTTGTCCATTATCCACCCTGAACCAGTTAAAGATTGACCACGGAAGAATCCACAAGAATATTATTTGCGTCCGAGGATTTAACGGAAATGGAACAGCCACCGTGGGGGATATTGTACTTGAATTGACCATCAGTCCAGTCCAGTTTACCATGGAGTTCCAGGTATTAGATGTCGCGGTATCTTATAACCTTCTATTGGGACGACCGTGGATCCACACAGCTAAAGCAGTGCCTTCCACCTTGCATCAGATGGTCAAGTTCGAGTGGGATAGACAAGAGGTCATACTGTACGGCGAGGACACTGCGTGCACCATGAGAAGCGCCATTGTGCCCTTCATAGAGACCAATGATGACAAAGGTCCCTGGGTTTACCAGATTTTCGATGCAGTGTCGGCAAACAAGATTTTCGAGGGTGAGATCATTCAGCACCCTAGGGTAGCTTCCGCAACGGTCATGATGGTTTTGAAAATGCTGGGTAATGGGTTTGTGCTGGGAAAAGGCCTGGGGGTTGAGCTTTAGGGGATTGTCCAACCTGTTTCCTTGCCCAAGAATTTGGAGACCTTTGGGTTGGGGTTCAAACCGATTGCGGCAGATGTAAAGCGAGCGCGGAAAATGAAGAAGAAAGTTTGGTTTCTTCCCAAACCTGTGCCACGTCTCTCAAGATCTTTTGTTAGAGCAAATTCCAAGGGGTTACCGGTCCCAAAAATTCTCGGACCATTGATTGGGATGGACGGGGACTTGAATCAGAGTTTCGAGAGGCTATTCGCTGATGTCAATATGGTAGAAGTTGGAGAGAGTTCCAGTAGAGAAGACATACAGTTTGTGGGGCTTGAGGCCAAAACCAACAATTGGACGGTTACTCCTCTTCCTATCCGGGGGGAGTCCTGGTAATAGGCTTTGATTTTTGCTTTCTTGTTTCGGATTATTCCAGGGTGTAATCCAAATTTCATTTTTATTTTTTGTAAAAGTGTGAACCCTATTATCACAAATTTTAATAAAATTCTCTTCTCTTGCCTCATTTTGATTTCTGTTTTGTTCTTTTTCTTTCTGAACAGTTCTCTTTTTACTGGTTCTAATGACATGGCATGCACAACGGATCTTCGACCTAGTCTAATAAATCAATCCGACTCCTACTTAATGATACAAGAGGTCGATCGTGACAATGAGTCTGAATATGATGAGGATGAAGCCTTCGAAGAAATAAACCGAGAACTGTGCCAATTTGAAGAGAAACCCAAGCCTAATCTGAATGACAGTGAGGCTGTGAATCTAGGGGACGCAGATAATGTCAGAGAAACCAAAATCAGCATCCACATTGAGCCAAACGTCAGGGAGGAATTGATCAAAACCCTCGTGGAATTCAAAGATGTTTTCGCATGGTCATATGATGATATGTCGGGATTAAGCACCAATCTAGTGGTTCACAAATTGCCCACTGACCCGGCATACCCTCTGGTCAAGCAAAAGCTAAGGAAATTTAAAACAGAGATGAGTGTGAAGATCAAAGAAGAGGTGATTAAGCAGTTGCAGGCGAAGGTCATTCGGGTCACTCGATATCCCGAGTGGTTGGCCAATGTGGTACCAGTGCCGAAGAAGGATGGGAAAATCAGGGTATGCATCGACTACCGCAATCTCAACAAAGCAAGTCCTAAGAATAATTTTCCATTGCCCAACATCCATATCCTGATCGATAATTGCGCTGGGCGCGAGATTGGATCCTTTGTGGACTGTTATGCAGGATATCATCAGATCTTAATGGACGAAGAAGATGTGGAAAAGACAGTTTTCATCACACCATGGGGAACTTACTGCTACCGGGTCATGCCGTTCGGACTGAAGAATGCTGGGGCAACGTACATGCGAGCAATGACTACTGTGTTTCACGACATGATACACAAAGAAATTGAAGTGTACGTAGATGATGTGATCATAAAGTCTTGGCGTCAGGAAGACCATGTAGCAGACCTAAGGAGATTTTTTCAAAGACTTCGAAGGTATGATATTAAGCTCAACCCGGCCAAATGCGCCTTTGGGGTTCCATCAGGAAAGCTGTTAGGATTCATCGTCAGTCGACGGGGTATTGAATTGGATCCATCCAAGATTTACCACCGCCAAAGAACAAAACAGAGGTAATGAGTCTATTGGGGAGACTAAATTACATCAACAGGTTCATCGCTCAACTCACGGCGACTTGTGAACCCATATTTCGGCTGTTGAAGAAAGACGTTGCGGTAGACTGGACGGCGGAGTGTCAAGAGGCTTTCGACCATATTAAAGGGTATCTGTCCAATCCACATGTGTTGGTTCCACCTGAGCCAAAGAGGCCATTAATTCTTTATCTGACAGTCCTAGAGAATTCGTTTGGTTGCGTGTTGGGGCAACACGACATCACAGGAAGGAAAGAGCAAGCCATCTATTATCTCAGTAAGAAGTTTACAGTCTATGAGAATAAGTACACTTAACTTGAGAATACATGTTGTGCTCTAACTTGGGTAGCACAGAAGTTTAAGCATTATCTGTCGTCACATACTACTTACCTTATTTCACGCCTGGATCCTTTGAAGTATATTTTCCAGAAGTCTATGCCCATAGGAAGATTGGAAAAATGGCAGATATTACTCACAGAGTTCGACATTGTCTATGTGACGAGGACGGCCATGAAAGCCCAAGCATTGGCAGATCACTTGGCTGAGAATCCTATTGATGAAGAATACGAGCCTTTGAGGACGTATTTTCCAGATGAAGAAGTGATGCATATAGAGGAGTTAGAACTGAAGGAGGAACCAGGGTGGAAGCTTTTCTTCGATGGGGCTATGAATGCAAAAGGAGTTGGAATAGGAGCAGTACTTATTTCGGAAACAGGACATCACTATCCTGTTACAGCTCAGCTACGTTTCTATTGTACCAACAACATGGATGAATATGAGGCATGCATTTTGGGCCTACGATTGGCTGCAGACATGGATGTTCAGGACGTCTTGGTCTTGGGAGACTCGGACCTCCTAGTACATCAGATCCAGGGTGAATGGGAAATACGGGATTTAAAGCTTATACCATATCGACAATGTTTGCACGATCTGAGCAAGCGATTTCGATTAGTGGAGTTCAGACACATCCCGAGAGTTCACAATGAGGTTGTCGATGCCTTGGCCACTTTAGCATCGATGTTGCACCATCCAGACAAGATCCATGTTGACCCGTTGCATATTCAGGTTCGTGATCAACATGCTTATTGCAACATGATAAGGAAGAAGTGGATGGCGAGCCATGGTTTTATGACGTCAAGGAATACCTCAGGATGGGGATATATTCGGAGCAGGCAACCGGAGATCAAAAGAGAGCCATTCGACGAATGGCAAATGGATTTTTCCTCAGTGGAGGAATGTTGTACAAAAGAACCCCAGATCTGGGATTGCTGAGATGTATTGATGTGGGTCAAGCCACGATAGTGATGACAGAGGTACATGCTGGAGTCTGTGGGCCCCATATGAGCGGATATGTATTAGCAAAGAAGATTCTGCGAGCGGGATATTATTGGCTCACTATGGAGCATGATTGTATCAGTTTCGTACGAAAATTCCATCAGTGTCAGATACACGGAGATCTGATTCATTCTCCACCAACGGAATTACACACAATATCAGCACCATGGCCATTTGTGGCATGGGGCATGGACGTCATTGGGCCTATCGAGCCGGCAGCTTCGAACGGTCACAGGTTCATTCTGGTAACCATCGATTATTTCACTAAGTGGGTTGAAGCCAAAACTTTCAAGTCAGTAACCAAGAAGGCAGTGGTGGATTTTGTCCATTCCCATATATCTGTAGATTTGGGATCCCAAAAATAATAATCACGGACAATGGTGCTAATCTTAACAGCAATTTGATGAGAGAGGTATGCCAACAGTTTAAGATTACACGCCGCAATTCCACCCCATATCGTCCCAAGGCGAAATGAGCGGTCGAAGTAGCCAATAAGAACATCAAGAAGATACTGCGGAAGATGGTGGAAGGATCTAGACAATGGCACGAGAAATTACCCTTTGCTTTGTTGGGTTATCGCACTACAGTCCGGACTTCCATAGGTGCAACTCCTTATTTGTTGGTATACGGAACTGAGGCAGTAATACCAGCAGAGATTGAAATTCCATCCCTCCGAATTGCCGCTGAAGCCGGGATTGACGATGATGAATGGGTTAAAGCTCGACTAGAGCAGCTGAACTTAATAAATGAAAAAAGATTGGCAGCAGTGTGTCATGGCCAGTTGTATCAGAAAAGAATGGAAAGAGCATACAATAAGAAGGTGCGCCCAAGAATATTTGAAGTAGGGCAGCAAGTATTGAAACGGATCCTCCCGCATCAGGTCGAAGCAAAAGGCAAGTTTGCCCCAAATTGGCAAGGGCCTTATATCGTGACAAGAGTGTTGTCCAACGGTGCTCTGTGTCTAACAGATATCGCGGGAAGATGTGTCGACATGGCTATCAATTCTGATGCAGTCAAAAGATATTATGCGTAATTTCTTTGATTATGGTAGCTATTGGTTCATTTGTTTGTATTTGGTACTTATTGGATAATGAAATAACGGAGGCAATTCTTTCTTCTATCCAAACACTTTTAACATTTGCTTCCCCCTTTTGAGCCTTAAGTTATTCTTTCATACCCCTCTTTTGGAATCACTAATGGGAAAAAGATATGAAAAAAAAGATGAAAAAAAAGAAATTAAAAGAAAAATGAAAAAAAGAAGATAAAGAGATCACAAGAAAAAAAAAACCATGGGAACTACGTTTGACCTGATTCCTCAAAGAGGATACGTAGGCGCCTCACAGCTCGGTCATAGTGTGCATAGTTCAACATAGTGTAACAAAAATAAAATCCCCCAAGCAAAGAACACTGGGGCAGAAGTTAGGTTTTAAAGTTTCAAAAAAGGTTTGATTCCAAGAGTTGTAGTAGTTCACCCATCAAAGTTATTTTGAGTTTTTGATAGCCTTTCTTTTAGCCCCACACCGAAACCAACATCGATGTCCAAAAAAGACCTCCCGATCAATATCTGAGAGGTGGCAAGTCAGACAAATGAAAGCCGAGAATAATGCACTGATCCCCAGCAAGAAGAGGATCATAAACTGGAAATGAATTTATAGCCGAAAAGAATCTCCAAAAGAGAGAGTCATATCGGCAACACTCCAATTCCCCGCTGGAAAAAATAAAATGAGAGAGTCTTATCGGTGAAAACCTTCACAGGCACCATAAGGCGACGAAAGATGAGAGAAATGAAACGAGAGAGTCTTATCGGTGAAAACCTTCATAGGCACCATAAGGCGACGGGAGCTGAGGGAAAGGAGAGAGTCTTATTAGTGAAAACCCCTCGAAGGGCAAAATAAGGCAACAAGATAGATTGGCAAAAAGGATCTGGATTTGCGAAGAGGTGAGCACCTATTTATCCCCAGCAAGTGAGGCCATCAGGAAGATTGATTGATACAAATAGACTGGGTTGATTAATCCGTAATGCATGACATGATCGTTGAGACCAGTCATACCGTCCAGATAAGTTCTTTCCTTTTCTTCTCCACCAGCGTTTGCTCAGAAAGATTTTTCTCTTTTCTATCTTTTCATTTCTTTGTCTAAAAAGATTTTTTTTCCAGAAATTTGTTTCGAGAAGGATTTTTCAGAGTTTACTACCAGGGGCCGAAAGGGTACAAAACAAAATACGAAGGGGACATGCCAAAGTCAAGACAATAAGAAAAAGGCGTTTGTTGCAAAACCAAATGACAAACTGACCTGGAATGTTAAGGGGAACATGAAGAAAAACGGGAATCAGAGGTTCAAAGACTTATGAACCAAGTTCCAAAAAGATCCCTGGCAGAACTTCGATAGATCACTGACCAAGGTCCAAGGGGGTCAGACAAAACAGAAAGGGGGAAAGAGGGAGAGAGAATTAATCCGCAGCAAGATAACCCTAACAGTCCTATCCTCAATAACGTTATCCCCAGGTGATAACATTTTATGCCCTGCAGTGCTGGGAGAAAATAAACTTTTAAGGGAGTAGTTTTGGAGTTGAAGAGAACTCCCCCAGCATGTTTTGAAACAAAAAAGCGGGGAAGAGATAAATGGAAAATCATCCCCAACAAGAATATCATCCCCAGCAGGCAACTTTATCCCTAACCAGTTTTGGGAGCACAGAGCAAGGGAAAGGGAAAGGAAAAATCATCCCCCAGCAGGATTGACACTATCACTCACCATGTTAAAACTAACAAAGTTTTCTTTGACTTTTACAGGAAAATAAAGGTTGATGATGGCAGAAAGACACGCCACAAAGAAGGTCACCAAAACCGGGGCAGAAAATTTTCTGCCATTGTAAAAAATTTTCTCGGAGGAACGAGGAAACAAATCCAAATACATTTCTGTTAATGTCCTAGGCGCCCACCAGTATAACGAGGGAATACATTTCTGTTTTTTACATTCCATGTCCTAGGTCGCCCACCAGTATAATGAGGGTATACATTTCAGTCTTTACATTTCATGTTCTTGGTCGCCCACCAGTATAATGAGGGTATACTTTTCTGTTTTCATTTCATGTTCTAGGTCGCCCACCAGTATAATGAGGGTATACTTTTCTGTTTTCATTTCATGTCCTAGGTTGCCCACCAGTATAATGAGGGTATACATTTCAGTCTTTACATTTCATGTCCTAGGTCGCCCACCAGTATAATGAGGGTATACATTTCAGTCTTTACATTTCATGTTCTAGGTCGCCCACCAGTATAATGAGGGTATACTTTTCTGTTTTCATTTCATGTCTTAGGTCGCCCACCAGTATAATGAGGGTATACATTTCAGTTTTTACATTTCATGTTCTAGGTCGCCCACCAGTATAATGAGGGTATACTTTTCTGTTTTCATTTCATGTCCTAGGTCGCCCACCAGTATAATGAGGGTATACATTTCAGTCTTTACATTTCATGTTCTAGGTCGCCCACCAGTATAATGAGGGTATACATTTCAGTCTTTACATTTCATGTCCTAGGTCGCCCACCAGTATAATGAGGGTATACATTTCAGTCTTTACATTTCATGTTCTAGGTCGCCCACCAGTATAATGAGGGTATACTTTTCTGTTTTCATTTCATGTCCTAGGTCGCCCACCAGTATAATGAGGGTATATATTTCAGTCTTTACATTTCATGTCCTAGGTCGCCCACCAGTATAATGAGGGTATACAGTTCAGTCTTTACATTTCATGTCCTAGGTCGCCCACCAGTATAATGAGGGTATACATTTCAGTCTTTACATTTCATGTTCTAGGCCGCCCATCAGTATAATGAGGGTACACTTTTCTATTTCATTTAATGTCCTAGGCCGCCCACCAGTATAATGAGGGCATACATTTCTGTTTTTCATTTCACGTACTAGGCGCCCACCAGTATAACGAGGGAATACATTTCATATTTTTGCATTCAGGCGCCCACCTGTATAACGAGAGGAATACTTTTCATTCTTATACTTCAGGTCTTGAAATCAGTAACCCCTCCGAAAGGCAGAAGGTTACAATAGGAATCCCCAGCAGGAAACAATAAAAATCCCCAGCACCGGGAAGCAGAAGGTTGCAACAAGAGGTCCCAGCATATGTCCAAATTCAGAAATCAGAAAGAAGGCAGAATGTTACAACGAGAAGTCCAGCACAAATTCAAGCACATAAGTCAAAGGGAAAATAAGACAAATCTCAAAAGAAGCGGCCTTTGAGCCTCAATTGTTCCCAGCATAACAAATCTGATGAAGAAAAGCCGTATCCCCAGAGAAACCTCTGAAAGTTTAGTGGAGGAAGCCATATCCCAGCGGACCGAACAAGATAGTAAGAACTGGGATTCAGAAAAGCAAAAGGCCAGTGTCATCCCCAAGTTTTCGGAAGAAAGAAGCGGCGGAAGAAACACAATCCGACAAGAAAGCAAGGCAGCAAAGACAAGTTGAAAATAGATAAGATCTTGTGATCCATAGGCTAGCCTAGCTTCTGATTTTCTTGTTTTCTTTTTGGATACGGTGTAATAAGGAGATTAGTCAGGCAGTGGTAACAATATACAACAGTAGTAACAGCAGAACCACAGTTCCTCGGTAGTCCCAGCTACCAAGACTTCCCGAACTACATTGACCTGATTCCTGTTTAGCCCAGGATATGTAGGAAACCTCTGAAGCAAAGGTTCGGTCAAATCTTTCAAAAATGCTTCACGCGGAGTACTCGGATGGGCAAAAATCGCTCACTTTATCTTTGCACGAAAACCCTTCGTGTGTTCGGTCAAAGAGGGGCAGCTGTAAGCACGTGATTTTTGCCCTATGAAAGAATTACTCCCAAAAATTCAAAATAAAACAATTTTCCATTGTGTGCAATTTTTTTTATTTTGTGGTATTTTTGTATAATTATTTGTATTTTTATGAGTGCATGTTTATTTGTTTTAATTAATAAAAATATAAAATATATCACATTTTCATTTAGTATTTAATTAAGTTTGTTTTATAAAAATGAAAATCACAAAAAATAGGAATTTTTTGCATTGTTAGCATTTAATGTCATTATGCAATTTTGTTTTAATTGGTGTTTAATTGTGTATGATAATTGTTGTTAGGAGTTTAATTAGTATTTTTGGAGATAATTTAGTTTGTAACTCAATTTAGAATTTTAGTTTTATCAAAAAAAAATATAATAATAATAATAAGAAGAACAAACTCGGATTGGGCCAATTTTCGGAATTAAAAATAGGCCCAAAACACTTCTACCCAACCCAAAACAATACCAGGCCCACACCCATGACCCATACCCTACTTGGGCCATAACCCAAAGACCCCACCTATCTTACATTTCATAAAAACAAACTAAAAAAAAAAACTAAACCTAAACTAAACCCATCCGCCACCCCCTCTCTTCTTCTCCAAAACACTTAACCTAAAAGCCACCAGCTCCCCGCCACCCACTCACCGTCCAGCAGCCATGGACAACTAAGGAAACCACCATTGTTGCGGCTGCTGCCCAGATCCTCTCTTCAATCGTTGTTGCCTCCCTCACGTCGATACACACACACGCACACACCTTCGAGCTCCATAATCGACATTCATGGCAGCAGCACTAACAACCCTCCACCACCTTCTCCTTCACGTCGATCACCACCCCACTGCCCAACGCCTGTTCAGCTGCTCGCCTACGACGAGCAGCAGCCTCACCACTACCCCCTGCTTCACGTCGGCTACTGCTTCACGTCGACCTAACGACCACTGCCGCTGCTTCTCCCCGTCGTCCACCCCGCAACTGCTCCTCACCAAAACACGTTGCCCCGTCGACCATGGCAGCAGCGAATCCAGCTGCTGCCGCTGCTACTCCACACGGCCACCTTTGTCCCTCCATGCTAATCCGCCACAATCCAAACGACCAGCTTCTGCTTCGTCCTTTTTCAACGCTCACAAATAGTCCGTTCGACCTCCAATAGTTCAAATCCGAGTTTCGACTTGGGTTCGTTCAAGTTTCAGATTTTTCTTTCAAGATTATTTAGTTCATTTTGATCTATTTTCTGTTATGGTTTTTGGTTTTAAGTGTTGTTTGTAATCTTGTCTTGTTCATTCTATTTTTTGGATTATTGATTCTTTGTTTAAAGTGTTATTTTGTAATCTTGTCTTGTTCCTTAGTTCTCCTTCTTCTTCAAGACCTTTTTATTTGGTCAAAGTTTTTCTTCTGTTTGTTTGAGTGTGCGTTATAAGCTACATTCAATTTGAACAACTTCGTCGAATAGTTAGTTTATGACTGCTTTGTTTGGACGAGTACAACCTGAACTTTTCGTTGGTCTGTTTTGATGCTTAAATCATTTGTGTGAATTTGACTTAAGGATTGGTTGTAGCTGTGTAGTGATTTGGTGTAGTTGTAAATCAGAGAGGTTTAAATACAGATTGTTAAGAGTGAGGGCAAGGCAATAATAGTAGGGGGTTTTCAGGGGTATTTTTGGGTGTTAAAAGATTTAAAATGTTTAGTGTTAGTAGTCTGCCAGTTGAATATTCAGTGTACAGTTAAATTAATAAATTATTTAATGAAAAGGGAATTAGTATTGCAGAATACACCCTGTCTGGTATCTTTAATGGTGGGAAATCAGAAAATAAGCATGGGATTAATGATAAAAGTGTATAGATGCACATGGGAGGGAATATACAGGCTGAAAGTGAAAAACTTTGAATAAATAATGTTTAGTTCTAGCCTATAAATAGGAGGAGTTGATATAGAAAAAGGGGACTGAAAATTTAGAGAAAGAAAATTTTCAGAACTTAAAAGTGAAAAATAGGCTAATTTTTCAGAACTAAAAAAAATTAGTCTTTGAGAGCTAAAAACTGAAAGTGAGGTCCTTTTCTTTACTGCTGAAATCAGAACTTTGTTACTGCCTCTGTGGATTGCGCTTAGTGCTACTGATTTTCAGTCAGGCTTTCCGGGGTTTTTCAGTTTGGTTCTGACCATTGTTACATTGGCTATTGCTATTTTTTTGTTGCTGTTATTGGCTGTGGGATTCTGTTGTTGTGCTACTGCTGTACGTTGTTGCTCCTGACCTCTTTTCTCTCTTATTGTAATCCGAATTCCAGGTACACATTCGAATCTTGTAGTGATAAAGCTTTGAAGTTGAAATGCAACAATAAAATCCAATCGTTTCAATAAAGTAGATAGTAGACAATTTGGTTTATTTAGTTTTTTTTTGTTTCTCTTTGTGAATTGTTTTAATTATTATTTTTTTATAATTGGACTGAAAAAAGAAAGAATTGTATAAATGGTCATGCGCTGATATAACATGAACCTTTCAATTTAGTTAGATTAATGGGGTAGATCATGATAAGTAGCATATCTCTAGTTAGTTGTTTATTTTCATGCATATATTCAAGTAGTCCACAAACGAGATAGAGTACTTAGTCAAAACCCGATTAGTATTTCATTTAGATGGTTAAAACTAATTTCCATTAATCCTCTTAAGTGATTATACTTTCATCAGTATTGGCACTAATTCATGTTACAAATAATCTCACATAGATAGATTGTGGACTTGATAAAAAATGTAAATGTAAGGTGGTTAGGTAGTGTCAATATTATAATTCCAATAATAATAAAAAAAATAAATAAATAAAGGTCATAGTCGATAATTTTATGTATTAATAATTAAGTATACGTACACTAATATAGAGTAGTTTCAATAGGCATTTAGTATAGTTAAATTGCGGATCCATTAGGGTTAATAAATTAGTCTATAGCTTTGATCATTTAGTTAACCTCACCACAGTTTAAAATGCCTAATTATAGTAACGCTAGTCAATCTTGTATGTTTTTTTTAGTAATATTAGCTTATGGAATAAGACGCGAAAACAACATTTTTACAAGTTCGAGTACAATTTTTCGGTAGCATCTGTTATAACCTATTAATTAAATAAGTTACGATTTTTTCCAGCATGTAATTAACCAGGATTTTTTTTATTTAGAGACAAATAAAAATAGAAATGTAATTACTTTCCTTTTTTTAAAAATAAAAAATAAATGAGACGAGCTTCGTCAAATAAAAACAAAAAAAATAATAATAAAAAAAATATAATAAAATTTGCAGGACCCTCAGTAAAGGTTTAAGATTTTTTAGAAGTCGGGAAGGGCCGTTTAGCAAATTTCACGGCCCTCCCAAAAGATAATAACGTGCTAGAATCTTTAGGCGCGGCTTTAGTAAATTACATTCTTAAATATGGGTGGGCATTTTATGCGGCCCGAATTCAAATCCTAAGACGTTGAATAGAGTGTGCCTAAGATTGCGGGTTCATTTGATGCGGCGCACTCCGAAAACATACTTTAAACGGCGTTCATTCTCTCGAATAAATATGTATATGTAAAATTAGTAAAAAGTAGAATCAGCACATAGGTTATTCATGTAAAAATCAGATAATAGCTAAATGCAACAGTTGAGCGACCGTGCTAGAACCATGGAACTCGGGAATGCCTAACACCTTCTCCCGGGTTAACAGAATTCCTTATCCGGATTTCTGGTTCGCGGACTGTTAAACAGAGTCATTCTTTTCCTCGATTCGGGATTAAATTGGTGACTTGGGACACCCTAAATCTCCCAAGTGGCGACTCTGAAATAAATAAACAAATCCCATTTCGATTGTCCTTTAATTGGAAAAACTCCTTCACCCCTGGCGGGGACGGAAAAAGGAGGTGTGACAGCCTCTACCATACGAATTCCTGCCTCCAGATGAGGTACCACTGAATCTGCCTGAATGATGAGGCCCCTTGCCCAACCCATGACCACCTCCCTGCGACAGAACCATATCCACTCTCCTAGCCACATTGGCCGCCTCCTGAAAGGAAATCTCACTCCGTGTCTCCCTAGCCATCTGAAGTCGAATCGGCTAAATAAGTCCTTCAATAAACCTCATTACCCTATCTCTCTCTCGGTGGGAAGTATGATAAGAGCATGATAGGCCAAGTCGATGAATCTGGTCTCATACTGAGTAACAGTCATAGAACCCTGCTAGAGACGCTCAAACTGCCTCCAATAGGCCTCTCTCTGAGTAATAGGGAGAAACTTCTCCAGAAATAGCTGAGTAAACTGCTCCCAAGTCAAAGCTGGTGATCCGACTGGTCTAGCCAAGCAATAATCTCTCCACCAAGTCTTGGCGGATCGAGACAAGCAAAAAGTAGCAAAATCGACCCCATTGGTCTTCACTATCCCCATGTTCCTGAAAATCTCATGACAACTGTCTAGAAAATCCTGGGGATCCTCAAAAGATGCACCGCTGAAAGTAGTAGGGAAGAGCTTGGTGAACCTGTCCAATCTCCATAAATCATCGGCAGACATAGCTGCTCCATCACCGGCCTGAGCTACCATACCCGGATGAACTACTCCAACTGGCTGAGCTGCTGGAGTTTGAAACTGGGGGCCCATCTGCTCCGGAGTGTGAGTAGCTGGAGTCAGGGCTCTTCCTCCAGCCAGAGAGACGGCTGGTTCTACCGGAAGCAAGCCTGCCCAGGTGACTCTCCATAAGTCCCACTAAACGGACCAGAGCATCTTGGAGTACTAGGGTAGCAATAAACCCCTCTAAGACCTGAGATGGGCCCACCGGAACTGTTTGGGCCGGAACCTTATCATCAAAGTCAACATGAGGCTCCGCCGCTGGTGCTGCTGCTCTAGGCTGAGCTCTGCCCCTGCCTCGGCCTCTAGCATGACCTCGACCTCGCCCTCTGCCCCTCGTGGGATCTGCTGCTAGGGGCTCGGGCTGCTGATCAGTGGATGAGAAAGCGCGTGTTCTTCCATCTGCGAAAGAATAGAGTAGAAATTCAATTAGCATTGAGAAACCAAATCGCACGACAAGAAAGAATAAATGTGAAGTTTTTCCTAATTATGTAGCCTCTGGGGGATAAATACAGACGTCTCCGTACCGATCCCTCAGACTCTACTAAGCTTGTTTGTGAACTGTGATACCTATGTAACCTAGAGCTCTGATACCAACTTGTCACGACTCCCGAGGGTGGGAAATCTGGGTCGTGACAACGACATTATTGTTGAGGTATGATTTCTCCCATTTCCATTTGTATTTGATACTAACTTATTGAAGGTGTTCGATCAAGGCATCGATGAAACTTTTCAACATGAAGATCTTAGGTTTTAAAGCACGCGTTGCACTCTTTTTCCCTCAGATTATTTTTTATCCCGAATGGGTTTTTTCGGCAAGGTTTTTAATAGGCAACAATTATGTGCTACCTGAGAAAAATTCAACAGTATCCAAGACTTCTTTTCAATCAACCTTGAATAGTGGGGGACATCACCCTCGAGGATTATATTTTCGAGAAAAATATTGTTGGTCAAAGGGTTTCGATAGGGAAACCTTGTAATCTGCCAAAGGATCGAATGAACCGTGTCCATATAGATTAGTCGAGCACCGATGGAAATACATGTACGCATGCATGTATTATTCAAAGAAGCATTCTTTCTATATCAAACGCTTTGTGTCTCAAAGAAATTTGCCAATATACGAGCTCCATACTTATGATTTTGTGAGAAATGGCTCAAAGGCCAAGCGCAAATACATCTCTAACACTCGGGGACTGCACGCTCGAATTATCTAAATTCAAAGTCACAAGACCTCAAAGAGGCATCACTCGACATAAAGGCCAAGGCCATCATACTCGGGGACTAATATTTCGAACTAGTTCAAAATGTTATTGGGAAATAAGTTCAAGAGGCATACCCGAAGGCTACGACCATATTGAAGGCTATGATCGAAATAACGTGACTCGGAGACGTCAGAATCCCGCAATAAACAATAGGCCTTCAAATACTTTGAAAAAATCGGTTAAAAGGCTATCCCTATTAAAACGCTTAAAAAGGGCTTCGATAAAATCATCCCTCAAAAAAACTTAAGAGGTATTGTAAGCACGTGATTTTTGACCCTCCCCGAGGATTTTCACATTTTTTAGCATAAATATGTAATTGGGTCTAATATAGTCATTTTAACTATTTTACTTTATTTCGTTGCAAAAAGAAAAATCACAAAAATATATATATAAATTTTAGTTTATGTATTTCTCATAAACTTGAAAAATACAAAAATTGTACTTTATTTTGGTACTTTATATAAATTCGAAAATTACAAAAAAATATAATTCTATTAATGTTTTGTAGTCGTTTTAATTTTGGAAAAATACAAAAAAAAATATTACTTTATATTTTGTCTTTATTAAAAAACGAAAATTTCAAAAAAATATGTTTTATTAATATTTTATAGTCATTTTAACTTTGAAAAATACAAAAAATATTACTTCATATTTTATCTTAATATTTAAAAAAACGAAAATCACAAAAAAATAGTTTTATTAATATTTTGTAGCTATTTTAAATCTTGAAAAAATATTTAATAAGATATAGTTTTGTTTAAATACTAGTCCTATTTTTGGTAGTTATTTTGCTTACATAGGACTAGTTAAGCAACGTGTTCCTATTTCTCGGGTCCGGGCAAAAGAATAAAATTCGGGTTCAAACTACCCGGTTTTAGGCCTAATTTTCGGACCTAGCCCATAATAAACCGAGTCCCTGACACATGGGGAACCCCACCACGCATGGGGGACATAAGTCTCGAACCCCACCACGCGTGGGCTCATTTTTTTGGGCAAACCCATTACAAAACACGGATGAAACATTTTGAAAGGAGGGGATTTGAAAATTTTGGAGGAAGAGACTATTCATCTCCTTCCTCCTTTGAAAAAACCAAACAAAAACCTACTGTAAAAAACCCTTCGACCACCAGACCCCCCCCCCCCCACGCTTGAACCACCTCCGTCACGACCCTTCCGGTAAACCACCCAAACGACCCTTCAACCACCATCAACAAACCACCCTTCCCTCCATCGACGCGTCAACCACGACCCTTCAGCCACCACCAAACGACCACCCTCGTTCCACCTCCAAACCCTCCCTAGCTGACCCCTCTCCGTCACTACCCCAAACCACCAGCTCCCGACACCATAACCACCAGCTTCCCCCTCCCAACGCTTGAACCCAGTCACCTGTCAAGCAGCAGAACTGCTGCATCGTCCAAAGCCACCGACGACACCAACTCCTTCACCTTCCTTCCATCGTCATTCCTCCTCCTCTTAACTCCTTCACGTCCAAACTCCACTACCCAAACACCATTACCAAACAAACCACTCCATTTCCAGCAACCACCCGTCAGCAGCCCCCCCTCGCACGCCTGAACCGCCAGCAAACAACCACTCGTCGACCCACCACCACTGTTTCATCCGTTCTGTCCAAAACCACAACAAACCTGCTGCGTCGCGAAAATCCAAAAGGCAGCCAACATCTCGTGCGTTGACAGTATTGGGTCGAGCTTTCAGTTTCCATTGAGGTCGTCTTTGGTTCGTCGAGGTCCGGTACGTCGAGGTTATTATCCGAGGTTTCGTCGCAGGTCCAACGCATCGGACGTTAATCTCAAGTAGGTTATCTCTGCCCGTGTCCTTCATGTTTGCTATTTAGTAATATGTATAGGTGTTTGTTGAAATACAATCCTAGTTCATGCGGATAGTACGCGAAATTACGCGAGACATATATACATGATGATTGCGAATGGCTATATTTGATAACTAACTCCGTATGGTATTGAAATTTGGCCGTGAATGTCTTTTCCGTTGTTTCGTTATTTTAAGTAGCTATTTGACATTTTGTTTCTTCATGTTTAAATTGTTGTTATCCAAATATTTGTCGTAATAGAGGTTTGCATGAAAGGTGTTAATTATTTAGTTTGTCTTAATAGTTGTTTATACATGTGGTAGTAATGTTGAAATTATAGTAGCAATTTTAATTCCGCGGAAAAATACTCGCTTCATCAAATAGGTTCAATCTATAACCTATGACCTCGCAAAGTAGCAAAGAATGTAGTTATTTTAGCCTTATCCTTTTTTTTTCTTTTGAAAAAATAAGTAAATAATAAATAAATAAAAAACGAGAAAAGCTTCACCAAAAATAAAAAATGTACAGATTGCGGAGCCCTCACAAAATGTATGTATTAAATACTTAGATTCCGGGATAGGCCGTTTAGCAAATTTCACGGCCCTACCCAAAATAATAATGCGCTAGTTGCTTTAGGCGCACCTTTAATAATATTATCTCCTTAAGCTCGGGTGCACATTTATGTGACCCAAATCCAAGTCTCAGCGAAATCGAAATGTGTCTCTAATCACGGGTACATTGATTGTGACGTGGTCTGAGATGCATTTCCACGACGTTGCAAATTCCTTTAAAAAAAATAAGAATGAGATGAGCCTCGCCGAATAAAAATACAAATTGCGGGGCCCTCAGTAAATACTTGTTTTAAATTTACTCAGAATTTAGGAGGGCCGCTTAGCGAATTTCATGGCCTTCCCAAAATAATAACACGATAGTCTCTTTAGGCGCGTGTTTAATAATCTACTTTCTTAAACTTGGGTGTGCATTTCATGCGACCCTAATCCAAATCCCAAAACGTCAAATAAAATATGTTCCGGATTGCGGGTGCATTTCATGTGACGCAGTCCAAAGACATGTTTTAAGCGATGTTCACATTCCTTAAAATAAATGATAAAAGCGGTTAAAAGTTAAATTTTGCACATAAGTTTACACTTGTATAAAATCAGATAATCAAGCCGAATATAACAGTTGAGCGACCGTGCTAGAATCACGGAACTCGGGAATGCCTAACACCTTCTCCCGGGTTAACAGAATTCCTTATCCGGATTTTTGGTACGCAGACTGTAATATGGAGTCATTCTTTTCCTCGATTCGGGATTAAAATCGGTGACTTGAGACACCCTAAATCTCCCAAGTGGCGACTCTGAAATAAATAAACCAATCCCGTCTCGATTGTCCTTTAATTAGAAAAAACTCCCTTGCGCCCTCGCGGGTGCGGAAAAAGGAGGTGTGACAGCTCTGGCGACTCTGCTGGGGATCAAACCCAGAATCTCTGGTTCAGGGTTAGAAATTCGAGCTTAGATAAATTGTTATATTTGGTTTTATCTGATTTTGTTACATGATCTATGCTTAATGTGCTAATTGGTTGTCTTTTACCGCTTTGATATTACGTGAACTGTATATAAACTGTGCCGAAACCCCTATCCTTTCTGAGTCTTCTAAATCATGAAGAAGGGTGTACTTCGTACGACTTCTTTTCTATATAGTGTCAAATCCCAATTTAGAACGAGGTTCGGACAAGTTGCTAAGCCGGTGAAGCTTCTGTATTCCCGGTACGCTGCCCCCTCGGCTCGAGCTGTCCGCTCGGGTAAGCCAGGTCTAGAACAAACACCCAGGTTCTGAACTTAGTATAACAAAGCCACATGCCGGATCCCTAATAGGAACGTTTATTTGCATCATGTGCATTTGACTTAGGGGACTCAACACAGGGGTTGGGTCCGTCTAGGACAAGCAACCTGAAAATAATAGACCATCTTTTGGCATCCTATGTGCTACATGTTGTACTTATTCAAGGGTGAATTGTTATGTTGATCACGTTTAACAAGAAGTCCGCACATTTTTCCAGCATGATCTTATTTTAATCAAAAGCATGGAGAACATTTGTGGAATTCAAGAGGTCTTGGTATTCCATATGTCCCCCACGCTTTACATTTTGGGAAAAAGCACATGGGGAACCTTTGTGGAATCCAAGAAGTCTTGGAATTCCCTATGTCCCCCATGCTTCATTTTTGGGAAAAGCACATGGGGAACATTTGCGGAATCCAAGAAGTCTTGGAATTCCCTATGTCCCCTATGCCACATTTTTGAAAACATACAATAAATATAAAAATATATAAAAAAGAGCATGAAAATTCAAAAGATTTTGTATGTTGTCATCATTTTCCATAAATTAGAAAATCGTGAAAAAAGAGGAGAAAAGAACAGTGTAGAGATATAACTACTTATTTTTAGAAAAAAGCAATGTCCAAGTAGTATCGAAACTCTGCCGAAATTTTGAGAAAATAAAAAAAATGTCTTATTAGTTTGTTATATTAAAAGCAAAGGAAAAATAGAAGAAAAAATCATCATTGTTCTGTCTTGTTTTTTTTCCAAAAAGAAAATAGTTTGTTGTGCCATTAAATAAAAATAAAAAAAAGTCTGGTTTTTTTTTAAAAAAAATGTTTTTTTTAATCTTATTTTGGTTGTCTATGAAAATGCCAAATAAAAATAAAAAGAGTCGGGCGTTAACGTGATTTTATTATCTGTTCCAAAATAAATATATATATAATCAAAAAAAAATTCAAAAGAAAATTCAAAATTAAAAAAAAAATCCGAAAACATTTTGATTCTTCTTTAGAATCCAAAATTCAAAAAATATTTTTTTTAAGCAAGGTAAAAATTCCAAAAAAAAAAAGTTTTCTTTTTCTTTAGAATAAGAAAAACAAAGGAAAAAGAAGGAATGTTTTATGTTTTTGTATGTTTTTTTGTTAATTTGTTTGTTTGTTATGAATGAAATAATAGTCTATTTGATTGTTGTGGAAAAAAATATAATAAAAAAAATAGAAAATGGAAAAGGGTCTTCTCCAAAATAGTTTATTTGCCCGAACTACGCGGGTTTGATTCTCACCGGATGTGAGATACGTAGGCAACCCTCATCGGGTCCAACCCCACCTTTTGCTAAAAAGCCAGAAACAAATTAATAATAATAAACAAAATATATGTCAAACTTTAATTTTGTCATAAAGAAGTTGGGTGACGCTGCTTCAACAAGACATAGCTGAATGTTCCCGAAAGGGACGCCGGAAGGCTGACTTTGCATAAACAGCCACCTTTGGGTCATTTTTTTAAGACTTGGTCCAGTTGACCCCCACAGCCTAAAATCTTCGTCCCCGAGACGTTGAAAGGCCGTGTTTGCAATATTGACTTTTCTAATTTGAAAAACAATAAAAAAGAGTTATAAATAAGTCATCTGATACTGTTTTGTCATAAATAGCCAAATGTTCCCGAAAGGGACGCCGGAAGGCTGATTTGGCATAAACAGCCGCCTTTGGGTCATTTTGAGATATGGACCCACACAGCCTTAAAAATCTTCGTCCCCGAGGCGCTGAAGGGCCGTGTTTGCAACACCAGGTTTTATTATAATTTGAAAAGAAAAAAAAATACCGTTTGAATTTTGTCATAATATGCCGAGCCAGCCTCGGCCGCGTCTTAAACTGTTCTTGCCGAAATAGCCTTAGAGTATCTTTCAGTTGTCGAAAGGTTATTTTCGTAAAAGAACAGACAAGTTTGTAAGGTGTCACAAAATAATCCTCCCCGACCTCAAAATTCAGGTGAAATTTGGAAGGGGCCACATTTGCAAAAATAGTCGTTTGGTTGCATTTGTCAAACGGGGAAAGAAACTGGCCGTTTGTAAATCTTTTGATTAGAATATGCGGGTGTTTGATTTTCGAGTTTGTAGGTCATCTTCAAACCTTTGAAACCCGGTCTGTTTTAATATGAAAATTGAAAAAATGTTTATTATTGTTTATCTCTTATTGGGCCGAACTACGCAAGGTCTGATTCATGCGGGGTCATGATACGTAGGCAATCTCCATAAGATTCGACCACAACAAAAAGAAAAAAAAAAGAAACGAAAAAGAGAATGAAAAAAGAATGAAAAAAAAAGAAAGGAAAAAAAGGAAAAGAGAAAAGAGAAAAATGGCAAGCTGGGAATGAGGAATGAGTTTTTATTTTATTTTACTCTATTTTCAAAAAAAAGAAAAAGAAATAAATAAATAAAATAAAATAATAAACTAGTTAGTTTATAACCCGAACTACGTCGGTTTGATTCTCACCGGATGTGAGATACGTAGGCAACCCTCATCGGGTCCAACTCCCTTTTTCATTTTACCAAAAATGATATACCATAAAGCATATATGTATATATATATACACATATATATATAAATACATATATTGTTTGTTTTTGTGTTCAAAGATTTTTGTTTAGAGTCAAAATAAAGGTTTTTGTTTTCGCCTAAAAGGTCACCTTAATAAATGTGCAGGATGAGCACAGAGCAAAATGAACCATTCTCGGCCCTCAGCGAGGTCCCTCTACAACTCCACATGTGGTGGAATGACTTGGAAGCCGATAGCAAAGGGGTAGTAGGAAGAATATTGGGAGGTTTTGTAAATTTGTTGGGTGTTAGGCCGAGGACAGATATTCTTGAAGCTCTAATACCATTTTGGGACCCAACCCGCAATGTATTCCGTTTTGTTGACTTTGAACTTTCACCGACACTTGAGGAAGTTGCCGGATATGCTGGATTGAATGAGAGGTTAAGAGGGCAGTATTTGCTTTCGCCAAGGCCAGTGTCTCCGCATGCGTTTCTGGATCTACTAAGCATTAGTCGGAAGGTACAACATGACGATTTATCGAGAGGATGTTGTGATCTCCATTTCTTGTATCAGCGGTACGGAACCCCGCAGGGTTTCGAGGAACCGAACCTTGGGCTAACTCACGGCGGGAACAGAAACAAATGGGAAGCAAGACGTACTTTGGCTTTTATCACAGCATTCTTGGGAATCATGGTCTGTCCAAGAAAGGATAAAAAGATAGAGATAGGTCTGGTAGGGATGGCCGACGTGGCAATCAAAAGAACCAATAGTACTGTGGTTCCTTTGATTTTGTCCGAAATCTACCGGGCTCTGACTATATGCCGAGAAGGAGGCAAGTTCTTCCAAGGTTGCAACCTGTTACTTCAGCTATGGATGCAGGAACATCTCCATCACCGAGTAGGATACATGAACCACGGGTTGACCGAGAGGAATTGTATCAGCAGATTCAAGAAGCGCATGACAGGCGCCAGATTTCCTGAAGGTGTCGAAGCATGGTTTACACGGTTAAGGTCAACAACAGCTGACCAAATTGAATGGGCATTCGGTTGGTTGACTGATACTGAGGTGATCTACATGTCGGCTGAAGAATGTCATGTTCTCTTAATGGGGCTTCGCAGCATCCAGCCATATGCCCCTCATCGGGTATTACGACAACTGGGCAGGTTTCAAGTAGTCCCTACTGATGAAGATCTGAGCAAGCATGTCTTGGAATTAAGCCCGGGAGTCATATTCCCCGAGGGGAAGATTAGAAAACTATGGCATGAATGTAGATTCTTGGAGCCCAAGACCATGGTGCGAGAACTAGCTAAAGGTGAGGTAGACCCAAAGTACGATGCTTGGTTCGAAAGAATGTTTCAGATTCGGCAAAGGCCTGCTAAAAGGGCCCACGTCCAACACTTCACAGATGATTCACAAGAGCAATGGGGATGGTTAAAAAGGGAGGAAGGTTACCGGGTTGAAATCGGGAAGCTAAAGCAACAAGTCGAAAGGCTTGTATTTGAGAACAATGTGCAAGTCGCTTCGGAGCAGGCTGAAAGAAACAAGCTAGCCCAAGAAAACCAAACCTTGAAGGCCCGCCTTCGCCAAGCCAGTAAGAGTAACGTTGACCGACAGAAGCGTCGCTCTGACGAAAGATTGATAGCAAGTTTGAGAAGTCAGGTCATCCAGAGCCAAGAAGAATTAGAACAATCAGAAGCTTGCATAGCAAGGATGAAGGTCAGATGGGCAAAGTACACAATGTCCCGGAAGCAGCGTTTGCAATAGGTCATAAGGGATTATGAAATGAGCGTCGGAATATTAAGGGAGACGAACTCCACTCTACATGATCGGATCATCAAACAAGCACGAGACGCCCAGGCCGACAGAAGACGGTGCTACGATGCAATGGCCTGCATGGAAAGACAGATGGAGTTGTTCCAGGATCGACTTGCCGACAATGCTCAGGCACTGGGGTTAAAAAACCGACAAATCAGGCAGCTGTTTAGCGAAAGGGATAACATTCGAGCAAGGATTGACGAAATCGGACATTACATCTACATGAAATGCCTGGCATGTGAGCGAACACCTCGGAAGACCCTCCTTGTTTCCATCATGGGCTGCGTCCACCGGATTATGAACGATTTGAAGAGCCTGCAAAGAGACCTCACACCTAGAGCCGCGGAGAGGCCGAATGATGCCTCGCGGGCCCTTAAGTTGGAAAATTAGTTTTTGGTCAAGTCCTGTTTATTTGGCTTTTGTTGTTTTCCCATATGTTGTTTTCTTTTCTTCAAACCAGGTTTAAAACCGTGGAGTCTGTGTTGTTGCTATTTTGTTTGAAACAATGTGTAATAGCAAATTTTGATAATGAAATTAAGTGACTCCAGAAGAATTTCTATGTGTCTTTACTTTGAGGCAGAACTACGCCTGGTCTGATTCACGCGGGGACGTGATACGTAGGCAATCCCCATAAGATTTGACCGCTTTTAATAAAGAAAGAAAAGAAAGAAAAGAAAATACAAAATAAAATAAAACACAGGGTTTCCCAAAGTACTTTAAAAGGGGACGAATGAGCAAACCGGGATGACGCATGTTGTTTGAAGCAAAGCATGTAGAAACGGTTAACTGCCTAGGTGCATTGCATCCTCTATGTGTTATGATCAAATCTGTTAAACTCTAACGCTAACAAAGTTTGTTGTTGTCTGAATCAAACAAATTAGTTGTTAAAAAACTCTGGCAACACACTCCTATCAAACCAGATCCAAAGGACCGATAGCAACCAGCATGACTACTTCAGAGAATAGTAATGAGGAAGAGAGGCCGATGAGCCAGTTGCTAAAAGAAGCGATGGAAAATATTGAAAGGATGGGACTAGAGATGAATGCAATGCAGCTAGCCATAGCCAAAACACAAAAGAGCCCTGAAACACTGGGGCACATGCCGGAATACCCTCACTCTGGCCCTTCCACAAGCCGCCCAAATCCCCTTTATCATCAAGAAAGAAGCCCTCATGATTCCCAAGCTCCACCACCCCATCAACCTCTCCCAACACCCAATATTCCCATTTTTGTGGGACCAACATCAGCCCCTTTGCAAAGAACGACCAGTGAGCCATTGTTTCAGGCTCACGATACACAATACTACCCCCCCCCCCGAGCCTACGTTTCATGCCCCCGAACCACAGGCTTACAATCCACATTTGGAAGTGCCGGCAGAGATTGAGGAGCCGGCTAAGGCCCCTGAACAGGATGAAGTATTGAGAAAGTTCAAAAGCCTGGAGAAGTCCTTCAGGAACTTGCACGGGCTGGGCAATCAAGTCAGCGTAGCATACAAAGATCTGTGCCCTTTCCCAGACGTCCAACTCCCGGCTGGGTTCAAGATGCCTAAGTTTGATTTATATGAAGGGCACGGTGATCCCATGGCACATTTGCGGGGATTCTGTAGCAAAATGAGAGGGGCAGGCGGCAAGGATGAGCTGCTGATAGCTTATTTCGGCCAAAGTCTGAGCGGATCTGCACTAGAATGGTATACCAGGAAGGATTCCAGCAGGTGGTACACG
Organism: Nicotiana tabacum; assembly: GCF_000715075.1. Lineage (NCBI taxonomy): Eukaryota > Viridiplantae > Streptophyta > Magnoliopsida > Solanales > Solanaceae > Nicotiana > Nicotiana tabacum. The sequence continues at coordinate 152,303,263 of NC_134089.1, forward strand.
TGGGATGATCTGGCGCAGGCTTTTGCAGGTCATTTCCAGTACAATCTCGAGATAGTCCCTGACCGTCTCACATTATTGAGAACTAGGAAGAAACCCGGGGAAAGTTTTCGCGAGTTCGGGTTCCGCTGGAGAGAACAAGCAGCTAGAGTCGATCCTCCCATGAGAGAGGGAGAGATGGTGGACTATTTCTTGCAGACACTGGATCCAACCTACTTTGGTCACTTGGTGACAACAGTTGGAAAATCTTTCAACGAGGTGGTCAAGATAGGGGTCATGATAGAAGAGGGTCTGAGGTCTGACAAAATCTTGAACTATTCGGCACTCAAAGCCACAACCCAGGCTATTCAAAGCGGCACGGGAGGTGCGCTGAGAAGAAAGCAAGAAGAGGTTGCCACGATTGAGGCAGGCAGTTGGTCCAGGGCTGGCAGGCCGCACTACAACCAACCCAGACCTCACAGGTCAAACTACCCATACAACCCACCACAAAATTTCTATCCACCTCGAGAACCACATTGTTCCGTACACCAGGCCCAAGCATACACTCAGCCTCCGGTTCGCCCACAATGGCGCGCGCCGGCTCCCCAGAACATATATGCACCACCACAAAACATCTATCCTCCACCGAGGGCGTATAGAAACCCTTCAGGGGCAGGCTTCCGGGGAAATCCAGATGCTAGGAATGACAGGTTGCGGAAGCAGAGAACTTTCACGGAGTTGGGAGAAACCTACACCGCTTTATTCCACAAGCTGAGGCAATTGGGTTTGGTTAGTCCTGTCCAGACTCGAGAACCAAATCCCCCACCTCAGAATTTGGATCGATCAATAAGTTATGAATACTGCTCAGGGATGCTCGGGCATGACACCGAGAAGTGTTGGAAGTTAAGGCATGCCATACAGGATCTTATCGACACCAATAAGATCGAGGTCCAGACACCAGAAGCTCCTAACATCAACCAAAACCCACTGCCAGCGCACCACGAAACTCACATGATTGAGTTGGTGTGTGAGGGAGGAGAGTTGAGAAAACCCTCACAAACAGTGATGATGATCCAAGCCGCCCCGAAAGAAGTCTCGACCAGTGGAAGGACGAGTGTACAGTCGCAGGGAGAAGGCGTCAAGCCGGTAGTGATATTGGGAAAGAGCCCGTCCGCCATAACAAGCAAACCCGAGCCAAGCAAGTTGGTAATATCAGGAATCCCGCCCACACCGGCAGTCGTGTTAAAAGGGGTATGTAGAGAACTGGTGACCATAAAGCCTGTGGTCCAGCTGCCGATGATTGACAGCAGGGCTGTGCCTTGGAAATATGAAAAGGCGGTGGTGATGTACAAAGGAAAACAGGTGGAAGAAGTCAGTTGTGAAGCGCAAGGGCTGACTCGATCAGGTCGATGTTTTGCTCCGGTGGAGCTAAGAAGAACCAACCCAGTTGCAACCAAGAAACCTGTGTCCGAAGAAGAGGCTGAAGAGTTTCTGAGGAAGATGAAAGTACAAGACTATTCTGTGGTCGAACAGCTGAGAAAAACACCGGCCCAGATCTCACTGTTATCATTACTGATCCATTCTGAGGAGCATCGTCGGGCCCTGTTGAAGATATTGAACGAAGCTCATGTACCCAGTGAGATTTCTGTAAACCACCTGGAAACCATTGCCACCAAGATTTTCGAGGTGAACAGGGTAACATTTTCAGACGATGACCTGCCGATGGAAGGTACGGAGCACAATAAAGCTCTATACCTAGCCGTCAAATGTGAAGACTCGGTGGTAACTCGAGTATTGGTGGATAACGGCTCAAGCGCCAATATTTGTCCATTATCCACTCTGGACCAGTTAAAGATCGACCGCGGAAGAATCCGCAAGAATAGCATCTGTGTCCGAGGGTTTGACGGAAACGGAACAGCCACTATAGGGGATGTTGTACTCGAACTGACCATTGGTCCAGTCCTGTTTACCATGGAATTCCAGGTGTTAGATGCCACAGTTTCTTATAACCTGCTATTAGGACGACCATGGATTCATGCCGCCAAAGCGGTGCCCTCCACCCTACATCAGATGGTGAAGTTCGAGTGGGAAAGGCAAGAGGTCGTGTTACACGGCGAGGACCCGGCGTGCACCATGGGTGGCGCCATTGTACCTTTCATAGAGACCACTGACGACAAAGGTCCTTGGGTCTACCAGATCTTCGATACAGGGTCGTCCAACAAAATCTCTGAAGGATAGATCATCCCACACCCTAGGGTAGCAGCCGCAACGGTCATGATGGTCTTAGAAATGCTGGGTAATGGATTTGTACCAGGAAAAGGCCTGGGAGTCGAGCTTCAAGGGATTGTCCAACCTGTCTCCCTTCCTAAAAATCTGGAAACTTTTGGATTGGGGTTCAAACCAACCGCAGCAGATAGGAAGCAAGCGCGAAAAATGAAGAAGAGGGTCTGGTTTCTGCCTAAACCAGTGCCACGCCTCTCAAGGTCTTTTGTCAAAGCAAGTGCCAAGGGGTCACCGATCCCAAAGATTCTATGACCTTTGATCGGTATAAATGAAGACCTGAATCAGAGTTTTGAGAAGCTATTCGCGGATGTCAGTATGGTGGAAGCTGGAGAAGGTTCCAGCAGAGCAGAGATACAGTTTGTGGGGCCTGAGGCCAAGACCAACAATTGGACAGTTACTCCTCTTCCTGTCCGAGGGGAGTCTTGGTAGTAGGCTTTGATTTATGTTTTATGTGTTTTGTTTTGTCCGGATTATTCAAGGGTGTAATCCAAATTTTACTTTCGTTTTTGTAAAAGTGTGAACCCTTTTATCCCGCAAGTTTAATAAAGTTCTTTTCTTTTGTCCCATTTTAATTTTGTTTTGTTCTTTTTCTTTCTGAACAGTTCTCTTTTTACTGGTTCTAATGACATGGCATGCACAGCGGATATTCGACCTAGTCTAATAAATCAATCTGAATCCGACTCAATGATGCAAAAGGTCGTTTGTGACGATGAATCCGAATGTGACGAAGGGGGAGCCTTCGAAGAGATAAACCGAGAATTGTACCAATTTGAAGAGAAACCCAAGCCTAACCTAAATGACACTGAGGCTGTGAATCTAGGAGACGCTGATAACATCCAAGAGACCAAAATTAGCATCCACATTGAGCCGAATGTCAGAGAAGAATTGATCAAAACCCTCATGGAATTCAAAGATGTTTTTGCATGGTCATATGACGATATGCCTGGATTAAGCACCAATTTAGTGGTTCACAAATTGCCCACTGACCCAGCATACCCTCCGGTCAAGCAAAAACTAAGGAAGTTTAAAACAGAAATGAGTGTAAAGATCAAAGAAGAAGTGATTAAGCATTTGCAAGCGAAGGTCATTCGGGTCACTCGATATCCCGAGTGGTTGGCCAATGTGGTACCAGTCCCAAAGAAGGATGGAAAAATCAGGGTGTGCGTCGACTACCGCAACCTCAACAAAGCAAGTCCCAAGGACAATTTTCCGTTACCCAACATTCATATCCTGATCGATAATTGCGCTGGGCGCGAGATCGGATCCTTTGTGGATTGCTATGCGGGTTATCATCAGATCCTAATGGACGAGGAGGATGCTGAGAAAACAGCGTTTATTACGCCATGGGGAACCTACTGCTATTGGGTAATGCCGTTCGGGTTAAAGAATGCCGGGGCAACGTACATGCGAGCAATGACTGCCGTGTTTCATGACATGATACACAAAGAAATCGAGGTGTACGTCGATGATGTGATCATCAAATCTTGGCGTCAGGAGGACCATGTGGCAGACCTAAGGAGATTTTTCCAAAGACTCCGAAGGTATGATATCAAGCTTAACCCGGCCAAATGCGCATTCGGGGTTCCATCAGGAAAGTTGCTAGGATTCATCGTCAGTCGACGGGGGATTGAGTTAGACCCATCCAAAATTGAATCCATCCGAGATTTGCCACCGCCAAGGAACAAAACAGAGGTAATGAGTTTGCTGGGTAGACTCAATTACATCAGCAGGTTCGTCGCTCAACTCACAGCAACTTGTGAGCCCATATTTCGGCTGCTGAGAAAGGATGCTGCGGTAGGTTGGACGGCAGAGTGTCAGGAGGCTTTCGACCAAATCAAAGGGTATCTGTCTAATCCACCCGTATTGGTCCCGCCTAAGCCCGGGAAGCCTCTAATTCTTTACCTGACGGTCTTGGAAAATTCATTTGGTTATGTATTGGGGCAACATGATGACACAGGAAGGAAGGAGCAAGCCATCTACTATCTTAGCAAGAAATTCACAGTACATGAGGTCAAGTACACTCAACTCGAGAAAACATGTTGCGCCCTAACTTGGGTCCCTCAGAAGTTGAAGCACTACCTGTCTTCGTATACTACTTATCTCATATCCCGCTTAGACCCATTGAAGTATATCTTTCAGAAACCTATGCCCACGGGAAGGTTGGCAAAATGGCAAATTCTGCTCACAGAGTTTGATATCGTTTATGTAACGAGGACGACCATGAAAGCCCAGGCGCTGGCAGACCATTTGGCAGAGAATCCCGTTGATGAAAAATACGAGCCCTTAAGAACGTATTTTCCTGACGAAGAGGTAATGCATACAAATGAGTTGGAATTGCCTGAAGAACCGGGTTGGAAGCTTTTCTTCGATGGAGCTGCAAACGCGAAAGGGGTTGGAATAGGAGCAGTACTCATTTTTGAAACAGGACGGCATTATCCTGTTACGGCTCAACTACGCTTCTATTGCACCAACAATATGGCCGAGTATGAGGCTTGCATTCTGGGTCTGCGCTTGGCTGCTGACATGGATGTCCAAGACGTCTTGGTCTTGGGAGACTCGGACCTCTTGGTACATCAAATTCAGGGTGAATGGGAAACACGAGATCTAAAGCTCATACCATACCGACAATGCTTGCATGATCTGAGCAAGCAATTTCTATCGTTGAGGTTCAAACACATCCCGAGAGTTCACAATGAGGTTGCGGATGCCTTGGCCACCTTAGCATCAATGCTGCACCACCCTGACAAAATGTATGTTGATCCTCTACACATCCAGGTCCGTGATCAGCACGCCTACTGCAATGCCATAGAAGAAGAAGCAGATGGCGAACCCTGGTTTCATGATATCAAGGAATACCTCAGAATGGGGATATATCCAGAACATGCCTCTGGAGACCAAAAAAGAGCCCTTCGGCGTTTGTCGAATGGTTTCTTCCTCAGTGGAGGAGTATTGTACAAAAGAACCCCGGATTTGGGATTGTTGAGATGCATAGATGCCAGTCAAGCAACGACGGTTATGGCAGAGGTACATGCTGGAGTTTGTGGGCCACACATGAGCGGATATGTATTGGCAAGAAAGATCCTTCGAACATGGTGTTATTGGCTCACCATGGAACACGACTGTATCACTTTCGTGAGGAAATGCCATCAGTGCCAGATACATGGAGATTTGATTCATTCTCCGCCAACAGAGTTACATACGATGTCAGCACCCTGGCCGTTTGTGGCATGGGGCATGGATGTCATTAGGCCCATCGAGCCGTCAGCATCCAACGGTCATAGGTTCATTCTGGTGACCATTGATTACTTCACCAAATGGGTTGAGGCTAAAACCTTCAAATCGGTAACCAAAAAGGCAGTGGTGGACTTTGTTCATTCCCATATCATCTGCAGATTTGGGATCCCAAAAGTGATCATCACGGATAACGGTGCGAATCTTAATAGCAGCTTGATGAGAGAGGTATGCCAACAATTCAAGATTACACACCGCAATTCCACCCCATATCGTCCCAAGGCGAATGGAGCAGTCGAGGCAGCCAATAAGAATATCAAGAAGATACTGCGAAAAATGGTGGAAGGGTCCAAACAATGGCACGAGAGATTACCCTTTGCTTTGTTGGGTTACCGCACTACCGTCCGAACTTCCATAGGCACAACTCCTTATTTGTTGGTGTACGGAACTGAGGCCGTAATACCAGCGGAAGTCGAAATTCCGTCCCTCCGGATTGTCGCTGAAGCCGGGATTAATGATGATGACTGGGTCAAAGCTCGATTGGAACAGTTGAGCCTGATAGATGAGAAAAGATTGGCAGCAGTGTGCCACGGTCAGCTGTACCAGAAGAGAATGGCAAGAACATATAATAAGAAAGTGCGCCCCAGGAAGTTTGAAGTAGGGCAGCAGGTATTGAAGAAGATCCTCCCACATCAGGTCGAGGCAAAAGGCAAATTCGCCCCAAATTGGCAAGGGCCTTATATCGTGACCAGAGTATTGTCCAACGGTGCTTTGTGTTTGACAGATGTCGAGGGGAGATGTGTCGACATGGCTATCAATTCTGATGCAGTCAAGAGATATTATGCGTAATTTCTTTAATTATAGCAATTATTGGTTCGTTTGTTTGTATTTGGCATTTATTGGATAATGGGATGACGGAGGCAATTCTTTCTTCTATCCAAACACTTTTTAACCCTTGCTTCCCCCTTTGAGCCTTAAGTTATTCTTTCATACCCCTCTTTTGGAATCACTAATGGAAAAAAAAAGAAAAAAAGAGGAGAAAAGAAAAGAAAAAGAAAATGAAAAGAAGGAAAAAGAAAAAGGAAGATAAAAATCATAAGAAATACAAAACCGATGGGAACTACGTTTGACCTGATTCCTCAAAGAGGATACGTAGGCGCCTCACGGCTCGGTCATAGTATGCATCATAGTGAATATAGGATGCATAATGTACATAGTGTGTATAATAGGCACAATGTGCGTAACGCACATAGCTCAACATAAGTGTAAAAAATAAAATTCCCCAAGCAAGAAAACTGGGGCAGAGGTTATGTTTTAAAAATTCCAACAAAGGTTAGATTCCAAAAGTTGTAGCAGATCACCCGTCAAATTATTTCATTTTGATAGCCTTGCTTTAGCCCCACACCAAAACCAACATCGACGTCCAAAAGACCTCCCGATCAATATCCAAGAGGTGCCAAGTCATGCAAATAAAGCCAAGAATAATACGTCGATCCCCAGCAAAGAAGAGGATCATGAAATTGGAAATGAATTGATAGTCCAAAGGGATCTCCAGAAGAGAGAGTCACATCGACAACACCCCGATTCCTCGATGAAGAAATAAAATGAGAGAGTCTTATCGGTGAAAACCTTCATAGGCACCGAAAGGCGACATGAGATGAGAGATATGAAATGAGAGAGTCTTGTTGGTGAAAACCTTCACAGGCACCATAAGGCGCCGGGAGATGAGAGAAAAGAGAGAGTCTCATTAGTGAAAACCCCTCGAAGGGCACTATGAGGCGACAAGACGGATCAACAAAAAGCGACCACATTCGCAACGGAATGGACACTCATTTATCATCCCCAGCAAGACAGACCATCGGGCAAATCGATTGATACGAATAGACTGGGTCGGGAATCTATGGTGCATGTCATGATCACGGGGACCAGTCATGTCCTCCAGATAAGTTCTTCTGAGTTTCTTCTCCCACCAAATATTGGTTCAGAAAGATTTTCTCCCTTTCTATCTTTTATTTTCTCTTCCTAAAAATTTGTCTTGAAAAGGATTTTTCAAAGCTTACTACCAGAGACCGAAGGGGAGTTCATCCAATGCAGGATAACACAAACAGTCTTAAAAGCCGGCCCTAGGCAATGCAATAATCGTGCCTCGCAGTTTTGGAGGAAGTAAGCTCCAAAGGGAATGGTTTCAGGAGTAAAAGCAGATTCCCACAGTATGTGCTTAAAGAAAAGCAGAAAAGGGAACAAATTGAAAACCAGCCCCAGCAGGCTAGAGACCCCCAGCAGGCAATTTTGTCCACTAACCAATTATGGGGACATAGAGCAAGAAAAGGGGAAGAGAGGAAAGATCATCCACCGGAAAGGCACCCTCTACCACCACGATTAAAACTAATTAAATCCTTTTGTATGCTGCAGGAAAACAAAGGATTGATGATGGCAGCGAGAGGCAACGCCAGGGAAGTCACCAAAAACCGGGGCAGAAAATTTTCTACCGATTGTCAAAATTTTCTCGGAAGAACGGGGAAACAATTTGGAATACATTTAAGTTCTAGGTCGCCCACCAGTAAAATGCGGGAATACATTTAAGTTCTAGGTCGCCCACCAGTAAAATGCGGGAATACATTTAAGTTCTAGGTCGCCCACCAGTAAAATGCGGGAATACTTTTAAGTTCTAGGTCGCCCACCAGTAAAATGCGGGAATACTTTTAAGTTCTAGGTCGCCCACCAGTAAAATGCGGGAATACTTTTAAGTTCTAGGTCGCCCACCAGTAAAATGCGGGAATACTTTTAAGTTCTAGGTCGCCCACCAGTAAAATGCGGGAATACTTTTAAGTTCTAGGTCGCTCACCCATAAAATGCCGGAATACATTTAAGTTCTAGGTCGCCCACCAGTAAAACGCGGGAATACTTTTAAGTTCTAGGTCGCCCACCAGTAAAACGCGGGAATACTTTTAAGTTCTAGGTCGCCCACCAGTAAAATGCGGGAATACTTTTAAGTTCTAGGTCGCCCACCAGTAAAATGCGGGAATACATTTAAGTTCTAGGTCGCCCACCAGTAAAATGCGGGAATACATTTAAGTTCTAGGTCGCCCACCAGTAAAATGCGGGAATACATTTAAGTTCTAGGTCGCCCACCAGTAAAATGCGGGAATACTTTTAAGTTCTAGGTCGCCCACCAGTAAAATGCGGGAATACTTTTAAGTTCTAGGTCGCCCACCAGTAAAATGCGGGAATACTTTTAAGTTCTAGGTCGCCCACCAGTAAAATGCGGGAATACTTTTAAGTTCTAGGTCGCCCACCAGTAAAATGCGGGAATACTTTTAAGTTCTAGGTCGCCCACCAGTAAAATGCGGGAATACTTTTAAGTTCTAGGTCGTCCACCAGTAAAATGCGGGAATACTTTTAAGTTCTAGGTCGCCCACCAGTAAAATGCGGGAATACATTTAAGTTCTAGGTCGCCCACCAGTAAAATGCGGGAATACTTTTAAGTTCTAGGTCGCCCACCAGTAAAATGCGGGAATACTTTTAAGTTCTAGGTCGCCCACCAGTAAAATGCGGGAATACATTTAAGTTCTAGGTCGCCCACCAGTAAAATGCGGGAATACATTTAAGTTCTAGGTCGCCCACCAGTAAAATGCGGGAATACATTTAAGTTCTAGGTCGCCCACCAGTAAAATGCGGGAATACTTTTAAGTTCTAGGTCGCCCACCAGTAAAATGCGGGAATACTTTTAAGTTCTAGGTCGCCCACCAGTAAAATGCGGGAATACTTTTAAGTTCTAGGTCGCCCACCAGTAAAATGCGGGAATACTTTTAAGTTCTAGGTCGCCCACCAGTAAAATGCGGGAATACTTTTAAGTTCTAGGTCGCCCACCAGTATAATGCGGGAATACTTTTAAGTTCTAGGTCGCCCACCAGTATAATGTGGGAATACATTTAAGTTCTAGGTCGCCCACCAGTATAATGCGGGAATACATTTAAGTTCTAGGTCGCCCACCAGTAAAATGCGGGAATACATTTAAGTTCTAGGTTGCCCACCAGTAAATGCGGGAATACTTTTAAGTTCTAGGTCGCCCACCAGTAAAATGCGAGAATACTTTTAAGTTCTAGGTCGCCCACCAGTAAAATGCGGGAATACTTTTAAGTTCTAGGTCGCCCACCAGTTAAACGCGGGAATACATTTAAGTTCTAGGTCGCCCACCGGTATAATGCGGGAATACATTTAAGTTCTAGGTCGCCCACCGGTATAATGCGGGAATACTTTTAAGTTCTAGGTCGCCCACAAGTATGAATGCAGGCATGACATTACCAATAGGAGACGCACTTCCTCAGTTTAGTTTCACCATAGGTGTTCATTCCATATTCTAGGTCGCCCACAAGTATAAATGCAGGCATGTCATTACCAATAGGAGACGCACTTCCTCAGTTTAGTTTCACCATAGGAGACGCACTTCCTAAGTTTAATCTTACCAATAGGAGACCCGCCTGTAGAACGGAGTTTGTTGTATGTCGAAGAAAAGAAGAAATCAGGCGTCCACCTGGAGAACAAGGACAAAGAAAAGAAGAAATCAGGCGTCCACCTGGAGAACAAGGACAAAGAAAAATAGAAATCAGGCGTCCACCTGGAGAACAAGGACAAAGAAAAGAAGTAATCAGGCGTCCACCTGGAGAACAAGGACAAAGGAAAATAGAAATCAGGCGTCCACCTGGAGAACAAGGACAAAGAAAAGAAGTAATCAGGCGTCCACCTGGAGAATAAGGACAAAAGAGAAGAAGAAATCAGGCGTCCACCTGGAGAACAAGGATAAAGAAAAATAGAAATCAGGCGTCCACCTGGAGAATAAGGACAAAAGAAAAGAAGAAATCAGGCGTCTACCTGGAGAACAAGGACAAAGAAAAATAGAAATCAGGCGTCCACCGGGAGAATAAGGACAAAGGAAGGAAAAAATCAGGCATCCACGTGGAGAACAAGGATAAAAGAAATAGAAGTCAGGCACCCACCTGGAGAATAAGGGAATACAATTGAAGTATTGAAGTCAAAAGCCCGCTCATATGAGAAAGGAGCACACTTAGAATCAATGAAGCAGAGGAATACAACAGGAATCCCCAGCAGGAAGCAATAAAAATCCCCAGCATTCACAAAAGGCTGGTCAAAAAAAAAAGACAACAAGAAAACAAGAGGGGAAAAGAACCCAAGGTACGGAAGTGGAGAACAGATGTGGTCCGCTCAAGAACTAGCACCTACAACTAGCAGTATCAAGGTTCAAATCTGAAGTCTGTATGAAGCACCATTCAAGACTCAAGACCAAGTTTCAGAAGACTTACAGATAGGAATCCCTGTAACTAGTAGCTGATAGGCTTAGTTAGTCTTTTTCAGTCTTCATTTTTGTTGTAACGACAGGACCGCGGACCGGAACCTCAACGGAACGGTACCTCGATCGGCTCCCCACCTCGGTACACTCTACCATCTCTCTCATTTCCGAACTACACGTGGCCTGATTCCTGTATAACCAAGGATATGTAGGCAGCTCAGATACCAGGGCTCGGTCACATTCCTTTCCTTTCCGTAGTGTAGTCCCTTCCAAATAATGGTTGGGTCAAAAACACGTCTAGTCGTTCTTTGTCGAAAAACTCTTCGTGTTTCCAGTCAAAGAGGGGCAGCTGTAAGCACGTGATTTTTGACCCTCCCCGAGGATTTTCACATTTTTTAGCATAAATATGTAATTGGGTCTAATATAGTCATTTTAACTATTTTACTTTATTTCGTTGCAAAAAGAAAAATCACAAAAATATATATATAAATTTTAGTTTATGTATTTCTCATAAACTTGAAAAATACAAAAATTGTACTTTATTTTGGTACTTTATATAAATTCGAAAATTACAAAAAAATATAATTCTATTAATGTTTTGTAGTCGTTTTAATTTTGGAAAAATACAAAAAAAAATATTACTTTATATTTTGTCTTTATTAAAAAACGAAAATTACAAAAAAATATATTTTATTAATATTTTATAGTCATTTTAACTTTGAAAAATACAAAAAATATTACTTCATATTTTATCTTAATATTTAAAAAAACGAAAGTCACAAAAAAATAGTTTTATTAATATTTTGTAGCTATTTTAAATCTTGAAAAAATATTTAAAAAGATATAGTTTTGTTTAAATACTAGTCCTATTTTTGGCAGTTATTTTGCTTACATAGGACTAGTGAAGCAACGTGTTCCTATTTCTCGGGTCCGGGTAAAAGAATAAAATTCGGGTTCAAACTACCCGGTTTTAGGCCTAATTTTCGGACCTAGCCCATAATAAACCGAGTCCCTGACACATGGGGAACCCCACCACGCATGGGGGACATAAGTCTCGAACCCCACCACGCGTGGGCTCATTTTTTTGGGCAAACCCATTACAAAACACGGATGAAACATTTTGAAAGGAGGGGATTTGAAAATTTTGGAGGAAGAGACTATTCATCTCCTTCCTCCTTTGAAAAAACCAAACAAAAACCTACTGTAAAAAACCCTTCGACCACCGGCCCCCCCCCCCCCCACGCTTGAACCACCTCCGTCACGACCCCTCCGGTAAACCACCCAAACGACCCTTCAACCACCATCAACAAACCACCCTTCCCTCCATCGACGCGTCAACCACGACCCTTCAGCCACCACCAAACGACCACCCTCGTTCCACCTCCAAACCCTCCCCAGCTGACCCCTCTCCGTCACTACCCCAAACCACCAGCTCCCGACACCATAACCACCAGCTTCCCCCTCCCAACGCTTGAACCCAGCCACCCGTCAAGCAGCAGAACTGCTGCATCGTCCAAAGCCACCGACGACACCAACTCCCTCACCTTCCTTCCATCGTCACTCCTCCTCCTCTTAACTCCTTCACGTCCAAACTCCACTACCCAAACACCATTACCAAACAGACCACTCCATTTCCAGCAACCACCCGTCAGCAGCCCCCCTCCCCCTCGCACGCCTGAACCGCCAGCAAACAACCACTCGTCGACCCACCACCACTGTTTCATCCGTTCTGTCCAAACACCACAACAAACCTGCTGCGTCAAGAAAATCCAAAAGGCAGCCAACATCTCGTGCGTTGACAGTATTGGGTCGAGCTTCCAGTTTCCATTGAGGTCGTCTTTGGTTCGTCGAGGTCCGGTACGTCGAGGTTATTATCCGAGGTTTTGTCGCAGGTCCAACGCATCGGACGTTAATCTCAAGTAGGTTATCTCTGCCCGTGTCCTTCATGTTTGCTGTTTAGTAATATGTATAGGTGTTTGTTGAAATACAATCCTAGTTCATGCGGATAGTACGTGAAATTACGCGAGACATATATACATGATGATTGCGAATGGCTATATTTGATAACTAACTCCGTATGGTATTGAAATTTGGCCGTGAATGTCTTTTCCGTTGTTTCGTTATTTTAAGTAGCTATTTGACATTTTGTTTCTTCATGTTTAAATTGTTGTTATCCAAATATTTGTCGTAATAGAGGTTTGCATGAAAGGTGTTAATTATTTAGTTTGTCTTAATAGTTGTTTATACATGTGGTAGTAATGTTGAAATTATAGTAGCAATTTTAATTCCGCGGAAAAATACTCGCTTCATCAAATAGGTTCAATCTATAACCTATGACCTCGCAAAGTAGCAAAGAATGTAGTTATTTTAGCCTTATCCCTTTTTTTTTCTTTTGAAAAAATAAATAAATAATAAATAAATAAAAAACGAGAAAAGCTTCACCAAAAATAAAAAATGTACAGATTGCGGACCCCTCACAAAATGTATGTATTAAATACTTAGATTCCGGGATAGGCCGTTTAGCAAATTTCACGGCTCTAACCAAAATAATAATGCGCTAGTTGCTTTAGGCGCGCCTTTAATAATATTATCTCCTTAAGCTCGGGTGCACATTTATGTGACCCAAATCCAAGTCTCAGCGAAATCGAAATGTGTCTCTAATCACGGGTACATTGATTGTGACGTGGTCTGAGATGCATTTCCACGACGTTGCAAATTCCTTTAAAAAAAATAAGAATGAGATGAGCCTCGCCGAATAAAAATACAAATTGCGGGGCCCTCAGTAAATACTTGTTTTAAATTTACTCAGAATTTAGGAGGGCCGCTTAGCGAATTTCATGGCCTTCCCAAAATAATAACACGATAGTCTCTTTAGGCGCGTGTTTAATAATCTACTTTCTTAAACTTGGGTGTGCATTTCATGCGACCCAAATCCAAATCCCAAAACGTCAAATAAAATATGTTTCGGATTGCGGGTGCATTTCATGTGACGCAGTCCAAAGACATGTTTTAAGCGATGTTCACATTCCTTAAAATAAATGATAAAAGCGGTTAAAAGTTAAATTTTGCACATAAGTTTTACACTTGTATAAAATCAGATAATCAAGCCGAATATAACAGTTGAGCGACCGTGCTAGAATCACGGAACTCGGGAATGCCTAACACCTTCTCCCGGGTTAACAGAATTCCTTATCCGGATTTTTGGTACGCAGACTGTAATATGGAGTCATTCTTTTCCTCGATTCGGGATTAAAATCGGTGACTTGGGACACCCTAAATCTCCCAAGTGGCGACTCTGAAATAAATAAACCAATCCCGTCTCGATTGTCCTTTAATTGGAAAAAACTCCCTTGCGCCCTCGCGGGTGCGGAAAAAGGAGGTGTGACAGGTATCAAATTATCTTAACACAAATGTGCTAAGGCATAAAAAGCAAAGGGGTCTCAATCGGCATCGGACCCTCAAAAAACCCAATGGGTGAAAAATACATGCTAAGGCATAAAGAAATTTTTACTAAGTCTTTAAAGCTGAAAAGGGGGAAATAATAGCCATCTTTTAATGGCCATATTGGCCCAACCTAAAATAACCTAAGGGACAAAACATTTAGAGTTCGAGACCTTGTTCTCACTCAAATCGGACCTAAGGGTCCCACTATTCCGAGCTCGAATAAAATTGACTTGAATATAGCTCGAGGACTCATCATAAAACCTTAAGTAGTATTCTATTATCAGTTCAAAACTTGCCCATCATTTACTAAAAAACCTAAGGGTTTTTTTACTCTGAGTTCGAGCTAATGCTCACTCGATTATCAAAGTTATAACATAAAAAAAATTTGCAAAGTAAAAACAAAGCAGACTTTACCACGAATCAGAGATAGAGCGAAAAGAAAAGGAACTTTTTATACATAGAAGGTATTTACAATGCCCACGAGGGGCCTTACACAAAAAATAAAATCTTAAGGGCCTAGTCCACTTTTGGAGATGCATCTCTAGGAGCCACATCTTCGAGAGCCGCTTCTTCGGGGGCCTCTTCCTTATCTCCTCCGCTCTCGGATCCACTAGAAGAGTCTTCATCTTCGGAGAGTAAAGCTGTAGCATCTTCCTCCAAAGCTTTCGCATTCTCGATATCGGCTGAGAGGTCAAAGCCACGAGTATGCACTTCCTCAAAAGTCTCTCTCCGGGATTGTCGCCTGGCATGATCAACAACATACGACAATTTGACTTCAGCAGCAACAGAGATCTCCTGTTCCCGAATGTTGGCCACCTCAACGTCAGCTCGGCAAGAGGCCACAAGTGCCTCCGCCTCATATTTAGCCTTTTCAAGCTCGTTGGCCAACTTAGCCTCGAGCTCCTCAATCTTCCAGATCCGGGACAAGCTTTCCCCCTTCACACTTTGAAGTTGGCATTTGACCGAAGTCAGTTGGGCCTAAAGCACGTCTTTCTCCGAGGCAAGACGATCTATATGTTGTTTCCACCCAGAGTCTCGGCCTCTTTCGTCTTGACCTCATCTCGAAGCTACTCTACCAACTTGCCCTTCTGTTGGGCCTGCAAAGTCGAAATGTTAATTTCCAAGTCAATTGAATACGTAACAAATTCCCAAAAAGTTACATTACCTGCTCGATGAGCTCAGTCTGTTCTCGATAAGCCCTCGTCAGTTCGGCTCGGAGGTCCCTGATATCCTCTTCTTTTTAAACGTAGAGGAGTTTGAGGTCGTCCCTCTCCTCCACGAGCTTCTTGAGTTCAGCCTCGCATCGGGTAAGCTCGGCTTGGGATTTGGAAAACACTTCTCAATGGAGTGTCATGGCCTTCACACAAAGGAAAAAAGTCAGACTTGGAAAAATGAGAATAAAACACAAGCATAATTATGGAGGCAGAAACTTACTTGTTTAAGAAGCCGCTAGGCCTCGTCAAAAATGAATGAAGCATCCCGGTCGGGACCATCTTCGACCCCTACGAAGCATCCCTAGAAAATATCATTCCCTTCGTGGGACGTCCCCATGTCGAGAGTCTTCAAAGCCCGAGCATCTCGAAACTGCCCTTCGGAGAATGTAGGGCCAGGTGGCGATTCATCTATATTAATTATCCCAAGTGAGTCACTTGGGACATTCTCTTCTCTTTGAGGGGCCTCAGAATTAGACCCTTCAAGTATACCAGTCTACCCGCCAGACGTTCTTCACGGCGAGGTGCACTTTTATCACCCGATGGCTCTGGGGGCGAGGCCCTTTTCCTCTTCTTCTCTTTAGTTGGCCTCTGGATCTCCTCTTCACCAGGCATAGGCGGCCTCATAACAACACTGTCGCCGAGGCCTACATGAGGAGAAAATAAGTATTTTACAGAGAAGCATCAATATGTGAACAAAGGAACTCACCGTGGTTTTTAGTTTCCCACTGACCCTTGTCAATAACGCTCAGCATGTGAAGAAGTAGAGGCCAGTTGTCGAACCCAACATTCGAGGTCCGGAATCCCACTAGGAAACCAAGGGGAAGCTGCA
Source organism: Nicotiana tabacum (assembly GCF_000715075.1). Classification (NCBI taxonomy): domain Eukaryota; kingdom Viridiplantae; phylum Streptophyta; class Magnoliopsida; order Solanales; family Solanaceae; genus Nicotiana; species Nicotiana tabacum. The sequence goes on from NC_134089.1 coordinate 152,319,548, forward strand.
CCATGAAAAAGAAATTAGATCGAAGAAGAATAAAGAAAGCAAAATAGCGATCATCAACGATGGAGTTGAACTTATGTTTCATGTTCCATTCCTCAAGGAATGGCATTCTTTCGGCAGGGATTAGGTCAGAGGTCTTGATTCGGACAAATTGACCTATCCATCCTCAGTCCTTGTCCTTATCAATACTCGAGAACAACGCCTTCGTGGGCCGATGCTGGAGCTTTATCAACCCAACTCGATAAAGGCGAGGGCTGTATAACCTAATCAAATGGTCGAGGGTAAAAGACATCCCATTGACCTTGCTTGAAAAATATCTGAGCAAAATGACAATGCGCCAGAAAGAGGGGTAGATCTGGCCAAGGGTCACCCGATATTGACAAAAGAAAATCAAGTATGACTGGATCTACGTGACGCAATGTGAAAGGATAAGTATACACACTTAAGTACCCTTTCACATGGGTAGTAATTTCCTCCTCGAGGGAAGGAATCACCACCTCCCTGTTTTCCCAATTGCAGTCCTCTTTCACCCGTTCGAGACCGTCTTTAGATATTGAGCAGATGTATTGGGACATGGGCTCGCATCGTCTTTACACTGATGAAGGCCTTTCGACTTTGAAATCGGAAGACAACTCTCATGGCCCAGGAACGCACTCCTCGATACGAGGCTCCACCGGTGTTTTATCACCGGCCAGTCGCGATGATGAGAAGGCTTTTTCTTTCTGAGGGATAGTTATAGATGTTTTAGCCATCACTGTTGTGGAATTCAAGAAAGAAGAAGAAGTTGATGTTATGACAAGCACAAATTGAAGAGGATGATGGACTAAAAGAAAATTGAGAAGTTATTAAAGATATGGGAAATGCTTTGGAAGTAAAGATTGTAAAGATTGAGAAATTGATCTATTTATCGTGGTCACTTCAACGGTTTGAAGAAACTAATGGCCGGCCATCAGCCACCATTAATTAATGGCCTTGGGAACTATACGAACATGACCCTTCAGTCACTTCTGTCGCTGATGTCATAAAATTGACATCATGATCGAGGTATCGGAGAACCAAGGATCAAATCGTTTTTTTATCATTTCACTCTAAGAAATGCGGGGACTATCTGTATACAGTTGAAATCAGGTATACCTGATTTCGTAGGCTCGGGGAGTTGCTTCAAGAATAAGCTCAAAATAGACATGGCTCAAGCCCGATGGCGGAGTATAGAACTTGAGGATCGAAGTGCTCGATGAAAACCAAGGCCGAGTATGACCAGCATCGAAATAATACTGTTATGGTTTAGTAACAGAAAGAGCGAGATTCTCGCAACGGCCCGAAGATCACGGCGTAATTTCCGGAATGGATTTTTACTTGGCGGTTAGACAGCTATCCAATAAGATTCCCTACTATAATTAGAAGTGTACCTTATTTAGGACTCCCCTATTATATAAAGGGGAGCCCATTCATTTGTAATATATTATTTATTGACAAGAGAATATACATTCGTCACTTTCTTACTTACTATTCATCAAAATTGCCTTATAATTTATTGTTCTTACTAATCCATCTCGAGACTGTCGTAGCTCGAGGTCGAGATTTGGCTTGCACACTGATTTGACTTACTTTATTCTTCAATTTATACATTTGATTCCTCGCTTATCAATTGGTATTGGACTAAATTACATATCCTTAAAACCACAATATAAGTTTAATTGTTACTCGGATTTAGGGCAAACAATATAATTTTTTTAGAAAGATACTTTTCTCTCAAAACGAATCAGCAATATTCCTATTTTTGCTAAATTTAATTTAATCGGGTCAGAATTTAAATAGTGGCAAAATGCAAATTCACCCAAATTTAAAGAAGTTTCCGTTGGAGGTAGTCACTCCCAATTTTGGCCCAGCTAATTTCTGAAATTCTCTGAAGATTGTGATCTACAATATTTAAAGTTTGATATAATTACATTTAGTATACCAAATTACCAATTCTATACCATAAGGTGTTTTAACTGTACATTAATTGTACCTTATATCACTCCTAAATTTATGGTATCGTATATTCCTCCAAATCCCCCCCCCCCTCACGTTTCTCTCTCCTAACCCCACACCCTCACCCACGTATCACCACACACCCACGTTTCAAACCATTATTCCCTCTGCTAAAACCAGAAAAACAATTGAAACCCTCTATCATTAACGTCCAAAATCAAGGTTTTTTCTTCTACAACCAGTCAAAATTGAAGTCAAATCTTCAAAGTTCATACACATCAATAACTTTTGATGGTTATTATTTCGGGTTCCTTCAGTAATATAAGAGGGAAGGAAAAGAGAGCAGGAATTCCACCATTGACAGCCATTAAAAAGCTTTGAAGCTTTGAATTCAAATTTGGGTTTTCAAAAATTATTATTTATTTGGATTGTGTGTTGTTGTAAATAATTGGGAATATGGTTTGGAGTTTATATCTCAATTTTGAGGGGTTTTGGTGAAGATTAGACTTGGTTTTGGCTGAATTTCAGATTGAAAGAAGAAGAAGAAGAAGAAGAAGAAGAAGAAGAAGAAGAAGAAGAAGAAGAAGAAGAAGAAGAAGAAGAAGAAGAAGAAGAAGAAGAAGAAGAAGAAGAAGAAGAAGAAGATATGACATACATTATATTGCAGCAATTGTAGATAAATTGTAGAAAAATTGTAGACTGTTGTTTATTTATTTTTGAGCTTTTGTGTTTTTGAGTTAAAAATTTTGATGGGAGCTTGTTATTCCACTTCGTCTGTTTTGGAGCTAACTTGTGCAGAGGAGAAGATATTTTTTAAATTATATATATTGTTATACCTCTAAATTCAAGAAAGTATGGTTGTATTGTATTTTTGTAGAATAGGTTGAATGTGAGGAATGAGTCAAATAAGACTCACAATGGCTTATTTTCTACATTTAATCTACAATAAAACTGCATATCATTTGAAAAATTAATATGAAAATACAGAATTTCAATGTTTCTACAAATTATCAACAAAATATCTACAAACTGTTCATAACAGAATTTATCTTTATTTTCATGCATGTTCGTCTGGAACACTAAAGTTACTTGATATGCCAACATCTCCCGTTATAGAGGAATACAACTTTTCTACAACTTTCACACATTATTTTTACCCAATTAAATACAACTACAATAACATAAAGCTTACATACAAATTTTATACAAAATTTATACAATATGTCTTTTGTATATTTTGTATCTGATTTATACATACTAAAAATAATTTTCATACAACTAATTATATATTATACAACTTATCTACAAATTATCTACAATTTTCGTACATTATTTCTACTAAGTTATATACAACTACAATATAATACCACTTAAATATAATTTTTATACAATGTTGTTCAACTTTCATACAATAGTTAAATGAATAAAAGAAAAATAAATAAACAACAGAATATAATTTTTCTACAATTTATCTACAATTTCTGCAATATAATGTATGTCATGTCTTCTTCTTCTTCTTCTTCTTCTTCTTCGAGTTTCAATTCGAAATTCAGCCAAAACCAAGTCTAATCTTCACCAAAACCCCTCAAAATTGAGATATAAACTCCAAACCATATTCCCAATTATTAGCAACAACACCCAATCCAAACAAACAATGATTTTTGAAAACTCAAATTTGAATTCAAAGCTTCAAAGCTTTTTAATGGCTGTCAATGGTGGAATTGCTGCTCTTTTTTCCTTTGCTTTGTATTACTGAAATTTGGACATAATTGTCACACCTCCTTTTTCCGCACCCGCGAGGGTGCAAGGGAGTTTTTTCCAATTAAAGGACAATCGAAACGGGATTGGTTTAATTGTTTCAGAGTCGCCACTTGGGAGATTTAGGGTGTCCCAAGTCACCAATTTTAATCCCGAATCGAGGAAAAGAATGACTCTATATTACAGTCTGTGTACCAGAAATCCGAATAAGAAATTCTGTTAACCCGAGAGAAGGTGTTAGGCATTCCCGAGTTCCGCGGTTCTAGCACGGTCGCTCAACTGTTATATTTGGCTTATTTATCTGATTTTAAATACAATATGAACTTATGTGTAAATTTTATCTTTCAACTGCTTTTATCATTTACTGTTATTTTTATCAAGAATTGCAACGTTATAAAAATGTATCTCGAACCACGTTACAATCAATGTACCCGTGGTCGTCGACACACTTTGACTCCGTTGAGATTTGGATTTGGGTCACATCAATGTGCACCCGAGTTTAAGGAAATTAAATTATTAAAGGCGCGCCTAAAGCGACTAGCGTATTTATTTTGGGTAAGACCGTGGAATTTTACTAAACGGTCCATCCCGAAGTCTAAACAATTTTTAAAGCAAGTATTTACTGAGGGCCCCGCAATTTGTATTTTATTTGGCGAGGCTCATCTCATCCTTATTTTAAAAGGATATCCGATAGCAACTACGTTTCTTGTCGCGTTTGTCTTTACTAACTGAAAACAGAGATAGTCCTAGTTAATTGCATGCTTGCAGGTTATTTATAGTAGGATTCAAAATGCTTTTACAGAATAGGAAAATGTGGCTACACGCACGGACTGCTGATCGAACATTATGGGCCCAAATCCAGCTCATGCGAGATGGGCCAGACCTGGGCCACTGTTTTTCTGATGCGGACCTGCTTGGTCCGTTTCTGCCTGGGCTCGACCCCCATGAGGTTGAGACCGTAAACTTATGTTCTTTGTTCTAAAGGTGTGGCTTATCAATAATTATAACAAAACAATTTATCAAAAGGAGATGAACTTAGCTAGTAATGGATAGTTTCATGCTTGGCATGTATTAAAGGATATGTTACACAATTAAACCAAGTCTGGGATACAACCTACTGCATTGGGAATATTTTTACCTAACAGCATACATATACAACTAACATTCAATCACCCTACATTGATATCTACTAGGCGTGTAAGCTACCTTCAGTATCCAAACGAAAATGTAAACTATTATACACTACATGACATTTAATACAACAGTCCATGTATAAAAAAAACAACTGCAGATCTTCTCTTTTGCATTCATGCTCAAACTTTCAAGTTACATTGGTAGTATTAATTGTGTACCTGGTTGGGAAGACAAAAGAAGAACGAAAGGATTAGTTGAGTAGTACACAACAAACACAGCAGCAGCAGTTAAACAGCAACGAACTGACAACAAACAACCAGCCACAAGGATGAAGTTCACACGTTGGTCGAGCAACAAACAAATAATCCCAGAAAAAATAGGATAGTAAACGAAACCAGCCAAGAAAGGAACCAGAATGTTTTTTGCAATAGCAACAGAAATTCAATAACCACCAAAGCTCAGCAAATAACCAGCACAGTTCCGACAATCAGTGAGACTAAAACTCAATCCACAACACACAGAAGCTCAGTGTAGTAACAATCACAGCAGAAGACACACAGATTTCTCTTAATGGAACAGTAACAGCCCCAGTTAGAATAACTGACTTGGCCAGAATAGCTTAACCAACTTAGTTCCTTGTGCAGTTTTGGACAGTGTTTAGTTAAAGTGTTCTGAAAATTTCTTTCTGTTTTTCTTTTTTCTCTGAAGACTAAAAGTCCAGCCCCTTTTAAGTTCTGAAACAGCTCTATTTATAGGCAGAAATGGCAAGCACTCAGCTGCCTTGAACCCCTCCCCTCTTTCCTGCCCATAACTTCCTTTCTAAACTAATCAAAATATTCCCCATACCCATCCATTCGGCAGGCTTTTAGCCTGTATTTTCTGCCCAACAACATGGGCACCCCTTTTTTATTCAATCATCCCCATGCCACAAAGTTTGGCTCCCCACTATTACCTTATTTTAATCCTAATTCAGTACCCTATTTGTCAGCTTATTTAAACTAATCATTTCTGTTCTTTTTAACACCCAAATTACCCCTGTTAATCCCTGATTATTACTGCCCTAAACCCATTGCAGTATCAGGGCATTTTGAACTTCTGAAAGCTCCAATCTAGAACTGCCCTGGACTGAATCTTTTCAGTCGTTTTGCAATGCAAAAAAAACAATTTCAAACCATGTCGGGCATTCAGTCAATGACAGTGTTCAATCAGTCATGTGAAATTATTAGTCCATTTGATCATTTAGTCATAGACAACTAATTGACGACGTTTATCAAGTCGACTATACTAATTATAACCAGATATAACAAATCGATTGAATAAACGATACGTACGGGGTTCTGAATAACTTCAGCTAACTTTGCACAATACTGGGAGGCCATACGAATTATTTATATGACGACTAATCTAATCGAACATGTATGTCACAGACTACATTCAAAACACACACAGAAAACCAACGACCCAATAAAAGGCCTTACAAAGACGGAAGAAATTGGAATGAAAAATACCAGAAATACCAAATAATCACAACAGAACATGCTAACAAATTCAATTAGCACTCAAATAAAACAGAAAGGAAAAGAAAAACTTACTGAAAATGTTCAAACAAAATCGACCCAAATCTGACTCAGATTTGACCATTTGAGGCCGAACAAACTTTAATCGGGGTGTTCTCAACCGAGAACACCTTGATTAAGGTCTATTAGACCTCAAACCTCTATTAAGACTGGCCGGATCCCCCAAGTTCTTGTGTTCTAGGGTTCAGATTCTCAGATTTGAGATTTTAGGAGTTGTAGGTAGATTCGGACCAAACCCAGCTTGGTTTGGTCACGAGGGAGGTCAGGGGGTTGTCCAGTGTGAGTTTGGGTTGGTTTGGTGTAGATAGGGGTTTGGTCTCGAATCTTCAAATCAAGATTCGAGACGAGGGAGTGTGATTCGAGGTATATGGTTAGTGAATTCGTGTTCGGGGTAGTGAGATGCATCAAAGGTGTTGAGGAGGTGCTCACCGGCGTTCATGCCGCCGGCTTTTAGGGTGAGAGTGCATGGGGGCGGCTAGGGTTTCGAGGGGGTTCAGGGTTTGGTGAAGAAGACGAGTGAAGGGGGGGTTCGGATAGGGGGCGTGGGGTATGATAGAAGGCTTATATACGATCTAGGGGTTTAGATCCTGGCCGTCGGATCATGTGAGATCAAGGGCCAAGATCTATTCATTAAAGGGGGACGACGTCGTTCAGGGGCTGATAGTGGGTTGAGACCGGGTGGGGATTGGATCGGGTTAAATTTGACGGGTCTAGGGGATGTGATCCTGGCCATTGATTCGTTTGAGATCAACGGCCCAGCTTAGATGGGACAGAAACGACGCCGTTTGGACCGTGTCCGGGCAGCCTGTTGTTTGGGCTGGATCGGGGTCCTGGTCTTGGGCCTATTTTTTTTTCATTTCTTGGCCCAAACCGATTTTCATCACTCTTTTTCTTTTGTTTTAAAATTTTTTTTTTTTTAAAAAAAATAAAAATAAAAAAAATGAAATTAAAACAAACAACAATGTAACGCTTTAACACAATTATCACACACATATTAAAATATTTTAAGTAAGTTAAATCACAACCTAGAACGAACGTTGCATATATATATTTAGGATTTTCTTTTAGTGATCGAAATACGGTTTGATTACCATGACAGACATACTTTGTATTTTGATCGATAAGATTAAATGCAGAATGGGCCGAACCACAAATGACTAACAGCACATGTCACGAAAAATCGAAAAATTGTACAGCGAGGTCACTTGTCACTATTTTTTGTTTTCTTTTGGAGCGATTGTCCGTGAAGCAAAAATCACGTGCTTACAGCTGCCCCTCTTTGCCCGAGGACACGAAGGGTTTTCGCGCAAAGATAAAACGGCCAATTTTTGCTCGTCCGAGTACTCCGTGTGAAGCATTTTTTTGAAAAAGATTTGACCGAACCTTTGCTTCAGAGGTTTCCTACATATCCTGGGCTGAACAGGAATCAGGTCAATGTAGTTCAGGAAAATTCTGGTAGCTGGGACTACCGTGTGATTGTAGTGTTTGCCGCTGTTGTGTGCTGCTTATATGCTGCTGTAGGATGTTACCGCTTACCGATCTCCTTGTTACATTGTTCTAAAAGGGAAAAAACAAGAAGCTAGGCTAGACTGTGGATCATAAGATCTCCTTTATCTTCAACTTGTTCTTGTCGCCTTGCTTTCTTGTCGCCTTGCATTTTCCTCCGATGCTTTTATCTTGTGAACTTGAGGGATGGTACTGGTCTTTTGCTATTCTGAGTACCGGTTTTCATCATTTTTCTTGGTCTGTTGGGGGACATGGCCTTCTTCATTAAGCTTTCCAATGATTCCTTCGGTGGTAGAGCTTTCTTCATCAGATTTGTTATGCTGGGCCTGGTCTAATGTTCACAAGCCGCCTCTTTCAAAACGCGTCCTTTTGACTCGTGCACCTGAGTTTGCAACCTTCTGTTTCCCGGTGCTGGGGATTTTTGTTGTTTCCTGCTGGATATTCCTACTGTAACCTTCTGCCTTTCAGTGGGGTTACTGCTCTCGAAACCGGAAATATTTAAACTAAAACATAAAATTATTCCTCTCGTTATACAGGTGGGCGCCTATTTAAACTAAGACTGAAAATTATTCCTCTCGTTATACAGGTGGGCGCCTATTTAAACTAAGACTGAAATTTATTCCTCTACAGGTGGGCGCCTATTTAAACTAAGACTGAAAATTATTCCTCTCGTTATACAGGTGGGCGCCTATTTAAACTAAGACTGAAAATTATTCCTCTCGTTATACAGGTGGGCGCCTATTTAAACTAAGACTGAAAATTATTCCTCTCGTTATACAGGTGGGCGCCTATTTAAACTAAGACTGAAAATTATTCCTCTCGTTATACAGGTGGGCGCCTATTTAAACTAAGACTGAAAATTATTCCTCTCGTTATACAGGTGGGCGCCTATTTAAACTAAGACATGAAAATTATTCCTCTCGTTATACAGGTGGGCGCCTATTTAAACTAAGACTGAAAATTTATTCCTCTCGTTATACAGGTGGGCGCCTATTTAAACTAAGACTGAAAATTATTCCTCTCGTTATACAGGTGGGCGCCTATTTAAACTAAGACTGAAAATTATTCCTCTCGTTATACAGGTGGGCGCCTATTTAAACTAAGACATGAAAATTATTCCTCTCGTTATACAGGTGGGCGCCTATTTAAACTAAGACTGAAAATTATTCCTCTCGTTATACAGGTGGGCGCCTATTTAAACTAAGACATGAAAATTATTCCTCTCGTTATACAGGTGGGCGCCTATTTAAACTAAGACTGAAAATTATTCCTCTCGTTATACAGGTGGGCGCCTATTTAAACTAAGACATGAAAATTATTCCTCTCGTTATACAGGTGGGCGCCTATTTAAACTAAGACATGAAAATTATTCCTCTCGTTATACAGGTGGGCGCCTATTTAAACTAAGACTGAAAATTTATTCCTCTCGTTATACAGGTGGGCGCCTATTTAAACTAGGACATGAAAATTATTCCTCTCGTTATACAGGTGGGCGCCTATTTAAACTAAGACATGAAAATTATTCCTCTCGTTATACAGGTGGGCGCCTATTTAAACTAAGACATGAAAATTATTCCTCTCGTTATACAGGTGGGCGCCTATTTAAACTAAGACTGAAAATTATTCCTCTCGTTATACAGGTGGGCGCCTATTTAAACTAAGACTGAAAATTATTCCTCTCGTTATACAGGTGGGCGCCTATTTAAACTAAGACATGAAAATTATTCCTCTCGTTATACAGGTGGGCGCCTATTTAAACTAAGACTGAAAATTTATTCCTCTCGTTATACAGGTGGGCGCCTATTTAAACTAAGACATGAAAATTATTCCTCTCGTTATACAGGTGGGCGCCTATTTAAACTAAGACTGAAAATTTATTCCTCTCGTTATACAGGTGGGCGCCTATTTAAACTAGGACATGAAAATTATTCCTCTCGTTATACAGGTGGGCGCCTATTTAAACTAAAACATGAAAATTATTCCTCTCGTTATACAGGTGGGCGCCTAAGTAAACTAAGACATGAAAATTATTCCTCTCGTTATACAGGTGGGCGCCTATTTAAACTAAGACTGAAAATTATTCCTCTCGTTATACATGTGGGCGCCTATTTAAACTAAGACATGAAAATTATTCCTCTCGTTATACAGGTGGGCGCCTATTTAAACTAAGACATGAAAATTATTCCTCTCGTTATTTAAACTAAGACTGAAAATTATTCCTCTCGTTATACAGGTGGGCGCCTATTTAAACTAAGACATGAAAATTATTCCTCTCGTTATACAGGTGGGCGCCTATTTAAACTAAGACTGAAAATTTATTCCTCTCGTTATACAGGTGGGCGCCTATTTAAACTAAGACTGAAAATTATTCCTCTCGTTATACAGGTGGGCGCCTATTTAAACTAAGACTGAAAATTATTCCTCTCGTTATACAGGTGGGCGCCTATTTAAACTAAGACATGAAAAATATTCCTCTCGTTATACAGGTGGGCGCCTATTTAAACTAAGACTGAAAATTATTCCTCTCGTTATACAGGTGGGCGCCTATTTAAACTAAGACATGAAAATTATTCCTCTCGTTATACAGGTGGGCGCCTATTTAAACTAAGACTGAAAATTATTCCTCTCGTTATACAGGTGGGCGCCTATTTAAACTAAGACATGAAAATTATTCCTCTCGTTATACAGGTGGGCGCCTATTTAAACTAAGACATGAAAATTATTCCTCTCGTTATACAGGTGGGCGCCTATTTAAACTAAGACATGAAAATTATTCCTCTCGTTATACAGGTGGGCGCCTATTTAAACTAAGACTGAAAATTATTCCTCTCGTTATACAGGTGGGCGCCTATTTAAACTAAGACATGAAAATTATTCCTCTCGTTATACAGGTGGGCGCCTATTTAAACTAAGACTGAAAATTATTCCTCTCGTTATACAGGTGGGCGCCTATTTAAACTAAGACTGAAAATTATTCCTCTCGTTATACAGGTGGGCGCCTATTTAAACTAAGACTGAAAATTATTCCTCTCGTTATACAGGTGGGCGCCTATTTAAACTAAGACTGAAAATTATTCCTCTCGTTATACAGGTGGGCGCCTATTTAAACTAAGACTGAAAATTATTCCTCTCGTTATACAGGTGGGCGCCTATTTAAACTAAGACATGAAAATTATTCCTCTCGTTATACAGGTGGGCGCCTATTTAAACTAAGACTGAAAATTATTCCTCTCGTTATACAGGTGGGCGCCTATTTAAACTAAGACATGAAAATTATTCCTCTCGTTATACAGGTGGGCGCCTATTTAAACTAAGACATGAAAATTATTCCTCTCGTTATACAGGTGGGCGCCTATTTAAACTAAGACTGAAAATTATTCCTCTCGTTATACAGGTGGGCGCCTATTTAAACTAAGACATGAAAATTATTCCTCTCGTTATACAGGTGGGCGCCTATTTAAACTAAGACTGAAAATTATTCCTCTCGTTATACAGGTGGGCGCCTATTTAAACTAAGACATGAAAATTATTCCTCTCGTTATACAGGTGGGCGCCTATTTAAACTAAGACATGAAAATTATTCCTCTCGTTATACAGGTGGGCGCCTATTTAAACTAAGACATGAAAATTATTCCTCTCGTTATACAGGTGGGCGCCTATTTAAACTAAGACTGAAAATTATTCCTCTCGTTATACAGGTGGGCGCCTATTTAAACTAAGACATGAAAATTATTCCTCTCGTTATACAGGTGGGCGCCTATTTAAACTAAGACTGAAAATTATTCCTCTCGTTATACAGGTGGGCGCCTATTTAAACTAAGACTGAAAATTATTCCTCTCGTTATACAGGTGGGCGCCTATTTAAACTAAGACATGAAAATTATTCCTCTCGTTATACAGGTGGGCGCCTATTTAAACTAAGACTGAAAATTTATTCCTCTCGTTATACAGGTGGGCGCCTATTTAAACTAAGACTGAAAATTATTCCTCTCGTTATACAGGTGGGCGCCTATTTAAACTAAGACTGAAAATTATTCCTCTCGTTATACAGGTGGGCGCCTATTTAAACTAAGACATGAAAATTATTCCTCTCGTTATACAGGTGGGCGCCTATTTAAACTAAGACTGAAAATTTATTCCTCTCGTTATACAGGTGGGCGCCTATTTAAACTAAGACATGAAAATTATTCCTCTCGTTATACAGGTGGGCGCCTATTTAAACTAAGACTGAAAATTTATTCCTCTCGTTATACAGGTGGGCGCCTATTTAAACTAGGACATGAAAATTATTCCTCTCGTTATACAGGTGGGCGCCTATTTAAACTAAAACATGAAAATTTTTCCTCTCGTTATACAGGTGGGCGCCTAAGTAAACTAAGACATGAAAATTATTCCTCTCGTTATACAGGTGGGCGCCTATTTAAACTAAGACTGAAAATTATTCCTCTCGTTATACATGTGGGCGCCTATTTAAACTAAGACATGAAAATTATTCCTCTCGTTATAAACTAAGACATGAAAATTATTCCTCTCGTTATACAGGTGGGCGCCTATTTAAACTAAGACTGAAAATTATTCCTCTCGTTATACAGGTGGGCGCCTATTTAAACTAAGACTGAAAATTATTCCTCTCGTTATACAGGTGGGCGCCTATTTAAACTAAGACATGAAAATTATTCCTCTCGTTATACAGGTGGGCGCCTATTTAAACTAAGACTGAAAATTATTCCTCTCGTTATACAGGTGGGCGCCTATTTAAACTAAGACTGAAAATTATTCCTCTCGTTATACAGGTGGGCGCCTATTTAAACTAAGACTGAAAATTATTCCTCTCGTTATACAGGTGGGCGCCTATTTAAACTAAGACATGAAAATTATTCCTCTCGTTATACAGGTGGGCGCCTATTTAAACTAAGACTGAAAATTATTCCTCTCGTTATACAGGTGGGCGCCTATTTAAACTAAGACATGAAAATTATTCCTCTCGTTATACAGGTGGGCGCCTATTTAAACTAAGACTGAAAATTATTCCTCTCGTTATACAGGTGGGCGCCTATTTAAACTAAGACATGAAAATTATTCCTCTCGTTATACAGGTGGGCGCCTATTTAAACTAAGACATGAAAATTATTCCTCTCGTTATACAGGTGGGCGCCTATTTAAACTAAGACATGAAAATTATTCCTCTCGTTATACAGGTGGGCGCCTATTTAAACTAAGACTGAAAATTATTCCTCTCGTTATACAGGTGGGCGCCTATTTAAACTAAGACATGAAAATTATTCCTCTCGTTATACAGGTGGGAGCCTATTTAAACTAAGACTGAAAATTTATTCCTCTCGTTATACAGGTGGGCGCCTATTTAAACTAAGACTGAAAATTATTCCTCTCGTTATACAGGTGGGCGCCTATTTAAACTAAGACTGAAAATTATTCCTCTCGTTATACAGGTGGGCGCCTATTTAAACTAAGACTGAAAATTATTCCTCTCATTATACAGGTGGGCGCCTATTTAAACTAAGACTGAAAATTTATTCCTCTCGTTATACAGGTGGGCGCCTATTTAAACTAAGACATGAAAATTATTCCTCTCGTTACACAGGTGGGCGCTTATTTAAACTAAGACTGAAAATTTATTCTTCTCGTTATATAGGTGGGCGCCTATTTAAACTAAGACATGAAAATTATTCCTCTCGTTATACAGGTGGGCGCCTATTTAAACTAAGACATGAAAATTATTCCTCTCGTTACACGGGTGGGAGCCTATTTAAACTAAGACTGAAAATTATTCCTCTCGTTATACAGGTGGGCGCCTATTTAAACTAAGACATGAAAATTATTCCTCTCGTTATACAGGTGGGTGCCTATTTAAACTAAGACTGAAAATTATTCCTCTCGTTATACAGGTGGGCGCCTATTTAAACTAAAACATGAAAATTATTCCTCTCGTTATACATGTGGGCGCCTATTTAAACTAAGACATGAAAATTATTCCTCTCGTTATACAGGTGGGCGCCTATTTAAACTAAAACATGAAAATTATTCCTCTCGTTATACAGGTGGGCGCCTATTTAAACTAAGACATGAAAATTATTCCTCTCGTTATACAGGTGGGCGCTTATTTAAACTAAGACTGAAAATTATTCCTCTCGTTATACAGGTGGACGCCTATTTAAACTAAAACATGAAAATTATTCCTCTCGTTATACAGGTGTGCGCATATTTAAACTAAGATACGAAAAGTATTGTTCTCTCGTTCCTCCGAGAAAATTTTTGACAATGGCAGAAAATTTTCTGCCCCTGTTTTGGTGACCTTTCTGGTATCGCGTTCATCTGCCTTCATCGACCTTTATTTTCCTGCAACAGACAGAAAGGCTTAATTAGTTTTAATCATGGTGGGTCAACGGTGATCTTTCCGTCGGGGGATGATTTTTCCCTTTTCTTTTCCTGGCTCTGTGCACCAACAACTAGTTGGTGGACGACGTCGCTTGCTGGGGTGGTTTTCCATTTAACCCCCTTTCTGCTTCTCTTTTTAGGACATGCCGTGGGAGTCTGCTTTTTATCCCGAAATTACCTCCTTCAGGAGTTTACTTCCCCGGAATTGTGAGGCATAGAATTCTGTTTCCTGGGGATATCTTGCACTGGATTGATTTCCCTTTCTTGTGGCGTCTGACCACTTTGGACTGGTAGTAAACTTTGAAAAATCTCTTTCAACACGAATTCTTAGAAAGAAAAACGAAAGAAATAGAGACAAGAAGAAAAATATTTCTGAACCAATACTTGGTGGAAAAAGGAAAAGAGAAAAACTTATCTGGACAACAGGACTGGTCCTTGTGATCATGACGTGCACCATAGATTCCCGACCCAGTCTATTTGTATCAATCAACTTGTCTGATGACCTTACTTGCTGGGGATAAATGGGTGTCCATTCCTTTGTGAACGCGGACCTTTTCGCTAATCCATCTTGTCGCCTCATAGTGCCCTTCGAGGGGTTTTCACTAATGAGACTCTCTCTTTTCTCTCAACTCTCGTCGCCTTACGGTGCCTATGAAGGTTTTCACTGATTAGACTCTCTCATTTCTTATATCTCTCATCTTTCGTCGTCTCGTGGTGCCTGCGAAGGTTTTCACCGCCAAGACTCTCTCATTTTATTTCTTCACCGGAGAGTTGGAGTGTCGTTGATATGATCCTCTCTTTGGAGGTTCCTTTGGATTATCAATTCATTTCCAGTTTTATGATCTTTTCCTTCGCTGGGGCTCAGTGTATTTATCAGCCGCTTTATTTTCCTAACTTGGCAACTCTTGGATATTGATCGGGAGGTCTTCTGGACGTCGGTGTTGGTTTTGGTGTGGGGCTAAAGAAAGGCTTATCAAAAAGGAAATAACTTTGATGGGTGATCATCTACAACTTTTGGAATCAAACCTTTTGTTGGACCTTTAAAACATAACCTCTGCCCCAGTTTTCTTGCTTGGGGGATTTTATTTCTACTCTATGTTTAACTATGTGCGTTCGCACACTGTGCCTATTATGCGTACTTGTGTATACTATGCACACTATGTACACTATGTACACTATGATGCACACTATGACCGAGTCGTGAGGCGCCTACGTATCCTCTTCGAGGAATCAGGTCAAACGTAGTTCCCACGGTTTGTGGTTTTTATCTTCTTCTTCTTTTTTCTCTTTTTTTTTCTTTTTCTTCTCCTCTTTTTTCTCTCTTTTTTTTTCTCTTAAAATTTTCTCTTCTTCTTCTTTCTCTTTTCATATCTTTTCCGTTAGTGATTCCAAAAGAGGGGTATGAAAGAATAACTTAAGGCTCAAAAGGGGAAAACAAGGGTAAAAGTGTTTGGATAGAAGAAATAATTGCCTCCGTCGTTTCATTATCCAATAAGTACCAAGTACAAACAAACGAACCAATAATTTCCATAATCAAAAGAAATCACGCATAATATCTCTTGACTGCATCCGAATTGATAGCCATGTCAACACATCTTCCTTCGATATCCGACAGACACAAAGCTCCATTGGACAATATTCTGGTCACGATATAAGGCCCTTGCCAATTTGGGGCGAACTTGCCTTTTGCCTCGACCTGGTGTGGGAGGATCTTCTTCAATACCTGCTGCCCTACTTCAAACCTCCTGGGGCGTACCTTCTTATTATATGTTCTCGCCATTCTCTTTTGATACAGCTGACCATGGCACACTGCTGCCAATCTTTTCTCGTCTATCAAGCTCAACTGTTCCAATCGAGCTTTGACCCATTCATTGTCATCAATCTCGGCTTCAGCGACAATCTGGAGGGATGGAATTTCGACCTCCGCTGGTATTACAGCCTCAGTTCCGTACACCAACAAATAAGGAGTTGCACCTACGGAAGTCCGGTAACCCAACAAAGCAAAGGGTAATCTCTCATGCCATTGTCTGGACCCTTCCACCATCTTTCGCAGTATCTTCTTGATGTTCTTGTTGGCTGCTTCGACCGCTCCATTTGCCTTGGGATGATATGGGGTGGAATTGCGGTGTGTAATCTTGAATTGTTGGCATACCTCTCTTATCAGGCTGCTGTTAAGATTCGCACCGTTATCCGCGATGATTACTTTTGGGATCCCAAATCTGCAGATGATATGGGAGTGCACAAAATCCACCACTGCCTTTTTAGTTACCGACTTGAAGGTTTTAGCCTCAACCCATTTGGTGAAGTAGTCAATGGTTACTAGAATGAACCTATGACCGTTGGATACTGCTGGCTCGATAGGTCCAATGACGTCCATGCCCCATGCCACAAACGGCCAGGGTGCTGACATCGTATGTAACTCTGTTGGTGGATAATGAATCAGATCTCCATGTATCTGACACTGATGGCATTTCCTCACGAAAGTGATACAGTCATATTCCATGGTGAGCCAATAATACCCTGCCCGAAGGATCTTCCTTGACAATACATATCCGCTCATATGTGGCCCGCAAACTCCAGCATGTACCTCTACCATAACCGTCGTGGCTTGGCCGGCATCTATACATCTCAACAATCCCAAATCCGGGGTTCTTTTGTACAAAACTCCTCCGCTGAGAAAGAAACCATTCGACAAACGTCGAAGGGCTCTTTTTTGGTCTCCAGTGGCATGTTCCGGATATGTCCCCATTCTGAGGTATTCTTTGATATCATAGAACCAGGGCTCGCCATCTGCTTCCTCTTCTACGGCATTGCAATAAGCGTGCTGATCACGGACCTGGATGTGCAGAGGATCAACGTACATTTTGTCAGGGTGGTGCAACATTGATGCTAAGGTGGCCAATGCATCCGCAACCTCGTTATGAACTCTCAGGATATGTTTGAACTTCACTGATCGAAATTGCTTGCTCAGATCGTGCAAGCATTGTCGATAAGGTATGAGTTTCAAGTCCCGTGTTTCCCATTCACCCTGAATCTGATGTACCAAGAGGTCCGAGTCTCCCAAGACCCAGACGTCTTGGACATCCATGTTCGCAGCCAATCGCAGACCCAAAATGCAAGCTTTATACTCGGCCATATTGTTGGTGCAATAGAAGCGTAATTGAGCTGTAACAGGATAATGGCGTCCTGTTTCGGAAATGAGCACTGCTCCTATTTCAACCCCTTTCGCGTTTGCAGCTCCATCGAAGAAAAGCTTCCAACCTGGTTCCTCGGGTAACTCCAGCTCATTTGCATGCATTACCTCTTCATCGAGAAAATACGTTCTTAAAGGCTCGTATTTTTCATCAACCGGATTCTCTGCTAAATGGTCGGCCAACGCCTGGGCTTTCATGGCTGTCCTTGTCACATAGACGATATCGAACTCTGTGAGCAGAATTTGCCATTTTGCCAACCTCCCTGTAGGCATAGGTTTCTGAAAGATATACTTCAATGGGTCCAAACGGGATATGAGATAAGTAGTATACGAGGACAGGTAGTGTTTCAACTTCTGAGCTACCCAAGTTAGGGCGCAGCATGTTTTCTCGAGTTGGGTGTACTTGACTTCATATACTGTGAATTTCTTGCTAAGATAGTAGATGGCCTGCTCCTTCCTTACTGTGTCATCATGTTGCCCCAGTACACAACCAAAAGAATTTTCCAGGACCGTCAGATAAAGAATTAAGGGCTTCCCTGGCTTGGGTGGAACCAGCACGGGTGGACTAGACAGATACCCTTTGATTTGGTCGAAAGCCTCTTGACACTTTGCCGTCCAACCTACCGCAGCATCCTTTTTTAGCAACCGAAATATGGGCTCACAAGTCGCCGTGAGTTGAGCGATGAACCTGCTGATGTAATTGAGTCTACCCAGCAAACTCATTACCTCTGTTTTATTCTTTGGCGGTGACAGATCTCGGATGGATTCGATTTTGGATGGGTCTAACTCAATTCCCCGTCGACTGACGATGAATCCTAACAACTTTCCTGATGGAACCCCGAATGCGCATTTGGCCGGGTTAAGCTTGATATCATATCTTCGGAGTCTTTGGAAGAATCTCCTTAGGTCTGCTACATGGTCTTCCTGACGCCAAGACTTTATGATCACATCATCGACGTACACCTCAATTTCTTTGTGTATCATGTCGTGAAACACAGCAGTCATTGCTCGCATGTACGTTGCCCCGGCATTCTTTAGTCCGAACGGCATTACCCGATAGCAGTAAGTTCCCCATGGCGTGATAAATGCGGTCTTTTCCGCATCTTCTTCGTCCATTAGGATCTGATGATAACCCGCATAGCAATCTACAAATGATCTGATCTCGCGCCCAGCGCAATTATCGATCAAGATATGGATGTTGGGTAATGGAAAGTTGTCCTTGGGACTGGCTTTGTTGAGGTTGCAATAGTCGACGCACACCCTGATTTTCCCGTCCTTCTTTGGAACTGGTACCACATTGGCCAACCACTCGGGATATCGAGTGACCCGAATGACCTTCGCCTGCAACTGCTTAATCACCTCTTCTTTGATCTTTACACTCATTTCTGTTTTAAATTTCCTTAGCTTTTGCTTGACCGGAGGGTATGCCGGGTCAGTGGGCAATTTGTGAACCACTAAATTGGTGCTTAATCCTGGCATATCATCATATGACCATGCAAAAACATCTTTGAATTCCATGAGGGTTTTGATCAATTCTTCCCTGACATTCGGCTCAATATGGATGCTGATTTTGGTTTCTCGGACATTATCAGCGTCCCCTAGATTCACAGCCTCAGTGTCATTTAGGTTAGGTTTGGGTTTTTCTTTAAATTGGCGCAGTTCTCGATTTATCTCTTCAAAGGCTTTATCTTCGTCATATTCAGATTCATCGTCGCAAACGACCTCTTGTGTCATTAAGTCGGATTCAGATTGATTTATTAGACTAGGTCGACGATCCGCTGTGCATGCCATGTCATTAGAACCAGTAAAAGGAGAACTGTTCAGAAAGAAAAAGAACAAAACAAAATTAAAATGGGCAAAAGAAGAGAACTTTATTAAACTTGCGGGATAAAAAGGGTTCACACTTTTACAAAACAAAAGTAAAATTTGGATTACACCCTGGAATAATCCGAACAAAACAAGACAAACAAAACATAAATCAAAGCCTACTACCAAGACTCCCCTCGGACAGGAAGAGGAGTAACCATCCAGTTGTTGGTTTTGGCCTCAGGCCCCACAAACTGTATCTCTGCTCTGCTGGAACCTTCTCCAGCTTCTACCATACTGATATCAGCGAATAGCCTCTCGAAACTCTAATTCAGGTCCCCATCCATACCAATCAATGGTCCTAGAATCTTTGGGACCTGTGGCCCTTTGGCGCTTGCTCTGACAAAAGATCTTGAGAGACGGGGCACGGGTTTGGGAAGATACCAGACTTTCTTCTTCATTTTCCGCGCTTGCTTTACATCTGCTGTGGTTGGTTTGTACCCCAATCCGAAAGTTTCCAGATTTTTAGGCAGGGAGACAGGTTGGACAATCCCCTGAAGCTCGACTCCCAGGCCTTTTCCCGGCACAAATCCATTACCCAGCATTTCCGAGACCATCATGACTGTTGCGGCATCTACCCTAGGGTGCGGGATGATTTCTCCTTCAGAAATTTTGTTTGCCGACACTGTATCAAAAATCTGGTAGACCCAAGGACCTTTGTCATCATCGGTCTCTATGAAAGGTACAATGGCTCCACCCATGGTGCACGCCGTGTCCTCGCCGTGTAGCACGACCTCTTGTCTTTCCCACTCGAACTTCACCATCTGATGTAGGGTGGAGGGCACTGCTTTGGCTGCATGAATCCATGGTCGTCCTAACAGAAGGTTATAAGATACTGTGGCATCTAACACCTGGAACTCCATGGTGAACAGGACTGGACCGATGGTCAATTCAAGTACAACATCCCCTACAGTGGCTGTTCCATTTCCGTCGAATCCTCGGACGCAGATGCTATTCTTGCGGATTCTTCCGTGATCGACCTTTAACTGGTTCAGAGTGGATAATGGGCAGATATTGGCACTTGAACCGTTATCCACCAATACCCGAGTAACTACCGAGTTTTCACATTTGACAGTTAGGTAGAGAGCTTTATTATGCTCTGTACCTTCCATCGGCAGGTCATCATCTGAGAATGTTACCCTGTTCACCTCGAAAATCTTGTTGGCAATGGTTTCCAGGTGGTTCATAGAAATCTCGTTGGGCACATGAGCTTCATTCAATATCTTCATCAAGGCCCGACGATGCTCCTCAGAATGGATCAGTAATGACAGCAGCGAGATCTGGGCCGGTGTCTTCCTCAACTGTTCGACCACGGAGTAGTCCTGCACTTTCATCTTTTTTAGGAACTCCTCAGCCTCTTCTTCAGATACAGGTTTCTTGGTTGCAACTGGGTTGGTTTTCCTTAACTCTACCAGAGCAAAACACCGACCTGATCGAGTTAGCCCTTGCGCTTCGCAACTAACTTCCTCCACCTGTTTTCCTTTGTACATCACCACTGCCTTCTCGTATTTCCAAGGCACAACCTTGCTATCAATCATTGGTAGCTGGACTACGGGCTTTATGGTGACCAGTTCTCTGTATACCCCTTTCAGCACAACTGCGGGTGTGGGCGGAATCCCCAACTGGTTTGGCTCAGGTTTGCTTGTCTTGGCGGACGGGCTCTTTCCCAATATTACTACTGGCTTGATGCTTTTTCCCTGCGACTTTACCCCCACTCCTCTACTGGTCGATCCTTCTTTCGGAGCAGCCTGGATCATCATCACTGTTTGCGAGGGCCTTCTCAACTCTCCTCCCTCATACACCAACTCGATCATATGCGTCTCGTGGTGCGTTGGCAGTGGGTTCTGATTGATGTTAGGAGCCTCCGGTGTCTGGACCTCAATTTTGTTAGTGTCAATGAGGTCTTGTATTGCCTGCTTCAGCCTCCAACATTTTTCAGTTTCATGTCCCATCATCCCTGAGCAATATTCACAATTTATCGTCCTGTTCACATTTTGAGGTGGGGGGTTTTGCTCTCTGGGTTCGACAGGACTTACCAAACCCAACCGTCTCAATTTGTGGAATACGGCAGTATAGGACTCTCCCAGCTCGGTAAAGGCTCTATGTTTCTGTAGCCTATCATTTTTTGCAGCTTGACTCCCTCGAAAACCTGTCCCTGGAGGGTTCCTGTATGCTCTGGGTGGAGGGTAGGTATTTTGTGGTGGTAGGTAGGTATTATGTGGAGCTGGGTATGTATTATGTGGAGCTGGGTATGTATTGTGGGGAGCTGGCGCACGCCATTGTGGGCGAACCGGAGGTTGGGTGTATGTCTGGGCTTGATGGATGGTGAAATGCGGTTCTTGGGGTGGATAGTAGGGATGTGGTGGGTTGTATGGGTAGTTTGTCCTGTGAGGTCTGGGTTGGTTGTAGTGTGGCCTGCCAGACCCGGACCAACTGCTTGCCTCGATCGTGGCAACTTCTTCTTTCTTTCTTCTCAGCGCACCTCCCGTGCCGTTCTGAATAGCCTGGGTCGTTGCCTTGAGTGCCGAGTAGTTCACGATTTTGTCAGACCTCAGACCTTCTTCTATCATGACCCCTATCTTGACCACCTCGTTGAAGGATTTTCCAATCGTTGTCACCAAGTGACCAAAGTAGGTTGGGTCCAATGTTTGTAAGAAATAGTCCACCATCTCTCCCTCTCTCATGGGAGGATCGAATCTGGCCGCTTGCTCTCTCCAGCGGAACCCGAACTTGCGAAAACTTTCCCCGGGTTTCTTCCCAATTCTTAATAATGTGAGACGGTCAGGGACTATCTCGAGATTGTACTGGAAATGACTTGCGAAAGCCTGCGCCAGATCATCCCAAGTGTACCACCTGCTGGAATCCTGCCTGGTATACCATTCTAGTGCAGATCCGCTCAGACTTTGGCCGAAATAAGCTATTAGCAGCTCGTCCTTGCCGCCTGCCCCTCTCATTTTGCTATAGAATCCCCGCAAATGTGCCATGGGATCACCGTGCCCTTCATATAAATCAAACTTAGGCATCTTGAACCCAGCCGGGAGTTGGATGTCTGGGAAAGGGCACAGATCTTTGTATGCTACGCTGACCTGGTTGCCCAAACCGTGCAGGTTCCTGAAGGACTGCTCCAGGCTTTTGAACTTTCTCAATACCTCATCCTGTTCAGGGGCCTTAACCGGCTTTTCAATCTCTGGCGGTACCTCCAAGTGTGGATTGTAAGCATGTGGTTCGGGGGCATGAAATGTAGGCTCAGGGGGATAGTATTGCGTATAGTGAGCCTGAAACAATGGCTCACTGGTCGTTCTTTGCAAGGGGGATGATGTGAGTCCCACAAAAGTGGGAATATTTGGCGTTGGGAGAGGTTGATGGGGAGGTGGAGCTTGGGAATCATGAGGGCTTCTTTCTTGATGATAACGGGGATTCGGAAGGCTTGTTGAAGGGCCGGAGTGAGGGTATTCCGGCATGTGCCCCAGTGTCTCAGGGCTCTTTTGTGTTTTGGCTAGGGCTAGCTGCATTGCATTCATCTCTAGTCCCATCCTTTCAATCTTTTCCATCGCTTCTTTTAACAACTGGCTCATCGGCCTCTCTTCCTCATTACTATTCTCTGAAGTAGTCATGCTTGTTGCTACCGGTCCTTTGGATCTGGTTTGATAGGAGTGTGTTGCCAGAGTTCTTTAACAACTAACTTGTCTGGATTCAGACAGCAACAAACTTTGTTAGCGTTAGAGCTTAACAGATTTGATCATAACACATAGAGGATGCAATGCTCCTAGGCAGTTTAACCATTTCTACATGCTTTGCTTCGAACAACATGTGTCATCCCCGCTTGCTTATTTGTCCCCTTTTTTAAAGTACTTTGGGAAACCCTGTGTTTTATTTTATTTTTGTATTTTCTTTCTTTCTTTATTAAAAACGGTCGAATCTTATGGGGATTGCCTACGTATCACGTCCCCGCGCGAATCAGACCAGGCGTAATTCTGCCTTAAAGTAAGGACACACAGAATTCTTGTGAAATCATTAAATTCATTCTCAAAATTTTGCTATTACAAATTACTTCAAACAAGAAATAGCAATAGTACAGACCCCACAGTTTTTAACTTGGTTTGACTGAAAGAAAAGAAAACAACATATGGGAAAACAACAAAGCCCAATAAATAGGACTTGACCAAAGATTAATTCTCCAACTTAAGGGCCCGCGAGGCATCATTCGGCCTTTTCGCGGCTCTAGGTGTGAGGTCTCTCTGCAAGTTTTTCAATTCATTCATGATCCGGTGGACGCAGTCCATGATGGAAACAAGGAGGGTCTTCCGAGGCATTTGCTCGCATGCCAAGCATCTTATGTAGATGTAATGCCCAATCTCGTCGATCCTTCCTCGAATGTTGTCCCTTTCTGCGAACAACTGCCTTATCTGTCGGTTTTTTAATCCTAGTGTTTGCGCATTGGTGGCAAGTTGATCCTGGAACATCTCCATTTGCCTTTCCATTCTGGTCATTGCATCGTAACAGCGCCCTCTGTCGGCTTGGGCATCTCGTGTTTGCTTGAAGATCCGCTTTTGAATAGCGGAATTCGTTTCCTTTAACGTTTCGATGCTTAGTTCATAATCCCTTATGACTTGCTGCATGCGCTGCCTCCGGGCCATTGTACCTTTTGCCCACTTGGTCCGCAATCTTGCTGTGCTAGCCTTGGATCTTTCCAAATCTTCCTGGCATTCCGCGACCTGATCCTTTAACCTCGCTATCAATCTTTTATCCGCCCGGCTCCTCAGCTGGTTGTCGGCCTCCCTTTTCATCTTCCGAATCTGAGCTTTGAGGATCTCGCCTTCTCTGATTAGTCTGTTCTTTTCTCCCTTGTGGGCGGCGGACTGTAATTGGTATTCAAACTTCATATCCTGAACTTGTTGCTTTAGTTTGCCGGTTTCGGCAAGATATTCCCGCTCCTTGGCCAACCAGCCCCACTGCTCTTGTGAATACTTGGCAAATTCCTGCAAGTGAGGTCTTTTGGCCGGCCTTCCAGATGACGCCTCCCCTTTGTACCAGGCCTGATATCCGGGCGAAACTTCCCCTTTTGTCCGATTCAATACACAAGTATTGGCTTCTAAGTATTGGCATTGGCCCCACATTTGGCGAACCCTTGCTTCAGGAAACTGGCCATCGAGACTGATCTCAATCACCTGGGTGCTTAAATCCTCATCTTTTGTCACTATTTGACATCTCCCAAGTTTCCTCAAAACCCGATGCAGCGCATAAGGTTGAATTCTCTTAAGTCTCATTAAGAGAAAATGGGGCCTGGCTGCTGGCATGTATATAACTTCATCGATCGGTAACCAACCCAGCGTCCACTGTATTTGACTGGCGTTGAGGGCACGGAAATATGAGGTCCATGCCGAAACTCCTCTAGGTAGGTAGGCCTCATTAACTCTGGTATAGAACTCCTCTATGCAGGTCCTGTCAGCGGATCCATGGCTCAGAAACTGAGCTCGGTGACATAGGTGTTCAGTCATCCACATTTGCAACAACAAGTTGCAACCTTCGAAAAAGTTTCCTCCGGCTTTGCAAGACGTGAGGGCCCGGAACATATCAGATACTATCATGGGCGCCAACGTACTATCTCCCTATGTGAGCAACGTACTGACGACCCCTGCTATCTTTATGTCAATATTCCCGTCTTTTCTTGGGAATACTAAGAGTCCTAAGAAAGTTATCATGAAAGCAATCCGTCTATGTTTTTCCCATTTTTGACGATTACTTTTGCTGCACAACTGGTTTTCTGGCTTGTCGAATCCTCCTATGTGACCATATCTTTGGTATATGAAACTCATGCTGCAAAAACCTTTTGCCAAGTCAGGGTTATGAATTGTTCTCACTATCTTTAAGGAGTCCAGAAACCGGTGTATTGCTACAGCTCTTGGAGCAATCAGATATTTGTGCCTCAAAGGAGTCTCAGCGCTGCCGATATACCCTGCTATTTCTTCTAAAGTTGGGGTAAGTTCAAAGTCCGAGAAATGGAAGACATTGTGCGCAGGATCCCAGTGGGGGACTAGTGCCCTTATGATATCTCCCCGTGGTCTGATATCCAACAAACTCGTGAGGCCTTTCAGATACTTCTTGATTTCGTCATGCCCTTCTTTGCCCAAATCATTCCACCAGAGCCGCAATTGGAGGGGGATTTTATTCATGATTGAAAAGGGTTCATTTGGAGTAGTGCTCATTCTGCACATTTATTAATAAGATTTTAACAAACGAAACTTATTCTTGGTAAAAACAAAAATATATGCGATTTTTCAAAAGGATTTCTGAACACGACCTCTCAGCACTTCATGACCGAAGATTTTTGAGGTTGTGTGAAAAACCGAGGTGGCCGTCTGTACCAAGGCAGCCTTCCGGAGTTCCTTTCGGGAACATTCGGCTATTTTTGATATAAGCGGCATCATCCGACCCTGTGATAAAAAAACGTACTTAGCGTTTTTGCTACTTTTATTGATTTTCAAAAAAAATGGGAGGTTGGACCCGGCGGAGGTTGCCTACGTATCTCACACCCTATGAGAATCAAACTTGCGTAGTTCGGGCAATTTTAAATGAACAAGCATCCTTTTTTCATTTTTTATTGCAAGACAAACCATTTTTGAAAACAAGGTAAAATAACTCTTCATTTTCAAAAAGATAAAATAACCTATTTTCCAAACTAAAATAAAGACCTTTTTTTTCATTTTCTTTTCGACAAACGATTTTCCAACAATAAACGATTCTTTTTTTCATTTTCTAAAATAATCAATTAATACCTCTGTTATGTCTCTTTTTCAATTTCACAATTTTCAAAATATTCAAACACCGGTCAGCATGCGGGCGTGATACAAATAAATGCACGGAAAACGAATAAGATGCATCAGGATGGTCTTTTCATATCAGGTTGCTAGTCCTAGACGGACCCAACCCCTGTGTTGAGTCCCCTAAGTTAAATGCAACGTGATGCAAATAAACGTTCCTACTAGGGATCCAGCATGAAGTCACGTTATTCTATGTTCAAAACCTGGGTCGGTGTTCTAGACAGTGTACTCGAGCGGACAACTCGAGCTGAGGAAGGAGTTCCTTTCCGGGAACCAAAAAGCCAGCCGGCTTAGAAACTTTCCGAGCCTCTTTTATTTAGGGTACGACACTAACAGAATAGGGAGTCTCAACCAATAAGCATATCCCCAGAGGTAAGACGAGAAGGGTTTTGGCACAGTTTATATACAGTTCAAATAATATCAAAGCGGTAAAAGCAGCATTTAGCACATTAGGCTCAAACATGTAAAAATCAGATAAAACCAAATATAACAATTTATCTAAGCTCGAATTTCTAACCCTGAACCAGTGGTTCTGGGTTGTGGAATCCCCAGCAGAGTCGCCAGAGCTGTCACACCTCCTTTTTCTGCACCCGAGAGGGCGCAAGGGAGTTTTTTCCAATTAAAGGACAATCGAAACGGGATTGGTTTAATTATTTCAGAATCGCCACTTGGGAGATTTAGGGTGTCCCAAGTCACCAATTTTAATCCCGAATCGAGGAAAAGAATGACTCTATATTACAGTCTGCGTACCAGAAATCCGAATAAGGAATTCTGTTAACCCGGGAGAAGGTGTTAGGCATTCCCGAGTTCCGCGGTTCTAGCACGGTCGCTCAACTGTTATATTTGGCTTATTTATCTGATTTTAAATACAATATGAACTTATGTGCAAATTTTATCTTTCAACCGCTTTTATCATTTACTGTTATTTTTATCAAGAATTGCAACGTTATAAAAATGTATCTCGAACCACGTTACAATCAATGTACCCGTGGTCGTCGACACACTTTGACTCCGTTGAGATTTGGATTTGGGTCACATCAATGTGCACCCGAGTTTAAGGAAATTAAATTATTAAAGGCGCGCCTAAAGCGACTAGCGTATTTATTTTGGGTAAGACCGTGTAATTTTACTAAACGGTCCATCCCGAAGTCTAAATAATTTTTAAAGCAAATATTTACTGAGGGCCCCGCAATTTGTATTTTATTTGGCGATGCTCATCTCATCCTTATTTTAAAAGTATATCCTATAGCAACTACGTTTCTTGTCGCGTTTGTCTTTACTAACTGAAAACAGAGATAGTCCTAGTTAATTGCATGCTTGCAGGTTATTTATAGCAGGATTCAAAATGCTTTTACAGAATAGGAAAATGTGGCTACACGCACGGACTGCTGATCGAACATTATGGGCCCAAATCCAGCTCATGCGGGATGGGCCAGACCTGGGCCACTGTTTATCTGATGCGGACCTGCTTGTTCCGTTTCTGCCTGGGCTCGACCCCCATGAGGTTGAGACCGTAAACTTATGTTCTTTGTTCTAAAGGTGTGGCTTATCAATAATTATAACAAAACAATTTATCAAAAGGAGATGAACTTAGCTAGTAATGGATAGTTTCATGCTTGGCATGTATTAAAGGATATGTTACACAATTAAACCAAGTCTGGGATACAACCTACTGCATTGGGAATATTTTTACCTAACAGCATACATATACAACTAACATTCAATCACCCTACATTGATATCTACTAGGCGTGTAAGCTACCTTCAGTATCCAAACGAAAATGTAAACTATTATACACTACATGACATTTAATACAACAGTCCATGTATAAAAAAAAACAACTGCAGATCTTCTCTTTTGCATTCATGCTCAAACTTTCAAGTTACATTGGTAGTATTAATTGTGTACCTGGTTGGGAAGACAAAAGAAGAACGAAAGGATTAGTTGAGTAGTACACAGCAAACACAGCAGCAGCAGTTAAACAACAACGAACCGACAACAAACAACCAGCCACAAGGATGAAGTTCACACGTTGGTCGAGCAACAAACAAATAATCCCAGAAAAAACAGGATAGTAAACGAAACCAGCCGAGAAAGGAACCAGAATGTTTTTTGCAATAGTAACAGAAATTCAATAACCACCAAAGCTCAGCAAATAACCAGCACAGTTCCGACAATCAGTGAGACTAAAACTCAATCCACAACACACAGAAGCTCAGTGTAGTAACAATCATAGCAGAAGACACACAGATTTCTCTTAATGGAACAGTAACAGCCCCAGTTAGAATAACTGACTTGGCCAGAACAGCTTAACCAACTTAGTTCCTTGTGCAGTTTTGGACAGTGTTTAGTTAAAGTGTTCTGAAAATTTCTTTCAATTTTTCTTTTTTCTCTGAAGACAAAAAGTCCAACCCCTTTTAAGTTCTGAAACAGCTTTATTTATAGGCAGAAATGGCAAGCACTCAGCTGCCTTGAACCCCTCCCCTCTTTCCTGCCCATAACTTCCTTTCTAAACTAATCAAAATATTCCCCATACCCATCCATTCGACAGGCTTTTAGCCTGTATTTTCTGCCCAACAACATGGGCACCCCTTTTTTATTCAATCAGCCACATGCCACAAAGTTTGGCTCCCCACTATTACCTTATTTTAATCCTAATCCAGTACCCTATTTGTCAGCTTATTTAAACTAATCATTTCTGTTCTTTTTAACACCCAAATTACCCCTGTTAATCCCTGATTATTACTGCCCTAAACCCATTGCAGTATCAGGGCATTTTGAACTTCTGAAAGCTCCAATTCAGAACTGCCCTGGACTGAATCTTTTCAGTCGTTTTGCAATGAAAACAAACCAATTTCAAACCATGTCGGGCATTCAGTCAATGACAGGGTTCAATCAGTCATGTGAAATTATTAGTCCATTTGATCATTTAGTCATAGACAACTAATCGACGACGTTTATCAAGTCGACTATACTAATTATAACCCAGATATAACAAATCGATTGAATAAACGATACGTACGGGGTTCTGAATAACTTCAGCTAACTTTGCACAATACTGGGAGGCCATACGAATTATTTATATGACGACTAATCTAATCGAACATGTATGTCACAGACTACATTCAAAACACACACAGAAAACCAACGACCCAATAAAAGGCCTTACAAAGACGGAAGAAATTGGAATGAAAAATACCAGAAATACCAAATAATCACAACAGAACATGCTAACAAATTCAATTATCACTCAAATAAAACAGAAAGGAAAAGAAAAACTTACTAAAAATGTTCAAACAAAATCGACCCAAGTCTGACTCAGCTTTGACCATTTGAGGCCGAACAAACTTTAATCGGGGTGTTCTCAACCGAGAACACCTTGATTAAGGTCTATTAGACCTCAAACCCCTATTAAGACTGGCCGGATCCCCCAAGTTCTTGTGTTCTAGGGTTCAGATTCTCAGATTTGAGATTTTAGGAGTTGTAGGTAGACTCGGACCAAACCCAGCTTGGTTTGGTCACGAGGGAGGTCAGGGGGTTGTCCAGTGTGAGTTTGGGTTGGTTTGGTGTAGATAGAGGTTTGGTCTCGAATCTTCAAATCAAGATTCGAGACGAGGGAGTGTGATTCGAGGTACATGGTTAGTGAATTCGTGTTCGGGGTAGTGAGATGCATCAAAGGTGTTGAGGAGGTGGTCACCGGCGTTCATGCCGCCGGCTTTTAGGGTGAGAGTGCATGGGGGCGGCTAGGGTTTCGGGGGGGTTCAGGGTTTGGTGAAGAAGACGAGTGAAGGGGGGTTCGGATAGGGGCCGGGGTATGATAGAAGGCTTATATACGATCTAGGGGTTTAGATCCTGGCCGTCGGATCATGTGAGATCAAGGGCCAGGATCTATTCATTAAAGGGGGACGACGTCGTTCAGGGGCTGATAGTGGGTTGAGACCGGGTGGGGATTGGATCGGGTTAAATTTGACGGGTCTAGGGGATGTGATCCTGGCCGTTGATTCGTTTGAGATCAACGGCCCAGCTTAGATGGGACAGAAACGACGTCGTTTGGACCGTGTCCGGGCAGCCTGTTGTTTAGGCTGGATCGGGGTCCTGGTCTTGGGCCTATTTTTGTTTCATTTCTTGGCCCAAACCAATTTTCATCACTCTTTTTCTTTTGTTTTAAATTTTTTTTTTAAAATAAAAATAAAAAAAATGAAATTAAAACAAACAACAATGTAACACTTTAACACAATTATCACACACATATTAAAATATTTTAAGTAAGTTAAATCACAACCTAGAACGAATGATGCATATATATATTTTTGGATTTTCTTTTAGTGATCGAATTACGGTTTGATTACCATGACAGACATACTTTGTATTTTGATCGATAAGATCAAATGCAGAATGGGCCGAACCACAAATGACTAACAGCACATGTCACGAAAAATCGAAAAATTGTACAGCGAGGTCACTTGTCACTATTTTTTGTTTTCTTTTGGAGCGATTGTCCGTGAAGCAAAAATCGCGTGCTTACAATAATTACGTTTGATGTAGAAGAATTACAGAAGATTTAGTCGTTTTTGATTTGTGAATTGTAGAAGAATAATCAATTCGTTTTTGAATTGTAGAAGAATAATCAATTCGTTTTTGAATTATAGAAGAATAATTACGTTTTATGTAGAGACGCTAAATTTGAAACGAAACTGACAAAGAAGATTAATGTGCGTGATTTGCGTTTGGAAGATCATAAAGAATATTTAATCCCCCAATTTTAGCGCGCCTAAATAAAGAAGCATACAGCTACAATGATTTCTTATTTAATGCATGATTTATATTTTGTAGAAATACTATTAGCATGAAGGATAATATACAAACTATGAACATATTTGATAATGTAGTTTCCTATATGGTATAGAAACGAAAATTTTCCATAAGAAAACTAGACTGTTAGTTATAATTTGAATATGGCTGATAATGATATATGATCTGCAGAAGTCGTTATCCTAGGAAGCACTTGATTATATTATTAAAAGCCATTTTTTACAATTACTTAATAAATTCGACCTTGATATCGAAACAAATACAAGGGCCTGATAAGCAGCAAATGTCCATGTATCAATCTATCTATACTGTATTAAAAGCATGAAGGTCCTTAGCGAAATGTCGTTCGCGTTTTTACCCTTTAAAAATATATTTTATATTGTATAAAATTGTAAAATAAAATAATTCCTAATATTTAGGAGTTCTAAATTAAAGAGGTTTAATATATATATATATATATATATATATATATATATATATATATAATTTAGTCCCTAAAATTGTATGCTCGTTAAACTAGTTTTAGTGTACGCGCTTTGCGCATGTACCCTATATATAAAAGATGAACTTTCTAAAAAAATAAAATAAATAATACTCAAATGTATCTCTTATAAAATAAAGATTAACAAAAATTATAAGTTCCTGAAAATAATAAATATTAATCATTTGGTTAGGGGTTCAGATCTAGTCTACTGGTTCTTTCTTTTAATTTGTTCCCATTAGTTGTTTGATGGTACAAAAACGTTATAGGAGTAAAGTTTGATAGAAGATAAAGAGGAGGTTCGATATATACGTGCGTTTATTTTAGGGCTGTTTATTTGGATCGGATATCTGAAATCTGAATCGATCCATTCATTTTCGGATTTCGGATTGGACCAGATTTCGGATTGTATTTATTAAAATTTTTGATTTCGAATCGGATTCGGATTGGTATAATTTTAATACGATCCCATCCGAAATCCGAAATTATTAGGGCATGTATAAATACTAAACTTTAATTTCTGATAGTTAGTACTTCCTTTACATTTTCTTCTAAGTTATTACATTTACAATTGATGGATTTAGCTATATTGGCACCATAGTACTCTCATAATTGCATAAACATGAATTTTTCTTACTGTATTGCCTCTTTTACTAAGAAAACATACATATGAGGTTGCAACTTTGAGGCATAATAATTCGATCCGAAATTCAAAAATCCGATTTGATCCAAACTTTAAAATCTTATCGGATCGGATTCGAATTGCATTTTCTAGAATCCGAAATCCAATCTGAAATGTGCTAAATCCGATCTGATCTGATTTGATCCATGCACATCCCTAGTTTATTTCATATTAATTTTTTCAAAATATGAGTCTGATAGATTACCAACAACTGAAAAGGTTTTGTCCATATTTTATTTAATTTATAAGAGTGTTAAAACTTGTATCCTTATTTTAATCATGCCTTAATAGTCATATTTGACATCCCAACTCAACAAATACTAATCGTTCTTATAAATGATAACTCGATTGTTTCTTAACACGTAATTTTTTTTTAAAGTACTTCATCTTACACGTGGCGGATTACATATTACAATTTATATTATTCATATTTAGTGAGACAAAGAATATACACAAACTCTAACTAAAAATAAATTTATTTTCTTATGTATGTATAAAGTGGTTACTAAGATTGCACTTATTATATTGACTAATTAGATGAATATTGAGTCAAATTAAGTTATCCAGCTTATGAGCTTACTAAACAATATTCTTATTTACTGTTGCGTGAAATATGAATTGTATTAATGAAAAATCAAAAGATTAAACTTAATTTTTTTTGTTGTCTTTGGAACGATTTAATGTTGTTTATTGTGTAGAACAGGCCACCAACTTGGGAAATCCATGTCGTACATTAGCGTGTATAATAAAAAAGAAAAATGTTATAAACTAATTGTTTGATTTATATAAGGTAAAATTTTAATGATTTTAAAGTCCTAAATATTAGAATTTTTTTTACCTAATTCAATAAGGAAAGATTTTATGACAAAATTTTAGTTAATTTTAAAGTCCCACAAATTAGAAAATTAACTTAAATTACAATTTCATCCAATGTGAAATCTAAGTTTAAGGGATAAAAAAGGCGAACGTCATTTCGTTAAAGGGCTTCGTGCTTTTAATATATATATATATATATATATATATATATATATGTAGCTTCGTGATTTATAACTAGTTTTAGGATACGTGCGTTGCACGTGTAGAAAAGTCAGCCAACATTTCGCGTTAATATAAATTAATAAAGGAGATGTAATTGTAGATGCATATCGAGTCTCTTGAAATATGTATTTTTTTATAAATCTTATGATTACAATATTAATTATGTAATGTTTCCAAATTTACTATGAAAATGTTGCCATACGTAGTATCTTACAGTAACTATGAATATTAATTAGGCTAAGCTAATTTATATCAACACAAAATTACGAACTTACAAACAATGATTATCTACAAAGAAGATATTCTGATTTTCTTTTAAAATTATTCTGGAACACATGCATTTTAATTTTTAAGCTCAACACATAAGTTATTATTCTTTTGTTTTCACTCCCCAATTGGTTGGCTTGGTCAACCTTGCTCAACCAAGGTGAAAATTAGGAGATATATCATAACTGTTGGTTTATACTTGGAATTAATTTTTGTCTGCACCAACAAAGTAATTACGAAAATTATAATTAGCATTAAGTTTATGTGATAGAAAATCAATAGATAAAAATAACAACGAGGAAGTCTAAGAAATAAGAAAAAGAACACGAGATAAGAGAAATTGAAAGTTTGAACCCCGTTGATCTTGATATTTGTGAATCAAGTAGTTCGTCTCAATTGATTTATAGGCTAGAATCATAAAAGCCAAAGGAAGGTGAAACTAAAAATTATACTTAAAACAATTATAACGAGAAATACCTCCTAATCATGATATTTGTGAAACAGGTAGTTTGTGTCACTCATTTTTTTATTAAAGAGACAGAAAAGGTAAAAATAAAAATTATACTCAAAACAATTGAAAAAATAAATTCTCAAAATAAGAGTATTCACGTGTAAAAGAATTTCAAGAATGTACTCTAGCATAACTTTGCCTTCTCCACCCTTCTTTAGGCTCCTGCGGCGTAGACAAATTGAGAAAACAACTTGCACCAGGTATATTATATGTACAACATAAGCAAGTACTTGAATCTAGTCATAGACAATAACACGGATAACATAAACTCGAAATCTAACGTAAAACATCATCGTTTATCGTGTTAACCTGCAAAACATAACATAAATCAACAATTTAAAGATAAGATAAACTCTTAACTTAAAATTGTTGTTTACCTAGTTAACCTGCAAATTGCAAAACATAACAAGAATCGAGATTTTTAATGATTCGTAAATTCGAAAATTTCATTATATAAGAATCATTAGTATGCGGTATGAATAGTGTTAGAATGCAGACGCATTACTTGCAAAAAAATATCTAAATTAAAAATCATATTTCTATTGGAGCTCGAAAAGTACAATCTGATCCCTTAAATAGTATCGGAAAGGTTTGTAAATATAGTAAGTCTCTTAAATTTTGATATTAAATCCTAATTCGGACTCTAAAAGTATGTGTAAATATAGTAACTCTCTTAAATTTTGATATTAGATCCTAATTCGGACTCTAAAAGTATGTAACGTAGTATTGGCTTTAAAGTGTTAATTTGCTTGGGCTCTACAAATAAAGAAAGAATTTACCTATAATAAAATCTTATTCTGTTATAAATAGAATTCTATTTCTGGTGAATGTCCATATTTAGAGAGATTCTAGGGTTTATTACTTGGTGGCTAAGTCAACCTCTCCCTATAAATAGAGGGTTTTATTCCATTGTAATTCATCCCAAAATTCAATAAGAATTTCCTCTCTCTCTTTCTCTGCAATATTGTTCTCTAGTTTTATTGTTTCATAACACGTTATCATCACGAGACTCTACCGTCTCAAGAAGCGTTTGAGAAGATTAAGGTATAACTTTTCTCCTATTTTTAATTATGACTGACATTATGAAAAGAAAGTTCGTTGCCCTTGAAATTTCGGGCAAGAACTATATGACATGGGTGTTGGATGCTGAAATCCATTTAGATGCAATGGGTCTTGGAGACGCCATTAAAGACAAAACTAAAGCATCCACCCAAGACTGTGCTAAGGCCTTGATTTTCTTGCGCCATCACCTTGATGAAGGGTTGAAAATAGAATATCTCACAGTCAAAGATCCACTTGTTTTGTGGAATGGCTTAAAGGAAAGATATGACAACTTAAAGTTGGTCATTCTTCCACAAGCACGATATGATTGAGCTCATCTTAGGCTCTAAGACTTTAAGTCTGTTTCTGAATATAATTCTGCGATGTTCAGAATTACTTCTAAATTGAAACTCTGTGGAGATACTATCACTGATTATGATATGCTTGAAAAAATGTTTACAATATTTCATACCTCCAATATGGTTCTGCAACAGCAGTACAGAGAGAAAGATTTCAAGAAGTACTCTGAGCTAATTTCTCTTCTCCTTGTGGCTGAGCAAAACAATGACTTGCTCATGAGAAATCACGAAAATCGACCCACTGGGTCTACACCATTGCCTGAAGTGGATGAGGTGTATTCCCATTATGCTAAGCGTGGAAAAGGCCGTGACCCTATTCGTGGTCGTGGTCGTGGTCGTGGCCGTGGCCGTGGACAAGGAAGAAATTTTTCTGGTGTTAATCACCCCCCCAAAGAAAAATACCCACCAAAAGTGGAAAGGGAAAGATGAGAGGCCAAAGGCAAATGGTTCAGAAACTGAATGTTATCGTTGCAGTGGAAAAGGGCATTGGGCAAATATTTGTCGTGTACCAAGACATTTGGTTGAGCTTTATCAAGCATCTCTAAAGAATAAAGGCCCTGAAGCTAATTTTGTCTATGACAATGAATTTGACATCACCCACTTGGATGTGGCAGACTTCTTTGAACACTCTGATGGGAAAATAGACCACTTGATCAGTGATGGATCCGTGGTTAAAGATGATTGAGTAATTTGATTTTTATTTTTCTTATTCGTAGTAGCTAGTGAATAAACATCATGTAATCATAGTTATTTACATGAGTAGTAGTCATTAGTATCAATTAGTATTATTTTATGAATTAGTGTTAGTTCGTTCTAGTATTCGTTTTAAACAATATTTCAGCCTTTGACCATATCATAATTATTTACATACATATGCATGTGGTAAGAATTCAAATGTGGCATATTGTTTTAGTATTTAACAGTCTCCGTACATAAATTCTTACCAAGTGTTTCTAATACTAAATTGTATGTTGAGTATAATATGTCAAAAACATATGTATCTATTCTGTACTGTATTACGAACTTGGTGTGCAATTATTGCCTTTACATATTGTACTATTATAATGAAAATTCATCATAACTGTAACAATATCTTTCTTTACCAGTGTGCATACATCAGGCAGATAACGCAATCTTAGAGTAGTACATGAAAAAGCATATTATGATTTCACTGTTTAATAGTGCTAACAAGTGAAAAAGCAGTAATAGCATGTGATAATCTTGTTAAAAGGCTTTCTCGTAGCGTTAATAACCAAACACGAAAATCAAACTATAGCACTTATAATTGTATTATTACTCCTAATAAATTAAAATAAAGTTAATGTCTTGTTAAAATTTGCATGTGGCCCAGATGTTATGTGTATTAAATCTCGGTTGTCTGTGTGTAATACCACTATTTTGCATTTGTTTGCATTCTTTCGTATAAATACATTTTCTTCTTTATATTTTTTTCCTGAATTTTCCTTTTAGACTAATATTTATTCGTATATTTCTTTTGTATGTCAAACCATGGGAAGCAAATATGGATATCCCACAAAACAAACTTGGATCAAAGTTCAATTGTAAAAATATTTGTTTAATTGATTCATGTACGACACATACAATATTCAAAGAGAAGAAATATTTCTCTCATTTAAGTATGTGTAAGGCAGATGTTACTACAATTTCTGGTAGTAGTAATTTAATTGAAGGCTCTGGAAGAGCTACTATAACTCTGCCTAAGGGAACAATACTTATCATAGAGAATGCAATGTTCTCCTCCAAGTCCAAGAGGAACTTGTTGAGTTTTAAAGATATCCGTCGAAATGGATATCATATTGAGACAACAAATGAGAATAATCTTGAATATCTCATCATTACCAAGAATGTCTCTGGCCAAAAGAGGGTTATTGAAAAGTTCCCATCTTTATCTTATGGCCTGTATTGGACAAGAATTAGGGCAATTGAGGCACATTCTACCATAAACCAAAAGGTTATTGATTCCAATACTTTTGTACTATTGAGACATCCATGATCAATTATGATGAGATGAATTATAGAAAACTCAAATGAGCATTCATTAAAGAATTTAAAAATTCTTTTAGATAATGAATTTTCTTGCACTTCTTGTTATCAAGACAAGTTAATTATTAGACCATCACCAACAAAGGTTGGAATTGAGTCCCTGCGTTTTTG
Organism: Nicotiana tabacum; assembly: GCF_000715075.1. Classification (NCBI taxonomy): domain Eukaryota; kingdom Viridiplantae; phylum Streptophyta; class Magnoliopsida; order Solanales; family Solanaceae; genus Nicotiana; species Nicotiana tabacum. Next base: position 152,357,136 of record NC_134089.1, read on the forward strand.
GAATGTATACAAGGGGACATTTGTGGACCTATTCACCCACCTAGTGGGTCGTTTAGATATTTTTTGGTCTTAATAGACCCATCTTCTAGATGGTCTCATGTGTGCCTATTGTCATCTCATAACCTCGCGTTTGCAAAATTAGTGGCACAAATAATTCGATTACGGGCACAATTTCCTGATAATCCAATTAAGTCTATTAGACTTGATAATGTTGCTGAGTTTTCATCCCAAGCATTTAATGATTATTGCTTAACAATTGGGATAAAAGTGGAACATTCCTGTAGCTCATGTTCACACTTAAAATGGTCTTGCAGAGTCTTTAATTAAACGTCTGCAATTGATAGCAAGACAGTTACTCATGAAAACGAGGCTGCCCACTTCTATTTGGGGTCACGCCATTTTGCATGCAGCAATGCTAGTTCGTCTCAGACCGACAAATTATCATAAATATTCCCCGTTGCAATTAGTTTTGGGTCATGAACCTAATATATCCCATTTAAGAATTTTTGGATGCGCAGTATATGTGCCTGTAGCACCGCCATATCGCATCAAAATGGGTCCGCAAAGAAGGTTAGAAATATATGTTGGGTCCGCAAAGAAGGTTAGTAATGATTGTTGGAAAAATAGAAATTATTATTTGTGTTAAAAGAATTAATTTCCTAAATTAATTTACAGAAGTACCTAAATTATTATTTCTTGGTAAAAACAACTAATACTATTATTAAGAAATAGAATTTGACTTTACAAAATAGGAATTAGTTACAAAATTTACCTTGTAGCTAATAGGACATTTTTAAATCTTTCCCTAATTCTGTCACTGAATATGATTAGTGATAAATTTTTATTATTTAGCTACATAATTGATCCATCACTATTTTCTTTTGTTTTTGTAGCTGACATGTCTATAATAATAACCTACACGATTATTTTGATACGAAATTATAATAAAAGAAGGGCATACATAATAGAACACTGACTTTTCAAGATTATCTTATATTTTCATGCTTAGCTAGGTTATTCGCTAATTTTTGACTAAATAGGATCAATATTCGCCATTTTCAAGAGCTTATTTTTAAAAAAAATTATTTTCAAGTGCTTCTATTTTTTATAATATTATACACATCGGAAACAGCCTCTCTGCCCTATCGGGGTAGCGGTAAGGTCTGTGTACATACTACCCTCTCTAGACCTCACTTTGTGGAATTTTACTGTGTTATTGTTGTTGTTGTTATTGTTGTTGTTGTTGTTGTTAAATTATACACATCGATGTACGGTACACGCGCATCGCGCGTCTTCTAAAACTAGTTTAAAGAAGTATAACTTGCTATACCAAGCTCTTCAATGAGTATCCCACTTACAACTTGTTTGGATGGTTGTTACATATCGTTTCATATTGTATCATATCGCATTGTACTGTACCGTTTGATGAATACAATATTTAGATGGATTGTGTCATTTTGCGTCGTTTCATGGTATCACGCACCAGTAATATGATGAATAAACTTGCAATATTATAAAGAAAAATTATGATACGGTATATAAAAAGGTAGGATAAATGATAAAATAAAATTATTTAATAATAATGAAGGGTGAGATTGAGAGAAAAACACAAGGAAATGACGCGACCACACCAAATCGGACGTTACATAAAGTGGCACATTTCATCGTTATGTAACGACGGATTTAACGATACGATACAATAAAATTTAAGTAACAATCAAAACAAACATTGTATTTAAAGTAACAATGCGATACGATACAATAGGTAACAACCATCCAAACAAGCTGTTATGGGTGGCAAAATGGATAAAAAATAATAATAATCTACTCATATTATCCACTAAAAATGGGGTTAGACAATAAAGTTTTTAAAAATGGGTCAAATATAGATAAGATCAATATTGTCCACTTATAAAATGGATAATAAATGGGTTTAACTTTTACATTCTCAAATCTATATTATATTAAAAGGAGAGTAGTGAAGCATGTGGTTAAGCCAAGTGGCAAGCTAAAAAGAAGCCACTTGGCAATTTTAAGACAACATTAAAAATTTGAATTATACATGGAAACATAATTAATGGAAGTAGTTTAATGAATCTTATACTTAATCTAAATAGATCATAGAAAAATTTAATCTATATATCTACATTTAAATTTATATTTATAGTATATTTATATCTATATTGATTCACCCATAGATTGTTTTTCTATATTAGCGATCTGGAGGTAAATATTAATTAAAAATTCCAATTGGAAAAAATAAAAAATATAGAAAGACGTAATTGAGATAACCTATGACTATTTATACATTGGAGTAAGTTAAAATATAAAATAAAATTAAAATTTACTTAAGTTATTCAAGATATATTGAGTTTAAAAATTAAATAAATTTAAGCAGCAAAATAAGATCTTACATAAAGTATATAAATTATTTATAAGGTAAGAAAAAACTTAAATAATTCGTAAAAATATATTTTAGAAATAAGAATAATAAAGTCATATTAATATTGATAAATCGGGCAAACGAATATTTTATACGTAAATATTACTACAACATTCAGATATAATATATTCAAACAATTAAGAAAATATTTTTTTATTAATATTTGGATTGAGTGCAGTAAGTTTAAGTTTGAAAGTATAACATAATTTTTTGGGAAATGTAGTGAAATATAGAAAATAGAATAATAAAACTTATTTGAATTTGAGAAAGTTTTTAAATTTTTATCTATATTATATTAGAATGAATGTGGTAGAAATAGATATTAAATTCAAACAAGCTAATAAAAATCCACATGACAATGTAATAATATTAGGTATTGAATAATATATATCAAAAATAAATAATAAATAGAGAAAAAATAAAAATTCAGATTTTTTATCATAGAGAAGAAGGGTAAAACTTATTTAAATTTGAGATGAGAAATTTTTTTATATTATGATAAGAAAATTTATAATATGGATAAGTCCACGTAACTCAAGTCTAATAGATAAAATCAAAAACTAAAAATATTGAATAATAGAAATAAATTTAGAGATAATATGAGATATTTATAAATCATAAGTTTAGAAAATAAAATAAATTAAATATACAATTCTTAAAATCTTATTAAAATTTAAATAATTTAAAATTTTCGAGCAATATTTTTAAAACAAAATAAATATTTATTTTATGATTATAAAATTATAGATTTATCTATATTATATTAAAGAATAATAGTTTATAATGATATTAAAAAAAATTACAAGTTAATGAAAAGTCATATAAAACGTAATAAGACTATATATTAGATTAAAAATTAGCAAAATTATTAAACAATTACCATTAAAAATGAAAGGGAAATTTGAATTTGAAATTAGAAATTTGTTAAAACTACGATTAGAATGTCCAAACTATGGATAATATCACGAAATTGAAGTCTTATTTATGAAAATAATATTTTAAAATAGAAAATAAATTTATAATATAGGTAACTTTACTAATAAAAATTAAAGATTAAATTTGTATTAAATCTAAAAGAGAAAGAAAATTTACGTAAGAAATAAAATGATAATGAAAATATTACTACAACATTAACATATAATGTGTTCAAACAACAAAGAAAATATTTTTTTATGATTAATATCTGAATTGAGTGCAGTTAGTTTAAGTTTGAATATATAGCATAATATATTTTAAAAATGCGGTCCAATTTAGAAAATAGAATGATAAGAATTATTTGAATTTGAGATGAGATTTTTTTTTTTCATAAGTTTTTATTTTTAAAAAATATTATGTAAAGAAATAAAATGACAATAAACATATTACTACATATATATAATATGTTCAAACAATTAAGAAATTATTTTTCTATGATTAAAATAAAATTTTAATAATATAAATAACTTTCTAATATAGGTAATTTTACTAATGAAAATTAAAAATTAAATTTGTATCTTAAAGTTAAAAAAAATAACTGCATCTAATTCAAAAATAGTTATAAGAGAACTCAATATATTTGTAACATAATCATCAAATATATGTATTAATATTTTAGACTAATTCAATTTTACAATTTAAAATAAAATATGATATTATTCTGGTTAAAGGTAAAAAATTAATATAAAAATAATTAAAATTTATAGTAGGGAAGAGAATGTATTAAAAAAATAGAGATAGTGTGAGGATACTTATACATTAAATTAATTTAAAAATAAATAAATTAAAAAATTAAATTATATTTAAAAATATTACAATAAATTTAAATGATTAAAAAAATTTGAATGCATAAAAATATACCAAATTTCAAGAATAAAAAATTTATATTTATTAAAGACTATTAAAAGAATAATAAGCAAGATATTAATTAAGATAATAAAAAATTATATGATAGTAAAATAATATTAAATAATAAATAATACAATAACTATAAGAAAAAAATAAAAGAAAAAAGAATTTGCGTAAAAATAATGTGATGAATAAGACATATTTAACTTTTAGCTAAAAACAAAGTGATAGTAAGAAGTTTGTTAAAATAATATGATCTAATATGCTCAAACAAGACAGATCGCAACATGATACGTTTAGTATTCTTTGATACTGACAACAAAACGAAGTGCAAGTACTAAAATCAAGTAGTTAGGTTGCTACAAATAAAAAACAAAATAGGTTGTGCACTACGAGATTTGAACAATAACTTCATAATTAATATCTAATGTTATATAATTTTTATCTGAGAGGTTTATATTTTAAGGTTATTTGCACATGATTCAAATAACCAACATCACAATTTAACATGATTTATGTCCGCGCGTCGCGCGGGTACTAATACTAGTATTTAAATAGGGGGTTCCTCGAGTTTGGAAGACTAAGAATTCTCTAAAAATTATCTATGTCACTATTATATTTTTCAAAATCTGGAAGAGGAAAATAGATTTTCTTTTCCGCAAAAGAAGAACCCGAAATATATAAAAAGATAAAGACTTTAATACCTTACTCCTATTATTTTGATTTCTTTGATCCTAAGTAAATTAGGTAATTTATTATTTAGTATAATATAGTTATTGCTGATGAGAACCCTAATTAATCATAAGAATATAGGTGCTATAATTTATGGGCTTATGACTGCGAGAAGAGAGAAAAAAGACGCCCAATCACGATTTCACGACTCATGTCTAGGAGTGGCAAATGGGTGGGTCGGGTTGGATATAGTTCGGGTCGAAAACGGGTAATGAAAAAACGGATTAATTATTCGACCCGACTCATATTTAATACGGATAAAAAACGGGTTAACCAGCGGATAATATCGATAATCATATGATCACTTTTGGGAGAATTCTTATTCTCCCTAACTTGAGGAACCCCGAATTGGAGGCTTTACAAATGTAAAAATTAGACTAATTGGTTATCCATTGGTTACTCATTGGTTATCCATTTTCTAAATAGATAATATCGTTCTTATCCAACTTATTTTTTAGTGGATAATATGAATAGTTAACTATTTTTTTTAACCATTTTACCACCGCTGCTCATGTCTAACAACCATATAATTGAATCTTTGCCAATATAATGTTTTTAATGGTTAGTAGAATTTAGCAAATTATGGAAACTTTTCAAATGCTCCCGGCCACTCTTAAGTATTTGTTAGAAGTCCTCTACTTTTTGAAAATTTAGTGATTTCACATGAAATGTAATTATACAAAAGTATAAGAGGTTACGTTCTTGAAATCCAAATCTTAAAACGCATTCTTGACTAATGATCTCTATCATGAGATAGAATAACTATGGCCAAAGAATATTTAGGAGAAGAATTCTAATTAATACCAGTCCATCCAGGAAGAGGATCCTTGAAGTCAGGGGCGGATGCAACATATATTTACCGGGTTCAATTGAATCCAATACTTTCGATGCGGAGCATAAATTTATATATAAAAATCATTAAATTTACAATAAATAGTAGATATGAACTCATAACTTTAAAATATAATGGGTTCAATGCTAATAACTTTAAATACTGAACTCATAAAATTAAAATCCTAAATCCACCGCTGCTTGAAGCATCGGTAAAGTTTGTCTTCATGTGACCTATGAGTAACGAGTTTGAGTCGTGACATCATCTACTAATATTTGCATTATGGTAGACTGTCTGCATTACACTCCCTTGGGGTGCGATCCTACCTTGTAACTTGCGTGAATACAGAATGCTTTTTGCACCGAGTTGCCCTTTTTCATCGGTACACTATACACCCCAATAATTAAAAAATCTACACGAGGTAGGGTTGAATTAGTAAATTGTCAAAGTTATGCGCTTAACGATTTTAGATTTTAGATAAAATCGGTTTATTGAGTTCTGAATAAGTTATTTATATTCAGTAACTTTTTTAATACAAATTCAAAATTATAGCCAAAATTACTAGGTTATACTCTAATTCCGCCTTTAGTTATCAGGTCTGTATATAACAAATCATTTTAATCAACAAGTCCTTACAAATAAAAAGAGCCTACAAAGATATGGTGGGACAGGAAAACAAAAAGGATGGGAAGTTGGTAATTTGTGGACCAAGAAAAAGCTCACGCATTATAGAATCAAGTTGCATACATGCCACTTATATTTTATTTTTTAAATAAAACATTATTTTGTTACAAACTCTGACATAAATTGATTGGGTCTAAGTATAGGAAGAACTATATGCCATAACATGCGAGCATCTTCTTCAAATAGTACTTAATATATACTCTTCCTTATCAATGATTTGGTACCCTCTAAATTGTCTTATCCTACTATTTTATTATTATAGCCTCTTATTCTTTGATTTAGATTTAGATATCGGGCCCTACCCACATGATATCCCACCTCTCAAATACGTCCAAATCCATAATGGGGGTCCCTTAGTTGGATCAACAGAACCGAAATTATTGAGGACCAAATAATGCTATTATTTGTGGGTTGGGGTGTGATTTGCAATTTCTCCTAAAAAAGCGAAGACAGAATCATGTTTATAGTAGCGAATTAGCGATTGATGTCACAGTCAACAAGCTTAAATTTTTCAGAAAAAAACGACGTACATACTATTTTTGGAGGGAGCTCCTCCCAGTGAAAGGACCATACCTCAAACCAACACAATTGAATAAGTAAAAGTATATTGGGGCACTTTGAGAGAACTATGTCGAAGGAATTCGACAAAATATCCTCGTAGCTTATATGTGATTTTATTATTCGTACTCGCTTTTATGCTAAAATTACATTAGTTTATTATAACCATTGATAGAAATAAAGATATAATGTTGAGTTGATAGTAATAGTTAAGTGATAGCAATTTAAATAAAATACACGTTATATTATTTATTAGATTAATATAAATACCAAAATTCGGATGAATGTGGAAAAACGACATACGCGTAGCGGCGGCTGTTATCCAATAAAATAAGTTTTAGTAATAATTGGGTCCAAATTTTCTGAACTTGGTAGAAATTGGAAATCTCACTGCTTTTTCACTTTTAGGAGTAGTAGTTTCTTTTGAGGTTCTCACGCGTTGTCTTTTTCACTTTTCTTTGTTAAAATATTAATAAAGCTGTTATCGTAATCTAAGTTGTCCACTACTAGTTACTGCATAAGCAAAACAAAAGTTGTAGTTTGATGCCAATAGCCTGGACCTAATTGCAAGGTAAGTATGAGGTCAAGGATTAACAAGTAATAAATAAAGGTTAACTCGGTGTACGGAGTATCTTACGTTCATGCAGAATTTGAGGAAAAGTTATATTCCAAAGAATGTGATATAGACAACATATTCTAATGCAAATATTAATGATTGTTTCCACGATTAATTGACCAATTTTACCGCAGCTCCAAAATTCCCCTACTATCAAATACTAAATATAATAATTTAATAGTATTAGTGGAATTTTTTTTATGCAATATTAAGCAAAAATAAGTGTGGGTTAAATTTCTAATTCTTTTATTATTTTTTTCATTCCTCGATCCTCCTATACCATAATAGAAAAAAATTAATAAGAAGTTGAGGTCAAGGTAGAAAATATCTCACAAATCTGAATTGACCGTGGGTAAATTCAAGTTTAAGAAAAATGATATGGATATCATTTCAAGTTTACTTAACCAAAAGTTGTTGTCGAAAGAAATGGATTAATAATTTTTGGTTGAGAAAACTATTTTCAGAATAATAAAGCTTTTTCATGGCATGGATATGGAATTTTTGTCGAGAAGACTGAAATTTTGTGAATTATATTTTCGAAAAAATATTCAAAGAAGTAGGCAACAGGTGGTTCCAAAATCTGAGAAAACGTAGAGACATATTCAATGCAAATAAAAAGGCATAATTAGCAGTATTAAACCAAAGTAACAATATTATATTCACACTTATTCCATGAAGTGGAATAAATTTGTACCTACCCCATTTCATGTACACACGATTATTGATTGGAAGTTTCCTTCTAATTACCTCCATAACTACAGCCACACCAAAGAATGTTTGAAGATTTCAAGTTATGCTGACTTAATTGTCCTCATGTCTATCCTAAATGCTAAATCCTAACCATGGTCAATGACTTTTTTTTGAATCCGTATTGGAGTCCGATTATATCCGAATTCGCACCGCATAGGGCCTCATTAGGGGTGAAGCGCTTCGTACCAAGGATTTTTTCATACCTAGGGCTCGAATATGAGACTTCTAGTTAAGGGAAGAGCAGTCTCATCCACTACACCACATCATTTGGTGGTGTATTATATGATATGTTGATCTCAAATTAAATGTCAAACTTTCTTCTTATTTTTTTTCCTGGTCAAGCTAGCTCCTACTTCTCCTTCTTCTTATTTTTCTCCTTGTATGCAATATTTCGAAAGCAAATAATAATATATATATATATACCTTGGCTATGAACATTTTACGGTAGCCAAAAAAAGAATTAGTCCATAATATTTGTCACTTTAGAATAAAAAAAAATTTAGTTGTTTTTTGTCAAGTCCACCCTCACTAGTTGTTATTAATTATTCATTTAAAGAAGAGATGACAATTTAATTATATTTGATTAATGTTTTAAATTATTTTTTAATGGACGTGCCAAATCTTAAATAACACATAAGAAAGCCTGAGATAGCTATTAATTAGGACTTGAACAACCAACCATATCATATTGTAAAAATTGAATATTCGATTTATTGTCATTTATTAATTTGTTCTTCCTAAAACTAATCTACTAAGTTCCAAAATATAATACACGAATAAATATTGATTCTCGATCGCACGCCAATGTTCAATAAATCTTGGCATTCACAAACTATAAATACACAAATCTTAATTAACTCAACATTCATTTCTATGCACTGACACGTTAATGCTCAAAATAAAGCAGCATTAATAGGAGTACTAATACTAATATTCTCTCGGGATAAACTCGCGAGTACTCCCGTTTGACTCAAAAGACTTTTTTGAACAGATCAATTAAAGATAAAAGGGTAAATATTAGTCAGACATAATTAATTCCAGATCAAAGAGTTAGCAGTAATGATCATATATAAGATGAAAGAAATATGAATGAGCTCATTAAGATTCAATGTTGTCTCTTCCATCAATCGATGAGGATGCAAATTTATACATTTTTCTAGAGACCACTTCTTCTCTATCCAGAATACAAGAAGAGAGTTTTTTGCTCATTTGAGAGAGATATGAAGAGCAGCCCCCCCCCCTCCCCCAGGGTTGAAAGCTTTTCCTGGCTATATATAGTTGGGGCATCCTTGCCCTTTGCTTGACTCGACGTCCTCTTACCGCCAATATGTCTTAGTCATGATTTTAGGCGCAGCTCTTACCAACTCGTCGGGTGTCAGGGAGGAGAAATGGAATGGGCTATATCAATTTTCACTGCCCGGTTACTTAGGCGGGGCATCGGTCAACTTGGTCGTGACGGTCAAATTTTGACCAATACAGTTAGTCCCTCTGTCTGTCGGGGTCGTCCTATGTCGGGCTCGACAGACGGATCATGATTGTCACGAGTTCGAGAGAAATCTGACTTACGACTCTCCATTCTTTAGTCATATTTTGTGGGTTTTTAGAGGAGTGGAGGCGTTCTATCGATCCCCATGGACCGTTGCGGTGGTTTCGAAACCGAAACGTCGTTTGGTATTTAAGCGTTGTTTCGTGGTTATTGCCATTATGACACACGTTCTGGGAGACTGAAATGTTTTGTGCCCTATCAGATTCGATTGGCGACTCTTGGGTTTCATGCTCGGGGGATTTATGTCTCTTATAAATGGAGGAAGCTTGTCATTCGATTGACACACTTCTTTATCTTTCACTCGGGAGAATTCTGCTAATATACTTTCTTTCTGATACCTCGAATTTCTGCGTGCCCCCTTGTTCACTGAAAACTTTCATCTCTTCTTTGTGTTACTTCTTTGGCGTATTTTCTGACAAGAATGGCTGGTGATTCTTCTTGTGACAATCTCTCTGCTGCTGATCTAGTACCAGAAAGTGCTGCCCAGATCACCGGAGGAGCAGATACAGTGGAGGATGAGGAGGTCCCATCAGTGATTGAGATTTTGCCCCGCCCCGGGAGAGAGCCGACTGACTTCAATGCTCTCGCCGTGGTCGAACTGGAACTGTTCACTCTGTTATGAGGGAGAGGGATATTGCAGTGTTGAAAGAAAGGTGGGGGATCCCCGATTATGTTGATATGCGGCCGACAATGGGAAATGACATAGTTCATTTTGACCGCCCTGGGTACTGTGTATTCTACGCCTACCCCTTGATTGTAAGGTACACACTTCCTCTCCCCCTGTTGGTGGTGGATTTTTGTCGTTTCTACGAAGTGTGCCCCGCCCAACTTTCGCCATATTTGTACAAGTTATTTCTTATGCTTCTCAAGTATGCGGAACTCGTTGGTCGCGAGGTCACTTTGGACCATATGCTCAGCATCTTTGCTCCTCAACTTATTCGCGGTTCGATGATTCACATACGTCCTCGGGGGTCGAGTGGTCTGGTGGTGAAAATGGACAACAAGACCAACCCTCGTTTCTACGAGAATTACTTTTATGTGCGGACCGAGCATATTGTGGCGGACCCAACGGGATTTCCTGAGAAATGGAACTTTGCGCGTAAGTTTGTATCTTTAGTCGGTGAAATGCTCGACCATTTTCTGTGGGTACTAAACTTTATCACGTCATTGCAGCTGAGAGATTGCCCCCTCCACCTGTCGAAGGTATCCGTGAATGGGTGGATGCCATACTTCCCTATACAGTGGGGATTCGCACATGGTCGACCTTTCATGAGAGGTTCGGATGTAGGCCCCTTACAGGTGAGATGACATCTTTGTCTACTGTTCTCGCTCTTCTTGTTTAGCCTCTTATGTATCATTTTTCATTGTCAGGGAGAGTGCGGAGAGCAAGGGACCTCCGTTAGCTTTTCGCCAGCCGGCCGCGTATGCTCACCCTATCACGGTACCTATTACCCGACCTTCATCGAGGGCTGCTTCAGTTGAGTCTGCAGCCTTGGTTGCTCCTGTGAGGGCCACTTCTGAGGACGAGGTTGCGACTGATATTGTTCGCCCAACGGATGAGTCACCATCTACTGGAGAGGAGGAGGGGCCATCAAAGAGACGGAGTGTAGAGTTTGAGACGGCGCCCCCAACGATAATTCATTTGGACGACTCTCCCCCGACGGGCTCTAGAGAGGGCGTTGTTGCGGCTCCCCCCCGTAGGGACGGAGCAGACCATCGGAATTGTTGGTGTCCGCGATCGAAAATCAGAGACTCATGCCATTGCCTCGGCTCAATCAGAAATCCCTACCGTTGTTGGCGAACAACAACCTGTCGTGGTGGAGAATCAAACTTCTGGGGTCGCCGTTGTGATTTCAGACGTGCCCTCATCTTCTATGGTGGGTCGTGCTTCCTCTTTAGCAGCAGAAAAGGGAAAAGTCATGGTGGTCGACGACTATGAATCTGAGTCGGACCTGGACCCCGATGATGTCAAGATGTTTGAAGAAGGCCTTACTCATTCGGTGGTTCGTGCGGGGGGCTCGACCCGTATTCTTCAGATCCTTTCCAGTGTCAACCTCTTGGGGGAAGGAGAGCATCTGGTGCCGCAATCAGCCTGCTATGCTCCGAAGCCGAAAATGAGGCCCTTCGGTCTGTTCCCGATGCTGATTTGATGGACGAGGTGGCCGCTATGGGCTTAAGGGTACGTTGCATTTTACTTTTGCTTTCTTCCTTCGCCCTTCTCAAAAGTACTAGTCTAACCCCGTCAATGCATTTTCCAGACGTATATGGTAGAAGTGGAAAACATTTGCAGGACCAACATCCGGGCCAAAATTTTCTTGAAGATGCTGGAGAAGTATTGTCGATACCACGATAGGTGCCGCGAGATGCATGAGCGGCTGAGGACGAACCCCAGTAATCGGGCTCTTGGTGCGGAGTTGGAAAAAAGGAACCAGGAATTGACGTAAACTACCCGCAGCAAGAGTGCGCTCGAGGAGCAACTTTGAATTAAGGACGAGGAGCTTGAATTGGGTAAGGGGGTTACCGCAAAATGTAAGCATCTGCAGGGTCGGTTGAGGTCGATGAAATCGGAGATAGATCAGAACTTGGCCAAGGTCGAGGTAATTAGCGTGGAGTGGATGAGAAAATTGACTGCGCTGGAGAGCAAAGTCGCTGGGTTAGAGAGCATTAAGAGTTCCTGGTCTGAGGCTTCGGCGAGGGTGGTGGCCCTGGAGAACACCATCCGCGTCGTCCAATCCGAGCAGGAGTCGGAGAGAGCGACAACTACCCTCAGGGAGGCAAGGCTCGAGAAGCGCATCAGCGTGATTGATCAAGAGGCATCGGTTCTGGGAGATCGGGTTGCGGCTCTTGAGGCAGAAAATGAGCGATTATTGGCTCATGTTGAGTCTTCCTCCACTTCCATCCCCCGCCATATGCACGAGCTCTGGGTTTATGTCAAAGCCCAGTGGGAGATATATAAGAGTTTGTGGGAGGGGGTACCGTGACTGAGGCTACTTTTGAAGAAGTGCGAGCGAAAGCGCGGGAGGCCCGCATCAATTGTGGGTATGACGCGATGACACCTGAAGCTAATGGGGGTGTGGATGATGGTAATGGAGAGCCTTTTGGAGACAGTGATGGTGCTGGCGATGGCAGTGATGACGCCGAATGAAGAATGACGTCTTTGTTTGTTTTTATTCAGTTGTTTGTCGATTGTTAGTTTTTTTATGGTTGGCTTGGGCCATATGTAAGCGGCGATAGCCCGCACAATGACTTTGTATAAAGGAGTCTTTTTTTCATTATTTGATTTGTACTTCACCTTTATTTCAACTATTCATGGCTTTGGTGCAAGATAGATGCCTGTATGGCGAGTCCCAGTTTTTCTTTCCTTCTGTTGGTTTTCGGCCTTAAGAGTATTTCGATCGAGGTCGAAACCTTCTCCCTTTGGAGGAGGTTGTTATTTTGAACTTATCGAAATAGTAACTCGTCGATGTTCGATCAAGGTCGAACTCCTTTTCTCTTTTTTGGCGAAGGCTCTTGGCCTTAAAGGGTATTATTTCAAACTTATCGAAATAATAGCTCGTCGTTATTCGATCGAGGTCGAACCTTTTTCTTTTTTGGCGAAGGCCCTTGGCCTTAAAGGGTGTTATTTCGAACTTATCGAATAACAACCCGTCATCGTTCAATCGAGGTCGAACCCTTCTTTTTTTTGGCGAAGGCCCTTGGCCTTAAAGGGTGTTACTTTGAACTTATCGAAATAACAACCCATCGTCGTTCGATCGAGGTCGAACCCTTCTCTTTTTTGGCGGAGGCTCTTGGACTTAAAGGGTTCTATTTCAAATTTATTGAAATAACAGCTCGTCGTAGTTCGATCGAGGTCGAACCCTTTTCTTTTTTGGCGAAGGCCCTTGGCCTTAAAGGGTGTTATTTCGAACTTATCGAAATAACAGCCCGTCGTCGTTCGATCGAGGTCAAACCCTTCTCTTTTTTGGCGAAGGCCCTTGGCCTTAAAGGGTGTTATTTTGAACTTATCGAAATAACAACTCGTCATCGTTCGATCGAGGTCGAACCCTTCTCTTTTTTGGCGAAGGCCCTTGGACTTAAAGGGTGTTATTTCGAATTTATCGAAATAATGGCCCGTCGTTGTTCGATCGAGGTTGAACTCCTCTTTTTTGGCAAAGGCCTTTGGCCTTAAAGGGTGTTATTCCGAACTTATCGAAATAACAGCCCATCGTCATTCGATCGAGGTCGAACTCTTATCTTTTTGGCGAAGACCCTTGGCCTTAAAGGGTGTTATTTCGAATTTATCGAAATAACAGCCCGTTGTCGTTCGATCAAGGTTGAACCTTTCTCTTTTTTAGCGAAGGCCCTTGGCCTTAAAGGGTGTTATTTCGAACTTATCGAAATAACAGCCTGTCGTCGTTCGATCGAGGTCGAACCCTTCTCTTTTTGGCGAAGGCCCTTGGCCTTAAAGGGTGTTATTTCGAACTTATCGAAATAACGGCCCTTCGTTGTTCGATTGAGGTTGAACTCCTCTTTTTTGGCAAAGGCCCTTGGCCTTGAAGGGTTTTATTTCGAACTTATCGAAATAACAACCCGTCGTCGTTCGATCGAGGTCGAACCCTTCTCTTTTTTGGCGAAGGCCCTTGGCCTAAAGGGTGTAATTTCGAACTTATCAAAATAACGGCCCGTCGTCGTTCAATCGAGGTTAAACTCCTCTTTTTTGGCGAAGGCCCTTGGCCTTAAAGGGTGCTATTTCGAACTTATCAAAATAGCAACCTGTCGTCAGCCCCGGTTTTTTAAAGAGTTGGACATCTTCCGTTGGAGTCCCAATCCGTTTGATATTGCTTGCATCAGAAGGTGCAATACCAGTGAATACGAGACGTTGACGTTTCACTTAGGTTCGTGTTGTGTACGCGTTATAGTTTTCTTGTCTGACTCCTACCATCCGGCTCGGAGACGTCGTCGGTGGGAGGTATTTTGGCTGTGCTGAAGCAATTTGTCCTTTAATCGAGATGTTCCTTTGTGCGTTCACCCGCGTGAGTTTTATGTTCTTGCTTGGACAAAAAGTAGGAGGTGAGAATGATATTTTCCTCGCTCTCTCCGGTGTTCTGGTGGGGGAGAACAGGTTGGTAACACTGTTTGCCTTGTTTGGTATATCGATGGTTGATGGGGCGAGGATTTCTAAGCTTGGTAATTCTACTTGGCTCTCCTTCCCTTACTGCGCTGCTCCCGTGTCTCGCGTGGGTTGGATTTTCCTTTCTCTCTTCTTTTGGTGGGTGATTGTGTTTTTTAGGTTTGATCTGGGATAAACTAGGAAATTTCACTAAGAAATCCCCACAGACGGTGCCAAATTGTTTGACTCAAAAGATATTAAAACCTTTTTGAACAAATCAATCAAAGATGAAGGGATAAATCTTAGCCAGACATAATTAATCCAGATCAAAAAGCTAGCAGTAAGGATCATATATAAGATGAAAGAAATATGAATGATCTCATTAAGATTCAATGTTGTCTCTCCCATCAATCGATGAGGAGGCGGATTTACGCATTTTTCTAGAGACCACTTCTTCTCTATCCCGAATACAAGAAGAGAGCTTTTTGCTCATTTGAGAAAGATATGAGGAGCAGCCCCCCCCCCCCCCAGGGTTGAAAGCTTTCTCTAGCTATATATAGTCGGGGCATCCTTGTCCTTTGCTTGACTCGACGTCCTCTTGCCGCCAATGTGTCTTAGTCGTGATTTTAGGCGCCGCTCTTACCGACTCGTCGAGTATTAGGGAGGAAAAATGGAATGGATCATATCAACTTTTACTGCTCGGTTACTTAGGCGGGATGTCAGTCAACTTGATTGTGACAGTCAAATTTTGACCAATACAACTCCTTAACAAATTTAACATTGTTTTGCTCATATCATTAAAGTCGATGTTTAACGTATATTGGGATTTCTCCAACGGTATCCATTATTACTTGAATCAACTACTCTACTCTTTACCTATAAAAAGTTTTCTCGCTCCGTGTGCAACATTACTCATCTAAGAATGATTTAATGCACATACATTTAATGGTTTTCTATTTTTACCATATTATTTAATCTCTTTCTTACTCGTAATGACCTCTTTATTTTTACAAGGTGAAAATACGGTCTGTGTACAACACTACTTTTCACATATCTTATTTTAAACAAAAAGAAGCTTAACAAACTTTTTTGGGGGGGGGAGGGGGGCGGTGGTTAATATATAGAAATAATAAAATATGGATAGCACACCCCACCCCCACCCCATGCACAGGAAACACATCGATACTGCGCTTTCCCTTATGCTCACGTCTTTCCTAAATCGATCTCAGCCTTATCTATTTCTGGAAAATTGCTTCCATTCTCCCTCCAACTGTCTTACTTAATGTCAATGCACCGTCTATTTGTAGTATGCAACATTAGCAAACCACTGAAATTACTTGGTATTTCTAACATTTAAGATTTAAGATTTGAATTTTATAGGGTTTTATTTGAAATTCTATCATATTCCATTTAACAATATTCTTAAGTTTGCTATTTGAATATGTTGCTCGCCAGAAAGGACCATTAGAGAAAACGAAAATCAGTATTGAGTTTGGAAAAATCGATTCCATCTTTTTTTTTTTTAAATTTTTAAATCCAGTATTTGATGTCTGCTTTGAGATCTCACTAATCTAAATTCACGCTGAAAATTATACTTTGAGGGCAAAATGCTCTCTATCAAAGCCATCGCATTCCTAGGACTGAAAATCGAAATATTTAATTGACAATAATTATGTACTTACCACCCCGCTACATGATAGTATTAAAACTTCACTCTAACACTTAGATCAATAACTTAGTCAAAGAAGAAAAACAACACAGTAAGGGATCTTTTACTTCATTAGATATAAGATGGAGTAATAGTTTTGTGATAAAATATGGGATTTATGAATCCCGTATTTGGCTGAATTTTTATTCAGTATAAGCAATGTCAATGTCACTAGTGGGCGTTTCGACATAAGAATTGTAAAATTCTAAAATAGGGGATTTTTTTTTCCAAGTAATTATAGTATTTGAAATTTAGAGTTGCGTTAGTACATAAATATAATTTTGGGTTGTTTTTAAAGTCTAGTGATTGAGTGAAAATTTTGAAAAACTGTTTTTTGGAGTTTTTCAAATTTTCAAAAATTTCCAAAATGCATTTTCAAATAAAAATTAAAAATTTTATGAACAAATGCTGATTTCGGAAAAAAGTAAAAAAAAAATGGAAAAAAAGAAAAAATTTCCTATGTCCAAACGGGCTCTAGATTAGCTACAACATATTTCTCATTGACCAAAATTATATTTATGTTGTTTGAGGGGCCATTTGGTTACAGTCTACTTTTTGTAATGGGGGTTGTTTATGCGGATAATAGGTTTTTATGATTTTGAGGGCACTTGTGTCCTTAGATGCTCTTATCCACATATTACTAATGTATAAGCATTCTAATCCCACGTCCTATCACATGGAAATAGAAAATAATACATAAATTCTTATATAAGTTATATGCCAAAATTAGTATTCCGTTGGTTTCAATCAGTATTTTAAAAGGCTTTTTTGGGATTCGTTTCGGGGCTTGCTCCGGGGCGAGGCACTATCCAAACACCTTGAGGCTCATGTATGAGGCTTAGTTCTATAAAGCTTACGCTCTCAAGCGCCCGATTGTGCGCCCTAAACACACCTAACGCTCAACGCTCGGTACTCGCCCAATAATTTCTATGCAAATCATGTGTTGAATTCATTAATTTGCACCATTGACTCTTCATTAACAAACGAATGATTAAAGTTATTTTTATCTATAGAAATATAAAAATTATGAATAACTCAAATGACGAACCATAGTATTGTATATTTACTAATTAAAAACATTGTGAGGGTGAATATCATTTGAATATTTCTTCTAAGAATAGATGACCAAAATTTATATCTTTACTTAATAGATCTTCATGTCTTAGTTCTATGTCTCTCAAAATTATCATACATTTCTTATTTTAATATTTAAAAATAATTTTATATTTACTCATGAAGGAGTAATATTTTAAATTACAGTGTTGATAAAATTTATTCAGTATTTACTTTTAAAGAGGTAAAATATGTTGTAAGAAATTATAATTTTTAATTGTTTGAAAGTTAAGAGATTATAGTTAATTTATATTTCATAGTAACTTTAATAATATTGTATTATTTATATTTGTAAAACATATAACTAAATATTTTATTTTATATGAGTTTCTTTAATTGTTTTTAGTTTTTTGAACTTTTAATGTATCTTTTATATTTTTTTGTATTATAATGCTATATTATTAATGCATAAATTTTAAAAATTAAAGATCCATGGGGCTTACGCCCCGTGTCTCGAGGCTTCGCCTCGCCCTGTATTAAGTAAAATGCCCCGCTTCACGCCTCCGCCTTTTAAAACACTGATTTCAATTTAGATGACAAATTTCGTTTACTCAGAGTCAATTTGATTAAACTTTAAAATTAAATTAAATTATTTTAACTTAGTATTCTAAAATTAAAATTTAGATATTCAAATACTACGTGAAAAGTACTATAAATTGTAATTTTTCTCATGTCAATATGATAACAAAATATATTTTATAATATTGGTCAAACTTTACACAGTTTGACTCTTAATAAGCGAAATATGTCATCTAAATTGAAACGGATTGAGTAATATATCATTTGATATCCGATAAGCAATGCATAACTTATGTGGAGTTTAATGCAAAAATTGGATAGTGTATATATTAACTACAGTCAAACCTCTCTATAACAACACTTCACTATAAAAGCCAAGCTTTTTCGGAACTATTTTTTATGTTATGCTATAATATATGTTCTCTATAACAACACTTTGTTATAACATCTAAAAATATTCGGAAACAAATGAAGTTGTTATAGAAATATTTGACTGAATATGAAAATTGCGTTAGTCAAACAAAATTATAATATCAGAAAATGAAATTTTTTATTTTGTGTCTCACACAATTGATACTAGTTCTACAAAATTATAAGATAAAAAGATCTCATAAAATTAATGTTAGTTGTGTGAGGCATGTACCAAAACTTTTCTAAGAAACCAATACTATTGTATATTGTATAAAACAACAAAATAAAATTTGAGAAGAAAAGAATAACAAGAGGAACACGTCCTATATCCAAATAATGAAAGTGGTTTCTAGAGTGAATGTAGAGAGAGTCTAGAATCAATCCCCTAGCTTTGCTGGATCCTGCAATGACAACGACGACGCTGCCGCGCCATTACATTTGTCCCTTTTTCCCAAAACTTAAATTTACCATTATACCCTGAATCACCAATTCTTCATTTCCCCAAAAGACGTACTAATTCAGGGACGTAGTTAATAAGTGAAACTAAATCACCAATTCACGTCTTCCCTTATTCTCAAAAACGTGTCCAATTCCTGAGCTTGCCACCATTTTTCCCTTTCTCTGCAAACCAATCTTCTCGGTTTCCCAATGACCCCTAAATTCACTCTATCTCCCCTTCCTCATTAATGCATTCCCAATTCTAACAATTTTATTCTATATCTATACATATACATTATATGTATCTATAGATTTCATTTCATATATATAAAAGGGGTTGGTTGCATTTAGTCTTGACATATACTGCTGTAATTTTTTTTTAGGTGTTTATGTCCATTGATCATTTTTTTCTTCATTTCGCCGGCTTTTAATCTGCGCCGTTGACACGTGTCTTCCTCCCTTCTGCGATATTTCTCTTTGTGTTATGAAGAAGCCCCGTGTTGAATTATTCAATTTCGACTTGCCTCATTTCTCTTCTCTTGCTTCTACCTTTTGTTCTGAGTTTTGTGAGTTTAATTTCTCATGGAATTACCTTGATCCCGTTTTTCTTCATTCTGGTAAATTTGAATTTTTACTTTCTTTTCAAATTCAATTTTACGCGCTTGTGTGATTTTTTATTTTTTATTTTTTGAAAAAAAATTGTTGGTAAATTTTGATGGAGCAGTGATTGTTGGTGGAGCAAAATTGAGGAGCTCATGGGGAACATTGATTATGGCAGATGTGTCTTTCCCTTGACAAGTTTGCAAATTGGGTATCAAATTCTTCATCTTTCTTCTTTATTTTTAATTTAATTTTGATTTTGATTACAAAAGTATTCTGTATTTCTCTTTTACTGTAAATTAAATATAAAATTGGGTCAATTTCAACTTGCTGATATTTTTGTTTTGGAATTTTCTGCCTCTTGTACTTGGCTTTGTTCAATTCCTGCAACCATATCAATAATTCTTGCAAATATTGAAACTTCGTTGCATTTGAAAGGGTATTGAATTTGGTACAAATGTATGAAAATTCTTGGTAAATAAATTTCTGGTCCAATTTGCTTTAAATTCTGCCATTTAGGTTTTTAGTTCCGGTTCTGTAAAACTATTGAGAAAGATGAGCTTTTTGTGGACTTTAACAAGGGGTTGTGGCTAGAGGCGGATTCAAAGTGGGTTTGGAATGCCGTTGAACCACTGATCATATGATCACTTGGGTTACTTGGTTCGAAATTTAATGTTTGTACATGTTTAGTAGATTTCTTAACACTTATATATCCCACTTGTGTCTTAACACTTATATATGGTATGAGACAAAGCTCTTTGGTTCGATTGGACCCCTAACTTAAATGGTACATCCGCCCCTGGTCTTCGCAGATCAAATTAATTCATGCCTGATGTTGATGATGAAAATAAAGATTGGCCATCCGAACAGAAAGAGGACTTTGGAGGAAATATAAAGTTGAATGGTCTTTCCTATGTGTTTCAAACCGAAAACCACTTTGAATTCTCTGAACTGTGTAATTTTAAAAGAGAAGATAAGCTACTTCTATTGATATATTCACATTTAAAATTTGAGTATAGGTACATTTGTGCTTGCGTCATTACAGTGGTTGAGTTAGGAATTTTAACGAGGGGTAGAATTAGCTTATAAGAAGATTTTGATATAGCAGTTAAACAGTACTAAATAATTCATATTATATTCCGAAATTTATTTAAGTTGCTAGGGGCCATTAATCAACGGTTTATTGTCTTGTTATTTATATGCTGCTTTTATTTCTTACAGGGACTTGCAGTCCTATCTTTCACATCTTTACCTTTTCCTTGCCCCTGAGAGTAAGAGATGCTATATCTTGGTGGACAACCGTCCGTGGCTTAGAGATCTTGTTTCTAGACCTGCACACTTATGGCAACTGATGGTTACCAAGGTTGGTAGTGCATAATATCGTTTTCATATTTTTCTTTTTCTTGGTTTTGTATGTTTAACTAGGAAATATTTGTTTCGAAGCAGTCCAGGTTATCTCCCTTTGCGAATACCAGAGGGCGGAAGCAGAGGAAGGAGGGTGGAGATATGTTGGATATGAAATCTGTTCCTGAATTAAGCACGAGCGAGTCTGAAAATGTTAGAAGATGGTTTCCCTTTATTGATGCTGCAACATTGTCTCGGAAGAGGGAATTATTACCTGTAAAGAAACTGAGAAGCTCTTTGATCTTGAATAGCAAATTGCATAGGACATTGTACGGGTTCATTGTGTTTGAAGTTGAATGGAATGATGTGCGTGGTATAAATTATTTCAACGAGCTTCAGGTAAAACTCACTTACTTTGGTTATTTTGACCTTAAGTATATGCTGCTTGCTTATTTTTAGCTCTTGTGCAGACAGATACATCACTTGCCATAGAGACAAAATTCATGAAAAGATGGGAATTTGATAGTGTGACACAAGCTGCTAGATGCATGTCTTCATGGTTTCCTGGGACTGGCACGGAGCACCGTCTTCTGAAAGTGTTTCTGGAATCTACTATAGGTATCATCCATGTGTTATTGATTGCTATACATCTTAATTTTCTTATTGGATTTAAAAGCTACCTGGTCCTATCTAGGGCCACTGATAACCTCAGCTCTGCCCCATTTTTCTTTACTGTGGTTTGTACATGCATAGATTAATTTGTTTCTTTCCTGAAGTGCGCCTGTAGAAGAAATGGACCATTGCTCAGAGAAATAAGACACAGAGTTAGATACGACAACAATTATTCGTCAATTCCAAGCAAGTTGGGGTCAATTGTATGAATCATTACTGAACATGTTCCCCGATTAAATTCATCTCAGACCAACATTATTCAAAATACAAATAAGAATAAAAAGTACTAGAAGTTCTCATCTTTTAGACACAAAAGTCTCTAATAAGGCTAAAAGACTCCTAGAAAGCATAGGAGATAAACCTATTACTTTACCATGTGACTTTAGGTCTACCTCGCCCTTTTCAACACCTTCTTTCACCATTTTCACACCTATGGACTGGTGCATGTTGGGGTCGATGCAGGACATGACTAAACCTTCTCAAGCGTCCTCTCATTTAATCCTGAATGTGTACTGCTTGAACCTTCTGGCAAATGTGGTCTTTGTTTATCTTGTCTTATTTTTTGTATGAGTACTGCCACTTTAGCATCTGCATGTCTGTGGCACTTATCTTGTGGATGTGTTGGAGATAGAAAATGGAAAATAGCTGATTTTCTTTTGATTGTGAGTCGCAAATACCATTGTTTATCTTGTCTTATCTTCCTCTTTCCCATTCTTTCATCGTTTATTCCAATACTATATTAAACAAAAAGGTGGTAGTATTTAAAAATCCCATCTAATCTGTTTAACGTCGATTTCTTGATATGTATTCAGTTAGTTCAGTAACTGTCCCAACCTTCCAAATTCCTGTTATAAGTTGATTTCTTCAAGTATCTATTTTTGAATCATGGCTGGAAGCCATACCTAAGTATTTGTTGAACTCCTGTTCCAAGCTTGCAAATTCTTTACTTGTAACTTTGCTGGAGATTTTTACAGGAGATGTATTCTATGATGCCCATGACAATTTTCAATGGACTACTGATGTGGCTGACAGTGATGCTTCTACTTGCAATTCAAGTGATGAGGATGAATCTCCTTGCTGTTCAGTTAGAAGTTTCAGTACATACCCTGCAGCAGAAATTAGCGAAAATTCTCTGCAAACGCCATCTCCACCTGATGGACCTCATAAGAGAAGAAAACTTTTGAAGTCTCTCAGTAAACGATTAAATGTTGATTTGCTCTCCGAGGAGCCCTTTTCTGAAACTATTGAATCACAGCTACATGGCGAGACCTCTGACAAAAGTACTTCTGAAGTTGTTGAAGCCACCCAGTACAAGGATGTTTTGCTTTTGTTTCGGTTTAATGATCGTGATCTCCCTTTCAAACTTAGAGACATTATTCTTTTGGATTTACGGTTGCTTACTCTACTGGAAGCTGGGCTTCCTTCGTGGGTCATATTTCTCCAGTCTTATCCAGTATTTTGCCATATTTACCGTCCATGGATGTGTCCTCTAGCAAGATTTTTATATGTCGTAATCTCTATAGTTACTGTTCTGATTGGATTCTATGATCTATACAAGAATGTACCCGTACTCAAAGCGACAGCATCTAGTTTGTTTGGGCCCCTTTTTGATTGGATTGAAACATGGGAAATGGTATCAAGAATTCAGTACTTGGGGACCATGCTATTTCTGCACAATTTTCAGAAGGCCTTTAAGTGGTTCCTCATGACAACGCGAACTATTCGGTCATTTTTCTCCATTCTCGCGCAGCCAATGGCTGGTCCACTTGTTGTATTCGTGGAATTCTTCCTTCCTTTCTGGAATGTGTGTACCCAAATTATGGAGGATTTCTTTTCCGTAATATGGTTTACAGTCTGGTCTTCTTACTCTCTGGTGGGAAAAATTATTGAGATTTTATTACTACCTCTGTGGTATGTCATATCGTTTGTTTGGATTCTTGGTAAGTACGTTTGCAACTACGGATATAATCCCATTTGTTTTGCTTAAAGTGGTTTATGAATTTAAGATTGTTGCTCCTTTAGAGTTCTTCTCTCATCAAATTTTTGTTCAACTGCAGTGACATCTTTATTTTACCCCATCTTTTGGATTCTGTGGGAGATTATCTACGCTCCAATTCGCCTGGTCTTTGGTTTTTCTAGCCTTCTGGGCTTTTTGTGTACTTCTATATATGAAGTGATTCAGGATTCATGGCTGTTCGTGAGTAGCATAGTTCGAGTTACTTCTCAAGTGGAGTCAACAGTGACCTCCGGTGGGGTTTCAATATGGCGTTCTCTTTGGAATGACCTTTTCTCTCAGGTTTATCGCTTGTTTCCATTTAATCCTAATATGAAAATTCTATTAAGAGGTCTTCTGCTAGTAATTTTCTTCTGGTTATGACTTACAGGTTTTCCGAGCTCTTCGGAGTATTCTCTATGGTTTTGTTGCCTTCTTCACAGCTTGCAATAGACACAGGTTAAGGTATGGTTCTCTATTTTGCACATCTTCTCTTTGAGAATGTCAACTTCTAGTAGTTACTTTTCGTGCTAACTCTCATCGCGTGCTTCCACATATTCTTGTGCAACAATATGGAGGGTATGTTACTTAACCTAGAGAAATATAGCGAGACTTGCATGCAGTGGAGTTAAGTGTTAATCAGCATATTACGTGGTGCATAGCCTCCCTTTACGTATCCAGACTGCTAGTTGCTTTCTATATTATAGGCTCTATGAGAAAGACTTGGTGTAACAGAATAAAGCAAAAACTAAAGGAAATCTTTCTTGTTCCTTGTGCATGTCACGTGATAACAATCTCTGAACTATTGCACCTCTGAAATACTAATAATTTTTTACTGTTGCAACTTAAGTCGAATTATTCCTCAGATGCATCCTCTTGTTTTTTTTTCCTTTTTATGTTGGCTGATTGAGCTGAAATATTACGTTTGCAGTATATATAATCATTCAAGTGAGTTCATACGACGATTATCTGCTAAAAGGTCTCGGTTAGAATCTAGTCGCAGCGCACAAACATCAGGAGCGCAAATCACAGTAAGTTTATACCATCTTTAGACGTGTTGATCATAATTGCTGGCACATAGCTGTTATGCCGTATCAACTGGTGTAAAATTTCTGTTATCTTGTGGAAAATGTCCTTTCTCATTGATGTAGTGGCTGCTTTTGCTTTGCTTCCTTCTGCAAACACACTTGTTCCAGTATTTGTGAATTACACATTTTTCTGTTTTCATGCCAAAAGATTATGCACTTCTGCAGTGGGTAGATACAGAAGAAGCACAGCACCAGCGAAAGTTCAGAAAGATTGAATGATGAGGAGAAACTCCACTCCTTTTAACATGTATAGCAAAATTAACTCCACTGTTGACCAGGAAGTTTTCCAGGTGCGGCATGTAGGATATGGTAAAAGGGAAATACATCATAGGAAATTAATTTGTTGGTTTCTCCTTTGCTCCTGCCCTTGTGGTTTTTGTTGTAATTTTCTTTTCAATCCGCCGCCGAGATTGTAGCATATCGGAATATCTGTAAATAGTGAACGTGAGGATGCTTTTTGCTATACAAAGTACAGAGTTAGTTTCCAATGCTTGCTTCCTAATTCCACAATTCCTCTTAATTAGAGTTTTAGCTTGCATTTTACATTATGTTTCTGACGATAAGTACTCCCATTTCGTTTAATCATGTACTTCTGCTGATGAGTAGTACTATTTTGTTGTGAGAAGTGATGTGGGGCGAACACTATTTGTCATATCGTTGACTGGATCCCCATCTAATGGTCAGCAGAATATCAATCGCAAATTACTCTTGAGTTTGTATTGTAGAAGATATGTCTGATGACGTTATTCAGTCGCTAATTTATCCGTATACAATTTGACAATGCACTAAATATTTGTTTACTCAGCAGATAAATGCGTTAGAGAACTAACAAAAATCCAGTGACTTTATGCCCTCCTATTCCGGGAGGGCAGAGAGACCGTTTACAATAAACCCTTTGGCTAAGGATTTTACTTTTCGAAAGAGAAAAAAAAGACTCTAAACAGGTGCAGTTTTAGGCGGTTTAATAGTTAGAAAACTATAAATAAAACATAAGTCATTTTGAAGTTAATTTCAAAAAGGAAGGAATTCTTTATAGATTAACAAAAGAGAGAGACACAAATGTATAAGACAGTAGTCAACTACTGGCCCCAGGGTTCTAGGCCAGGATGTTAATTTAGTGGTAAAATAGCAGCGTATGATAAGATGCACGTTACAAGTTAGAATCTTGTCACATAATTTCTCTAGTATCAAACAAAGAAATGACAGCAGCTACCTACAGCTAGGATTTTTGATGGAATTAAATATGAAAGATTGTTAATCCTATAATGAAGACGACTGAATTGGCGGAGAGGATGCGGGAAAAGCTAACTTTTTATGAGTTTTGACTTGTTCACTTTTATTCGGTGCTTCACCAACTAACAATCAAACTAATATACACATGTATGTGCAGATAGTACAGTTCTGATTTATTTTGGACTGCAATTTATAAACCCAGCTCCAGAGATTAATTGAGTATAATAATTAGCTTAGACATTCCATTTCACTTCTGTAAGAAAGCTAGCGGAAACAAAATGAAATGAGATTCTTTCTAGTGTCAAAAGGTTAATAAATGATAAAAAAAAGTAGGAAACTAAGGTTAGAGGTTTTAGATGACACTTGTGGGTTTCTTTTCTTTCCAAGCAGTACAATGATATGTTCCTGCTCCTATTGATAAATAGAAAAAACAATAACAAAATGTTGAACTCCTTTCCCTCATCATCTACTTACTTTCATCTACCTGGTCACCTTCTACTCAATCTAAACACACCAAAGAACTAGTCATTGAAGTGTTTGGAGCAATGCATTAAAGAATGCAAACCTTTACCGCAGCCATTCAGACTATGGACTCTCAACTGGCTATGTACAACTCAGTCGAATTAGCGTATTACGCATATTATGCAGACCTTGATTGCAAGATGACCCCAAATAGGATGGATGATTTCATCACATCAGCTAATCTTGTTCCTCGTACGGTCATCCGGCTGATCAAGGCTGTTATATCTAGCAAATATCATAGATGGGGAATCCGATAAAAGAAGGTAATCCGCACTTTAATCAAACAAAGCATGAGATGCATAGTAATCTTACCTTCCTGGGGCCGAGGCTGTTGAGGAGAGGGCTTATATATATATAGATAGAACAAGAAGTACTTTAATTTCACGGCAAGAAGCAACTAATGATCTTCTTGCAACAGTGAGTAATGATTATGTTTATAAAAGCTGGTCCGACATAAGCAAAAATCACGAAGCTCATCTATGAGCCTACAGGTCCTAAAGTAGCATAAGCTACATTCATTAAAGTCTACCACCTAGAAACACAGTCTGTACATAAGCAAAAGAGATCACTCAAACAGTTGAGCCTCCAGTTTGATGCAGCATTGCGTCAATTTCATCACCATCCTCCATCTCCAGCTAAAGCAAGGAAGAAAATTTGTTAAAAAACAAGAAAGTTAATTGTACGAGAACAAAACACAAGAGCAAACAAACATGAGATTTTCATGTCCTATTTGCTCCTTCCTTTGACTTATTAGTGTGCGAACATGATCCGAGAGAGTATGACAGAGGGAGAGAGATACCTCATCTGGAGTCTGCTCTGCTCGGAGACGACGACCATCAAACAAGAATGCAATTGAGTTGAAATCCACCGACTGCCGGTCGCAATATGCATTCATCAGCTTCTTTAGCTGGGTGCTTCTTTTGATCCTAAAGAAGACTTCATTCCCATCCTGCAACCAATAAAAGAACCAAATCTGTAATTCTCTCATATCCTATTTGTTATAGCAGTTAAGAGGCCACTTCTATTTCATGGGCAGCACATCACCATAATGATGGGAAGGAAATAGAATATCCACTATTGATTGTTTAATCAGCTGCGCATTGGGATCAACCACAATTGATATCATGTTTCTCTATCCAAGAAGCAAATTAAGCATATCAAAATCAATCACTCGGGATATCACATTTCTCAATAATATTTTATCAGCAAGCAAACAAAGCACAAACTGAAGCCAAAGGAGAAAGTAGGTTTCCAATCCGGGTTATTGACACAGATGACACCATGTAGCATATACAGCACAAACAATCATCTCCCACTCCCAGGTGGACCTACTTGCTATGACATCATACAGAGAATTTAACATGGTAACACAGATACAACTAAGGGAAGATGTCTAGCCACCAATTGATGCTGGAAATTTATGCAAGTACAACCAAAGTTTACAACTGATGATTATGGCATCACGCTGTGGTGATCCTTCGCAAACACCATCTATTAAGCTTAGACCTGGTATCATGGTTTAATACAGAAGAAACGGGTATGCAGTCAAAACTTAACAACCCAATATCACAAGTACAGAAAGCAAAGTGATGCCTTCACCATCTATGAAACAACTACAACTTAAAAAAATAGTTGTTCCTTATTTTTCTTGATAAAATATATTTATGTTGACGCAGAGGAAGGCTGTTTCAACCTCAAAACACCAATAGGTAAAGTATTGAATATATAGTGTTTTCAAAATAAGCCTCAGTAACAACTCTTTGCAGATGCACGCTTTTACGTCCAGACTAATCATAACATCCACTCGTACTAATAACAAAATTCGGAGACCTCCTCGTTCGAGCTACTAGCTTTCTTAGATTTCATTCCTGTTGACTAATCCGAGTCCTTGAGAGCTTAAACGTCAGTGGGGAAGAACTCCGAAAGAATTTGATCGGCTCCTCCTCTCTTACCCTCTTGATGGTATCCAGTAGAAACGGTTCATTCAGTAGCACAAACTTTCTACTGGATTCAAGTTAATTTGGTTCTAATAAAATGACTTAGAGCCCGTTTGGGTTGACATAAAACAAGTAGCTTTTCACCATAAATAGTTTTTAACCAAAAAGCAATAAGTTGAGGTTATTGCTTTTGGCTTATATTAAGCACTTTATAACTTTGACAAACAGTGAAAAAGGCTAAAAAGAGCTTAAAAGCTGATTTGGCCAGCTTAAAAGCCAATCGAAACATCCTCTTAGTTCAAGTTCTCTAACAATCCAAAAATAAAATAAAAAATACACAGAAAAACCAGCTGAACATATGATCATATAAAAAAGCAGTTATATAGAATACCGAATAAATCAAGCAGTCATATAAACAACAAGGCAATGGGACATGATTATTCTCAAAATAAACACTAAATTTTACTTATAACATAAAATAAAAAAAAGTACAAACCAAACCCTAATCGAAAGAAAGCACAGACCTGGCCTTTGACTTTGAGATTGATATGTGCAGCTTGATCTCCACTTGGCTTCTTATCTTCCTCTGTTTGCGACATTTTTCTCCCTCTTGTACTCTATACCAAAAGAAGATTATAGGACTATCAATTTGATTGTTCTTTAGCTATTTATAGTTGGTGCCTGCTGTGCCCTTGGCGTAAAAACCACGCAATTTTTCCTTTTTTCTTCATTTTTGACCTATCAGATTCCTTTTGTTACTATTTGTTTAATTGCACTGCTATATATACGCAGCATCATTAGATTAGTGATAATATATTTTTAATCATTATCAATTAATAATATTACCGCTTCTTTAAATCACTTCACTATAAAAAATTAATATGGTATTGATGTGTCAATGCCGATAAAATACTTTTTTAACCTACTAGATATGCCTTAGTTATTGTACAACATTATTTATGCGATTAATATGTGTTAGATAGATTGTTGTGAAATAAATACAGTATGATGCAAGATCTGTTATGTGGTGAACTATTATGGTATATAGTAATAATACCTAGAATATTATGTAGAGATTACTTCTTAAAAAGAACTCTTCACAATATACTTTATTCACATATTGTCAAATACACACAGCCTTATATTTTACATTATAATATGTATATTATCGCATAAGTTAATGTGAATACTATTTAATCAAACGTGAATTAGTTAAATTAGCATTTTTTTTCATATGACCAACTAAAAATTGGATAAGTTATGCAATTTTTATTTTCTCCCTCTAGATTTTTTTTTTGGAGGCAGTTGAGAATATCTTTAACACATTTTAGAAGGCCGAGAATTTTTTTTGGTTGAACTTTCACCCCATAAGTCATTTCCCTATTTCGTCACATAAATAGGACCGGTCCTCCAAGTCATGTTAGAACTCTCTTAATAGATTGACAATATCTCACTTTATACTTATTAATTTTAAATTATTTACTCTTTAATGCCTAGATCCAAATTATTTACTTCTCTTACTCATGCGATCCAAACTATTTACCCGACCCATGCATTAGCTTATTCCCCTTATTTAATGCCTCAGTTAACGCTATTTCACCCAACGATTTCTTTCATTTCAAAAATCACATAGCCAAATCATGAAAAATCATATTTCACACATCAGTTACTGATTTGACTTGTGAATTTTTCTTCAGATTTTGTTTCTATCTTCAATATTATTGTACATGAGTTACACTCCAAAATCCTCTTTCTATATTAGTATTTTTTTTGTATTTATTTGTATTTCTGAACTCATGTGTTGTTGCAGTTATATATTAAGTTTTCCAGCTCTGATTTTTGTGTGTATATGAAGATCCACCATTGATTCGATATGGGTGCTATAAAATATTAATTATAGTACCTTCAAGTAAGCTTCCCGGATCTGAATTTTTATGTGTATTTGAATATTCATCATTGTTGGGCTTGAAGCTCTTGAATTTAAAAATTTTATTTTGAAGATTTCTTGATTGATTCAAAGTGGGTGCTGTTAAATATTTTTTATAGTACCTTCTGGAAGTCATACTGAAATTTGATATTTGGAGCTGATTTGAGGTTATTGAGATCGAAATTTTCAGTTGAAAATCAAAGAACACAACTACCCAATACTATACCGCTATGGTATACAATATGTTGTAGGAGTATATAGCTATGCAACAATATACTATTATAGTTTACGATATACTGCAACGATATATTATAATAATCGAAAAAGACATAGTTACCTAACAGTATACCGCTACAGTATATAATATACAATATGAGTATATAGTTATACTGCTACAGTATACTATACAATATATTGTTGTAGTATACTGTAATAATATGCAATATACTGTAACAATATGTTGTAATAGTATACAATATACCATAATAGTATATAATATACCATAATAGTATACTTATTACTCGTAAATTCACTTGCCTTTTCCCTTTTAATTTGTTTTATATTTTTTTTACCCAGCATGAGGGGCAAATTGAAAATAAAAATCTTTTTTTCCTTTTGATTTATTCTATGACTTGAATTCCAAGACTTCTAACTTCTGCAAAATATTAATCTGCCATTGGAGGAGCTTGACTTTGAAACTCATAAATTGGGTTTGTTGAGTTTGTGATTATTTTGAATTTCAAAACAAGAATTTTTTTTAACTCTTTGTGTACGATTGCATACCATGTTGGTATAACTATATACTATACTGGTATCATATGTTAGTTAATATTTTTTGGTTGTATTAGCTATATCTAATTGGTACATAGAAAAAAAAGAAGCATAGAAAAAAAAGAATTGGAGAATAAAGAAAAAAAATTCCACAAAAACTACTATGGATAGGAAATGCAATTAGTTTGGTCGGTAGAGAAACAAATGGGCAGACAAGGGTAAATAGTTTTATTTTTGTGGGTAACTGTGTCATTCTCCCATAGATTAATACATGTATAAAGTCAGAAGGCTAGAGTCAAATGGTTAAAAGAGGGAGGTGCCAATACAACTTTCTTTCATGGTATCATTAAAAACAAGAGAAAGAGACTAATGATTCAGAAGATCAAAAATATAGAGGATAATTGGGTGGAAGGTACAAAAGATGTTACTGATGCTGCCCTCAAATATTTTAAGCACTTGTTCACTGCTGAAGAAGTTTAGGAGAACACCAGGGTACTGAATGTTAACAAAATAGTGTCAGATGAAGATAATACTGCATTAACTACTATCCCTACCCTCTAGGAAGTTAAGGATTCTATTCTTTCTATTGATCAAGATAGCTCTCCTGGTCCTGATGGCTTGACTGGTAGGTTCTACCAAATATGCTGGAGCATTATTGCAAAAGACCTCCATAAAGAAGTAGTATCGTTTTTCCAGGAAGCCACTCTTCCTAATTTTTTTTGGATACTTGTATAGTAATGATCGCTAAAGTTGAAGCACCACAGAGTTTTTCTGACATTAGACCTATCAATTTATGTAATGTCTCAACCAAAATTATTGTCAAGGTGATTAATTCCAGGATAAGTAGAAATCTTACTAGAATTATCACTCAAAATCAAAGTGTTTTTGTTAAAGGCAGAGCCATTACTGAAAACATACTGCTGGCACAAGAAATCATCGATGACATTGGAAAGCCAAGGAAAGGAGCCAATGTGGTTATTAAACTAGTCATGGCCAAGGCTTATGACAGAGTTTCATGGCCTTTTTGTATTTTATACTTAGGCAACTTGGATTCACAGAAGAATGGATTGATCTTATATACAGATTTATCTCTAATAACTGGTACTCTCGTCTTGTTAATGGTAGCAAGCAGTTTTTTTTAAATCTGGAAGAGTTCTCAGCTAGGGAGATCCTCTGCCCCCTCTCTTTTTATTTTAACTGCTGAACTTCTCTGTCAAATGCTTAACAATCTTTATTCTAACAGTAGATCTAGAGGATTTTATATGAATGGATGGGGGCCTAATATCAACAACCTATCTTTTGCTGATAACACTATTATTTCTTGCAGCAGTATGAATTACTCTCTTCAACTTACTCTGAAGACCTTAGCTCAATAAGAAAAAGTCTCTGTTCAGTTGAGAAATAAAAGCAAATGTTGCTTCACTATGTCCCCTGGCACAATCCAAACAACCACTACAAGGGTTTGCAGAATCTTGGGAAGAGATGTGATCATTTTCCTATGAAGTATCTAGGGTGTCCCCTTCATACAAGAAGGAAGAAATTATCCTTTTATTCTGATATGGTGAACAAGGTGATCAATAGAATCAGAGGGTAGCATTTGAAATTCTTATCTTTTGGAGGAAGAGCTACTCTTACTAGATATGTCCTTCTTGCTCTTAACATTCACACATTGGCTGTTGTCCATCCTCCCAAAGGTACTATATCCATGATTGAGAAGTATATTAATAGATTCTTCTGATCTGGAGCAGGGGAGAACACCAGGGACACCATTAGGTCTCTTGGCACAATCTCTGCTTCCCATATGAAGAAGGGGGAGCAAACTTCAGAAGGCTAGAGGATATTTGCTTGGCTTTCACTACCAAAAAATGGTGAAAACTAAGAACCAATAATTCTTTATGGTCCTTATTTATGAGAGCAAAGTACTGCCGTAACTCTCACCCTATTACAATCCCTTGGTCTATTAGTCAATCCCATTGTTGGAAATTCATGTGTAACTTAAAAGACTAAGTGGATCAGAATATTTTGTGGAATGTTGGTAAATAGAATATCAATTTTTGGTTTGATAATTGGCCACCCATTGACCCCGTATACAAGATGATTGAGGATGACTTAATTCAACAAAATATCATGATCAAGGAGATCTATAATGATGGTCAGTGGAACTGGTCTTATTTCCATGTTCAACATCCTGATCAGATAAAACTTCATGTATCCCAATTACACATAATTCTAGATGATGATACTGATGACACCCCTCACTGGACATGCTCCAATTCTGGTAAATTCTCTATTTCTACAGCTTGAAACATACTCAGACGTAAAAGACAGGTTAATCAATTTGACTCAAGAATTTGGCATAGGGATATTCCTTTCAAAATGTCTTTCTTAAAATGGAGAGCAATGCATGACAAACTATCTACTGATGATAAAAACTCCATGTTTGGTATCAATCTTCCTTCTATTTGCTCATGTTGCATAGGCCCTACTCTAAGCAACAGAAGTGAAACAGTTGAACATCTCTTTTGTGATGGCCAGTATGCCCAGAAAATATGAAAATGTTTTGTTGGTCCCATTGGGATTAAATATAATAATGTGACCATGAGAACTCTTCTTCTTAATTGCTGGAACCAGAAGACAAGGAACTCAACTAGTAATTATATGCTAAAAATCCTTCATTCCTTTATTTTGTGGGAATATGGAGATCCAGATGTAGCACAAAATATGGGATGGAGAGGCTTTCTTTTGCAAGATTTACCTCACTAATTTCTTTCAATATTATCCAGAAGGTTAAATCTAATTTCAAGTACATTAAAGTTGGGGAACATTGGACAGATATGTGTAACCTTTGCAACATATCACTCAATGAAACCTTTTTATCATTGTTAAGTGGATCAGACCATCAGTCCTCTTTGTTAAGCTCAATAGTGATGGCTCATGTATTGGAGGAAAATGTGGAGTTGGAGGAGTGGTTAGATACAACAATAGAAAATCTGTTATGGCATATGCAATTCCATTGGAGTAGGGTACTAGCAACTGAGTAGAATTATGTGTCATGTTCTTTGGCATCAATTGGTGCATACAGAAGGGAACCTCCCTTATAATTGGCGAGACAGACTCCCTCTTCATTCATAATTACATCTCCGAAACTTAGGCTACACCGTGGAGAATTGCCAACAAGATTAATGAACTTAAAATACTGGTGGATAGCCATGATATTGTCACCCGATATTGCTTTAGAGAAGCAAATAAATTTGCGGATAAACTGCCTAATCTATGCCACATGAATGAAGAGGTGTGTATATTTGGAGCGCCAGAAGTTATTTCAATTCTTAGTGGGACTTAATGATGGATACATCCAAGCTAGATCTCATATTTTGATGATGAATCCTGAACCTAATGTAAATAGGATTATGCAATAGTAATACAAGATAAAAGTCAGAAAAGTCTAGCTGGAGGACATTGTGTAATAACAGAGAGGATTAAACCAAGTGCTCTTTATGGTAGTAAAGGTACATGACAACAATATCAAAAGAAGTATAATTCACAATGTGAATTCTGTAACATGAAAGGGCATACCAAAACTGAATGTTTCAAGTTGATGAAGTGTGATTACTGCCAAAAGAAGGGACATCTCAAGGAGAATTGTTACAAACTCAATGGTTTTCCACCAGATTTCAAGACAAAGAAACGAGCTAACAATGTGACAGAGAATCAGTATGGTACTGATGTTTATAGTCAACAACAAGTGGCTAGTAATCAACAGGCATTTGCATTTGGCCAGCAGCAACAGGTGGCCACTCCATAGTTTACACCACCTGTATTCACTCAGGATCAATACAATCAATTCTTGCGCATGTTAAACAAGTCCAACACTATTGAACCAAGTGCTTATATGGCAGGGGCATGTAATGTCACTTGTAAATCAGATGATATTGTTTTTAAATGGATCATAGATACAAGTGCCACTAATCACATGATTAGTGATGAAGGTTTGTTACAATCTGGTACTGGTGTACCAACTGATGATGCAGGGAGAGTGCAATTTCCTACAGGAGATTCTACACAAATTTCACAGATTGGAAATTATCAACTGACTGGAGGTGACATTATCCAAAATGTCTTATGTGTGCCATCATTCAAGTTTAATCTTTTGTCTGTGTCTAAGCTGAAAAAGGAACTGAATTGCTGTGCTATGTTCTTTCTTGATTTTTGTTTATTTCAGGATCACTATACTGGAAAGGTGAAGGAGATTGGTAAGGAGTAGGATGGACTGTTGTGATGTACTCACAAAGGGTTAGAAATAATGCAAGCGTCAGGAAGTCTCTAGCTGTTCAATAGAAAATAAGTGCAGATGTTTGGCACAAGAGGATGAGACATGTTCCTATCTCAGTATTAAGAAAAGTTTCTACTTTTAGTAATGATGGCTTTACTATAAGTCATTGTGATATGTGCCATTAGCAAGACAAACTAGGATTTCTTTCCCAATAAGTCATAGCAGAGCTGAGGATGTTTTTAAGTTGATCCGCATGGATGTATGGGGTCCCTATAAATATGTTACCTATAATGGAATGCAGTATTTTCTTACTATTGTAAATGATCATACTAGATGGACTTGGGTTTTCCTAATGAGAGTCAAGTCTGATGTTGTTCTGTTATTGCAAAACTTCATTACAATCATACACAATCAATTTGATAAGAGGATTAAAGTTTTGAGGTCAGATAATGGTTCAAAATTCTTTAATCACAACTATGGCACTCTTTTTTCATCATATGGTATTATACATCAGAGTTCCTGCCCTTACACTCCTCAACAGAATGGAGTAGCGGAGAGGAGGCATAGACACATATTAGAAAATGTACGAGCCATTAAGTTTCAAGGGGGTTTGCCTTCTAAATTCTGGGGTATATGTGTAGAAGCTGCAACTTACATTATTAATAGGATATCGTCTACTGTGTTGCATAACAAGTCTCCTTATGAGATGCTTTATCATAGAGCACCAACCTTAGATCATATGAGGATTATTTGCTGTATATATTATGCCACCAGACTTCCTAAGCAAGACAAATTTGGTGCAAAGGCAACTAAAGCTGTGATTGGGATATGGAGTTCATCAGAAGGGGTACAGGTTGTATGACCTTGACTATGGTACCTTTTTCACTAGCAGAGATGTGGTCTTCTTTGAATCCATTTTTCCCTTTAATTCTTCACAAACTTCCCCATTCCCAATTTCTCCTATTGTGTCACATATGCCCTCCTTTGATGACTTAGTACCCTGTGTTTCTATTATACTACTGTCACAATCCAAAACCCGACCCGTAGTGATGACGCCTATCGTGAAACTAGGCCAGCCTCAACTCAAAAATCAACGTGATAATAATAAGTTTGAAAATATTTACGGAAGCTTTTAACAGTTAAAGAACTATTTGAAACATGAGAAATTCCAAGAATAGATACAATCCAGCCCAAAACCACGGTGTCACGGAGTGCATGAGCGTCTAAGAAAAATACATAGTCTATTATAATGTCTAAGGGAGCAACTGAAATATAACTAGAAAGCAAGATGGAGAATCAAGGCATGCGAACGCCGTGCAGATACCTCAATAATCTCCTAAGTCAGAAGCCTCGATCAACAACTACCACGGGAACCCAAAAGTGCCTAAATCTGTATACAAGGTTCAGGGGGTAACATGAGTACACCAACTCAGTAAGTAACAAGTCCAACCTTTGGGCTGATAGGTAGTGACAAACTCAACCTCATCAAAGGTAACAAAATAATGTACAGAAACGTAGGCATGTTTTCATTTAAATAAACAGCTCGAACAGTAAAATAGAGCAAGTATATACATGGTAAGGAAGTGTAACTCTGCTACGTCTACATGCCAATGCGCATGCTAGATGGAATGCACTATGCTGAGTGCCTCATGTGCCCCACAATCTCAAATGTTCGTCCACTCAGTATTGTATATGGCTCATACGAACCAGGGAAGATCCATCCCGAAATATATATATCTCTGACAGCAGTCACTCAGTACTAAGGAAGGCCATTCCAGCCTATGGAGAAGATTCATCTCCAGATAATAACAATAACAACCTTACAACCACTCGGTACTGTATATGGCTCACAAGGCCCAGGGAAGATCCATCCCAGAATATATACACATCACAGACCAATAGTATTCAGTACCGACAAACAGGCTAATCCAGCCTCATGGAGAATATCTATCTCCATACCAAGGGAAGATTCATCCATGAATATAATCAACTGTGCTCACTGGGGGTGTATAGACTCCGGAGAGGCTCCTTTCAGCCCAAGTGCTGTAACAAGCCAATCAAGGCATAATCAATAATCTGCTACGACGTGTAGCCCGATCCCATAACTGTCATTTAATATCAGGCTCTCGGCCTCACTCAGTCATCACTCTTCAGTCTCACACACACGGGATCAAAATGCCATGATACTAGCTCGAAACAATGATATGATATGCCAAATAACAATAATCGAGACTGAGACATGATATAATATGCATGAATAGGACTGAGTACAAAATATCAATGAAGCTAATGATATGACAGCAAGAAACGACCTCTCGGATCTCAACAGAATCAGCGTGATGCCTTAACATGATAATTAACATGATTTACAGCTCATTAATTAGTCACATAATCACAACATAGATATCAACAAGAAAGAGCCACTAAGTGGTGCCATGGAATGATCCAGGCCGCAATTCTCAGGTACACGCCCACACGCCCGTCACTTGCCATTTGCATCACCTCAATAGTAATCATAAAACACATAGTTCGGGGTTTCGAACCCTCAGAACCAAGTTTGGAAGCGTTACTTACCTCAGACCAAGCCAAGCTCTAGCCCGCGATGCCCTTGCCTCTCGATTCGGCCTCCAAATGCTCCGTCTCTAACTAAAATCAATATATTATCATCAATATACGCTAAAGGAATGAAACCCATACGAAATTTATCAAATTAGATAAAAAATCCTGAATTTGCTCAAACCCGCCCCCCGGGCCCACATCTCGGAATCCAACAAAAATCATAAAACTAGAATCCTTAACCTCTCATGAGTCCATACATACCAAATTCACTAAATTCAGACCTCAAATGACCCCTCAAATTCCGAATTTATACTCTCCAATTTCAAGCCATAATTCCCCAATTTTATCCCTAATTTTTCCACAAATTCCATGATTAAACAACGGAAAATCATCACATATACGAGTATTAGGGCTCAAGTCTCTTACCTTACTGATAAACCCTTGAATTCCTCCTCAAAATCGCTCTCAAAAGCTCCAAAGCCGACTAAAAATGGTGGAAAATGAACCAAAATTCACGAAGTCCATAATTTATACTTTCTGCCTAGAGGTACTGCATTTGCGTTCAAAATGTCGCTTCTGCGACGCCACACCTGCAGAAAATCCATCGCAGGTGCAGTTCCCGCTTATGCCCTCAAAAAGCATTTTAGCGATCACAACACCGCACCAGCGGTCTCGCAGATATTCTCCACTGTCCGCATCCGCGATCATCTTCCGCATCTGCGATCATCACACTTGCAGTTTCCACTCCGCAGGTGCGGAAATATCAGAAGCAGCAACTTTAACTGCCTTATTCCTCATCCAAACTCTCCGTTAACAATCCGAAATCATCCCGAGGCCCTCGTGACCTCAACAAATAATACCAACAAGTTATATATCAACACACAAACATAGTCGAACCTTCAAAACACTCAAAACCGCATCAAAACACCAAATCAACCTAGGATTCAAGCCTAAGAATTTATAAACTTTCAAATTCCACAAACGACAACGAAACCTACCAAATCACCTCCAAATGACCTGGAATTTTGCACACACGTCACAAATGACACTACGAACCTACTCCAACTTAAGAAATTCCAATCTGACCCCGATATCAAGATTTCCACTGTCGACCGGAAAACGCTAAGTTTCCAATTTTGCCAATTCAAGCCTAAATATACCACTGATCTCCAAATTCCATTCCGAACACGCTCCTAAGTCCAAAATATCCAACAGAGCTAATCAAATCATAAAAATCCAAATCCGAGATCGAATATTAAAAAATCAAGACTGGGTCAAACCTTTCAAATTTAAAGCTTCAAGCTGAGAATCATTCTTCCATATCTATTCCGATTAAGCTGAAAACCAAAACTGACGATAACATAAGTCGTAATATACCATGTGGGGCTAGTTATGCCCGAGAACTAGCGAGCGAAGTGCAAATGATCAAGATGACCGATCAGGTCGTTACATCCTCCCCTCATAAAGACATGTTCGTCCTCGAACGTGCCCAGAGTTGTTCCAAAAGCCAACAAATCGCTGTATAACTTTACCATGCACATACCCGGGGGTGATCCCACGTCACCCTATCCCCTATAGGTCTGATAGCACAACATAACTGAAATTTCGCAATCCAACCAGGACCATAAAACTTAGAAAACCAAATTTCCATTTCCGAAATCATCTATAAGATCAAAATCTCACCTCCA
This sequence comes from Nicotiana tabacum, assembly GCF_000715075.1. Lineage (NCBI taxonomy): Eukaryota > Viridiplantae > Streptophyta > Magnoliopsida > Solanales > Solanaceae > Nicotiana > Nicotiana tabacum. The sequence goes on from NC_134089.1 coordinate 152,397,006, forward strand.
CATACTATATAAGTCCGAACAAGCTGTATTAAATCATATCCGCAATTTAAGACGGAAATCACATGATATACCACACTCATAGCAAAAACTTCAAATCACAAAAACTGTTCAAAATAATGGAATACTGATAATAAACCTCTTATCAAATAAAGCTTCATTCCAACACTTTCGTACTGCCAACGATGAATAAAACATAGAGACTCATAACCATTCCTCAGATCAACCACTCATGGAGCTCCCTCTCATCCAGCAAGGACCATAGTAAATTTCTAAGCCGAATTCCGATATTACCCTTCCAACATGCTGAAGTGGAATCCGATAGTATTCACTCTAGGTTTAATGACTTCATCTCATTCAACACGACTACTCTGGTGACATGACACATCAATACGATCTAAAGTCACAATCCGTACACCAAAAAGCAACAGCCCAAATGTACTCAAATCATGAAAAATGACTCAAATAAGAGAGTTGTACCGCAAGCTCACCAGTACCACCACAACACAATGCTGAGAACCCATCACACACCGTAAACCCAGAGCACACGAATCTAACTGAAAGATCATACCTCTACATAACTTTGCTGCAATACGCGACCCTATCCAAACACTAGTCCACATGAAACACATCAAATCACCATGCCCAAAATGAACTACCACGCGCAATTTGATGTCTAGTACCAAAAGCAAATCATCATAACCATGGAGAAGTAACTGACATGATACCACACAAACCCGAAAGGACATAACCAATACGCCATCCATCGAGCAATACCCAATACTCCTCCCGCTTGAATTCCACCATGAGACCCCAATAGAACTGCACCATATGTGCCTATAACCAACAAATCATAACTCCTCGCAACACAGAAAGGTAACTCATAGATCACCTCGAAACACGAATAAGCTCAATAACAATCGAATCAACACGTCCCTCAACAATAGCAACTCGGAGTCAACAAAGCCGATTCGATACAGAACACACATCCATATTGGTCTACCAATGAACCCATTATCAAGAAGTTCCTGAAGCTGCCCCTTCAACTCCTTTAACTCCGCCGGTGCCATGCGATACAGTGGAATAGAAGATGGGCTACCCAGCACCAAATCAGTATCGAAATAAATAACCCTGTCCGGCAGCATACCCGGCAGGTCTGTAGGAAACACATTCGAAAAATCCCTCACCACCGGAACTGAATCAAGGGTGGGAATCTCTGCTCTGACATCCCTCATGAAGGGCAATTAAGAAAGACAACCTTCCCGACCATTCGCTGGGTCTTCAAAATAAAATAACTCTACTGGGAATCATAATCCGTCGAACCTTTCCACTCAATCCGTGGCACCCCCGGCATGGCCGACATTACCGTATTAGCGGAACAGTCCAAAATAGCACGACACGGAGACAACCAATCCATACCCAATATCACATCAAAATCCACTATACTAAGCAACAAAAGATCCACTCGGGTCTCCAAAACCCCCAATAGTCACCACACAAGGCCGATACACGTGGTCCACAATCACAACACAACCTGTTTATGAGAACTCCCAGTCCCAAATCCATATCACACACGAATCACCATATCCGATCCTAACTCCCTTGCCCGTACATCTAACACACCTCTGATACTCGATCATTCCTTGAGGGGTACTCCTATAGTTCTTCTATGCCACTATGCAAACTAATATATCAGCAGTCGATCAAACAGGAGAGTGCCGCAATACCAATGAAGTGCCCTTAACTCAAACACATTGACCTTTCTGAAATGTATACCCTCATCAAACCGTACCAATTACTGATATCATTTACCTAGTCATCTAAAACTATCTGTACTACCTAAGAATTTATGACCATCCTTTCAGAACTAAACTGTGACCTCACACATGCAAATATCAACCCTACACAATACACTGCATATAACATGCCATCCTATGATAAATATGAGAACTTCATAATCCCCTCCAAGCCACAAGCAACTACGTACTCAACTAGCCAAGAACTTTCCATTTAGTCCCATCAAGAAGAAAATCACTATACATCACATGCTCCTCACGCCAGTAGAAAATATACATCTCTAACCGTGGTAGAAACCATCAAGAACGCTCCAAATTACATTTGCACAAAATCAAACCGCCAGGACTGAATCCTTCTAACTCAACCAAACTACGTTGGTCACTAAAACCAAAGAGCATTGCCGCAAAACACCTGTGGAATCTCATTACCAATTAAGCACCCAAAGAACTATTCATATCCCTTACCATGCCGCTTCGACCTACTTCCAAGCTGTCCTATTTATCCAAGTTCCTTCTAAATTACCTTCAAATTAATACTTTCCCTTGCCATAATACCGCAATCCTCAACCCAGACTCACCACATGAGACTCCAAGCATAAAACCACATCGTGTAAGGTTCATAAGCAGCTGAATACTCTCTTAAGTATTCCCAAAAGTACCACATTCAAATACTTACCCTGAAGAGACTTTCTGCGAATCTAAAGCCATTACCTTCACCTTCCTGATACTGATGTGTAGAATCCATAATGATATAGAAATGCCACAAGTCTTGACATCCTCCAATGTAAACCTCAGTTTCTATCCAAATACACCTACTGAAGATCTCCAATTATTACATATAAGTCTTGAATCCATTAAACCCATTCACGGAAGTCATCCACTCTACTCAGGTTTCAATTAAACTGATCAAACGAACCGAATGACCTGTGCCCCACCAGCAACACCTAAAGAAGTAACCCATCCTTCTAAGCAACCGAGTGATATCCTACTCCATACCTGTTACATCCCTTACAATAACAACTAATTCATCCAACGTTTCTCATATACCCAAAAAGCATAGCACAACCCTTATCTAAATTTTCCTTTACTCGAGTCATCCTCGATCTTAACCCCTGTAAGCCATAACTGATTCGCCAATATACCTCAAACTGAAACTGATACGACATTTAGCCACGCAATCAACTTATCAATAGCAAACTCCCCCACTTAGCTCAAAGCCATAGGCCAAAACACCCAAAAACGCATAATGCCCATACTTTATTACTGTCTTAATACCATAGTGAGATTAAACTCAATCCTTCATAAGCTCGTGCAACACAAACCATCTAGTACTTCAAATCATATGCAAATCTCGCATTCACCCTCGTAACTGTCAAGACAACTCTCATACGCGATCCAAACTCAACCTGCAACACATGTAATTCACTGGTAAAAGAGGACTTTCAACAATCAACATAGGGATCACACAAACTTTAGAATACTTCGCAGGAGATAACCCACTTGCTCCGTCTCAAACTAACTTCTCTTTATACCCTTCCACCGCCATAATCATCACGCAATCACCCAAATCTTCCTGAGTCTCAACTCATATCACGACTAAAATCTATCTCACTTCCCAACTAAACAACATGAAAAGATCCTTTAACACACCCCAAACTCGGCTATACCTTAAATCAAGAAGGGACAAATAATTATTTCTACCCTCAAGCAGACCCTTCTCATTATATTCAAATCATATGAACACATCTCGCAGTCACATCATGCTCATCACGTAGCCATCCAGCCATCACTTCCACTAATAAGGACACTACCGAACATATAAATCCAAAAACACATGCTCACATAATCAACACCTCAGTGCTCCAGCTACAGGCAAAGCCCAGCCTCAAGTCCTCCAGACTGGCCCAACATTAACACACGAAAATCACATCTCTCTCCTTGTTCAAGGAAACACAAGCCGTCGATGCACAGCTGACCGAGTGCTCATGTGCGCACACGAATGCGTGGAAGGAATTCAAAGAGTTATATTTCAAGCTGAATCAATGCGCACGATAAGAAATCAAGAATGTGGGATTTTCTAAAGGTTCTGCAGCCTCTCGAAGATAAGTACAGACATCTCCGTACCGATCCGCAAGACTCTACTAAACCCGCTCATGACTCGTGAGACCTATGTAACCTAGGCTCTGATACCAACTTATCATGACCCAAAACCCGACCCGTCGTGGTGGCGCCTATCGTGAAACTAGGCCATCCTCAACTCAACAATCAACACAATAATAATAAGTTTGAAAACATTTACGGAAGCTTTTAACAGTTAAAGAACTATTTGAAACATGAGAAATTCGAAGAATAGATACAATCCAGCCCATAATCGGGGTGTCACTAAGTGCATGAGGGTCTAAGAAAAATACATAGTCTATTATAATGTCTAAGGGAGCAACGGAAATACAACTGGAAAGCAAGGTGGAGAATCAAGGCCTGCGAACGCCGTGCAGATACCTCAATAATCTCCTAAGTCAGAAGCCTCAATGAACAACCGCCACTAGATCCCAAAAGTGCCTGAATCTGCACACAAGGTGCAAGGGGTAACGTGAGTACACCAACTCAGTAAGTAACAAGTCCAAACTTTAGACTGATAGGTAGTGACGAACTCAACCTCATCAAAGGTAACAGAAATAATGTACTGAAATGTAGGCATGTTTTCAGTTAAATAAACACCTCGAACAGTAAAACAGAGCAAGTATATACAGGTTAAGTAAGTGTAACGATGCTATGTCTAAATGCCAATGCACATGCTGTATGTAATGCACCATGCCGAGTGCCTCATGTGCCCCACAATCTCAAATGTTCGTCCACTCAGTACTGTATATGGCTCATACATCCCAGGGAAGATCCATCCCGGAATATATACATCTCTGACAGTAGTCACTCAGTACTGAGGAAGTTTATTCCAGCTTATGGAGAAGATCCATCTCTAGATAATAACAATAACAACCTCACAACCACTCGGTACTGTATATGGCTCACAAGACCCAAGAAAGATCCATCCCAGAATATATACACATCACAGACCAACAGTCTCCAGTACCGAGGAACATGCCAATCCAGCCTCATGGAGACGATCCATCTCCATACCAAGGGAAGATCCATATAATCAACTGCGCTCACTGAGGGTGTATAGACTCCGGAGGGGCTCCTTTCAGCCAAGTGCTATAACAAGCTAACGAAAGCATAATCAATAACCTGTTACAGTGTGCAACCCAATCCCATAGCTGTCACTTAATATCAGGCTCACGGTACACGCTCACACGCCCGTCACTTGCCATTTGCATCACCTCAATAGTAATCATAAAACATATAGTTCGGGGTTTCAAACCCTCAGAACCAAGTTTGGAAGCGTTACTTACCTCAAACCAAGCCAAGCTCTAACCTGCGATGCCCTTGCCTCTCGATTCGGCCTCCAAATGCTCCGTCTCTAACCAAAATAAATATATTATCACCAATATATTCTAAAGGAATGAAACCCATAAGAAAATTATCAAATTAGATCAAAAATTCCAAATTTGTTCAAACCCGCCCCCCCGGTCCCACGTCTCAAAATCTAAGAAAAATCATAAAACTAGAATCATTAACTCTCACGAGTCTATACATACCAAATTCACCAAAATCGGACCTCAAATGTCCCCTCAAATCCCCAATTTATACTTTCCAATTTCAAGCCATAATTTCCCAATTTTTATCCCTAATTTTTCCAAAATTCCATGATTAAACAATGGGAAATCATCACATATACGACTATTAGGGCTCAAGTCGCTTACCTTACTAATAAACCCTTGAATTCCTCCTCAAAATTGCTCTCAAAAGCTCTAAAGCCGACTAAAAATGGTGGAAAATGAACCAAAATTCGCGAAGTGCACAATTTATACTTTCTGCCCAGAGGTGCCGCATCTGTAGTCAAAATGTCGCTTCTGCGATGCCGCCCCTGCGAAAAATCCATCGCAGGTGCGGTTCCCACTTATGCCCTCAAAAACCGCTTCTACGATCACAATACCGCACCTGCGGTCTTGTAGATGCGCTCCACTGTTTGCACCTATGCCTCCTACCTCAGCTCTTCAAAATCCCGCATCGGCGATCATCTTCTGCATCTGCGATCATCACCTCTGTGGTTCCCACTCCGCAGGTGCGGAAATATTAGAAGCAACAGCTTCAGCTGCCTTATTCCTCATCCAAACTCTTCGTTAACCATCCAAAATCATCCTGAGGCCCTCGGGACCTCAACCAATAATACCAACAAGTCATATATCAACACACGAACATAGTCGAACCTTCGGAACACTCAAAACAATATCAAAACACCAAATCAACCTAGGATTCAAGCCTAAGAACTTATAAACTTTCAAATTTCATAAACGACGTTGAAACCTATCAAATCACCTCCAAATGACCTGAAATATGGCACACACGTCACAAATGACACTACGAACCTGCTCTAATTTAAGAAATTCTAATCCGACCCCGATATCAAGATTTCCACTGCCAACCATAAAATGCCAAGTTTCCAATTTCGCCAATTCAAGCCTAAATCTACCACGGACCTCCAAATTCTATTCTGAACATGTTCCTATGTCTAAAATCACCCAATGGAGCTAATCAAATCATAAAAATCCAAATTCGAGATCGAATACTAAAAAGTCAAGACTGGGTCAAACCTTTCAAAGTTAAAGCTTCAAGCTGAGAATCATTCTTTCATATCTATTCCGATTAACCTGAAAACCAAAACCGATGATAATATAAGTCATAATACACCATATGAGGCTAGTATGGTGTTCTAGGCAATGGAATATCAAATTGACATCTGCCTCTGCTTGCATCAGGCTTCACTCAAAGCCATCTAGATTACTCTTTATTCATACAAAAGCAGAGAGAAAATTGTCATTGTCTTGGTTTATATGGATGATCTCTTGATCACTGGGGATGATACCACACTTTTTCAAGATAATAAGGATGCATTGCACAAGAATTTCAAGATTAAGGATTTGGGTGAGCTTCGATTCTTTTTGGGAATTGAGTTTGCCAGAAATCAACATAGGATTTTAATGCATCAACGCAAGTATGCATTGGAACTTATTTCTGATATGGGTTTAGCAGGTGCTAAACTGTAGTTGCACCAGTTGAACTTAATTAGAAGTTAACAACTGCTGAATTTGACGCGCATCTAGGCTTGGAGAATGATCTACCACTGCTTTATTTGACAGTCACTCGACCAGATATCTCCTATGTTGTCCAAACTCTTAGCCAATTCATGCATTCCCCTAAGACATCTAACATAGAGGCTGCCATCAGAATTGTCAAATACATCAAACAAAGTCCTGGCATGAGAATTCTTATGTCATCTACTGCTTCTCCTCACTTACAGGCCTATTGTGATTCTGATTGGGCATCCTGCCCATCCACTAGAAGGTCTGTTACAGGTTATGTGGTAAAGTTAGGGGACTCTTTGATTTCTTGGAAGTCTAAGAAACATAGCACCAACTTTAGGAGCTCAGCCGAGGTAGAGAATAGGAGTTTAGCTTCTGTGGTTGTAGAGATCGTGTGGCTTGTTAGTTTGTTCAAAGAATTAGGTGTGGAGGTTCAGTTGCCTATCCCTGTTCATTGTCACAACAAATCTGTTATCCAGAGTGCTTCTAATCCAGTGTTTCTCGAACGTACTAAACACATAGATATCGATTGTCACTTCATCCACGAGAAGATTCAACTTGGTTTGATTCATACAGTCTATGTGCCTACTACAGAACAAGAGGCTGATATCTTGAAAAAAGGTTTGACATCTTTGCAACATCATGATAACTAGGGATTATGGTACATTTTACACTCCTTCTTACTTGAGTTTTGATTAAAAATGTGTACAAAATGGTCCCAAAAGGCTTACATGTTGTACTTGTTTGCAGGTTTTGGGCAACAAGATGACAATTCGTCAAAACTAGCTCAAAAAGGAGTGAAACATGCATAAGTACCAAGAACAAGTCCAAGCACAGTGCAACAGGTCAACTGCGACCGCACTCTATTTGGTGTGGTTCGCAGTGAGGTGGTTTAGAGAGGTGCTTATTTCAGGAAATCAAGCATTGTGGCCGCAAAGAATTTCATACGGACTGTAATGGACTCACCGCTGGCGCACTTGATATTGTGCGGTCCGCAAAAAGGGAGTTTAGAGAGTTGAAGATTTAGAGCTTAATGCCAATGCGGTCCGCGATCCTTTTTGTACGGACCACAACAGAAGCCACCGCAGTCGCGGTGCATTTTGTACGGCTCACAGTGGCCAAGTTAAGAGAGCAAAGATTAAAATCAAGAAGCCTCATTATGGCCGCACTCGATTTTGTGCGGACCGCACTACCCCCGCATGGGTATTTTTGTCCAGAAAATTTGGGCTAGTATAAATAGTTTCTTTTCTCATTTTTAGGTCATCAGTTGTATTTTAACTTTGGGCTACGCTCGTGAACAATGTTCCTTACCTATTTTGAGTAATTTTAGAGTAGTTTTATCATTGAATCTTCAAGTTTTAGCTTGTAATTAAATATTATGAGTTTTTCTTCATCTATTTCTTTGTTTTCTTCTATTATCATGAGTAGATAGACCCATTAACTAGGGTTGTGGCTCAGCCGTAGTGTGGGTATTTGATAGGTCTTGTGTTTTAAGGCTTGAATGTCTATGAGTGTTTGATATTTGGACTAATTTATGGTTTCAATGTTGGATTAGTGGTTGCAAATGCTAATTTGTGCCTATTTGACTTGGGTTCTTCTTGAGAAAGAGAACTTGAGTCTAGGAAAATTAGTCCAACAAGGAATTGGGGCATATTCAAGAGATTGATAGCCCCAATTAAAGGGTAAAACCTAGAGATAGTAATACCCGACTTGAACTTAAATTGCTTGAACAAATTATTATACCCAATTGGTCTTGAGAAAGTAAATTAGGGCAAAATCACTCAAACTACCGAGAGGTATAGAGTGAGAAGTTTAGTGCATTTGTTATATCGTAATATACAACATGACAACCTCGCCTTAGACTCGAGAACCCGTCAAGTATCCACCTAGGAGAAAGTCACTTCCTTAGTGCCTTGTTAACTATTTAGACAACCTTCAAGTATCTTACTCTTAGCTTAATTTAGCATCTTATTAGCATAATATTAGAAGTAATCAAAAGACCAACTATGATTATAAGTGCAATTAAGAGCAATTACGCATCTCTAGTTTATATAGAAACCCAACTCCCATTTCTAGCTCCCTGTGAAAATCGATCCCGACCTTCTCGGGTAAAAGATGTTTCGACCACTCTCGCTACTTTGTAGTAGTGCAGAGCTGGAACCGATCACTTTTTGGCGCTGTTGCCGGGGAGCTAACGATTTTGGCTATCTATCTAAATAGTTTTGTGTATAGTTCTTCTTTCCTTCTGTGTTACTAATTTGTGTGTGTCACAACTTCAGGTACAAAATGGAAGCAAACAACCCACCTCTAGGAGATATTCTACCAGGGGAGGAGGTAGATGACAATGTTGATGATGAGGTTCCTATTATACCTCAAGGCCTAAGGAGAGGCCGCTAGGCAATGATAATATTCTAAACCCTCCCCCGCCACCTCCAAGAGTGGCTCCTTAAGTGCTTCCTAACCAAGGATATGCAAGTGCAATTTTCCCACCCCGGATTCGGGCAGACAATTTTCAAATTACCAATATGATGCTGACATTGCTGGAGCAGTGTGGGTATTTCACAGGCGCTGCCAATCAGAATGCTTACAAACATCTCAAGTGTTTCGTGGATGCCTATTGGGGGAGCAAGCAAACTAATGTGTCTGAGGATGAACTTCGATTGAGACTATTCCCTTTCTCTCTTAGAGGGAAGGCATTGGATTGGCTTGAGCGACTTCCCAACCATTCCATCACTGCTTGGGATGAGTTGGCGGATAAGTTCATTGCAAAGTTTTCTCATCGGAGCACATGGCATCATTAAGAGATGAGATATTAGCTTTCAAGCAGGAGCCTACCGAACCATTGCATGAGATTTGGGAGCGATATAGAACCATGGTAAAGGAATGCCCCAACAATGATATGACTAAGGCAATGATCCAACAGACTGGGGCATTAACACAAAAAACTAGTGCATAGTGAACCAACTTGCTGGGGGTAATTTTATGAAACTGTCTTATGATGAGGCTTGTGACATTCTTGACGAGATGGCTGACACGTCCTCCGCTTGGCAAAGTAGAGCCAATGTGCCACAGGGTGACCCCACGGTCACACACTTGCACAAAGAGTTACATGACCATGGGAAGGCTATAGTAGAGCTGACAACTACAATGAACTAGTTAGCAAAGGCACAGTTGCAACAAGTTTAAAATCCACGCCAAGTAAATGCTATGAAGGGTGTCAACATGCTAGTGAACAAAAGAAGACAAAGAGGTCAACAGAACCAAGGGAGTTCAGATCAATTTGACAATGATTGTGGTAGATTCCAAGATGATGGTTATGATGGACATAATGAAGAGGTACAATATGTGAACAACTATCAAGGCCAAAGGGGAAATTCTTCTAACCAACAACAATAGAGACCCCAAGGCGATTGGGGCAATCAACAACAACAAGGCAATAATAATTGGGGGAACAACGACCAAAATACCAATTGGGGTAATCAGAATAATAATCAGAACAACCAGGGTAATTTGAATGGCAACAACAATAATTGGGGTGGTAACAATAATCAGGGAGGTTAGGACAATGGCAATCAAGGAAATCGGGGGCAAGGCTTTCAAAGGCCGCCAATGTATCAACAACCAAATAATCCACCTCCATTTCCATCCCAAGGTCCTAGTTCTTCCAACAACAAAATGGGGAGAATTGAAATGATGTTTAAATAGATGATGTAAAAGAATTCGGACTCTGATGCTCAGTTGGCTTCCCATAATACTTCAATCAGAAACTTGGAGGTTCAATTGGGCCAAATCTCACAATCCTTGAATACTTACCCTGAGGGGGCACTACCAAGTGATACGGTAGTTAACCCGAAGGATGGGAACAATCATGTGATAGCAGTGACTACAAGAAGTGGAAGAGGCAGTGATGTGAATGCCTCCAAGCAACAAGCAATTTTGACTGATGAAATTGAGTTGCAAGAATATGAAATTTCTTTGGTAGTTGAAAATGTGGTTGATGAAAATGTGAATGAATAAGTGAGGATTGATATTCAAGATGCCGAGGTGGAGACTCAGAATGACGTGAACCTGTCTAGGAAATACGTAATAGACATGCCGAAACGGGTTATGCCAAAAGTCAAGGCTCCTTTGCCAAGGCCACCTCCACCTTATCCTCAAAGGCTCGCGAAGTAGAAAAGTGAGAATCAGTTTTAAAAGTTTATTGACATGATGAAGAGCTTATCCATTAATGTGCCATTGGTGGAGGCTCTAGAACAAGTGTCGGGCTATGCTAAATTCATGAAGGACTTGGTGACAAAAAAGATCCATGGATTGTGAAACTATCAAGATGACCCACCAAGTTAGTGCAATAGTACACTCAATGGCCGTGAAGCTTGAAGATCCCGGTGCTTTCACCATTCCTTGCACCATTGGGAGTGCGGACTTTGCAAAAGCTCTATTTTATCTGGGGGCAAGTATCAACTTGATGCCCTACTCAATTTTTAAGACTTTGGGTATTAGGAAACCAAGGCCGACTTCCGTGAGATTACAAATGGCGGATAGAACTATGAAAAGACCATTGGGTATTATTAATGATGTTCTTGTCCGAGTGGACAAATTTATCTTGCCAACTGATTTTGTGATCTTGGATTGTGAGGTAGATTATGAAGTTCCAATCATATTGGGAAGACCTTTCCTTGCTACTAGGAAGGCCTTAGTTGATGTGGAAGTAGGGAACTTACCTTCCGGGTGGGTAATGAGAAAGTGGTCTTTCATGTGTGCAAGTCAATGAAGCAGCCCACCAGTTCTGAGGTGTGCTCTTTTGTGGACCTTGTCACAACAGTGATAGTTGATGATACCAGTGCAATGATCAATGTGGAGGACCCTCTAGATGCCGTATTATTGAATCTTGATGTAAATGATGATGAAGGCCGAGTGGAGTGCGTGAATGATACATGGAATGGACTCTTACTCTAATGAGCCTAGGAAACTCTCTTTGGACCTTGAGAATAGGAAAAATCCACCAACAAAACCTTCAATTGAGGAACCTCCGGTGTTGGAGTTGAATCCATTGCCTCCACACCTCAGGTATGAGTTCTTAGTCCTTAGTTCAATTTTGCCAGTTATTCTTTCCTCTTGTCTTACTAACATGTAGGTTGATGCCACATTGGCGATGCTCCAAAAGTGGAAGAAGGTAATTGGATGGACTTTAGCTGATATTCGGTAAATAAGCCCCGCATTTTGTATGCACAAGATTATTCTGGAAGATGATGCAAAGCCCTTCTTGGAACATCAAAGGAGGTTGAACGAGACAATGTAAGAAGTTGTGAAAAAGGAGGTGATCAAGTGGTTGGATGCCGAAGTTGTTTACCCCATCTCTGATAGCTCTTGGACTTCGTCGGTGCAATGTGTACTGAAGAAGGGTGGCATGATTGTGGTTGCAAATTCGCAAAATGAGTTGATTCCTACTTGGACCGTCACTGGTTGGAGGGTATGCATGGACTACCACAAGTTGAATAAAGTGACCCGTAAGGATCACTTTCCATTGCCTTTTCTTGATTAGATGTTAGATCAACTTGCTGGGCGTGCCTTGTACTGTTTGTTGGATGGGTATTCTAGGTACAACCAAATCTTGATTGCTTCGGAAGATCAGGAGAAGACCATATTCACTTGTCCATATGACACCTTTGCCTTTTCTCGGATACCTTTTGGGTTGTGTAATGCATCGGCTACATTCCAGCGGTGTATGATGGCCATTTTCACCGATATGGTGGAAGATATCTTGGAGGTGTTCATGGACGACTTTAGTGTTGTGGGTGATTTATTTGAGGAATGTTTGAAAAATCTTGATAGAGTGGTGGCTAGTTGTGAAGAAACCAATCTTGTTCTTAATTGGGAGAAATGCCACTTCATGGTTGAGGAGGGCATAGTTCTTGGGCATAAAATTTCAACGCATGGTATAGAGGTGGACAAAACAAAAACTGATGTGACTTCAAAGCTCCCTCCTCCTACCTCTGTCAAGGGAGTTCGAAGTTTTCTTGGGCATGCGGGGTTCTACCGGAGATTTATTAAAGAATTTTCGAAGGTAGTAAATCCCTTATGCAAGTTATTGGAAAAAGATGACAAGTTTGTGTTCGATGAAAGATGTATGCAAGCCTTTGAACTTCTCAAGCACAAGTTGACCACCACTCCTATTATTACCGCACCCAATTGGAAATTGCCTTTTGAGCTCATGTGTGATGCGAGCGATGTTGCAATTGGGGCGGTTTTGGGTCAAAGAGTGAACAAAATATTTCATCCAGTGTACTATGCGAGCCAGACAATGAATGATGCTGAAGTGAACTACACGGTGACCAATAAAGAGCTTTTGTCTATTGTGTTCGCAAAGGAGAAATTTTGGCCGTATCTCATGGGTGCCAAGGTCATAGTTCATACCGATAATGCCGCACTCTGGTACTTGATGACGAAGAAGGATTCCAAAGCTAGACTAATGCGATGGGTCTTGTTACTTCAAGAGTTTGATTTGGTGATTGTGGACCGGAAGGGTAGTGAAAACCAAGTGGCGGACCACTTGTCTCGCTTGGAGGAGGAGGGGAGGCCTCGTGATGGCCTAGAGATCAATGATTCATTTCCCGACGTACAACTCCTTTCGGTATCGGTGAATGGTATGCCATGGTTTGCGCACGTTGCTAATTTCTTTATGACTAGTATAATCCCGTGTGAGCTCTCTTCTAACCAAAGGAAGAAACTCAAATGGGTAGTTTGGATTTCTATTGGGATGAGCCGTACTTGTGATCCAAAAATGTGTCCCAAAGGAGGAACAATTGAGTATCTTAGAGGCCTATCATTCCTCTCCCTATGGTGGCCATCATGACAGGGCGAGGACAGCTTCAAAAGTTCTTAGTTGTGGGTTTTATTGGCCAACTTTGTACAAAGATGCAAATGAACTTGTGAAGAGGTGTGACGAATGTCAAAGAGCGGGTGGAATTTTGAAGAAAGATAAGATGCCTCTCAATACTATTCTTGAAGTTGATATTTTTGATGTATGAGGCATTGATTTTATGGGACCGTTTGTTAGCTCGTGTGGGAACACATACATTCTTGTGGCGGTTGACTATGTTTCAAAGTAGGTTGAAGCCGTGGCTTTACCCAACAATTCTTGGGAGTGTAGTTGCATTTCTCAAGAAGAGCATTTTTATAAGGTTTGACACTCCTTGTGCAATCATAAGTGATAGATGGTCTCATTTTTGCAATAGAGCTTTTGACACTTTGCTTGCAAAGTATGGTGTCAACCACAAAGTTTTACTCCTTATCATCCTCAAGCGAGTGGCCAAGTTGAAGTGTCAAATAGGGAAATCAAGAGTATATTGTCAAAGACGGTTAATGCAAATAGGACTGATTGGTCAAAGAAGTTGGATGATGCTCTATGGGCTTATAGGACTGCTTACAAGACTTCGATTGGTATGTCTCTGTATCGGTTGGTGTTTGGGAAAGCTTGCCATCTACCGTTGAGTTAGAGCACAAGGCCATGTGGGCTTTGAGGAAGCTGAATCTTGAATGGGATGTGGCAACAAATCTTCGTGTGGAGAAACTTAATGAATTTGATGAATTCCGATTCCATGCATACTCCAGTTCGTCCTTGTACAAGGACAAGATGAGGTGCCTTCATGATAAATATGCTCGTGGCAAGGAGTTCAAACTGGGTGATTTGGTTCTCCTGTTCAACTCTCGGTTACGTCTGTTTCCGGGAAAGCTTAAATCGAAATGGAGTGAACCTTTTGAAGTGGTGTTTGTGACTCCGTTTGGTGCACTTGACTTGAAGAACAAAAATGGAGAGGTTTTCAGAGTTAATGGGCATAGGGTCAAGCACTACCTAGGCAAGATTGATGACAGCCATGTGGTGGCACTTCTTCATCTAGAGTAATTTGATGGCAGACGCTTCTTGGGAGGCAACCCATGTGTCTTTCTTGTTGTTTTTATTTGATTCTCTTTGTAGTGTAGGATTTTTTTTTGGACTGACTGGTTGTGAGATGTTGTAGGATTATTTTGATACAGTGTAGGACCAAGTTGAAAAATGATCACTCTCTGAAGTTTGTAATGTGGACCGCACTTCATTTTGTGCGGCCGCAAAAGCCTTGGTGAGGGAGCAAGAATTCAATGCGGACCGCAGAGCTGATTTGTCAAAATGAGGAGTCTCTAAAGTTTTCCACTGTGGCCGCAATGCATTTTGTGCGGTCTGCGGTGGACCACTGTGGCCGCATTGCATTTTGTGCGGTCCGCAGTGGTCTTCTCCCCAGTGCTTTATATTTCTGAGTACCGCGGACCACGGTGCCATTTTGTGTGGTCCGCGGTGGGTAGGTGAGATGGGCTCCAGGTCCTTTTTCTATAAATAGGACCTGAGGCCCTCAGTTTTTAACTTTTCGACCTTTTACTCTCAAAAGCTTAAAAATTACTGTTCATCACTCATAATTGCACGAATTCAAGTGCTAAATCTAGTAATCAACGTTGCATCTCACTTCTGGTAACTTTAATTCCTTCTTAGTTGTTCAATTTTGCTATTTTCTTTTGACTTTTATTTTTCTTAGTTTTTCTTCTTTTTCTTCCCGTTTTTCTTTTAATTCTGTAGCATAGGTTCGTTTAATCCTGTTTTAATTAGGACTAATTAGTTAAAACACTGATTCAACACCTAGGGAATCAATAATAGGTAAAAAATTGGACTAAAAACGTGAAAAACTTGAACCCTAGGTTGGTATTGCTGCTGGGTACTCACCGCGGACCGTGGTGGATTTTGTGCAGTTCGCGTGCTTCTGTGAGGTCCGCAGTGCTATTTTGTGCGGACCGCGGTGGTAAATGTTCTGAAAATTGACAATTGAGGACTACGTCCGCAATGGATTTTGTGCGGTCCGTGGTACCTTAATGCAGACCGCAGTGCATTTTGCGCGGTATACAGTGCCTTTAATCAGAGAGTGGGTACTCTGAACCCCATCTCAATGAGCACCGCAGTACATTTTGTGCAGTCCGCGGTAGCTTCTTTGCGGCCGCACCTCATTTTGTGCGGTCCGCGGTTTGCAACTTCTGAATGTCTGCAAATTTTTTGTAATGCTTCACTGACTCTGCTGATACTAACAAAATTGAACTGTATTCTCTTTGCAGATCATCGTAAAATCACGAGGCATAGGTGATAAACAATCAGGGAAAGGAGAGTCCTCCCAGGGTAGGGGACGAGGCATGATAAGATTGACCCCACAAGCCCAGCAAAACATCAAAAACACCGGGAGGCTCATAAAGGCTACTGATAGAGCTATTGACAAATCTGGGAGTGAATATGAGCCTTCCCGGGAGGCATCTGACTCAGACTCCATGCCAGAGTATGTTCCTAACTGGCCGGAGAGGAACAAATTGAGGGATACACCTCCGATCTCTCCCACTGCCCAAGCATCAGTGTGCATAGCTTCTGAGTCGTTTGAGAGCTTAGCTGCAAGCAGTGGCAATGAATATTCCACCTCACTTACAACTTCACTATCCGGAGAGGAGAAGAAGTCGGAGGGGGTGAGCCCCAAGTAGGAGGGGATAGAGAGAACCAGAAACCCGGAGGCCTGGCAGGATAGGTTCTTCAGTGAAGTGGCCTACCACAAGTTCAGAGAATGGTGGCCTGAGAGAAAGTTAATACCGGAGTGGAAATTCATCACACGGGACCTCATGCCTCACAACCCCAATGTATTGAGGCAGTTCAGAAAAAGAGCGGGATGAGATTATTTCATAGGCCATGTGGAGGATGCCAATGAGCACTTGGTGAAGGAGTTTTACACGAATGTTGCCCACATAAAAAAGGCACCACAATAACCAAAGTGCAGAATTTGAAAGTGAAATTTGATGGCAAAACAATAAATGATTATTTGGGCTTCCCGGAGGAGGATGAGTCATTGTATCTAGAAAAGGTGGCATTGAGTGAGGCTGCTCGTCCTTGGTTAGCAGAGTACTTGGCAATCCCAGGTACCACCCCAGATTGGTTAACTACGGGAGTGAAGATTCTGAGGAGGACCATGAATTTCAAAGCTAAAGGGTGGGAAACATTTGTGTGTAGCAGGCTAGACCCCACCACTCACAAAAACTCACTTCCTATCCCTGGGGCTATATTGGTGGCATCGATCATGGCGGGGTACCCGATCAACATAGGGATCGTGATGTCCCGGGTAATTACACGGGTGGTGAATGAAGGTGACAGATCCTACCCTTTCCCCACTTTCCTAACTATGTACTTTTAGGACCTTGATATGGAGAAGCGTAGATTTGATATGAAAGTAAAAACAAATGCACCGTTCTCCTGGTACAGCACCAAGGGTCCCGATAACCTCAAGGACCCTAAGGGCAAAGCTACTACTTCAACTGGCCAGTCTGAAGAGCCAGTAGTAGTAGTGGCTCCTACTCAGCCTCCTTCCACCACAGCAGACATGGCCCCAGGACCCTCCACTTCTACAGCTCTAGAGATCCCCTCATCCACTGCATATCTTTTGACTGCCCACCGCCTGAACTAGACCCTTGCCAGCATCAACAACTAGATGAAGACAACCACTTCTAAGCTGTCTGTACTATCTACTTCGGTGGCAGCCCAGTCAGCACCTTCTCAGCCACAGGTCCCACAGTCAGTGGAGGACACTCTGAAGGAGCTTCTGGACAACCAGAAGAAGCTCATAGCTGTTGTTGATTCTCATGGAAAGGCATTGAAAGAGCTTGCTAGGGAGGCAAAGAAAATGAGAAAGACTTGTGCTTCCAAGGAGTCGGTGAAGGAGCTAAGTGTGAAGGTAGAGAGGTTGAAGGCGGATCACTTGCCTCTGGATCTGTTATTGTATGACCCGGCTCCAACAACCCAGCCCCAGCCAGAGTATGAGATAGAGAGGCCACCCAAGAGGAAGAGGGTGATTCCCCGTACTGACAATGCTGTCATAGAGTTGGAGGACCCGCATGGAGGTTCCTCTATCCAGCCCCAAATTTCAGTACAGGCCCAGGACTCAATCCAGGACCAGGTCCCAGTGGAGTCATAGAGTACATGGAGCCAGTCATAGGTTCCCGAGCAGTCCGAGGACCCAGGGACCCAAACTCAGGACCCTATGCAGACGGAGGGCCAATAGGGAGTTTCTTTTTCCTCTCTTCCTTATTTTGTGCTTATTTTGGTTAGTTAGCATTGAGGACAATGCTAGCTTTCATTTGAAGAGGTATCCCTATTTGGATGACTGTATATATTATATTATTTTTTTTCTTTTATGCTTTCTTTTTACCTTTGGATTGTACATAATTTTATCATTTTATTGCACTTTTTGTACTTTTACTTTTGGTCTGTATATAAAGTTACATTCTTATATATATATATATATATATTCATTCTCCCTATTGTATATTCGACTAAATACCCTCTTGTATATATTCATTTTACTTTCCGCATTTTTCCTTTCATAGATTCTTATTTTATTTTCGTAGCTTCTTGTTTTGAGTTTTTGCGTGCAATAAGCCTTTGTTTTTCTTAATGCCACAGTTCTTTCCAAAGATGGAATTTGTGTGAACCGGGTGGCTCTTCCCGATGATGGATGGCATGACAACCTTCTTAAGGGTTTGAGTCTGTTTTCTTTTTGCTTTTGTAGTAGCTAGTTGGTAAAGGTGCCTCAAGCAAAGCTTCACTTGGTCCTAACACATTTGCCTTTGATCCTATGGTCAAAAACAAATCGTTGTGTATATGATGGTGAAAGTTGTGACTTTGAGACTCTTGTGTTGGCTGATAATCATCAAGTGGTTTTTCGGGAGCATTGTATTGCTCAAATCGTAGCTAAGGTTGTTGTGGGCCCCCGACTCTATCTCTTTAGCAATCCCATAGCTTGTGTGGTGAGAATTTGAATTGCAAGTCCAAGTCCCGAGCCATTAGTCTAGAACTTGCCCTGAATGTTTGTCTAGGCGAAATCCTAAGTGTAATTTGACTTGAGATGTGATTATAGGCTCTCCTTGATCCGAATGATGTCTTGAACACTTCAATAGCCTACCAATGATAATATCCCTAGTCAACCCTTTTGAGCCTTAGACCTTTTTCTTTCAAAAAGCACGATACAACCCTTTACCTATTCTGAAAATACCCTCTATTGGCACGCGATCTTTCCTTAGTACAAGGCAAAAGCATAAGTTTGGGGGAAGAGACGAGAAATGCAACAAAGTGGTAAAAGGTACAAAATGAAGAAAAGGAAAGTCAATGAAAAAGAAAGAAAATCAAAAAGGCAAAAAGAATGATCAATGTAGAAAAGAATGAATGGATTCAATAAAATTAAAGAGATAAAAGGTGTGGAAAGTTGAGAAAGAAAAAAAAGATTTGAAATGAATAAGAAAGAGTGACAATATGTCTCTCTAACCTCTTAGAAAGAAGTTAAATGACTTAAAAATTCAAGAGAATATGTGCCGAAATGAAGCAAAGAAGTGCAAAAGGGAAGATGGAACCTACTTAGACCAAACATTTCCTACCCTGAACCAAAAGCCTTCACTATATCTCCACAAAAGCCCCATATGATCTTGAGTTGAATGAAGCTTAAATTAGTGGTGACTCATATAAGGGGCAAGCTTATGGTACTTAGAGCCGGACTTGTGACTTTTCTTTGAGAGAGATGAGTGTATTTCCATTATCCTCGTTCTGAGTGCTACAATTATAAAGGTAAGGTTTGCTTAGGGAGAGTTGAGGATGTGTGAGTTTGTGTCACGACCCAAAACTCGGACCCGGTCGTAATGGCACCTCTCGTGAAGACAAGGCCAACCAACTAGTCCCAATTCAATTTTTAATAGTTAAACATTAGCAAACAGTCTAAGCAAGAGTAAATAAACCAAAGACTAAGCAAAAGCTTTTATAATATGCGGAATACGACCCAAACACAGCCCGATACCGGGGTGTCACAAGTCATGAGCATCTACTAGGATCTAAATACAACCAAAAAGTCTGAAAAGTACAAAATATAGGCTAATGAAATAAAGAGGGAAAAAAGCAGTATTGCGAACGTCGGCAGCTACCTTGCTAGACTCCGATGACTCTGCCTCCGATCAGCCATTACCCGCTACCGGGTTCAGAAATACCTGAATCTGCACACAAAGTGCAGGGAGTAAAGTGAGTAATCCAGCTCAGTGAGTAATAATCATAACTAAAGTCTGAATGGTAAGAAATCACGAAAAGTGCATCAACATGTTGTATAGAAGCAGTTCAAAAACCAGTAAGAAAGCAATGAAGCTGTAAAATCTCTTTAAACATCTTAGCTCAGTGTAAACTTCTTTGAAAATGTCTTTTTCAACAGTTGCGCAAATGAATGCAAAACAATTAGTGCAGATAAGCACAGAAATTCGCCCTTCGAGCACAAATACACAGTTAAACAGGTACATGACAAGTAAATAAGAAAGATAAGAACATAAGGTTCGCCCTTCGGGCACAATGTCACAAATCCTCCCCTCGGGAAATATCTCAGAACAATACTAGCCCCTCGGGAAATCACATAGAACAATACCAGCCCCTCGGGCTATATCTCACATCACAATGGGTACACGTGCTCACTGGGGGTGTGCAGACTCCTGGAGGGGCCCCTTACGGCCCAAGCGCAATATCAAGCCATCCTTGTGGCATCATAAACAGGCTCTCGACCTCATATCAAATCAACAAGCCACCTCGTGGCATACATATCTCAGGACCTCATAATCAAATCAGTGTATCTCCGCTGCGGCGTGCAGCCCAACCTAAAAGTATCCTCACAACATAGGCCCTCGGCCTTACTCAGTCAAAAATCATATAAGCCACTCGGGCAACAGTAAAACATGATGCTCAGCCCAAAATATGATTTAAAATATCATTTCAACTGTTAAAACAGAGTAAACATGGCTGAGTTTTGAAAACAGTGGAAAATAACATGACTGAGTTCAAGCATAAAATCAAAACAATGAGGAACATCAACAAAAATCCCCGAAGGGTTCAAATAGTTGGCATTCATCCCAAATAATGATGATAGCAAAGAGATTTCAGTCAAATACGCGATAAAATCATCAATCGGGACGGATCAAGTCACAATCCCCAATAGTGCACGACCTCACGCTCGTCATCAAGCATGTGTCACACTTCAATATAGCACTACGATGTGCAATCCGGGGTTTTAAACCCTCAAAACATCATTTACAATCAACTCACCTCGAACCGGCTAAATCTCTAGCTCGCGATGTCTTGCCTGCACGAATAGACGTCCGGATGCTCCAAATCTAGCCACAATTAGTACATAATCATTAAAATATACAAAGGGAACGAAGCCCACTCGAAAATATCCAATATTACATGAAAATCCCGAAATTGCTCAAACTCGCCCCCCCGGGCCCACATCTCGGAATTTGATAAATATTACATCAATAGAATCCTCATTCACTCACGAGTCTACCCATATCAATTTCATCAAAATCCGACCTCAATTGCCCATTCAAATCCTCAAAAGAGCTCTCAACTTTTCTTCCATTTTTCCCCAATTTTCACTCTAATTTCTCAAATTAAATGATGAAATTCAAGATCAAATCATGGAATTAAACCATATATGAGTGAAGAATACTTACCTCAATAGCTCCACTAAAGATCTCTTCAAATTCCACCTTCTCCCGAGCTCTCCAATGGTTTTTATGAAATTGGACTTAAACCCTCAATTTAAAAACATAAACTGTCTGCCCAGATTTTCCTTCATCGCGAACGCGGCACTTCCCTCGCGTTCGCGAAGCACACTGCTTCACAGACTGGGTTTTTCTTCTATGCAAACGCAAGACCCATCTCGCGATGCCCAATTTCCTCAATGCTTCGCGATCACGACACCTACTACGCGAACACATAGAACAAATGCACTGGAGACTCAGCTATCCTTCTTCCTCTATGCGAACACGACCTGTACCTCGTGAATGCGATGACCAAAACATCAAAACATCGCGAACGCGAAGACCGTAGACCTCACACCTTCGCGATTGCGGAACATGCTTTGCAAACGCAAAGGTCAAAAACCTGCAACACCAACAGTTGAGATTATGCAATATTTCACAACATGAAATGGTCCGGTTGACCACCCGAAACTCACTCGAGGCCCTCGGGACCTCAACCAAACATGCCAGCATACCCCATAACATTATTCAAACTTGTTTCAATGATCAAAACACCTCCAATAACATCAAATCACCCGAAATACCTCGGATTCAAGCCAAATTTTCTAAAACTCTTCCGAATTACGCTTTTGATCAAAAATCAAACCAAACCACGTCCGAATGACCTGAAATTTTGCACACACATCCCAAATGAAACAACGGAACTACTGCAACTTCCATAATTCCATTACGACCTCTATATCAAAATCTCACCTATCTACCGGAAAACGCCGAAATCTCAATTTCGCCAATTCAAGCCTAAACCTTTCACAAACTTCCAAAATGCATTCCGATCACGCTCCTAAGTCCCAAATCACCTAACGAAGCTAACTGAATCATAAAAATTCCGATCCAAGATCATATACCAACAAGTCAAATCTTGGTCAAACCTTTCAAATTTCAAACTTCAACTAAGAACTGTTCTTTCAAATTCATTTCGATTACCCTGAAAACCAAAACCAACGATTTACATAAGTTATAATACATCACATGGGGCAGGTCACGCCCGAGAACTGACGAGCAAAGTGCAAAAGCTCAAAACGACTGTCGGGTCATTACATTTTCCCCCACTTAAACATATGTTCGTCCTCGAACGTGCCCAGAGTTGTTCCAAAAGCCAACCAATCGCTGAATAACCTTACCATGCATATACCCGGGGGTGATCCCATGTCACCCTATCTCATATAGGTTCGATAGCACAATATAACTAAAATTTCACAATCCATCCTAGCCCATAAACCTTAGAACCACATTTCCACTACCGAAATCATCCACAAGATCAAAATCTTGCATCTATACTCCGAATAAGCCCGAACAAGAAGTAATAACTCATACCTGCAACCTCAGATGTAGTTACATGATATACCACATAACTCAAATGCTTGTAGCGATAACTTCTAATCACAGTAGCTGCACACAACACCTAAATACCGGTAGAAAAACTCTTATCAACTAAAGTCTCATCCCAACCCTTTCATATACTGCTAACGATAAATGAAACGCAAAAAACCATAACCATTTCTCAGATCAACTATTCATGAAGCCATTTCTCCTTGGTAAAGACCGTAGCAAATTTCTGAGTCGAACCTCGATATTATACTTCCAACATGCTGAAATCAAATCCGTTCATATTCATTAATGATCCCAACGATATCATCTAATCCAACACACTACTCTGGTGACATGACACCTCAATACAGACTAAAGCCGCAACTTGCGCAGTCCGCGCACCAATAAGCAACAATCCAAACATACTCAAATCATGAAAAGTGACTCAAATGAATGAGTTGTACAGCAAGCTCACCGGTACCACCAAAACGCAAGGCTGAGAACCCGTCTCACATCATAGAAACAGAACACACGAATCTATCCCGCAAGTTCATACCTCCACATAACTTCGCTGCAAAGTGTGATCCTATCCAAACATTGCTCCACATGAAACACCTCAAGTCACTCTGCTCGAGCTTGACGACCACGTGCAATTGATGCCTAGAACCAAAGTAAATCATCATAACCATGGTAATGCAAATACATAACACCACACAACCCGAAAGGACATAACCGATAAGCCATCTACCGCGCAGTACCCAGTTACTCTTCCCGCTCGACTTCCACTATGAAACCCCAATAGAACCGCATCATATTTGCCCATAACCAATAAATCATAATGCCTCGCAACATAAAAAGGTAACTCATAGATCTCCCCAGATTACCAATAAGCTCAATAACAATCGAATCAACACATCCATTAATAATACATTTCGGAGCCAACCAAGCTGACTCAAGTTAGAACACGCATCCACATTGGCCTGCCAATGAACTCCTTATCAAGGAAATCCTGGAACTGCTCCTTCCACTCCTTTAACTCTGCCGGTGCCATACGATACGATGCCCAACATCAAATCAATACCGAAATCAACCACCCTGCCCGGTAACATGCCCGACCACAAGAAACATATCCGAAAAGTCCCTCACCACCGGAACTGAATTGATGGTAGAAGCCTCTACACTGACATTCATCACGAAAGCCCAAATAAGAAAGACAATCCTTCCCAATCGTCTGCTGGTCTTCGAAATATAAAACCACCTCACTAGGACATAATCCGTCAAACCTCGCCACTCAATCCGTGGCATTTCTGGCATAGCCAACAGTGCCGCTTTAGCGCAACGGTCCAGAATGACACAATACAGAGACAACTAGTATGAACCCAATATCACATCCAAAATCTAACATACCAAGCACGAAAGATCCGCTTGGGTCTCCAAACCCCGATAGTCACTAAACAGTGTTGATACACACGACTCACAACTACAACATAGCCTGAATGTGAGAACTTCCCTGTCTCCAAATCCATATGGCACATGAATCAACATACATGATCCCAATTCCGCCGTCCGAATGCATACCACCCCTTAAATACCCAATCATTCCACGAAAGATACTCTAAAATTCCACTGTGCCACCAAGCGAACTCGAATATCAGCAGTCGATCTAACAAGAAAGCGCCGAAATACTACCGAAGTACTATCAACTTAATCACATTGCCTTTCCTGAAACATATACCCTCGTAAAATTACTCCAATTAGCAATACCATTTCCTTAATCATCTGAATATCATCCCCCTAATCATCTGAAGCTCATTTCTCTAATCATCTGAAACTGCCTGTGCTGCCTAAGAATTTTATGACTTTCCGTTTAGAACTGAATCGTAACCTTACACACACAAGTCTCAATCCTCCACAATATACCGCGTATGCCATACCATCCTAGGATAACATAAGAACTTCATCTCCCTTCCGAGCCACAAACATCTACGTACTTAACTAGTCAAGAACTTTCCATTGATCCTATCAAGAAGAAAATCACTATAAATCCCATGCTCCTCATGCCCATAGAAAATATACATCTCCAACCAAGGTAGAAACCATCAAGAACTCTCTGAGTTCCCCTTGCACAAACCAGACCTGCCAGGACTAAATCCTTCTAATTCGACCAAGCTACGCAAGCCATCAAAACCTAAGAGCATTGCCGCGAAATACTTGTAGGAACTCATCACCTCGTACACACCCAAGGAACTAATCATATACTTACCATACCGGTCCGTTCTACTACCAAGCTACCATATCTATCCGAGTTTCCTTCTAATTTACCTTCAACTTGATATTCCTTCTTGCTGTAGCACCGAAATTCCTCAACCCAGACTTACCACACTAAACCCAAGCATAAAACCACATTGTCTATGGCTCATAATCCGCTAAGAACTCTCTTAAATGTTTCCAAAAGCACCACGTTCAAAATACCTACCCCGAAGGGACATCCTGCGAATCTGGAACCATTACCTACCTAATACTGATATATAGAATCCTATAATTAATATAGAAATGACACAAGTCTCGACATCTCCCAAATGAAAACTCAGTTTCTAGCCACATATACAACTTGAAGATACCCAATTGTTACATGTAAAGTCTTGAACCCATTAGAACGATTCTCAAGAGTCATCCACTCTAATTAAACTGCAATTGGCCTAATCAAACGAACCGAACAACCCGTGCCTCATTGGCACTCTGACACCGTAGAATGTGACATCATTCCATTACAACCATGCAACTTTCCGGCTCTATGCACCGAGCGTCTTTTACCAACAATGACTCAAGACATCCCGTGATTCTCACACACCTGTGAAGCATCTTATAACCTTTGTTAAAAAATTTCCTTTACTCGAGCCATCCTCGATCTCAATATCTGCGGGCCATAACTGATTCACCTAAATACCTCAAACTAGAACCGGCATAGCACCTAGCCATGCAATCAACAGTAGACTCCCCCACTTGGCTCGAAGCCATAGATCAAAATACCCTCAATAACTCATAATGTATATACTCTATTGCTTCCATAATATCATAGTGAGATTAAACTCAAATCCTTTGTAAGCTTGTGAAAACACAGATCATCTAGTACTTAAATCTTCTGCAAATCTCGCATTCACACTCACAACAGTCAAGCCCACTCTCTTAAGCGACCCAATTTAAATTACAACACATATCTTTCACTTGCAAATGAGATCTTCTAACAGACAACATAAAGATTGCACAAACTTCCGAACACTCCGCAGGAGATAACCCACCTGCTTCACCTCGAACTAACATTTCCACATACCTTTCACTGTCATAAACTTTACGCAATCACTTAGTCTTCCTGAGTCTGAACTCATACCGCAACATGAAATTTACTTCACTCCCAACTAGGAAACATGAAAAGATTCTTCACACACCCATAACTCGGGGCTATACCTCAAATCGAGATGAAAATCAAGTACCTAATAGTTCATCTATCCTCCAGCAGACTCTTCTCATCGTTTACAAATCATATAAATACACCTCGCAGTCATAACATACCCATCACGTAGACATCCAGCCGTCACTTCCACTAATGGGGATGCTACCGAACATTTAAGTTCAAAAACACTCGCTCACACAATCAGCACCTCGGTGCTCAAGCTATAGGTAAAGATCCGGCCTCAAGTCCTCCAGACTGGCACAACATCAACTCACAGAGATCACATCTCGCCCCATGATCAGGGAATCTCAAGCCATCGATGCACATTTGATACTGAGCGCTCATACGTGCATACGAATGCGTGGAAGGAATTCAAAGAGTTACATTTCAAGCTGAATCAAGGACGCACGATAAGAATTCAAGAATGTGAAGTTTTTCCTAAAGGTTCTGCAGCCTCTCGAAGATAAATACAGACGTCTCCGTACCGATCTGCAAGACTCTACTAAACATGCTCATGACTCGTGAGACCTATGTAACCTAGACTCTGATACCAACTTGTCACGGCCCAAAACCCAGACCCGGTCGTGATAGCGCCTCTCGTGAAGACAAGGCCAGCCAACTAGTCCCAATTCAATTTTTAACAGTTAAACATTGGCAAACAGTCTAAGCAAGAGTAAATAAACCAAAGACTAAGCAAAAGCTTTTATACTGTGCGGAATACGACCCAAACACAGCCCGACACCAGGGTGTCACAAGTCACGAGCATCTACTAGGGTCTAAATACAACTGAAAAGTCTAAAAAGTACAAAATACAGGCTAATGAAATAAAGAGGGGGAAAACAGTGTTGCGAACCCTGGCAGCTACCTTGCTAGACTCCGATGACTCTGCCACCGATCAGCCATTACCCGCTATCGGGTTCAGAAATACCTGAATCTACACACAATGTGCAGGGAATAAAGTGAGTACTCCAACTCAGTGAGTAATAATCATAACTAAAGTCTGAATAGTAAGAAATCACGAAAAGTGCATCAACATGCTGTATAGAAGTAGTTCAAAAACCAGTAAGAAAGAAATGAAGCTGTAAAATCTCTTTAAACATCTTAGCTCAGTGTAAACTTCTTTGAAAATGACTTTTTCAATAGTTGCGCAAATGAATGCAAAACAATTAGTGCAGATAAGCACAAAAACCCGCCACTCAGGCACAAATACACAATTAAACAGGTACATGACATGCAAATAAGAAAGATAAGCACATAAGGTTCGCCCCTCGGGCACAATGTCACAAATCCTCCCCTTGGGAAATATCTCAGAATAATACTAGCCCCTCGGGCAATCACATAGAACAATACCAGCCCCTCGGGCTATATCTCACATCACAATGGGTACGCGTGCTCACTGGGGGTGTGCAGACTCCTGGAGGGGCCCCTTACGGCCCAAGCGCAATATCAAGCCATCCTTGTGGCATCATAAACAGGCTCTCGACCTCATATCAAATCAACAAGCCACCTCGTGGCGTACATATCTCAGGCCCTCGATCTCATAATCAAATCAGTGTATCTCCGCTGTAGCGTGCAGCCTAACCTAAAAGTATCCTCACAACATAGGCCCTCGGCCTTACTCAGTCAAAAATCATATAAGCCACTCGGGCAACAGTAAAACATGATGCTCAGCCCAAAATATGATTTAAAATATCATTTCAAGTGTTAAAACAGAGTAAACATGACTGAGTTTTGAAAACAGTGGAAAATAACATGACTGAGTTCAAGCATAAAATCAAAACAGTGAGAAAACATCAACAAAAATCCCCGAAGGGTTCAAATAGTTGGCACGAAGCCCAAATATGGCATTCAACCCAAATAATGATGATAGCAAAGAGATTTCAGTCAAATACGCGGTAAAATCATCAATCGGGATGGACCAAGTCACAATCCCCAATAGTGCACGACCCCATGCTCGTCATCAAGCGCGTGTCTCACTTCAATATAGCACTACGATGTGCAATACGGGGTTTCAAACCCTCAAAACATCAGTTATAATCATTACTCACCTCGAACCGGCTAAATCTCTAGCCCGCGATGTCTTGACCGCACGAATAGACCTCTGGATGCTCCAAATCTAGCCACAATCAGTATATAATCATTAAAATATACAAAGGGAACGAAGCCCACTCGAAAATATCCAATTTTACATCAAAATTCTGAAATTGCTCAAACCCGGCCCCCCGGGCCCACGTCTTGGAATCTGATAAAAATCACATCAATAGAATCCTTATTCACTCACGAGTCTACCCATATCAATTTCATCAAAATCCAACCTCAATTTCCCATTCAAATCTCCAAAAGAAATCTCAACTTTTCTTCCATTTTCCCCCAATTTTCACTTTAATTTCTCAAATTAAATGATGAAATTCAAGACCAAATCATGGAATTAAACCAAATATGAGTGAAGAATACTTACCCCAATAGCTCCACTGAAAATATCTTCAAATTCCACCTTCTCCCGAGCTCTCCAGTGGTTTTTATGAAATTGGACTTAAACCCTCGATTTTAAAACATAAACTGTCTGCCCAGATTTTCCTTTACCACGAATGCGGCACTTCCCTCGCATTCGCGAAGCACACTGCTTCATAGACCGGGTTTTTCTATGCGAACGCGAGACCCATCTCGTGAACGTGATGCCCAACTGCCTCAATGCTTCGCGATCGCGGCACCTACTACGCGAACGCATAGAACAAATGCATTGCAGACTCAACTATCCTTCTTCCTCTATGCAAACATGACCTGCACCTCGCGAAAGCGATGACCAAAACATCAAAACATCGCGAACGCGAAGACCACCTACCTCACACCTTCGCGATCGCAGAACATGCTTCGCGAACGTGAAGGTCAAAAACCTGCAACACCAACAGCTGAGATTCTGCAATATTTCACAACATGAAATGGTCCGGTTGACCACCCGAAACTCACCTGAGGCCCTCGGAACCTCAACCAAATATGCCAACATACCCCATAACATTATTCAAACTTGTTTCAATGATCAAAACACCTCAATAACATCAAATCACCCGAAATACCTCAGATTCAAGCCAAATTTTCTAAAAAACTTCCGAATTACGCTTTTGATCAAAAATCAAACCAAACCACGTCCGAATGACCTGAAATTTTGCAAACACATCCCAAATGAAACAACGGAACTACTACAACTTCCGTAATTCCATTACGACCTCTATATCAAAATCTCACCTATCTACCGGAAAACGCCGAAATCTCAATTTCGCCAATTCAAGCCTAAACCTTCCACAAACTTCCAAAATGCATTCCGATCACGCTCCTAAGTCCCAAATCACCTAACGGAGCTAACTGAATCATAAAAATTCCGATCCAAGATCATATACCAACAAGTCAAATCTTGGTCAAACCTTTCAAATTTCAAGCTTTAATTGAGAACTGTTCTTCCAAATTCATTCTGATTACCCTGAAAACCAAAACCAACGATTTATATAAGTCATAATACATCACACGGAACAGGTCATGCCCGATAACTGACGAGCGAAGTGCAAAATCTCAAAACGACCGGTCGGGTCGTTACAGTTTGGGTTCCACAATGACCAAAGTAATAGAAAGAGTTTCTTTGATGTGTTTAGTCAACTCTTGATGCTTTTGTGTCGCACTAAATCCATGATGCTTAAAAGGTCGAATGTTGTTAATGATTCATTTGAATTGAGGGCAATTTTTAGTCTCAATTGAGGCTAGATAAGGTCACTTTAGGTCAGCTGAATTGTTTTGGATTTTTTAAGGGATGAGTCTTATTTTGTTTGCTTGAGGACAAGCAATAGCTTAAGTTTGGGGGAGTTGATAACTAGGGATTATGGTACATTTTACACTCCTTCTTACTTGAGTTTTGATTAAAAATGTGTACAAAATGGTCCCAAAAGGCTTACATGTTGTACTTGTTTGCAGTGTTTGGTCAACAAGGTGATAATTCGTCAAAACCAGCTCAAAAAGGAGTGAAACATGCACAAGTACCAAGAACAAGTCCAAGCACAGTGCAATAGGTCCACTACGGCTGCACTCCATTTGGTGTGGTCTGCAATGAGGAGGTTCAGAGAGGTGCCTATTTCAGGAAATCAAGCATTGCGGCCGCAAAGCACCGCAATGGACTCACTGTGGCCGCATTCGATATTGTGCGGTCCGCAAAGAGGGAGTTCAGAGAGTTGAAGATTTGGAGCTTAATGCCAATGCAGTCCACTGTCCTTTTTGTGCGGACCACAATAGAAACCACCGCGGTCGCGGTGCATTTTGTGCGGCCCACGGTGGCCAAGTTCAGAGAGCAAAGATTAAAATCAAGAAGCCTCATTGCAGCCGCATTCGACTTTGTGCGGACCGCACTACCCCCGCTGGGGTATTTTGTTCAGAAAATTCGGGCTAGCATAAATAGTTTCTTTTCCCACTTTTAGGTCATTAGTTGTATTTTAACTTTGGGCTATGCTCGTGAACAGTGTTCCTTACCTATTTTGAGTAATTTTAGAGTAGTTTTATCATTGAATCTTCAAGTTTTAGCTTGTAATTAAATATTATGAGTTTTTATTCATCTATTTCTTTGATTTCTTCTATTATCATGAGTAGCTAGACCCATTAGCTAGGGTTGTGGCTCAACCGTAGTGTGGGTATTTGATGGGTCTTGTGTTTTAAGGCTTGAATGTCTATGGGTGTTTGATATTTGGACTAATTTATGGTTTCAATGTTGGATTAGTGGTTACAAACACTAATTTGTGCCTATTTGACTTGGGTTCTTGTTGAGAAAGAGAACTTGAGTCTAGGAAAATTAGTCCAACAAGAAATTGGGGCGTATTCAAGAGATTGATAGCCTCAATTAAAGGGTTAAACCTAGAGATAGTAATACCCGACTTGAACCTAAATTGCTTGCACAAATTATCATACCCAATTGGTCTTGAGAAAGTCAATTAGGGCAAAATCACTCAAACTACCGAGAGGTATAGAGTGAGAAGTTTAGTGCATAGGTTATATCGTAATCCCCAACATGACAACCTTGCCTTAGACTCGAGAACCTGTCAAGTATCCACCTAGGAGAAAGTACCTTCCCTAGTGCCTTCTTAACTATTTAGACAACCTTCAAGTATCTTACTCTTAGCTTAATTTAGCATCTTATTAGCATAATATTAGAAGTAATCAAAAGACCAACTATGATTAGAAATGCAACTAAGAGCAATTACGCATCTCTAGTTTAGATAGAAACCCAACTCCCATTTCTAGCTCCCTGTGAAGATCGATCCCGACCTTCTCGGGTAAAAGCTTCTTCGACCACCCTCGCTACTTTGTAGTAGTACGCACCTATCACCTCACGTACAAGGCATTTCAATTATCAATAGTACCAAATCCTAAGGGAAATGTCCCCCACGCAAGGTTAGGCAAGCCACTTACCTCGAACCGGCTCAATAATCAACCCGTGACCACGTTCTTGCCACGAGTACTCGACTTCAAATGACCCAAATCTATTCAATTCAATTGCATAATATAAATAACACTTCAAGTAACTAATTCTTCAAATAAATTCTAAGCTAATACGCGAAATTAGGTAAAATTACCAAAATGCCCCTCAGGCCCACGTCTGGAAATCGGGTAAAATTTATATTTTCAGAATTCTCACACTCTCACGGAGTTCATTCATACCAAAAGTACCAAAATCGGACCTCAAATAGCCCTTCAAATCATCACGCAAAGCCCTCCAATTAATCAAGCCCTAACCCTCAATTTACAACTGATTTTCCTTAAATTTTCATGCTTAGAATGATAAAATCACTATAATATCGAGTTTAGGTTCCAAGAATCTTACCTCCTCGAAGCTCCCTTGAATTCCCTCTCAAAAACCTCTCCAAAAGCTCACTTCCCGGATGAAAATGGTAAAGAATAGCTCAAATTCGCGAAGACAACTATTTATATGTTCTGCCCAGCAAATCTGCTTCTGCGGTCCCTCTTTTGCGGAACAAAAATTGCATTTGTGACAACTCATTTAAGTCTCATAATCCCCACCTGCGACCTACTCACCGCATCTGCAGTCACGTAGGTGCGTGAACCCTTCCGCACCTGCGGTTCCTTGCTTTTCTTCAGCTAGCCGCATCTGCGGGAGTCGCATTTGCAGCCTCTCAACCGCAGATGCGGTTAGGACAGCAGCCCAAAGAACTTCAGCTGCAAACTCCAAGTTCCAACTTCCCGTTAAACATCCAAAATCATCTCGAGGCCCTCGAGACCTCAACCAAAAGCACAACCAAGTCATATACCACTATCCAAACTTATACAAATCTTCCAAACACCTCAAACAACATCGAATCAACCACTTAGCATCAGATTCAAGCCTAAGAACTTCAAAAACTCTCAAAATAGGCTTTCGATCAAAAAGTCTATCAAACCTCGTCCGAATGACCTGAAATTTTGCACACACGTCACATTTAACACTACGGAGCTACTCCAACTTCCGGAATTCCATTCCGACCCTCAGATCAAAATCTCACTATCGAACCGGAAACTTTAAAAATTTAACTTTCGGCATTTCAAGCCTAAATTAGCTACGGACCTCCGAAACACAATCCGAACACGCTCCCAATCCCGAAATCACCCAACGAAGCTAATGGAACCATCTGAATTCCATTCCAAGGCCGTCTTCACACTATTCCGACTACGGTCAAATTTCCAAAACTTAAGCTCTCATTTAGGGTCTAAGTGTCCCAAAACTCTCCGAAACTCCAAAAAAAACTCTCTTGACAACTCACAATAGCAGAAATAAATGCGGGGAAAGCAGTTAATAGGGGATTGGGGCGTTAATTCTTAAAACGACCGGCCGGGTCGTTACACTCAAGCCCACCGAATTGGACAAAGTTTATAGTTATTCTATATGACTTTTATAAAAGAGTAATTTTACAAAGAACGTTCTACTATATATATGAATATTGGTGTTATAGGTGAAAATTTGTTATAAAAAATAAAATATAACTTAAAAATTAGGTCGAAGGAAAACTTAATTTTTATAGTAAATTACTGTTACAGAGAGGTCTGATTGTATTAAGAAATATTTTTTACCTTTTTCGAGGAACTCTTGAACAAGTAGCTGTACCGCAACTTATCTAGTTTGAAAACTTTGACACTCAACTTTTACGGCTTAGTTTTTGACATTTGTAAGACTCTTTTTTCACCCTTTGCGAGTTGCGTGTAGTTCCTTTCGGTTTGTCCGTCTTCCTATCAATTTTACTTTACACGTTTCAAGTCGTACATATAATTAAATTTATCTTTTATACTCCTATTTCTATCACTACTTTTTACGTTGGGAATTCAAAATTGTTCATATCCCCAAGGCCAAATCGTATTTTATTACGTATATAATTCGAGAATTTCTTTATCGCAAACTATTAAAGGATAAGTAATGTGCAGATTCCTACATCTGGAATTGGTTGTGCTAATTATGTATGGATAATAAGGTCAATTTAAACACAATCCTAATTAAGTCGATCACTAGTGTATTCAAGATTTTTCAGCAATATTAATATTTTAAATAAATAAATAAATTATTGCAACGAGATCATATTAATAAAGAGAAACTCAAATACACAAAAAGGAACTGCAATGATCTTGAATAGGGATCCTACGACGATAAATAGAATTCCCATAAAAATACTGTTATTTGTGGCTTAAATTATTTCCTTGTATTTTTAGGAAACCCATAGTCCCTATAGGTTTAGGAAAACCCATTGTCCTAATAGATTTGGGAAAAGAAAACCTATAATCCTTGTCAAATTGGGAAACCTTTCTCATATATGTTTGAGACCTTTTGGGATCTATATATAGAGGTTGTAGTTGGAGATTCTATAGATTGTATTGTGTTTTTCTTCTCATTCATAGTGGAAAACTCTCTCTTCTTTTGCCCCGAGGATTAGGCTTAGCCGAACCTCGTTAAATCCTTGTGTTAATTTTTCTTCTCTATTTGCTTTGTGTGAGATTGTGTGCTAGTTAACCCACGATATTCCGCAACAATTGGTATCAGAGCAAGGTTCAAGTTTCTACACATAATTTAGGGTTAAGATGTCTTCATCATCTTCAACAAAGTACGAAGTAGAGAAATTTGACGGAGGTTCTAGTTTCAGTCTATGGAAGATTAGGATGAAATCGTCCCTGGTGTTACAAGGATTATGGAAAGCAATTGATGAGGATTTTCCTGAAGATATGAAAGAGACAAAGAAGGAAGACTTGAAGGAGAGGGATTTGAGTACGATCTTCATGAGCGTTACAGATAGCATTCTTCGGGAAATTGCTGAAGAAACTTCTGTAGAAATGGCATGGAAGAAGCTGGAAGATCTGTATTCTAAGAAATAGCTGACAAACTGTCTTTACCTGAAAAAGAGGTTATACAATCTCCGTATGAACAAAGGTACACTTGTTAAAACTCAGCTTGATGAGTTTAATTCAATTATAATGGACCTGAAGAATGCGGATATCAAAATTGAGAGTGAGGATCAGGCCTTGATTGTGTTATGTTCTTTACCACAGTCTTATGATATTTTTGCCGATACACTGCTATATGGGAAAAATAGCATTTCACTAGAAGATGTTAGTAATGCACTCAAATCTAAAGAGTTGAAAAAGAGCTTTCCAGACAACAGAATTGAGGGTGAGGGTCTTGTGATTAGAGGAAGAACACAACAAAAGGACTTTAACAGGAAAAAGTCAACCGCAAGATCAAAGTTTAGAGCAAGGAAGCAAAACTGTTATGAGTGCGGGGGAGCAAGGTCACTACAAGAGATATTGTCCTAAGCTGAAGGAGAAAAGAGGAAAGTAGAAAATAGATAATTCGGCAAATATTGTTGACACTGGCAGTAATTTTGATGATAGTGATTATGTAGGGGAAGTTTGTGTTGTGAGTTCTAGTCATGGGCAAAATTCTTGGGTTCTTGATTCTGGTGCTACTTTCCACATGTGTCCACACAAGAATTGGTTTGCAACTTACAAACAAATGAGTGAGACTGTCTATATGGGAGATGATAATGCATTACCAGTAGAGGGGGTTGGTAACATCAAATTGAGAATGTTCGACGGAATTATCAGAAACATTGAGTGTTGGCATGTTCCTCAGATAAAGAGAAATTTGATTTCTCTTTCGACTTTGGATGATCAAGGGTATAAATTTCACTCCGAGAATGGAATACTTAAAGTGTGTAAAGGCTTTATGGTACTCATGAAGGGTAAACTACATTCTAAATTATATCATCTTTAGGCCAGTGTAGTTGAAGGGGAAACTGTTGTAGCTTCTGGGAAAAGTGATCTGAATCAGTCTTAGTTGTGGCATTTGCGACTTGGCCATATGAGTGATAATGGATTGTCTTTGTTGAGTAAGCAGAATTTGCTGAATGGGTACAAAAATCAAGTTTTGAATTTTTGTGAGCATGGTGTGTTTGGTAAATAGACAAGGGTACAGTTCATCAAGAAGGCCGAGCACAAGACCAGAGACAAGTTAGTTATATACACTCTGATTTGTGGGGTCCAAACAGAGTTCCCTCCAAGAGTGGTGCCGGGTATTTTATGACTTTGATTGATGATTACTCAAATATGGTGTAGGTGTATTTTCTGAAAACAAAAGATGAGGCATTTTCGATATTTGTTAAATGGAATACGATGGTTGAGAGGCAGACGGAAAGAAAAGTTAAGCGTATTCGAACTGACAATGGGTTGGAATTTTGCAATTCTGAGTTCGATAATTTCTGCAGTAGGGAGGGCATAGTGAGACACCGCACTTGTGTCGGAACACTACAACAAAATGGTGTTGCAGAACGTATGAATAGAATGCGTTATGATAGGGCAAGAAGCATGCTTTCACACTCATGTGTTAGCAAAGATTTTTGGGCTGAAGCAATCAATACAACTTGTTATTTGGTCAATAGATCTCCATCCACAACTATTGAGTTCAAAACTCTTTTTGAGGTATGGTCCGGTTCGCCTGCTGATTATTCAAATTTAAGGATATTTGGTTGTCCTGCTTATACTCATGTGAGGGATGGAAAACTTGAGCCGAGGGCAAAGAAGTGCATATTTCTAGGGTATGCAACTGGAGTGAAAAGTTATAAGTTGTGGTGCATAGATCAAAAGACTCTAGGGCTAATTATCAGTAGGGATGTAACATTCAATGAATCTGCCTCACTGGACAGTCAGAGGGAGAAGGCAATAGCAGAAACAGATCGCGGTATCAGTGACTGCATAGAGCTAGAAATTGAATCTCACTAGCTCAGCCCAGTAATTCTAAATTAGAGGAAGTGCAAAATATTGATCAAGACGATAATTTTGATGCACCTGCGCAACAACCCTATAGCATTACAACAGGCAGAGAGAAGAGAGTGATCAATCCACCATAAAGGTTTGAAAACGTAGTTGATGGTAATTTTCTTGGATATGCTAAGTTTGTGGAGTTCGCTTTGTCTGTTGCAGAGACCATTGATGTGCTTGAGCCTAATAGCTATAAAAAAGCTATTTCTAGTCCAGAAGTAGATCAGTGGGTTGGTGCTGTGAGTGAAGAGATTGAGTCTCTTCATAAGAATCAAACATGGAAGCTTGTTCCATTGCCAAAGGGACAGGATGTACTAGGCTGCAAATGGATTTTCAAAAGAAAAGAGGGAAAACCAGGGGTTGAAGCATCAAGGTACACGGAAAGATTAGTAGCTAAAGGTTTTTCAGAGAGGGAGGGGATAGATTACAATGAAGTGTT
The DNA here is from genome assembly GCF_000715075.1 of Nicotiana tabacum. Lineage (NCBI taxonomy): Eukaryota > Viridiplantae > Streptophyta > Magnoliopsida > Solanales > Solanaceae > Nicotiana > Nicotiana tabacum. The sequence continues at coordinate 152,434,188 of NC_134089.1, forward strand.
CTCTCCAGTGGTAAAGCATAGCTCTATCAGGGTCTTACTAGCTTTGGTGGCTCTTCATGACTTAGAACTAGAGCAGTTAGATGTGAAACTGCATTCTTGCATGGTGAGTTGGATGAGCAAATTTATATAAGTCAACCCAAGGGATTCATTACTCAAGATAAGAAAAATCATGTTTGCTTGCTTAAAAAATCTTTATATGGTCTGAAACAGTCGTCTAGGCAGTGGTATAAAAGATTTGATAGATTTATGATTCAAAATGCATTTTCTCGAAGTGCTATGATAGTTGTGTGTATTACAAAAAGCTTGAAGACGGTTCTAGTGTATATTTGTTGCTATATGTGGATGACATGCTTATTGCTGCTAAAAGCATGTCACATATTACCCGATTGAAGAAGCAACTAGGTGAGGAGTTTGAGATGAAGGATTTAGGTGTTGCAAAGAAGATATTGGGGATAGAGATTACTCGAGATAGAAGGGTTGGAAAGCTGATGTTGTCCCAACGGACCTATATTGAGAAGGTCCTCAAGAGATTTAATATGATAGCTGCTAAATCTGTGTCCATTCCTTTTGCTTCTCATTTCAAGTTGTCTGCAGACATGTCACAAAAAACAGATGAGGAGATGGAACAGATGTCTAGTGTTCCATATTCGAGTGTTGTAGGTAGCATTATGTATGCTATGGTTTGCACTCGCCCTGACATTTCACATGATATTAGTGTTGTGAGTAGATACATGGAGTGTCCTGGTAAAGAACATTGATAGACGGTGAAGTGGATCTTGAGATACTTGAAGGGTACTGCAGATGTAGGCTTGACTTTATACAAAGACAAGTTGAGTGAATCCTTAGTTGGCTATGTCGATTTAGATTATGCAGGGGACTTGGATAAGAGAAGATCTTTGATAGGCTATGTTTAGTGTCATCAGTTGGAAGGCGACTTTGCAGTCTGTCGTTGCTTTGTCTACCACAGAAGCTGAGTATATGGCAATTACGGAAGCAGTTAAAGAGGTTATTTGGTTACAAGGCCTGATAAGTGATCTTGGACTAACTTAGAAGAAGACACAAGTTTTTTGTGACAGTCAAAGTGACATTCATCTTACTAAGAATCAGATATTTTATGAGCGGACGAAGCATATTGAAGTCAGATCACTTTATTCGAGATATTATATCAAAGGGGATTGTTAAAGTGGAGAAAGTGTCTAAGCATGATAATCCAGGTGATATGATGACCAAGTCAGTCCCTGCCAACAAGTTTAGGCATTGCCTAGACTTGATTGGTGTGTGCAGTACTCAATAGAGCCCTTGCGAGGGCTGAGGGTAAGGTAGAGAAATGTTGTTCCTGTTGATGAAGAGAATTCAAGCCAAATGGAAGATTTGTTATTTGTGGCTTGAATTATTTCCTTGTATTTTTAGGAAACCCATAGTCCCTATAGGTTTAGGAAAACCCATTGTCCTAATAGATTTGGGAAAGGAAAACCTATAGTCCTTGTCAAATTGAGAAACCTTTCTCATATATGTTTGAGACCTTTTGGGATCTATATATAGGGGTTGTAGTTGGGGATTCTATAGATTGTATTGTGCTTTTCTTCTCATTCATAGTGGAAAACTCTCTCTTCTTTTGCCCCGAGAATTAGGCTTAGCCAAACCTCGTTAAATCCTTGTGTTAATTTTTATTCTCTATTTGCTTTGTGTGAGATTGTGTGTTAGTTAACCCACGATATTCCGCAACAAATACCACTACATCAAGCACCGGTAATTTTGTATCCGGTCAAAATCTTGGCCAATTGATGGAAGTGGGTAGCTCCAATAGACCCATAGATCATGGAACAAATAGGGTGGGTAGGACTAAGCACCACACTACACGTATAGACGCGAACCCTCCCCGTTATCGTACGGGACAATAGATCCACATCAAATAAGCATTGACTTAGTTGCTTTTAATTTTCAGTTTATTTAATCCCGATGTTGATCCAACGCAACTTACCGGTGATAGTAGCAGCACCTGGAGCTTTCAATTAATATAATTTCATCAACTGAATTCGAAAAGAAAAAATAAAAGCAAAACTTTCCTCTTTTTCGCGAGTGGGCAAAACTCGGGAAGATGCCGAAATGACAGGCAACCCACTATAAGAAGGGTGCATTCTTCTAAGGGATTTTTACATAGCGATACACTATTGAAAATTTTATTACTAAAAATGTTCACGTTTAGTTAATTACCCACCTAAACAAGTTTTGTTTACAAAATATATACATTCCACCTTAAAAGGCTCCCAATCCATTATTAGTGTGTACAATTAAGGGATTTAGTTATACCTTTTTCTTTTTTTTTCTCTCCTCTTCCCCCTTTTCTCTCCGTATCTTCCACCCTTGCAGCAATTTAGGCCAATTTGAAGTTCCGCTGTCATTCAAGCAGTTTGCCAGCCATTCAAAACTGACATACTTGGATCAATGTTGGCTCTAATATAATAAGTACAGACACCGAATTTCAGAATTGGATCCGAAATTTCCACTTGCAGCTTTTTGCTATTCATGGATGTATAAACCTTCAGAAATTGCCTTCTTTCCTTCAGTACCAATATAACTTGAGAATTCTTGCTATTGATGAAAATTAGTTGCCGAGAAACTTTCCAACCTTGTTGTTAGAGAATAACACCAAACTTGGAGTCCTTTATGCTAGAGATAATTCTTTCATTGGACCAATGAAGTTGCCAACAAGTTGTCTGCTCCATCTAGATACCTTTGATGTTTCTAATAACAAATTAAATGGACATATCTCAGCAAACATGAGTTTCGCCTTCCCAAAGCTTGATTATCTAAACATGTCACAAAATTTGCTTGAAGGTCCTATACCTTCTGCTGTTAGTGACATTCCTTTAAGAATTGTAGACCTATCTCATAATTTCTTGTCTGGAGGAGTTCCTAGGGATCTGACTAGTATTCCAACATTGTTCTACTTTCGGCTGTCAAACAACAAGTTGAAAGGGAAAAAATTGTACTAGTTTTGTATTTAATTTATACATAGTAAAAATAAATTTCATACAACTGATTATATATTCTATCACTTATCTACAACTTTCATATACTATTTCTACCGAGTTATATATAACTACAATATCATACCACTTAAATATAATTTTTATACAAATTTTATACAATATATTTTTTGTATATTTTGTATCTGATCTATACATAATAAAAATAAATTTCATACAACTAATTATATATTATACAACTTATCTATAATTTTCATATATTATTTCTACTCAGTTATATACAACTACAATATCATACAACTTAAATATAATTTTATACAATATTGTTCAACTTTCATACAATAGTTAAATAAATAAAAAATATAAACAACATAATACAATTTTTCTACAATTTTACTATAAAGTTACTACAATTTCGTAAGTATAATGTATGTCATGTCTTCTTCTTCTTCTTCTTCTTCTTCTTCTTCTTCTTCTTTCTTCTTCTTCTTCTTCCAATTTGAAATTCAGCCAAAATCAAGTCTAATCTTCACCAAAACACCCTCAAAATTGAGATATAAACTCCAAACCATATTTTCAATTGTTTGCAACAACATTCAATCCAAACAAATAATGGTTTTTGAAAACGCAAATTCGAATTCAAAGCTTCAAAGCTTTTTAATGGTTGTCAATGGTGGAATTGCTGCTCTATTTTCCTTTGCTTTACATTACTGGAATTAGGGATTGTGAGATAGAGAGAGACGTAGAGAGAATTCCCAATTGTTTGCAACAACACCCAATTCAAAAAAATAATATTTTTTGAAAACCCAAATTCGAATTCAAATTAAAGCTTCAAAGCTTTTTAATGACTGTCAATGGTGGAATTGCTACTCTCTTTTCCTTTGCTTTACATTACTGGAATTAGGGATTGAGAGATAGAGAGACGTAGAGAGAATTTCCAATTCTTTGCAACAACATCCAATTCAAACAAATAATGTTTTTTGAAAACCCAAATTCGAATTCAGAGCCTCAAAGCTTTTTAATGGTTATCAATGGTGGAATTGCTGCTCTCTTGTGCAAGATACGTAGGGGAGAAGGGATTGAGAGACACATAGAGAGAATTCCCAATTATTTTCAACAACACCCAATTCAAACAAATAATATTTTTTGAAAATCCAAATTCGAATTCAAAGCTCCAAAACTTTTTAATGGTTGTCAATGGTGAAATTGCTGCACTCTTTTTCTTTGATCTACATTACTAGAATTAGGGATTGAGAGATAGAGAGAGACGGAGAGAGAGATAGGGAGAGAGAATAAGGATGAGAAATAATTAATTCCTAATATAAAGGGATACTTATTTAATTCCTAAAGTATATATAATTGGTAAATTTGTATATAGGAGGTAATTAAATTGAAGCTTGAATAAGGAAAGTAATAAAGTTTCCAATAATGTATAGGTATGTAAAAATCCCTTCTTCTAATTAGGATTCATATTTTCTCTCCAAATTTACCAACCTATAAATGTTTTTTTAAAATATCAACTCATATTCTAAGATTCAGCTACCTATAATCCAGCCCGTTAATTTTGTGTATGGCAAATGAGAACAATGCCCATTGAGGTGGTTCGAACCTGTGGACCTCAACCTTGAATTTTGTAAAAAGAGATTACAAAGTTAAATAATGTAATGTGGTTAAATACGTAATCAAATAAATAGAGAAGGAATTTACTATTGATGCATTGATGTTACAAGAAAGATTCAATTGATATTCAATTGGAGTAGGTGTTGGTAATAAGACATTCTAAAATTTGAGGATTGTTACTCTATGCAAAACTAGTGTAGCAATTTGTAGTTTTTTTGAATGATAGAGATATGTGCAAGATAGTTCAAACATAAATTTTATGAATAAGTTCAAATAAAAATATATACGAATCTACATATCTATACTATATTAAAAGCACGAAGGCCCTTAGCGAAATATCGTTCGACTTTTTTACCCTTAAAAAATCGACTTTACACTAGATAAAATTGTAATTTAAGTTGTCTTCCTAATATTTAGGAATAAACATTCGATTACCATTTATGCTAATTTTTCTAAAGTTAGAACTTTAAAATCAACTAGAATTAATTTGTTAATCTTTCCTTATTAGATTGTATTACAATTTTATTTGCAATAGGAAGACGTGATTTTAATACAATAAAGACTTTTGTTTCAAAAGGAAAAACAATACTAGCTTTTTACCACGTCTAATCTCCATATCATTTGTAGGATTTTAAATTAAAACGTTAAAAAAAAAAGAGAAGATTAATCAAGTACACTACTGAATTGATTAATTTCTAGAATACATAATAACTTACCTATCGTTCTATCTATCTATATTAAATGCACGAAGGCCCTTAATGAAATATCGTTCGCTTTTTTTTTTACCATTTAAAATTAAACTTCACATTAGATAAAATCGTAATTTAGTTATTATCGTAATATACAGTACTTTGAAATCAACTAATTTGGTTATAGAATATTTCTTGTGTTAAATTATGTAGGAAGTCCTAATATTTAGGACTTTAATATAAATATTAAAGAAAGCTCGGTGCACTATATGTGCGGGGTCCAGATAAGGCCCGGACCACAAAGATCTATTATCATTTACTTATATTGTTTGGGAGAAATAATAATATTACATTGTCTTAACATAAATATTGTTTGGGGAGAAATAACAGTATTACATTGTCTTTTGCTTATATTTGTTTACGACAATTTTTATATGAAATATGTTTCAACTTATAATTCTAAGGGGAGGACACTATATATTCTTACTATTAAATTAAGATGTATGTACTTAATTAACTATTTTTCTAATAATTAAATATAATTTTTAAATATTATGTGAAAACATCGATGAAGAGAAAAAGATATTATTCGAGTAAGAAGGAGTTTTAAAAAGTATCTCTATTTTCTATATCATCGTAAAGGCACGAATCCCGAATGCAAAAATAAATAAATTATTTTTTTAATTTTTATTCAATAACTCAAATATATTATTTAATAATATTTATGTAATTTTTTAAAATTATATACTCATTGATATAGGTACACGCGCAAAGCGCGTACCCTAAGACTAGTACTATATTAAAAGCACGAACACTCTTAGCGAAATATCATTCGTCTTTTTACCCTTTAAAAACAGATTTCACACTGGACAAAATTGTAATTTAAAGTATGTTCCTAATATGTAGTATTTGAATCAACTAAACTTTAGGTTATAAAATATTTTCTTAATTGAACTAGGTAAAAAATATTTAAGACATAAATCAACAATTTTTTTTACTTATATAGATTCATTCCTTATTTGATCAATCTAGGGTAACCATAATATATCTCATGATACCTTTGCCCAATCCTAATATTTAGGAGTTTTTCACGTTACTTTTCCTTATTTGTTTTTCTTTGAAAATTGAACCATAATATTATTTATCCTAAGGGAATCGAAATATTACTTAATTAAAACACGAACGTATTTTGAATGAAACATAATTAAATCTATGTTAAGACAATATTGAAACGTATACGTTAAAATAATATCAAACTAACAAAAATATTCTATTTATCTTGAATTGTTTGAAAAAGTAATAATACATTGTGCATTATGTCTCTTAATTTGTTCTAGCTGTAAAGTCAACTTTTGTATGTAAATATCAATTAAGGATTTATTCGGCGTGAACTACATTAATCTAGGGTATATGAATAACGTTTTGGTGATGATTTTCTTAAAAACAAAATTTTTAATATTAATTAAGAAGAAGAAGAAGAAGAGAGGTCGAATTGGTTAGACTGTAAATAATAAAACAAGCTAGAGAGAAGCGTAATCACAAACCATAAGGAGAGTTAGTGTTACAGAGCCAATTGAATCTATGTAGACTTACAATATATTAAAAGCCAATTGAATCTATGTAGACTTACAATATATTACTTTTAAAGTTGTTTCCTCATAGAAAACTGTAAAGATTAAAGACAAGTAATATATTGTTACAAGCAGAATGAGTACAAATCAACATTATATCTCTTTCTCGATACTTCTAAAATAAATATAAAACTCATACATCAAAATAATTATTAAGGCAACCAATGACTTTAGCGGGACATGATTTATTTCTTGATTGAATTAGCTAATAGATAAGATTAATATTTATTATTTTCAAGAACTTACATTTTTCTTCTATTTTATAATGTAAACATATTGTTTAATAATGTTAGTCAATAATTTTCTACTTTTTCTACTTATTGATAGGGGTGTAGTTGGTTCGGTTTTTATTTAAACCAAACCAAACCAAACCAACTATATCGGTTTGGATTGATCCGGTTTTGTCGGGGTTTTCGGGTTTTTTTATTACATGAATATTATTTCAATCTTACTTTGTTAAAATTATAGATAAAGCTTTGATAAGTGAATATATGTTTAGTAAATATGGAAAAAATTGACAAACATATGATCTATTAAAATATTCTAATAGGAGATTTTAGTATCACATGATAGTTATTTTCTTAGTCGTCTAACAATAATTTTTCGTTAATTTACGCTTTCAAGGTTAATACATGAGAGGATCCCAAATATTTTTATATTTTCTAAAGAAAATTCACTATAAAGTCTTAAAAATATAAATAAAATTTATATATTTATATGTCGGTTTGATTCGGATTTTTTTACTCAATACCAAACCAAGTCAAACCAAATCTAGTCGGATTTTTTAATCGGTTTGGTTTGGTTTTTCGGTTTGGTGCGATTTTCCGATTCGGTTTGAACACCTCTACTTATTGATATGAGTACACGCGCAATGCGCGTACTATAGACTAGTTTATATTAAGTGTATGATATTGTATAGTAATTGTCACACCTCCTTTTTTCGCCCCCGCGAGGGGTGAAAGAGTTTTTTCCAATTAAAGGACAATCGAAACGGAATTTGTTTGTTTATTTCAGAGTCGCCACTTGGGAGATTTAGGGTGTCCCAAGTCACCAATTTAATCCCGAATCGAGGAAAAGAATGACTCTGTATTACAGTCCGCGAACCAAAAATCCAGATAAGGAATTCTGTTAACCCGGGAGAAGGTGTTAGGCATTCCCGAGTTCCGTGGTTCTAGCACGGTCGCTCAACTGTCATATTAGGCTTGTTTATCTGATTTTATACAATTATGAGCTCATGTGCAAATTTTAACTCTTTACCGCTTTTATTATATTTTTAAAGGAATGTGAACATCGTTTAAAAAAACATGTCTTTGGATTGCGTCACATGAAATGCACCCTCAATCCGGAACATATTTTATTCAATATTTTGAGATTTGGATTTGGGTCGCATGAAATGCACACCCGAGTTTAAGAAGGTAAGATTATTAAAATGCGCCTAAAGAGTCTAACGCGTTATTATCTTTGGGGAAGGCAGTGAAATTCACTAAACAGTCCATCCCGAATTCTAAATATTCAATTAAACATTTATTGAGGGCCCCGCAATTGGTGCGTTTTATTGGGCGAGACTCATCTCATTTATTTTTAAAGGACAATCCTAAAATGCCTACATTTTTCTCTATTAAATTTGTCTCTACAAAATGAAAGAGAAAATGTCTTAATTTATTTAAATGCTTGAGTTATTATAGTTGGGTTTCGAATATGATTTATAAAATCTGAAAATGATGCAAACAGGACAGTCCGTTGCCAATGCGGGCCCAGGCCCAACGTGTATGGCATAAAACTAGACCTGGGCCATCTTATTCACATGTTACTACCTAGTTACATTATACTAGGCATGTTTACAGTTTGTCAAATTAAAAAAAAACTTAGCAATCTAATTTTAATTCTAGACCATTTACATACTGAAATTAACCAATAGTATTTAACTAAACAATATTCCTATAAGTTCAGGAATGATTTATTCGTTTGATGAACTAACGTGCTTTTTAAGACATGGTAATCATCCAACAATAACGAATTAACTAGACGGAGTTACTACACCATTTATTTATTTTTTAGTCAATATATAGATAGTTCGTCCGTTAAGCTATCGTCAGATGTTCCACTATATATATTAAACAACTACATGATTCTGATTAGAGTAAGCTAAATAATTCATATTTACAAATAAAATTCAGAATATAATTAAAATAAATTTAGAACTTCAACTCTTCATTTTCGTATTAATGCTTCATGTTTCAGTTTACAGTAACTAGCGTGTCAGTTGTGTACCTGATATTGGAAACAAAAGAAAAGGGAGATCAACAGAAATTCAGTAGCATACAACAACAGCGACACCCAATAACCAGCAACAACCAGCAATGAGAAACCAGTGACGGATTTTAAAACCAAGACAAAAAATCCAGAAACACCAACAACAATCAACGGACAGAAGCAAAGGGAATCTTTTCAGATTTGAAAGACTAGTTAATGTTTAACCCTTAATTTCTGAATTCGTATATCAGAATATTTAGATTGTATATCAGGGGTATACTATTCTTCTTTTGAATTTCCAGAATATTTTTATTTGTATTTTTTTTTAAAGTCTTAATATTTTCGAAATTTTTCTCTCTCTTAAATATTCAGCTCCCCTTTTTTTTTCTCTCTCTATCTTCTTTCTGTCCTGTGTCTCTAAAACTTGATCAAGTCTCTATATTTATCTCTCATCCCAAACCCTTTAATCAATTAATAAAACAACCACTTTCTCCTACCAAACTCACTACTACATCAAAAATACAATTATTATTTATTTAAACAACTTTTCTTGAGCCCCGCAATCCCACTATGTCTTGTTCCCCATGCTTACATTAAACAAATACATTATTCTCCACCATTATGTCTTGTCCCCCATGCTTATATTAAACAATTGCATTATTCCCCACCATTATATCTTATCCGCCAATTATTGATTATTTTAATATTATTTTAATCTTAATGGACAGAGCACTCAAAATAAATAATTGTTCAGAATTTTAATTCCAAAAATACCCCTCTGACCTTACTGAAATTACCATTTTGACCCTGAAAATATTGTAATTTACCAATCTACCCCGTCAGCGATAACAAGTTCAACTAATCAATTCTAACCAAAATATAGCTGCTATAACCAATTCCTAATCAGATTTTATGAACAAACTCAAACTATATGATGAACAACAAAGAAACAACTTGAATTATTTTGACTGAACAATGTTTTTACACAACAAACCTATTTTCAGATTCACCAACAATAACAAACAAATATATTCAAAGCATGAACTCAAATTCAAATTAAACTTTAAACAAAATAAATAAACAGATTGAAACTCTAAACTCAAGTAATCAATTGATCTTCAAATTAAATTCAACAAAATTACAACAAAGATACTTGATTCAAACTAAATCAAAAAATTAAAAACCAAAACATAAACTCACATTAAATCACTGAATTAAAAACGAATTTCAAATAAAATGAACACGAATTGAATCTATATTAAACAACAAAGAACGGATTCAAGTGATTTAAACTAACACTCTTCTATATTAAAACTAAATCCTCTTAAATTAATAAGACAAACTGAAAAATAGTTAATTGAATCTTCAACTTAAATCTAACAACATTATAATTAAACTAATCAATTTCTTCCTAAAAATAAACAAGAGAATGAATGAAACAAACTGAAGAAAATAACAAAACGATAAACATGAAATTAATATCGAACATATCTAATTTTAGATCCGAAAATATCAAACAAAATACGGACAAAATGAAACTCAAACCCACTAACCGGATCGAAACGACGATCGAAGAACAGAAGAAGGAAGCCGCGGACAGCAGCAGTAGCGGAGGAGAAGAAAACGCAGCAGCAGTCCAATGGCGAAGATGCAGCCATGGCAGCAGCGACGCGAAGGAGAAGACGCAACAACGGTGAAGGCAGTAGCAGCTGCTACTGCTAAGCATGCTCGACGTGAGGGCTGCCATGGATGGTGGTTTTGAGCTGGAAGGAGCAGCTGCGTCGAGCAGCAGTGGTGAAGAACAAAAACGTAGCAGCAGTAGTCCAATGGCGAAGACGCAGCCATGGCAGCAGCGACGCGATAGCAGCAGGCGACGAAGGAGCTGGACGCGGAGCAACTGCTCGACGAGCTTGACGCAGCCATGGCAGCGAGGATGAAGAATGCAGCTATGGCAGAAGGTAGAGAAGCAGCAGCGCAGCAGTGAATCTAGAAGAAGTAGAAGAAGCAGCAGCGACAGAGGAGAAGAAGGAGGCGCGCAACAGCCATGGCAGCCATGGAATGGAGAGGTCGTTCATGGTGGTGGTTTGGTGTCGCCCATGGCCGGACGTAGCTGAAGGCAGCTAGCGAAGCTCGAGTTGGAGGTCGTGAGGATGATGAAGAAGATGAAGATGGGGCATCCATGGGAGGGGAGCTTGGGGTTTGAATATGGTGAAGGAGAAGATGAGGAGGCGGGGCGGATGGTTAGTTTTTAGGTTTAGGTTTTTTTTTTGTTTTTTGTGAAATGTAAGATAATAGGGGTGTTGGGTATTTGGGTTATGGACTAGGTCGACCCGGTTTGGAATGGACCGGGTCGTAGGGATAGTTGGATATTTTTTGGGCCTGTGGTTTGAAATTTGGAGAAGAGGCCCAATTCCGATTTTCTTTATATTTTTTGCTGTATTTTCTTCTACTTTCTAATTAATAAAACTAAAATTCTAAATTAAGTTATAAACTAAATTAACTTATCAAAAAATACTAATTAATTCCAAATAACTATTATGGCATATTTAAATAGCAATTAACGATAAAATCACACAATTTAGACGTTAAATGCTAAAATGCAACGTACATTATTTTTTTTATTTATGATTTTGTCATTTTTGTAAAACAAACTTAAATAAATACTAAACGAAAATTCGACATATTTTATATTTTTATTAATTTAAACAAATAAACATGCACAGACAAAAATACAAATAATTATACAAAAATACCACAAAAATTCAAAAATTGCACACCAAGGAAAAATCGTTTTATTTTGAATTTTTTGGGAGTAATTCTTTCATAGGGCAAAAATCACGTGCTTACAGCTGCCCCTCTTTGCCCGAAGACACGAAGGGTTTTCGTGCAAAGATAAAGTGAGTGATTTTTGCCCATCCGAGTACTCCGTGTGAAGCATTTTTTTTTGAAAGCTTTGACCGAACCTTTGCTTCAGAGGTTTCCTACATATCCTGGGCTAAACAGGAATCAGGTCAATGTAGTTCAGGAAGTTTTGGTAGTTGGGACTACCATGGGACTGCAATGTTACTGCTGTTGTATGCTACTTTAAATGTTACTGCTGTTGTATGCTACTTTTACTTGTTTGTTGACCTCCTTATTACACCATGCTTAAAAGAAAAATCAAGAAGTTAGGCTAGACTACGGATTACAAAATCTCATCTATCTTCCATTTGTTCTTGATGCCTTGCTTTCTTGTCGGCTTGCGTCGATTCCGGTGCTTCTTTCTTCCGAGAACTAACGGGGGGTGACACCGACCTTTTGCTACTCTGAATACCAATTCTCACTGTCTGGTTCGGTCTGCTGGAGATATGGCTTTCTTCATTAAGCTTTGTTATGCTGGGCATAATTCAATGTTCACAGGCCGCTTCTTTCAAGATGCGTCTTTTCTCCCTTTTGACTCATGCGCTTGATTTTGCGCTGGGATCTCTTGTTGCAACCTTTCGCTTTCCGGTGCTGGGGATATTTATTGTTTCCCGCTGGAGATTCCTGTTGGATTCTTCTGCTTTACTGACTTGCAATGTATTCCTCTATTATATGGGTGGGCTCCCAACTTCAACCAAAAACTTTGAAAATAAAATCGTCATTCCTCTCTTCAGGCGGGCTCCTGACTTCATCAACAACTTTGAAAAATAAAACGCCTTTCCTTTCTTCAGGCGGGCTCCTGACCTCAACAACAACTTCGAAAATAAAATGTCATTCCTCTCTTCAGGCGGGCTCCTGACTTCAACAACAACTTTGAAAACAAAATGCCATTCCTTTATTCAGGCGGGCTCCTGACTTCAACAACAACTTTGAAAATAAAATGCCATTCCTTTCTTTAGGCTGGCGAGATTTCAACAACTTTTAAAAATAAAACGCCTTTCCTCTCTTCAGGCGGGCTCCTAACTTCAACAACTTTGAAAATAAAATGACATTCCTTTCTTTATGCTGGCGAGATTTCAACAACTTTGAAAATAAAATGTCTTTCCTCTCTTCAGGCGGGCTCCTGACTTCAACAACTTTGAAAATAAAATGTCATTCCTTTCTTTAGGCTGGCGATATTTCAACAACTTTTAAAAATAAAATGCCTTTCCTTTCTTCAGGCGGGCTCCTGACTTCAACAACTTTGAAAATAAAATGCCATTCCTTTCTTTAGGCTGGCGAGATTTTAACAACTTTGAAAATAAAATGTCTTTCCTCTCTTCAGGCGGGCTCCTGACTTCAACAACTTTGAAAATAAAATGTCATTCCTTTCTTTAGGCTGGCGAAATTTCAACAACTTTTAAAAACACCTTTCCTCTTTTCTTTAGGCTGGCGCCTGACCTCAACAACAACATTGAAAATAAAATGTCATTCCTTTCTTTAGGCCGGCGAGATTTCAACAACTTTTAAAAATAAAACGCTTTTCCTCTCTTCAGGCGGGCTCCTGACTTCAACAACAACTTTGAAAATAAAATGTCATTCCTTTCTTTAGGCTAGCGAGATTTCAAAAATAAAACGCCTTTCCTCTCTTCAGGTGGGCTCCTGACCTCAACAACAACTTTGAAAATAAAATGTCATTCCTTTCTTCAGACTGGCGAGATTTCAACAACTTTTTTTTTAAAAAAAACGCCTTTCCTCTCTTCAGGAGGGCTCCTGACTTCATCGACAACTTTGAAAATAAAATGCCATTCCTTTCTTTAGGCTGGCGAGATTTCAACAACTTTGAAAATAAAATGCCATTCCTCTCTTCAGGCTGGCGTGATTTCAACAACTTTTAAAAATAAAACGCCTTTCCTTTCTTCAGGCGGGCACCTGACTTCAACAACTTTGAAAATAAAATGCCATTGGCAATGATTTATGAAACATATATTTTGGCAATGTTCATACAAGCCGGACCACTCGGGTCGAATAGATTCAACATCCTATTTGAGGGCGGATAGACCCAAAATATCCTATTTGAGGGCGGACGAACCCAATTTCTTCAACTTAAATGTAAAGACTGAAATGTATTCCAACTTCAAAACTTGAAATTTAAATTGTCATTCTACAGGTGGGCTCCTGACTTCTTCAACTTAAAATTTAACAACTTCCGTTCTACAGGCGGGCTCTTGATTTCAACAATTTCTTAAATTTTAACACCTCCATTCTCCAGGCTGGTTCCTGACTTCAACTCTAATATTTTTAAAAATAAATCAAGCTCCTTTCGAGCTTTGGAGAAAGATTCATCGGACTAAGATTTGATATCTCAGGAGAAAATTTCATCAGACTAGGACTTTTATCCTATGAGGAAAATGTAAAGATCAAAGGTTTGAGAAACTTACCTTTGTAATTCCTTCTTTTCTTTTCTTTTCCCTTGCGCTGCTTTATTCCTGTTTCAACTCTCAAGCAAAGAAAATTTTATCAGTTTTTTTTTATGGTGGCCGATTTGTGGCCTTGCTGGGGGATGGTTATCTCCTTTAAAAGCTCGTGTTGTCTTTCCCCGAGACTGCTGGGGATAACACTGTTGGAGAATTATTTACTTACCTGTTGGGGAATAATATTATTGGGGAGTCTCCTTTATTCCCCTTTTCTCCAAAGCTACTTCCTTCAAAACTTTTCTCTCTCAAAATTGCCGGGGATAAAATGTTATCAGTCGGGGATAACGCTGTTGAAGATAACACTGCTGGGGGATTTTGATTCCTTCAAAACTAGTACTTTACTCTTCTGAAGGCTGCTGGGAATGATACTAGCCTTTTGCTTTTTCCGAGCACAAGTTTCATCCTTTCGTTCTGTCTGCTGGGGAACAACTTCCTTTATTAAAACTTGTTACTCTGGGGGTAAAACTGGTTCAAAAACCACTTCCCTTGAGATTGGTGCTATCTTTATTCTTCCCCGAATGGGTATCTGACTTCCAGAAAATTTTCTAAATGAAAAAAAAAATTTTGCCCCAGTTTGACGGTCTCCCTTATGGCATGCCTTTCCGCCATCAATGTCATTTCCTTTTAAGATTTGACTGTGGTGGTTGGTTGTGATACTCCTACTGGGGATGGCTTTTCAGTTTCTCCTTCCCTGCTCTGCGTTCCAAAAACTTGTTGGGGGTGATATTATTTGCTGGGGATGATCCCTTTCTGCTGGGGATATCCCTCTTCTTTTGTGGCATAGCTCGGAAACTGGCATTTCTCCGACCTTTTAGTCTCGCATGAATTTCCCAAATCATGCTCATTGCTATTCTTGATTTGTCCACGGGCCTTGGCTTTGAAGTTTAATAACCTTTGATTTCGGCAAGGATATCCCTCTTGACACTCGTCAATCCTTTTGTCAATCTCCTTTTGTTGGGGATATCTTTCTTGACACTGGCCTCGCGCTTGTTCCTTGCTGACTATACCACTTGGATGTACTAGTCAGATCTCATCTTGCATAATTGGAAAGCTGATGGCATATTTTGAAGTCATTTCTCACTTGTTCTGACTAAACAGACTCTATTGGTGAATTTTTCTATGAAAGGAGAAAGATAAAAAGGAACAGAATAAAAGACAAAGGAAAAAGATGACTCTTTTAACAAGAGAAACTGTAAATAAAAAACCTATCAAACGTAGATACCGACTCTAATGGTCATGACATGCGCATGTGGCCTATCCTCTACCGTCAATCATCTTTTAAGATCTTCATTTGGCAATTCCCCATCTGATTTTCAATCTTATTCGACTTGTAGTGCCCGAAGGGTTTTCACTATCAAGCCTCTCTCATTTTGGTTTTTATCTCAGCTTTCATCACCTTATGGTGTTCGTGAAGATTTTCACTGATAAGACTCTCTCATTTGTATCATTTTCCAGATGGGGATTTGGAGTGTTGCCGATATGACTCTCTCTGCTGGGGATTAGATTCCTTTCTGCTGTGGATCAGAGTGTTATGTTCATCGGTAAGACTCTCATTTGTCTGACTTGGAATCTTTTGAAGACTGATCAGAAGGTCTTTCTTTGGAACGTAATGTGGGTTTTTGGACAGGCTAGAAAGAAAGGGTATTAAAGGCTCAAAAACAAATCAATTTGAGGTTCAAAATTACAACCTTCAGAACCATATTTGTTTACAACAAGCGCAACCCTTGTCCCAGTTTCTTGCTTGGGGATTATTTATTTTTATTTTTATTTTTTTAATTTTTATTACACCATGACCAAGCCGTGAGGCGCCTACGTATCCTCTTTGAGGAATCAGGTCGAAGGTAGTTCCCAATTCCTCTGTTTTCTTCTGACTTTCTTTTGTTTTTGTTATTATTTTTCTTTTCTCTTTTTTTTCTTCTCATTTCTCCTTTCTTTTTTTGTCGTTTTTTTTCTTTTTCTTTTTCTTTTCTTATCTTTTTATGTTTGTGTTTTTACACTTTGCTACTGATTCCGAAAGAGGGGTATGAAAGAAAACAAATAAGGCTCAAAGGGTTAACGAAGGAGAAAGTGTTTCGATAGCAGAATAAAATGCCTTCGTCATTCCAATCTTCAAAACACGTCAAGCACAAACAACACCATTAAATATTCGCCACATCTTCTGATTGTGCCGGTCTTGATAACCATATGCATACATTTGCCTTTTTCTTTTGTCATTTTTAAAGCACCGTTAGGCAATACTCTCACTTGATTTTATGGTTTTCCTTTATGTTTTATTTGCCCCAGTTCCACATGACTCGAGCTCCGAATAATCTCAAACCGTCTTTATTCCTTTTAAATGTTCCGATCACCTCCCAATGGTTTTATGATTATATTTTAAGATCAGGCCCAAACTGTGTGCGCATGTCATGTCACCAGAATCGGCGCTGAACAAAATGACAAAAGAACTAAACAAAAGACGACTGGAAATAATAAAAGACCGGATTTTGCATTAGACTAACGGTAAAATGGCTTGAATAACAAGACAAACAAAACAAACCAGAATACAATCTCGAAACAAATCTGGACAAAACTAAACAAACCGCTATGACAAAAAATGGAAAGATAGGAAGGTTTGACACAAGGCAATATCCGAATTACAACCCTAAGAATAATCCGGAGAACAGAAATGACAACAAAATAAGCCACCAAAAGCTTCTCTCTTGCTAACCAAGGAACGGAGCATCCTCCCACTTTATCAAACCTGACATCTTAGCCACTGAGCTTCGCATCAATATTGCCCAGACCATTATCAACTTCAATATCATCAACCTCGGTCAATAAGTTCCCAATAGGATTCAAGTGCTTCTGTCATCAGGCCTCATCCCCACAAAGTGTGCATCATGATGTACAGGTAAAGGATTCTGCGCGATATTCTGGGTGTCATTGCCTTGGGTTACAATCAGGTTTTTCTGGATCTTGTGTTTCTGGCTTACCACAAACCAACCACCTTAACTTTCTTTGCGATTCAAAACAGAACAGGTTAGAATGGACTCAGTCGGTCTTCATTATTAACAACATCTTTTTTCCTTTTTTTTCATTTTTTTTTCGATTTTTTTTTTTCATTATTTTTTTTGTTGTGGTCGAATCTTATGGAGATTGCCTACGTATCATGACCCCGCATGAATCAGACCTTGCGTAGTTCGGACCAATAAAAGATAAATAATAATAAAACATTTTTTTTTGGAATTTTCAATCTTCATATTAAAACCAACTTGATTACAAAAGTTTAAAAACTGACCATACTAACACACTTTTACAAAAGACAACAAACGGCCTCGAAAATCAAATAGCTCGCATACTCTAATCAAAGAATTACAAACTCAAAGACAAACAGCCAGATTCCTTCCCCTATATGCCAATTTTAACCAAATGGTTGTTTTTCTGACGTGGCCCCTTCTCAATTTCACATGAATTTTAAGGCCGGGGAGGATTATTTTATGACACTTTACAAACTTGTCTGTTCTTTTACGAAAATAGCCTTTCGACAACTGAAAGATATTCTAAGGCTATTTCGGCAAGAACGGTTTAAGACATCACCGAAGCCGGGCCGGCTTATTTTAACTAAAAACCAAACGGTATTCACTTGACCACTGACTATTTTCTTGTTTTTTTTTCAAATAATAAAAGACCTGGTTTTGCAAATACGACCTTTCAGCACTTCGGAGACGAAGATTTTAAGGTTGTGCGGGATAACTGGCCGCAACCCAAAAGAATGAACAAAGATGGTCGTTTACGCAAAATCAGCCTTCCGACGTCCCTTTCGAGAACATTCGGCTATTTTTGACAAAACGACATGACCCAACTTATTTATGACTCTTTTCTTGTTTTTTTTTTCAAATTAGAATAAAAGACCCGGTATTGCAAACACGACCTTTCAGCGCCTCTAGGACAAAGATTTTTAAGGCTGTGTGGGTCAACTAGACCAAATCTAAAAAAAATGACCCAAAGGTGGCTGTTTATGCAAAGTCAGCCTTCCGGCGTTCCTTTCGGGAACATTCGGCTATGTTTTGACAAAACAGCGTCACCTGACTTCTTTATGATATTTGACGTATTTTTTTGTGTGGCTATTTTAGCAAAAGGGGAGGTTGGACCCGATTAGGGCTGCCTACGTATCTCACATCCGGTGAGAATCAAACCGGTGTAGTTCGCCCAATTAACTGAACTATTTTAAAAAAAAAGATTCATTTATTTTTGGCAGCAAATATCAAAACCACTTACAAAGCACGACTCTTTTCCTTTTCGATTTTGGGCATTTTCATAAAAATAAAAAAACTATTTTAAAAATAAGTCCTTGTTTTTCATTTTCACTTTCCATGGCAAGATAAACTATTTTCCTTATCTATTTTTTTGAAAACAAGACAGAATAACGACTTTTTTTTCTATTTTTCCTTTGCTTTTAGTAAAACAAATTAATAAAATATTTTTTTTTATTTTCTCAAAATTTCGGCAGAGTTCGACGGTATTTGGGCATTGGGTTTTTTCAAAAATAACAATTAACTCCCTAACCGCTATTTTTTTTTTCAATTTCACAATATTTCTAAAATTCAAAAACCGGTCAGCATGCGGGCGCGAGACAAATAAATGCACGGAAAAACAAATAGGATGCATCAGGATGGTCTTTTCATCTCAGGTTGCTAGTCCTAGACGGACCCAACCCCTGTGCTGAGTCCCCTAAGTCAAATGCAACGTGATGCAAATAAGCGTTCCTACTAGGGATCCAGCATGAAGTCACGTTATTTTATGTTCAAAACCTGGGTCGGTGTTCTAGACAGTGTACCCAAGCGGACAACTCGAGTTGAGGAAGGAGCTCCTTTCCGGGAACCAAAAGGCCAGCCGGCTTAGAAACTTACCGAGCCTCTTTTATTTAGGGTATGACACTAACAGAATAGAGAGTCTTAACCAGTAAGCACATCCCCGGAGGTAAGAAGAGAAGGTTTCAGCACAGTTTATATGTACAGTTCAAATAATATCAAAGCAGTAAAAAGCATCATTTTGCATATTAAGCACAGATCATATGAGAATATCAGATAATAAAGCCAAAATACAACAATTTATCAAGCTCGAATTTCTAACCCTGAAACGATGGTTCTGGGTAAAAATTTTATCCCCAGCAGAGTCGCCAGAGCTGTCACACCTCCTTTTTTCGCCTCCGCGAGGGGTGAAGGAGTTTTTTCCAATTAAAGGACAATTGAAACGGGATTTGTTTGTTTATTTCAGAGTCGCCACTTGGGAGATTTCGGGTGTACCAAGTCACCAATTTAATCCCGAATCGAGGAAAAGAATGACTCCATATTACAGTCCGCGAACCAAAAATCCGGATAAGGAATTCTGTTAACCCGGGAGAAGGTGTTAGGCATTCCCGAGTTTCGTGGTTCTAGCACGGTCGCTCAACTGTCATATTAGGCTTGTTTATCTGATTTTATACAATTATGAGCTCATGTGCAAATTTTAACTCTTTACCGCTTTTATTATATTTTTAAAGGAATGTGAACATCGTTTAAAAAAACATGTCTTTGGATTGCGTCACATGAAATGCACCCGCAATCCGGAACATATTTTATTCAATGTTTTGAGATTTGGATTTGGGTCGCATGAAATGCACACCCGAGTTTAAGAAGGTAAGATTATTAAAATGCGCCTAAAGAGTCAAACGCGTTATTATCTTTGGGGAAGGCAGTGAAATTCACTAAACAGTCCATCCCGAATTCTAAATATTCAATTAAACATTTATTGAGGGCCCCACAATTGGTGCGTTTTATTGGGCGAGACTCATCTCATTTATTTTAAAGGACAATCCTAAAATACCTACATTTTTCTCTATTAAATTTGTCTCTACAAAATGAAAGAGAAAATGTCTTAATTTATTTATATGCTTGAGTTATTATAGTTGGGTTTCGAATATGATTCATAAAATCTGAAAATGATGCAAACAGGACAGTCCGTTGCCAATGCGGGCCCAGGCCCAACGTGTATGGCATAAAACTAGACCTGGGCCATCTTATTCACATGTTACTACCTAGTTACATTATACTAGGCATGTTTACAGTTTGTCAAATTAAAAAAAAACTTAGCAATCTAATTTTAATTCTAGACCATTTACATACTGAAATTAACCAATAGTATTTAACTAAACAATATTCCTATAAGTTCAGGAATGATTTATTCGTTTGATGAACTAACGTGCTTTTTAAGACATGGTAATCATCCAACAATAACGAATTAACTAGACGGAGTTACTACACTATTTATTTATTTTTTAGTCAATATATAGATAGTTCGTCCGTTAAGCTATCGTCAGATGTTCTACTATATATATTAAACAACTACATGATTCTGATTAGAGTAAGCTAAATAATTCATATTTACAAATAAAATTCAGAATATAATTAAAATAAATTTAGAACTTCAACTCTTCATTTTCGTATTAATGCTTCATGTTTCAGTTTACAGTAACTAGCGTGTCAGTTGTGTACCTGATATTGGAAGCAAAAGAAAAGGGAGATCAGCAGAAATTCAGTAGCATACAACAACAGCGACACCCAATAACCAGCAACAACCAGCAATGAGAAACCAGTGACGGATTTTAAAACCAACATAAAAATCCAGAAACACCAACAACAATCAACGGACAGAAGCAAAGGGAATCTTTTCAGATTTGAAAGACTAGTTAATGTTTAACCCTTAATTTCTGAATCCGTATATCAGAATATTTAGATTGTATATCAGGGGTATACTATTCTTCTTTTGAATTTCCAGAATGTTTTTATTTGTATTTTTTTTGAAAGTCTTAATATTTTCGGAATTTTTCTCTATCTTAAATATTCAGCTCCCCTTTTTCTCTCTCTCTCTATCTTCTTTCTGTCCTGTGTCTCTAAAATTTGATCAAGTCTCTCTATTTATCTCTCATCCCAAACCCTTTAATCAATTAATAAAACAACCACTTTCTCCTACCAAACCCACTATTACATAAAAAATACAATTATTATTTATTTAAACAACTTTTCTTGAGCCCCGCAATCTCACTATGTCTTGTTCCCCATGCTTACATTAAACAAATACATTATTCCCCACCATTATGTCTTGTCCCCCATGCTTATATTAAACAATTGCATTATTCCCCACCATTATATCTTGTCCCCCCATTATTGATTATTTTAATATTATTTTAATCTTAATAGACAGAGCACTCAAAATAAATAATTGTTCAGAATTTTAATTCAAAAAATGCCCCTCTGACCTTACTGAAATTACCATTTTGACCCTGAAAACATTGTAATTTACCAATCTACCCCGTCAGCTATAACAAGTTCAACTAATCAATTCTAACAAAAATATAGAAGCTATAACCAATTCCTAATCAGATTTTATGAACAAACTCAAACTATATGATGAACAACAAAGAAACAACTTGAATTATTTTGACTGAACAATGTTTTTACACAACAAACCTATTTTCAGATTCACCAACAATAACAAACAAATATATTCAAAGCATGAACTCAAATTCAGATTAAACTTTAAACAAAATAAATAAACAGATTGAAACTCTAAACTCAAGTAATCAATTGATCTTCAAATTAAATTCAACAAAATTACAACAAAGATACATGATTCAAACTAAATCAAAAAATTAAAAACCAAAACATAAACTCACATTAAATCACTGAATTAAAAACGAATTTCAAATAAAATGAACACGAATTAAATCTATATTAAACAACAAAGAACGGATTCAAGTGATTTAAACTAACACTCTTCTATATTAAAACTAAATCCTCTTAAATTAATAAAACAAACTGAAAAATAATTAATCGAATCTTCAACTTAAATCTAACAACATTATAATTAAACTAATCAATTTCTTCCTAAAAATAAACAAGAAGAATGAATGAAACAAACTGAAGAAAATAACAAAACGATAAGCATGAAATTAATATCGAACATATCTAATTTTAGATCCGAAAATATCAAACAAAATACGGATAAAATGAAACTCAAACCCACTAACCGGATCGAAACGACGATCGAAGAACGGAAGAAGGAAGCCGCGGACAGCAGCAGTAGCGGAGGAGAAGAAAACGCAGTAGCAGTCCATTGGCGAAGATGCAGCCATGGCAGCAGCGACGCGAAGGAGAAGACGCAGCAACGGTGAAGGCAGTAGCAGCTGCTACTGCTGAGCATGCTCGACGTGAGGGCTGCCATGGATGGTGGTTTTGAGCTGGAAGGAGCAGCTGCGTCGAGCAGCAGTGGTGAAGAACAAAAACGCAGCAGCAACAGTCCAATGGCGAAGACGCAGCCATGGCAGCAGCGACGCGATAGCAGCAGGCGACAAAGGAGCTGGACGCGGAGCAACTGCTCGACGAGCTTGACACAGCCATGGCAGCGAGGATGAAGAATGCAGCCATGGCAGAAGGTAGAGAAGCAGCAGCGCAACAGTGAAGCTAGAAGAAGCAGCAGCGACAGAGGAGAAGAAGGAGGCGCGCAGCAGCCATGGAATGGAGAGGTCGTTCATGGTGGTGGTTTGGTGTCGCCCATGGCCGGACGTAGCTGAAGGCAGCTAGCGAAGCTCGAGTTGGAGGTCATGAGGATGATGAAGAAGATGAAGATGGGGCAGCCATGGGAGGGGAGCTTGGGGTTTGAATATGGTGAAGGAGAAGATGAGGAGGGGGGGCGGATGGTTAGTTTTTAGGTTTAGGTTTTTTTTTTGTTTTTTGTGAAATGTAAGATAATAGGGGTGTTGGGTATTTGGGTTATGGACTGGGTCGACCCGGTTTGGAATGGACCGGGTCGTAGGTGTGAGCACGTGATTTTTGTTTTACGCGACAATCGCTCCAAAAAGAATTAAAAATGTATGTGTCATGCGTAATTTAAACCATGACCCGTTTGTTAGATGGAAAATTACAAAAAATACGCATTTTTTCTTTTGTCCTGATTTGTTGCCGTGTTTAATTTTGCCTACTTTTAACATTTTATCCGCGTGAAATAAATATGTTAAGTGTTAATTAGTGGTGCTTGGTTTTATTTAATTAGTTTGTGTATTTAGGAAATTAGAAATAAAGAAAAAGAAGACAAAATTTGTTATAAAATGAATTTGGGCCGTGCCCATTTCAAAAATCTAGAGCCCATTTCAAAATCTGGAGCCCAATTGAACAGCCCAAACCCCCAGTCCGAACAACCCACCCCCAGGACACAAAACGACGTAGTTTAACACCAAAACTACGTCGTTTCAAGGCCGATCCATCTCAACCATTCAAACCAAACTGATCCAACGGCCAAGATCTCACACCCCGTACCCACTAACTAACCCGACCCGTCTTATCCAAATCGACCCCCAAGCTCTGAATGAGAAACGACGCCGTTTCCTCATCAAAAGAAAGATCTGAGCCTTCCATCTCGCCTCATCCAACGGCTAAGATCAACCCCTTCCAGCCATATATAAGCCCGTAACATACCCTGCCCCCCTATCCTAACCCCAGCCTCCGTCTTCAACCTCATTCCCCATCAAACCCTAGAGCCGCCCCTGTATCCTTCACCATGGAAGCCGGCGGCACGGACGCCGGTGACCTCGCCCCTAACACCGTAGAACCCCCTTTACATCCTGAACCCAAATCTATCAACCACACACCTCGAATCCTATCTCACCTTCTCGAATCTTCATTCGAAGATTCGAGTCGGAACCTAATCTACACCAATCTGCCCTAAATTCATACCAGACACTCCCCAGACCCCCCTCGTGACCAAACCATACTTGGTTTGGTCCGAATCTGACCAGGGGAGTATGAATCCCGGATCTGAGTTTGGAACTTTGTAGTTCTTCATCACTGGCCTATGTCCGTCCAAACCAAAGAGATTAAGGTCTAATGGACCTTAATCGAAGTGTTTCTCATCTGAGAAACACTTCGATTAAAGTCCGTTCACCCTTAAGAAAGTCTGTCCAAGTTCGAGTCAAGGTTTTTGATTTTTCAAGACTTGAGGTGAGTCTTGCTTGCTTTCTTTATTTCTGTTTGGTCCATGTGAGTGATTGAATGTCTGTTCATGTTTTGTTTCAATTTGTATCTTTGAATTTTACCAACTTCTGTTTGTCCACTTTGCTTAAACCACGGTGTTTGTTTGAACCCCTCCTATTCTGATAAGGCATGTGTACTAGTCGTGTTCCAAATTTGTATTCATTAACTGATTCCTTGAAGTATAATTTTGTTTACCCAGTACAATTCAAGTCATGTGCCCTATACTTTGAATGTCTGATTTTTGGCTACGATTGTGTATGTTAATGCTAATATAGTCGAGTCGACATGAGTCGTCAATTAGTTTCAACTGCCTGAACAAAATAAATCGATTTGCTTCTGTTGAACATTTGCCTGAATCAATTAAGAACCAAGTTCAGTTACTTATAGTTGTTAATATGATTTCAGAAACCTAAGGCTTGATCTGTAATTGAAATCTGAGTTGATAGCATGTGCACTTGTGCACAGCATGTGCATTGTGCACAGCCTGGTCCCTGTACAAAGGGCTTTTGATTTAGAAATGGTTTGACAACATATGCTGTCAGATATATTCTACTACCCATGCTTGCTTTTAGTTAATAAAATAGGAAAGGAAAGCCTGCCAGGGAATATTGATGGGGTTATATACTTAAATAACTAATTGGAATCTGAAAAGGTAAAAGACACATGGGAGGGGTACTGTGACATTTGGAAAAGAGGCTGTTAAAAGAGATGGTGTCGAGGCTTATAAACAGAGACAGACAGACAAAAAAGGGGGGGAGAGGAAAGGGATACCATCTGATAATAGAGGTCAGAGAGAGCATAGATAGAGGAGAGTTGAAGTTCTGGAGATACAGACAGAATTAGAGGCAAAGGGAGAGGAGGATATACATACACTGTGAGAATAAAAAAAAAAAGAGATACAGAGAGAGGATCAGACCTGAAAAGAAAATATACACACACAGTGAGGGGATTGGGAACTTTAAGAGCTGAAAAGGAAAAACAAAAACACAGATAGAGAGAGGTTAAGGGATAGAAGCTATACAACCAACAATCAGAAGCTTTTTCCTCCTATTATTACTGGGTTTCAGTTGTTAAACCTGTTTCAAATCAATTCTGATTCTTTGAAATTCCAGTTGTGTCTATTAGTCGAGTGTTTTCATTGGTTTACTACTGGTCTGGTCTGTTTGGATTTCTGTTTCTATTCCACTGGGTGTTGCTGCTATTTGGCTATTACTTTCTATTGGCCATATTTGCATCTCTGCAATCGAGCCTGTTTCTTGCTATTTGTTTTGCCTGCTGCTATTCTGCCCTGTTGCTGTTGGTGCTGTTACTGCTGCTGCATTTGTTCATTGTTACTCTACTGATTGCCCTTTTTCTTCAATTGCAAATATTCCCAGGTACACAACCTTTGAACCTTGTATTGTTGAAAGTTTGAAGTTGAAGCAGAAATAAAGGAATGAACGCCAGTTTATGTTATAGCATTGGTGTAAAAAGATAGTTCGAATGTTGTTTGGGCCTGTATTCTTACTGTGAACTGCAAATATTCTGTAGGAACTAGCATACATTTTGTTTAAGATGAACTGTTAGATAGCATGGCTCAATAGTAATGACAGTATGACATGGACAACATGTTTTGATTTAGTATACATTCAGTTCAAGTATAACACTTGTTTGATTTAGTATGACTGTATAACATAGAGTCATGGTAAGCATTGTATGTATTTTGCCTAGACCACTGAATTGACAAAACTGCGATACTAGGGTCCGGGATAAATGTATCCCCAAACAAACTCCCATACAGTCACACTAAGAGTATGGCTATGAATGCCAGTTCTCTTGTCAGTTCATTCGTTCCAATACAGGTTCGATACTGGGTTTCGTTACAGATTTTTATTTCAAAATGATGTAATGATTGTTGAGAAAAACTGATAATCATTTTTGAGTTCAATTAGTAGTAATTTTTCCTAATAAAACAGCCGATTTCTTTATCAATTTCGAATAGGTTAGAGTGTTAAGAATAGAACTTGGAGGTCGTTAAAACATAACTCAACATATGTTGTTAGTTTGTTTGCAATCTCACTTAGCGAATTAATAAGCATATTCACTTGTTGAAGACAAAGCATGCCGTAGCTCTCACCTCATGAACAATCAATCAAGTAATCAAACAAGTTTAGATTCGGCAAACATAATAAGGATTCAGTCCGTATTTGTCTAAACCAGCAAAATTCGGCATCATCCTTCCCTTAAAAGATAAATGTAGTAAAATGTAGTTCTTGTAGGGTACCCTTCTAAAATAATGAGACGAGCCTCGCCAAATCAAAAGGCAAATTGCGGGGCCCTCAATAATTGGTCATAATAAATACTTAGAATTTGGGACGGGCTGTTTAGTGAATTCCACTGCCCTCCCCGAAGACAATAACGCGTTAGATTCTTTAGGCGCGACTTAATCAAATCACATTCTTAAATTCGGGTGCGCATTTATGTGACCCAATTTCAAATCTCAACGGAGTCGAAATGTGTTAACAACTACGGGTGCATTGATTGTGACGTGGTTCGAGATACATTTTCACGACGTTGCAATTCTATAAAAGTAAATGATAATAATAAAAGCGGTTAAAACTTAATAAAAGCACATAAGTCACAACATGTATTTAAATAAGATATTTAGCCATTATAACAATTTAAGCGACTGTGCTAGAACCACGGGATTCGAGGGTGCCTAACACCTTCCCTCGGGTCAACAGAATTCCTTACTTAGAATTTCTGGTTCGCAGACTTCATTTGGAAAAGTCGAAAATTTCCTCGATTTGGGATTCAAGATAAACCGGTGACTTGGGACACCAAAAGCCAAACCTTTCCCAAGTGGCGACTCTGAATTAAATAAATAATCCCATTTCAAATATTGTCACTTAAATTGGAAAAACTCCACCCGCGCATCTTACCCCTCGGGGCGGGGCGCGCAAAAAGGAGGTGTGACAGCTCTGGCGACTCTGCTGGGGAATCAAAACCCAGAACCACTGGTTCAGGGTTCAAGAATTCGAGCTTAGAATAATTGTTATATTTGGCTTTATTATCTGATCTTTATTACATATTTTTGCATAACGTGTTAAATGTTGTCTTTTACCGCTTTGATATTATCTGAACTGTATATAAACTGTGCCGAAACCCTTCTCTCTTCACCTCCGGGGAGAAGCTCGCTGGTCGAGACTCCCTATTCTGTTAATGTCAATACCCGAAATAAGAAAGAGGACGGATAAGTTACGAAGCCGGACGGCCTTTTGGTTCCCGGTAAGTTGCCCCTCCTCGACTCGAGTTGTCCGCTCGGGTACACAGTCTAGAACAAATACCAAGGTTTAAACCTAGTATAACTCGACTTCATGCCGGATCCCTAGTAGGAACGCTTATTTGCATCATTTTGCATTTGACTTAGGGGGCTCAACACAGGGGTTGGGTCCGTCTAGGACAAGCGACCAGAAATGAAAAGGCCACCCTGCTGCATCTTATTTGTTTTGCGCATTTATTTGCTTCGGTTCCGCATGTTGATCGGTTTCTAAAAAAAAAGGAAAATAACAGCGTAGGGAGATAATTACTTTTTGGAAAAATAAAACCAATGTCCAAATAGTGTCGAAACCTCGTCTGAATTTTTTCTAAAAAAAAGAGAATAAAACCAAAAGTTGCCTTTTAGTCTGATTAAAAAAAAACATATAAAAATTGTTTCTTTTCTTTTAAGAAAAAGAGGGTATTTATTTCAAAAAAAATAATAAAAAAAAAAATGGAAAACTCATAATTCAAAAATGTGTTGTTTCTTTTGTAATACCCTTTTTATAAATTCGGACTAATATCCAAATATTGCCAAAAAAAAAACAAAAAAAAAATATATTTTTAGTATTTATCTTTCTCCAAAAACAATAAAAATGCTTATTCTTGATTACTAGGTTTATTTGATTTTTTTTATTTTTGCGATATGACCGAACTACGCCGGTTTGATTCTCGCACGGGGTGAGATACGTAGGCAACCCTCGGCGGGTCCAACCTCCCGTTTTCAAAAAAAATCTAGATAATTTTAATTTTTTTGAGTCTAATAAAGTTTATCGCCTTAAATAAATGTGCAGGATGAGCACGATACAAAATGAATCGTTTTCAATAATGACCAAGATCCCTTTTGAGTTGCGATTATGGTGGAACGACTTAGGCAAAGAAGGGCAAGGCAAAGTGAGGAAATATCTGAAAAATCTCCCGGATTTACTAGACATTCAGCCTCGGGGTGATATTATCAGATCATTGGTCACTTACTGGGACTCAGCGCACAATGTATTCCATTTTTCAGACTTCGAACTCACCCCGACGCTGGAGGAAATAGCGGGATACATTGGGGGTGATGAAGCTCCGTTAAGGTTCAAGTACTTGATTGCACCTAGAGCCGTCACGGTACACCAATTTTTGGACTTTCTGAAAATACCCCGAACATTTCACCATCCAGATCTTGCCAAAGGCTTCTGCAGTCTCCATCTCATGTATGCTAGATACGGTCATGAGGGTGGGTTCAATAAGCCGGATTTCAAACTATGTAGTAAAGGCAACCGGCAAAAATGGGACGAACACAGGCAATTGGCTTTCATGACGGCTTTCTTAGGTCTTATAGTGTTCCCAAGGAAGGATGGCAACATCGATCTAAGAATAACTGGGGTTGTCAGTACTTTGCTTACCCAAGATAAAAGTACTCTGGCGCCTATGATTATGGCTGACATTTTCCAGGCTCTCACTGTTTGTCGAGCCAGGGGTGACTTCTTCGAAGGATGTAACCTACTGTTGCAAGTATGGATGACCGATCATTTATGTCATCGCTCCTCACTTGTGGGTTATGGTTCGCCAGAGAAAACTTGTATTGGAGAATTCTACACGAGAATCAAAGGGCTCAATTTACCTGAGGGAGTCACATCATGGACCTCATTTCTCCGAACTCTCACTGCCAGCCAAATCCAATGGACGCTCGGATGGTCACCTATCGAGGAAATCATATACATGCCGGCAACCCGGCCTCACTTTCTGTTGATGGGACTGAAAAGTATCCAACCCTATGCACCGTATCGGGTTTTGAGGCAGCTTGGGAGGTACCAAGTGGTACCGAAAGATGAAGATTTGAGTACCCAAGTGATCGAAATCAGTCCGCACGGTCATTTCCCTGAAGAAGAAGTTCGCCAAATCTGGAGTGAATGCCAACATCTGACAGCAAACACTTGTGTGATCGACACGGCAAAAGGGGAAGTCGCCCCAGGATATCACGCTTGGTTTAGAGGTAGCCTGTCTTACGAAAGACCAGCTAAGAGGCCGCATCTCAAAGATTTCGTAGAATCATCCCAAGGGTAATGGAACTGGTTAGCAAAAGAGAAGGGTTATCGAGCAGAGATTGGCAATTTGAAGCTACAAATAGATAGTTTGAAATTCGATAACAGCGTACAAATCGCGGCGGATCGAAGCGAAAAGAATAGGTTGATCCAAGAGAATGAAGAACTTAAGGCCCAAGTCCAAAAATTGAGACTGTCTCTTGATGAGCAACCCAGAAGTCAGTCAGACCAGCGGTTGATAAAAGGTTTGAAAAGAGAGATCACGGAATGGCGAGACAGGTTAGAAGAATCCGAAAAGGTCATGACAGAATTCAAGGCACGGTGGGAAGCAAGAGTAGATAAGCATCGCCGATGTTTGAACCAATTGAAACGTGATCACGAGAAGGCTGTTTCCAAAATAAAAAGGGAAATGGTTGCACTTGAGTTTAAAGCAGTTAAGCAGGCCAGGGATTTCAAAATGGAGAGTAGATACTGTTACGACTTGTTGGCCCAAATGAAGGAAGAAGTGCGGCAGTTGAGGGATCAGCACATACAGGACTCACAGGTATTCCAGACGAGCAGTGATCAGATAAGGCACCTACTCATAGAGAAGAAGCAAACCAGCGATAGGATCAATGCCATTGCCCATGCCATCACCAGACGATGTCTACGATGTGAGAACATGTCCAGCGCTACCGTCCTCTCGGAAGTAATGGGTTATGTCAAGCAGACTATGCACGAGCTGGAGCAACTCGAGAGGGATCTCACGCCTAGGACCGCGGCGAGGCCGAACGATGCCCCGCGGAGACCAATTTTTAAAACCATAATGCATTCATAGGTCAAATCTGTATTTTAGCATCTTCTGCCTGTTTTTTCATCAAGGTGATTTTCAGTCTATTTTGAGTCTAGGTTCATTTTCCAAGTTTGCTTTTTCTTTTGCAGAATGTAGCTTGTAATAGAACATTTCAACAATGAAGAGGTTGTTTCTTTTACGTCCATTTGTGTTTTTCGAACTATGTAATGATCTGATTCACGTAGGCATCGTGATACGTAGGCAATCCTCATCGGATCCGGTCGCATTTCTTTTACTACAAAAATAAAAATATATATATATATATATATAATATATATATATATATATATATAATAAATAAAATAAAAGGAAAACAAAAGAAAAGGGGGAAAAACTAATAAGAGAAAAAATGCCGGAATGACGCATGCTCTCGTAGCAAACATATAGTAATCCACTTAACTGTATAGGTGCATCATGCCCAACGTGAGATTAACTATCTATTATTTGCTGCAGAATTAACCGTGCGTTTGTCATTGAGCATTTTTCCCAGGGTTTTTGAAAAGACGGTTGGTTTGGTGAAAGTCTGGCCTCGCACTCATACTTCACGAGGTCAAGGAGAGGTGTTCAACTACCTATTGTTAGGACCAGAAGCAGTACTCACACTTACTTCACCAGGTCAAAAGGAAGTGTGGAAATGTCTTCGGAAATTCCATTGCAAATAGTCCCCATCTCTGAGGAGAGCTCAATCTCAGCCGTCCTCACACCTGAATCCGCAACTGCGGAGGAAAATAGGATCCTACGGCTCCGCATGTTGGAAATGTTGGATGACTGGAACAATGGGAAAGAGCCGCCAAGTGTCGTCCCCGGATTCCCTGAACTATTCTCCAGGTCAAGTGGGACTTCTAATGTCCCCATAAATTACCCTGCCACCCCATTTGGGTACCCAGCCACCTCCGCCTTCTCTGCAGGATCACCTTCTGAGCCTCATCCCCGAATGTCGGCCAGTGATGCAAGCATGAACATCTTTACTGCATCGCCTTGCCCAGCTACGGCACAGCCTGCCACATACAAGCCAAGCCTTGACTCATCCTCTTTTACATTCCAAGCACCGTCGTTCTCAATGGAACCAAATAGGTTCGCTACCAGTACTAATCCTCTACCACCTCAATGCGAGCTCGTACCAGGGCAGGATCAGAACCCCAGAGTTGTAGAACAAAATGAGATGGCCAAAAGGATGAGAAGCCTTGAGCAAAGTCTGAAAAATATGCAAGGATTGAGCGGGCAAAAGAGCGTCTCTTACGCCGACCTATGCATGTTTCCTCACATACACCTGCCAACGGGTTTCAAGACCCCCAAGTTTGAAAAGTACGATGGGCACGGTGACCCCATCGCACATCTTAGGAAATACTGCAACCAATTGCGGGGAGCCGGCGGAAAAGAAGAACTACTAATGGCATACTTTGGGGAAAGTTTAGTAGGGATAGCTTCGGAATGGTATATGGATCAGGAAATGTCCCGATGGCATATATGGGATGATCTCGCCAGAGATTTTGTAAAACAATTCCAGTATAACATCGACATTGCGCCAGATCGAAACTCTCTTTCAAATTTGAAGAAGAAGCCTTCGGAAAGCTTTAGAGAGTATGCTATTAAGTGGCGTGAACATGCATCGAGAGTGAAGCCTCCCATGGATGAAGTGGAAATGGTCACTACCTTTCTCCAGGCTCAAGAGTCTGACTATTTCCAGAACATGATGTCAGCCATGGGTAAACCATTCGCGGAAGCGATCAAGATTGGAGAGATGGTGGAGAACGGTTTGAAAACGGGAAGGATTTTGAGTCAAGCAGCCATAAGGGCAACCTCCCAGGCCGTCCAAACTGGGTCTGGAGGAACAACAAGGGGAAAGAAGAAAGAAGAAACGACTATGGCAGCCTCTGAAGCAAGGGAGTATCATCATCCCAGGCCCCATTTTCCGGGAAGAGCCCCATAACACTATTACCCCCATTCAAATTCGGCATATGCTCATCAACCTTATATGGTCATGAATGCCCAACCTTATAACCATCCACCACAACAAGCCAACCGAGGCCCAGCTCCACCTCCCAGAAATCAGCCTCACTACCGCAACCACTATAACCCACAACCCCCGCAGAATATCTACCGCCCCCAAGAGCCACCTCGACGGCGGACTTTCACGCCCATCGGTGAGCCATACTCAACTTTGTTCCCAAAGTTGGTCCAGTTGGGTTTCTTGCAACCCATCCCTCAAACAAGGCAAAACCCGACATCTCCTTCTTACAAGGCCGGAGTCAGATGCGCCTATCATTCAGGGGCCGAGGGACATGATACAAACGACTGCTGGTCATTGAAAAGAGTGGTCGAAAATTTGATAGAGCAGGGGAAAATAGTGCTAAGAGACGAGGAGATCCCGAATGTAACAAACAATCCATTGCCCGCTCACAATAATGGGCCGTTGATCGGCATGATTTGTGAAGACAAAGAGTTCGACCCTGCTTTGAAAGCCATAATTGCCATTGTCGACACGGGGAAGAGGTTTGAAATAGACCAAAAATCAGAAAAAGGGGAAGAGGCCAAGGTCGCAGAGAGCAAGTCTGAAAAGAAGGTGGAAAAGAAAGTGGTACCAGCAAAGGGCGGAGTTCTTTACGTACCGCGAGGTCAAGCTGAGAAGACGCAGAGATCCGGGATCAAAAAGACAAAACCTATGTACGTGCCAAAAGGGGCCTATGTGGTCCGGGGGACGATTCAACCACCTCGGCTGAATGAGCCAGTGGTTATCGGACGCGTGCCACAAAAGCCAATGACCAACCCGACCACAGTGCCGTGGAATTATAAAAAGACTTTGGTGATGTACAAAGGGAAAGAGGTCGTGGGAGAACTTCCAGAAAGTACTTTCATTAGAGGGTACTCAAATACCCAAGAACTGAACAACGCCACACAAAGGCGCTTTCCTCCAAAGAAGCCTGTGAGTGTTGAAGAGGCGGAAGTTTTCTTCCAACAAATGAAGATGCCGGATTACGAAGTGATAGATCAGTTGCGCAAGCACCCCGAGCAGGTGTCCATGCTATCATTATTGACAAGGTCGGCCGAGCATCAAAAGATCTTACTGAAGACCCTGAATGAGGCATATGTGCCGGTTGAAACCTCGGTGGAGCAATTAGAGCGGATGACAGAAAGATTCTTCGCCGTCAACCAAATCTCCTTCAGCAAGAACGATCTACCCCCGGAAGGAGCAGCACACAACAAGGCATTGCATTTAACAGTCAAATGTGAGGACTACTATGTCAAGCAGGTAATGCTGGATGGGGGATCAGGTGTTGACATTTGCCCGCTCTCCACGCTGCAAAGAATGGAAATTGAGACCGGAAGAATCCGACCCAACAACGTCTGCGTAAGAGCTTTCGATGGTATCAAGAGAGACACCATGGGAGAAATTGACCTGCTGCTGGTCATAGGACCAGTCGAATTTCGAGTCACTTTCCAAGTGATCGACATGGACACATCTTACAATTTCCTCCTTGGCAGGCCTTGGATCCATGCGGCAGGAGCCGTGCCTTCTACTCTTCACCAGATGGTGAAGTTCGAGTATGAAGACCAAGAGATTGTGGTCCATGGAGAAGATGAACATGCCATTTATCGGGACCCATCTATCCCGTATCTTGAACCAAGAGAAGGGAGCGAGCATACGGTCTATCAAGCTTTCGAGGTGGTATTGGCAGAGCAGCACGAAGAGGGAGTACCTTGCCCCCAGCCTTTCTTGTCTAACGCTTCGGTTATGGTGGCCAAAGAGATGATCCGACACGGATTTAGGCCAGGGAAGGGGCTTGGATGAACCCTTCAGGGAATGACGGAACCCATTACTTTACCAGTCATCAAGAAACCTTTTGGACTAGGTTTCAAACCTACTCCAGCAGACGAAAAATGGGCAAAGAAAAGGAGAAATGAGGGCTGGAAGTTGCCTCAACCACTGCCGGATTTACATGCGACTTTTGTCAGGCCAAGGTACACTGAAGAAGAAGAAGATGAGGTCTTCACAGCTGAGGAAATCGAGGAAATATGTGGGGCAATGAGGGAAATGCTCTACGAGGTCCACATGGTTCAACCAGGCGAAGGCACGAGCACTGCTGAGATGATGTACATGGGGCCAAACGCCAAGCTCCAAAACTGGGAGATCACGCCATTCCCAACTAGACGGAAGTCCGGGTAGACCTGTCCTGCCACCTTTCCTGTATCACAAGTTATCTCCAGGACATAACTTGAACGTTTTCTTCTTTTCAATTGTTGTTCCGAATTCCTAGTTGTAAACGTTGTTGTCTTCCAATTTTCCAAAGAAAATATACAAAAAAAATCATCATTGCTTTCCTATTCTTTCTCTGTTCTGATCTTTATTAGTTTTCCTTTCATCTTCCTTTTCAGTCCTAATAATGCGGCTTTAAATATGACATGCTTGCGGACTTCATGCCCAGATCACAATGAGCTGTTTAACTGCGAATTAATGAACCCAGAACCAGAATATGATGCGGAAGAGGCTTTTAGAGAGATAAACCGAGAGTTGGAATATTTTGAGAATAAACCTAAGCCAAATCTAAATGACACTGAACCGGTAAATCTAGGAACCCCGGAAGAAATCCAGGAGACCAAGATAAGCATTCACACGGACAAGAAAACGAGAGAGGCGATAATTCAACTTCTTTTCGAATTCAAAGACGTGTTTGCTTGGTCATAAGATGACATGCCGGGACTAGGTGTCGATCTAGTGGTTCACAAATTGCCGATTCATCCTGATTGTCCTCCGGTTCAACAAAAGCAACGAAAGTTCAAAACCGAGGTCAGTGACAAAATTAAAGAGGATATCACCAAGCAACTGAAAACAGGAGTGATCCGGGTAGTCCAATATACAACATGGTTGGCGAATGTGGTTCCAGTACCGAAAAAGGACGGGAAAACTCGGGTATGTGTAGATTACCGAGATCTGAACAGAGCAAGTCCTAAAGATAATTTCCCGCTGCCCAACATCCACATCCTCGTTGATAATTGCGCCAAACACAAGATACAATCCTTCGTAGATTGTTACGCTGGATATCATCAGGTGCTGATGGATGAAGAGGACGCCGAGAAAACCGCTTTCACCACACCTTGGGGCACCTACTGTTATCGGGTCATGCCATTTGGTCTAAAGAATGCTGGGGCTACTTACATGAGGGCCATGACCGCCATTTTCCATGACATGATGCATCAGGAAATAGAGGTGTATGTGGACGATGTAATAGTCAAGTCCAGGACACAGGATAATCACATCCAAGACTTGAGGAAATTCTTCGAGAGGCTAAGGAAGTATGACTTGAAGCTAAATCCAGCCAAATGCGCTTTCGGAGTTCCGTCAGGTAAACTTTTGGGTTTCATCGTAAGAAGGAGAGGTATCGAGCTAGATCCGACTAAGATAAAATCTATCAAAGATCTACTTCCCCCAAGAACGAAGAAAGACGTGATGAGTCTTTTGGGCAGGCTGAACTACATCAGTCGGTTTATTGCCCAGCTGACAAGCACGTGTGAGCCCATATTCAAGTTGTTAAGAAAAGATGCGGCGATTAAGTGGACAACGGAGTGTCAAGAAGCCTTTGATAAAGTCAAAGAGTACCTTTCGAATCCCCCAGTCTTGGTCCCTCCCGAACCAGGGAGGCCACTTTTCTTGTATCTGACAGTCTTGGAGAACTCTTTTGGCTGCGTCCTCGGGCAACACGACGTAACCGGGAAAAGGGAGCAGGCGATCTACTACCTGAGCAAGAAATTCACCAGCTACGAGGCCAAATACACTCTGTTGGAAAAGACATGCTGCGCTCTCACATGGATTGCTCAAAAGCTGAGGCATTATCTCCAAGCCCACACTACATTCCTCATAAGCAGGTTGGATCCTCTGAAGTATATATTTCAGAAACCAATGCCTACTGGGAGACTGGCTAAATGGCAAATTTTGCTTACGGAATTCGACATAGTTTATGTCACTCGCACGACAATGAAAGCCCAGGCGTTAGCAGATCATTTGGCCGAAAACCCGGTCGATGAGGAATACCAGCCATTGGATACCTACTTTCCAGATAAGGAGGTAAACACCGTAGAAGTGATCTCAGAGGAAGCTCATGTTTGGAAGATGTTCTTTGACGGAGCCGTGAACGCCAAGGGTATAGGGATTGGGGCAATTTTGATCTCACCTGCCGGTCAGCATTATCCCGCCACAGCTAGACTTCGTTTCTTCTGCACAAATAATACAGCTGAATATGAAGCCTGCATTATGGGCATACATATGGCAATCGATCAGGATGTCAAAGACTTACTGATTATGGGAGATTCTGACCTGATCATCCGGCAAGTTCAAGGCGAGTGGGAAACCCGGGATGTCAAGCTTATCCCATACCGACAACATGTAGAGGACCTCAGCAAGCGCTTTACCTCAATAGAGTTCAGGTATATTCCGAGGTGTCACAATGAACTGGCAGATGCACTTGCTACTCTGGCTTCTATGCTACCCTACCCGGGTAACGCCCACGTCGATCCTTTGTAAATCCAAATCAAGGAAAGACACGGTTACTGCAGTGTAATCGAGGCGGGATCAAATACGCAGCCTTGGTACCATGACATCAAGAAATTCCTGAAGACACAAGAATACCCCGAGCACGCAACTGGAGATCAAAAGAGGACCATTAGGCGACATGCAAGTGGTTTCTTTTTGAGCGGTGAATTGTTATATAAGAGGACTCCGGACCTCAATCTCCTAAGATGTGTCGATATCGAGGAAGCGAGAAAGATCATGCACGAAGTACACGCAGGTGTGTGCGGACCTCACATGAACGGGTATGTCTTAGCGAAGAAAATTCTCCGAGCAGGTTATTACTGGATGACCATGGAAAAGGATTGCTTTAGCTTTATCCGGAAGTGTCATCAGTGTCAGGTGCACGGTAATTTGATTCATGCACCTCCCACGGAACTGCATCCCATGTCCGCACCATGGCCATTTGTCGCCTAGGGCATGGACGTCATTGGACCAATTGAACCAAAGGCCTCAAACGGACACAGGTTTATACTAGTTGCCATAGACTACTTTACGAAATGGGTAGAGGCTGTCACTCTCAAGTCGGTCACCAAAAAAGCTGTGGTGGATTTTGTACACTCAAATCTTATCTGTCGCTTCGGTATTCCTGCGACTATCATTACAGATAATGCGGCAAACTTGAACAGTCACTTGATGGGAGATGTGTGCGAGCAATTCAAGATAACACACAGGAATTCCACTCCTTATCGGCCAAAAGCCAATGGTGCTGTGGAAGCTGCAAATAAAAACATCAAGAAGATTTTGAGGAAGACAATACAAAGTTCCCGACAGTGGCATGAGCAGTTACCTTTTGCATTATTGGGGTACCGCACTACGGTACGCACATCGGTGGGAGAGACTCCTTATCTTTTGGTTTATGGGACCGAGGCTGTAATACCGGTAGAAGTAGAAATTCCTTCGCTTCGAATCATTGTCGAAGCAGAAATCGAGGACAGCGAGTGGGTTAAGACTCGGTTAGAGCAATTGACGTTGATTGATGAAAAGCGGATGGCTGCAGTTTGTCACGGACAGTTATACCAACAAAGGATGGCCCGTGCTTACAACAAGAAAGTCCGACCCCGGAATTTCGAAGTAGGTCAGCTGGTACTGAGGCGTATTCTGCCGCATCATGAAGAAGCAAAAGGAAAGTTTGCCCCAAATTGGAAAGGCCCATACATCGTAAGGAAAATATTGCCAAGAGGAGCATTGTATTTAGGTGATCTCGAAGGAAATGACCCCGACACAGCAGTAAATGCAGATGCGGTCAAGAGGTACTACGTCTAAATCATACTCCAATAGTCCTGACACGTTGAAAATGGCGAAGGTGTTTATTCCCCACTACTCCCCAAAAAGAAAAACTACCCAATTCTCTCTACCAACTTTTGAGCCGCTTACAAAACAAAAAAAAAGGAGAAAACAAAACAAAACAAAAAAAAAAGAAAAAAAAAGAAAAACAGAACAAAACATTGATTGAGGCCTGAACTACGTTTGACTTGATTCCGAAAGGATACGTAGGCAGCCTCTCCCTGAGGTTCAGTCACACCAACAATAAAATCCCATTCACCCTGAAATTGAAACTGGGGCACGTCGAGCAGTTTAGGAGTTAGTATCATCTACCTCTCTTTACCAAGCACAAACCTTCAAATCAATTACCAAATATGATGGGGAATCAATAAGCGTCACAAACAAAGACCATCACACTCTGAATTGAGAGAGATAAAATGAGAGAGTCTCGGCGGTGAAAACCTTCGGGCACCACGAGGCGACGGGAGTAGAGAAACCAAAATGAGAGAGCTTGTTTAGTAAAAACTTGCAAAGAGTGCTATCAAGCGATGACAGGAAGAGAAATGAGAGAGGTCAGCCAGCGAAAACCCGCAAAGGGCGTTGTTGGCCGAAAAGGAATGACGCCACCCCAAGAGGGTCTCGGCAAAGTTCCACCGGTTTTGGAATCACAAATCTGTTCTGGTTCAGGAAAACGCAAGTTCATGGAAGGTCGGACGTCCAGTCCAAAGAGCATGTCATGTCATTTAAAGCCAGCGTTATCTTCCTCAGATAAGTCTTTCTCGTCCCGGAAAGGGTATTCTTTTTCTGATTTGTTTTCCCCTTCTTTGTTTCTTTTCGAATCCCTTTTGCATTTTAACCCCGAGTTCAGGACACACCGGAAAGAGCAGGTGGCAGGTTTGTTTGCACGGAATCCCGTCTCATGAAGGAAAGCACCTCATTTCGTCGATATGATTACCCAAGCATGATGAATCATAACGTCCCGGAGTAGAGGAAAAAGAGAGAAATCTTGAAATCTTCCCCAGCAAGTCCACCTTCGGACAAATCCCCACAGAGTCTCCCCCTGTACAAAACCCCACAAAGTCTCTCTTTTTGTACAATCTCCCACAAAGTATCTCAAGCAAAAAAAAAAAAAAAAAAAAACCCTGTTGGAATTTCATCAGCACACCCCTAGCGAGTTCTTTTGTAAATATTCCCCAGCAAGCTTACCCCAACAAACCCTGGGAAACCCGTTTTGAAACCAAAACCCAGCATACCCCATTGTACAGAATCCGCACAAAGAATCCACTTTGTAAATATTTCCCCCACATAGCTTCCTCTTGTACAAGTTCCCACAGAACACCTCCAATAAAATCCCCGTTGAGAGCCTTCAATCAAAACGGGACAAAAAGAAAAGAAAAGGGGCCTTACGAGGCAAATCATCACAGAATACGGAAATACAAGCCTGAGCAGTCTAAAGGTTTCGCCGTTCAATTCGAATCAATGGCGGGACTTCGCAACAGAAGTAAAGACGCAACGAAGCAATTGGGGACGATCAAGGTCACCAAACCTACCGTCATTTTCGAACTAACAATTGTTCTTTGTCTGAGAAATTGAGACAGGTGTTAATCCAAGACAACCGTGCAAGAAGCAGGTGTCGCCCAAAGAAGAAGGTACACGGGTACAAGAAACATTTTGGCAATAAGGACTTCACTCAAAAGGTAAGTTCCCGCAAAACTCCCTTGTATCTTCTATTAAAACAAGAAAACTCAAAAATAGATCGTGTAGTATTCTCGAGCTTTATCCCCAGCCAATCAGCATTAGGGTTTTAAACCCTAAACTAAATTTCCTTGTTAGTCAGCATTAGGGTTTTTAAAACCCTAAACTGAATTTTCCTTTCAGCCAGCATTAGAGTTTTAAACTCTGAACTGAGCTTTTCTATGCAGTCAGCATTAGGGTTTTAAACCCTAAACTGAATTTTTCCTTTAGTCAGCATTAGAGTTTTAAACCCTAAACTGGACTTTTCCCCTTCAGCCAGCATTAGAGTTTTAAACTCTGAACTGAGCTTTTCCATGCAGTCAGCATTAGGGTTTTAAACCCTAAACTGAATTTTTCTTTAGTCAGCATTAGGGTTTTAAACCTTAAACTGGACTTTTCCCTTTCAGCCAGCATTAGAGTTTTAAACTCTAAACTGAGCTTTTCCATGCAATCAGCATTAGGGTTTTAAACCCTAAACTGAATTTTCCTTTTAGTCAGCATTAGGGTTTTGAACCCTAAACTGAACTTTTCCCTTTCAGCCAGCATTAGAGTTTTAAACTCTAAACTGAGCTTTTCCATGCAATCAACATTAGGGTTTTAAACCCTAAACTGAATTTTCCTTTTAGTCAGCATTAAGGTTTTAAACCCTAAACTGTACTTTTTCCTTTCATCCAGCATTAGAGTTTTAAACTCTAAACTGAGCTTTTCCATGCAATCAGCATTAGGGTTTTAAACCCTAAACTGAATTTTCCTTTTAGTCAGCATTAGGGTTTTAAACCCTAAACTGAACTTTTCCCTTTCAGTCAGCATTAGAGTTTTAAACTCTGAACTGAGCTTTTCCATGCAATCAGCATTAGGGTTTTAAACCCTAAACTGAATTTTCCATTTAGTCAGCATTAGGGTTTTAAACCCTAAACTGAACTTTTTCCCTTCAGCCAGCATTAGAGTTTTAAACTCTAAACTGAGCTTTCCCATGAAATCAGCATTAGGGTTTTAAACCCTAAACTGAACTTTTTCCTTTCAGCCAGCATTAGAGTTTTAAACTCTGAACTGAGCTTTTCCATGCAATCAGCATTAGGGTTTTAAACCCTAAACTGAATTTTCCATTTAGTCAGCATTAGGGTTTTAAACCCTAAACTGAACTTTTTCCCTTCAGCCAGCATTAGAGTTTTAAACTCTAAACTGAGCTTTCCCATGAAATCAGCATTAGGGTTTTAAACCCTAAACTGAACTTTTTCCTTTCAGCCAGCATTAGAGTTTTAAACTCTAAACTGAGCTTTTCCATGAAATCAGCATTAGGGTTTTAAACCCTAAACTGAGTTCTTCCTTTGATCGGCGTTAGGATTTTAAACCCCAAACCGAACCTTTCCCCAGCTAGCCGGTGTTAAGGCTCCAACCCTGAACCGAGCATGCATATCCTCTTTCATCAATTTTATGAACTTCCTGGTGAATAATTAACGAAATTTTCCTAGTGAAACTGGGGCAGAAAATTTCGTTCGTTTGTTTGTTTTTTCCCGCAGGTCTAACCTCGAGCCACACCGATCGAAATGACCTACGAGATGAGTCTCAACTCAGAATCAAAGAAGAAAAGACAAAAGAAGACATTCCGAGATATCAGAGTGAATGGAGAGCGGATTGACTCCAACGTTTAATTAAGGGCTTGAACCTTGCCA
Organism: Nicotiana tabacum; assembly: GCF_000715075.1. NCBI lineage: Eukaryota > Viridiplantae > Streptophyta > Magnoliopsida > Solanales > Solanaceae > Nicotiana > Nicotiana tabacum. The sequence goes on from NC_134089.1 coordinate 152,476,165, forward strand.
ATCGCGTCTCACTCAGTATCCCAGAGGTTACACAAGTCGCCGCAACTCGCAAGCATCAAGATTCAGATCGGAGTCTACAAGCAGAATCAGCTAAGACCCAAGATCAAGTCGTAAAAGAATCATAGATAGGAATCTTGTAACTAGCAGTTGACATACATATAAGTAGTCAGTTCAGTTTCTAATTTTCGTTTGGTTGTAATAAGGCGGTCAGTGACGTAGCAGTGACAACAGCAGCAGCAGTAGCAGCAAGCATTGCAATCCCATGGTAGTCCCAGCTACCAAAACTTCCCGAACTACATTGACCTGATTCCTGTTTAGCCCAGGATATGTAGGAAATCTTTGAAGCAAGATTCGGTCAGATCTTTCAACAAAAAAACATGCTTCATACGGAGTAGTCCATAGGCAAAAATCGCTCATACACGCTCACTTTATCTTTGCACGAAAACTCTTCGTGTTTCCGAACAAAGAGGGGCAGCTGTGAGCACGTGATTTTTGTTTTACGCGACAATCGCTCCAAAAAGAATTAAAAATGTATGTGTCATGCGTAATTTAAACCATGACCCGTTTGTTAGATGGAAAATTACAAAAAATACGCATTTTTTCTTTTGTCCTGATTTGTTGCCGTGTTTAATTTTGCCTACTTTTAACATTTTATCCGCGTGAAATAAATATGTTAAGTGTTAATTAGTGGTGCTTGGTTTTATTTAATTAGTTTGTGTATTTAGGAAATTAGAAATAAAGAAAAAGAAGACAAAATTTGTTATAAAATGAATTTGGGCCGTGCCCATTTCAAAAATCTGGAGCCCAATTGAACAGCCCAAACCCCCAGTCCGAACAGCCCACCCCCAGGACACAAAACGACGTAGTTTAACACCAAAACTACGTCGTTTCAAGGCCGATCCATCTCAACCATTCAAACCAAACTGATCCAACGGCCAAGATATCACACCCCGTACCCACTAACTAACCCGACCCGTCTTATCCAAACCGACCCCAAGCTCTGAATGAGAAACGACGCCGTTTCCTCATCAAAAGAAAGATCTAAGCCTTCCATCTCGCCTCATCCAACGGCTAAGATCAACCCCTTCCAGCCATATATAAGCCCGTAACATACCCTGCCCCCCCTATCCTAACCCCAGCCTCCGTCTTCAACCTCATTCCCCATCAAACCCTAGAGCCGCCCCTGTATCCTTCACCATGGAAGCCGGCGGCACGGACGCCGGTGACCTCGCCCCTAACACCGTAGAACCCCCTTTACATCCTGAACCCAAATCTATCAACCACACACCTCGAATCCTATCTCACCTTCTCGAATCTTCATTCGAAGATTCGAGTCGGAACCTAATCTACACCAATCTGCCCTAAATTCATACCAGACACTCCCCAGACCCCCCTTGTGACCAAACCATACTTGGTTTGGTCCGAATCTGACCAGGGGAGTATGAATCCCGGATCTGAGTTTGGAACTTTGTAGTTCTTCATCACTGGCCTATGTCCGTCCAAACCAAAGAGATTAAGGTCTAATGGACCTTAATCGAAGTGTTTCTCATCTGAGAAACACTTCGATTAAAGTCCGTTCACCCTTAAGAAAGTCTGTCCAAGTTCGAGTCAAGGTTTTTGATTTTTCAAGACTTGAGGTGAGTCTTGCTTGCTTTCTTTATTTCTGTTTGGTCCATGTGAGTGATTGAATGGCTGTTCATGTTTTGTTTCAATTTGTATCTTTGAATTTTACCAACTTCTGTTTGTCCACTTTGCTTGAACCACGATGTTTGTTTGAACCCCTCCTATTCTGATAAGGCATGTGTACTGGTCGTGTTCCAAATTTGTATTCATTAACTGATTCCTTGAAGTATAATTTTGTTTAGCCAGTACAATTCAAGTCATGTGCCCTATACTTTGAATGTCTGATTTTTGGCTACGATTGTGTATGTTAATGCTAATATAGTCGAGTCGACATGAGTCGTCAATTAGTTTCAACTGCCTGAACAAAATAAATCGATTTGCTTCTGTTGAACATTTGCCTGAATCAATTAAGAACCAAGTTCAGTTACTTATAGTTGTTAATATGATTTCAGAAACCTAAGGCTTGATCTGTAATTGAAATCTGAGTTGATAGCATGTGCACTTGTGCACAGCATGTGCATTGTGCACAGTCTGGTCCCTGTACAAAGGGCTTTTGATTTAGAAATGGTTTGACAGCATATGTTGTCAGATATATTCTACTACCCATGCTTGCTTTTAGTTAATAAAATAGGAAAGGAAAGCCTGCCAGGGAATATTGATGGGGTTATATACTTAAATAACTAATTGGAATCTGAAAAGGTAAAAGACACATGGGAAGGGTACTGTGACATTTGGAAAAGAGGCTGTTAAAAGAGATGGTGTCGAGGCTTATAAACAGAGACAGACAGACAAAAAAGGGAGGAGAGGAAAGGGATACCATCTGATAATAGAGGTCAGAGAGAGCATAGATAGAGGAGAGTTGAAGTTCTGGAGATACAGACAGAATTAGAGGCAGGGGGAGAGGAGGATATACATACACTGTGAGAATAAAAAAAAAAGAGATACAGAGAGAGGATCAGACCTGAAAAGAAAATATACACACACAGTGAGGGGATTGGGAACTTTAAGAGCTGAAAAGGAAAAACAAAAACACAGATAGAGAGAGGTTAAGGGATAGAAGCTATACAACCAACAATCAGAAGCTTTTTCCTCCTATTATTACTGGGTTTCAGTTGTTAAACCTGTTTCAAATCAATTCTGATTCTTTGAAATTCCAGTTGTGTCTATTAGTCGAGTGTTTTCATTGGTTTACTACTGGTCTGGTCTGTTTGGATTTCTGTTTCTATTCCACTGGGTGTTGCTGCTATTTGGCTATTACTTTCTATTGGCCATATTTGCATCTCTGCACTCGAGCCTGTTTCTTGCTATTTGTTTTGCCTGCTGCTATTCTGCCCTGTTGCTGTTGGTGCTGTTACTGCTGCTGCATTTGTTCATTGTTACTCTACTGATTGCCCTTTTTCTTCAATTGCAAATATTCCCAGGTACACAACCTTTGAACCTTGTATTGTTGAAAGTTTGAAGTTGAAGCAGAAATAAAGGAATGAACGTCAGTTTATGTTATAGCATTGGTGTAAAAAGATAGTTCGAATGTTGTTTGGGCCTGTATTCTTACTGTGAACTGCAAATATTCTGTAGGAACTAGCATACATTTTGTTTAAGATGAACTGTTAGATAGCATGGCTCAATAGTAATGACAGTATGACATGGACAGCATGTTTTGATTTAGTATACATTCAGTTCAAGTATAACACTTGTTTGATTTAGTATGACTGTATAACATAGAGTCATGGTAAGCATTGTATGTATTTTGCCTAGACCACTGAATTGACAAAACTGCGATACTAGGGTCCGGGATAAATGTATCCCCAAACAAACTCCCATACAGTCACACTAAGAGTATGGCTATGAATGCCAGTTCTCTTGTCAGTTCATTCGTTCCAATACAGGTTCGATACTGGGTTTCGTTACAGATTTTTATTTCGAAATGATGTAATGATTGTTGAGAAAAACTGATAATCATTTTTGAGTTCAATTAGTAGTAATTTTTCCTAATAAAACAGCCGATTTCTTTATCAATTTCGAATAGGTTAGAGTGTTAAGAATAGAACTTGGAGGTCGTTAAAACATAACTCAACATATGTTGTTAGTTTGTTTGCAATCTCACTTAGCGAATTAATAAGCATATTCACTTGTTGAAGACAAAGCATGCCGTAGCTCTCACCTCATGAACAATCAATCAAGTAATCAAACAAGTTTAGATTCGGCAAACATAATAAGGATTCAGTCCGTATTTGTCTAAACCAGCAAAATTCGGCATCATCCTTCCCTTAAAAGATAAATGTAGTAAAATGTAGTTCTTGTAGGGTACCCTTCTAAAATAATGAGACGAGCCTCGCCAAATCAAAAGGCAAATTGCGGGGCCCTCAATAATTGGTCATAATAAATACTTAGAATTTGGGACGGGCTGTTTAGTGAATTCCACTGCCCTCCCCGAAGACAATAACGCGTTAGATTCTTTAGGCGCGACTTAATCAAATCACATTCTTAAATTCGGGTGCGCATTTATGTGACCCAATTTCAAATCTCTACGGAGTCGAAATGTGTTAACAACTACGGGTGCATTGATTGTGACGTGGTTCGAGATACATTTTCACGACGTTGCAATTTTATAAAAGTAAATGATAATAATAAAAGCGGTTAAAACTTAATAAAAGCACATAAGTCACAACATGTATTTAAATCAGATATTTAGCCATTATAACAATTTAAGCGACTGTGCTAGAACCACGGGATTCGAGGGTGCCTAACACCTTCCCTCGGGTCAACAGAATTCCTTACTTAGAATTTCTGGTTCGCAGACTTCATTTGGAAAAGTCAAAAATTTCCTCGATTTGGGATTCAAGATAAACCGGTGACTTGGGACACCAAAAGCCAAACCTTTCCCAAGTGGCGACTCTGAATTAAATAAATAATCTCATTTCGAATATTGTCACTTAAATTGGAAAAACTCCACCCGTGCATCTTACCCCTCGGGGCGGGGCGCACAAAAAGGAGGTGTGGCAGTAGGGATGGTTGGATATTTTTTGGGCCTGTGGTTTGAAATTTTGAGAAGAGGCCCAATTCCGATTTTCTTTATATTTTTTGCTCTATTTTCTTCTACTTTCTAATTAATAAAACTAAAATTCTAAATTAAGTTATAAACTAAATTAACTTATCAAAAAATACTAATTAATTCCAAATAACTATTATCGCATATTTAAATAGCAATTAACGATAAAATCGCACAATTTAGACGTTAAATGCTAAAATGCAACGTACATTATTTTTTTTATGATTTTCTCATTTTTGTAAAACAAACTTAAATAAATACTAAACGAAAATTCGACATATTTTATATTTTTATTAATTTAAACAAATAAACATGCACAGACAAAAATACAAATAATTATATAAAAATACCACAAAAATTCAAAAATTGCACACCAAGGAAAAATCGTTTTATTTTGAATTTTTTGGGAGTAATTCTTTCATAGGGCAAAAATCACGTGCTTACAGTAATCTATACTATATTAAAAGCGAAGACCCTTAGCGAAATATCGTTTGCTTTTTTTACCCTTTGAAAATAGATTTCATACTAGATAAAATAGTAATTTAACTATTTCCTATTATTTAGAAATAATTATTTAATTATATTTTTCCTAATATTTAATACTTCAAAATCAACTAAAATTTATGATTGAATCCTTAGGTAAGAATTAAGACAACATATTTGTAGAAGGAAAGTAACAACAGAAAGAATTAAAGTAGGAAATGAAGTTTCGCCTACTTATAACTCTTTTTAGTTATTCTTTGTAGTGACGTATAACTAATTATTTTTTTATAATTTTATTATCTTAGTAAAAATAATTTAATCGACAGGAAATAAATAGAAAACTACAAATAAAGTCTCGTGAACATAGAACTCCTTCTAAGTTTTTGTTCTAATGTGATCTATTAGTGCTGTTTTAATATGAATATTTCAAAGGGTATTTACAGTCCACCTTCCAACAAATATCCTTAAAAAATTAAAGGCTAAAAATATCCCTACAACTTGAGGTGTACACGTACATTTGAAATGTACTAATTAAAATTATGTTGTAATTTTAAATCTAAAAATACTGAAGTTAGTATATATCTGCCACTAAGTATACAAAAGTATTTTTTTTTTTACAAATATCTATAAATCTTTTAGAGTAAAACAAATATCTGTAGATAAGTTTACAACTAACAGGACTATATTTTAAATTATAATTTACAATTATAGTAAATAATATAATGTTTTTAAATTTTGTTGTAAACATATATATAGTAAAGCACAAACCCAATTTGATAGGCGAAACATAGACAAGATACTAAAATTTATGTATTGAAATAAATAGTAATAAATTGCCGTATTTCTTATAAGAAATTTAAGGTAATTATAAGTTTTTATTCTATAAACATAAGTAGCACACGCACGTCGATCGTCTTTTTTACCCTTTTCAAATAGAGTTCACACTAGACAAAATAGTCATTTAATTATTTCCTTAATATTTAGTACTTAGAAGTTAAATAAAACTTTAGTTATTAAAGTTTTCTTTATTTGAATGACTACACAATAAATCATAATATTTAGGACATCAAAATCAATTAAGTTTCCTTATACAATTCAAATAATTTCTTTGTAAACTTTTTTCCTTACGATCTACACACATAGAAATTAGCGGTGTATGTTTATAAGAAGCATTTTAAAGTTCCATTCAATTTAGTATACATTTCCACAAAATTATTTAAACTATTATATACATCAGTTTATATAATTATTTATTTGAAAATATACTTATCTGATTAAGTATTGTGTATGGTTTTTGCTATCTATAACATTAACCCATTCTAACTATTTTAAAATCGTGAGTACTATGAAAAATATAAAACCCAAGTTTTAAAATAATACGGGACAACTATATGAAAAAAATAATAAAAAAACATCAATATACAGCTCACTCAAATTATAACTTAATTGTTTATTTAATATTTAAAATAATTAAATCAACTAAATTTTAGTTATTAAGTAAATCATTATTTGAATTATGTATGAAATCCTAATATTTAAAATTTATCAATCAAGATTTTACCTAAAATAAATTATTTACTTATTTGAAATGTGTACCATAACTATAATACCTTTTATGTTAATTTTTTAAAGTTTATATTTTTACTTATTAATTTTTTTCGTAGGAGCTATATGCTAACCTCATCGTGATATCTTAAGGCATAAATATAACAATAATTTTCAAAGGATATTCTTACAAAACTCGGGGGACTATTATTTGGCTGTTTCTATCTATCTATCTATCTATCTATCTATATATATATATATATATATATATATATATATATATATATATATATATATATATATATATATACGCGTATATAATGCCATCTGATTTGTATTTTTAATATAACTCAAAGACATTATTTAATACTAATGTTTTTTTAAAAGTTATTTATTTATAGACAAGGAAACACGCGCAAAGCGCGTAACCTAAGACTAATCTATATCTTTCTTTCTATATCTATATCTATCTATCTATACTATATTAAAAGCATGAAGCCCCTTAGCGAAATGTCGTTCGTCTTTTTTACCCTTTAAAATAGGCTTCACATTAGATAAAAGTATAATTTAACTGTTTCCCTAATATTCAAGACTAAATATTTAATTATTTTTCTAATATTTAGGAGTTCTTTTCATTCCTTTTCCTAGAATAATAATTAGGAATTTGAATGAAGGTCATCACTTGTTTTAAAACGAAATTTTCGTGTTCTGAGGCCTTGAAAATCTCATTTAGAATTACCTCGATTTGTGTGCGCAGTTCCGGCGCGTAGCCGAAAAGCTTAAATATGATAATCTATGAAAAAATGATTAGTTTTGATTATAAAATGAGCTAATTTGACTTCGGTCAACATTTTGGGTAAACAGACCCGGACCCGTAATTTGATGGTCCCGCAGGGTCCGCTGAAAAATATGGGACTTGGGCGTATGCCCGGAATCGAATTCCGAGGTCCCAAGCCCGGGAAATGAATTTATAAAGGAAATTATTTTCTGGAATTATTTAATGAAATTTGAAATGAAATTTGATTAGAACATGATGGTATCGGGCCTGTATTTTTGTTCCGGCGCCCGGTACAAGTCCTATATATGATTTAAGACATTTCTGTGAAATTTGGTGAAAAACGGATTTCATGTGACGTGATTCAGACTTAAATTGCAAAATTTATGTTTAAAGGAGTTTTGAGAAAATTTCATTGATCTCGAGATCTAATTTGATGTTCATGATGTTATTTTGATGATTTGATTACACGAGTAGGTCCATATGATGTTTTTGAGTTAGTATGCACACTTGGTTTGGAGTTCCGAGGGCTCGGGTGAGTTTCGGGTAAGTTCGGGATGTTTTAGACTTAAAACCAGAAGTTGCAGGTCTCTGAACCCGCCAGTGCGGTCCGCACAAAAAAGTGTGCGACCGCGGAAGGGGGCCATTGCGTTCCGTGGTCAGTTTTGCTCGGTGCGTGGTGGAGGCCTTTGCGACCGCAGTCCATTTCGTGCGGTTCGCACAGGGGGTCTGAGAGGGATATAAATAGACGAGATTTTCAGTTATTTTGCATTTTTCAAAAACCCCAAAAAAATAAGAGGCGATTTTTCAAACAACCTTTCTTCTCCAAATCAATTGTAAGTCGTTTTAACTAGTTTTCTTCAATCATTAACATCTTTTAACATGATTTCAACTTCAAATCAATTATTTTCACGGGGGAATTGGGTGTTTTGGGTAGAACCTAGAGTTTTCAAAAATTGGGGATTTAGACCTCGATTTGAGGTCCGATTTCAAAAAAAAATTATATATTTGAGCTCGTAGGGGAATGGGTAATCAGATTTTGGTTCGAACCTCGGGTTTTGACCACGTGGGCCCGGGGGCGATTTTGACTTTTTAGGTAAAACTTTGGAAAACTCATTTTCATGCATTCAAATTGATTCATCTAGCGTTTATTGATATAATTAAGTAACTTGTGGCTAGATACGAGCGAATTGGCGGAGGAATCGAGGGGCAAAGCTATAATTGAACCTTGAGTTGTGTTCGAGGCATCGAGGTAAGTGTTTAGTCTAACCTTAGCTTGAGGGATTAGGAGTTGAGTCTTATTTGCTACGTGATAATTGTTGAGTACGACGTATATGCATGGTGACGAGTATCTATACGTTGGTGTCTCGCATGGCCGTGAATCTTTAAATTTTGAAGATCTTGATTTCGTTGTATCTTTCATGCCTTAGTGATCATTTCTAATTGTTGTGGAAAGTTTGTGGAAGGAATTGTAACCTTTGAACATCGAGGAGCATTGGCTCAAGTTATATTATGAATTATGAAAGTACATGTGGTGATACCCAATTTTTTCCTATGTATTTTTACCTGCAAATACTTTCAAAATAGCATATATATGCATATATAAGTATGTCCAAGTTTTTCAATAATTTTCCTAATTTCTAAAAGATTTTTAAACTGATTTATTGCCCATTTTAGCAGTATAAAAGCCAATAATTATTTCTACAATTATTATTTTGGTGAATAACTTACTTTATTCTCATATTTATACCAAAATATAGCTAGGATAATTTTTATACATTTTTTACAAATTTATTTGGTATTTTAAAAGCTAAATTGCATATAATTGCAATTTTAGCCTATTTTAAGACTAATAGCATTTTATAATTATGAAATTGGTTTCAATATTTTTAAATTAATATTTATATATTATTAACTGATCCAGTACTTTTATTTGCTTTCAAAATCATTTTTACTATTTTTATAAAATAGAAAGGGAAAAACTGGCTATTTAAAATCTGACCCATTTTTATTTCAATTATAGGCAAATTTGATCCCCTTAATTGACCCAATTTCATGCCCAATTTCAGACCAGCCCAGTTCCATTTAACCCGAGCCCTAACCAAATTCAAATGACCCAACCCGGTTCCCCCACCTATCCTCTTAAATCTAGGTCGTTGATCATTCAGATCAATGGCCACTATTCCCCCTTCCATAATTAAACACAAGTGACTACCCTAATCCCCTCATTTCATTCCAACAGCTGCCTCTGAAATCCCTCTCCTCTCAAACTCCCTTGAAGGTTCCTGAAACCCTAATCGTCTTCGACCATTTTCAACCTCAATCTCACCGGAATCCATGGCCTCTCAGGCCATGGATGTCATATACTCACCTCCCTCCACTCTTGAACGCTTGGTGCTCGAAGTTTCGAGGTCTGACCTCGATGGTGTCCGTTCAGATCTTCTCCGATTCAAGTTTCTATGGCCTCTCCGGCCTTGCTCCGGCATATCCAAGCATTATGAACCTATTTCTGACTCATCCGACTCAAGATCGGACCTTTTTCCAAGCCTTTCTCGTTTAAGGTTCCTCTGAAACCCTAGCTATTCGAGGTTTTCTCTGATTTCTCTTAGAGTTGTTATATATCTGTGCTCTACTTGAGTTCTTAAACGTTTTTCCCAGTTTTTCTTTCAAAAAATTACTTCTCTTCGATTTAGGGTTTCTGAAAAGTTCAAAATGTTTCTCCGATTTTTCTTTTCCTTTTTCTTTATGTGTATTTGTCACGCATGTGCTTCTACTGCTTTCCTATGTTTTTCTACTACATATGTTCTTCTGTGCCTTGTCTTTCTACTGTGTTTCTACATCATGCTCAAATGTTCACCCTGCTGTGTTTTTCCTATATGTCTTGTTGATATACTTTTCTGGTATTTTGTGTTCTTCTACTGTATGTATTTCCTACTAAATTCTTAAGTTCTTTGTTGCCTTTACTGGACCTTTGCTTGAGTTCCATTTACACATGTTTCCTCTACTGTTTTCTTAAGTGTTATACTACCTCTTTTCTCTTCTGAACTTGTTTAAGTCCCAGGTTTTTCTTAAACATATGCTTCAAATCAGTTTCTTCACTTTGCTTGCTTCGAACTTGCTATTGTATCTGTTTGTTTTCTCATGAGTCTCTGAAAGAGATCTCTGAGCCTGTTTCAATTACTTGCCTCCTCGTCTCTGTATCTGATTCGAAGTAGTAACCCTAGAATTTTGGGGTTTTGATGAGCATGATCTTGTGTTTGGACTAGGGTTCTATTTTGAAACCCTTGACTCTTTTAGACTCATTCTAAGTCTATGACTAAGTTTGAATTTCTTTGTTTACGAATTTGAACTTTTAAATTCTTCTATGCTAGACTCTTCTGATTATCATGACAGTTCTTTCTTGTTTAAGCATGCCTGTATGCTTTTACATGTGTGTTGAACCTTTCTTCAAAAGGCTTTCCAACTTATGATTGATTCAAAATCCTTATTTTTAGGATTGATTGACTGTTACTGATTTTCCTTATGTAAAACCTTTCCTCACTTTTCCTGACTTGGTTCATTCGTACAAAGCCTTCATTTCTTGGCTGTAAACTGATTTCCTTTCCTTACTTGCGCAAATCGTGTGCTATCAGACTTTTTTATTAAATAAATCTCTGTGTATTTACCCTTCTTGTACTGCTTTGGAAAAGGTTTTGATCAATCTCTTTCCTTAAATATTTTTACGTTTGAAATAAGAATCCCTTAATCAAAGGGAAATTTTTGTAATTGATTTTCAAATCATTCTCCTACTTTATTATGCTTGCCTTCTATACTATAAAAGGGCATGACCTTTCTGCACTTTAACACACTCTCAATTTAACACTTTTATACTACTCAAGTATCATAGTTCTCTAATCATAGCATTTTGACTATTTGCTTGCACTTTGGCTTCACAAGACTACTGCTTTCTTTTTTTGTTTCCCTGAAACTGGTAAGTTCTAGTTTGATTTTCAGCCTCATCCCAATGTGTTTATTTTACAGCTTCTACACCCTTGTCTGCTTTACTGCCTATGTTTAGTGTTAATTAGCATATGTTTCTATTGTGAATCCCTGCACCCCTGTCCCCTTCTATGTGTTTGAGTTGAAGTTCAGAATATGGCAACATCTAAGTTGTTGCTCATGTCTGGACTTGATCCCTTAGGGGATCCTAACTCCCAAACAATGTGGCTAACAGGCTGGTTGAGGTGTGCCAGCACTCCAATTGCTAGGTATGACCACTAGTTTGTCTTGGCTTTCCAAAAATCCCCTCTCTGCACTTACACTCTCTCTTAGATTCTAAGTTCTGCCCCTCTCCTATGAGCCTTGCTTTGGGACCTTGAGTTCCCTCTGAACTTGGACATTTGAGGGCTGACCCTTCCACACTGCACTATGACTCATATTCTGTAATATACTTGGGTGTGAGCACTGCCCGTAGTCCATTTGAAACTCTTAGGGAGATCTGACACATCCCAAGTAAGACAAAGGCTTTGGAAATTTGATCTTTGGAGTTGGTTCATTTTATATTTCAGACCTGGAGTCTGAATTAGGCTCCCCTTGGTTGTACTTTAATTTCTGATGTAGTTTTGCTTTTTTTATTCATTCTGGGCTGTAATAATTTGTAATAACTTATGGGGTTTTAGTGAAAAGGGGATGGTAAATCATTCATGCAAAATGGGTAGATATCATGTTCATAGGTATTTATTATACTTTTGAAATCATATCCTACTTTCAATTCTGCGTTTTCATATAGAAATCCTGTTTATAGGTTCTGCATTTTCATATAGAAATCCTATTTATAAGTTTTGCATTTTCATATAGAAATCATGTTTACAGGTCCTGCATTTTCATATAGAAACCATATCTATAATTTTCTGCATTTTTGTATTATCTAGAAAACATGTCTATAGGTTCTACATTTCATAACACTGCATATCATATAGATAACCTTTCTATAGGACTTCTTGAATTCTACATATGCATCTATCACTAGGCAAACGTGTTCACAAGTTTTAATAACAAACAACATTTTAGATACCATGCCTATAGGACTCCTGCATTTTTATTTCGACTATAAACGTTTTTAATCAATAACGCTTAGAAAGCATGCCTATAGGAGTAATCAACCAAATCTGAATCGTCTATCTCGCTTATAAGTCTAAAAAAATAGTAGTAACGTTGCTTAATATTTGCAGAACTTATGTTCCTGCAATAAATAAGTCCTTTTCTTTAAAATCAGTATATTTCTTTTATACATAGATATCATGCCTATAGGTTTCACCTAGGCAAGCTTTAGGGTAAAGGTTATAACTGCACCAGTCTTTGATAATTACGACCAGTGGGCAGGCCTAATTCGGACTTCTTATATGAAAATATGTGATAAATCAGTCTGCTTTAATGTTTTTTTAAGTTTAATTCAGACCCTAACCAGTACATGCAAGATATGCTAAACAATCTGTCTTTAAGTTAAAGAGGCCTATTTGAGCCTTTAAATGTTATGTGTTTTCCCATATCTGCTCTATGTGTTTTGTTTGTCGCCCTAGATTTTGTCCTTTAAACCAAAAAGCCCAATCTCCCTTCCCTTTAGGACAAGTAGTCCAAAGTACCTCCGGGACTGATAGGAATGGGGCGGGTAATAGCATGCAATAAGTAACGAAACTATTCTGTATTTTAATACCTTAATGCGGTGGAAAAGGGTAGATATGGATATGATGACCGGTGCGCTAATACCACGTGTAACCCCTCTTCTGAGGAGTGATTACCGGGTATCGCATTGATGTGATCCATATTATTTGTAAACCTAGGACTCCCTTCCCTTTACTTGTTTATTTTATTACTTTTCAGAATTTTCAAACTATTTCCTCAAAATTTCGGCTTTCTTTGTTTCTTCAAACTTTAATTTTTTGCAGCCATAATGTGACAATCCCTCATATTTGAAACCTTTATTTGCTTACTTATTACTTGTACTTAAAGTCACAATTGTCGCATGGCCAGGAACCACACTAGTTGATCCTGAAGGGTGCCTAACACCTTCCCCTCGGGATAATTTCTAGCTCTTACCCAATCTCTGGTTTTCTAGATCAATTCCTTCCTAGTGTCCTAATGCACTTTAATCATTAGGTGGCGACTCTTTAATTCAAACCCAATTCCCAAAAAGGGAACGAGTTGTCCTCCCAAATGTCATAAACCTTATTTTGCGAGAAAAAGGGGGTGCGACAGCGTGGCGACTCTGCTGGGGACTTTTAGGCTTTTACCATTTCAAGCTATTACTGTGACTTTACATTTCTTCTGCGCTTTATTTGTTTAATACCTTTAAGCATTTAATTCCCTCTTCTACTGAAAAAACTAACTTGTCTCTTGTTTCTTTCCCTGCTTTTCTTTACTGCACTCCTTTATTACTGTTTTAAATTATTGTAATTATTACTTTATGAACATGAAAATACGTGACAACTTATTTTAATTATTGCATAATCATGCTTTCAACATCATATTCCACTCGTGCCAAACAAATACCATAGCAATGCTTATAATGAGTAGTTGCGCTCTTCTGATATTATCACCCTTTAAATTCAGCAAAGGCGTATTTGCGGTAAAACCAGTCGATCAACGGTGTAGTCGACGGTTCCATGCCTTTCCCTCTTGAGTTGTCCGCTCAAGGGTACCAGTCTAAAACCCCCATGGAAACCTTACTCTATTTAGTTGTGCATGCATCATGGTCAAACCTAGCCGAGTCAGTTATGTTGTCCGCATAATGACTCTTTAAGATAGCCTTATCCAAAGTCCACTGGGTTTCCCAAAAACCCAAACGGACACTATCACGTTTTGTGCATTTATTTGGAGAACTAAATGCTTTTATGCTAATTGTTGATATTAAATAGTCGAGTCTGGTAGGGGTATGGTCTTAACCCTTTTGTTTTGCAGAAAATGAGGCAAGAGGTCCCCAGTTTCGGTATGATTAGCACACCCCACTCTTGCTAGACTAGTGGAAGAGTCTTCCATCAAATGACCAAATCAATGAGTGGAAAGAAAGGGCCGCCAAAGCTAGCGAAAAGTTGGAATATCTGGAATACAGTCTGCTGGAATTGGAAGGGAAAGTGAGGAAGAGAGTCACCGACTGCCAGAACGCTGAGGGAAACGAAGAACACCTGGAAAAAGCATTTTTACTGGTGAACCTACGTGAACTGAAGGATTTGATCAACGAGAGCATTCAACCTGAGGAAGGTCCTTCTGGGACCAAATAGATAGGAATTTACCTTTTCGTTTTATGAATGTAATAAGGCCAATGACCATTAGTGACATTTTTATCTTATGTTATTTAGTGTCGTTTTGGGATTCGTCTTATTTTTATCAATAAAATGAGGCCTTTATCATTCTAAGTTCTCCAAATCAACTTGTCGCTAGGCCTACCTCGGGCACAACGAGACTCCCAAATTAGGACACGACTTACATTCTTGCACTACGTGTTTAAATATCGCATCGTTTCTTTTCATAATCCTCACTAACTTGTTACCTTTTGTTTTATTTTTCATTTTTATTCCCCTCCCCAAAGGTTAGTTCGTGCACTCTGGCATCGTCATCATATTCCACAAGATCAAAGGGCCCTCCACCCACTCCTCCTCCAAGTCCTGTCAAAAACAAGAACAAAGAAAAGATAGAGGATCTGAACAACTCAACTGAATGGGTAGAGGTCACTCATGGTATTCAGGTCTCCAAATAAAGTGCGTCCCAACTCGAGCAAAAACTGTTGAAATTTCAGGAGGAACTTAATAAGGCCCAGAACTTGGCGAGCTTATCATTTTCCCTCACCACCCCAGATGTCAATTTTCCTAACACTCGGAATCCTACACCTCCACAAAACATCCCAAAACCACAAAACCATCCCGCTCCTCACCACCACTGCAACACCTGTCATACTTCCAACAATACTCCACTGCTCATCCCAAAATCAGAGAACTCCACAAATGACCATTTCCACACTCATAACACCTCCATCTATGTAGAAACCATGCCACACTCCACCCAACCCATTTCAAGCACACCCGAGTCTGATGATAAAGACTCATTCATCAGGAGTCTGACTGAAGAGCTTAAGAAGTTGACTAGTCGAATTCAGGGCGTCGAAGGAAGCAAAGGAATTGAGGGGATAAACTATGAAGATCTCTGCATACAACCAGATGTTGAAATGCCCGAGGGGTACAAACCTCCGAAGTTCGATATGTTTGATGGTACAGGAGATCCGAGAGTTCATTTGAGAACATACTGCGGCAAGCTGGTCGGAGTAGGAAAGGACGAAAGGATCCGCATGAAACTTTTCATGAGGAGTTTGAAGGGAGATGCTCTGTCTTGGTACATTAACCAAGATCCGAAGAAGTGGTTGAACTGGGTAAGCATGGTGTTCGATTTCATGGACAGGTTCTGGTTCAACACAGAAAATACGCCAAATGTGTTCTACATCCAGAACCTAAAGAAGAAACTCGTGGAGACATTCCGTGAGTATGCTACTCGCTGGAGATCAGAAGCTGCTAAGGTCAGACCGGCTTTAGAAGAAGAGCAAATGAACAGGTTTTTCGTCCGAGCTCAAGAGCCACAGTACTATGAAAGGTTGATGCTAATTGAAAGCCAGAAATTTTCCGACATCATCAAGCTAGGTGAGAGGATCGAGGAAGGCATCAAAAGTGGTATGGTCACAAACTTTGAAGCTTTGCAGGCTACCAACAAGGCTTTACAGTCTGGTGGCATGTCTAAAAAAAGGGACGTGAGTGCCGTAATGGTTGCACAGAGAACCAAATCCCCTATCAAATACCAAACCTACCCGATGCCTTCACTCACATATCAACCTACCCCAAATTACCAAGCACCCTCTTACCAAATTCCACCACCTACTTACCAATCACCTCCACCTCCCACATATTAGCCTACTTCACCCAGATATTCCCAACCCGCACATGTCTACCAAGCCTACAATACTCAACCCTCTCACTATCAATCACCTCCCACTCGCTAAAACTTTCCTAGACCCTGACCAAATTTTGACCGCAGACCTCCCAAACAATATACCGCCATTGCTGAACCAATTGACCAGCTGTATGAAAGGCTCAAAGCTGCTGGTTATGTCACCCTCATCCCCGCTATAACTCCTGAAAACCTTTCCCAATGGGTCAATCCTAATAAATCTTGTGCATACCATTCCGGCATGAAAGGGCATACCATTGATGAATGCCGCTCTCTGAAAGATAAAATCCAAGCACTGATTGATAACAAGATTATTGTGGCAAAGGAGCCCGCTCCGAATGTCCGTAATAACCCTCTACCATACCACATGGGTGGAGGAATTCACATGATTGAAATAGAGGACGACTGGGACCCCAAGGGGTCAATAGGTTTGATCACAGAAGGTGACGATCCAAAAAAACCAACAATCACCCTTAATCTGATTGTAGTCCAGATTCAGCCTTCTGGGGACGCTGAGGTGAACATGTCCATACCACTTGAGTTTGAAACACCATCCTCTGCAAAGACGCCAGCACCGATCGAGGTCGAGTTTGGGTCCCCAGCAAATGTACCTGAACTATTTTGAAGTTGCGGTCTTGCCTTCCAAAATACAGGCTCCGTTCGGAGTAAAGGTGACCATTCCAGTAGCAATGTTGGCTATAACACTATTCCATACAAATGCCATACCTTCGGACTACACATCTGAGGCAAGAAGGAAAGGGAAAGCCAAATTTGGAGAAGCAGTCGCGACACAGGGTATGACAAGAACCGGCAGAGTATACACCCCGGAACATTTGGTTGAATCAAGTAATCAGGCCTCTGGACGGCCAACCATCACTGAAGCTGGGCCTGATGATCTCTGGAAAAAAATACAAGCAAATGAGTACTCAGTCACCGATCAGTTAAACAAAACACCGGCACAAATCTCTATCCTAGCTTTGCTGCAAAGCTCCGATGCACACAGGAACGCCTTGTTGAAGGTGCTGAGTGAGGCATATGTACTGAGAAAAATCACTGGAGGAGAAATGGAAAACATGGTAGGGCAGGTATTGGAGAGTCACAATATCAATTTTCATGAAGATGAGTTGCCACCAGAAGGATTGAGTCACAACAAGGCAATGCACATCACTGTGCAATGCGAGGATTATTTCATCACTAGAATCCTGATTGACGGTGGGTCCATCCTCAATATTTATCCGTTGGTAACACTCAGAACATTGGGAAAGAGTCTGCATGAGATCAAGGACGAGGCCATCAACGTCAAAGCTTTCAACGGTTCCCAAAGGTCCACTATTAGGGAAATTAGCTTGTGTTTGCAGATGGGGCCTACTTGGTTTGATATTAAATTTCAAGTAATAGATGTGCCGGCATCTTACAACTTGTTGTTGGGACAGCCGTGGATTCATGTCGCTGGGGCCGTAGCGTCAACACTGCATCAGGCGGTGAAATTTGAGTGGAACCACTAAGAGGTGATCATTCACGGCGACGGTAGCAATCCCATATACAATCACCAAACCATCCCAGCGATCGAAGGTAGAAAAAAGATAGGCGGAGAGACCTATCACCACATCGAGCGAGTCAACGCCGTTGACAAGACAAATGGTGGGACAACAAAATTGAAAGCATATTGAACTGAAGCGGATTTGAGCCTGGCAAGGGACTTGGCAAGAACATCCAAGGAATCGCCAAACCTATCAAGCTGAAGAAGCATGGCACCACTTTCGGTCTGGGATACGAGTATACTTGGAAGGAATTCAACAACTAGTCACCACCATGGCACGACCCTTACTACCCACTGGAGCAGCCGATACCCCATTTAGAACAGACTTTCCAGCCAGCCGATGTTATATATGGGTCGGAAGAAGAGGAAGCAATGGCAGCAATGAGGAATTTATTCGTGGAAGATGATGACATGGATTGTTGTGTCATTTTCAAGGAGGAGGGGGAGGAAGGCCCTTCTATACAAGCCGTAAGCCGAGAAGCATGCCTCAACAATTAGACCATCAGAACCACTAGAGCCCGAAAAGCCTCGGGGTAGCAAGGCTGAACAAAGCATCATGCACTATCTTTCATTTTTACTAGTTGATTTTCCTTTCGAGTTTTTGAACTTTCTCAATAAGATCTTCAGTATTCAAAACAATTATGGAATTTAGCAAAACATTCCAATTTTCCTTATAAATCTTACTCTTATTATTTTTCTCTCATTACTTTACTCATACAACATTACTATTACTTATCTTGATGAACCAATAACTGTGACATGCAACGAGATAATGCAACAAACGGACATAGATTCAGAGGAAGATAACATACCAGAAGAGATTGTTAAAGAGGTTGAAAATTTTGAGAACAGACCTAAGTCCAACCTGGATGAGACCGAGATTGTTAACCTGGGAGATGTAGAGAACGTCAAAGAAATGAGAATATGTGTCCACTTATCGCCATCAGAAAAGAAGGAATACACAGAATTTCTAAGGGAATATGAAGACATATTCTCTTGGTCGTATGATGACATGACTGGTCTGAGTACATCTATTGTGGCTCACAAACTGCCAACTGATCCGACATGTCCACCGGTAAAGCAGAAGCTCAGAAATTTCAAGCCTGACATGAGTTTGAAAATCAAGAAAGAAGTCACTAAGTAAGTCAAAGCTAAAGTTCTCAGGGTAGTAGAATATCCGTCATGGTTAGCCAACATTGTGCCAGTGCCAAAGAAGGATGGGAAGGTCAGAGTCTGTGTCGACTACCGGGATCTTAACCGGGCGAGTCCAAAAGACGACTTCCCCTTGCCAAACATACACATCCTGATTGACAATTGCGCCAAGAACGAGTTGCAGTCATTTGTGGACTGTTTTGCTGGGTATCATCAGATCTGGATGGATGAAGAAGACGCTGAGAAAATGGCTTTCATTACGCCGTGGGAATGTAATGTTACAAGATGATGTCGTTCGGGTTAAAGAATGTTGGGGCCACCTACATGAGGGCCATGACTACCATTTTCCATGATATGATACATAAAGAGATTGAAGTGTATGTAGATGATGTCATCATCAAATCCAAGAAAGCCACTGATCACATGGAAGATTTGAGGAGGTTCTTTAATAGACTCAGAAGGTACAACTTGAAGCTGAATCCTGCAAAATGTGCATTTGTGGTTCCTGCCAGAAAACTACTTGGGTTCATTGTGAGTCACCGAGGAATAGAACTAGATCCATCAAAGGTCAAAGCTATTCAAGAATTGCCACCGCCAAAGAACAAAAAAGAAGTAATGAGTTTCTTGGGGAGACTCAACTACATCAGCCGGTTCATAGCTCAATCTACTATCATCTGTGAGCCAATCTTTACGATGTTGAAGAAGGACGCCGCTACCAAATGGACTGATGATTGCCAGAGGGCCTTTGAATGAATCAAGGAGTACCTGTCCACACCGCCAGTTTTGGTCCTGCCCGAGCCGGGTAGACCCCTATTACTCTACCTTGCAGTGCTAGATGGAGCGTTCGGTTGTGTTTTTGGGCAACATGATGAAACGGGGAGGAAGGAGCATGTCATCTACTATCTTAGCAAGAAGTTCACCCCTTACGAGGCCCAGTATTCTCTGTTAGAACGCACCTATTATGCTCTGACTTGGGTAGCTCAGAAGTTGAGGCACTATTTCTGTGCCTATACCACGTATCTCATATCAAGGATGGATCCGTTGAAGTACATCTTTCAGAAGCCCATGCCCACTGGCAATCTAGCCAAGTGGAAAATCCTGCTAAGTGAATTCGACATTGTCTATGTAACTCAGAAAGCAATCAAGGGACAGGCTTTGGCAGATCATCTTGCCGAGAATCCTGTGGACGGAGAATACGAATCCTTAAAGACGTATTTTCTTGATGAAGAGATATCATTCATAGGAGAAGACATTGCAGAATCCTATGACAGTTGGAGAATGTTTTTCGATGGAGCAGCAAATTTCAAAGGAGTTGGCATAGGAGCAGTCCTAGTGTCAGAAACTGGTCAGCATTATCCGGTGTCTGCCAAACTTAGATTCCCTTGCACCAACAACATGGCTGAGTACGAGTCCTGTATCTTGGGACTCAAGATGGCCATTGGCATGAACATTCAAGAGTTGCTAGTGATCGGGGATTCAGACTTGCTTATACATCAGGTCCGAGAAGAATGGGCGACCAAGAACTCCAAGATACTCCCTTATCTGCATCACGTACAGGAGTTGAGAAAGAGGTTCACAAAGACAGAGTTCCAGCATGTTCCCAGAGTCTAAGATGAGTTTGTCGATGCATTGGCTACCCTATCATCCATGATACAACATCCAGATAAGAATTTCATTTACCCTATTCCAGTAAAGATCTACGATCATCCAGCTTACTGTGCTCATGTCGAAGAAGAAGTGGATGGAAAACCTTGGTTTCATGATATCAAGGAATACTTGGTGAAAAGAGAATACCTAGAGCTCGCAAATGCTATTTAGAAGCGCACGCTTCGGAGGTTATCCAACAATTTCTTTTATAGCAGAGGAATCATATACAGGAGGACTCCTGATTTGGGATTACTAAGGTGTGCCGACACAAAGGAAGCATCTAAATTACTAGAAGAAATCCATGCTGGGACCTGCGGGCCACATATGAATGGCTTTGTCTTAGCCAAGAAGATACTCCGAACTGGTTATTTTTGGATGACTATGGAAACGGACTGCATCCAGTATGTCCAGAAGTGCCACCGCTGTTAGATATATGTAGATATGATAAAGGTGCCTTCAAACGAGCTTAATGCAACAAGCTCACCATGGTCGTTCGCCGCTGGGGTAATGGATGTTATCGGACCAATCGAACCTGCCGCATCAAATGGGCACAGGTTTATCCTAGTGGCAATTGATTATTTCACCAAATGGGTTGAAGCAGCATCATACAAGACAATGACTAAGAAAGTCGTAGCAGACTTTGTCCGCGACCGTATCGTTTGTCGGTTCGGAATTCCAGAATCAATAATTACTGATAATGGCCCCAATCTCAATAGTGACTTGATGAAAAACATGTGTGAAACCTTCAGGATCAAACACAAGAATTCTACAGCCTACAGACCTCAGATGAACGAAGTCGTAGAGGCCGCCAATAAGAATATCAAGAAGATACTAAGGAAAATGATAGAGAAGCATAAGCAATGGCACGAGAAGCTCTCACTTGCTTTATTGGGGTATCTCACCACAGTCCGCACATCAACCGGGGAAACTCCCTATATGCTGCTTTACGGTACAAAGGCAGTCATTCCCGCCGAGGTGGAAATTCCCTCATTAAGAATCATACAGGAAGCAAAGCTAGACGATGCAGAATGGGTGAAGAATCGTTACAAGCAGCTAGCTCTTATAGATGGAAAGAGAATGGATGCAATTTGCCATGGTCAACTTTATCAGAACAGGATGTCCAGAGCCTTCAACAAAAGAGTCAAGCTGAGACAGTTCTCACCGGGGCAACTGGTATTAAAGAAAATCTTTCCACATCAAGATGAAGCCAAAGGGAAATTCTCTCCCAACTGGCAGGGTCCGTACATGGTTCACCTGGTTCTAATAGGAAGAGCCTCATACTCGCAGAAATGGACGGAGAAGTTTGGCCAAAGCCGATCAATTCAGATGCAGTCAAGCGATACTATGTGTCACCTTTATGCTTTCTTTTATGATGTAATTTGAACTACGCCTGACCTGATTCCCGTTTAAGAGGGGATACGTAGGCAGCCCTATGGGTTCGGTCACAATGCAATAAATTTTTCATTTCCCCCGCAATTGGAAATTGGGGTAGAATTTAGAGGAGGACCCTCAAAATTCCGAAGTGATTTCAGTCATTCGCCGCAAGCAGCCGTCAGAAGCAGTAGCCCAGTAAACTGGGGAAGAATTTTGAGGAGGACCCTCAAAATTCCGGAGCAAGAGAAGTTGCAATGTCTTGAACCACATCGTAGTCGTAGGTTCATCTAAGGAAAACTATTCTCGATTATGTATTTATGTTATATTTTTTACTAAATCATGCATATCTGTTACCAAAGTTGCTTCGTTTAGCAACGCTACCCCAATGATACACACAGTATCACCAGAACAGAGTCGAACAAGACAAGTGAAGCCAGCAGGAATACAAACTAACCTCCCCCCTTTTACAAAACTCACGATTTTCTTTCGATGCAGGCACTTGAGTTGCAAAATCATCAAATATACTATACACTCACAAGACTCACATTACTCGAAAATACTACTCTTAGAACCGTTGCACTTACTCACAGCTACTATCCGCACGCAGTGTCCCCAGCAGACACAGTATCCCCAGCAGTCGCAATATCGCAATCCGCTATCAGCCAAGAAAACTCTATTGCCATTTGCCATTTTACTTCCTGCATAAGGCTACCATTCTGCTTTCCGAGGTTAAGCTCTACCTCTATCTGCATTCTCTGCATTGCAAAAGGCTACTATTCTGCCTTCCGAGGTTAAGCTCTACCTCCATTTACATTCTCTGCATTGCATAAGGCTACCATTCTGCCTTCCGAGACTAAGCTCTATCTCCATCTGCATTCTCTACATTGCATAAGGCTACCATTCTGCCTTCCGAGGTTAAGCTCTACCTCCATCTGCATTCTCTGCATTGCACAAGGCTACCATTCTGCCTTCTAAGGTTAAGCTCTACCTCCATCTGCATTTCCTGCATTACATAAGGCTACCATTCTACCTTCTAAGGTTAAGCTCTACCTCGATCTCGCATGGCTGAAAGATCGCCACTTTCATTTACTTCTTGCATGGCTGAAAGATTTCCACCCTCATTTACTTCTTGCATGGTTGAAAGATCGCCACCTTTTTTACATTTGCATGGTTGAAAGATCGCTACCCTACTGCATCTCATGGGCTGAAAGATTGCCAAATTATCCGAGAGCATCATCGTTCAGAGGCACCATTTGCATAGCCCGAGAACACCATGCCATGGCCCGAGGATCCCTTATAATCTTTTGCATATCATTTATTCAAAGGCATCATGGTTCGGAGGCATCATCCTCATAGCCTGAGAGCATCATTTCATGGCCTGCGAATCCTTTATTATACGATTCATGGCCCAGGACATCATGGTCCAAGGACGTTATCCTAACCGTCCAAAGACAGCATTCATGGTCCAACGGGAACTTTCATCATGTTTAAATTTACGCACAATATACACTTGTATTGCTTATTTGCAGGTAAACCGGCGTGCAACGGCCGTCTCAGCAGGAGCAACCCCACTCCAGTTCCCACATCTCTACCATCCATCCCAACCCGAATATCTCGTCCGTTCTTGAAAAATCTCCACCGGCATATTCCGCCGACGAATCCTGAACTACATATGGCATAATTCCTGTAAGACTAGGGATATGTAGGTAGCTCAGGAACCAGAGCACGGTCAAGTTCTTCAAACCGTTTCGTTCGGTCAAATTGGCCATCATATATTTACCCGACAACTCTTTCATCCTTCTCGGGTAAAGAGGGGCAGTTGTTGATACCCAATTTTTTCCTATGTATTTTTTTACATACAAATACTTTCAAAATAGCATATATATGCATATATAAGTATGTCCAAGTGTTTCAATAATTTTTCTAGTTTCTAAAAGATTTTAAACTGATTTATTGCCCATTTTAGCAGCACAAAAACCAATAATTATTTCCCAAATTACTATTTTGGTGAATAACTTACTTTATTCTCACGTTTATACCAAAATATAGCTAGGGTAAATTTTATACATTTTTTACAAATTTATTTGGTATTTTAAAAGCTAAATTGCATATAATTGCAATTTTAGCCTATTTTAAGACAAATAGCATTTTTATAATTATGAAATTGGTTTCAATATTTTTAAATTAATATTTATATATTATTAACTGATCCAGTACTTTTAATTTGCTTTCAAAATCATTTTTACTATTTTATAAAATAGAAAGGGAAAAACTGGTTATTTAAAATCTAACCCATTTTTATTTCAATTATAGCCAAGGTTGATCCCCTTAATTAACCCAATTTCAAGCCCAATTTCGGACCAGCCCAGTTCCATTTAATCCAACCCCTAACCCAATTCAGATGACCCAACCCAGTTCCCCCACCTACCCTCTTAAATCTAGGTCGTTGATCATTCAGATCAACGGCCACTATTCGCCCTTCCATAATTAAACACAAGTGACTACCCTAATGCCCTCATTTCATTCCAACAGCCGCCTCTGAAATCCCTCTCCTCTCAAACTCTCTCAAACTCCCTCGAAGGTTTCTGAAACCCTAATCGTCTTCGACCATTTTCAACCTTAATCTCACCGGAATCCATGGACTCTCAGACCATGGATGGTCTATACTCACCTCCCTCCGCTCTTGAACGCTTGGTGTTCGAAGTTTCGAGGTCTGACCTCGATGGTGTCCGTTCAGATCTTCTCCGATTCAAGGTTCTATGGCCTCTCCGGCCTTGCTCCGGCATATCCAAGCATTATGAACCTATTTCTAACTCATCCGACTCAAGATCGGACCTTTTTCCAAGCCTTTCTCGTTTAGGGTTCCTCTGAAACCCTAGCTATTCGAGGTGTTCTCTGATTTTTCATAGATTTGTTATATATCTGTGCTCTACTTGAGTTCTTAAACATTTTCCCCAGTTTTTCTTTCAAAAAATTACTTCTCTTCGATTTATGGTTTCTGAAAAATTCAAAATGTTTCTCCGATTTTTCTTTTCCTTTTTCTTTGTGTGTATTTGTCACGCATGTGCTTCTACTGCTTTCCTATGTTTTTCTACTATATATGTTCTTCTGTGCCTTGTCTTTCTACTGTGTTTCTACACCATGCTCACATGTCACCCTGTTGTGTTTTTCCTATATGTCTTGTTGATATACTTTTCTGGTATTTTGTGTTCTCCTACTGTATATATTTCCTACTAAATTCTTAAGTTTTTTGTTGCCTTTACTGGACCTTTGTTTGAGTTCCCTTTACACATGTTTCCTCTACTGTTTTCTTATGTGTTATACTGCCTCTTTTCTCTTCTGAGCTTGTTTAAGTCCCAGGTTTTTCTTAAACATATGCTTCAAATCAGTTTCTTCACTTTGTTTGCTTCGAACTTGCTATTGTATCTGTTTGTTTTCTCATGAGTCTCTGAAAGAGATCTCTGAGCCTGTTTCAGTTACTTGCCTCCTCGTCTCTATATCTGATTCGAAGTAGGAACCCTAGAATTTGGGGGTTTTGACGAGGGTGATCTTGTGTTTGGACTAGGGTTCTATTTTGGAACCCTTGACTCTTTTAGACTCATTCTAAGTCTATGAACTAAGTTTGAATTTCTTTGTTTACGACTTTGAACTTTTAGATTCTTCTATGCTAGACTCTTCTGATTAGCATGACAGTTCTTTCTTGTTTAAGCATGTCTGTATGCTTTTATATGTGTGTTGAACCTTTCTTCAAAAGGCTTTCCAACTTATGATTGATTCAGAATCCTTTTTTTAGGATTGATTGACTGTTACTGATTTTCCTTAAGTAAAACTTTTTCTCACTTTTCCTGACTTGGATCATTCGTACAAAGCCTTCAATTTTGATTTCTTGAATAGTGCATTGTATTTGACAGATGTAGAAGGCAAATGTGTATAAATGGCTATAAATTCTGATGCAGTCAAGAGATACTATGTATGATTTCTTTATTTGATTGTACTTGTTTGTATTTGGCATGTCTCGAATATTGAAATGACGAAGGCATTTTGTTCTGCTAGCTAAACACTTTATCCCTTGTCACCCCTTTTGAGCCTTATTTATTTTCTTTCATACCCCTCTTTCGGAATCCGTAACAAATATCAGAAACACAAGCGTAAAAGATAAGTAAAGGAAGGAGAGAAAAATATAAAGAAAAGAAAAGAGAAAGAAAAGAATGAAAAGAGAAAGAAAGAATGAAAAGAGAAAGAAAAGAATGAAAAGAAAAAAGAGAGGAAGAAAAACAACAAAAGGGAAAAAGAAAGCAAAAGAGAGAGTAAAGAAAGAGAAAAAGAAAAATCACAACAACAAAGTAATTTCTATGACATGAACTACGTTCGACCTGATTCCTTTTAAGGATACGTAGGCAGCCTCGTGGTTCGGTCCCATCAAAATAAAAATCCAAAAGTCCCCAAGCAAGAAACTGGGGCAGAAGTTGTGGTTGTTGTAAGAAATCTGGTTCCGAAAGTTGTAATTTTGAACCCATGATGAGTTGTTTTGAGCCTTTTATGCCCTTTCTTTCTAACCCCATCCAAAAGCCCACATTACGGTCCAAAGAAAGACCTTCCAATCAGTCTTCAAGAAATGTCAAGGCGAGCAGGTAGTGGTGATTCATATCAGGGGCAACACTCTGGTCTAAAGAGGGAAACGAAATAAAAAATAAGAGAGTCTTATCGGTAAAAACCCTCACGGGCACCATAAGGCGACGGGAGTTGAGAGAAATAAAAAATGAGAGAGTCTTATTGGTGAAAACCCTTATGGGCACCTTAAGGCGAAAGCGAGTTGACGGATGGACGAGTGAGAGAGGTCTGCTGGTGAAAACCTTTCAAGGCACTGCAGGTTGAACAAGGTCAGGATTTGGGTGAAGAAATCAGGTTATGGAAATTCCGGGGCAACAAAGTATGGCAACTGAAAGTTGATTAGTTGGACAGATTGGGCCGATTAATCCAAAATGCATGTCATGATCATTGGTGTCGGCTGCTCCACTCAGATAAGTCCTTTTTCTTTTTCCTCTTCAGGTAGTCTTCCAGTTTTGGATTTCCTTATCCTTAATTCTGAAAGTCATTGCATTTCATTTCTTTTGGGTTTATTTCTATAAGATATTCCCAATGTCAGTTCTGTTTAAGCAAATAAGAAGGAATTTCAAAGCTCATTACCAGCTTCAAGATTGCAAAGCATAGTGCGGTCGGAGCATACCAAAAGATAACATGATGCAAAGTGGGATAAAATGCCAGCGAAAGCTCCGTCGGCAAAATGATTTAGTAATTTCATAGGAGATGCAGAGTTTCAATTAAAGGGGTCAGAGGTGTGAAACAACGGTTCAGGTATAGAATACTCGGGTCATCTGGAGTCATAGGGTTTTGAAAGTCAGTCGGAAAGTCAGGCGGTTCAGGGCCGGTTCGGGGAAGCAAGTCAAAACAAAACAAGGCAGCAGAGAGACCTTCAGCAAAGAATGCCATCAACTAACCACCACATTTTAAACTGACAAAAATTTTCTTTGATTAAAACAGGAGCAAGAAATTTCGGTTGTTTCGGGGAAACCTTCCGTGGAGAAAGGCAGTCACCAAACAGGTTTGATTTTTGATTTTCAGGACCCTCATGGAAAATGGGACCTAGTTTAAAGTTCAGAAATAACATAATCTAGCATAAATGTATCCCAAAGGAATATAAGTTAGCTTAGAAATTTGCATGTTCGAGATAAGATTCAATTAGGAGTTTCCAGGACCCTCTTGAATAATGGGACTTAGCTTTAAGATTCGATTAGATAACAACATGTAGCGTAAACTCTGTTGTAGGGTAGTATAATTCATCCATGAAAGTTGTCACCCTCGAGATAAATTTGACCTTTGATTTTCAGGACTCTCCTAGATAATGGGGAGTAGTTTAAAGATCCTCTTAGATAGCAAGATTTAGCAGAAGTCACACCTGTAGAAGATATAATGTAAATTTAAAATTGTCGTTTAGTTAAGAGTTGTTAGGAACCCTCTGAATAATCAGGACCTAGCTTTCAAATTCTTAGTAATATTTGGTGATACGATTTAGTTTTACCCTCACATCTGTGCCCAGATATCCAAACTGGGGCAGAAAATTTTCTTTGTTTTGTCTATGTTGTTGAAGTTAGGGGCCCGCCTGGAGAACAGGGAATACATTCAAGTCAGCAGCCAGGAGCCTGCCTGGAGAGCAGGGAATACATTCAAGTCAGCAGTCAGGAGCCCGCCTGCAGAGTAGGGAATACATTTCAAGTTAGCAGTCAGGAGCCCGCCTGGAGAGCAGGGAATACATTTCAAGTTAGAAGTCAGGAGCCCACCTGGAAAGCAGGGAATACATTTCAAGTTAGAAGTCAGGAGCCCGCCTGGAAAGCAGAGAATACATTTCAAGTTAGAAGTCAGGAGCCCGCCTGGAGAGCAGGGAATACATTTCAAGTTCAGCAATCAGGAGACCGCCTGGAGAGCAGGGAATACATTCAAGTTCAGCAATCAAGTGTCCACTCGGAGAAAGAAAAATATCTCAAAGTGTAGTTGGCAGTCAGGCATCCACCTGTAGAAGCGGAAAATATCTCAGATTATAATTCAAAGCGGCAACAGGGGGATTCCACCGGGAGAGTACATGTCAACAAGGCAACAAGAACCACAAGAGCAAGTCTGAAGTTACAGACGAGATTTTATAATGCATAGATCATAGCATAGTCTAGCTTCTTTTTATTTTATCGTGGTGTAATAAGGGGATGCAGTAAGCAGTAGCAGCAGTAGCAGCAATAGTGAAATCACAGCTTCATGGTAGTCCCAGCTACCAAACATTCCTGAACTACACTGACCTGATTCTTTTTTAGCCAAGGATATGTAGGCAACCTCGGAAGTAGGGTGCGATCAAATCTTTCAAAAAATGCTTCCCACGGAGTCTTCAAACGGGCAAAAATCGCTCGTATCCCCTCACTTTATCTTTGCACGAAAACTCTTCGTGTTTCCGGCAAAGAGGGCCAGCTGTGAGCACGTGATTTTTGCCCTATATATGAATTACTCCCATAAATTCAAAACAAAATAACTTTTTTTCATTATTTGTAATTTTTGAGGATTTTGTGGCATTTTCTGACAATTGTTTGCATTTGTCTGTGCGTTTTTAATTTTGTTTAATTAATGAAAAATACAAAAATACGCTACATTTGCATTTAGGATCTAATTTTGCATTATTGAATTAATTAGTAATTTAGTGGTTTTATAAAAGTGAAAAAATCAAAAAATATATATATAGTTCATTTTTGCACTTTAATTTTAATTTTTTAATTTTGGTAGTTTTCTTTGAATTTGGTTTTTAATTATTTTTGTTAATTGTTATTTAGAGTTAATTTATGTAATAGGATAATTTGTTTAATTTAGGATTATTTTTAATTTTAATTTAAAAAGAAACTAAAAGAAAATGAAAAAAAGAATGAAAAGAAAATAAATGAAAAAGAAATAAAGGCTGGTTTGGTCTGCAAACCCCGGGCCCAAACCATTTCACCCCGAAACCCAGTCAAAATCCGGCCCAGACCCGTCCCCATCCAGTTCCCCCCCCCCCCCTTTAAACTAAATGACCCTGTTTTGATAAGTGTGAATCATAGTCGTTGATTTCCTTTAGATGTAACGGCTGGGAACTAGGGGTATTGTTGATATATATATGTCCAAATCCGTCGCCCCCCTACCTCGTCTCGTCTCTCATCTCCCTTTAGCCCCGCCCTAAACCACCGCCTGCCGCCCGCCGGAAATCGCCTACGGTGGCAACCGGCGTCCAAACACTACCAAATTTACACCCCTGACTCCTCTTCACCTTCCCATTCCAAAACCCCAAACTGTTTCCCTCGAATCTTAGCCAAACCCTTCGAATATTAGATCAAAAATCGGAATCGAACCCTAGTTTACCCAATTGACCCCAAAAATACACCACAGAACCACCACGACCCCCTCTTCCCAAATCCCGGGTCAGTTCCCTTCGAATCTTTCTAGAGTTTCTCAAATATTAGATCGAAGATGAGCATAAAAATCCCAAGCCAAGATTTTGTCGCAATTTTGGGTCTAAATCTGATTTTAGTCGTGTGCTTTTTTGTAAGAGCATACAATTAACATCAAAATTGACCGGAAAATCAGAAAATTGAATATCCAGGTCCCCTCTTTCAGATTCCGAATTTTTTTAGGTATTTTCTTTTCTTTCTTTGGTTTAACCTTTTCTTCATTGTTCTTTTCTACTGCTATGTTTCTTCTCTTCTTCGTGTCTCTTTTTTATTTGTTCCGGGGTAATTTGTTCGTGCATGATTAGTCTGACACTTTTCTTTTAATCAGTATAATTAGTCATTAATTAACTTAGTTTACTAACTTAGTTAATTTTAGTTAACAAACTATTTAGGCTAGATTTAAATTGCTGAAATGTTTGCTTGCTTCGGGTATTTCAGTATTTAATTGGGCTATTCGTTTGTTTGGGCTCATAAGGATTGAATAGCCGGAAGTGAACTGAATTGGGTTTATTTGGACCCATTAACTTGGGCCAATTGGATCCAGATTCTGTTTGGCTAGAAGGGTAATTAACAGGGGTGTAGAGGGTAGTTTAGGGATTCTATGGTAGGGAATATTGTTGTAACAGATTGAGAAGCTTCCAGGAAGCTGGGTTGGGGGCTGTTTTGAAATTTTGATAACCAAATTAAGGGCATCTGAGCTATAACGAAAATTCAAAAGGGGGCAAAGTGCAAAGAATGATATTTTTTAACAACCCTAATGCCTTGCTTATAAAGGCATCATTACTTGATATTCAAGTCAGAATTTGAGAGGAGAAAACCCCTAAAAAGCTGAAACGACTGATTTTGTTTTAGAAAATTTTCTGAAATTTTGCATTCCCTGTTGAAAACTACAGGAAATTCTACTTTTGGCTTTGGATTTCTGATTCCTCTTGTGCTAGTCAAAATTCTCCAAAAATTCCATAGTTGTAATCTGATTTGAGAAATGAATTGAGGATGGCTTGAAGATTAAGTTCTGGTTTATTGCTTCTTACTATTCTATTGGTTGTTTTCTGGGTTTAGTGTTGCTCGTTGTCTTCCTGTTGTTGGGCTCTATTCTGTTGTTGGCTACTGATTCTTCATCTCTTTGTCTTTGCTATTTCAACATCCAGGTACATACTTTTGAGCCTCAATGTTTGTGAAGTGAACTTGGGGAATGAAATGAGAAGCAGACTTTCAAGCATAACAATTAGCTTATTTTGTTGACTCAATAATGTTACTTTGATTTGTTCTTTTACTTTAATGTGTTACACTGACGAGTCGAGTTTTTGCTTGAACAAGTGAGCTTTTACTACTGTGTTCAAATTGGAATTTTCATGAAACTGGAAGAATGATTTGTTTGGTTAAGTCATATAGTTTAGATTCTGCATCTTAAACCTGTAATTGCATGGCTGTTAATTGATTTCCTTTCCTTACTTGCGCAAACCGTATGCTATCAGACTTTTTCCTTAAATAAATCTCTGTGTATTTACCCTTCTTGTACTGCTTAGGAAAAAGGTTTTGATCAATCTCTTTCCTTAATTATTTTTATGTTTGAAATTAGAATCCCTTAATCAAAGGGAAATTTTTGTAATTGATTTTCAAATCATTCTACTACCTTATTCTGCTTGCCTTCTACACTATAAAAGGGCACGACCCTTCTGCACTTTAACACACTCTCAATTTAACACTTTTATACTACTCAAGTATCATAGTTCTATAATCATAGCATTCTGACTATTTGCTTGCACTTTGGCTTCACAAGACTACTGCTTTCTTTTTTTGTTTCCCTGAAACTGGTATGTTCTAGTTTGCTTTTTAGCCTCATCCCGATGTGTTTATTTTACAACTTCTACACCCTTGTCTGCTTTACTGCCTATGTTTAGTGTTAATTAGCATATGTTTCTACTGTGAATCCCTGCACCCATGTCCCCTTCTATGTGTTTGAGTTTAAGTTCAGAATATGGCAACATCCAAGTTGGTGCTCATGTCTGGACTTGATCCCTTAGGGGATTCTAACTCCCAAACAATATGGCTAACAGGCTAGTTGGGGTGTGCCAGCACTCCAATTGTTAGTTATGACCACTAGTTTGTCTTGGCTTTCCCAAAATCCCCTCTCTGCACTTACACTCTCTCTTAGATTCTAAGTTCTGCCCCCTCCTATGAGCCTTGCTTTGGGACCTTGAGTTCCCTCTGAACTTGGACATTTGAGGTCTGGCCCTTCCACACTGTACTATGACTCATATTCTGCAATATACTTGGGCGTGAGCACTGCCCGGAGTCCATTTGAGACTCTTAGGGAGATCTGACACATCCCAAGTAAGAGAAAGGCTTTGGAAATTTGATCTTTGGAGTTGGTTCATTTCATATTTCAGACCTGGAGTCTGAATTAGGCTCCCCTTGGTTGTACTTTATTTCTGATATAATTTTGCTTTTCTTATTCATTCTGGGCTATAATAATTTATAATAACTTATGGAGTTTTAGTGAAAAGGGGAGGGTAAATCATGCATGCAAAAGGGGTAGATATCATGTTCATAGGTATTTATTATACTTCTGCAATCATGTCCTGCTTTCAATTCTGCGTTTTCATATAGAAATCCTGTTTATAGGTTCTGCATTTTCATATAGAAATCATGTTTACAGGTCTTGCATTTTCATATAGAAACCATGTCTATAATTTTCTGCATTTTTGTATTATCTAGAAAACATGTCTATAGGTTCTACATTTCATAACGCTGCATATCATATAGATAGCCTGTCTATATGACTTTTTGATCTCTGCATATGCATCTATCACTAGGCAAACGTGTTCACAGGTTTTAATAACAAACAACATTTTAGATACCATGCCTATAAGACTCCTGCATTTTTATTTCGACTATAAACGTTTTTAAATCAATAACGCTTAGAAAACATGCCTATAGGAGTAATCAACTGAATCTTAATCGTCTATTTCACTTATAAGTCTAAAAAATAGTAGTAACGTTGCTTAATATTTGCAGAACTTATGTTCCTGCAATAAATAAGTCATTTTCTTTAAAATCAGTATATTTATTTTATGCATAGATATCATGCGTATAGGTTTCACCTAGGCAAGCTTTAGGGTAAAGGTTGTAACTGCACCAATCTTTGATAATTACAACCAGCGGGCAGACCTAATTCAGACTTCTTATCTGAAAATATGTAATAAATCAGCCTGCTTTAACGTTTTTTTTAAGTTTAATTCAGACCATAACCAGTACATTCAAGACATGCTACACAATCTGTCTTTAAGTTGAGGAGGCCTGTTTGAGCCTTTAAATGTTATGTGTTTTCCCATATCTGCTTTATGTGTTTTGTTTGTTGCCCTAGATTTTGTCCTTTAAACCATAAAAGCCCAATCTCCCTTCCCTTTAGGACTAGTAGTCCCAAGTGCCTCCGGGACTGATAGAAATGGGGTGGGTAATAGCAAGTAATAAGTAATGAAACTATTCCGCATTTTAATACCTTAACGGGGTGGGAAAGGGTAGATATGGATATGATGACCGGTGCGCTAATACCACGTGTAACCCCTCTTCTGAGGAGTGATTACCGGGTATCGCATTTATGTGATCCATATTGTTTGTAAACCTAGGACTCCCTTCCCTTTACTTGTTTATTATTTCTTTTCAGAATTTTCAAACTATTTCCTCAAAATTTCAGCTTTCTTTGTTTCTTCAAACTTTAATTTATTTGCAGCCATAATGTAAGAATCCCTCATATTTGAAACCTTTATTTGATTACTTGTTACTTGTACTTAAAGTCACAATTGTAGCATGGCCGGGAACCACACTAGTGGATCCTGAGGGGCGCCTAACACCTTCCCCTCGGGATAATCTCTAGCCCTTACCCAATCTCTGGTTTTCTAGATCAATTCCTTCCTAGTGTCCTAATGCACTTTAATCATTAGGTGGCGACTCTTCAATTCAAACCAAATTCCCAAAAAGGGAACGAGTTGTCCTCCCAAATGTCAACCCGATTTCGCGAGAAAAAGGGGGCGCGACAATATGAGATGATTGAACCCTTTGGAGCATTGGCTCAAGTTATATTATAAATTGTGAAAGTATATGAGATAATTAAACCCTTTGGAGCATTGGCTCAAGTGGTAAAGTGAGTTATGAAATAAAAGTGAAAGAAAGAGAAAGAGTTATTAAATTGTCCCCTTGTCGGGACATTGTTGCTTTGTTGATTATCTCTTTTACCGGGATGTTGATATTATTGATGTTGTTCCCTTGCCGGGACTTAATTGTTTAAATGTTGTTCCCTTGCCGGGATCTATATTACTATTTTGTTTATTCCCTTGCCTCTATGCTTGTGATTGTTGTTTGGGTGAGGAAGAGTGTTAAAGCACGAAGGGTGATGTCGTGCATTATTTGCTATTGTGTGGAAAGAGTGCAAAGCATGAAGGGTGATGTCGTGTCGTACGATGTACCATTCCGTACCGATTTTTATTGATTATATGGTGAGGAAAGAGAGTAAAAGCACGAAGGGTAGTGTCGTGCACATCTTTATTATATGATTGATTTGGTGAGGACGAAAGTAAAAGCACGAAGGGTGATGCCGTGCACACTTTTATTATAAAATTGCTTTGGAAAGGACGAGAGTAAAATCACGAAGGGTGATGCCGTGCAAATTGTTGATTTTTGATTCTTTGTTGATATTCGAGTTATGTGGTTTCTTTCCTTACTTGATGCTTTCTATTCGGAATTGTTATCTCCCCACAGCATGTTTTCCCCTCCCACATTGACTGGTTATTTTCTGTATTTCTTTTTCCGCTGTATATACAATTGAATTGCACAGGTTTATTTGGTAGTCTGGTCCTAGCCTCTTTACTACTTCGCCGAGGTTAGGCTAGACACTTACCAGCACATGGGGTCGGTTGTGCTGATACTACACTCTCCACTGTGTGCAGATCCAGGAGCAGCTTTCGGACAGTAGTTGGAGTGCTTCCTTCAGTCCACCCGGAAACCCAAGGTAGACTGCAGGCGTCCGCAGTCCCTAACGTTTCCCTCTATCTCTACTTCCTGTTTCATTTTCTTTTATTCAGAAACAGCGTACTATTATTTCTTCAGACCTTGTATGTAGAAAATATTAGATAGTTTGTGACAATAGGACACCAGGTTTTGGGTATTTAAGGTTTTAAAAGTTGTAATAGACGTAAACTTAAGATATTTAATTGTTGACTTCCGCTAAATTATTTAAAGTTCTGTTGTTATCATGTTATCGCCTTGTGTTTGTTAAAATGAAGCAATATGGAAGCATAGTAAGTAGTTAAGGTTTGGCTTGCCTAGCTCCCATTAGTAGGTGCCATCACGACCCCCGAGGTTGGGAAATCCGGGTCGTGAAAAGGTGGTATCAGAGCTATAGGTTGCATGGGTCTCATAGTTCACAGATAAGCTTAGTAGAGTCTGAGGGATCGGTATGGAGACGTCTGTATTTATCCCCCAAAGGCTACAAAGATAGGAAAAACTTCATATTTGTTCTTTCTCGTCGTGCAGTTTTGTTTCTCAAAGCTAATTAAATACTCTATTCTTTTGCAGATGACGAGAACACGTGCTTTCTTATCCTCCGCTCAGTAGCCCGAGCCCTCAGGAGTAGCTCCCACGAGGGGCAGAGGGCGAGGCTGTGCTGGAGGCCGAGGTAGGGGAAGATCTCAGCCCCGAGTAGCAGCCCCAATGACGGAGCCTTAAGTTGATTTTTATGAGGAGGTTCTAGCTCTAGCAGTTCCGGTGGGCCCAGCTCAGGTCTTAGAGGGATTTATTGCTACCCCAGTTCTTCAGGATGCTCTGGTCCGATTAGTGGGCCTCATGGAGAGTGTCACCTGGGCAGTCTTGCTTCATGTAGCACCAGCCGTATCTCAGGCTGGAGGAGGGCCCCAGACTCCTGCTACTCGCACTCCAGAGTAGGCAACTCCTCAGATTCAGACTCCAATGGTTCAACCAGTTGGAGTAGTACAGCCGGGTGTGGTAGCTCAGACCGATAATGGAGCGGCTATGTCCGTCGATGCTTTGTGGTGACTAGATAGGTTCACCAAGCTCTTCACTTCTACTTTTAGCGGTGCATTTACTGAGGATCCCCAGGATTATCTAGACAGCTGCCATGAGGTTCTTAGGAACATGGGCATTATAGAGACCAATGGGGTCGCTTTTGCTACATTTCACTTGTCTAGATCCGTCAAGACTTGGTGGAGGGATTATTGCTTAACGAGACCATCCGGATTGCCAGCCTTGACTTGGGAGCAGTTTATAGTGTTATTCCTAGAGAAATTTCTCCCTATTACTCAGAGAGAGGCCTATCGGAGGCAGTTTGAGCGCCTCCAGCAGGATTCCATGACTGTTACCCAGTATGAGACTAGGTTCATCGACTTAGCTCGCCATGCTCTCATCATACTCCCCACCGAGAGAGAGAGAGGGTGAAGAGGTTTATTAACGGTCTTATTCAACCGATTCGTCTTCAGATGGCTAGAGAGGCTGGGAGTGAGATTACTTATCAGGAGGCGGCTAATGTGGCCCGTAGAGTTGAGATGGTTTTGTCAAACAAGAGGCCCCGTCATTCAGGCCGATTCAGTGGTACCTTATCTGGAGGTCGAGATTCGTATGGTAGAGGCCATCCTCCTAGGCCCTTTCAGTCAGCGCTCTAGGTTTCTCACAGTACTCCAAGTGGTCGTGGTCCCTCGATGCAGTATCCTGATCAGTAGTCCTACAGTGCACCACCTGCTCCTATCAGTGCACTGTCGCTTCAAAGTTTTCGGGGTGGTCATTCAGGTCGTCAGGGCTAGCAGTCTTAACAGTCAAGGGCTTGTTACATATGTGGTGATCCAGGTCACATTGCCAGGTTTTGCCCTCGAGCACCGAGTAGTTCTCAACATCAAGGTTCTCGTGCTATGGTACAGGCACCAGGTGTTCCACAACGCGCCCAGCCAGCTAAAGGTGGGGGTAGAGGTGCTAGAGGTGGAGGTAGAGGTACTAGAGGTGGAGCTCAGGCCGTCAAAGGTGGAGGCCAGCCAGCTGCAGGTCGTCCCAGAGATGTAGTTCAGGGTGGTGGGGCCCAACCCCGATGTTACGCCCTTCCATCCAGGCCCGAGGCTGAGGCTTCAAATGCAGTCATTACAGGTACTATTCTGGTTTGTGATAGAGATGCTTCAATATTATTTGATCCAGGGTCTACCTACTCGTATGTGTTATTTTATTTTGCACCGTATCTGGTCATGCCTAGTGATTCATCGAGTATTCCTGTTTATGTGTCTACACCAGTGGGTGATTCCATTGTGGTAAATTGAGTCCATCGTTCTTGTATTGTGGTGATTGGGGGTCTTGAGACTTCATATGGATTTGTTGCTTCTAGACATGGTCGATTTCGATGTTATATTAGGGATGGACTGGTTATCACCTTACCACGCTATCTTGGATTGTCATGCCAAGACTATGACCTTAGCCTTACTGTATTTGCCCCGTTTATAGTGGAGAGGTACTCCTGGTCATTCTACCCACAGTGTTATCTCGTATGTGAAGGCTCAGCGTATGGTCGAGAAGGGGTGTTTGGCCTATTTGGCATATGTTTGTGATTCTAGTGCGGAGGTCCCTTCTATTGATTCTGTGCCCGTTGTTCGAAAGGTTCCTGATGTTTTCCCTTCGGACCTGTCGGGTATGCCACCCAATAGGGATATTGACTTTTGCATTGATTTGGCTTCGGGTACTCAGCCTATTTCTATCCCGTCGTATCGTATGGCCCCGCCGGAGTTGAAAGAGTTGAAGGAATAGTTGCAAGACTTGATTTAGAAGGGTTTCATTAGACCCAGTGTTTCGCCTTGGGGTGCCACGGTGTTGTTTGTTAATAAGGACGGATCGATGAGAATGTATATTGATTACCGGTAGTTGAACAAGGCTACAATCAAGAATAAGTATCCATTGCCGAGGATCAATGATTTGTTTGATCAGCTTTAGGGTGACAAGGTGTTTCAAAGATTGATTTGAGATCTGGCTACCATCAGTTGAGGATTAGGGCATCTGATGTCCCTAAGATAGCTTTCCGCACTCGGTACGGGCATTGTGAGTTCCTGGTCATGTCATTTGGGTTGACCAATGCCCCAACAACTTTTATGGAATTGATGAACCGAGTGTTTAGGCCTTATTTGGACTCATTCATGATAGTCTTCATTGATGATATTTTGATATATTCCCGTAGCTGGGAAGAGCACGAGCAACATCTTAGAGTGGTTCTTCAGACCTTGAGGGATAGTCAGTTATATGCTAAGTTCTCGAAGTGTGACTTCTGGTTGAGTTCAGTTGCATTTCTGGGTCATGTTGTATCAGCAGAGGGTATTCAGGTTGATCCAAAGAAGATTGAGGCAGTCAAGAACTGGCCTAGACCAGCATCAGCTACAGAAATTCGGAGTTTCTTGGGATTGGCAGGCTACTACCGTCAGTTCGTGGAGGGGTTCTCTTCTATCTCAGCCCCGATGACCAGGTTGACCCAAAAGGGTGCCCAGTTCAGATGGTCAGACGAGTGTGAGGCGAGCTTTCAGAAGCTCAACACAGCTCTGACCATGGCACCAGTGTTGGTTTTGCCAACAGGTTCAGGGCCTTATACAGTTTATTGTGATGCATCTCGTATTGGGCTTAGTGCAGTGTTGATGCAGGATGGCAAGGTCAATGCCTATGCTTCACGGCAGTTGAAGATTCATGAGAAGAACTATCTGATTCATGACTTGGAGTTGGCAGCCATTGTTCACGCATTGAAGATTTGGAGGCATTATCTGTATGGCGTGACATGTGAGGTGTTCACGGATCACAAGAGTCTTGAGTATTTGTTCAAGCAAAAGGAGTTGAATTTGAGACAGAGGAGGTGGCTGGAGTTGTTGAAAGATTATGATATCACTATTTTGTATCATTCGTGAAAGGCCAATGTGATGGCCGATGCGTTGAGTAGGAAGTCAGCCAGTATAGGCAGTCTTGCTTATATTCCGGTCGGTGAGAGACCGCTTGCTTTGGACGTTCAGGCTTTGGCCAATCAGTTTGTGAGGCTGGATATTTCTGAGCCTAGTTGTGTATTGACCTGTATGATCCCAATTTGTGTATCCTTAGAGACTTGATGCAGTGCGGAGGTGCCAAGCAGGTTACCTTAGATGATGATGGAGTTTTGAGATTGCAGGGTTGAGTTTGTGTGCCTAATGTGGATGGGCTCTGAGAGTTGATTTTAGAGGAGGCCCATAGCTGCCAGTACTCTATTCATCCGGGCGCCACAAAGATGTATCAGGATTTGCAGCAGCATTATTGGTGGCAGAGAATGAAGAAGGATATCGTTGCATGTGTAGCTCGGTGTTTGAATTGTCAGCAGGTTAAGTACGAGCATCAGAGGCCTAGTGGTTTATTTCAGAGGATTGAGCTTCCCGAGTGGAAGAGGGAGCAGATCACTATGGATTTCGTTGTTGGGCTCCCGCAGACTCGAAGGAAGTTTGACTCAGTATAGGTAATTGTTGATAGGCTGACCAAGTCAGCGCATTTTATTCCTATGGCGGTCTCCTATTCATCCGAGAGATTAGCTGAGATCTATATTTGGGAGATTGTTCGTCTTCATGGTATGCCTGTATCTATCATTTTAGACCGAGGTACGCAGTTTACCTTGCATTTCTGGAAAGCAGTTCAGCCAGAGTTAGGCACCCAGGTTGAGTACAACATTTCATCCTCAGACGGATGGGCAGTCCGAGCGAACTATTCAGATTTTGGAGGATATGCTCCGAGCTTGTGTCATTGACTTTGGAGGCTCGTGGGATCAGTTTTTGCCTTTAGCAGATTTTGCCTACAACAACAGTTACTAGTCGAGTATCCAGATGGCTCCTTATGAGGCTTTATATGGTAGGTAGTGTCGATCTCCAGTTGGATGGTTTGAGCCGAGAGAGGTTTGATTGTTGGGTACGGATCTGGTTCAGGAGGCTTTGGACAAGGTCAGGATTATTTAGGATAGGCTTCGTGCAGCTTAGTCCAGGCAAAAGAGTTATGCAGACCGCAAGGTTCGAGATGTGGCTTTTATGGTGGGAGAACGGGTATTACTCTGAGTGTCTCCTATGAAGGGCATGACGAGATTTGGGAAGAAGGGCAAGCTTTGCCCTAGGTTCATCAGTCCGTTTGAGATTCTTGATCGAGTGGGAGAGGTGGCTTATAGACTTGCATTACCGCTAATCTTATCAGTCGTGCATCCAGTGTTTTATGAGTCCATGCTTCGAAAATATCACGGCGATCCATCCCACGTGTTAGATTTCAGCACTGTCCAGTTGGACAAGGACTTGTCTTATGAGGAGGAGCTGGTAGCTATTCCAGACCGACAGGTTCGTCAGTTGAGGTCGGAGAGTTTTCCTTCTGTTCGTGTTCAGTGGAGAGGTCAGCCTCCTGAAGCATAGACCTAGGAGTCCGAGTCCGATATGCAGATCCGTTATCCCCATTTTTCTATCCATTCGAGGACGAACGATTGTTTTAGAGGTGGAGAATGTGATGACCCTTGGGTCATCACTTGTTTTAAAACAAAATTTCTGTGTTCTGAGGCCTTGAAAACCTCATTTAGAATTACCTCGATTTGCGTGTGCAGTCCGTGCACATAGCTGGAAAGCTTAAATATGATAGTTTGTGAAAAAATGATAAGTTTTTATTATAAACTTAGCTAATTTGACTTCGGTCAACATTTTGAGTAAACTGACTCAGACCCGTGATTTGATGGTCCTGGAGGGTCTGTAGGAAAATATGGGACTTGGGCGTATGCCCGGAATCGAATTCTAAGGTCCCAAGCCCGAGAAATGAATTTTTAAAGAAATTATTTTCTGGAATTGTTTAAAGAAATTTGAAATGAAATTTGATTAGAACATGAAGGTATCAGGCCCGTATTTTGGTTTCGGCGCCCGGTACAGGTCTTATATATGATTTAAGACATTTCTGTGGAATTTGGTGAAAAACGGATGTCATGTGACATGATTCGGACTTAAATCGCAAAAATTATGTTTAAAGGAGTTTTAAGAAAATTTCATTGATCTCGAGATCTAATTTGATGTTCATGATGTTATTTTGATGATTTGATTACACGAGTAGGTCCATATGATATTTTTGAGTTAGTATGCACACTTGGTTTGGAGTTCCGAGGGCTCGGGTGAGTTTCGGGTAGGTTCGGGATGTTTAGACTTAAAACCAGAAGTTGCAGGTCTCTGAACCCGCCAGTGCGGTCCGCACAAAAATGTGTGCGACCGCGGAAGGGAGCCAATGCGGTCCGCGGTCGGTTTCACGCGGTGTGCGGTGGAGGCATGCGCAGCCGCAGTCCATTCGTGCGGTACACACAGGGCACTTGACCGCAGTACCTCAGGAAGGCATGTGCGGCCGCAGTCTATTTTGTGCGGTCCGCACAGGGGGTCTGAGAGGGGTATAAATAGACGAGATTTTCAGTTATTTTGCATTTTTCAAAAATCCCAAAAATATAAGAGGCGATTTTTCAAACAACCTTTCTTCTCCAAATCAATTGTAAGTCGTTTTAAACTAGTTTTCTTCAATCATTAATATCTTTTAACATGATTTCAACTTCAAATCAATTATTTTCATGGGGGAATTGGGTGTTTTTGGTAGAACCTAGGTTTTTCAAAAATTGGGGATTTGGACCTCGATTTGAGGTCCGATTTCAAAACAAATTATATAATTGATCTCGTGGGGGAATGGGTAATCGGGTTTTAGTTCGAACCTCGGGTTTTGACCACGTGGGCCGGGGGCGATTTTTTGACTTTTTAGGTAAAACTTTGGAAAACTCATTTTCATGCATTCACATTTATTCATCTAGCATTTATTGATGTAATTAAGTAACCTGTGGCTAGATACGAGCGAATTGGCGGAGGAATCGAGGGGTAAAGCTATAATTGAACCTTGAGTTGTGTTCGAGGCATCGAGGTAAGTGTTTGGTCTAAACTTAGCTTGAGGGATTAGGAGTTGAGTCTTATTTGCTACGTGATAATTGTTGAGTACGACGTATAGGCATGGTGACGAGTATCTATATGTTGGTGTCTAGCATGACCGTGAGTCTTTAAATTTTGAAGATCTTGATTTCGTTGTATCTTTCATGCCTTGGTGATGATTTTTTATTGTTGTGGAAAGTTTGTGGAAGGAATTGTATAACTTTTGAACATCGAGGAGCATTGGCTCAAGTTATATTATGAATTGTGAAAGTATATGAGATGATTGAACCCTTTGGAGCATTGGCTCAAGTTATATTATGAATTGTGAAAGTATATGAGATGATTGAACCCTTTGGAGCATTGGGTCAAGTGGTAAAGTGAGTTATGAAATAAAAGTGAAAGAAAGAGAAAGAGTTATAAAATTATCCCCTTGCCGGGATATTGTTGCTTTGTTGATTATCTCCCTTGCCGGGATATTGATATTATTGATGTTCTTCCCTTGCCGGGACTTAATTGTTTAACTGTTGTTCCCTTGCCGGGATCTCTATTACTATTTTGTTTATTCCCTTGCCTCTTTGCTTGTGATTGTTGTTTGGGTGAGGAAGAGTGTTAAATCACGAAGGGTGATGCCGTGCATTGTTTGGTATTATGAGGAAAGAGTGTAAAGCACGAAGGGTGATGTCGTATCGTACGATGTACCATTTCGTACAGATTTTCATTGATTATATGGTGAGGAAAGAGAGTAAAAGCACGAAGGGTAGTGCCGTGCACATCTTTATTATATGATGCTTTGGTGAGGACGAAAGTAAAAGCACGAAGGGTGATGTCGTGCATACTTTTATTATAAAATTGCTTTAGAGAGGACGAGAGTAAAAGCACGAAGGGTGATGCCGTGCAAATTGTTAATTTCTGATTCTTTGTTGATAGTCGAGTTATGTGGTTTCTTTCCTTACTTGATGCTTTCTATTCGGAATTTTTATCTCCCCACAACATGTTTTCCCCTCCCACATTGACTGGTTATTTTCTGTATTTCTTTTTCCACTGTATATACAATTGAACTGCACAGGTTTATTTGGTAGTCTGGTCCTAGCCTCGTCACTACTTCGCCGAGGTTAGGCTAGACACTTACCAGCACATGGGGTCGGTTGTACTGATACTACACTCTGCACTGTGTGCAGATCCACGAGAAGCTTTCGGATAGTAGTTGGAGTGCTTACTTCAGTCCACCCGGAGACCCAAGGTAGACTGCAGGCGTCCGCAGGCCCTGACGTCTTCCTCTATCTCTACTTCCTGTTTTATTTTCTTTTATTTAGAAACAGCGTACTGTTATTTCTTCAAACCTTGTATGTAGAAATCTTAGATAGTCTGTGACACTGTGACACCAGGTTTTGGGTAATTGAGGTTTTAAAAGTTGTAATAGACGTAGACTTAAGATATTTAATTGTTGACTTCCGCTAAATTATTTAAAGTTCCGCTGTTATCATGTTATCACCTTGTGTTTGTTAAAATGAAGCAATATGGAAGCGTAGTAAGTAGTTAAGGTTTGGCTTGCCTAGGTCCCATTAGTAGGCACCATCACGACCCCCCGAGGTTGGAAAATCCAGGTCGTGACATTGAATTCAACTATAATTCATTCAAAATGTGTAAGAAGGAAACCGTATGTATCTTTGCTTAGAGAATATTTTGAAAACTTTGCTGCAGGTTATCAAACTGAATCTATACTATATTAAAAGCATGAAGTCCCTTAACGAAATATCGTTCGTCTTTTTTACCCTTTAAAATAGGCTTCACATTAGATAAAAGTGTAATTGAATTGTTTCCCTAATATTCAAGACTAAATATTTTATTATTTTCCTAATCTTTTCATTCTTTTTCCTAGAATAATAATTAGGAATTTGAATTCAACTATAATTCATTCAAAATGTGTAAGAAGGAAACCATATATATCTTTGCTTAGAGAATATTTTGAAAATTTTGCTACAGGTTATCAAACTGAAAAAAATAAATAAATTACACACTTAATTCCTCTTCCTTTTTGGAACCAAACCGTACCCCTTAGGATTCTTATGTTTTGCGCGTGTACACCAACTTGAGAATATTATAGCATATTTATTTGTCAAGTCTTTAACCATTTTGTTTTGTTA
Organism: Nicotiana tabacum; assembly: GCF_000715075.1. Taxonomy (NCBI): domain Eukaryota; kingdom Viridiplantae; phylum Streptophyta; class Magnoliopsida; order Solanales; family Solanaceae; genus Nicotiana; species Nicotiana tabacum. The sequence continues at coordinate 152,520,433 of NC_134089.1, forward strand.
TAAATAATTTAAATTATGCTTGAACTTATATTTATATTATAACTAGTAAATTTGCTCACGCTTCGCGCGATCATAAAAGACATGAATATATTTATATTGAAATTAGTAAATTAGTAAGCTAATAATGAAATTAGATGTCATCCCTCAAAAAGCTTATAAAGTACTTTTCTCGTCTATGTGCAACTAAAGAAACGCATAAGTCACTTGTTAAATTGTTTCATTACACCTTCCTCTCTTATTCTTTTATCTCCCGCCTCTTTCAAAGTTTCTTAGCCAGCATTGTATTAAGGATTAGCTTTTGTTATATATTTATACTTCCTAATACTTGAGTATTGAAATTTGTGAGATATATAACATTTGAAATTAAAAGAAGTTAAAGATAGACTTAAATAAGCAAAGGAATCAAAACTAATTGATTTTCTATAAATCCTAAAAGTTTCAAAAATAGATTACTGTCAAACAATTGATGATGAACTTCACCAATTCTTAAAAAAAATTAAAAAATCAAAAGATATCAATTAATAAAATAAACTTTGAAGAAAAGAAGCAACCAAAACTGTTATTATATGATTTTGTAACTATATGCAGTTGACATTTGTGGAACTTGCTAGCCCCAACTTCTGTGAACCTTCACCTTTGTTCCCATCTCAAGGGTAACACAATGTGCCAGTAAGCATATATCTACTACTCTGCATTTCTTGATGAGATGGGCTGAAGTCTGTTGCTGCCAAATATTTTCCAAGACTTGAGGAAACAGAAAGAATACTATATTACTAAACAATGCAACATAATTAACATTATCAATTTACAAATTGTTAGTTTTTATCTCAGCCATTAAGAAAATAGTGAATGTAAACTAAAGTGGATCCTTACTTAGCAAATGTTGATATATATCTATTCTTGCACTAAGCTGCATACTTTAAAAATACCATTAGACTAAGCAAAGGGCTTCTAGATGGTTGCTGCCAACTTAATTTGTATTCATATTAAATAATGGTTAATGAAAGTGGTGAAAGCTTCTATTTGTCGAAGAAACTGTGAAGTTGGAGCAACAATATAGATCTGATTGTGTACATCTCTTTACCGCAACGCAACACTGATTCAATAAACTTCTGTGGACCGAAAATATAAAACAAACAAACAGTGACTTGAAAGTTGATATTCCGCCTCATTCTCTGAATAGGGTTACTAAAATAGATGCATAGGTGATAATTGGCGAAGAGGAGAGAACCAGATTTGTTTGTAAACAATAGGAGAAGCACAAACTAACCTTTGGGGAGGGAAATAAAAATAAAGAAAAACAAAAAAGGTAACAAGTTAGTGCGGGTTATGAGAAGAAAATGTTGCAATATTTAAACACATTGTGCAAGAATATAAATCGCGTCCTAATTTGGGTGCCTCGTTGTGCCTGAGGTAGGCCTAGCGACAAATTAATTTGGAGAACTTATAATTCTAAATGGCTCATTTTATTGATAAAAATAAGACGAGTTCACAACGATGCTAAATAACATAAAATATAATGTCACTAGTGGCCATTGGTCTTATTACATCATTAAAAGCAAAATAAAAGACTCCTAACTACTTGGTCCCAGAAGGACCTTCCCTAGATTTGGCATCTTTATCCCCCTCGAACAGCTTCACCAGCTCGCGCAGTCCTAGCAGCAGATACGCTTGGGCCAAATGTCCACCTGCATTCCCTTCAGCGTTTCGACAATCTTCAATCTTCTTGAGGAACTTTCCATCTAGCTCTACTAGACCCCGCTCCAAATACCCAAGTCGTTTGTTGGCGCTAACAGTCATATCCTTCCATTCCTCGATCAACTTTTGATGGGCTTCTTGTATTTCCCGATGCTCACTTTCACACTCTCGAATTCTCTTGCGCAGTTGATTGTACTTAACCCGTGCTTCAGCTTTTTCGTCGATGATTCTGTGTCCGTGAATGAACCCGGGCTGACCCATACCATTGTTATCATCTTCCAACCAAACCGAATAGTGCGGCACGCAACCAGTGTGATACCTGTCTGGCTCAATAGATTCTTTCCCCAAAGCAAGCTTGCAATGCCACATGTGTTGAGCTTGGCATTTGTGAGGGCTATCATCGTCCTGGAAATCAGCCCTAAAGTGACTCATTTTGTCGACCCTTGGTATGATTTGCTTTCTTCCCGCCTGCCTCATGGATCGGAGGGGAACGTAGGGATAAGTTCCTCTTAGACCAATGAGTATGAGAAATGGTGCGTCTCGGGATCGAACAATGAATTCTTCCGTAGGGAACCATTCGACCATCCATTGTACCTGGTCTTCTTTTAGATTCTCAAATAGCTCCACCCATCTTCCAGCGTCCTCTGGCTGAGCGAACATATTAGGCATATAATTCATACGCCTTGGCTTATGGAAGGCAATGTGATCATCCCAGTCTCTGCGTAAGATCTCTTATCAGTATTCTCCTTTCTGGAGGTGCTCCATGAGCCAGAGCTGAAGTAATAAATTGCATCCCTCAAAATGACTGGCTTTTCGCTGACAGTTGTCCAGAGCCCGGTATATCTCAGCAACAATCATGGGCACTATACTGAAAGGCTGTCTGCCAATTCCTTCCATCAGAGTCTTGGTTACCATGGCCAGTCTGGTGTGGATCCTAGCCTTCTTCATAGGGAACACTATCATCCCGAGGAAACAAAACATGAATACGAAGACCCTTTTGTGAATATGCCCCAGTGAGGTGAGGGCAAATTCATCTGAGTAGGTGCGGTATGACTTGCTATGGCCGTACCTCTCGTACAGATAGTCGAATGAGATGTAGGAGTCTTTCAAACAGGTCAAGTCTGGGTTCTTCTTCAGTCCCATCATCTTAAGGAAACCCCTACCCTTGCGATTCTCTGGCATAAGCAAAACCGGAGTCTCCCAAGGAATACCAGCTAAGCCTCCTATTTCTTCGAGCAAAGGAGTCATTTTAAGGTCCCCGAAGCGGAACACGGACCTGTCACTATCCCAGAACAGAGTTGCAGCCTTTATGATTTTGTTGTCAGGCTAGATTTCTAGAAGAGAAGGCAGATTCCCTAAATATTTGCGGACGAGTGTCTGATCACTGGAGTGGAGATCTTCCCACCAATTCAGCAGCCTTGGATGAATGTTGGTTACCATGCCAAATCTGGGGACTTCGTGCCTCATTTTCTGCAAAACAAAGTGTTAGACCCCTACCCCGCCAGACTAGACTATTTAAATAGATAATTAGCATAAAGAGTGTTTAGTTCTCCAAATAAATGCACAGAATGTGTAGGTGTCCGTTTGGGTTTTAGGGAAACCCGATGGACTTTGGAAAAGGCTATCTTAATGAGTCATTATATGGACAACATAACTGACTCGGCTAGGTTTGACCATGATGCATGCACAGTTAGACAGAGTAAGGTTTCTATCGGGGTATTAAACAGGTACCCTTGAGCGGACAACTCAAGAGGGAAAGGCACGGAACCGTCGACTGCACCGCTGATCGACTGGTTTTATCGCAAATACGCCTTTGCCGAATTTAAAGTGTGATAATATTGTAAGAGCGCAACCACTCATTATAAGCGTTGCTATGGTATTTGTTTGGCACGAGTGGAATATAATGTTGAAGATGCAGTTTACAAGAATGAAACAAATTGACTTGTATTTTCACGTTCATAAGATAAATGATTACAATAATTGCAGTAATTACAACAGTATTGAAATAAAGCAGTAAAGGAAAGCAGCTAAAGGAAAGAAAAGACATGAAGAGCCAAGTCAGTTTCGTAGCGAATAAAAGACAGTAAATAAAGCAATTAATGAGATAGTAAAGTCACAAGCAACATGCAATGGTAAAAGCCTAAATAATCTCCCCAACAGAGTCGCTATGCTGTCGACGCCCCTTTTTTCTCTAATCGTGGGGTTAGAAATCGGGTATACGACATTGGGAAGACAAATCTATTCCCTTTCGAGAATTGGGTTTAGAAGTTGAAGAGTCGCCACCAAATGATTATAGTGCATTAGGACACTTTAAGAAGGGTTTGAGGTGAAGAGACCAGAGATTAGGGTAAGGGCTAGAAATTATCCCGAGGGGAAGGTGTTAGGCACCCCTCAAGATCCACTAGTGTGGTTCCCGGCCATGTTACAATTGTGACTTTACAAGTAAACAATCAAGGCTCAAATAAGGACTTGCATATAACATTGCAATTAGGTTGAAACCTTTGAAGGTAAATAGAGAGGGCAGAAATTTATAAAAAAAGATTTGAATAATCTTACAAGAAGAGTTGAAATCAAATAAAAGGGATGTGGGTCCTAGGTTGATGATTAATATGGATTACTTCAATGCAATATCCAGCAATCACTCCTCAGAAGAGGGGTTGCACGTGATATTAGCGCACCGGTCATCATATCCATATCTACCCTTCCTTCCCCGTTAAGGTATTAAAGCGCGGAATGGTATCGTTACTTATTGCATGCTAGTACCCATCCCAATCCGGTCAGTCTCGGAGGCATTGAGGCTACTAATCCTAAAGGGGAGGGAGTTAGGGCTTTTTCATAGTTTTCAAAAGGATAAAAATCTAGGCGACAAACAATAACAAATAGCAGTTAAAGGGGGAACAAGTAGCAGTTAAGGCTCAAGTAGGCCTCCTCGTTCAAATCAGCAGATCATTTAACATGACTTACAAGTACTGGTTTGGTCTGAATTAAATTAAGGCATTGGATAGGCTGATTCATCACATATTTCTCAGATGAGGAGTCCGAATTAGCCTTGACTAGATGTAGTTATCGAAGACTGACACGGTTAATTAATCACCTAATAATTTGCCTAGGTGAGGCCTAAAGGCATGACATCTAATAGATCTGTATTGATTTTAAGGAAAATGTTGTTAACTTTATAAACAAAGATCTCTAGACTTTAAGACTGATTTTAGATTGAAAAACGAAACTGATTCAGTTAATTTGATCTTATATGCATGATCTCTAAGTGTCATTGGTTTTAAACAGTTGCAAGAATCCTATAGACATGATATCTAGAATGAATTGGTTATAATTAAGCCTAAGATCATTTTCCTAATGGCGTGTATATGCAGAAAAACATAAGACATGATTTTACATGCGGAACCTATAGGCATAATCTCTAAAATGCATAAATGCAGAAGTGCAGAAAAACTTATAAGCATGTTTTCTAAATGCAGAAGTTGCAGAAAGACTATAGGCATGTTTTCTAAATAAAAAAAATGCAGAAGTGCAGAAAGGCTATAGGCATGTTTTATAAATGCAGAAATGCAGAAGTGCAGAAATTGTAAATAACCTATAGGCAGTTTTTCTACCCTTTGCATGCATTCATTCTCCTCCTGTTCCACTAACCATCCCCATTAGTTTTGACATATTATTACAGGCCCGAATGAATTAGAAAAGAAAGTAAAATCACATCAAAAGTTCCAGCTACATCTAAACAGCCTAATTCAGATTCAAAGTCCAACAATATGAGATAAACTAACTTCCAGGATCAGATTTCCAAAAGACTTTCTCATATTTGGGGTGTGTCAAAGTTCCCAAGAGTCTCAAACGGACTCCAGGCAGTGCTTACACCCCAAAACATTGCAGAATTAAGAACATGGTGCAGTGTGGAAATGTCATCCCTCAGATGTCCAAGTTCAGAGGGAACTCAAGGTCCCAAAGCAAGGTTCATAAGAGGGGGCAAAACTTAAAATTCTAAGAATAAGTGTAAGTGCACAGGGGTTAGAGAGTGACAAGGCAGGCTAGTGGTTATGCCCAGCCATATGCTAGGCTGGCTAACCCCTGACCAGCCTGTCGGCCAATCAATTATGAGTAAAGACCTATTGAAGGTCAGACTAGGGCCTGGACAGTGATTAGGACACTATCAGACCAAAGTCTCAAACTCGGCATACATGTAAAGGGGAATGGGAATGGGAATTGAAAGAGTTTAGGACTCAAGAGGGTCCAATTCATGTCTATGGACAATAATATCAAGTATTGCCATGTATCTGAACCATAACTCAACCACATAGGGGGGCTTAGGGTTTGGGATTCATATAAGAGCAGGAACGATGAAATAAACAAACTTGCAGAAAATCACATCATGTAAACAGTAAGAGATGAACTATAGAATAAACACATAAGGGGAAGAGACAGGACTTGAACATAAGAACATACCAGTTGCAGAAACGTAAGCACAGAAAAGCAGGATTCTTTCAAGCAAAGCCGTAATCAGAGAAGAACACTTTATGCTTGTGAGTTCAGAGAACTCGAGCTCTTATGAAAATTCTAAGTGTATTTGAAAGTGAGAAGTGATCAGAATTGATCGTGCCCAATTGATTCTCTAAAGTGCAGAAGGGCAGCCCCCTCTTATAGTGTAGAGAAGCAAGCAAGAAAGGTAAGAAAACCTTTTAAAAATCAGTCTCAAATATTCTCCCTTCAGCCAAGGGATTTAATTTCAGACGGAAAATGTAAACAAGGAAAGGAAATTTGAGTAAAATCTTTCAAAGTAGCCTAAGAAGGGAAAATACATGAAGTATATTTAAGGAAAGGTCTCAATAGTACTTGATTTGTAAAGAGAAAGGAAAGGGAATCAATTAGACAGTTAACAAAATCAAAGTAAACAGGTTTGATTCGAATGAACCCAGTCAGGAATAGGGAGAGAAGGGCTCAAACAAAAGGAAATTAAGGGCAATCAATCAAGACCCTATCAAAGGGGTCCAAAATCAATCAAGCAATCATCAAAAATCTTGAAAGAGGGGTTTCTCACATATAAAGCAAACAAATCAAAAAGAATAGTCTAGCATTGAAGGGTTTAGGATCACAAACAAAAGAATACGAGTTCAGTCATAGATTCATGGTGAGTTTGAAAGTTCAGGGTCCCAAAGTGGAACCCTAATCCAATTTATCGAAGAAACCCCAAAAATCTAGGGTTTCAAATTGAATCAAACACAAAAACAAGAAGGCAAGTGAACAGACCCAAGGAGTCTCATGAGGAACAAACAGACCACGATAGCAGGTTTGAAACAATCAGAGAAAGAAAATCGATTTGAGAGCATAAAAGGACACGTTTTGGAAACCCGGAGCTCAGACAAGTCTAGAATAGTTGAAACATGCTTAACAAGAACACAAACAGAGTTCAGAAAAACAAAAGTTAAGAGGCTCGGTAGTAAACAAACATGGTAGAAGAGTGAGGAAAATTTAACACGGATTAATCATGTGAGCACACATATAAAAGAAAGAAAAACAATACATGCGTAATAGAGAAGGAAAACATACGAGCATAATACAAACGAACATCTAAAAGAAAAGAACATCAAGAATCAAAATACCTTCAGAAACCCTAATTTGAAATCGAACGATTTTTGAGAAGGAAATTTGGGGAAGACACTCAAATCGTCAAGAAAAGCACAGACATAGCACATATCTAACCAAATAACGGTGGAAGAACCTCGAATGGCTTAGGGTTTCAGAGAAACCCTAGAAGTGATAAAGGCTTGGAAGAACAAGATCAGATCCTAAGTCGAAACGGTCAGGAATAGAGCTTCCAGCGCTTGAATATGCTGGAGCGTGGCCGAAAAACCATAGATCTACGGATCTGAGACGGATCTAAGAGAGGACCATCAAGGTCAAGCCTCCAGAATTCGTGCAACTCCGACTTGGGCGTGAGAGAGAGTGAGTAAAGGCCATCTATGGCAGGAGATGCCATGGATTCCGGTGGAAACGAGGTGAGATGAGGTGGGAGGTGATTAGGGTTTCGGAGAGGTTCGAGAGGATTTGAGGGAGATGAAGAGAGTTAGAGGCGGCGTCTCTATGCAAATGAAGTAGGGTTAGGGGCGTTAGGTGATTAAAAAAGGAAAGCCTAAACTACAGCTGTTGATCAAAACGATCAACAGCTAGGATTTAAAGAAAATCGGACGGGTTTAAAAATTGGGCTAAGGGGTCGGGTCGAAATGGGAATTGGGTCGTTTAATTTGGGGCGGAATTGGGCCAATTGAGGCTACAATTGAAATGGAGAAAAGGTTGTTATTGAAATAGAAATAGGCTAAGTGTTAAATAACCAATTTTCCCTTTTTTATTTTATAAAAATATTAATAATGATTTGAAAAGTAAATTAAAAATACTGAGCAAACAAATAATATATAAATATCAATAAAAATATTGGAACCAGTTTTATAATTTTAAAATGCTATTAATCATAAAATAGGTCATAATTGCAATTACATGCAATTAGCTTAAAAATGCCAAATAAATTTATAAAAATATGCAAAAATCACCTTAATTATATTTTGGTGTAAATACGGGAATGAAATAAGTTATTCACCAAAAAATGATAATTTTGAGAATAATTATTGGATTTTGTGGTATTAAAATAGGTAGTAAATCAGTTTAAAAATCATTAAAAAATACTAAAACTCTTGGGTGTGCTTATATATGCACATACACGCTATTTTGGAAGTATTTTGGGTACAAAAATACCTAGGAAAAAAATTGGGTATCAAGAGTGATTCAAAACATATATAAGATTTGTATCGGGCGCCAGAACCAAAATACGGGCCCTATACCATAGTCTTCTAAGCAAATTTCATTTCCAATTTCCTTAATTATTTCAAGAAAACAATTTCACTCAAAAATTTCATTTCTCGGGCTTAGGACCTCGGAATCCGATTCCGGGCATACTCCCAAGTCTCATATTTTCCTACGGACTCTTCGAGACCGTCAAATCACGGGTCCGGGTCCGTTTACCTAAAATATTGACCGAAGTCAAATTTATTCATTTTAATCTCAAAACTTAACTTTTTTCACATAATTTCATATTTAAGCTTTCCGGCTACAAGCCCGGACTGCGCACGCAAATCGGGGCAATCCTAAATGATGTTTTCAAGGTCTCGGAGTCACGGGATTCGATTAGCAACAGGTGATGACCCATTGGGTCATCACATTCTCCACCTCTAAAACAACCGTTCGTCCTCGAACGGACAAAAGAAGGAAGTACCTAAGTCAGGAAATAGATGAGGATAACGGCTCCGCATGTCGGACTCGGACTCCCAGGTCAAAGCCGCAGGGGCTGACCTTTCCACTGAACACGAACAAAGGGGAAATTCTTGGATCTCAACTGACGAACCTGCCGGTCTAGAATAACTATCGGCTCCTCCTCATAGGACAAGTCCTTGTCCAACTGGACAGTACTGAAATCTAACACGTGGGATGGATCGTCGTGATATTTCCGGAGCATAGACACATGAAAAACTGGATGCACGGCTGATAATCTAGGCGGCAATGCAAGTCTATAAACCACCTCTCTCACTCGGTCAAGAATCTCAAATGGACCAATAAACCTAGGGCTAAGCTTGCCCTTCTTCCCAAATCTCATCACGCTCTTCATAGGCGACACTTGGAGCAATACCCGCTCACCAACCATGAAAACTACCTCTCGAACCTTACAATCTGCATAGCTCTTTTGCCTAGACTGAGTTGTACGAAGCCTATCCTGAATGATCCTGACCTTGTCCAAGGCCTCCTGAACCAAATCTGTACCTAACAACCGAGCCTCTCCCGACTCAAACCATCCAACCGGAGATCGACACCGCCTACCATATAAAGCCTTATAAGGAGCCATCTAGATACTCGACTGGTAGCTGTTGTTGTTGGCAAACTCTGCTAAAGGCAAGACTGATCCCACGAACCTCCAAAGTCAATAACACAAGCTCGGAGCATATCCTCCAATATCTGAATAGTCCGCTCGGACTGTCCGTCCGTCTGAGGATGAAATGTTATACTCAACTCAACCTGGGTGCCCAACTCTCGCTGAACCGCTTTCCAGAAATACGAAGTAAACTGCGTACCTCGGTCCGAAATGATAGATATCGGCACACCATGAAGGCGAACAATCTCCCATATATATATCTCAGCTAACCTCTCGGATGAATATGAGACTGCCATAGGAATGAAATGCGCTGACTTGGTCAGCCTTTCAACAATGACCCAAACTGCATCGAACTTCTTCCGGGTCAATGGAAGTCCAGTAATGAAGTCCATAGTGATCCTCTCCTACTTCCACTCGGGAAGCTCAATCCTCTAAAATAAACCACCAGGTCTTTGATGCTCATACTTAACTTGCTGACAATTCAAACACCGCGCCACATATGCCACAATATCCTTCTTCATTCTACGCTACCAATAATGCTGTCGGTAAATTCTGATACATCTTCGCGGCGCTCGGATGAATAGAGTACCGGGAACTATGGGCCTCCTCTAAAATCAACTCTCAAAGCCCATCCACATTAGGCACACAAACTCGCCCCTACAGTCTCAAAACTCCATCAGCATCTAAGGTAACCTGCTTGGACCTCCACGCTGCACCGTGTCTCTAAGGGCACACAAATGAGGATCATCAAACTGTCAATCAAAGATACGCTCCAATAAAGAAGAACGAGCGACCGTGCAAGCTAATACCCGACTAGGCTCAGAAATATCCAACCTCACGAATCAATTGGCTAAGGCCTGAACATACAAAGCAAGTGGCCTATGACTGACCGGAATAAAAGCAAAATTGCCCATACTAGCTGACTTCCTACTCAAAGTATCGGCCACCACATTGGCCTTCCCCGGGTGATATAAGATAGTGATATCATAATCATTCAACAACTCCAATCACCTCCTCTGCCTCAAATTCAACTCCTTTTGCTTTAATAAGTACTGAAGACTCTTGTGATCTGTGAACACCTCACACACCATGCCATACAGATAGTGCCTCCAAATCTTTAATGCGTGAACAATGGATGCCAACTCCAAATCATGCACTGGATATTTCTTCTCATGAATCTTCAACTGCCTCGAAGCATAAGCAATGACCTTGCCATCCTGCATCAATACTGCACCAAGCCCAATACGGGAAGCATCACAATAGACTGTATAAGGCCCTAAACCTGTGGGCAAAGCCAATACCGGTGTCGTAGTCAGAGCTGTCTTGAGCCTCTGAAAGCTCGCCTCACACTCGTCCGACCATCTGAACTGGGCACCCTTCTGGGTCAACCTGGTCATCGGGGCTGCAATAGATGAGAACCCTTCCACGAACCGACGATAGTAGCCTGCCAACCCCAAGAAACTCCGAATCTCTGTAGCTGATCCTGGTCTAGGCCAGTTCTTGACTGCCTCAATCTTCTTCGGGTCAACCTGAATACCCTCTGCAGACACAATATGACCCAGAAATGCAACCAAACTCCAACAGAACTCACATTTCGAAAACTTAGCATATAATTGACTATCCTTTAGAGTCTGAAAAACCACTCTGAGCTGCTGCTCGTGCTCCTTTCGGCTACGGGAATATATCAAAATATCATCTATAAAGACGATCATAAACGAATCCAAATAAGGCCTGAACACTCGGTTCATCAAATCTATAAAAGTTGTTAGGGCATTTGTCAACCCGGATGACATAACCAAGAACTCATAATGCCCGTACCGAGTACGGAATGCCGTCTTAGGGTCATCGGATGCCCTAACCCTCAACTGATGGTAGCCAGATCTCAAGTCAATCTTTGAAAATACCTTGGCACCCTGAAGCTGATCAAACAAATCATCAATCCTCGGCAGTGGATACTTATTCTTGATTATGGCCTTGTTCAACTGCCGGTAATCGATGCACATTCTCATCGAACCATCCTTTTTCTTAACAAACAACACCGGCGCACCCCAAGGCGATACGCTGGGTCTAATGAAACCCTTCTCAAGAAAGTCCTGTAACTGCTCCTTCAATTCTTTTAACTTAGGCGGGGCCATACGGGGCGGAAAGAAATGGGCTGTGTGCCCAGAGCCAAATCAATGAAAAAATCAATATCCCGACCAGGTGGCATACCCGGCAGGTCTGAAGGGAAGACCTCAGGAAACTCGCGAACCACGGGCACAGAATCAATAGAGGGGACCTCAGTACTGGAATCACGAACATAAGCCAAATAAGCCAAACACCCCTTCTCGACCATACGCCGAGCCTTCACGTATAAAATGACACTGCGGGTAGAATGAGCAAGAGTCCCTCTCCATTCTAAACAGGAAAATCCGGTAAAGCTAGGGTCACAGTCTTGGCATGGCAATCCAAGATAGCATGATACGGGAATAACCAGTCCATCCCTAATATAATATCGAAGTCGACCATGTCTAAAAGCAACAAATCAACACGGGTCTCAAGACCTCCAATCACCACAATACAAGAACGATAAACTCGATCGACCACGATAGAAACACCCACCGGTGTAGACACATAAATAGGAATACTCAATGAATTGCTAGGTATGACCAGGTACGGTGCAAAATAAGATGACACATACGAATACGTAGACCCCGGATCAAATAACACTGAAGCATCTCTATCACAAACTAGAATAGTACCTGTAATAACTGCATCTGAAGCCTCAGCCTTGGGCCTAGCTGGAAGGGCGTAGCGCCCCACCACCCTAAACTACCTCTCTAGGACGACCTGCTGCTGGCTGGACTCCACCTCTAGCGGCCTGAGCTCCACCTCCAGGACCTCTACCTCTAGAACCTCTACCCCCACCTCTAACTGGCTGGGCGGGCTATGGAACACCTGGCGCCTGTACCATCGCACGAGAACCTTGATGCTGAGAGCTACCCGGTGCTCGAGGAAAAAACCTGGCAATGTGACCCAGATCACCACAAGTGTAACAAGCCCTCAACTGCTGAAACTGCTGGCCCTATCGACCTGAATGACCACCTCGGAAACTCCGAAGCGGCGGTGCACTGATGGGAGCTGGTGGCACACTGTAAGGCCGCTGATGAAAATAATGCGTTTGAGAACCATGACCACCTGAAGTACCATGTGAGACCTGGAGAGCTGACTGAAAGGGCCTTGGAGGATGGCCTTTACCATATGAATCTCTACCTCCAGACGAGGTACCACTGAATCTGCCTGAATGACGGGGCCTCTTATCCGACCCATGACCACCTCCCTATGATAGAACCATCTCAACTCTGCGGGCCACATTGGCCGCCTCCTGGAAAGTGATCTCACTCCCAGCCTCCTTGGCCATCTGAAGACAAATCGGCTGAATAAGACCATCAATAAACCTCCTCACCCTCTCTCTCTCGGTAAGAAGTATGACAAGAGCATGGTGAGCTAGATCGATGAACCTGGTCTCATATTGGGTGACTGTCATGGAACCCTACTGGAGGCGCTCAAACTGCCTCCGAAAGGCCTCTCTCTAAGTCACAGGGAGAAACTTCTCTAAAAACAACTCTGTGAATCGTTCCCAAGTCAAAGATGGCGAACCGGCTGGTCTAGCTAAGCAATAATCTCTCCACCATGTCTTGGTGGATCCAAACAGACGAAAGGTAGCAAAATCAACTCCATTGGTCTTAATGATCCCCATGTTCCGAAGAACCTCGTGACAAATATCTAGAAAATCCTGGGGATCCTCAGTAGATGCACCGCTAAATGTAGAAGTGAAGAGCTTGGTGAACCTATCCAGCCTGCACAAAGCATCGGCGGACATAGCCGCTCCATCGCCGGTCTGAGCCACTACACCCGGATGAACTACCACAGCTGGTTGAAACGCTGAAACCTGAACTGGGGAGCTACCTGCTCCGGAGTGCACATGGCAGGAGTTTGAGCCCCTCCTCCAGCCTGAGAAGTGGATGGTGCTACTGGAAGCAAACCCGCTCGGGTGACACTCTCCATGAGGCCCACCAATCGGACCAGAGCGTCCTGAAGAACTGGGGTGGCAATGAACCCCTCTGGGACCTGAGCTGGGCCCACTAGAACTGCTGGGGCTGGAACCTCCTCCTCAAAATCAACCTGAGGCTCCGCCACTAGTGTTGCTGCTCGAGGATGAGCTCTGCCCCTACCTCGGCCTCTAGCACGGCCTCAGCCTTGCCCTCTTCCCCTAGTGGGAGCTGCGGCAGGGGGCTCGGGCTGCTGAGCGGTAGATGAGGAAGCGCGTGTTCTCGCCATCTGCGAAAGAACAGAGTAGAAATTCAATTAGCATTTGAGGAACAGATTCGCACGACAGGAAAGAACAAATGTGAAATTTTCCTAACTCTGTAGCCTCTGGGGGATAAATACAGACGTCTTCGTACCGATCCCTCAGACTCTACTAAGCTTGTTCGTGAGTTGTGAGACCTATGCAACCTAGAGCACTGATACCAACTTGTCACGACCCGGGTTTCTTACCCTCGGGAGTCGTGATGATGCCTACTAATGTGAGCTAGGCAAGCCAATCCTTAACTGCTTACTTCATTAACCATTACTTCTTTTAACAATTGTCAGTGATAACATGAAAGTAACTGAATTAAATAAATATGCGGAAGACGTAAATTTAAGAGACTGAACAATAATGCGGAAATCAACATATGCCTCCACCCAAGAACTGGTGTCACATTACTCACGAACTTCTAAGAGTACTAAATACAACCATTTGAAAGAAAAATATAAACTGTTTGTCTAGGAAACATGAGATAGTAGACTGAAATAAAAGATAGAGGAGACGTCGGGCCTGCGGACGCCTGCAAGGCTACCTCGGTGTCTCACTGGACTGAAGGCTGGCTCTCACGCTACTGCTGCTGTCCAAGAGCTGGATCTGTGCAAAAGAGCACAAAGTGTAGTATCAGCACAACTGACCTCATGTGCTGGTAAGTGTCCAGCCTAACCTCGGCGAAGTAGTGATGAGGCTAGGACCAGACTCCAAATAAACCTATGCAGTTCATATATATATATATATATATATATATATATATATATACAGCGGAAAAGAGATACAGAAATAACCAATAAATGTAGGAAGGGGAAACATGTTGTGGGGAGATAACAGTTTCAAATAGAATCCTCAATAAAAGAAACAAGCAACAAAGCCAGAATATCAACAAGAATCACAAGTTAACAATTTGCACGGCATCACCCTTCGTGCTTCTACTCTCGTCCTCACCAAAAACAATACACGGCATCACCCTTCATGCTTTACGCTCTTCCTCACCCAAACAACAATCACAAGGCAAATAGGGTAAGGGAATCTATAAACTCGAAGTAAATCAAATAACAACAAGTAATGAAAGAAACAATATGACTCGGATTTCAATAAGGAATCAGAAACCAACAAATGCACGACATCACCCTCCGTGCTTTTACTCTCATCCTCACCAAAGCAATCATATAATAAAAATGTGCACGACATCACCCTTTGTGCTTTTACTCTCTTTCCTCACCATATAATCAATGAATATTGGTACGGAATGGTACATCGTACGACACTGCATCACCCTTCGTGCTTTACACTCTTTCCTCACAAAATCAAACAATGCACGACATCACCCTTCGTGCTTTAACACACTTCCTCACCCAAACAACAATCACAAACAAAGGAGCAAGGGAGTAGACAAACAATGGTAGAAATCTCGGCAAGGGAATACAATTAAACAGCTAAATCCCAGCAAGGGAACAATTTCAATATTCCCAGCATCTCGGCAAGGGAGATAATCAATAAAGCAACAAACATCCCGGCAAGGGAGCAATTTAATAATTCTTTCTCTTTCTTTCACTTTCACTTCTTATCTCATTTTACCACTTGAGCCAATGCTCCATAGGGGTTCAATCATCTCGTATCTTTTCTCAATTCGTATTATAACTCGAGCCAATGCTCCTCGAAGTTTAAGGATCATAATTTCTTTCACATGCTTGTTACAATGTATAGAAATCATCATTAAGGCATAGAAGATACAACAAAATCAGAATATCCGCAATATAAAGACTCACGGTCATGCTAGATACCAATGTATAGATACTCGTCACCATGCCTATACGCCGTACTCGATAATTAGCACGTAGCAAATAAGACTCAACTCCTAATCCCTCAAGATAAGGTTAGACCAAACACTTACCTCGAATCTTTGAACACCACTCAAGCCTCAATTATAGCTTTACCTCTTGATTCCACCACTAATCCGCTCGAATCTAGTCAGAAGTTACTTAATTACATCAATAAGTGCTAAATGAATCAACCCCAATGCATGAAGATGAGTTTTCCCAAAGTTTTACTTAAAAAGTCAAAATCACCCCCGGGCCCACGTGGTCGAAACCCGAGGTTCGGACCAAAATCCGTTTACCCATTCCCCCACGAATCCAAATGTAAAATTTATTTTGAAATCAGACCCCAAATTAAGGTCCAAATCCCCAATTTTAGAAAAAACCTAGGTTCTACCCAAAACACCCATTTTCCCCCATGAAAATCTTTGATTTTAAGTTGAAATTATGTTAAAAGATGTTAAGAAGTGAAGAAAATAAGTTAGAAATCACTTATCAATCGTTTTGGAGAAGAAACGTTGTTTAGAAAATCGTCTCTTATGTTTTGGGGTTTTGAAAAGTGTAAAGATAACTGAAATTCACTTGAATTTATACCCCTCTGAAGCCCCCACCGCGGACCACGCTAAGCCGACCGCGATTGCACAACACCCACCGTGGACCGCGCAAAGGCGACCGCGGCCGCGCTGGCCCCTCCGCAGCCGCACACGATTTCTCGCGGGTCGCGCAAAAGAGTTTAGAGGCCTGCAATATTTTCCTGAACCTGCAACATCTGATCTTTTAAGTCTACATCATCCCGGAACCTACTCGGAACTCACCCAAGCCCTCGAAGCTCTAACCCAAGTATGCACACTACCTCAAAAATACTCTACGAACATATTCGTGTGATCAAATCATCAATATAACATCATGAACATCGAATCAAGCCTCAAGATCAATGAATTTTTCTCAAATTTCCTTTTTAAACATCAATTTCCCAATTAGGGTCCAGATCACGTCAAACGACGCCCAATTTTAACCAAACTTTATAGGAGTGATTCAAAACATATATAAGACTTCTACCGGTTGCCGGAATCAAAATACGGGCCCAATACCATAGTCTTCTAATCAAATTTCATTTCAAATTTCCATAATTATTTCAAGAAAACAATTTCACTCAAAAATTTTATTTCTCGGGTTTGGGACCTCGGAATCCGATTCCGGGGACACGCCCAAGTCCCATATTTTCCTACAGACTCTTCGAGATCGTCAAATCACGGGCTCGGGTCTGTTTACCCAAAATTTTGACAGAAGTCAAATTTATTCATTTTAATCTCAAAACTTAGCTTTTTTCATAGAATTTCATATTTAAGCTTTCCGACTACGCGTCCGGACTGCGCACGCAAATAGAGGCAACCCTAAATGAGGTTTTCAAGGCCTCAGAGTCACGGGATTGGATTAGCAACAGGTGATGACCCCTTTTGGGTCGTCACAAGTCGGGAGAAACATCCTCTCCTTTTGGAACCGGGTAACGAATTCTCGCAGTAACTCGAATTCTCCTTGTGTAATTCTGAATATGTCAGCTTTTCGGGCCTATACCTTTTTCCCCGACATGAGCCTTAATAAAAGAATCAGCGAGCATCTCGAAGGAACCTATGGAATGCTCAGGTAATAGTGAATAACACGTCAAGGCTCCTCTCGTGAGAGTTTCTCCAAATTTTTTCAGCAAAACATACTCAATATCGTGAGGAGCTAAATCATTCCCATTTGCCAACGTCGTATAAGTGGTAATATGCTCTTGTGGGTCTGAAGTTCCATTGTACTTTGGTAAGTCGGGCATTTTAAACCGCTTTGGGATTAACTCTTGTGTTGCGCTCGATTTGTATGGCAATTGAGTATACTTATTTGAGTCTGGTCCTTTAAGCACTGATGGTGCACCCAGGATTTGGTCCATGCGGGCGTTTACCTATCTCATAAACCGTAAAAGTTCATTTTTGAAGGGGTCGTTTTCGCTATTGGGGACGGATCCGTTTCCCCGGGCTCTATCAAAACCTATTTCTCCCCTCGGGGTGTTGTTATCATCTCTTTGTGTTACTTGATTTGCGAGAGCGCCGGGAAGAACTAGATCTCGCCTATTTGCATTATTGGAAGCCCAAGAATAATCGCTTGTTGCTCTAGTATGACCTTTATTACATCTACAATGTGCTCTTCTTCAAAGTCATTCGGAGTTGCATCCCGAACATGTCGAGGATATCGCCTATCGTGTACTGGCGTGGCATCGATCCCTCGTTGTGGATGTCACTAATTGAATCCTCGAAATAAGGCTCATCTCCTCGAACCTCAGGATTGAGGGTGTTGTTAACATCGTTATCTGCCATTTCTTAAGTTTTTTTCTAAGACAAAATAATCAAAACACGTGAGTGAAAAAGGCAAAGATTAATTTAATTACACGGTTGTCTAGGCCCCACGGTGGCGCCAAACTGTTTACCCGTAAAATGGTACAGTTAAAATTTATACGTGATTTCTAGACAAGTGAATGAATTCGATCTTGAAATAATAAGATAATTAAAGAAATATAGAATACTTAGCCTTGATATAAAATTACAAAAATAAGGATTTCGGTAGCGAAGCCTCCGGGCGCAATAATAAGAAGAATAGTAATAAGAACGAAGAATAAGAAAATAAAATTGTATATAGCTTAGAGTAGATCATAGTATTAGTTTTGCCAGAAAATTCCTCTTTAATAATGATAACAGAGCTCACTATTTATAGATACGTCTAGGGAACAAGGTCCTAGGATCATTCTCTTCTTTAATGTCAATTATGAGAGCTATTGATGAAGATATAACAGTAAACATAAATGAAGTATTCCTTATAACGGGCAATGCAGTTAATGCCATGGAATATTTTTTATTAATGCGACCGGGCGGAAGGTATTTATTGCCCCTTTATGAGTCTCAATCCCCACAGTGCCAAACGAGATAATCCCCCATCCCCCGGTTCCACGTGTCATTCTTTTAAGCGACCATTTGGCATAACATATTTTACTCTATAAAACTATATTAGATGAAGATCATTCAATTGCATTGCATTATCTGAATTTAATTAATATTGGATTTTAGACTCATTCTTTAGGTATCTCACACAATCCCGGTTAATTTTAAACTAATATTATGATAGTGGTGTTTGGATTAGTTTGGACACAATTTGATTATTTTATCGAGTATATATTACTTTTACTATCATAAGCACCAAATAACTTTATCACATACTACTTCGGTCTATTTTAATTAATCTTTTGATCCCTTTTATCACAAAGAATTAACTTCTTTTATGAAAGTTGCTCTTGGAATATAGAGTATAGGAAAGTTTTGTTGTATTTTCAAAGAACAAATTGAGGTTAATATGATCAATTTTATTGTTAAAATTCCGAAAAAAGTAATTTTTTTAAGTGAAAATGGTATTTGAAAATTAAAGTTTTGTTTGGACACGAATATAATTTTGGGCTATTTTTCAATTTTTGTGAGTAATCTGAGTGAAAATTTTGAAAAATAATTTTTTTGAGTCTTTAAAACTTTTAAAAAATTTTAAAATTCGTTTTCAATTGAAAATTGAAAATTTTATGACCAAACATCGATTTCGGAAAAAAATAAAAAAAATTCGACGAAACAACGGTTCAGGTATAGAATACTCGGGTCATCTGGAGTCATAGGGTTTTGAAAGTCAGTCGGAAAGTCAGGCGGTTCAGGGCCGGTTCGGGGAAGCCAGTCAAAACAAAACAAGGCAGCAGAGAGACCTTCAGCAAAGAATGCCATCAACTAACCACCACATTTTAAACTGACAAAAATTTTCTTTGATTAAAACAGGAGCAGGAAATTTCGGTTGTTTCGGGGAAACCTTCCGTGGAGAAAGGCAGTCAACAAACAGGTTTGATTTTTGATTTTCAGGACCCTCATGGAAAATGGGACCTAGTTTAAAGTTCAGAAATAACATAATCTAGCATAAATGTATCCCAAAGGAATATAAGTTGGCTTAGAAATTTACATGTTCGAGATAAGATTCAATTAGGAGTTTCCAGGACCCTCTTGAATAATGGGACTTAGCTTTAAGATTCGATTAGATAACAACATGTAGCGTAAACTCTGTTGTAGGGTAGTATAATTCATCCATGAAAGTTGTCACCCTCGAGATAAATTTGACCTTTGATTTTCAGGACCCTCCTAGATAATGGGGAGTAGTTTAAAGATCCTCTTAGATAGCAAGATTTAGCAGAAGTCACACCTGTAGAAGATATAATGTAAATTTAAAATTGTCGTTTAGTTAAGAGTTGTTAGGAACCCTCTGAATAATCAGACCTAGCTTTCAAATTCTTAGTAATATTTGGTGATACGATTTAGTTTTACCCTCACATCTGTGCCCAGATATCCAAACTGGGGCAGAAAATTTTCTTTGTTTTGTCTATGTTGTTGAAGTTAGGGGCCCGCCTGGAGAACAGGGAATACATTCAAGTCAGCAGTCAGGAGCCCGCCTGGAGAGCAGGGAATACATTCAAGTCAGCAGTCAGGAGCCCGCCTGCAGAGTAGGGAATACATTTCAAGTTAGCAGTCAGGAGCCCGCCTGGAGAGCAGGGAATACATTTCAAGTTAGAAGTCAGGAGCCCACCTGGAAAGCAGGGAATACATTTCAAGTTAGAAGTCAGGAGCCCGCCTGGAAAGCAGAGAATACATTTCAAGTTAGAAGTCAGGAGCCCGCCTGGAGAGCAGGGAATACATTTCAAGTTCAGCAATCAGGAGCCCGCCTGGAGAGCAGGGAATACATTCAAGTTCAGCAATCAAGTGTCCACTCGGAGAAAGAAAAATATCTCAAAGTGTAGTTGGCAGTCAGGCATCCACCTGTAGAAGCGGAAAATATCTCAGATTATAATTCAAAGCGGCAACAGGGGGATTCCACCGGGAGAGTACATGTCAACAAGGCAACAAGAACCACAAGAGCAAGTCTGAAGTTACAGACGAGATTTTATAATGCATAGATCATAGCATAGTCTAGCTTCTTTTTATTTTATCGTGGTGTAATAAGGGGATGCAGTAAGCAGTAGCAGCAGTAGCAGCAACAGTGAAATCACAGCTTCATGGTAGTCCCAGCTACCAAACATTCCTGAACTACACTGACCTGATTCTTTTTTAGCCAAGGATATGTAGGCAACCTCGGAAGTAGGGTGCGATCAAATCTTTCAAAAAATGCTTCCCACGGAGTCTTCAAACGGGCAAAAATCGCTCGTATCCCCTCACTTTATCTTTGCACGAAAACTCTTCGTGTTTCCGGCAAAGAGGGCCAGCTGTGAGCACGTGATTTTTGCCCTATATATGAATTACTCCCATAAATTCAAAACAAAATAACTTTTTTTCATTATTTGTAATTTTTGAGGATTTTGTGGCATTTTCTGACAATTGTTTGCATTTGTCTGTGCGTTTTTAATTTTGTTTAATTAATGAAAAACACAAAAATACGCTACATTTGCATTTAGGATCTAATTTTGCATTATTGAATTAATTAGTAATTTAGTGGTTTTATAAAAGTGAAAAAATCAAAAAATATATATATAGTTCATTTTTGCACTTTAATTTTAATTTTTTAATTTTGGTAGTTTTCTTTGAATTTGGTTTTTAATTATTTTTGTTAATTGTTATTTAGAGTTAATTTATGTAATAGGATAATTTGATTAATTTAGGATTATTTTTAATTTTAATTTAAAAAGAAACTAAAAGAAAATGAAAAAAAGAATGAAAAGAAAACAAATGAAAAAGAAATAAAGGCTGGTTTGGGCTGCAAACCCCGGGCCCAAACCATTTCACCCCGAAACCTAGTCAAAATCCGGCCCAGACCCGTCCCCATCCAGTTCCCCCCCCCCCCCTTTAAACTAAATGACCCTGTTTTGATAAGTGTGAATCATAGTCGTTGATTTCCTTTAGATGTAACGGCTGGGAACTAGGGGTATTGTTGATATATATATGTCCAAATCCGTCGTCCCCCTACCTCGTCTCGTCTCTCATCTCCCTTTAGCCCCGCCCTAAACCACCGCCTGCCGCCCGCCGAAAATCGCCTACGGCGGCAACCGGCGTCCAAACACTACCAAATTTACACCCCTGACTCCTCTTCACCTTCCCATTCCAAAACCCCAAACTGTTTCCCTCGAATCTCAGCCAAACCCTTCGAATATTAGATCAAAAATCAGAATCGAACCCTAGTTTACCCAATCGACCCCAAAAATACACCACAGAACCACCACGACCCCCTCTTCCCAAATCCCGGGTCAGTTCCCTTCGAATCTTTCTAGAGTTTCTCAAATATTAGATCGAAGATGAGCATAAAAATCCCAAGCCAAGATTTTGTCGCAATTTTGGGTCTAAATCTGATTTTAGTCGTGTGCTTTTTTGTAAGAGCATACAATTAACATCAAAATTGACCGGAAAATCAGAAAATTGAATATCCAGGTCCCCTCTTTCAGATTCCGAATTTTTTTAGGTATTTTCTTTTCTTTCTTTGGTTTAACCTTTTCTTCATTGTTCTTTTCTACTGCTATGTTTCTTCTCTTCTTCGTGTCTCTTTTTTATTTGTTCCGGGGTAATTTGTTCGTGCATGATTAGTCTGACACTTTTCTTTTAATCAGTATAATTAGTCATTAATTAACTTAGTTTACTAACTTAGTTAATTTTAGTTAACAAACTATTTAGGCTAGATTTGAATTGCTGAAATGTTTGCTTGCTTCGGGTATTTCAGTATTTAATTGGGCTATTCGTTTGTTTGGGCTCATAAGGATTGAATAGCCGGAAGTGAACTGAATTGGGTTTATTTGGACCCATTAACTTGGGCCAATTGGACCCAGATTCTGTTTGGCTAGAAGGGTAATTAACAGGGGTGTAGAGGGTAGTTTAGGGATTCTATGGTAGGGAATATTGTTGTAACAGATTGAGAAGCTTCCAGGAAGCTGGGTTGGGGGCTGTTTTGAAATTTTGATAACCAAATTAAGGGCATCTGAGCTATAACGAAAATTCAAAAGGGGGCAAAGTGCAAAGAATGATATTTTTTAACAACCCTAATGCCTTGCTTATAAAGGCATCATTACTTGATATTCAAGTCAGACTTTGAGAGGAGAAAACCCCTAAAAAGCTGAAACGACTGATTTTGTTTTAGAAAATTTTCTGAAATTTTGCATTCCCTGTTGAAAACTACAGGAAATTCTACTTTTGGCTTTGGATTTCTGATTCCTCTTGAGCTAGTCAAAATTCTCCAAAAATTCCATAGTTGTAATCTGATTTGAGAAATGAATTGAGGATGGCTTGAAGATTAAGTTCTGGTTTATTGCTTCTTACTGTTCTATTGGTTGTTTTCTGGGTTTAGGGTTGCTCGTTGTCTTCCTGTTGTTGGGCTCTATTCTGTTGTTGGCTACTGATTCTTCATCTCTTTGTCTTTGCTATTTCAACATCCAGGTACATACTTTTGAGCCTCAATGTTTGTGAAGTGAACTTGGGGAATGAAATGAGAAGCAGACTTTCAAGCATAACAATTAGCTTATTTTGTTGACTCAATAATGTTACTTTGATTTGTTCTTTTACTTTAATGTGTTACACTGACGAGTCGAGTTTTTGCTTGAACAAGTGAGCTTTTACTACTGTGTTCAAATTGGAATTTTCATGAAACTGGAAGAATGATTTGTTTGGTTAAGTCATATAGTTTAGATTCTGCATCTTAAACCTGTAATTGCATGGCTGTTAATTGATTTCCTTTCCTTACTTGCGCAAACCGTATGCTATCAGACTTTTTCCTTAAATAAATCTCTGTGTATTTACCCTTCTTGTACTGCTTAGGAAAAAGGTTTTGATCAATCTCTTTCCTTAATTATTTTTATGTTTGAAATTAGAATCCCTTAATCAAAGGGAAATTTTTGTAATTGATTTTCAAATCATTCTACTACCTTATTCTGCTTGCCTTCTACACTATAAAAGGGCACGACCCTTCTGCACTTTAACACACTCTCAATTTAACACTTTTATACTACTCAAGTATCATAGTTCTATAATCATAGCATTCTGACTATTTGCTTGCACTTTGGCTTCACAAGACTACTGCTTTCTTTTTTTGTTTCCCTGAAACTGGTATGTTCTAGTTTGCTTTTTAGCCTCATCCCAATGTGTTTATTTTACAACTTCTACACCCTTGTCTGCTTTACTGCCTATGTTTAGTGTTAATTAGCATATGTTTCTACTGTGAATCCCTGCACCCATGTCCCCTTCTATGTGTTTGAGTTGAAGTTCAGAATATGGCAACATCCAAGTTGGTGCTCATGTCTGGACTTGATCCCTTAGGGGATTCTAACTCCCAAACAATATGGCTAACAGGCTAGTTGGGGTGTGCCAGCACTCCAATTGTTAGGTATGACTACTAGTTTGTCTTGGCTTTCCCAAAATCCCCTCTCTGCACTTACACTCTCTCTTAGATTCTAAGTTCTGCCCCCCCCCTCCTATGAGCCTTGCTTTGGGACCTTGAGTTCCCTCTGAACTTGGACATTTGAGGTCTGGCCCTTCCACACTGTACTATGACTCATATTCTGTAATATACTTGGGTGTGAGCACTGCCCGGAGTCCATTTGAGACTCTTAGGGAGATCTGACACATCCCAAGTAAGAGAAAGGCTTTGGAAATTTGATCTTTGGAGTTGGTTCATTTCATATTTCAGACCTGGAGTCTGAATTAGGCTCCCCTTGGTTGTACTTTATTTCTGATGTAATTTTGCTTTTCTAATTCATTCTGGGCTATAATAATTTGTAATAACTTATGGAGTTTTAGTGAAAAGGGGAGGGTAAATCATGCATGCAAAAGGGGTAGATATCATGTTCATAGGTATTTATTATACTTCTGCAATCATGTCCTGCTTTCAATTCTGCGTTTTCATATAGAAATCCTATTTATAGGTTCTGCATTTTCATATAGAAATCATGTTTACAGGTCTTGCATTTTCATATAGAAACCATGTCTATAATTTTCTGCATTTTTGTATTATCTAGAAAACATGTCTATAGGTTCTACATTTCATAACGCTGCATATCATATAGATAGCCTGTCTATATGACTTTTTGATCTCTGCATATGCATCTATCACTAGGCAAACGTGTTCACAGGTTTTAATAACAAACAACATTTTAGATACCATGCCTATAAGACTCCTGCATTTTTATTTCGACTATAAACGTTTTTAAATCAATAACGCTTAGAAAACATGCCTATAGGAGTAATCAACTGAATCTTAATCGTCTATTTCACTTATAAGTCTAAAAAATAGTAGTAACGTTGCTTAATATTTGCAGAACTTATGTTCCTGCAATAAATAAGTCATTTTCTTTAAAATCAGTATATTTATTTTATGCATAGATATCATGTGTATAGGTTTCACCTAGGCAAGCTTTAGGGTAAAGGTTGTAACTGCACCAATCTTTGATAATTACAACCAGCGGGCAGACCTAATTCAGACTTCTTATCTGAAAATATGTAATAAATCAGCCTGCTTTAACGTTTTTTTTAAGTTTAATTCAGACCATAACCAGTACATTCAAGACATGCTACACAATCTGTCTTTAAGTTGAGGAGGCCTGTTTGAGCCTTTAAATGTTATGTGTTTTCCCATATCTGCTTTATGTGTTTTGTTTGTTGCCCTAGATTTTGTCCTTTAAACCATAAAAGCCCAATCTCCCTTCCCTTTAGGACTAGTAGTCCCAAGTGCCTCCGGGACTGATAGAAATGGGGTGGGTAATAGCAAGTAATAAGTAATGAAACTATTCCGCATTTTAATACCTTAACGGGGTGGGAAAGGGTAGATATGGATATGATGACCGGTGCGCTAATACCACGTGTAACCCCTCTTCTGAGGAGTGATTACCGGGTATCGCATTTATGTGATCCATATTGTTTGTAAACCTAGGACTCCCTTCCCTTTACTTGTTTATTATTTCTTTTCAGAATTTTCAAACTATTTCCTCAAAATTTCAGCTTTCTTTGTTTCTTCAAACTTTAATTTATTTGCAGCCATAATGTAAGAATCCCTCATATTTGAAACCTTTATTTGATTACTTGTTACTTGTACTTAAAGTCACAATTGTAGCATGGCCGGGAACCACACTAGTGGATCCTGAGGGGCGCCTAACACCTTCCCCTCGGGATAATCTCTAGCCCTTACCCAATCTCTGGTTTTCTAGATCAATTCCTTCCTAGTGTCCTAATGCACTTTAATCATTAGGTGGCGACTCTTCAATTCAAACCAAATTCCCAAAAAGGGAACGAGTTGTCCTCCCAAATGTCAACCCGATTTCGCGAGAAAAAGGGGGCGCGACAATATGAGATGATTGAACCCTTTGGAGCATTGGCTCAAGTTATATTATAAATTGTGAAAGTATATGAGATAATTAAACCCTTTGGAGCATTGGCTCAAGTGGTAAAGTGAGTTATGAAATAAAAGTGAAAGAAAGAGAAAGAGTTATTAAATTGTCCCCTTGTCGGGACATTGTTGCTTTGTTGATTATCTCTTTTACCGGGATGTTGATATTATTGATGTTGTTCCCTTGCCGGGACTTAATTGTTTAAATGTTGTTCCCTTGCCGGGATCTATATTACTATTTTGTTTATTCCCTTGCCTCTATGCTTGTGATTGTTGTTTGGGTGAGGAAGAGTGTTAAAGCACGAAGGGTGATGTCGTGCATTATTTGCTATTGTGTGGAAAGAGTGCAAAGCATGAAGGGTGATGTCGTGTCGTACGATGTACCATTCCGTACCGATTTTTATTGATTATATGGTGAGGAAAGAGAGTAAAAGCACGAAGGGTAGTGTCGTGCACATCTTTATTATATGATTGATTTGGTGAGGACGAAAGTAAAAGCACGAAGGGTGATGCCGTGCACACTTTTATTATAAAATTGCTTTGGAAAGGACGAGAGTAAAATCACGAAGGGTGATGCCGTGCAAATTGTTGATTTTTGATTCTTTGTTGATATTCGAGTTATGTGGTTTCTTTCCTTACTTGATGCTTTCTATTCGGAATTGTTATCTCCCCACAGCATGTTTTCCCCTCCCACATTGACTGGTTATTTTCTGTATTTCTTTTTCCGCTGTATATACAATTGAATTGCACAGGTTTATTTGGTAGTCTGGTCCTAGCCTCTTTACTACTTCGCCGAGGTTAGGCTAGACACTTACCAGCACATGGGGTCGGTTGTGCTGATACTACACTCTCCACTGTGTGCAGATCCAGGAGCAGCTTTCGGACAGTAGTTGGAGTGCTTCCTTCAGTCCACCCGGAAACCCAAGGTAGACTGCAGGCGTCCGCAGTCCCTAACGTTTCCCTCTATCTCTACTTCCTGTTTCATTTTCTTTTATTCAGAAACAGCGTACTATTATTTCTTCAGACCTTGTATGTAGAAAATATTAGATAGTTTGTGACAATAGGACACCAGGTTTTGGGTATTTAAGGTTTTAAAAGTTGTAATAGACGTAAACTTAAGATATTTAATTGTTGACTTCCGCTAAATTATTTAAAGTTCTGTTGTTATCATGTTATCGCCTTGTGTTTGTTAAAATGAAGCAATATGGAAGCATAGTAAGTAGTTAAGGTTTGGCTTGCCTAGCTCCCATTAGTAGGTGCCATCACGACCCCCGAGGTTGGGAAATCCGGGTCGTGAAAAGGTGGTATCAGAGCTCTAGGTTGCATGGGTCTCATAGTTCACAGATAAGCTTAGTAGAGTCTGAGGGATCGGTATGGAGACGTCTGTATTTATCCCCCAAAGGCTACAAAGATAGGAAAAACTTCATATTTGTTCTTTCTCGTCGTGCAGTTTTGTTTCTCAAAGCTAATTAAATACTCTATTCTTTTGCAGATGACGAGAACACGTGCTTTCTTATCCTCCGCTCAGTAGCCCGAGCCCTCAGGAGTAGCTCCCACGAGGGGCAGAGGGCGAGGCTGTGCTGGAGGCCGAGGTAGGGGAAGATCTCAGCCCCGAGTAGCAGCCCCAATGACGGAGCCTTAAGTTGATTTTTATGAGGAGGTTCTAGCTCTAGCAGTTCCGGTGGGCCCAGCTCAGGTCTTAGAGGGATTTATTGCTACCCCAGTTCTTCAGGATGCTCTGGTCCGATTAGTGGGCCTCATGGAGAGTGTCACCTGGGCAGTCTTGCTTCATGTAGCACCAGCCGTATCTCAGGCTGGAGGAGGGCCCCAGACTCCTGCTACTCGCACTCCAGAGTAGGCAACTCCTCAGATTCAGACTCCAATGGTTCAACCAGTTGGAGTAGTACAGCCGGGTGTGGTAGCTCAGACCGATAATGGAGCGGCTATGTCCGCCGATGCTTTGTGGTGACTGGATAGGTTCACCAAGCTCTTCACTTCTACTTTCAGCGGTGCATTTACTGAGGATTCCCAGGATTATCTAGACAGCTGCCACGAGGTTCTTAGGAACATGGGCATTATAGAGACCAATGGGGTCGCTTTTGCTACATTTCACTTGTCTAGATCCGTCAAGACTTGGTGGAGGGATTATTGCTTAACGAGACCAGCCGGATTGCCAGCCTTGACTTGGGAGCAGTTTATAGTGTTATTCTTAGAGAAATTTCTCCCTGTTACTCAGAGAGAGGCCTATCGGAGGCAGTTTGAGCGCCTCCAGCAGGGTTCCATGACTGTTACCCAGTATGAGACTAGGTTCATCGACTTAGCTCGCCATGCTCTCATCATACTCCCCACCGAGAGAGAGAGAGGGTGAAGAGGTTTATTAACGGTCTTATTCAACCGATTCGTCTTCAGATGGCTAGAGAGGCTGGGAGTGAGATTACTTATCAGGAGGCGGCTAATGTGGCCCGTAGAGTTGAGATGGTTTTGTCAAACAAGAGGCCCCGTCATTCAGGCCGATTCAGTGGTACCTTATCTGGAGGTCGAGATTCGTATGGTAGAGGCCATCCTCCTAGGCTCTTTCAGTCAGCGCTCTAGGTTTCTCACGGTACTCCAAGTGGTCGTGGTCCCTCGATGCAGTATCCTGATCAGTAGTCCTACAGTGCACCACCTGCTCCTATCAGTGCATTGTCGCTTCAAAGTTTTCGGGGTGGTCATTCAGGTCGTCAGGGCCAGCAGTCTTAACAGTCAAGGGCTTGTTACATATGTGGTGATCCAGGTCACATTGCCAGGTTTTGCCCTCGAGCACCGAGTAGTTCTCAACATCAAGGTTCTCGTGCTATGGTA
Source organism: Nicotiana tabacum (assembly GCF_000715075.1). Lineage (NCBI taxonomy): Eukaryota > Viridiplantae > Streptophyta > Magnoliopsida > Solanales > Solanaceae > Nicotiana > Nicotiana tabacum. Next base: position 152,549,462 of record NC_134089.1, read on the forward strand.
CAGGCACCAGGTGTTCCACAACGCGCCCAGCCAGCTAAAGGTGGGGGTAGAGGTGCTAGAGGTGGAGGTAGAGGTACTAGAGGTGGAGCTCAGGCCGTCAAAGGTGGAGGCCAGCCAGCTGCAGGTCGTCCCAGAGATGTAGTTCAGGGTGGTGGGGCCCAACCCCGATGTTACGCCCTTCCATCCAGGCCCGAGGCTGAGGCTTCAAATGCAGTCATTACAGGTACTATTCTGGTTTGTGATAGAGATGCTTCAATATTATTTGATCCAGGGTCTACCTACTCGTATGTGTTATTTTATTTTGCACCGTATCTGGTCATGCCTAGTGATTCATCGAGTATTCCTGTTTATGTGTCTACACCAGTGGGTGATTCCATTGTGGTAAATTGAGTCCATCGTTCTTGTATTGTGGTGATTGGGGGTCTTGAGACTCATATGGATTTGTTGCTTCTAGACATGGTCGATTTCGATGTTATATTAGGGATGGACTGGTTATCACCTTACCACGCTATCTTGGATTGTCATGCCAAGACTATGACCTTAGCCTTACTGTATTTGCCCCGTTTATAGTGGAGAGGTACTCCTGGTCATTCTACCCACAGTGTTATCTCGTATGTGAAGGCTCAGCGTATGGTCGAGAAGGGGTGTTTGGCCTATTTGGCATATGTTTGTGATTCTAGTGCGGAGGTCCCTTCTATTGATTCTGTGCCCGTTGTTCGAAATGTTCCTGATGTTTTCCCTTCGGACCTGTCGGGTATGCCACCCAATAGGGATATTGACTTTTGCATTGATTTGGCTTCGGGTACTCAGCCTATTTCTATCCCGTCGTATCGTATGGCCCCGCCGGAGTTGAAAGAGTTGAAGGAATAGTTGCAAGACTTGATTTAGAAGGGTTTCATTAGACCCAGTGTTTCGCCTTGGGGTGCCACGGTGTTGTTTGTTAATAAGGACGGATCGATGAGAATGTATATTGATTACCGGTAGTTGAACAAGGCTACAATCAAGAATAAGTATCCATTGCCGAGGATCAATGATTTGTTTGATCAGCTTTAGGGTGACAAGGTGTTTCAAAGATTGATTTGAGATCTGGCTACCATCAGTTGAGGATTAGGGCATCTGATGTCCCTAAGATAGCTTTCCGCACTCGGTACGGGCATTGTGAGTTCCTGGTCATGTCATTTGGGTTGACCAATGCCCCAACAACTTTTATGGAATTGATGAACCGAGTGTTTAGGCCTTATTTGGACTCATTCATGATAGTCTTCATTGATGATATTTTGATATATTCCCGTAGCCGGGAAGAGCACGAGCAACATCTTAGAGTGGTTCTTCAGACCTTGAGGGATAGTCAGTTATATGCTAAGTTCTCGAAGTGTGACTTCTGGTTGAGTTCAGTTGCATTTCTGGGTCATGTTGTATCAGCAGAGGGTATTCAGGTTGATCCAAAGAAGATTGAGGCAGTCAAGAACTGGCCTAGACCAGCATCAGCTACAGAAATTCGGAGTTTCTTGGGATTGGCAGGCTACTACCGTCAGTTCGTGGAGGGGTTCTCTTCTATCTCAGCCCCGATGACCAGGTTGACCCAAAAGGGTGCCCAGTTCAGATGGTCAGACGAGTGTGAGGCGAGCTTTCAGAAGCTCAACACAGCTCTGACCATGGCACCAGTGTTGGTTTTGCCAACAGGTTCAGGGCCTTATACAGTTTATTGTGATGCATCTCGTATTGGGCTTGGTGCAGTGTTGATGCAGGATGGCAAGGTCAATGCCTATGCTTCACGGCAGTTGAAGATTCATGAGAAGAACTATCTGATTCATGACTTGGAGTTGGCAGCCATTGTTCACGCATTGAAGATTTGGAGGCATTATCTGTATGGCGTGACATGTGAGGTGTTCACGGATCACAAGAGTCTTCAGTATTTGTTCAAGCAAAAGGAGTTGAATTTGAGGCAGAGGAGATGGCTGGAGTTGTTGAAAGATTATGATATCACTATTTTGTATCATCCGTGAAAGGCCAATGTGATGGCCGATGCGTTGAGTAGGAAGTCAGCCAGTATAGGCAGTCTTGCTTATATTCCGGTCGGTGAGAGACTGCTTGCTTTGGACGTTCAGGCTTTGGACAATCAGTTTGTGAGGCTAGATATTTCTGAGCCTAGTTGTGTATTGACCTGTATGATCCCAATTTGTGTATCCTTAGAGACGTGATGCAGTGCGGAGGTGCCAAGCAGGTTACCTTAGATGATGATGGAGTTTTGAGATTGCAGGGTTGAGTTTGTGTGCCTAATGTGGATGGGCTCTGGGAGTTGATTTTAGAGGAGGCCCATAGCTGCCAGTACTCTATTCATCCGGGCGCCACAAAGATGTATCAGGATTTGCAGCAGCATTATTGGTGGCGGAGAATGAAGAAGGATATCGTTGCATGTGTAGCTCGGTGTTTGAATTGTCAGCAGGTTAAGTACGAGCATCAGAGGCCTAGTGGTTTATTTCAGAGGATTGAGCTTCCCGAGTGGAAGAGGGAGCAGATCACTATGGATTTCGTTGTTGGGCTCCCGCAGACTCGAAGGAAGTTCGACTCAGTATAGGTAATTGTTGATAGGCTGACCAAGTCAGCGCATTTTATTCCTATGGCGGTCTCCTATTCATCCGAGAGATTAGCTGAGATCTATATTTGGGAGATTGTTCGTCTTCATGGTATGCCTGTATCTATCATTTTAGACCGAGGTACGCAGTTTACCTTGCATTTCTGGAAAGCAGTTCAGCCAGAGTTAGGCACCCAGGTTGAGTACAACATTTCATCCTCAGACGGATAGGCAGTCCGAGCGAACTATTCAGATTTTGGAGGATATGCTCCGAGCTTGTGTCATTGACTTTGGAGGCTCGTGGGATCAGTTTTTGCCTTTAGCAGATTTTGCCTACAACAACAGTTACTAGTCGAGTATCCAGATGGCTCCTTATGAGGCTTTATATGGTAGGTAGTGTCGATCTCCAGTTGGATGGTTTGAGCCGAGAGAGGTTTGATTGTTGGGTACGGATCTGGTTCAGGAGGCTTTGGACAAGGTCAGGATTATTTAGGATAGGCTTCGTGCAGCTTAGTCCAGGCAAAAGAGTTATGCAGACCGCAAGGTTCGAGATGTGGCTTTTATGGTGGGAGAACGGGTATTACTCTGAGTGTCTCCTATGAAGGGCATGACGAGATTTGGGAAGAAGGGCAAGCTTTGCCCTAGGTTCATCAGTCCGTTTGAGATTCTTGATCGAGTGGGAGAGGTGGCTTATAGACTTGCATTACCGCTAATCTTATCAGTCGTGCATCCAGTGTTTTATGAGTCCATGCTTCGAAAATATCACGGCGATCCATCCCACGTGTTAGATTTCAGCACTGTCCAGTTGGACAAAGACTTGTCTTATGAGGAGGAGCTGGTAGCTATTCCAGACCGACAGGTTCGTCAGTTGAGGTCGGAGAGTTTTCCTTCTGTTCGTGTTCAGTGGAGAGGTCAGCCTCCTGAAGCATAGACCTAGGAGTCCGAGTCCGATATGCAGATCCGTTATCCCCATTTTTCTATCCATTCGAGGACGAACGATTGTTTTAGAGGTGGAGAATGTGATGACCCAAAGGGTCATCACTTGTTTTAAAACAAAATTTCTGTGTTCTGAGGCCTTGAAAACCTCATTTAGAATTACCTCGATTTGCGTGCGCAGTCCGTGCACATAGCTGGAAAGCTTAAATATGATAGTTTGTGAAAAAATGATAAGTTTTTATTATAAACTTAGCTAATTTGACTTCGGTCAACATTTTGAGTAAACTGACTCAGACCCGTGATTTGATGGTCCTGGAGGGTCCGTAGGAAAATATGGGACTTGGGCGTATGCCCGGAATCGAATTCTAAGGTCCCAAGCCCGAGAAATGAATTTTTAAAGGAAATTATTTTCTGGAATTGTTTAAAGAAATTTGAAATGAAATTTGATTAGAACATGATGGTATCAGGCCCGTATTTTGGTTTCGGCGCCCGGTACAGGTCTTATATATGATTTAAGACATTTCTGTGGAATTTGGTGAAAAACGGATGTCATGTGACATGATTCGGACTTAAATCGCAAAAATTATGTTTAAAGGAGTTTTGAGAAAATTTCATTGATCTCGAGATCTAATTTGATGTTCATGATGTTATTTTGATGATTTGATTACACGAGTAGGTCCATATGATATTTTTGAGTTAGTATGCACACTTGGTTTGGAGTTCCGAGGGCTCGGGTGAGTTTCGGGTAGGTTCGGGATGTTTAGACTTAAAACCAGAAGTTGCAGGTCTCTGAACCCGCCAGTGCGGTCCGCACAAAAATGTGTGCGACCGCGGAAGGGAGCCAATGCGGTCCGCGGTCGGTTTCACGCGGTGTGCGGTGGAGGCATGCGCAGCCGCAGTCCATTCGTGCGGTACACACAGGGCACTTGACCGCAGTACCTCAGGAAGGCATGTGCGGCCGCAGTCTATTTTGTGCGGTCCGCACAGGGGGTCTGAGAGGGGTATAAATAGACGAGATTTTCAGTTATTTTGCATTTTTCAAAAATCCCAAAAATATAAGAGGCGATTTTTCAAACAACCTTTCTTCTCCAAATCAATTGTAAGTCGTTTTAAACTAGTTTTCTTCAATCATTAATATCTTTTAACATGATTTCAACTTCAAATCAATTATTTTCATGGGGGAATTGGGTGTTTTTGGTAGAACCTAGGTTTTTCAAAAATTGGGGATTTGGACCTCGATTTGAGGTCCGATTTCAAAACAAATTATATAATTGATCTCGTGGGGGAATGGGTAATCGGGTTTTAGTTCGAACCTCGGGTTTTGACCACGTGGGCCGGGGGCGATTTTTTGACTTTTTAGGTAAAACTTTGGAAAACTCATTTTCATGCATTCACATTTATTCATCTAGCATTTATTGATGTAATTAAGTAACTTGTGGCTAGATACGAGCGAATTGGCGGAGGAATCGAGGGGTAAAGCTATAATTGAACCTTGAGTTGTGTTCGAGGCATCGAGGTAAGTGTTTGGTCTAAACTTAGCTTGAGGGATTAGGAGTTGAGTCTTATTTGCTACGTGATAATTGTTGAGTACGACGTATAGGCATGGTGACGAGTATCTATATGTTGGTGTCTAGCATGACCGTGAGTCTTTAAATTTTGAAGATCTTGATTTAGTTGTATCTTTCATGCCTTGGTGATGATTTTTTATTGTTGTGGAAAGTTTGTGGAAGGAATTGTAACTTTTGAACATCGAGGAGCATTGGCTCAAGTTATATTATGAATTGTGAAAGTATATGAGATGATTGAACCCTTTGGAGCATTGGCTCAAGTTATATTATGAATTGTGAAAGTATGTGAGATGATTGAACCCTTTGGAGCATCAAGTGGTAAAGTGAGTTATGAAATAAAAGTGAAAGAAAGAGAAAGAGTTATAAAATTATCCCCTTGCCGGGATATTGTTGCTTTGTTGATTATCTCCCTTGCCGGGATATTGATATTATTGATGTTCTTCCCTTGCCGGGACTTAATTGTTTAACTGTTGTTCCCTTGCCGGGATCTCTATTACTATTTTGTTTATTCCCTTGCCTCTTTGCTTGTGATTGTTGTTTGGGTGAGGAAGAGTGTTAAATCACGAAGGGTGATGCCGTGCATTGTTTGGTATTATGAGGAAAGAGTGTAAAGCACGAAGGGTGATGTCGTATCGTACGATGTACCATTTCGTACAGATTTTCATTGATTATATGGTGAGGAAAGAGAGTAAAAGCACGAAGGGTAGTGCCGTGCACATCTTTATTATATGATGCTTTGGTGAGGACGAAAGTAAAAGCACGAAGGGTGATGTCGTGCATACTTTTATTATAAAATTGCTTTAGAGAGGACGAGAGTAAAAGCACGAAGGGTGATGCCGTGCAAATTGTTAATTTCTGATTCTTTGTTGATATTCGAGTTATGTGGTTTCTTTCCTTACTTGATGCTTTCTATTCGGAATTTTTATCTCCCCACAACATGTTTTCCCCTCCCACATTGACTGGTTATTTTCTGTATTTCTTTTTCCACTGTATATACAATTGAACTGCACAGGTTTATTTGGTAGTCTGGTCCTAGCCTCGTCACTACTTCGCCGAGGTTAGGCTAGACACTTACCAGCACATGGGGTTGGTTGTGCTGATACTACACTCTACACTGTGTGCAGATCCACGAGAAGCTTTCGGATAGTAGTTGGAGTGCTTACTTCAGTCCACCCGGAGACCCAAGGTAGACTGCATGCGTCCGCAGGCCCTGACGTCTTCCTCTATCTCTACTTCCTGTTTTATTTTCTTTTATTTAGAAACAACGTATTGTTATTTCTTCAAACCTTGTATGTAGAAATCTTAGATAGTCTGTGACACTGTGACACCAGGTTTTGGGTAATTGAGGTTTTAAAAGTTGTAATAGATGTAGACTTAAGATATTTAATTGTTGACTTCCGCTAAATTATTTAAAGTTCCGCTGTTATCATGTTATCACCTTGTGTTTGTTAAAATGAAGCAATATGGAAGCGTAGTAAGTAGTTAAGGTTTGGCTTGCCTAGGTCCCATTAGTAGGCACCATCACGACCCCCCGAGATTGGAAAATCCAGGTCGTGACATTGAATTCAACTATAATTCATTCAAAATGTGTAAGAAGGAAACCGTATGTATCTTTGCTTAGAGAATATTTTGAAAACTTTGCTGCAGGTTATCAAACTGAATCTATATTATATTAAAAGCATGAAGTCCCTTAACGAAATATCGTTAGTCTTTTTTACCCTTTAAAATAGGCTTCACATTAGATAAAAGTGTAATTGAATTGTTTCCCTAATATTCAAGACTAAATATTTTATTATTTTCCTAATCTTTTCATTCTTTTTCCTAGAATAATAATTAGGAATTTGAATTCAACTATAATTCATTCAAAATGTGTAAGAAGGAAACCATATATATCTTTGCTTAGAGAATATTTTGAAAATTTTGCTACAGGTTATCAAACTGAAAAAAATAAATAAATTACACACTTAATTCCTCTTCCTTTTTGGAACCAAACCGTACCCCTTAGGATTCTTATGTTTTGCGCGTGTACACCAACTTGAGAATATTATAGCATATTTATTTGTCAAGTCTTTAACCATTTTGTTTTGTTATAAATAATTTAAATTATGCTTGAACTTATATTTATATTATAACTAGTAAATTTTCTCACGCTTCGCGCGATCATAAAAGACATGAATATATTTATATTGAAATTAGTAAATTAGTAAGCTAATAATGAAATTAGATGTCATCCCTCAAAAAGCTTATAAAGTACTTTTCTCGTCTATGTGCAACTAAAGAAACGCATAAGTCACTTGTTAAATTGTTTCATTACACCTTCCTCTCTTCTTCTTTTATCTCCCGCCTCTTTCAAAGTTTCTTAGCCAGCATTGTATTAAGGATTAGCTTTTGTTATATATTTATACTTCCTAATACTTGAGTATTGAAATTTGTGAGATATATAACATTTGAAATTAAAAGAAGTTAAAGATAGACTTAAATAAGCAAAGGAATCAAAACTAATTGATTTTCTATAAATCCTAAAAGTTTCAAAAATAGATTACTGTCAAACAATTGATGATGAACTTCACCAATTCTTAAAAAAAATTAAAAAATCAAAAGATATCAATTAATAAAATAAACTTTGAAGAAAAGAAGCAACCAAAACTGTTATTATATGATTTTGTAACTATATGCAGTTGACATTTGTGGAACTTGCTAGCCCCAACTTCTGTGAACCTTCACCTTTGTTCCCATCTCAAGGGTAACACAATGTGCCAGTAAGCATATATCTACTACTCTGCATTTCTTGATGAGATGGGCTGAAGTCTGTTGTTGCCAAATATTTTCCAAGACTTGAGGAAACAGAAAGAATACTATATTACTAAACAATGCAACATAATTAACATTATCAATTTACAAATTGTTAGTTTTTATCTCAGCCATTAAGAAAATAGTGAATGTAAACTAAAGTGGATCCTTACTTAGCAAATGTTGATATATATCTATTCTTGCACTAAGCTGCATACTTTAAAAATACCATTAGACTAAGCAAAGGGCTTCTAGATGGTTGCTGCCAACTTAATTTGTATTCATATTAAATAATGGTTAATGAAAGTGGTGAAAGCTTCTATTTGTCGAAGAAACTGTGAAGTTGGAGCAACAATATAGATCTGATTGTTTACATCTCTTTACCGCAACGCAACACTGATTCAATAAACTTCTGTGGACCGAAAATATAAAACAAACAAACAGTGACTTGAAAGTTGATATTCCGCCTCATTCTCTGAATAGGGTTACTAAAATAGATGCATAGGTGATAATTGGCGAAGAGGAGAGAACCAGATTTGTTTGTAAACAATAGGAGAAGCACAAACTAACCTTTGGGGAGGGAAATAAAAATAAAGAAAAACAAAAAAGGTAACAAGTTAGTGCGGGTTATGAGAAGAAAATGTTGCAATATTTAAACACATTGTGCAAGAATATAAATCGCGTCCTAATTTGGGTGCCTCGTTGTGCCTGAGGTAGGCCTAGCGACAAATTAATTTGGAGAACTTATAATTCTAAATGGCTCATTTTATTGATAAAAATAAGACGAGTTCACAACGATGCTAAATAACATAAAATAAAATGTCACTAGTGGTCATTGGTCTTATTACATCATTAAAAGCAAAATAAAAGACTCCTAACTACTTGGTCCCAGAAGGACCTTCCCTAGATTTGGCATCTTTATCCCCCTCGAACAGCTTCACCAGCTCGCGCAGTCCTAGCAGCAGATACGCTTGGGCCAAATGTCCACCTACATTCCCTTCAGCGTTTCGACAATCTTCAATCTTCTTGAGGAACTTTCCATCTAGCTCCACTAGACCCCGCTCCAAATACCCTAGTCGTTTGTTGGCGCTAACAGTCATATCCTTCCATTCCTCGATCAACTTTTGATGGGCTTCTTGTATTTCCCGATGCTCACTTTCACACTCTCGAATTCTCTTGCGCAGTTGATTGTACTTAACCCGTGCTTCAGCTTTTTCGTCGATGATTCTGTGTCCGTGAATGAACCCGGGCTGACCCATACCATTGTGATCATCTTCCAACCAACCCGAATAGTGCGGCACGCAACCAGTGTGATACCTGTCTGGCTCAATAGATTCTTTCCCCAAATCAAGCTTGCAATGCCACATGTGTTGAGCTTGGCATTTGTGAGGGCTATCATCGTCCTGGAAATCAGCCCTAAAGTGACTCATTTTGTCGACCCTTGGTATGGTTTGCTTTCTTCCCGCCTGCCTCATGGATCGGAGGGGAACGTAGGGATAAGTTCCTCTTAGACCAATGAGTATGAGAAATGGTGCGTCTCGGGATCGAACAATGAATTCTTCCGTAGGGAACCATTCGACCATCCATTGTACCTGGTCTTCTTTTAGATTCTCAAATAGCTTCACCCATCTTCCAGCGTCCTCTGGCTGAGCGAACATATTAGGCATATAATTCATACGCCTTGGCTTATGGAAGGCAATGTGATCATCCCAGTCTCTGCGTAAGATCTCTTATCAGTATTCTCCTTTCTGGAGGCGCTCCATGAGCCAGAGCTGAAGTAATAAATTGCATCCCTCAAAATGACTGGCTTTTCGCTGACAGTTGTCCAGAGCCCGGTATATCTCAGCAACAATCATGGGCACTATACTGAAAGGCTGTCTGCCAATTCCTTCCATCAGAGTCTTGGTTACCATGGCCAGTCTGGTGTGGATCCTAGCCTTCTTCATAGGGAACACTATCATCCCGAGGAAACAAAACATGAATACGAAGACCCTTCTGTGAATATGCCCCAGTGAGGTGAGGGCAAATTCATCTGAGTAGGTGCGGTATGACTTGCTATGGCCGTACCTCTCGTACAGATAGTCGAATGGGATGTAGGAGTCTTTCAAACAGGTCAAGTCTGGGTTCTTCTTCAGTCCCATCATCTTAAGGAAACCCCTACCCTTGCGATTCTCTGGCATAAGCAAAACCGGAGTCTCCCAAGGAATACCAGCTAAGCCTCCTATTTCTTCGAGCAAAGGAGTCATTTCAAGGTCCCCGAAGCGGAACACGGACCTGTCACTATCCCAGAACAGAGTTGCAGCCTTTATGATTTTGTTGTCAGGCTGGATTTCTAGAAGAGAAGGCAGATTCCCTAAATATTTGCGGACGAGTGTCTGATCACTGGAGTGGAGATCTTCCCACCAATTCAGCAGCCTTGGATGAATGTTGGTTACCATGCCAAATCTGGGGACTTCGTGCCTCATTTTCTGCAAAACAAAGTGTTTGACCCCTACCCCGCCAGACTCGACTATTTAAATAGATAATTAGCATAAAGAGTGTTTAGTTCTCCAAATAAATGCACAGAATGTGTAGGTGTCCGTTTGGGTTTTAGGGAAACCCGATGGACTTTGGAAAAGGCTATCTTAATGAGTCATTATATGGACAACATAACTGACTCGGCTAGGTTTGACCATGATGCATGCACAGTTAGACAGAGTAAGGTTTCTATCGGGGTATTAAACAGGTACCCTTGAGCGGACAACTCAAGAGGGAAAGGCACGGAACCGTCGACTGCACCGCTGATCGACTGGTTTTATCGCAAATACGCCTTTGCCGAATTTAAAGTGTGACAATATTATAAGAGCGCAACCACTCATTATAAGCGTTGCTATGGTATTTGTTTGGCACGAGTGGAATATAATGTTGAAGATGCAGTTTACAAGAATGAAACAAATTGACTTGTATTTTCACGTTCATAAGATAAATGATTACAATAATTGCAGTAATTACAACAGTATTGAAATAAAGCAGTAAAGGAAAGCAGCTAAAGGAAAGAAAAGACATGAAGAGCCAAGTCAGTTTCGTAGCGAATAAAAGACAGTAAATAAAGCAATTAATGAGATAGTAAAGTCACAAGCAACATGCAATGGTAAAAGCCTAAAGAATCTCCCCAACAGAGTCGCTATGCTGTCGACGCCCCTTTTTTCTCTAATCGTGGGGTCAGAAATCGGGTATACGACATTGGGAAGACAAATCTATTCCCTTTCGAGAATTGGGTTTAGAAGTTGAAGAGTCGCCACCAAATGATTATAGTGCATTAGGACACTTTAAGAAGGGTTTGAGGTGAAGAGACCAGAGATTAGGGTAAGGGCTAGAAATTATCCCGAGGGGAAGGTGTTAGGCACCCCTCAAGATCCACTAGTGTGGTTCCCGGCTATGTTACAATTGTGACTTTACAAGTAAACAATCAAGGCTCAAATAAGGACTTGCATATAACATTGCAATTAGGTTGAAAACTTTGAAGGTAAATAGAGAGGGCAGAAATTTATAAAAAAAGATTTGAATAATCTTACAAGAAGAGCTGAAATCAAATAAAAGGGATGTGGGCCCTAGGTTTATGATTAATATGGATTACTTCAATGCAATATCCAGCAATCACTCCTCAGAAGAGGGGTTGCACGTGATATTAGCGCACCGGTCATCATATCCATATCTACCCTTCCCTCCCCGTTAAGGTATTAAAGCGTGAAATGGTATCGTTACTTATTGCATGCTAGTACACATCCCAATCCGGTCAGTCTCGGAGGCATTGAGGCTACTAATCCTAAAGGGGAGGGAGTTAGGGCTTTTTCATAGTTTTCAAAAGGATAAAAATCTAGGCGACAAACAATAACAAATAGCAGTTAAAGGGGGAACAAGTAGCAGTTAAGGCTCAAGTAGGCCTCCTCGTTCAAATCAGCAGATCATTTAACATGACTTACAAGTACTGGTTTGGTCTGAATTAAATTAAGGCATTGGATAGGCTAATTCATCACATATTTCTCAGATGAGGAGTCCGAATTAGCCTTGACTAGATGTAGTTATCGAAGACTGACACGGTTAATTAATCACCTAATAATTTGCCTAGGTGAGGCCTAAAGGCATGACATCTAATAGATCTGTATTGATTTTAAGGAAAATGTTGTTGACTTTATAAACAAAGATCTCTAGACTTTAAGACTGATTTTAGATTGAAAAACGAAACTGATTCAGTTAATTTGATCTTATATGCATGATCTCTAAGTGTCATTGGTTTTAAACAGTTGCAAGAATCCTATAGACATGATATCTAGAATGAATTGGTTATTATTAAGCCTAAGATCGTTTTCCTAATGGCGTGTATATGCAGAAAAACCTAAGACATGATTTTACATGCGGAACCTATAGGCATAATCTCTAAAATGCATAAATGCAGAAGTGCAGAAAAACTTATAAGCATGTTTTCTAAATGCAGAAGTTGCAGAAAGACTATAGGCATGTTTTCTAAATAAAAAAAAATGCAGAAGTGCAGAAAGGCTATAGGCATGTTTTCTAAATGCAGAAATGCAGAAGTGCAGAAATTGTAAATAACCTATAGGCAGGTTTTCTACCCTTTGCATGCATTCATTCTCCTCCTGTTCCACTAACCATCCCCATTAGTTTTGACATATTATTACAGGCCCGAATGAATTAGAAAAGAAAGTAAAATCACATCAAAAGTTCCAGCTACATCTAAACAGCCTAATTCAGATTCAAAGTCCAACAATATGAGATAAACTAACTTCCAGGATCAGATTTCCAAAAGACTTTCTCATATTTGGGGTGTGTCAAAGTTCCCAAGAGTCTCAAAGGGACTCCAGGCAGTGCTTACACCCCAAAACATTGCAGAATTAAGAACATGGTGCAGTGTGGAAATGTCATCCCTCAGATGTCCAAGTTCAGAGGGAACTCAAGGTCCCAAAGCAAGGTTCATAAGAGGGGGCAGAACTTAAAATTCTAAGAATAAGTGTAAGTGCACAGGGGTTAGAGAGTGACAAGGCAGGCTAGTGGTTATGCCCAGCCATATGCTAGGCTGGCTAACCCCTGACCAGCCTGTCGGCCAATCAATTATGAGTAAAGACCTATTGAAGGTCAGACTAGGGCCTGGACAGTGATTAGGACACTATCAGACCAAAGTCTCAAACTCGGCATACATGTAAAGGGGAATGGGAATGGGAATTGAAAGAGTTTAGGACTCAAGAGGGTCCAATTCATGTCTATGGACAATAATATCAAGTATTGCCATGTATCTGAACCATAACTCAACCACATAGGGGGGCTTAGGGTTTGGGATTCATATAAGAGCAGGAACGATGAAATAAACAAACTTGCAGAAAATCACATCATGTAAACAGTAAGAGATGAACTATAGAATAAACACATAAGGGGAAGAGACAGGACTTGAACATAAGAACATACCAGTTGCAGAAACGTAAGCACAGAAAAGCAGGATTCTTTCAAGCAAAGCCGTAATCAGAGAAGAACACTTTATGCTTGTGAGTTCAGAGAACTCGAGCTCTTATGAAAATTCTAAGTGTATTTGAAAGTGAGAAGTGATCAGAATTGATCGTGCCCAACTGATTCTCTAAAGTGCAGAAGGGCAGCCCCCTCTTATAGTGTAGAGAAGCAAGCAAGAAAGGTAAGAAAACCTTTTAAAAATCAGTCTCAAATATTCTCCCTTCAGCCAAGGGATTTAATTTCAGACGGAAAATGTAAACAAGGAAAGGAAATTTGAGTAAAATCTTTCATAGTAGCCTAAGAAGGGAAAATACATGAAGTATATTTAAGGAAAGGTCTCAATAGTACTTGATTTGTAAAGAGAAAGGAAAGGGAATCAATTAGACAGTTAACAAAATCAAAGTAAACAGGTTTGATTCGAATGAACCCAGTCAGGAATAGGGAGAGAAGGGCTCAAACAAAAGGAAATTAAGGGCAATCAATCAAGACCCTATCAAAGGGGTCCAAAATCAATCAAGCAATCGTCAAAAATCTTGAAAGAGGGGTTTCTCACATATAAAGCAAACAATTCAAACAGAATAGTCTAGCATTGAAGGGTTTAGGATCACAAACAAAAGAATACGAGTTCAGTCATAGATTCATGGTGAGTTTGAAAGTTCAGGGTCCCAAAGTGGAACCCTAATCCAATTTATCGAAGAAACCCCAAAAATCTAGGGTTTCAAATTGAATCAAACACAAAAACGAGAAGGCAAGTGAACAGACCCAAGGAGTCTCATGAGGAACAAACAGACCACGATAGCAGGTTTGAAACAATCAGAGAAAGAAAATCGATTTGAGAGCATAAAAGGA